>NC_047535.1:1485000-2970000 GCF_012275295.1 Melopsittacus undulatus | reverse complement strand
ATATGCAGAGGAAAAACAAACACAAGTTCACACCCCCTTGCTACCTTTTATTAATGCATCCTGACACAGCTTTGTATTTTCATAGAATGGTTTGGGTTGGAAGGGACCTTAAAACTCACCCAGTTCCAACCCCTGCCACAGGCAGGGATCCCTTCCACTGGAGCAGCTGCTCCAAGCCTCTGTGTCCAACCTGGCCTTCAACACTGCCAGGGATGGGGCAGCCATAGCTTCTCTGGGCACCCTCACAGGGAAGAGCTTCCTAACATGTATTGTAAATCTCCCCTGTGACAGGTTAAAGCCATTCCCTCTTGTCCCGTCCCTACAAGCCCTTACAAAAAGCCCCTCTCCAGGTTTCTGTGCAGCAGAACTTTCTCTCTTTTACAGAAAGCATTCGGAAAAAAGCAAACGCCGACTCTGCCTCTCCACGGAAGTGTGTAGCCATGTAGCACCAGGAGGGCACCAGCGGCTCCTTCAACAACTTGTCCTCAAGCTAGAGGAGAAACATCTGTTCTGTCGCTGATCAGGAGGCAGCTGCAACTTAAGGGCTTCTTGTCATCAACAGTTGGCACCACTGTTGCTTCCCTCTCCAGAACAGGGAAGGCATCAGCAAAGCCAATGGTCTGAAATGCCTCTTTACAGAGGAAGGAGAGTTTTATGGGCTGCCAGCCTTGCTTCTCATACTGTGAGCACCAGGAACTGCTGGTTTACTGTAACTGGTTTACATCTCATTTTTGTATATAAATTTTAATTGTCTGTTTGTAAGTTATTGAGAGCACAGCCCTTGCTATCAGGAGTGTTCTTTACTTACCTTGTTTTGGGAAGTGTCTGTCCCTTGTGTCCTAGTATGTTCAGAATATCCTTGTTAGGGCAGGAATTTGGAAGAGTCAAGGCTCCCACTTGGTCCTTTTGGAACCATAAGGGCTGTGATCTTTAACAGAAAATTGGAGACATCATTAACATACACTGTTTATAGCTGTACATTAACCTCTACATACTGTTCATGAATCAACCACGTAACTTCCTTAATCCATCGGTTACACTTTTCAAGCTGCAAGATAAGAATGATCATTGGTTATCTACACAGCCTCTGACAAGGACAGAGTCCTTAAATACTTATTTATCACGTAATACTTTCTATTTATTTTTTACAGTGTTTCAAGGGTGAAATAATGTCTGTATTCAATAAATCCAGGTTTTACCCTTAAATTTGCAAGTTACATCTTAGTTAATCATTATTAAAACAACACTACATAATTCTTACCTAGAGCTAAACCAGCACAACCTTATCATTAAAGCCTGAGGTGGATTCAAGCTTTAATGTGCTGGTGTTCTTCATCCCTAGAGGTGGCTGTAGAGGCAAACCAGGATCGGGATAAGTTATAGAGCTGTTCTCTTGTAGTCACAACAAGAGACCCTTAACTGAAAGTGAAGATTTATTGAAAACCATATTTTAAACAGCAAGAAAGTTAAAAATTCAAGTGCTTTATTACCAATAGAAACAAACTAACTTACAACACAGCATACGAGGCAAATAAGTGATGGCAACCTTGTCATTTAAACCAAATATTCAACAAAAATATATGGTGGCTTCTAAGTACACAACCTGCATGTGACGATATATACAGCTGAGTGAAGAGTATAAAAAGAAATCCTGTTCTGCTGAAGAACACGATAGTGAGGACTTTGGTAGCAAAAAGTGTCTTTTGTTTTTAAAACTGTAGTCTTCAAAGATGCTTCCTTGAATTCAAAGACTAAAAGTTACACAGCTCTATCCCATTGTACTGCTGGAGGTTACTGTCCACAGGCAGATCACTGACTGATCCTGCTGGAGTCACACAGTGATAATCGGCTAACACAAGGGAAAGGGCAGAGTGGGAACAGTTGCTCATACACAGGAAGACCACGGAACCATTTCCTCATTTTTCACCAGTGCTCCAAGACCTACTGCTCTTGTTCATTGCTGGAGTGAAGGCTGATCTTCTGGACTTCCAGCTCTTCTGCACTGACCATGGAGGGATCGATGGCTGCGTATCGGGTACCATGGAATTGCAGTAAATGGATCTGTTGAACACAAAATAGTGCTGAAACAAGTGAAGAAGCACAAGGTTTTGGTCAAAAAAACCCACATTTCTCCTGAGTAATTATTGTGAGGATGAAGTTATGGCTTTTGAGTACAAGAGGACAGAGAAAATGGGCAAGAGGTGAACCCCCAACGTCAGTCCCCCATGAATGTGACTACTTCCATCCCTGCATTCTGTATCAGCCATTTGGGAGCAGAGCTCAGACAAGCCAAGGGGGAAAAAACAGGATAGGAAAGACGCTTCCTATTGCTGTGCACAGCAGCAGATCCGGTTTGAATGCAGACACTCACTTGAATATACAGGTTGACCTCAGCACTCCTGCAGAGATAGGGGAAGTTGCCTCCTGTTTTGAGATGAGCTCTTCTGGCGTTAGGATAAAGTTTATACATTTCTTCTTTTGCTTCAGTCGAAAGTGCGCTTTGGTCAAACACCTGCATAACAAAGTCACAGCAGTTAGGTCTGAATCCCAGATTTTGATTATCAAGTCAGACTGGATATATGCTGCTCCCGGAAGCAATTCTCAGCTTCCCTCTGGAACAGCGTTAATGAAACAGAAAACAAAGGGAACACATCAGAAAGCAAATGCTGTGATACATAAACATAAAGGTTGTGTTATGGCACAGAACAGTTCATAATTTGACACAGAAGAGTCCTGGTGTTACCCAGACTTGACTAAATATGAAGTTATGTGCTGCCAATACTTACTAAGTTGCTAACAGAATATCCAGACCCCACCTGGAGGGGAGGAAACAGTGTTTAAGAAAAACACACAAAAGAATAACACTGAGATTAACTTACATCCATGATGGTTACAGGGATGTCCCGAATTTTATGAGGTTCTACATAGGAGTTCTGGCAGTTGAGGGTAAGTCTTGAGGCAAGCTCGCTCTGGCCCAGGCTCTCCAGCTTGCAGTAGAGAGAAACACTGATTAACACCATATTTCACTGCAGTAAGTGAATGCAGTATTAACAACAGAGCCAAAGAGAAGTTAGTTTTACAGGGAAACAGTTAAAGATCATAGTTCCAGCTTAGTATTACTCTGCACAAGACATGCTTAAAGTATGTTCCATTAGTTGCTCCTGCCTCCAGAGCATGACCTACAGACATAGCCCATCACCTTCTCCTCTGCCACCTCAGTTTAACTTCCTCTCTTCTGATCTCCATAAACAGAACCGTAAAGGCAGATGACTGCAGCATCAGGTTAAGTGCTGGGGCTGTGACATTCATCACCTGCCCAAAATCCACCCCTTCCTCCTCCCTCCTGGGTAAGTAAATGAAGAAAGCAGCAGAAATAACCACAACCTCCTGCTAAGCAAATCTTCTACCGAGACGGACATCCCAGCATGAGAGTACAGGTACCTACCCTGTCCACCATGAAATCGATCCCATCGGCCATCTCAGGATCCAGGGGACCAGACGCAAAATTCCCAAGGACAATTTTTTTCAGCATAAAAGCAGGCATCAACCAGAAGCTGAAACAGAAACAAGACGTAACAGGTTTAAAGCACTGAGGACCCAAACAGTGACATGCTTTGTTGTCACTCCTCCCTTTCCTAGCACAGACTTTGTGCTCTAACTGCAAATGAAATCCTGAAGAAGCTTCAAGAACACGGAGAAGGAAAACCTGGCAGCGAGGTGCTTGAACTGCTCTGGGAAGCTGTTGGTCTTCCATTGCAAAAGTGGATTTTAAACATGGTGAATAACACTTTCCTCACTCTGAGTGGTTTTGCTAGAAAACAGGCAGTTAAATCTGACCACACACCCACAGAGGATCACAGAATGACTCGTCTGTCAGATTCCACACTCCCGATTGTGAACATTTCCATTCTCCTTATGCTGTGGCTTCAAAACTCACAAGTATTCCACCCCACACCTCCCTCACCAGGCTGGAAACAGGTTAGACACATGTCCAACCAGAGCAGCAGGACACTTCATCCCAGGTTAATGCCACGAATCTGACTGCTTATCCCAGCTTTGCTTACCTGTTTGCTGTCCAGGTCTGATTGAAGATAGAAGTGTCACTAAAGGAATTACACAGGATCAGAGACTGAACTCTGGGAGATTTGTGTGTGTATTCAGCAAACTTTTGAGCCAAAAAGCCTCCCAGAGATGCTCCAAAGAGGTGAACCTGGTGCAAGGAAAAGAACCAAAATCAAACAGATCACTTGTGAAATACGTGACCTCTAAGCACAAGGTTTCATTGCAAAAATAAGCCACTGTAGTTTTACCCAGTCCTCATGACCCACTTTGTTAAAGAATCCCTCTTCTATTCAACTTCTGGGTCTCTGCATGACAGAAATGTGACCAAGATTGAAAGAAGGAAATGTTTCCAGACCACAGGCCCAATGTCTGTGTGCTCATCAAGCTTAAGAAAAAACAAAAAGGAACATTTCACTCTGGCTTCAATAGCTGTTCCCCAACCCAAGACACTTTGTCGTGGCATCCTGCACTATGTGAGCTCAGAAGGGGAACTTCCACAGGATCACACAGAAACCTAAAGTAACCCAATACAACTTAACAGGCCTGGAACAGCAGCTGAATTTAGGCCAAGTACAGCAATTTTCAAGGGCACTCACCTTCAAAGATAAACCAGTTCCAAATGTAAAATTCCAGCACAGCCTCTTTATTTCTAGGCTACGTTTTGGTCTCATGTGTTATATGCCTGCTCTTAACTGAGACTCTCAAACGTTAGGTGTTTATTGCAACTCCACATCCATTTCCCCACCCCTGAGCACTCACTTTATCCAGCTGAAGGTGGTCCAGCAGTTTTCTGAACCCATCACAGAACTCCAGGTGATCCCAGTACACCGGATACTGCAACTAAAGTAACACACAGTTAGAGAAAGCCATCTCAGATCAGTACCTGTCAGCTGCCTCCTCGAAAGCCACACCAAGTCTCAACCTGCCTCGCCTGTAGCATGAGGCTCAAGCTCTTCAGCCAGGTCCCTCCATCCCAAGGGTGTGAACACCTTCCCTTTGCTTGCACTACAATACATGACAAGGTACCACAGGGTGACTTTGTTGGGGAATGTGCAGCATTGCTCCATTCTGTAATCAGGGAGGAGAGGCTGAAATGATTCTTCAGTGCTTTTGTGGCACGTGAAGCTGGCAGGCACAGGAACTGTGAGCTGCTGTTAGAGAGCTCCTGAAGCTCTTTAGCAGAAAAGCTGTTGTTCAAATCAATCATCTCAGTCCTGCTCAGGAGCTGACAAGCCACAAAAGAGCTGTTGGGATTTTAAGGAGTGACTTAGCAAGCAGGCCAAGAACCACCATCCCTAAGGAAAACATGGAAACCCTGAACTAACCCATGTCTTTGCCTTGTGGCTAACAAAGATCCAGCTGGAGGCAAAGACAACTGGTGTCCAGGGCACATGAGGGGAAAAACATACTGAAATTAATAACATGTATGCACAAGGCTTTGGTTAAGTGCTGATGTGGACATACAGCAGATTTCAGCCTGGATCTGCTGCACACTCTGGAGTGCAACTCAGCATCGTGGTTTTTGTAGATTCCCTTAATCCAAACTAAGTTCGCCTTCATTATCCAGCCTCTCAGCACAAGTACATTCACTTTGACACAGCACTGGGAATACTCACAGCGATAACTCTGTAGCCCCATCCAGTCAGTGCCAAAATCTGCTGGAAAAACACATCTGCAGTTCCACTTACAGGAGGGAGGAATATGAGCGGGCAGCGAATGCTCCGAGGCCCCGCATCGTACAGCGACCAGACTTTGCTGTCGTCATCGTCTACTATGATCTGGAAAGAGAGAGGCACGTGGAGGGGAGAAGAAACACACCAGAGCCATGAGGCTTTAGCCAACTTCCAGAATTGCTTCCACAAAATCTGTGCCATGCAGTAAATGTTATAATCCTCAAGACCCCTTTGAACGAGACCATCTTTTGCTCTTACAGCTTTCTTCTCCAAGGCTGTTTACTAACTGGCACAACAAGGTTTGTGCAGATACAGCTGGAGCAGAGCTGTGGCCATGCATTGCCAAACCAAATGTGTGTCTTGACGTCAGCTGGATAATGAACACGGTGCCTTGGGAAAGGAATGGGAAAGGAGCCACTGTGCCACAGCCCAGGAGAGACCCAGGAGGTCAGTTCAAGGTGTGGAGAGCAACAGCCATGGGCTGGCAGAGCCAGCACTGCCTCAGGGGCTGCTTTTTAAGCAACCACTGATGTTTGCATTCACTGGGCATTACAGATCTGGATACACACGAGCCTACTGAATTAAGCAGTAACACCACAAGTTATTGATCTGAAGCAGTTACAGCCAGCTGCCAGACACAGATGCACACAGCTCCCAGAGCAGCACTGCAAAGCTGACCTGGAAAGAAAAATGCTTCCATCATCTGGCAGCACCTTGGGAGCATCTGTAGTGCTCAGGACACGTGGCTGGCTGAAGCAGAGTATTCACATGCAAGCTTAATGGGCAGTTCCTCACACAGTGCCCATCTCAGGCACAATTAGTATCCTTATAAGTACCAGAATTAGGTAAAAGTCTCCTTTTCCAGCAGTGCTGGAGCCTGACTTGTTCTTACAGGGCTCTTTCAGGAGCGTCTTGCAGGATGCTCTCTCAACACTCCACAACCCAGCCAAAGTGTGCAGCTCAAACCAGACCAACAAGCACAAGCCTGTGTCACACAGTGGGAATTCACCTCCTCTGCATCAAGATGTTACAGCTTTTTGAACAGTAACACACAAGCATGATTTGCTTTTCCATCCCAGCAGTTAAGCTTCTCAGGGAATCAGAGAACAGCATATCACAAAGCTGATTTGCTTGACTAACAATCTGCTTGTATTGAAGCTGGTATTTCAGGCTCTGGGAGCATGTGAGACATCACATGATATTGTTTTGTGAAGTCTCTATGGAAAACAGCAAGACTGCACAGCTTCCAGACCATTCAAAAATAAACCTCATACAAAAGCCCTTCCACCCCCAAAACAGCTCTTTGCACACAAGTCCAGAGCTCCAGCTGTCAACCCATCAGTAATGTTGGATCTGATCACCCATGGGTGGCTACTGCAACATTTACCTTTAGGAACACTCCTTGGAATCACAAAGTTAGTTCATGTCCAGAGAGCTGAGCCTCAGAGATGTTTCTTTCCTCGAGCCCAGACAATGAATCAATGGGTTTCAACACCGGTTTGATTGGATTTCTGGCCACATACTGTGTGATTTCACTCCAGATCCCAAGCTAGGCCAAGCACTGTGCAGTAACTGCTGAGCTGGGAGGTCACAGCCTTCTGGGTTTGGCTGATCAACCAGCATCACCTACAGTTTGCATAAAGGGTAAAATCTGCTCTGCATCAAAACAAGGGGCAGAGCTTCCTGCTTGAGTGCCCCTTGCTGAAGGACTTATCTAAGACAGGAGCAGCATATGCAAATAGTGGCTCAAAGGCAAAGCTAAAAACTCGGATTAAAACTGTTATTTTCTGTGCTGCACTTCCTATATCTGAGAAGAGCCGGAAGGGTGATGGAGCTGTGCATTTCCTGCTCCTGTCAGGAGGAACATCTCAGCCTGTTCTCAAACAATCTGCTCCAGCTCTGCTTCCTTATGTTGATCTGACAGCAGTAACATGCGCTCACCAGCAGTAATGATGGTCATCCCTTCCTCTGCTCTGCCTGTATTTCAGGGGGTGGATAAATATTCCTAAAGACTGCTTTAGAGATCAACTACATCTTCGAGTTGTGCTTTGTTTCCCCTTCTCTCTCAAAAAAAAACAGGCCTACTTTGATCATTTCTACCTTCTTTATACCCTGCACACATCCCTGTGTCATCATTAGACTGAACCACTCGGGAGGGTAGGGTATTCCCATCTGAAGGTCAGCAGCAGCTTCAGTTTACGCATGTCCCCATTTATGAAACCCCAGCAGCAGCTGAAGGCAGCAACCCCTGGCAGTGAGCTGCAGTGTCACAGTCCCCATAGCAGCAGGAGCCTGTTTTGCTGTAACCACAGCCTCCAGCACCTTTCATTTACCAGACTGCATCCCAGAAAGCAGTGCCTCAGAGCATCCACATGTCTTTCCAATGGAATACTGTCCCCTGGGTTTGCTGAGCCATTGCCTGAAGGGGACAGCATGGCACAAGCAGACCCAGGAGATCTGGAACTGGGCAGAAGATCTGGAGATCTGGAACGGGGCAGAAACAGAAAGAAGCTGGACAGCCAGAGCCTGGAGAGCATGCACAGTCACAGCAATACATCTTTCTCACTTACACAAGACACAAACTGGCAAAAATGAATGAGAAACCCCGAACAGAAGATCCTATAGCCCCTCCATAAAGGTAGTTTCTTAGAGAAAGCTACACACCACTCAGTGGAAATCATGCTGAGCACATGTAAGGATTGTTCTTTAGGTCTGGGACACAGTCCCTTTTTTGTGCAGCCCACCTGCAACCAACTTGCTATTGAAACAGGTAATGCTGCTCTTGCCTCTGCTGCCAGCACCATCCTCATGTTCTCACAGCCCACACAGCCATCCAGATTGGGCAACTGAACCAGCTGGAGGTCAGTTGAGCCCAAAAACAAACTATAGGACACCCCCAAGCTACACAGGTCACTGCCTCTCAATGACTGTGCTGGCAGGAGCAGTAGGTTGCTGTGTAAAGGTAAGACTGTCCTTCAGTTTGGCAGGATCTAAAGAAACCACATGGTATTTCCCACCATGGTTCAGACACATTTCCACTTCCAGGAACAATGTGTAGGAAGAGCAGAGGTGGCTCTGGCAGCATGGCTGTGTGGTGGCTGGGTCAGCTGCCTTGCCCTGGTGCTCCATGAGAGGCCCTTCACATCATCCCAGCACACCCCAGTTCCTCAGATCTCCTCCTTGGGCATGGCTGGGATCAGGATGCTGGGTACTGCTGCTGTGGCTCACAACTGTGAGCCTCTGCTCCCCACCACCATGTGCAGAAGTGACTTTCCAGAAGCATGTGAAAGTGTAGGGCATGCTTTCATGCACTCACACGACACGTGGGACAACACTTCAGGAGATAAACCAGGTCACCAGCACAGCCACAGCTGTTCTGCATTAACCAGTCTCACCCACTACAGCAAGAGGAGACATTTCACCACAAGACCATGGCAGCTGTACACACCTTTTTAAGAGGGACTGTGCTTCTGAACCAGTTGTAATCAGGAGAGACCTTAATCTCTCCCATGATGTTTAGGAAACGCTCAGATTAGGTCAGCCTGAAAGAGAGAGAGACATTAGAAATCAGTAAATCGATCCAACAGCTTTACGAGAGGCAGCACTCAAAAGCTGTGCCACGTACAGAAAGCATGTGCAGGGTGAGTTTGCTCTGATCAGTTGCTTGTACTGCCTCTAACCCACACCAAGTTTACTTATCTGCGGTGTTCATCTCAAACCATGTAATTCTCCCAAGAGGCAGCCACCTGACTGCCTGAATGTACCAGCCTGATTGTGATGATGCTTTTGTGACAGCTGTAGAGGACAGCTGTGTTGCAGGATAGAGTGGCTTAAAAACCTAAAACATGTTTTTGACTTGGCTTTAATTGATGAAGCACTCCAAATTTATGTTTAATAAATACTTATACAGCTCACTCAGCAGTTCACACAACAGAATTAAGCTATTTCATGAACCCACTGCCTAAGCATTCAGACCACATTCTTCCATCTCAATGTAACTGACCCAAGGGGGTCCCAGCTGATCTGAGGCTTAACTTACAAGCAAGCCCTGAAGCTTTAATTCTACCCATGCAGAAGCTGACTCTGGTCAGGAGTTACCAATGAAGATAACTTTGAAGCACACCAGTTAACACAGAACAAATAGACTGAGACATGGGTCCACAGAGGAATGCCACTAATTCACTTCCTGAAGTCAGAATGTCCTAGCAGACCTAATGAGTGTCTTATAATAGTCCATAAATTAGTAATAAATACTTCAAGATTTAACTTCTTTTAAGGCAGTGAGGGGCCATTAGCTTCCATTTATACAAGAGATGGTATCAAACAGTTCCCAAGCCTGCAGACTCAATGGCTTTATCCTGAAAGCCAACTGCCTCAAGAGATTATTTTCATGCTTTCACACACAGCACTGGGCATAATAAAACAAAGAAACTTTTGCTCTTGCTACTTAACAGTTGCCAAGTACAAATCAATCGGTTTTGTTTCCAAATTCTTCCTTAAAATAAGACCTTGGTATGTTCTGTGAATCACTCCATTGCTCCCCACAGGAAAGCTGTTGGTGCACAGGCTCAACCAGCTGATTGGGTTAACAGTTACTTAACTATTTCATCATCGTTCAGCCTTCATTTGCCCTTTGCCAAGCAGAGAAAACATGAACTTTAAAGGGAAAGCACTTTCTAAATGTTGAAACACATATAGCGCACGTGATACACCTCTCATGTCCCACAAGGGTTTGAAGTACCCTTGTTTCAGTTTTGTGTGGCTTTGTTTTGGTGCTTCTGTCAACAGTTTTGTTCTTTGCCAGTCTGGCAGCAGGTATAATTACAGCAGAGGTAAAAAATACCTATTCCAACAGCCTGCAGAGAAGGCACAAACATGTGTTACGGACTAAGGAGGACAGCTGGTTATTACAGGAAGGGAAGTGGAGTCCAGACCAATTCCTTTCCATAACTACACCTCAAGGAGCTCTCAACAAGCTGCTCAGACAAAATTAGGGCAGAAATAAATTATCAGCAAATGCCTTAAAACAACATGTTCTCTTTGAGCATTATATTACAGCAGGGCCAAGAAGCACAAGTCACAGGCAGGGCCTCACGCTGCTAGGCACTGCATGAATATAGAGGCACAGGAAAGGGAGGCCTTCTGCTAGTGGTTGTTTGCCATAAAGGGCTGGCAAACTCTTGCTGCTGCAATCACCTCTCTTTTTCCATCACCACAGTCTTCCAGCATTGTTAAGCTAATCCTTGTGGGCTGGCATTTCAATTGGAATCAACTGGAAGCTGCCTGTCACTAGACTAGGTAAGGAAAGGGCATGATGCAGATGGACTTCATCCTCTCAGGCTATGCTCACACCACAGCAAGAGGCCACCTGAAACATAGATTTTGAGCTTCCCATCTCCCCTGTTAGTGCTCATGGAAGCAAACCATTGGCTGATTCTTGCACAGGCACATCTGTGATCACCGTTCTTGAGGACTGCCCCTCTTTTATAGCAAGAGTAAACAGTTTTTTCATTGATTATATAGAACTGTTGCTGAAGTTGATGTCCTGTTAGTGATTCTGTTTTCCCTTGGCACAGAAACACCACATTAAGTTTGCCACAAACTGAATGCTCACGCCAACAACAACCATGAGCTCTTCCAGCCACAGAAAATCTGAACCATGAACTCAAAACAGGGAATCAGCCACTGAAGGCAACTCAAATCAGAAAGACCCTGACACTGCTCATGATGCAGCCTCTGAAGACCCAAGTTCCATCTGCAATAAAACCAAGCAATCTGATGACCTCTAACCTCTTAAAAACAATTTCTCTAAAGGAAGAATTACTGATGGATGCATTCAGAGCACTTGATAACATTCTCCTTGTGAGTTATCCCCACTACACTGTGACATGTTCCATTTGTTATTGATGTAGAAAGACTTTGGTTGTGCCACTAGAGACTAACCCCCTGTCAGGGTGGATTAGATGAGCAGGCACTCACTCCTCTCCCCGTGCTGTGTCTGTGTGCACCAGGGCCATCGCCCAGCTGCCCTCCCACTGCATTGGCCACGCAGCTCCCACTCCTTTGGGCCAAGAGACCTGAATCAGCAACACCAGCACTGAGAGCTGGCGGGAGCTGCAGGCAAGCACCAGGAGATGCAGGGGAAACACGAGGGCTACGGGTGCTTTATGAACACCAAACGCAGACAATGGGGAAGCGGAGCTATGGATAACTGGGACACGGCAGCAGCACCTTCCCCTCTCTCTCAGTGCTGTCACCGCTAACCCAGCCCCAGGGTGCCCACCAAACCCAGCCTCATACCCCGACACAGCGGGCTCACCCAGATTTGTAGGGGCAAACCCCACTCGGTATCCCCAGCCAAGGCACAGGCTGAGGCAACCCCTTCCCTTCAGAACCCCTCCAAGAACACGAACCTGCAGTGCAGAGCATTGGGTTCCCTGCGGGGCCGAGTCCAGAGTCCCCCTCCCCGCCTCCAACCCAGGCCCCCTCATGGGTCGCGATACCCCCCTCCTCCCCGGCCTGAGACCTCCTCAGAGTGCCCCGGCCCCTGGGGCCCAGCCTTGTCCATGACTGATGCTGTACCGAAGCCCGACAGCCCCCAGTGCTCCCCACCCCGGGGCTCTCGGTACCCCCAGAGCCCTGTCCGAGGCCCACACAATCAGGACAGGCCTACCCCACAACGGCACCCCCTTACCGGCTCGGCAGGACCCGGAGCCGCCGCTCTCCTCCTCCTGCTCCCCGCCGCGTCCAAGCGGGGGCTCACGCCTCCGGTGGCCACTTCCGGGTGCTGCTCCCGCGCCGGACACGTGACGACAGGGAAGGGCGGAGGCAGGCGCCATTGCTACCGAGGCGGAAGTAAAGCGGTCGCGGCGCCATCGCTACCGAGGCAAGAGTCACGTGCCCCCGCGCCGGGGCGGTGATTGGTTGGTGGGCGGGGAGGGACGCGGCCGCCATTAGCGACCGGCGGGCGGGAGCGTCTGAGGGGATGGTGTCTCACAGTGCTATTTTAATGTAGAATTAAATGTGCGGATTGCTCTGGGGGTCTCACAAGCGTTAATTCAGCTCCCCTAATGCCTCTGTGCAGAGATACCTTAAAAATGACACTTAGTCCTCCCGTTGGATGTAGCCGAGCAGCTGTGTGTTATCTGCTGTCAGCACGGCCTGGTGTTTGCAGTAGGGCGGCTCCGGTTAATGAAGGAGAGCAGTAGGAGATCGTTCGGGTCTCTGAGTCATTCCTGTAAAGAGCAGGTGGGATCAATTAGCTTCGGTTAACTGGGACGTGACAATTAGGAGCTGAAAGTGAGAAACAGACCTGTAGATACCTGTCAGTTGTAGGTGCGTGCTCCGTGAGATAGGGCTAAAAGATACACTTGATTAACTAATATGGAGATACATAAACTACGTGCAATAGATAATATATTTAATAATTATGACACTAATAAATTATAGCAATTGCACTATTAATGAATACATTTAGTCTCACCTAGTATATATAGACTATGTAACAGGTAGTGGAGTTTCCTGCCTGAAGTTCACCCTGTAGCAAGGTGTCATTTCATCAGTCTCCTGAAACTGCTCCATTTTGCCTCAAGTTTTCAGCTGCTTTCTCAGTTTAACCTTGTTATAAAAAGCCTTTTAAACGATAATTTCTGCGATCCTAGGGAAATACTTCCTTCGTGTTTTATTTATGAAGAGGATCAAAAGCCGGCCCCGCCTGAGGTAACCGACGTGTACTGAAGCAGCCTGAGGGAGGCTGTGGGGGGGGGGAGCGCTGCAGCGCGGACTGCGTTTCCCATGATGCATCGCGACCGTGCGCACACCCGCTCCCCACTCCCGGACTACATCTCCCATAGTGCCCCGCGCGGCACCAGGGCCGGTGTCAGCGAGGCTCCCCGCGCGGTGGCCGCCGGGAGCTGTAGTCCGCGCGGCGTGCGCGGTGACGGCAGGCGGCAGCGTGCTGCCGTCATTGAGGCGGCGCCCCGCGGGGGAGGGGGTGTTTACGGCGCGGGTGGGGCTCGCAGCACCGCCGCCACCGAGGCCTAGTCGGCGGCGGGGGGGGGGGGGAGCGGGCCGGGCCCGCGGCCGCACCATGTCCGCCTGCCACAGCTGCGCCGCCGCCGCCCGCCTGCTGGGCTCCACGCTGCCTTCCGCACGGAGAGGTAACCGCCGTCCTGCCCCGCCGCGGCCTGGCGTTACCGGGGCCTCACGGAGGTGGGCGGGGGGCGGCCTTGCTCTCCCCTCAGGGGCAGGCCTGTTGCCTCAGGCTGTCAGCGTTCCGTGCCCCTCGCACCGCTGCTGCCGGGGGGAGCGGGCCCCGCTGGGCTGCTGCCGGAGCGGCCGGCGGGGGAGCTCCGTGTTGCAGCGCGGAGATAAGGGCTTCGTTGGGGCCGTGGAGCCTCGCCCGGCCTGTTGGGTTCTTGTTTCTTTCGTTTTCCTGTAAGTCTTTGGCTGTTGTCAGCCCTGTGGTGCGAGGGGATGAAGGGCAGCGTTCCACAGTGTGAAGTTCTGGAAAACAACCCCCCGTTGAAACACCTTTTGGGAAATGTAGTGCAATAATAGAGCTTATTTCGACAGATTCAGCAGCAGTCGCACAGTGTGTGTTACTCTGTAGTGCCAGCAGTGAGCTTAGCTGAGTAAAAGCTTGTCTTTTGCAGCCTGAACTTGAAACGTTTCTCATAAAGACTTGGGCTCACGTAGCAGATAGTAATTATTTCTGACTCGGTGGAAAGATGAAACTCAGCAAAACACTTACTGGAAGCTGAAGCAGAGGAGGCTGTTCCTTTCCTACTCTTGTCCTTTTTATGGTGCTCTTGTGGGTAGCGAGGGTTGATGTGCCCTGTGCTGCTTGGGGAAAGGCAGACCAACCCCAACTTGTGCTGAAAGCCTCTGCTGTTGCCACAAGATTCTAATTGTACCCTTAGCAGTAGCCTGACAAGTCAGAGATGGTTTATTGCCTTCAAGAGGTGAGTTGACTCATTGCAGTTGAGTTCACATTTACATGTGTGACATCACCTGTGCGGAAAGGTTTAAACCAGTCAGTTCACCTCCAGGCTGCCTGGCCTCACGTAAACCCATGGAAATAATAAACCTCAAACAGGTAACATTCTGAATTCACTTCAGAAGTGTGTATTTTTGAAGCTTGTAATTTTTTTTCTTGCTAAAACTTAAGATTTAAAAGTGATGTGAAAGAACAAAGGAAACTAAGATACAGAGGAATAAGATTATTTATGCATCAGCTTCCAATGAAAGTCCTTAAAAATAACCTTATTTTAGTGCATTTTTCTTGTAACAGATTGTGTTCTGCTATGTACTTTGCTGTTGCTGGTTGGTACAAGTTTGAGGGTATTCAGAGTGCATGGATCATTCAGGTTGATGAAGTGTCTTGTGGGACAGAGAGACCTCTGTCACAGTCTTCCTGTCACTTCCTTGGGCAATAGATTCTTCCAAGGTACTTGAAGCTTGGCCCAAAAGTCAGTATTTAGTTCCTCAAGTACCAGTTAAAGGTAAATAAGGTGCAAAGGAGCCTCCCATTTCTTAGCACACTAATCTGAACGCCCTGGATATGTGCCACTGCTACAACAACATTTAAATGTCCTTTAAGTTTACTGTTTCAGACAACCACCGGAGACTGCTGGTGGTGTGTGTGAGCACATACTGCTGTGCTAGTGTCAGCTGTGGTGTAGCTGAATGTTTATCAGTGCCTGGATCATTCAGTGGAAGTTGCCAGGTGTTGGGCTGGAATGTTGATTTCTTCTGAAAGATCCGTCTCTGGGCTTATTTATGCCAGAAAGTTGCTGTGGAAACTTCTTTAGTGCTTCATTCGTTAATTGTACAATGAGATTTTGTCAAGAAAATACCACTCTGACCTTGTCATAAGCACAGGAATGGGGTTTTCATGTTTAGCTGTAAGCTGATGTAGCAATAACATGATTTCTTTTTCCCTTGTTTACCCTATCTTTATCCTTTAGAGTTCAGCACATGAAGAAGAATGAGTTTAATGTTCCCGGAAAGCTAACCTGTGAGAGTGAAGTGAATTCAGCAGCAACAAGAGCCTTGCAGTGTGGGTGTAGCACTGGCCTGGGTTTGCTGCCAGTGACCTGTCAAAGGCTGGAGGTGAAGCCCCACAGCTGCAGTGTTTCTGATCAGTAGATGGGCGCAGGCAGTAACGTGGCACTCACAACTCACTGTAGTTTTGTAGTCCATCCAGTACAGATTTCAGTGCCTTTCCTGTATCAGTGGTGCTCTCTGAACTAATATTGGTGATTGTTAGTCCACATGCAGTGCGTAGTGGTAGAGTCCTTGAGTTTCTGTGTTAGTGCTTCATCCTTTCAGCCTAAATCTCCCTGTATTGTAGAAAAACTGTGTAACATGGGATTTTGTTCAGGGGAGGTGAAATATTTTGTTTTTTCTATTTAAGGGGTCTTTTCTCAGTTCCTTTTAGAAGTGGTAAACCAAATCTCAATAAAGGAGCCATCTATGAGGCCCCAAGAGAAGCAATTTATGCAGAGCAGCTATCGCATTGTAAGCATATACCACAGCTTATTCTCAACTGACGAGTGCACTTGGCACACATAGTCTGCCGATTCAGTTGAAAGAACACAACTGTGTGCAAAAGGGAGCCAGTATTTTTGAGTTTACTGTGATATTTTCATAGCTTATCCTATGAAATCTAAAGTGCTTTGCTGTGTGGCAGTGGCACTCAGCAGAGGAATGCAGGATTGGAAAGCCCAATGATTGTTATTCCTCCCTCATGTTTACAGCCAAAAGCAATGCTAGTACAGATTTTCCAAAGATGTCTTTTTTAGTCGTGTTTAAAATAAATGCATCTCATCTTTGAGGAATCTTAAGCTGCATAAACCAACACCAAATCTCATGCGACATGATCCTCTTAGTTGTGACTTTGGAGAAACCTGTGTGAGTTTTCCTTGCAAATTTAGGCTCATCCGTAATGCTTGTCTTCTTTACTTTTCCTGTTGCAGTAGCCAGGTGACTGTTCTTAAATGTCCTCTTTCAAGTGAAATTCCAGCTCTTAATTTTCATTGTTAACCTCTTCCAAAGCAAATGAACTGCATGACTCTTGCTATTCTTAGTGTTTTTATTCTTGTTTAGAAGAGTTTTGGGGAGTTTTCTATAGGATTCTCTCATCTCTCTAACAGAAAATTCATGTGTTAGCAGCAGGTTTATAATTGTCATTGTTACTCTACAGCTCTTCTGTCAGCAAGTCACAAAGTTCTTGTCCAGATTAGAGAGCAAGGGAGAAATTTGCCACTTTAAATAGGAGAGGTGGGTTCCAGGCTCTTGTTTATCAGGATCATGAGAGATGTTGAAACCTCGAGCATATGACATATGTTGATTCACATCATTCCTAGTCGTGAAATGTAATCCTACCCACTGTTGCAAGAGGAGGAAGAGGCTGTTTAGTTGCTCAAAGTTTGTTTTTCATGTTGGCAAGAAGCTGTCCCAGCAAAGTCAAGATGATGCTGAATTTACTTGTTGCCAATCTGTCAGCATGTGCCAATACAACGCTGCCTTTCAGTTTTCCTCAGGACAACTTTGTGTTGTCAAGTGGTACCTCAAACTCTTGGAAACTGGTTTTTACTAGAGTTCACCAGTAAAAGCCAAATCCATAGGTGCAGTCCATGAGGCTGAGGTACTTCACTGGTAACTCTTGTGTAATAAGGAGACACTGCAAAGGGGTCTCTTTGTGTGTCAGTGGTTGAATTATTTCACATTAAGTGCTGGTTGTTGATTGTGTTTATCACTCTGAGGGTCGGTTTCATAACTGGGATGTTCCCTATTTCATGAGACAATGGGGTTCCCAGTTGTCTGACAGAGGACGTGGAGTTAATTTTGAGTCATTTTGGGACAATCCAGGCCACATATCAGATGAACAGCTTCTAATAAGATGGTTCCTAAGGTGGTGAAGAGAGTTTGTACTGAGTAACTGAAACTTGGCTGTTCAGAGTTCAGTGCTGTTGCTGAAACCTTTGTGCTCCATTTAATGTAAATAAATTCTGAGGTTTGGTGGTATTGGGATTAGAACTGGAGGATTTTTAATGTTTAATTTTCATGTTTTCCTTTTATTTCAGGTATCACCTGTGGCCGTACACGCATCCCTGTCTTAGGAAAACTTGGGACTTTTGAAACTTGTTCCCTGAGACGAATCCCTCTTAGAAACTTTTCAGAAACACCGGCCTACTTTGCTTCAAAGGATGGTGCAAGCAAGGATGGTTCTGGAGATGGAAACAAGGTAGTCCCCACTCATTAGGCTTTTCAATAGCTTATATAAAATGAGTAGTTTTTTTCCATACTTCCAATTAGAATTTTCATGAAATTTTTCCTAACTCCTGACATTTCCAATCCTTCAAATTGCTACAACTGACAGCAAAGAGCAAATAAATGTTATTGTGAATTTGTTAGCAGGCAAACATTATAAACATCCCATAAAGCTGTTCCCAGTTTTATAAGTCCCTTTGCCTAGTGTAAAATGACACATAAAAGCTTTGTAGAATGTTAGAAATCCACAACAGGTTTCAGGATCTCAGGA
Source organism: Melopsittacus undulatus (assembly GCF_012275295.1). NCBI lineage: Eukaryota > Metazoa > Chordata > Aves > Psittaciformes > Psittaculidae > Melopsittacus > Melopsittacus undulatus. The sequence goes on along the minus strand of NC_047535.1, from coordinate 2,951,718 downwards.
AAGAGATCAGAACTATTTTCCTTTAAAAGCCTGCTATTCCCAAGTAGGCTTTTCAAAGTAAGTACATTGGAAGATGTTGTTTTCAGCACTGATTTGGTAGTTGTACAAAGCAAGACAAGTTTGTGAGTTTTATTCCTGCTTTATTCGAGTCTTTATAATTAGTTAATAAACAGCTTCTTCAGATAAATGATTACCTGAGAATAAAACTGCTCTTTAGTCAGCAAAGAAGATTTCAGAAGGTCACCAGAATAACTTTGCCTTAGTGTGGCATGTTGTGACATCTCAGGAGCTGTCCAGATGACACAGGTGTGTCCTGTAGGCTCAGATTAAAGTATTGTGACCAATGAAGGAGGAAGATAAAGTTTAATTGTCTTTTTTGGGGAGGAGTTATAAGGAGACCTGAGTAGGTAAGCAAGGCTTAAGAAAATGGGGAACTGCCTTAGAAAAGGGAAGAGAGGTATTTGCTGTTCTTAAAATACAATAGCTTTTATGTATCAAATGATGAAGGCATTCAATGGATATTCATTTAAACTGTGTTAACCTTCAACACCATTAGGCAGGGTAACACAGAGGAAGACAAGTAGGGCTCTGACAGGGAACTCTGCTTTAGAAGTGAAAAATAAAGTATTTCCAAGCAATTTGAGAGGCTTGTTCTATATCTGCCAGTGTAGCTACAGCTGTCAAGGACACGAGAGGAGTTGTGGCTTCAGAAACCCTTAGAGTCAGCACAGTTGTGATAATGAAATTACCCTATCAATAAGTATGATTTCTTCTCTGGGGTTAGAATAAATTGCATTGAAATATACTATTAAACCATTATTGACACTGTTGAGCTTGTTATTGTTCTAGTGCCAGTCAATGTACATATGGGATGCCTCTTCCATGGGGATCCAAAACTGGCATACCTGGGAAATGCAGATGTGTGAGCACTCAAAATGTATATATTGTGTTCTTAGTTTTCAAAGACAGTACCAAATCCTGGCAGTAGTTATTTTGTCATCCAGCTATTGCAGTATTCATATTACTGGATGCTGTAACACGCCAGTAACTGCCTCATGTAACAGCTCCACTGTCGGTGGCTAATTGTCTGGAATTCTGTTTCAGAAATCTGTCAGTGAGGGCAGTGGTAAAAAGTCCAGCTCTGGAAACTCTGGGAAAGGAGGGAACCAGCTGCGCTGCCCGAAGTGTGGCGATTTGTGCACACACGTGGAGACCTTTGTGTGTAAGTTTTGATCAATACTTTATTAAATAGACACAGATAAGAGTGTATTTGTGATCTAACATCCTCTGATAGCTAACTGTTAACCTACCTAATTGTACAATGTCAAAACTTCTGTTATACTTTTGCTACGTTGGTGTGTGTATTGTCTCTGTGGGTACATCTGTGTGATTTCCTATGGTATGTGGTAGTGGAATTCGGACTGCAACTGAATAGGCAGTTTTAAAGTAGTTCATTATGTTTCATTCCATGGAAGAGATGCTCACATAAACAATACTGTTGTAACTACTGATACTTATTTCACACACACACATTTATAATGTGTCTTCAGTTTACTAACTAATAAGACTTTAGTGCTGCATGTACTTTAACCAAAGTGCTTACCCAGCAGAGGAATTAGTGTATAACAGATGACTTCCTAGAATAATCATCTATGCCAAAATCGGATCCATAATACGTTCCAAATAGGAAGCTAGAAAGTCCAAATGGAAAACCCAAGCTGTGTCAGATACTTGGTGTCCAGCAGCAGTAGCTACTTTTTCTGAAGTACAGTCCAAATAAATGCCAGTTATGCTTTAGCTTTAATCAGACTGAAAGACATTTTTCCCTATTTCAGTGCTAATGAGACCAGCTTAAAATATAGTTGTCAAAAGCAAATACCAGTTAGTTGATGGGGCTCAAGGAGGAAGCAGCAAGTCATGATCAGACTTGTGCACTAAGAAGCTTAAGACAGGGTCAGCAGAAACTTGTTCAACACCAGTTAATGTGGCAGTGGGTGAAAATAATGAGCGGATGTGCTATTTTTTGCTGTTATTTGTATAAAATGCTATTTAAGCAAAAGGATCAAACATCATGAATCATTCTATAAACAATTCTATAATAACAGTATATTTATGTTAGATACAAGTATTAGTCCTCAGCAACTCTTTGTTTTTACCCAGAAACAATAAGGTTTTTTTTCTGTTTGTTTGAAACTATAGGCAGTGAGGTTCTCTGAAAAACCTGGCACGAATTGATGGAGCCAGAAATAGAATCCTGTGTGATGTTCAGTGTGTTGGCCTCTCCCTGGACTATGTGTGGTTGAAATCAATGGAAGGATTTCTAATCTCATTTACCTTCTTATCAGATGAGTCATGAGTAGACAGAGACATTTTGAAACTCTCTCACTTCACTGATGTTTGCTCCCTTTGTTACCAGGGTTTGTGCTTTTAGCTGGAAATACCATTGAACAGTCACAGTGTATCACTGGAAAGCAGAGATGTGATTTAATATGTTGTTAAGAAAACTTCCTTGGGAAGAGGATTCATCCATACTAACATTATGGGAGAAAATGGCCTCTATATCAATCTCAAATTCACCAGTATTGATACTGCAAAACCTGTAAGAACTTGGGACTGGAAACCTGCTTTATACTTGTTAAAAGGTGTTGCAGCCAGTCAGATCTCTCAGGAGCTTGAAAGTCAAAATATGGGGAAGCCCCCTTTGAATAGCTGAATATGTCTCCTCTCCTCCTTGCATGTTCTACTCTGATGCTTAAAGATTTTACAGCCTTTAAAGGAGTCTTATTAACTAGTTCAAACTAAGCCCAGTGTCACCAGGCAATGGAGCAGAGCAGACTTCTGGTCATCTTAAGAGCAGTCCTCAGTTCTCTGTTAATTGGTAACTTAAATTCAACCAAAGACTGTAATTGCTCTGATTTCTCAGAAACCCTGGGAGTCATGGGCCTGTCTTCTGGTTTAGTCTCTTCATTGGAGCACGCTGCTTCCCAGCCAAACTGTAGCATATTAAAGCACTTGAGAACAGAAGAACAAAGTTCTAATAATCTTAAAAACAATTAAAAAGAAGAAAGCAAAAACTAACAAGAGAGATCTCTGTCCCATTCTGCCCAAAATGAATGGGTTGCAGCTTGTGTTAAACATGCTGTAATTTGATTTTCCAGATAAGCCTTTGCATAGTTAGAAAAAATGATGAATTCTTTCAGTTCTGGTTTGAATGGCTAACTGCAGAACATTAAGTTAACGTCTAAAGCCAAAGGGAAATATTTGTTTCTAAACAGTAGGGGTTTTCAGACATTTGTTGAGAAGCAGGGTAACAAAATACTGACTAAAAGCCACATTTATTAGTGAATGAATTGCCATCGAGTGGCAGCGGTACAGGCTGGTCAGTGGAGTTTGTTTTCAGTGGGACTTCTCTTTGTATTCACAAACAGATGGATTTGCTTGGTAATGGTTTTCCAGTAATTAACAGCTAAGGAGCAGTATGATGCAAGCCAAAAGGAATTTTGCTTGGACACACTTTCTCAGCAGTTTCTGTGTTGCTTTGTGTTGTGAGGCTCTGTGAGAAGAGTTTTGTGATCGCTGAAATAAGATGTGAGCCTCAGATGTGGAGTGAAATCCAATAGCTGTACAGCTGACCTACATAAAAAGCCTTGTCTAAGCACTGATTTTACTGCTTCCACCTGACACCATCAAGTCAGCTCCCATCCTCCACAGGTGGATTTCCCTACTCTCTTTTTCCTGATGTTATTATAGAAGTTTAATAGCAGCCCATTATCTCAACAAGTGTTTTTAAGATTAATCCCCCAATTGTTTTGGCTTCCTGTATGTATTGTAAAAACTCAGCCTTTCTGTTTGGCAAGGTCAGCTCCTGCCAACTTCACAAATCTCTCTGCAAATGCAACCTCTGTGTTAAAGTTGCCTGAAGCAAAAATAACTCTTGACTTGCATTTTAGCACAGGGTAAATATTTGCAGAGGACTTTATAACAGTAAGGTAACTTGACATGGAGGCTCTTTGCTGTGCTTTTATGTCTGCTAAAAGAATGTGCCAGCATTTAAGAATAGTAGAGTTGTTTGCAGTTTTGAATGCTTGGTTTTAGGGAGGGAGTAGAACTTAAGCTTGGTTTCCTTACACTTAGAGCAAGCTTCCTATCTTTTTTCTTTTCCCCTGTTAAAACTCATTGATGCTTATCTCCACATTGCTGTGTAGATGATAGAAACTGGCCAGTTACATGACTCTGTTTTGACAACCAAGTCTTCCCCAGGCTCTGCATACATCAATATTTCTCTGTAACCATAGATGCTGTGGACCTGGAAAGTCCAGAGGAGGCCATCGGGATGCTCTCAGGGCTGGAGCAGCTCTGCTCTGGAGCCAGGCTGAGAGAGCTGGGCTGGGGCAGCCTGGACAAGAGAAGGCTTCTGAAGGGGAGACCTGAGAGCAGCTCCAGTGCCTAAAGGGGCTGCAGGAAACCTGGAGCGGGGCTTGGGACAAGGGCCAGAAGGGACAGGCCAAGGGGAATGGCTTGAACCTGCCAGAGAGGAGACTGAGATGAGCTCTTAGGTAGAAGCTCTTCCCTGTGAGGGTGCTGAGGCACTGGCACAGGGTGCCCAGAGAAGCTGTGGCTGCCCCATCCCTGGCAGTGCTCAAGACCAGGTTGGACACAGGGGCTTGGAGCAGCTGCTCCAGTGGAAGGTGTCCCTGCCCATGGCAAGGGTTAGAACTGGATGAGCTTTAAGATCCTTTACATTCCAAACCGATCTGGGATTCTAATTGGTCTTGCTGAAAGTCAGAAGATCTCTAATATGCTTCATTTGTGTTGTTTGGGATAATTGATGGAAGTGTACTTAAAACATCATTCATTGAAAAAATACTGTATAAAAGATGTACAATAGTATTCTTACAGCCTGCTCTTTATTTTCTATTTAGTTAACCACCCTTGTGGATCTTTAAGGGGCAAATTTCTTGTGGCTGTCAGCTGACTATAGCAGTCAGCTGACTAATAAAGCTGACTTTTAGCATTGCATAAGGAAGGACAGCAGCCTTGTGGCACTGTAGTCACTAGGAGTATCAGAGGTGTTTTGAGTGACCATTCAGGGAGAGTTTGGGCTTTTTTCCCCTACAATATTGTTGCTAAATAACAGTTATGTGAGTGGGGTGAGTGCAGGCAGGTGGTTCCCTACCCTGTTCCCATCAGGCAGATAATGGTAATTTGGAAGGATGCCAGCAGACCTTGCCAGCCTTTAGGCAGATTTTCTTTGGAGTAGAGTTAATAAAGCTGTGATGGTCATAGTATTGTGTGCTATGTTCTTAAAAGAACATGCTGGTCTTATTTACCCAGTCATAAGGTGTGAGGGGTTGAAAGAAACCCCTCTTTGCTGATGCCAGCTCTATGGGAGGCAGCAACAAGTTATAAATAAGCAGCTTATTTATTGCTAGTGGCTGTTATTAAAATCAGCTGCTACTACACTGGTCAGGGCATTTGCTAAGAAGTTTTTATGATTTCAGAAGTGTTGATGCAAGTTTTTCATGTTTCGCTACATTTACTTCTAATTCAGTCCTGTTGCATGTGATTTGCATTTAATAGCATGGTAATATGGTCAGAAAAGATCTGTTTTGAATGGCAAATCTATTCTTCCCTACTGTTTATTTTCCATTACTTCAACTTTGCTTTTCCAAAGGATAACACAAGTAGCACAAGTTCTGGCTTACAGGCTCTTGAAGCCAGTCTCTGCAGATAACGTGTTTTCTTGAGACAGAGTTCACAAAGTTAGTGGAGGGGGGGTTGGCTTTTGGAATTTGAAACAGATTTGTTCTCCTCTTGATAGTAAAAATAAATAAGCAAAAGATCTTGCAAAACATCAAAGTCCTGCTCATCTGTTGCATACCACAGCTGCCTCTGCTTGGGAACAGCCCTTTGTATGATCCTGCTGCACACTGCGTCCTGGGTTTAGGTGACTCGAGCGTGCTGTGTTGTGTTCCACAGGCAGTGGGATGCAGAGTCAAGGAGCTGCTATGTCTCTCCTTCCCTGAACCTGCTCTCTTTGAGACTGTAGATTGTTTCCCCACACTTGAGTAGTTTACCCCTAACCACATTTTTTTGCCTGTTAGTTTGAGAGTTAGGAACAACTCTTCATTAACTTTGCACTGCTCTGAGGTGTAAAGATTCCTCTTCTACATGTAGTAGAATAAGTACTACATGTACTTATGCTATAATAATACATGCTGCTGAATAAGTATGAAATAGATGTTTGTTTTTTTATCTCTTGTTTGGTTGCTGCCCTGAGTTGTGACTTTTTGAGCAAATTGTATTCCCTTTGTGTTGAATTTCATGGTCCAGTGATTGCTTTTAAAGCTCTGAAGGTGAATGAAGGGGAAGTGTGTAAACACAGAGGTGCTGTGCTGTCTTACAGGTGCTTGTCCCATGTATGCCCAACTGGGGCAGTTTAATGAATGATGTCTAAACAATTCCTCTTTCTGTTTTGGTTTACTTTTTCTGCAGCTTCCACCCGCTTTGTGAAGTGTGAAAAGTGTCACCATTTTTTCGTTGTACTGTCAGAGGCGGACACAAAGAAGAGCATCATTAAAGAGCCCGAGTCAGCAGCAGAAGCTGTGAAATTGGCATTCCAGCAGAAGCCACCGCCTCCACCGAAAAAGGTTTGGTTCTTAATGTCCCTCCAGCCTTTCCTTGCATTGCAGCATGGTGGAATGTTTTGCTTCTTAATCTGCATCAGGTGTGTAATGGTTGGAGCAACAAACAGTAAAGATGATTAGCTCAAGATTAAACCTTTCGGGGCTATGTGACCCAGCAGAGCACTGATAAAGGAAACTGGTAGATCCAATAGAAGCAGTTGGGCTTGTTTTTCCCCTGCCTTCATCTTGTGACTGAAGTCCAGTACCTTAATTTTCTCCTTGTGACCCTGAGGCTAACCTCAACCCTCACCAGCTGCAGTACCTTTTATTTCCTGCTCCTGGCATATCCCTTATGTTAGCAGCTTCCTTCTCTAGCTGCAGACCCTTGGATTTGGCCTGTTTCTAAGTGAGAACTGTGGCTGGTTAGCTTCTGGCCATGACCCATCTTAAATCATCTGGTTTCCCTCTCCTGAGTAGTGGGGGAGCTTATTGTATTTCTCAGTTCTAGTGGATTGCAGCGGTTGCTGAAGCTGCACATAGCTCCTGGGTAGGCTGCCCTTTCTTTTCTTACAAATTTGGGGTGAAAATGACAATGGGTTTAAATATTAGTAGGGGAGAACTGAGAGACACAGTGTGATTGTGTGAGCTCCAGGGTTTTAAGTAAACTTAACAACAGGAATATATTCTGTATTTTAATTGTTGGCTTTCTGTTTCTTAACTCGGTAGTGATTGGTTTAGCCCAGAGTCCATCTTTGGCACAGTAATACTGTTTTTTCTGCTGCAAGGTGATTTAAAGTGTTACTAAGATTGAGTTATTTTTCAGATTTACAACTACCTCGACAAATACGTTGTTGGTCAGTGTTTTGCCAAGAAGGTGCTTTCGGTTGCTGTGTACAATCATTACAAGAGGATCTACAATAATATCCCAGCTAACCTGAGACAGCAAGCAGAAGCTGAAAAGCAGACTTCTTTAACACCAAGGGGTTTGTGTGATTGATATTTTTTCTGGTCAAATCAAACTTATCATGTCAGAGCCCTGGTTTAAGGAATCTGAGGAAGGTTTTACTTTGATGTTAGATGTTCTGAAAGTGACATGATCTAAAGGAATTTCTATTAAATCTAATTTTTACTATACATGAACTTACGTTATTTCTTTAATCCAGAAGGTCTGTGCTGCCATGTGTATTGCCTTCTGTGTTAAATGTTTAGCTTTTTTACTGACATGTATTATTAGGTATTTAACTTCAGAAAGCAAGCTTCCTAAATTTTACTTTCTAATCTCATTTGCTGCTTAACAGTAAATCTGCTGCTTAATCAGCAAGCCACAATGCAGATCATGAAGATACTATTTTGCATAGGTAATTTGATGCATAGCTGGGTTTCCAACCTCACTTGGCTGCTGTTGGCAGCATCTGTTGGTCACCATAGTATTGTTCCATATCTAGTAGGTGTAGATGGAGTTACTCTTGGCAGTACTTTTGCTACTGAGTAAGAATGTAGCTATGTTGATCTTAATTTATTTTTAGAAGTAGGCTTAAGTTACTGTCTCTGATTCAAAGTGTACCTTGATTTTTTAAGGTGTTTTATATTCTCTTATAAAAAACCAGTATGCTGAGCAAACAGAAATCTGCTTTGCTTTTGAGTTTATATAAAGAAGTGTTTTAACTGAGGGGGGAACATGAATAGCACTGTTCTGGTAATGATAGAGTAGTTGTGTACTTGGCACTGTGAAGTTCCTGACCCTCTACAGGGAGATAAAATGGTGCATAACCAGAGGGACTGGCAGAAAATGTTTGTAACAGTACTTAGAAATACGGGGAATGTTACATTTTAACACTCAGATCTGAATATGGGAGTTTAGGGAAGCCTTTTTAAGCAAAATTATATTACTGCAGTTTCCCCCCTGTTATGTAAGTGGTTTTAAAACTAAAATCTAACCAGAGGCAGTAGATTGTTGCTTGTTTAAGTAGCAGAAAACTTGCTGTCAGTTTAAAAGCAGGTTGGGGTTTGGGTTAATTTTGGCAGCAGTAAAAACTAATTTGTGTGGGGATTTCGTGTTAGAAATGCATTCATACATAGCGATGAGATGTATTCAGAAGAGGGCAAGAGGTGGAGAATTTCTAAGCTTTTATCAACTTATATTTATTACTGTTTTCATCCTCTCTCTTAGAATTAGAAATCAGAAGACGGGAGGATGAGTACAGATTTACAAGTAAGTGAACTCTCTCCTCATGTCCTCCTCTGCAATATCTACTCTTTTCATGTTCATGCAGAATAGTCTTTACTGACTACTAGCTTGAAATGCTGGCTGAAATCCTGCTTGCTTTTCTTCTGCGAGTAAATTTAATTGATGGCATTGAGTGTGGCTTTAAAAGGGCTGACTGGGATTTGCTTCCTTATCTGCTTCTAGCTGGAAAGCAGGTAAATTGTAAAAGTGCCTTTTATGAAGCTGGTTAAAGAATTACCTGTTCTTAGAATTATTCTCAGTAGAGCAAAGTTAAGTTGAATTATCTGAGATGTGATTCTATTAGTAACACCACACAGAGTATCATGTAAGATACATAATAAGGGAAGTTAGGCAACTGCAGGGTATTTGCACTCTTAAAAGGCACTGTCACCTTGAACCTCAGAATGCCCTCTTTTTTTGTCTGAGTGATGTCACTTATGTTTATTTTCAGTCCACCAGAACTCTTGCTGGCTATTGAACTTCTTAGCCTAGTGTAGATCAGTTTGGAATCCCAGTTCCAGCTCTTCAAACCAGTTTGCTTGATCTTTAAAATTCTACCCTGCAAACCAGTTGAAACTACTGCTCTGTAAGAAGAAAATCCAGCTCAGTCTCCATGTGCCTGTGTAGGGCCAAAACCTTAACTGAAGTAAGACAGCTTTTGAAGTCTGGAGACTTGTGCCCTTCTTTTGTACCTATCACAGTAAACCTGTTCTTGTACTTTTTCATCATAGAGTTCAACACTTTGGGTTCATTTCTTCTCGTGTTCTAAATAATACTAAAAACTACAGTTAAAATGAGTTAATTTGTAAGGACTGAAAATTTCTCTTTTTTTTTACTGGAGAGGAATATTTTTAGATAATTCTTCTCATATATACAAATATATTTGTGCAGAAATACAGTTGAAACTCATGTTTTTGCAATAATTGTGCCATATTTCTGTTGCTGTCCTCTCTGTTAACTTCTCTATAGCTAGAATTTGAGATTTGCAGAACTAAAAAGAACCACCAAGCTTTTATTTTGCATTAAAGCTTCTGGTGGTGCTCACACAGTTCTGTTCTTGTCCTCTTCAGAGCTTCTGCAGATTGCTGGCATCAGTCCACACGGTAATGCTTTGGGAGCATCAATGCAGCAACAAATGAACCAGCAGATACCTCAGGAAAAACGGGGAGGAGAAGTCCTAGATTCACCCAATGATGACATAAAACTTGAAAAAAGTAATATTTTGCTGCTTGGACCAACTGGATCAGGTATTTTATAGCTGTGTGGTTTGATAGGTCTCAGATTTTCCCTTCAAATGGTTGTTGTTGAATGATTTTCCTCTTTGTGATTATTCCAGTTTGGTGTATAAAAAAGCTAAGCTATGGATTCCAAACTGGGTTTTTTGTGCTTTCATGCCACAGTAAAAAGCTGAGCAAAATGGCCTTGAAAAGGAAGGAGCTCCACTCATGTGGTTTTCCTTACTGCCTGGTTAAAAAGTGCAACTTTCACTCAGCTGTAATGCTTTTTAAAGTTTCTGTGTTTAGATGGCAAGCTGAGATGCTGCAGTTAGAAAGTGTCATTCCACCTCTGGGACAGATGAGTTGCAGGGGGGTTAAAAGAGAACTGATAATTGTATGTCCATAAGAGGTGGGAGTGTTTGTGCTGAGGTGACAGCATTCTTCAGGCTAGTTGGGAGAACATTCACTAAATAATACTTTAATTCTGTTTCTCCCCAACTTCAAAGCAGGAGCAGTTGGACTTTGCACTGTACCCTGCATGTCTGCAAAGGACTCCTGATTTATTTAATCTTTAATCTATGCAAGTACATGTATTCTGGTTTCTGTTGTTGTGTGATGATTTATTTGTGATACTGTGTGCATTTCAAGCTACCTCAAACATGTACTCTTAGTTTAGTTGAGAAATGCAGCTTGCCAATGTAAAAAAACACTGCTTATGAAAACTAGCTGCTTTGGTAAATACTCTTATATGAATATATGAGCATGCTGGCATCATTAAGAGTATCTAATAACAGTAATGATAACTCTGGTAAATACTTGGGTTTGTGTGCTCTAGAGAAATAAGTAGTGCTTGTAACACACAGGTTTTATTTATCAGGTAAAACCTTGCTGGCTCAGACTCTAGCTAAATGCCTAGATGTACCCTTTGCCATCTGTGATTGTACTACCTTGACCCAAGCTGGCTATGTTGGTGAAGACATTGAATCTGTCATTGCAAAACTCCTCCAAGATGCCAACTACAATGTAGAGAAAGCTCAGCAAGGTAAACTTCTGTAGTATGTTTTCTGAAGTTCATTCATAGTCTCTTAAACTCACTTAAGTGCTCTAATGAGACTGCCAGTACTTCTGTAATTGGTATTCCTGTTGCATGTACCTGAATTTTAAATCGGGAATAACAAACCTGAAGAGAGCTCTATGCACATCATGTAGCTTTTCTTCTTGTCCATAGTTGGACAAGATTGTGTATGTTTTGTAACCTATAATATAGAATTAGAACAGACTCCTGGTGTCTTAAATCATGTTCTCCCTTCCCTATGTGTAAGTGCTTGCTTCTCTTAAAAAGTGGAGTCTTCCTTAAATCCGTTTTCTGTAACTGCAGGAATTGTTTTTCTGGATGAAGTAGATAAGATTGGCAGTGTTCCTGGCATTCATCAGTTACGGGATGTTGGAGGAGAAGGTGTTCAACAAGTGAGTACTTCCATGGAATGATTTTCCTTTGTAAGGGAACAGCTCAACAAGTCTGTATATCATTCTGTTGTATGTCTGATGGCATGGGGGTGTATAGAGTCACAGTTCTATAGTACCCTAATTATTAGCCTTTTGAAACCCTCGTCTTTCCTCTTCATTCAAAATAAAACTCATGACTGCTTCATAGAAACATTTTCATTGAAAAGCATCTTTGCAGCATTCAGATGGCAAAGTTGCATAATGTAGGCAAGAACAGAAAGCATTTTGTTTCAACAAAACCCTTAAAGCAACTTACTGCTAAGTACAGCTCAGAATGTACATGGGAGTCACAGTAAAGGAGGATTTTTGTCTGTGTTGAGAGGGATCATATAGAAAACTAATTTCATTAGGCACTTGCTGTTACTATAAAGGCTTAAGGGATTAAAGAATGCAAGTACCTCTGTGAAAGCACAGGCTGGTGTGCTGCCTTATATTATGCTGCTTATTGCTTATGTCTTCTTTCCTCCTTAGGGCTTGTTAAAGTTACTCGAAGGCACAATAGTAAACGTTCCAGAAAAGAATTCTCGTAAACTACGTGGAGAAACGGTGCAGGTTGACACAACAAACATCCTCTTTGTTGCTTCTGGTGCTTTTAATGGTCTGGACAGAATTATCAGCAGGAGGAAGAATGAAAAAGTGAGTGCATCAGGCTGTATTTGAAGTGAAAAATTACTGTGTTAGTTACTGTTCACAGTAGAGACTCTTAAAGGTTGTGCTGTATTTATAAACCCACTATATTCGTAGAGCAGGGGGTTTCCATCTGTTATCTGTGTACCTGACGTCAAGCCTAAGAAAGGTAGGCTGGAAGAACAAGCCTATTGTTAGTAGGCTTAAGCAGCTTGCAGTGATCTCTGCTTCCACAGAGATTTTTAGCATATGCAAACAGGGAGGGTGAAAGGCATTGGGGGACCACTTGCTGTCCCTGCTTACCTGGTAAACTTATGCTGCTGCAATGTCCAGTGTTTCTTAAAGACAGAGTATGTGAAATAGCTGTAGCAATTAGATGATCTTAAGGTCCTTTCCAACCCTAACTATTCTATGATTCTATAATTGTAATGGGATTTCAGTTAGAGTCATGCAGTTCACTGTGTTCTGTATTCATGTCTGGGGATAGAGCTCTTGTGCCTGCAGCTTTCTGACAATATGCGCACCCCGTTTCTAGCAAGAGGGGTGACCGAAATCCACATTTTATGATAACTCAGGTAGCTTTTCGTGCAAGCACTCTTGCATTCATTTGCTTAACATCTGAAGAGCCCTTTTTAGTGTCACTGGGATGTGTAAACTGATGAGGATGTGTTAATAACCTTGCTGTTAGGCTGGTGTCTTGATACTTTACTGAGGGAATTAAATGTTGTAAGAAACTGTGCAAGGGGTGTAATTTTACTGAAAGTAATTTCTGTATGTAATGACATAATCAGTCACTCCAGTTTTTTTTTAATGCACATAGAAAGTGATTTAGTTACATTGAAAAACTGTAACTATTATAATTCTATAAGCATAACCTGTTTGTGTTGCAGTATCTGGGATTTGGCACACCAGCTAACATGGGCAAAGGCAGAAGGGCTGCAGCAGCTGCTGATCTTGCTAATATCAGTGGGGAGTCTGATCCCCAGGAAGAAATTGAAGAGAAGGATCGCTTGCTGCGTCACGTGGAAGCCAGGGATCTCATTGAGTTTGGCATGATTCCTGAGTTTGTGGGACGTTTGCCCGTGGTGGTTCCTCTGCACAGCCTGGACGAGAAAACCCTTGTACGGATTCTTACTGAGCCACGAAATGCTGTGGTTCCTCAGTACCAGGCCCTGTTCAGCATGGATAAGGTTTGAAGTTTTTCTTAGGGGACTCTTCAGTGTTCTTGCTGATAAATACAGTGTTGAAGTGATCTAAAATAGCAGCTGAAATCGCTTCTGCTGCCCACTGTGGAAGAAAAAGTCAGCAAACTGGTTCAAACCTGACTGGCTTACAGCGGGCAAATGTCCTTGTGGGGGGAGTCATCTGAAAGTAGTTAAGCTGCTCTTGATGTTCATGTTCAAATGAGCATCCATGACCTTGCCTAGTAGGCATTGACAGCCATTCATTCACTGTAGAGATAAAGGGACATAGTAAATTCTGGTAACATTAGTCAAAACCAAAGAGTAGCTGAAGCTTAAAACATTGATTGTTTTGGTCTGTAACAAGTAAATCACTGCTGTTATTTTCAGTAATACCTGCATTGTCTCAGTCAACCCACTCTTGAGTTATAAATGAAACAAATAAATTTACCATTTTTCTCTATGTAGTGTGAATTAAATGTAACTGAAGATGCATTGAAGGCTATAGCCAGACTGGCCCTGGACAGAAAAACTGGTGCAAGAGGCCTTCGATCTATAATGGTGAGTAAATTTTCATGCTGAGTAAATGAAGCTACTTACATTTTTGTATATGGACCTAAACATGACAGTTTTCAGTCACAGCTTCTCTTAGTTGTGGGTCTTACATGGGATGCAATAAGTCTTTTCTTCCAAGAAAACTCTCTAGCTCTGAAAATCACTTCCTGACCATATTGTTATGTGGAAGAAATATTTGCCATGATATACACTCACATTTTGCCCCTTCTGTTTTCTTGTAGGAGAAGCTGTTACTGGAGCCCATGTTTGAAGTGCCCAATTCTGACATTGTATGCGTGGAAGTTGACAAAGATGTTGTAGAAGGCAAAAAAGAGCCAGGATACATTAGGTAAAACCGTAACAGATGTTTGAGAGCAGACAAGTGATACAGCTAGACAGGTATTCTGCTGTTTGCTGTAGGAACAAGCCTATAAACACACAACCCATGCACACAACCTAAAAGGGATCCAAGTCTCTGTATGCTGCACACAACTGAACTAGTGCCTGTTCTGTCTATGGGCTTCGGGGTAATTTGGGGTTGTATTGCATTAGGGTTTAAATAGAAATGTAAAAATAAACTTGCATATGGAGTTACTTTAAGCCTTTTGTGTGTGTGTGTGTGTGTGTATACCTGTAGAAATAGAAGTGAATTATAAGCATCATAAGTTAACAGTAAAAAGCTGAAGTTTAATTGTGACTCTACTGAAATTCCTGAAATTGAACTTTTTCCTTTCACCTACTCCTTTCTGTCACTGAGGCTGATTTTTATGCAGGCAGCTGCAGTTTTCTTCTCCATTGCTTTTGCAATGAAGAAGAAAGAAGCCACAGAGGCACGTCTACTGATTTGCTGAGCTCTTAATTTAATGTTGTAAAGGCTATATTGTGGTAAGGTTGTGGTGGAATGCTGAAAGCACGGGGAAAAATATCTGGATTTAGGAATACAAAACTGACTTGATCTTAGTGAACAAAAGATGGAGTTGAGAGGGAATGGGTCAGGTTAAAAGCATAGGTCTGAAATTGAGGAACTCTGGCTTGGTTTTTATCCCTGACAAGTTTTTGGGGGTAACTTCCTCCACTGAGGTACATGGTTTGTATTCCTCTCTGTGCTGAAGCTTGTGTCTCAAAGGGGATAGTTGAAGTGCAGAGTATCCTGCTTTACAGAGACTGATTACTTACACTGATGGCTGATTTACAGGATTTTGTAGAGCACCACCATCCATATTTGCTGGAAATACAAAATTTATTGATTAAATCAAATGACTTAACTGAAATCAACAGCTTTTTAGCTCTCAGTAATGAGAGTGCATACTGGTAGTAGTCTGCATAGCATCATTTTCAGCTCAGAAGGTCATTCAGGAGGCGAATGCTTGTCAGGGCAGTTTTCACTGGGGTAACATGTTGACCATAAGCTGCAGAAACTGTACTTAAACTATCTGATCAGTTCATTTTAATTATAGGGCTCCCACTAAAGATTCATCTGAGGAAGAATATGATTCTGGTGTGGAGGAAGAAGGTTGGCCTCGACAAGCAGATGCTGCAAACCATTAAATACTGTCAGAATGCTCACCTGCATAAAGCACACTTGGTTATTTCTGGCTTCAGTCTGATACTAAAAAGCATTGGATCTATCTCGGATACGTGATGAGGAACTTTATTAGCTCAAGCAGATCGTGTATTTTCTTGCAACACCACATTGATTTATCCGATGGACATTGTGTGGACTTGGATGGCATAATGTTCAAATATGAATTGTATATTACACTTGTTCAATTAAAATGTATAGTAAATCCAGCAGCACCTGGATCCATCGCTCTTCCTAGAAACTAAACCAGCAACGCCAGTGCTGCGATAGTTAGATTTTACAATAATGTTACTCTACAAACATGGGAATCAAGATGAATAATTGGTAGAGGGTGAATAAACCATTAGCTCCATTAGCACAGGGGGGTTGCATTGGGGTCAGTGTTGGGTTGGAGCCGGGTGGGTGCTGGAGTGACTTGTTAGAGCGGAAACACTGGGTGGAGAAACTGGGACACGCTTTGTGACACTGCTGGGCGATCTTGCTGATGTGACACTAGTTTGTTACAGTAATTGAAATGCAATAGCAAATAATTATCCTTCACCTCTCCATTAGGAGTACGTTTTCATCACCTGGAATACTGTGAAAGAAGGTGAAGTCAGAACTTGGTAATTCATTTTTCCAGAGGATTTCTAGGACGCGGTAAGCCATCTGAATTTGGAGAAGTCACCATCAGTTTTTAACTATTAATGTTCTAATATAGTACATTTTGTTTAACGTATTGGAACTATCATGCATCAGTTTTTTGGTGCACTTTGCCCAGCCTCTATCTTATAATGTTAAGAGATGAAAGAAGTAAATGTATCATATTTTTGATGTAACCGGTAGTGATCGTTCACACGACACTTTTTAAGTTATCTGCTCCAATGCTGGTAGTGCTTCTTGTGGTTTTGTCTTTGATTTCTAGTCTGGCAGCAAAGCGATCCTCCCTCTTCTGTTCTACACCAAAATGAATCCCATCCTGTAGGAGAGTCTTTGTGGGAACACTAAAGGACCTGTATATTTGGGGTTTGTTTTGGGAACTAGAATCGTTACTTGCGACTTTCTGTTCAATGATAACGTGGGCTTCGGTTTTACTGCCCCTTTCCTCTAACATTTAAATTCACGCTATTTAAATGAAACTCTCATCGTTCTTTTCAGTCTAATGGATGTTTTAGGACAGGAGAGGTTACCGTGGATGCATTGACCCTATTTCTGTTGATTTTTGTCATGTAAATTTAATGTGATACTTGTGTTCTGACCTAGAAGCAGTGTGACATGAAGCTGTAGCCAGGTGCAGCAGATACTTCCCTTAGGATTTCAGATTTTATTCAGGTAAAACGACCCACTAATGGTTCAGGAAAAGCTGCATTGGGAGTTGAGGATATTTCTAGGAGCTTAGAGCCCTCACAATGGGAATCTGGGGTGAACTATCTGTACCTGCATCCTCACTTTCCTCCTTTTAGAGTGGAGAAAATACATATAACCGCTTTTAATTCTGACTCCTTTCATTCAGCTCCCTTTTTAAATGGATTAAAACCAAACCCCAGCCTTTTAGGTGAAACTGTTCAACAACTTAGTTTTGCAAGTTGTTTGGAATTATGTACAACACAAACTGTTTTTAAGGAAACAAATCGCTCTGTAACTACAGTTTGTACTTCACCTCTGCCGTTTGAATAAAACCGAGCGAATACTCAAGCACCGGAGCCTTGTCATCCCTGACGTCAGCCCCAGAAGGTTTAAATTAAGGGTATTTCGGGGTTTTAAGGTATTTATAGACGAGGAAAAGGCTGCGGAGGGTGGGGACGCGGAGGGACGGGTCCTCCCGTCCGCCAGGCGGCGCCGCAGTGCGGCTGCAGCAGGTCGCGCCGGCAGCATGGCGCAGCCGCCTCCGTTCGGCGGCCGCTTCCCTCCGCCGTTCCGGGCCTTCCCTCCGCCGGTGGGGCCGTTCCCCGGCCCGGCCGCCAGACCGGGGCCGTTCCTGCTGCCACCGCTGCCTGCCGGGCCGGAGGGCGAACCGAGGCCGCGCTTCCCCCCGGCCCCGGGGCAGTTCTTCCCGGCGGCGGCGGTGCCGTTCCCTCCGCGGACGGTGTGTGAGGAGGAGGCTGCGCAGCGGCAGCAGGACGAGCTGTGGCTGTCGCAGTTCCTCGGCCGCCGCCAGGCCGCTCCCCCTCCGCCGCCGCCGCCCGCGGCCGCCAGCCCCAGCAGCGCTCGGGAGCTGGCGGTGGCGGCGCTGGGCCGGGTGGCCCGGTTGGTCTCGCTGTGCCGGGCCCTGCGGCAGCGGGAGGCCGAGGCCGACGAGGCCGGCTGGGATCGGGTGCGGGAGGAGGCGGAGGCGGCGCGGAAGGAGCTGCGGGAGGTGGTGAGGCCCCTGAGGGAGCCCGGCTACCGGGAGGCGCTGCGGAGGAAGGCGGAGAGGGCGAGGAAGAGGAGGCAGCGGCTGCAGCGGAGGAAGCAGGAGGCCAGGGCGGCCAAGGAGGAGGAGAAGGCCCGGGCCGCCGAGCGGGAGGCCAAGATCGACCAGTGGAGAGCCAAGTGCATCCAGGAGGTGGAGGAGAAGAACCGGGTACGGCTCCGAGCGGGCTCATCCTGCTCCCCCAGCTGCACTGTGGCCTTACCGGGACTGCTGCGGGTTCCTCTGGGCTCCGGCAACGTGGTGGAGCTAGGGGAGGCCGGCAGCTGGATGCTTCATGGGGCCAGCAGACTGGAGATGTGCTGTTTCCAAGGCCTGTTTCTTCATTGAAAGCCTTGGGCTTTGCCACACTCTTGTCCTAGGACTTCACAGTTGAAATTTCACTGGATTCTGAACTCTTGGTTGGGTGGGAAAGTCTTTCTGGTCCCAAGCCTGCCCCCATTGCTCACACACAGTTGATGGCGGTCAGTGCCGTCGCAGTAACCATAATCCTTGCCTGCTGGCTTTGTCCCGTAAAGCTTGTTTGCAAGCTTTTCACTATTACCAGGGAGTAAAACAGCCCCAAAGCATTAAAACCCCCCACATTAGGCTTGCTGGGAAGTGCTGTTGGCACCTTTGTGTTGACTGGTGGCCAAAGGGCTACCCTTCAGCTGGTGCTGGGTCTGCTGCTGGGGTGGCACAGACCAGCTCTCGGGAAAGGTTTTGTGTTCGGTCTGTGGCACATTAATGGTGCTCAATTGCTGAGCTGTAGAACGAGAATGGTTTATGTCTATGGTTAATGTTGTCCCTAACTTTGTGTGGTGAAAGGCTGGTTATCTGGCTTTGTGAATTCAGTAGCCGTTTAGGAGTTGCTCAGTATTCTTTCATTGTTTCTTGAAATCTGTCATGGTCCAGCTGTTTTCATCAAAAGGCAATGTTAGATGGGTGATTTCACTTGTTCCACTTGCTATGGCTGCAAAGTCACTGGGAAGTTACTGGTATACCCAGTGATCTGTTTGAAGGTACCATTTCATTCTTGTCTGTGTGGGATATATCACACATCAGGTCTGGGGTTTTCTCTTTCACAGGAACGAGAACTTAAGGCTGCTGCAGACAGTGTCTTGTCTGAAGTACGGAAGAAACAGGCAGACACCAAGAGGATGGTGGATATCCTGCGTGCATTGGAGAAGCTTCGGAAACTGAGGAAAGAGGCTGCTGCCAGGAAAGGTGAATGATGAGGGTTTTACCAAACTTCTAATTGCACACACAGGGCATAAGCTGACTGGCAAGGTGCAGCTTGAATAAGCTGTTCATTAGTGATTTTAGTTACGTTGTTATGCAAGAATAGTTGTAAACTGCTGAAACTGAAATGGGAAGTTTATATATAAAGAAGAAGTTCTTTACTGTAAGGGTGGTGAAGCACTGGAATGGGTTGCCCAAGGAAGTTGTGAATGCTCCATCCCTGGCAGTGTTCAAGGCCAAGTTGGACAGAGCCTTGGGTGCCATGGTTTAGTGTGAGGTGTCCCTGTCCATGGCAGTGGGATTGGAACTGGATGATCTTAAGGTCCTTTCCAACCCTAACTATTCTATGATTCTGTGAATTCAGTGGTTGTGTTCCTGTGTTTCCAAGCTCTTTCCTAGTAAAAGAATTACGCCACTAAGATGTTTGTTAGAAAGGTTGGGCTCATGTTCCAGCTCCCCTCTCAAATCTGATAACAGAGCCCCTTCTGAATACGGAAGTTCAAAATGAATTCTTTCTGTTCAGGTGTTTGTCCACCCCCCTCAGCAGATGAAGCCTTTGAAACTCAGGTGGAGAGCCTGAAAACGTTGCTCAAGAACCGCACAGAGCTGTATGAAGCTGAGGAGAGAGCGTTAAGAGTTATGCTGGAGGGAGAACAGGAGGAGGAAAGGAAGAGAGAGATGGAAAAGAAACAGAAGAAGGAAAGAGAAAAACTGCTACAGCAGAAACTGGAAATGGATTCCAAGCTGTTTGGGGATCCAGGTAATTTCTGCATATGCAATACTTGACATGGGTTTTTTCCCACCACACCCCCACCCCATAGACACTGGGTTTAAAATGCAGGCACAAAGATAAGAAAGAAAGAAAGAAATCATCCACTGGAGTAAAATATGGTCTGAGGAAAGGATGGGATAAACACAGTGTGCTGTTAACACATGTGGTGTGCCTCAGTGTAGGCTGTGGTGTATCTCAAGACAATTTCATAATGCTTTGCAAGAAGAGGTTGTAAATGAAGCTAAAGTGAGACTAAACACAAGAGATTGAAGACTTCCAGCACCCAACAGATGCTTCAGTCTGGTGATTTGGTAAAGTGCGACTCGAGTAATCTGTAACGATTCAGTGTCCATATGTTCCCCTTGTTTAGAAGATGGAGACAGGAAAAGTACTGCTGGTCTTGACTTGCCTCTGACAGCTCTGATGAGGAGACATGCAAAACATGTAGCTAGTCCTTAACAGATTACACAGGGATTTCATTTCAAGTTGGAGCTGGGGAGTAGCAAATGAGCTGGCAAATCTGGGGCTTCCAAGACTTACTAGAATCAGTCTTTCTGGTTTATTGAACAATTCCTGTGTTTGTGTTTTAACAGATGAATTTCCTCTAGCCCATCTACTGCAGCCTTTCCGGGACTATTACTTACAAGCTGAGCATTCTGTAGCAGCTCTAATCCAGATCAGGTAAAACCAAACAGACTCTGTTTTATTATAAAGGGTGACAAGTATTGTTTGTTAAGATTGTAAAATTCATGGGCCCATCCCTCCAGGTTGGAAGGGACTCAAGGATCATCTGGTCCTACTTCTTTAGGCAAAGCATGACCTGGACTGGATGTCTCAGCAGCCTCTCCAGCCGAATCTTAAGTGTCCAACACTGGGGAGTCCACCACTTCCCTGGGGAGATTATTCCAAAGGCTGGCTGTTCTCATGGGGAAATATTTTCTTGTGTCCAGTTGGAATCTCCCCAGGAGTAACTTGTGCCCATTATCCCATGTCTTTTCCATGTGACTCCTTGTGAAAAGGGAGTCTCCATCCTCTTTGTAGCCACCCTTTAAATACTGGAACATGGGGATAAGGTCTCCCCTGAGCCTTCTTTTCTCTAGGCTGAACAAACCCAGCTCTCAGCCTTTCCTCACGTGGCAGGCTTCCCTGTCATGGAACAGTTTATAGTGTTCCATGTATTGATCCATATGGAAAGATACCTGTGTGGATGTATGATAAACCTTATTGCCAACCTCCTGCCTGCTCTCCTCTGATCCAGTGCTCTCTCTGTTATAGGCATGAATGGGATCAGTACTTGGTGCCAGCTGATCATCCTGAAGGAAGCAGCATCCCTCCAGGATGGGTTCTTCCAAGTCTCCCCACAGATGACACTTGGGCCACCGCTGTTCGATGACTCAGTAATAGGTGATATTGGAGGAATGTTTCATTGTCATGGCCTGTGCAGGGATGAGAGGGTCTGAAGAGGACATGTCTCACCCTCTGCTTCAGTAGCTGGCTTCTGGAATGTCTTGAAGAATAGGAACTGGGTTTGCCACCTGACTCTGCAGGGAAATACCTGAGCAAGGCCAACGCTGCTGGGCCTCTTGTGGTGTGGAATTACAGTCCTGCTGCCAGTTTTTGCTAACAAATCTCAATAAAGAAACATTGCTGACAGGAGTATTTGTGCCAGTATTAACATCCTATTTTTAGTGGCTTTTATCTTTACAAGCCTAAGTCCAGATGATGGAATCTCCAGAAATAAAGACTTCAGGGGAAAAAAGAAATCATTAGAAAACATGTTTTTCTTCTTAAATAAAGCCTATCAAACTTCACTGTCAAAACAGTTCCTGTATTTTGTGTGTAGAAACCAACCCATTACAAGCTTAAACAAATGGTGAAGTACAAACAAGACAGGGCTTTTGAAGGTTGATTAAAGCAGTTGTTGACATTTTGCTTTTGTGGACTAAAACTGGTACCGCAACATGGAAAGAATTCCTGGTCGTGGTGAAATAGGTCAGAGAGCCATGTGAATATAGATGGATTCAGTGAACAAGCCTCCTGGAAAACAAACAGTGAAATCTGGAATCTAGCTCGCAGTAATTGCTTTTGCCTATACAGCTATTTTTGTATAGGGACAGCTCATGTGTATAATATTTGATTTAAAAGTGCAGCTCTGTTTTGTAAGTTGGGTTTTGTACAGAATAAATAGAGGAAAGATCTGATTTAGTACTCAGCATCAAGTATGGTTCCAGTGTGGAGAGATTTGCTGGCAAATAGTTTGTGTAAAGGAACTTCTCCCTCCTACAAGGTGATAGAAGCATCTGATTCCAAAGCCTTCCATATCCTGGACAATTTGCAGCCTCTATGGGTTTGGGGCTTTGCTGGTCTATGCAAGTTGTTGTGGCATCTTTCCGGAGCTGCAGTTGTCATTCTTGCTTAGCTTTAATATGTAGGCATAGATGTAATCTCTCCCTTACCCCTTTGCATCACAACATTGTCTAATTCATGGAGGAGGCAACATGCAGTTACTTAAATTCAACACTTGGGCCTTATGTATGATATTAATAGTTTTTTGGCTGAAGCTTTGCATTGATTTCTGTTGGTACAGAAGCGCACAAACTGTTTGGTTTTTATAGAATTAGAATTAATCTGGGTGCAGAAGTCTGCAGTTCATGCTCTCATGTGTGTCACCTACCTACAGCACTACAACATCCAGCTGACAGGTCCTCAGGTGGTAAAGGTTCTGATTTGCCTGTCCATCCTCAAATCGCTAATGTCACCTCCAGCATCTCGTTAATCCTAAACCTATGGCTGGGTCAGATCCTGGGCAGTCTCACCTGATGGAAAAGCAGCAGTGCAAGTAATATGAAAACAGCTGCAGAAACAGCTCCTTCAGTTCAGGAAGCTCAGTGCCTGGATGATGCTCTGCTTAAACAGTTAGGCTCC
Organism: Melopsittacus undulatus; assembly: GCF_012275295.1. NCBI lineage: Eukaryota > Metazoa > Chordata > Aves > Psittaciformes > Psittaculidae > Melopsittacus > Melopsittacus undulatus. Next base: position 2,928,890 of record NC_047535.1, on the reverse strand, counting down.
TTATCCCAGCAGCGTGTCTGATGGGGCTAACCCCTTAAGCTATGATAATCTTAAAACTGCCACCGTCAGATGCTTGCCTGACACTGCAAGATTTAGGGAACTGAGCAGCAGATAAGCCAGCAGTAGAGGAGCAGCCCTGTTCTGCCTGCAAGCAGAGCTCCATGACTTCAGCTAGAGGTAAGATAACTTTCTATTGCTGATACAAACAAGACTTGGAAACACCAGTGGATGGTGTGTGTTTAGATGTAACACAAGCTTCCTGTGGTTTGTTCTACGTATTTGCTCTTGCCTAATGACGTCTGCATTCAAATGTTTCATATTTTCAGTGAGGAAGATGTTGAAACCACAGATGGAAGAGGAATGTTGGAAATCTTAACTCATAAAACCCATGCAGACAGGGTATTCTTAAAACCCCCTCGTGTATTCAGTTGTATGATTCAGATCTGTTCATAATCTAATTATTTTCATGTTTTAGAAACTATTACAGCACAGAAAAATAGAGGGGTTGGCTCTTGAGTTTCTGAGACTCTTCATGTTTGTTTGCCAGCCTGTCTTTGACGTGAAGGTGAGCGTGGAGTGCCTGAGGTCAGAGCCTCTGCAGGAGCTGCTTTCTGCTGTAAGTTGGTGTTTGTGACTGACCCTCTTTTGCTTTTATCTAGTGCTGTGTTCATTGTCATCACTCCACACCTTAGTGTTCTTCTGGTTTTGATATATAGTGGTTTGGGGAATTAACGCTTCTAGGAGCTTTTCCTAAGGCACAGTATTTATGCAGTGAAATACAGTGAGATGTGGTACCATAACCTCTCTATCATGGCTTCAGACACATTCACTACCCATCTCCATCCCTTAAAGTGACATTTAAACCTAAGTAAAGCCATTTTAGGTGATGGAGAATGGGATACTCCCTTTCCTTCACACCTTTGTACCACACAAGTTTTAGGAGTAGCTGATTCACAGTATGAACTGCAAGGAGGATCTGTTCCTCTTGCAGGCAGGGGCTGCACAGCCATGCAGAGGAGCTGGAGCAAGCTGGGGGACAGGGGCTTTGCTTACAGAGGTTTTCATCATTGTCTTTGTCAGTGCTGACGTGGATTGTAACTTACCCTGAGCCCTCTTAGGCTGGGGAGCAGATGGCCTGGCTCGGAGTAGGCTCCCAGCACGTTGCCTGTGTTGCATGTGAGCAGCAGCACGTGTGTGGGAGCCACAAAGCGTGTTAAGGGGGGCTCTGTCTGCACACAGCCCTGGGTATTAAAGGTTCCTGGCATAAGCAGGCGAGTGCCAACTCTTGTAACTGTGGTAAGAGCAACTGAGAGCGATTTTGTGTGTTGCTGTTTGTGGTCTGGAAGCCATTTGTTAGTCCTTTGCTAGCATAAGAAACTACCCTGAATGCCATTTCCCATGACAGACCTTTGTTTTTGCAGTGAACAGGTGGCTTTTTCTCCCTTTCATACATTCATCTCCTTCTTTTCTTTTCTATCCTCCTTGTCATAGAAGCCATTTCTTGTTAGAGGTAAGAAAACAATTGGTGAAAGCACTTAGAGCTATCACACCAAGTACTGAGTGTGTGTCTTGGGGATGACTGCTGAGACTTTGCATTGCATGGGCACAGGCAGCAGGTACCAGGACTCAGTGGAGGGCTGAGCAGCTCTTGCCAGTACCTGAAGGAAATCATTTTGCATGCTGTCATTGCTGGGAAGCTGGGGGCTCGAAGTTTCACTCAGCAACTAATGGGTTTGTACTAAATTGAGACATTTATACAGAGCTAATGACTTCCTACAGTAATATTTTCTGTGCCACCACTTCCAGCTGATCAGAAATGTTTCTCTTTGGTGATCTAAAAAGTTCACCACACTTACAATGAATAGATGGTTCTTAAAAGCTAACTGGGCTTTACAATGGCTTGTTTGATACCCCTCTGACCCTGGAGCTTGCCTGTGTCCCAGCCCCATGGCCTGGCTCAAAGTAAGCTGCTGTGGCACTGCTGGGGATGCCCTCACCTCAGCTCCCTGTGCTGATCTGTGTGACAGCTTAGCAGCACATGGCCATGTGCATGAGCTCCACAAGCAAGGATGTGCTTGGGTCACACAGAGAGAGGAGACCTGTGGGGTGTCCTTACATCCTCCTTGGCTGTGGTTTCTGCTTCTGGAACTGGGAAGAGTGCTAGGTCTGTCCCCAGCTTGGGAAAGGCACCATGAGATGGGCAGTGGAGGGAGAGGCAGGAGGAGGGATGGAAAGCAGTGGCAGAAAACACTAAGGATCTCTTCCAAAGGAAGCTGAAAATTGGTCAGGTCCTGCTGGCTCAAGCTCAGAATAGCAAAGGTTAGTTCAGACACATCTTCCCAGTATCAGTAACTGAAGGCATTGCACACCATGGTTTTTACTCAGGTGGCAGCATCTTTAAGGGCTGTTTTCCTTTCATCATTGTCACTTGACACAGCTCATCCCTTTCTCCTTCCACCCAACTTAGGTGGTAGTTGTGCCTTTTACAGTTGTGTTTCATCCCTTCCTCCAGCAGACAGTAACCAGGCAGCAGGGATGAGCTACCTGGATGAAGTTCCCTTCAGCAAGCCCTGGAGCCTTGATGGGGACTCAGGGGGAGAAGTCACTTTAATCACTGCTCCAACCATCGAGGTCCCCGACTGCACCGACATCCTCATGAGCACCATGGTGAGTGGCCTCTGCTTGCCTCTGTGCCCACATCTGCTCCTGGAGGGATGCTCAAAGGGTGTCAGTGGTGGTTTCCTTTCCTTGTGAAAGGAGGGAATCCTCTCCTAACTGATCTCCTGCTTTGCAGCAGGAGTGGGAGGAGGTGAAGATCATTTGTACTGGGTGGGAGTGAGGAAGGGGTTGTTTTGTGGTTGTTTTTTCTTAATCACATCCAAGCAGAAGGATCCCATTTATTAATAATGTGTATTGAGTATTTATTAATGAATATAACAGATACAAGCAAGCAACACTACCTGAGCTGCAGCATAGAATCAGGGAATGGTTTGGGTTGGAAGGGACCTGAATGCTCATCTAGTTCCAGCCCCGTCCTACAGGCAGGGACACCTTCCACTAGACCTATCCTGTGGCACTTTGTGATCTTCCACATTGCTGAGTCCTAAACTGCTTTTGAATCCCCACCTGCTGCTGTAACAATATTGTGAGTGTTTAGCCTGAATTAGTGTCACCCATAGATGGAATCAGTGCACTTTATGTGGGACGGTGATCTGAGTGATCCCAAACAGCCTCTGCTCACCCCTGGTGATGGGTGAACCAGTGGTAAACCTCATATCTGGCTTTTCCCTAGCTCAGCCTTGCTCATCCCTCCCCCCAAAATGACACATCCCAAATCCACAGGATGTGTTTAACATGAAGAGCCACCATGTTGTTCATTTTAATCAATTTTTCCAAAGGGAATTTCAATGCACACACTTTGCCACCTGTGTAAAGGCAGGTGATGATCTGCATCCCCACAGACCATCCACCATTCCATCTTATCCTGGGAAACCTCCAGCCCCAGGTTTTTGCCTGGTTGGTGCTGGTGTGATCACACTGATGACCTGGGATCACCTTCTGGAAGCACGTGGTGGTGTTTTCCTTGGGGAGGCTGGTTTGGATCCACAGCTAACAAGTGGCAGGGAGCAGTAAAACCAGCATTCCTGGGCTGTGAATGTGCTTGCCTGCCCGTCTGGAGGAGACCTTGTTTGGAGAGCTCTGGGAGAGGCCAGGCTTGTTTGTCCCAGGAAAACCCTCTGATTTCAGTCTCAAATACATATTTTAAGCTGGACTATGTGGAAATGACAGCTCTGCCTGGGGACCAGCCCAGCCCCTGGCGCCATTGGAGACTGCCATGGCTTATCCTGCCTCTGCCCAAGGTGGCAGCTCCCACCTTGTTGGCTCCTGAGCCCCTGTGGTTGATGCGGCTCTGCCAGGTGCCATGGGTGAGGTACACACACGAGCTCTGCCACTGTCTTAGCCTTGCAGCTGTCTGAAATCAGGATGCTCACATCTCCTGTCTGCACCCTCTCCCCTTCCACAGTAGATGAATGACACAAAACCACCTCCAAGCCTGAACCACTTGGTTTATGAAATCACTTCTAGGTACAGCTCAAAATAGTAATAACCTTGTAGCCAGACTCTTCTCAAGTATAAATATGGGGATTCCCCATAGCAATGAAGCTGGTGCTGCCCAAACCTACAGTCCCAGTGCCCACAGCCAGCCCTGGTGCTCAGGGAGCCAGTATGGGAAGGATGCAGCCCTGAAGGTTCCCTGGTGACGTGCAGGGGTTGCTGTGTAAGCCTGCTCTGCTTCCCGATGCCCTCACCAGCCTCTTCTTGCTCTCCCACAGTACAGCTTCTCACTGGAAAGGAAAGTGCTTTACTGGGTTGAGGTGGCCTCTCAGCAGCAAACCTCCTGCCATCGGGTCACCTCTGAAGTCATCCCCACGGCTCCCCCATGCTGGCTGCTGCTGGTGGACCCTGCTGACCGCTATGGGGGGAGAGCACGGGACGGGCCCGTGCGGCGCAGCATCAGCCTGAGCGCTGCTGACAGCAGCCATGGGCCTGCCAAGGGCAGAGGTGCCTTGTCCGACACTGAGAGTGAGACCTGGTGCTCGGAGGAGGATGGGTACTCGGAGGATGATGAGTACTCCTCAACCTCATGGGAAGAGAGCGACAAGGATGATAAGAATTCCAGGAGGAGAAACGCTGGGAAAACAGGGGCTCCACATCATGGGTTTTACCAGACCAGACCAAAGACATCACCCGGCTTGCTGGAGCCCTCACCGGACAGCAGCATCCGCAGCACAGCCAGCCCGGTCCTGAACCAGCAGAAGAGATCCATGGTGATCTTTAACAACATGAAGAACGAGCTGGAAGCAGCCAGGAGGAAGCTGGCTGCTCTGGTGCACCCTCTGAACAGAGCTGCTGTGGAGAGCAGGGTCCCTGTGCCACAGCCTCTGCCCCAGCGTCCCCACACCAGCCGCGGCGTCAGGTTCAGGCCAGCCCCGGATGCATCCCAGCTGGGGACCCTGGTGCCATCGCCTCCAGCTGCACCGATGCCCCCCATCAAATGGCATAAACCCACAGTGCCGGTGAGGGGTTGTCTTCTGGTGCTCTTTGCTTGTTGCTCAGACAGGAGGGAGGTGGAGGGCATCAAATTGGTCCCGTTTGCTGGGGTTTGGGCAGCAAAATGGAACCAAAATGGGGCTTTGGGAACACTGAATCCATGAGAAATTGCTGATAAGCTTTCATAAGAAGTGAAGGAAAGGGGTTTTTTTCCCCACTTTTAAAGGGAATTTTTCTGGGAGCACATTTACTTGCTCTGTCCTGACCAAAACATTCCTGGTTTTCCCAGCAGGCAGGGTGTCTTATTTCATTTTCACATGGAGCACTAAATAATACAAAGTCAAATAAGGTTCCACATGCATCATGCTGAATGCTCAAGCCTTAACCCCAGCAAGCCTATCCATGTGCAAGGTCATTTGTGTAGATGGCTTTGTAACAGAGACTGGATCTATCTGGTTAACTTCAAGGGCATAAATGGGTGTCTGGAGCATCCTCCTGCCTGGGCTGCATTGCCTGTCTGCAGGCAGCACTGCTTCATCCTTGTCCATCAAGGACAAGCATGGCTTTTGCTGGAGAGATGAGGAGGATTCCCAGGGAAAGGAAGTTGCTTTTTCTTGCTTTCTCCCATGAAGCCTCCCAAGTGCTGTTTGCTCTGATCTGTATCTGTAGCTGAGCCTGGATTTAATTAAATCCAGTCTCCTTTGATGCCCAAGGGGGTTTGTTCCATGTATGGGAATTTTCCTCTTCTGGAGAGAAGAAGGTAACTGCTGCCATTCAGAAGCATTGCTTCAGCCTGGGTTCCTTAATGTAATTCCATGAGCTGGAGCAAGAAGACCATGTGCTGTGTTTTCCCTTGCAGTCCCTCAGCCCCTATGCCTGCCTCCCCCCTGCCTCCGCACCTGCACAGCCCCTCAGCTCCTGCAGATCCCAGCCGGATCCGGCCGCTGACCTGCTCTCAGCACTGAGCCAAGAGGAGCGAGACCTCATCGAGCCCGTGATAGCCTTGGGCTACCCCACCCACAAAGCCATCCTCACCCTCCAGAAGACTGGAAGGCAAAGCTTAAGTCAGGTTGGTGGAGCTGGCAGGAAGCAGAAAGCTTTGGGAAGGAAACCCTTGGTTTTCATGGAGGAAGGGATGTCTGTATGGCTTGGGGCTGGATAACACTTTGGTGTTATCCTCAGCTGACAGGGTTTGCCATGAGATCACACATTTGCACTTGTGCTCTAATAAAATGAGTTGCCCTCAGCTTTTCAGCAGCTGATAGCAGCCAGGCAGTGTTATCTGCTCCATCGGCTGCATGGAGCCTGTGTCCTTTTGAAGTGCAGTTTTTGCCCCCGTATATGGAAACTTGTTGCACATCATTTTTTCCCGGCTGTTAGATCCATGTGGTTATTGCCATGGCTCATCCTGTCAGCGGGATTGTGGGAATACCTCTGGGATTTGTCTGGGCTCTCTCCAAAACACAAGTTCCCTGTGTTGGAGCAAACCAGGGACTCAATGCAGGCATCGAGGTTGGGTCCTGGAGCTCTTTTCTTAAGGAATGTTCTATAATAACCTGGAATTTATTGACAATAGTTAACATACAGCCTCTTCCTACCCTGGTATCTGAGTACATCACTGTGCAGCATCCAAATTCCATAGGTCTCTGTTTGTCCAGTGGTCCACATGGGCTTGGAGCATCCATGTCTTGAGGGATGCCACTGGCTTGGCAGGTTTGGGGCTGGACCTGCTCATCCCAGTGGAGCTTTTAATAGGGCTAAATTATCCAGGTAGCTCTTGCAGAGAGAGAAGGAGCTTGGTCACAGCTTAGCAAGAGGGATGTCCACCTGCTTGTCATGCCAGGGAGCAGGAGCAGAGGTGTGAGCAGGCACAGCACCAAGCAACCATCTCCTGCTGTCGGGTGCCATCTCCTTCCCATTCCCCAGGGATCTGCCTGTGCTGTGTGGGCCAGTTCTGTCCCATCTGGTTGGTGCATGAAGCTGCTCTGTGGCTGAGTCACTGCTGCTTCTGGCTCCTTCCCAGTCCCCCCCAGCTCGACCAGGCCCTCACTGGTGTTTCAGGCAATGGTTGCTGCAAGCTGAGGTGGGAAGGGAACCTTTATTTCCTCAATGCATGAAGGTTTCATCCAGGCAGAGAGAGATGGGCAGAGCTGTGCAAAGGGGGCTTGTAGCAGCTGCTGGCTTCGGTATGAAGAATCAGTGCATCTTAGTAAGGATGGAAATAGGCACAGTCTGCTCCCTTCTGTACAAACAGTGGGACTCCCATTTCCTTGGAGAAGAGACAAATGCACCAGAATACAAGGTCTGCCTTATATCCTGTACCTTCTTCACCATCAGTTCCCCTCTTTCCCATTTATGCCCAATAGAGCCAAGATAAAATGTAAAGCTGAACCCTTCGTGTGTCTCTTACAAGTAACAGCTACCAAATTGTGCTAAACCTCCCTGGAAGATGTTTCAACTCAAGTTAAAAACAAGAGCTGTGGGTGTGCTTCATTGCTTGTTGGTGTCAGGCAGGGTTTCAGTGTGTGACGATGACAGCTTCAACCATGAAGATTGATTGTAGTACCAGATGGTAGCCAAAACCTGCTCAGTTCCATTGCAGTATCAAACCAGCAGAGCCACCCTGGTGAAGAAGGCAGGTCTGCTGCCTGAAAGAGGCAATGCCTTCTCAGTCTTGGTGGAAGAACCTCTCTAAAAGGCTTAGGGAGCTGCCCCAACACACCAGAGGTTCATCATCTGGGATGTTATGGCCAAGAGCTCAACCAAAAGTGCATCATTGCATTTGAAGGTTTCATGCTCTCCAGGGGTGCCTGAATGCCTGGGTGTTCTAAGGATCCTCCTTGAGAGCTACAAGGGAGAAGGAGCTTAGAGAGGGCAGTGGTGCTTCCTCCTCTTCCCCAGTGAGTGGTGGGGCCAGATCCAGACCCAGGGGTTAGCAGGTCATAGTATTTAAAACCCTGGTTTTGTTTGGTCTTGAGGATATATCTATATATATAGAGAGATAGATAGGTAGATAGAGAGATAATGATAAAAGTCATTGAGCTGACAACAGCACCAGTTTCATGCTGGGTTTGAACAGGCTGCCAGGACTGTCTGTGCTCTGCCATGAGCATGGCAAGTGCCTGTCCCCGCTGCACTAGGGCAATCCAATACAGCAGTGGTCTGGATCTGTAGTTACTAGGGTAACAAGGAAAGCAGACCCAGGTTAGGAATGCCACGAGGAGGGAGGATCTTGATTTTGAGTTCAAAAACTGCTCCTTAAGGCTGACATTTCTTAAACTCCTGTCTCTGCTGTTCAGCCAAACCAGATCCACTCAGCATCTGAGGGACTTTGTTGGCTTTTTCATATGTTTTATGATCTTTTACTGGATATTTCCCCTTGGCTATGCAGTGCTGGGGAGGGTGATGTCTGTGCTGGTGGACCTGGGCAGATATGAATCAGCTTCTCCTTGGATGAAGACAGCAAGGCTTCAGGGAGAGCCGAGGGATGTTTTTATTCCCCCTGCTATCGTATAGCTCATTTATTATTGTCTGTTCCATATGTTTTTGGACAGTGAATGATTTCCATGGTATTTAAAAGATACTGCTGGGAATAGTGCTGTCAGCACTCCAAGAACAACGAGGAAAGCCAAAAATAACTGTTTACTTTCAGTAATGACACACATGGGTCTCCCCTGGGGTGGCTTTTGGGCCCTGGAGTGAACCCCCTGACTGCCTGAACCCTGGTGCATCAGAGGGATGCTGGGTTGGCTGAGGGTAGGCACCTCACAGGGACAGGTTCTGCTTCACCCTGCAGCCTGAGGCCATGGCTTCGTAGCTGCAATGGATCAGGTGCTTGGTTTGCTCCTCATCCTCCCTCCTGTTCCACGCTGGGAGAGGGAATGGACTGAGATGTTGTCTTCTCCCAGTGGCAGTCCTGCTGACAGGGCCACCCAGGCAGGATGGTGGTGACCCAGGTCCTCCCCATGAGTGGGTTACAAGGTGGGCTCCTGAATGCAGTCCCTGTGTCCGCAAGGTTGGATTAACCCTGGTTGTCTTCTGCAGTTCCTGAGCTACCTGAGCGCCTGTGACCGGCTGCTGAAGCAGGGCTACGAGGAAGGGCAGGTGGAGGAGGCCATGGAAATGTTCCAGTACTCGGAGAAAAAGGTGAGAGCAGGGCAGCCCAGCCCATTCCTTTGTGCTGTGTGCTCCAGGCTCACTTCTCCAGCGGGCTGCAAGCTCCTCTCCACCTCCACTGCCCCTCATGCAGCTGCTGGGCAGGTCAGACCCATTGCTCACAGCAGACCCCAGTGCAGCATCACCACAAGGAATCCCCAGGGAAGGACACAGGACACTCGTTTCATTGCTCTTTTCCATCCATCCTCTCACCCCACTGTGCAACCATGATCTCACTCAACCCCCAAGCAGAGAATCCCTCACTCACAGCCAACCAGCACCCATGCTTTGCTCTCTCCCTGCTCCCCTTTTGCATTCACCCCCAAAGAGAACCACCATGGTCGCACACCAGGGTTTGTCTTCATCATCAGTCTCCTCGTGGGGGTAATAAAGGGCCAGGAGGGGTAGAACTGCTTGAAATATGGGCTGGTGGTGACTGACGTGATGCTGATGGCACATAGGATCACAGTCACTGCTCTCTAGGGCCCCTGGGGCTTGGTGTCAAGCAGGGGGTTATTTATTGAGGACATGGCTCCGGCCGATGTCGTGGTGCTGAGGCCCAGCCTGAGCAAGGGGGGAGCAGGAAAAACGAATTCCAGCCTTTACCCAGCCTCTGTAACACAGACAAACACTTGCATGGACTTCCTATTCAACTTTGTAAGGAATAAGTGAAGCCAGAGCCTGACTTCATCAACTATTTCTGATTTCAAAAGCTGATGTAAAGGCACGTTTTTAAACACTAGCAGTGGTATGTGTGCCCTCAGCCTGCTCTCAGTGTGCCCTTCACTGGTAATACAACCCAGCCAGGTCGCATGGCTGCAGCCTCGTCACCCAGTGCTGTTTCAGCTGTAACTATGGTAAATCCAGCCTTAAACCTCGTGATAACATCTCTCTGTTCTCTTCCTCCTTCCTCCAGGCTGCTGAATTCTTGCATCTGTTATCTCAGTTCAATGATATGGGTTTCCAGCAAAATGAAATCAAAGAAGTTCTTCTGCTTTGTGGGAATCAGAGGGAGAAGGCATTGGAAGAGCTCGTGATGAAAGCCCAGTGACCTGCACCCTGGATCCCAGCCACAGCTCCCCCTCAGTCTGGACCACATAAGGACTCAGCACACGTTTACCCTTCTGCTGCTCCATGCCCACCCCAGCACCACAACTCCTGGGCACAGACCTCCAGAGCACTGGCTGGTGTCCAGTCCCGGTGTATGGACATCCACCATAAGCGTGTGGGGCACTGCACTAAGGCAAAGGCTTTCTACCAGGAATGTTTATCCCTTCACCCACACATCTCCCACCTTGATCATCTCAGTTCTTCAGATTAGATGCAGTAAGATCCAAGCTGCCTTTGGCTTAGGTTTTGTAAAACCCAAAGCAGTTTTCTTCCTCCTCTGGGGGTGATGGGTGTTGTGTTTTCAACTGCAGTTCAATGTGGATGCTTGAAAGGGTCTATAAATCAACAGCAGATGCAGTTCTCATAAAAACAGGGCTCCTGAAGAGGCATTTATTGGGCCTTGCTTGGCAAGAGTCTCATCCAGCTTAGCTGTGGTTTGATATTGTAATCGATACCCAGTCTGATCACATCAGTTCCTGTTAAACCAAGAACTTGAGAAGCAGATACAATTCAATAAGTATACAGAAAGAAACCAGGCTGCCCTTGCTCTAGAAATACAGGAAGTTTATCCAGTGTGATGAAAAATGGCTTAGACAAGGGTTTGTGCTCAGGGAATTCCATAAAATCAGAACAGAGAGACTGGGAACAGCTCAGCTGCCCTCATGCCCTGCAGGAATCAGGAAAATTCAGGGATGCTTCCCTAAACAGCAGCTCCAAATGAAGTTAAACACAAATGTCAGGATCAGGAAATCTGGATGCCCAGGGGACTTCTTGCATGCAACTGAAGGATGGAAAACGGGAGGTTCGGGTCACCTCATGGAATGTGTCTCTTGGCACTGGAACAGTGTTTTTACATTAAGGTATATTGTTTTCCTGTGAATTAGATGTAAGTGCTTCGAGTAAAGATGCTTGGAGGGGTTTCTTGTGTCTCCTATGGAAATGCCACCTGGCACAGCCTAGCAGGGGAAATCCTGTAGTTGCATTAGTGCCCCTTTTCCATTGTATCCTTCCAAACAACCTCCCAGCCCTCGAGCTGAAACACTGTGTCCCTTCTCCCTGTACCTCAAGGTAGGTGCAAACACCAGCAGGAGGGTACAGGCCTCCAGGGCTGCCTTCATCCGAGCCTGGATGCAACAAGGAAGTTTGGCATCCAGGTTGTGGGGGACTTGACCCATCCATACCCAGGGATGCTTTATACCTGCTCTTCTTTAATGGCATTGAAGAGGAAAACGTGGCACCTTGTATGGCCAAGGGAGATACTCATGGGGAGCTCCCAGGCTCTTCTTGGAGCTCTCAGCCCTTTGTTTCCTCCAACTTTCCCTGGGTTATACAAGCTTTTATTCTTTATATGGTCCTTATAAGGCAAGTCCATCCTAAGGCAGCTTTTCCTCATGTTCATCCTTGCCAAGATGATGTCACCTTAAAAGAGGAACTTGCAAAAGGTGATTAAAGACATCACTTTGCCTCAAACTGAGGTCTTTGGTGGAGTAAACACCATGAGGACTGAAAGGGGGAGATAATGGTGCCAGTAATGTGTGATGTTGAGGGCGAAATTCCAGCAACATGAGGCACATTTGCAGTTGTGCCCACTCAGTGTGCAGCAGCTAAGCAGTTTTCCTTAGGGATTTGCTTGGTCCTGGCTCGTTTTTATCCCCTGCTTACAGAGGTAAGGACCGTATCTTTTTGCTCCCTAAAATTACCTTGTGTTGCTTTCTATGTGATGGTTTGGATGGATGGATCCAACAAATTGGAGCATCAACAGTGCCTGCCAGGACCTGCTCTTTCCGCAGGTGCTACATTTACAGCCATTTGTTGGCCAATACCTTTGTAAACCCCTGCCCTGTCACAGCAAACAGCATGGAGGTGGGAGGCTGTCTCATCCCTTGGTGCATGGGCAGAGGGCAAACAGGGACAAGGCACATCGAGGGATTTAGGCCGGACATGGGCACGAGCTGAGGTTTTTCTGTTTGGTTTGGTTTGTGTTGTGTTCTGTGGGGTTTGTTCTCAACTGAGGGAACTGCTTTGAAAGTGCTGGGAACTCAGTGAGGGTCAGAGCAGAGCTATTGATGCATCCCACTGGTATTCCCAACTGCTCCATCTCTGCTGGGATGGCACAGGCAGCCCAAAGCCTCCCTCATGGATGGGAAACCAGCTGAGCCATGGTCTGGGCTTGCTGCTGCCCTGGTCCCCATCTCAGCAGTGCTGTGGTTGCAGAAGGGGGGTCTGGGTCCTCCAGCCATCCCCAGAGCTGGTGCTGAGGACATCAGCACTGGGCAGTGGTACCTCATGGGAGCTCTGGCATTGCCATGCAGTGCTGGTGCTCTCTCCTCTCCTTCCCTTTTAGCATCCTCTGCATTTCCAAGGTTTCTTGTGTCCTCAGAAGACTGTGTCTGGGTTCACAAGCACTAGCACTCGTCCCAACCACCCCACTGTGTCTGCACTGAAGCCCCAGAAGAGCCTGCAGGAGCCGATGGGTGGGTAATGGACTTTGGGTGCCCCCCAAACCCCTCTGTGCATTAAACACCGGTGCCCAGGAAATCCTTTCCTTCACTTCCCCCTCTCCCCTCCTCCTCCCAGGACCCTGCTGTGCCCGGGAGCAGCCGTGGGGATGTCCCCATGGAGCAGGGGCTGTGTGGGAACCGTGCTCCCACAGAGGGCTCTGAAGCAGCTGAGAAAGCACTCAGTGGGCAGGAGCAGGGCCTGACCTGGGTCCCGTGAGGAGCTGTTTCCTTCTGAAAGGGGGGGCAGAAAAACCCCAAACCCAGCAATAACAGCAAGCACAGGGGGGGTTAATGGCCTTCCCTTTAATTCCAGGCTAGAACGGATGATTTCCCATGGGAGCAGAGGAGGTGGGATGCTGCTCACCTTCAGGATGCGGTCAGGATAAACCCTGTGTCTGCATCTCTGTGGTACCCGTCCTCTGCAGAAGCCTTGGAGCCCTGCACGTGGCTGGCTCATGAGCTAGGCCTTCATACACAGCCCATGCAGGGCAGGCAGCAGCTGCCTGCAGCCCCTTTCCCTCTGTAGGGTCTAGCATCACCCCTGAGGTCCATCAGGAAGCATCCCTGGACCTGAGCCCGGCTCCGCAGAGAAGGAGCAGTGGGAGCAGAGCCGAGGCCAGAGCAAGGAGAGCATCCCAGTATGGGACTGGGCTCAGCTATGTGGCGATCTTGTGGTCGCGGCTGGGCAGGCGCAGGAGGAAGGTCTGCAGGGAACCACTGCGAGGGAAACCTGCCCGCTCCTGCTTGAACTTCCAGGTCCCCTCTTCCACGGAGTACAGCAGCGTCAGCATCTTGTTGACGGTGTAGATGGTGTCACCCTTGATGACAGCAGTGAACAGGGCTCCTTTGTTGTTCATGAACTGCCCGGGCAGGGCTGTCCATTGCCTCGAGGTCAGGTTGAAGCAGTCAATGACGCAGCGCAGGAAGTCATCCGAGGGCCCATTGCGCATCACATAGAGGTTATCCCGGTGAGCCACCATGCAGTGCCCGTAGCTCTGCTGCCGCTTGAGCTCCGTGATGGGGAGCCATGCATCCTGCTGGGTCTGGTACTCGTAGATGATAGTGGTGTCCAGCGGCTTCCACAAGCAAACGAAGATCTGCCCCATGGCTTGGGCACAGGGCGCTGCTGAGCTGGGCTGCGGCAGGTCGGAGACGAACGTCCACGTGCTGGAGGCCAGGTCATACCTCTCCACGGACTTGAGGGAGATCTTCTCGTACTCCCCCCCTATGGCATAGAGGAAGCCCTCGTGTGCCACCAGCCTGGCATCATAGCGCAGCTGATGGGGACCGGGGAACTCGCTCCACGTGTTGGTGTCAGCATCATAGCAGAAGCTGCTCTCCACCACCTGCTTGCTGGCCCCATACACACCACCCACAATGTAGATCTTATTATCCATGGTGGCCATGCCGGCTAGGAACGTGCTGGCGCTCAGCGGCAGGCAGGAGAGGGTCCTCCACGTGTTGGTCTCCTCGTCCAGGTAGCAGAGGGTCCTGGAGAGGTCCTCTAAGAACTCAAAGGTGGGTGTATGGGCTCCCACTGCCACGAAGGTGCTGGGTAAGAGGGACTCCACATAGGCCAGCAGGTCTGCAGGGAGGCAGTCCAGGTACTCCTCCAGCTCAGCGTAGCTGTCCCTGATGTAGAGCGCGGCGCAGCGGAAGAGGTCCAAGAGGCCGAATATGGCAGCAGCTTGGAAGAGCAGGATGCAGTTGTCAGAGTTGATGGAGTTGATCAAGAACTTGGCCAAGGGCTTCACCTGCAGGAAGGCAGCACACTTCACGGCCTGGAAGGTCTCCTCACTGCCGAGCACAGGCCTCTCCCCCGCCAGCACCCTCAGCATGGTGAAGAACCCAGCAGCACTCAGCTCCCCCAGCCCTATCTCCTCCTGTGTGCTCTCCCTCATGCCCGAGCGGAACAGGGCTCGGAAGTACTCACTGCTCTCCACCAGCAGAGCCTTCTCCACGCAGAACGACTGCTCCTCCACCCGGATGCGCACGTGCTGCGGGGGCCCTGCCTCCGAGCCTTCCTCCTCCGGGCTCATCCTCGCCCTGCCGTGGTGGGGCAGCCTCCTCCTGCCTCCTCTGATGCCTTTGCTGCTGCCCTGCAATATAAATACCTCCAGCTAAAGATAGCTGAGCTCGTGACCGGGGCCTTGCACTGGCATCCGCTGCGCTCGGCTGCACAGCAGGGCTCTGGTGTCACCGGACAGCGCAGGACATGGCCAGGATGCTCGGCTCATCCCATGGAGGATGCCCAATGGTGCTGGTAGAGCAGGGTTTTGAGCTTCCCACTCTCAGGCATCCTCCTTGGGATGCTCTAAGGGGAGGCATAAACCAGCCTGTGCTTATCTGGAGATCTGGAATGGATTGGGGTTGTTCAGCCTGGAGAAGAGAAGGCTCCTGAAAGGGAGACCTTAGAGCAGATTCCAGTGCCTAAAGGGGCTCCAAGGAGTGGGGCTTTGGACAAGGGCCTGTAGGGACAGGCCAAGGGGAATGGCTTGAACCTGCCTGAGGGGAGACTGAGCTGAGCTCTTGGGCAGAAGCTGTTCCCTGTGAGGGTGCTGAGGCGCTGGCACAGGGTGCCCAGAGAAGCTGTGGCTGCCCCATCCCTGGCAGTGCTCAAGGCCAGGTTGGACACAGGGGCTTGGAGCAGCTGCTCCAGTGGAAGGGGTCCCTGCCCGTGGCAGGGGTTGGAGCTGGAGGAGCTTTAAGGTGCCTTCCAACCCAAACCATTCCATGATTCTATGACCTTATGGTGAATAAAATGAAGCACAGAAACTCCTCCTCACCAAACCCAGTCTGGCTGCAGGCAGAGACAACCCCTGCGACCCACACAGCCCTTGACAGTGAATACAGATGTTATTTGTGGCTCATCACTCATTTGTGTGCTATTCCCAGCTTTTCCTGGCTGGAAACCCCATTCCACCCCTGCCATGGGATGCTGAGGAGGGCCAGCAGCAGGGCTCACCGGGGGGGCTGCTCCCCAAGCCCCCATGACCACCTGTAGCCAGTGTTTAGCTCTGATGCATCATTTCAGCCCTGCTGAAGGTTTCTTCTTTCCTCCCTGCTCAGCCCCTCATTCCAGCAGCCGGGAGCTCCTGGAACACTGTGTGATATCAAAGCCATTGCCCAGGGTCTGGCTCCAGCAGGTTCCCCAAATACCTCAGTTTAGGGGGGAAGATGAGAGCTTTGTGCTTGTGTTACCATCACTGATCCTTACTGGTACCCAGCTTGAAGCACTGCATTTACCTCCACTTGTCTTTAAGCATCCTTGACCTGTCCAAAGGGAGTTTTGGGGTCCCCAGAAGGGCTCTGCTTCCCACAGGGAATGATCCCCATGGTGCTCATCCCGGGGCTCCCAGGGACTTCCACACTCCCAGACTATTTTGGGAGGGTTTAAAAATATCCTGCCTGCATTAACGGGCAATAATCCCAATGGAGCAGCAGCCCCGCATGGCCAAGGAGCTGCCTTCACCCCCCCGGCCCTGGATCCAGCCCCCTTGGGGCCGGCGTGGGGGCCGTATCCTGCATCCCGGCTGCTGAGTCCCATCCCAAATGGCTGTGATCACCATGACAACGCTGACTTCAGCCTCCACCACCTCCTCAGGCTCGGAGCCCACTGGGTGCTGGCTGATGGCTCGGTGCGGGCAGCGGTGAGTGCTCCCCATGCTCCCCTTTTCCCTTGGGATTGCACTTTTAGGGTGGGAAAAGGGGTTCCCTCCCCCCTCCTCCCCGCTGCCAGCAGCAGGAGGTGCACCCAAAGGTGCGGTGTGGGCAGGGGGATGCACGGACAACATCGCTCCCGTTGCGGCTCTGCCTGCGGGAGGTGTCATGAGTGCACCGGCCTCAGCCAGGGAGGTGGGACCGGGCTTGGCTTGCTGGGCACAGGGAAGGCGATGAAGCGGAGGGCACAGGAGGGGAAGTGACCGGAGCCACGATGTGTCCCGGGCGCCCATCGGCGCCGAGCATTCCTTACAAGGAGCTTGGCTGGAGCCCGAGCGGGGGGAGCCGCGCTCGCCTCCGCCCGCCCCATTCATCCGCTCCGGGCGCACGGGGGCTGCTGCTGCCCCGGCCCCCCGAGAGCCCCACGGCTCCTCCGGTGCACGGCTTTAAGGTGGGAGCCTCCGATCCTCTCTTCTCGCTGGGGTGCGAAGGGTGGGCAGGGGGTTGGGGGGGGGGGGGGAGCGGGGATGCTGCTGCCGGGATGCGGATGGAAGAGAGCGGATCCCCCCTTCCCGGTCCCCACCGGGGACGGCAGCGGGTGCCCCATGTCCCCCCATGTGTTTTCTCCCATAGGATTGAGGATGTCCTCGGTGTTCGGCAAACCCCGAGCCGGCGGCGAGCGGCCACCCCAGAGCCCCCTCGGCGAGTGCAACGTGGCCATCCTGGGGTGCCGCGGGGTGGGCAAGTCAGGTAAGGCAGGCGGCCCGATGCCACGGGGACGGGCGGGCGGCAGCGGAGTGCTGGGGTGCCGGTGCCATGGGGGGGGACACACCGGCCTCACCTGCCTCTATTCCCTCCTGCAGCTCTGACCGTGAAGTTTCTAACCAAGAGGTTCATAGGTGAATACGATCCGAACCTGGGTAAGACGCTTCCTCCGCGGGTGTTGTCCCTCCGTGAGCTCCCATGGAGCATCCTTCCCGTTCCCTGCGTTCCCACGAATGTGGCACTGAAGGAGAAAGAAAAGCAGCACCCAAAGTGACATGGAAAACAACAGAAGGGCTGGATGTGACCCCCAAACCCGCTGTGCAAACATGTCCCAGCACCCCAAAGACTGAGCAGTCCTTGGGGAGCCTCCTGCTCGCTCCTGGGGTGCCAGGCAGGGAAGGGCTGGGACAAGGGGGCTGCAGAGCGGGTGGCCCCAGGGGCTGCGCTCTGCAATGAGCAGTTCTGGGCTTTATTTTCCACTTGTTTGAGTAATTAATCCCTATTTTCCTAGGCTGGATTCCAGGGCGTGGGGAAGAACCAGGAATGATTTATTGGGGTCGTTAGGGAGATATGGAGCTTGTCCAGGAACCGACTCCCGCTCCTCATAACTCAGTGACTCTTAAGGATAAATCTTTTCTTCCTCGGATCTGTTTTAGGAATGTGGTTTCATCTTCCCATGTCAAAACCTTTCCGGAACGCATCCGTTAGGACCAGCATCTTTATCCCAGGGGAATGGCTCAGCGGCTCTGCCCTCCTGCCAAGGGGAAAGGGTGCTGCTTTTGCCTGATTTATTGGGGAACAGCCCCAGTGTCAAACCCCAGACTCCCTTTATCTCACCGTGTCGTGGCATTTAGATAAGGGCTGAGCCCTGGGTGCAGTGACGGCTGCACCAGGCTCCTTCCCTCTCTCCTTATCCCATGGGAGCCCACACTTGCAGCATACAGGGAGAAATAACTGTTCCCAGCCAGGCTTCCCAGCAGCATCACCACCAGTCCCCCATAGTAATGTTCTCTTAGGAAGGAACAAGGTAGGAGGTGTTAGATGCTGAGATTTTCCCCTGGTGTCCCAAGGATCCAGGGCTTTGCTTGGCTTTGGGGCAGACCGGATACTCCAGCCCATCCTCACAACCACCCTTCTCCTTGCAGAGGACACCTACACCTCGGAGGAGCTGGTGGACCAACAGCCTGTGCTGCTGAAGGTGATGGACACGGCTGACGAGGTGAGACCCGGGGGCAGTGCTGGTGCCTGCTGTGACCCGGCTGGATGCGGCTGGACCATGGCTCAGCCGCTCCTCTGCCTCCAGGATGGTCCCGGGAATTGCGAGCGCTACCTGGGCTGGGCTAGTGCCTTCCTCGTGGTGTACAGCATCGATGACAGGAGGAGCTTCGAGGGCTGCCAGCGCTACCTGGAGGTGCTGGCCCTGCATGCGCAGGGCTGCCAGAGCCGCTGTCCTGTGCTCCTGCTGGGCAACAAGCTGGACATGGAGGAGTACAGGTACTGGGCATGGGGCAAGGCTGTCTTTTCCCGGTGGGAAGATCTCCCAGATTCAGCTCCCCCATCCTTCCAGCTGGGATGCAATATCCAAATCTGATTTCTATTGTGGGTATTTCCACCCCCATTGGTACGTGCCCGTCCTCCCACAGCTCCGAGGCTCCTGCCTGGGGGATGCTGTATTTATTTTGAGCCCATTGGTATTTTCAGAGGGATGTTTTTCAGCTCCGTTGTTGGGCAGAGTCACCATCCCTAGGCAGGGCTTGAGCCTGCTCCAGCTCCTTGTTCCCCTCTGGATGTGCCCTTTCCCTGGAGCCCGTCCTCACCCGTCCCACTGCCAGCACTGCACGTTCCCAGTGTGTTTTCCTGGCCTTTTGTGCTGTTCTGTGGCTGTGCTGAGTGTTGGTCCCACGGATCCTTGAGTCACGCTCGCTGCTGACCCACCCTGTGCTCCCAGCATGGAGGCTTCCTTGTCCCCACAGCACAAGCTGTTTCCTCCCTGCTTCCCAGTGCCATCGCATCCCTGGCGCGCATCCCTGGCGTGGGAGGTTGCATGATTCCTCAGGGACCTTTGGGAAAGGCAAAACAATGTGGGACTCATGTTCCCTGCTTGTCCCAGGAGCTGAGCCCGGTGCTCAGCAGGAAGCAGGGTCCATTGCTCCCCACCTGCATCCCTCACTCCCCTTTGGGCCGGTTGCATCCCATCGGGATGCCACAGCCATGCCCTGGCTCTCTCCAGGCAGGTGCCGGCAGCTGAGGGGCTGTCCCTGGCGCACCGGTTCGGGTGCCTGCACTACGAGGTGTCAGCGTGCCAGGACTTCACTGGGGTGCAGCGTGTGTTCCATGAGGCCGTACGTGAGGTCCGGCGCCGGGCGCAGTGGAACCTACCCGTGCGGCCGCTCTTCATCACCGAGGAGCGGCCATGCCTGCCTGTGGCCACGGCGCTGGCGCTGCCTGCCCGGCACGGCCTGCCCGGCTGCACCTTCAACACCCTCTCCACCGTCAACTACAAGGAGATCCCCTCGGTGGCACAGGCCAAGCTGGTCACTGTCAAGTCATCGCGGGCACAGAGCAAGAGGAAGGCTCCAACGCTCACCCTGCTGAAGGGGTTCAAGATCTTTTAGGTGTCCCTGCTGCGGAGGGGATGGGGAGAGACTATTCCTCTGGCTCTGGATGGACCAGGACTATCCATGATGGACTGATGGTGGGCAGGGCAAAGCCTGTGGTGGTGATCCGGTGAGCAGATGGGGTGCTGAGAGCCTGAAATCAGTCGTGGCATCACCCTGACCCCTCTGGCTGGGCGCTGCCGCAGTGTGTGCATCCCTGTCCTGCCAACAGCACCAGGGACCAGCCTGGCTTTCCGGGTGGATCCAGGCAGTTCTGGGAGCAGCCAGAGCTATGGGCACCACTGGGATGGTGAGGGCTGTTCCCAGGGACCTCCAGCCAGCTCAGAGCACAGCGATGGGAGCCCAGGAAGGGGGACTCAATCATCAATGAAGCATGGGGGCACCCACCTTGCTCCTCTCATGGGTGCCGTCACTGAGCAATAAGTAAGATGAATTTTGGGGTATTTTTAATCCAAGGTGCAGATACTGTTTAAGTCAACTGAAGGCCTCAGGTGTCCCGAAACCAATTCCCATGCATCAAATAAGTCATACCAAAATAGCTGGGGTTTAATCCACTCTTTACAGCATAGCATTCCTTTTCAAAGGCTTTGCAAGGATGGATGCTTCACTGATGAGGACGAGCTCCAAAAAGCCTTTGTTTAAAAGACTGACGTGTTTAAAATATGTCTTCAATTATTTCATGGCTTCTACATGTGCCCAGTGAAGGGCATGAAGTGAATCCCAAACCAGACCAGGCTCTGCCTCTGCCTGAGCCAGGACCAAGGGCTGTGCGCTCAGCTTCATTTGCTGTGTCAGGTTAAACATGCTGCTCCTCCCTGGAGCTGCAGTTACTCTGCAGAGTAACACATCACATGTATATTTGTACATATAGCATATATATATATATATGTATCTGACCTTACTGATAGAGATTCAATATGGGATTTCAATCAACCACTTTGGAAAGTATTTTAATAAAGATTATTTCTGGAAAGAACAGAAGTGCCTCTGTGTCCGTGTGGCTGTTTTCCTGATGGGACAGCACAGTGTGTTCCCAGGCTGATGGTGTTTTCCCACACCTCCTGCCCTTTGTCCAGGCTCAGCTCCAGCCTGGGTGCAACAGGGGATGAAGGCAGTGCGGTAGAGAAGGCCGGAGGCACTGAGAGCAGCAGGTAATGACCAGCGAGCTGGGAGCTGAACCAGGTTTGCAAGTCCACTTGTGCTGATGCAGCTCTGCTGCTGCTTTTTATTCTCTTTTGTTTCTGCAGGCTAAACTGTGGTTTTAAACTTCCATCACTATGAATCAAGACATTCTGATACATTCCTTAGGGCCTGAATGGTTGGACTTCAGCTGCTGTTACAGGGCGTCCTCAGACTTCTCTGTGTACAGAGACGTGACGGTCCCATCCTTCCACTGCACCACGACTTCTCCTGATCTCTGTTCCTGGGGCACTGGATCCTCCTTCTGCAGCTCAGTGGGGCTGCATTCCCCCACAGGGACCAGGGCTTGCTTGACGTCCAGCTCTGCCTGCTGAGCTGTCTGCCCTGCTGTGCTGCACATGTGGCTCTTCCTTTTCCTGCAGGGGAGGGATAGAAAGGAAACTGGGAGTGAAGCAGCAAGCCCAGCAGACATCTGGGGTAAGTATCTACCTGCAGAGATGGCTCCATCCAGCTCTTCACATCTTGGCTTTGGGAACACAGCAGCTGCTTGTGGGAAAACCAACTGCACTGTGTTAAGAGGTCTGTGGTGGAGCTGTGGGTTTACACTTGGAGAGCACACAGCACACCACAGTGAGGCAGCAGCAGCCAGTAAACCATCATTAAACAAGTGTGGCAGACTTGGGACACCAGTTCGTTGTCTCTCATTGGAAATGGGAACTGACTCAGAGGTAAGTTCTCTTGCTGTAGAAAACAGTGAGTTGCTCCTCAGCTGCGGGGCTGTTGTGCAGCAGTACAGCCCAGGGGTACATTATGGGAATGCAGATGGCAAGGCTGGGGAGTCCTGCTCCAGAGCTCCTCAAATGGGGAGCACCTCACACCATGCATTTAATGTTCTTTCCCTCCCAGCAGCCTGGCTGGGCTGGGCAGAACTGTCCCAGGCACTTCACTGCTGAGGATCTGAGAAGAGAAGGGGCTCATTCCAAGCAACAAACAAGGAGAACAGGGAGTTAGGCAAGGTTTTACAACAAAGCTCTGTTTAAAGGGAGTTTATCTTTGCTCTTCTCCCTTTCACTCAGGGCTTGTCCTGCCCTGCTCTGCCAAACCTTGTCTGCTGGGGGAGCTCAGCACTCCACCACACACCAAAAGACACACAGATTTTCCTCTCACCTGTTCCGTGTAACATTAAGGGCCAGAAGGACAAGACCCAAAATCATGGCCACAAAGGAAAGCGCAAGGACGGAGTAATTCCATGTTGATGCTGGGGGAAAGCAGAGAGGCAGCGTTAGCATGCACAGAACGGTGTGATCTGCAGAGCCCAGACAGGCCTTTTCCAAGGATAGCCAAGCTCAGAGTGCCATGGCTTGGCTGCAGGATGAGGGCAGAGAAGCCTCAGCACCCAGAACAGAGCACCCGGGTCATGTTTTTGGGGGTAACCTCAGGCAACTCTCCCTCCCTGGGCATACACAACTGCTTTGTGCCACCCACAGCCCCCACCTCTGCTCTGTAGCTCTCATGCCAGCCACATCTGCCACACATGGCTTCAGCCATACCCCAGGCTGGGAGCAAGGCTGCAAGCTGCAGTGTCCCACCAAGAGCACTGCTAGAAGGGCCCCAGTGCTTTGCAGGTTTTCTCACCATTACACACCTGGGTGGATAGATTTTGCCTTTGAACATAGGCTGGGGTGTTCAGCTCTGATGGCAGCAGATGCCCTGTCCTTGATTTTTGTGGCTTTGAAGTTGATCCTCATGGCATTGACCTGCTCATATCAACCTGCTCTCTCTACCCTGCCAAAATCACAGGTTATCCCAGACCTTTGCCCTCTTGGCAAGCTGTGCCTGGAAAGAGGCTGAATCTCACTCTGGGAGGAGACACTATCTCAGCAAAGCCTCATGCCTGTCTTTACCCATGCTTCTTCTGGAGGTGAGACTGAGGTTTTATATATCTGGGGTAAATCATATCCTCAGGTAATTCCCTTTGGCATCTCCATCAGGAGGAGGGTTAAGGACTGTCTATCTCTATTTCAACTCTCAACTCAGTCAATGGGACTTACAGTCTTCTGTGCGGAAGAACCAGAGCAGCTCCTCCAGCTCCTCTTGACCTATACCCAGCGCAAGGGTCACATCTGCTCCATGGTCATACATGTCTGTGCTGGCAAGGCCTGTGGGGACATCCATGTCCTGCTCTGCACTGGCTGTGGAGGAAAAGAGCAGAAAGATGCAGTGGTTGTACACTGCAATACTTCAGGCTAGAAATGGCCTCCCCTTGGCTCCCAGGGTTGCCCAGCACATCTCTCCAAGCAGGCAGAACAGGAAGGCACAACCTTATCTCATGCATTGAGAAGTGGAGAAGGTTCTGTATTACAGTTCAGCATATGTGCCCTGCTTCACCCACATCATTATCCACCAAGATAAGACTCTACCTTGCAGCAGGAAAAATGGGATTATCCAGAAAAGCTTCATATTTGTATGTGTGCTGGGGTGGACCATGCCTTCACCAGTGTTTCTTCAGTGAGCAGATGTCTGGAAAAGAAAAAAGGGATGAGAGGTGAGGGGTAAGGTAACCTCTGCTAGCTCCCACCATACAGTGCCACGGGTTTTATTAGTGGGAGCCCTGAAAGTTACACAGGTTACTACTCAGGGGTAGTGGAGACAGCAGGCCAGCACATTTCTCCTCTCATATCTACAGCAGATGAAAGGAGATTAAACCACAAGTAGAGATGATCTTTTAAATGACTGTGTTCACGCTGATTCCCCTCTCTGCTCCAGCTCTGTATTCAGACCTGATGTACCCCTGCAGCTTGGCAAAGGTATCTCACATTCCTCAGAGAAGCAGAAAGCTCCTCCTTGACCTGTAGTCCCTCATCTGTCAGTGGCATCAATCTAGTTTTTATGGCAGCTTGCCCAACTTCAGCTTCCTTTGGAGGGACCTGACCTGAGCAGAGGGCTCCCCTCTGTGCACTGTTAGTCTCAGATGGTTGGCTGACTCTCTCCAGTGTTCCACCACCACTCACTGGCCTCACCTGAACCATCACTCACTCACACGTGAATGACACCACAACACACATGTGTCTCTCAGATGTGCTGGCCTCACAGACCATTAATTACTGTATGAAGACTAAGACTTTTACAACTGATACTCTCAACTTTTACCTGCCTTTGTAGTGTGGCACTGGCTGAAACTCTTCCTTGCAAATCACTCCCGAGCATGTTCCACTGTGCCAGGCGTGTCAACAACACTGCTGCTGACTCTTCAGGGAGGCGTTTGTCCTGTCGGTTATAGACCTAATGATTGCTACTATTTCCCCCCCCCCCCACCTTCTCAGTGTCTTCACAATTCAAAGTTCACATTTTATAGCCAAACAGGCATGCAGGCTTGCTCCCTGCTGCCAGAAAACCACCTTTGAGCAATTCCTTGAGGACTCTCAAATGCATGGTCCACTTTGTATTTCAAAAAACACGGGTAAAGCTGCTCCCTGCATTTAGCTGTGCCAATTACCTTGCTGTCCAAGTAACCTTTAGCTTATTCACTCCTTTCAGCCCTCAGAAAGGAGGAAATAAAGTTAGGGTGCCAATGAAATCAAGCTGCAGGTCTACTACACCCTAATAAGAAGGTGCCACTTGAATGTGCTAAATCTTTATGGTTTAGTGTGAGGTGTCCCTGCCCATGGCAGGGGGGTTGGAACTAGATGATCTTGAGGTCCTTTCCAATCCTAACTATTCTATGATTCTATGATCTTGTTGTGCAAAGCTCCTAATAATTTGCTCCAACAGGAATATTTGACATGCATGTTGCTGATGTTCTCCTAAGGTGTTTCATAACTTGTGGGCCACCTCCTGGTGTCCACACTAAAGCTGGCATGCACAAAGCAGGGATGCTGCACAGCTGCTGGAGGTACTTCTCCACTTCATAGAGTAGTGACCGCCAGATCTCCCACAGACTGGAGCTTCTCAGGTACAATACAGTAGCAGAATGGTTATTTGTTGTGCATTAACAGGAAATTTAGGTAAAAGACTTTAAGGGACCCCCTGTTATTTTAAAGATCTTAAACATCTGCATAAGAATGACCAAACTAGCTTGGAAGTTTCATTCACCAAAGCTACAAAGCAAAATGTTCTTAGGCCAATGTATCTGCCAGTGGAGAGCCTGAGCAGGATCCAGAATGCTGCCTGCACCTCCAGTTTCCCCAGTACGGAAAGAGCAAGTCCCAACAGATTTTAGATCTTTCAGCCTGAAACAGAGATTTTTAAGGCCATCTCCTCCAGCTTCCACCACACAGTGGCTCTGCCCCACTGCCCACATTCTGGTGTAGGAGACCACAGCTCCACCAAACAAGCTGGGAGGCTGTGGGTGATGTCTTCTCCATTGCTTCCCTGCCTTCACATCTCAGCAGTCACTCTGGCTGCTGTTGGATGGCAATCACGCCCTAGATCCAGGTCTTTGACAACTCAAAGCTGCAGACTTTGGTCTTCTAGACCTCTGAAGACACCTAAGACCCTTCTGAGGTTGTTTCCCAGCTTGGGTACAGCACGGGAAGCTCAAACGAGAGAAAACTCATGCATTTTATGCTTTTATGGAAGGAAGCAGACAGAACTAAGACCCAGCACCTCTCAAAGAAACACTTTGCCTGTGTTATTTTGAGTTGATATTTACACCTGAGCAATTTTGTAACTTCTTTCTTTTTGCACAGGGGATTTTCACATCAGAAGCTGCAAGATTTGTGTGCTGTGTGTACTTCAGGAGCAAAGAGTCACTCGCAAATGCCAGCTGTTCAAAACCAGGGTCTGTGGACTTTGGTGGCATCCAATAGAATCTCAAGAAAATACATTAAAATAGCAAGTGGCTGCTTTTTGCTCTACAGATTGATCCCAGCACTTAAATTGTGCTCTAAAGGCTGGCATAACACACATGTCCCCAGTTGCACATGAACTCCTTCCAGCCAGAGCATGTGCTGTGAAACTACCATGTGCATTGTATGTTGGTTTTCATCAGGTCTAATACTCATGGTTCTCACCAAGCCAGATGTTGCCCTCACTCTACAAATGAGAAGTCTTGGAGTTTTGGGATACTTATTATATTGATATAAGATGGAGGAAATATCTTCTTTTAAGATGATAATGTGCCTCTGGACTCCTTACTCAATACTCACTACACAATTAGGGACAATAACACCCCAGTCCTTGTAAAATAGTCTCCTCTTGTCATCCAGACTCCTTTTCTGGAGGTTATCTTATACTGTGTTAAAATGCATCAGTTATTCCAAGTTCATTATAGAAGTGGGATGCCCTGCCTTCAGGATTTTAAAGGATATACAACGGCACACCACGGAGATACAAATGTATGGGTTGGTTTATAGAGGCACGTTAAGAACTGAGTTCAAGTACAGAACACGAGAGAAATGTTTAATATTTAAAATACCAGAGCAAGAAGGCAATCTGTACTAACTTTCAACCTTTGTAAAGTCAAAAGTTAAAGAGCAAACCTGAGTTATAGGAAATATTTTCGTCTGACTGCTTTCCAGGCTGCTTATACGCAGGAGTTATCCCAGCCTGCTTCTCACTTGCCATTCATTCTCTCCTTAAGTTATGTAGCCTTGGCTTAAAATGTGCACAGATTTCTAACTGAAATAAATAAAGAAGCCTTTCTTTACAGATAGCTATAAATTAACCCAGCAGCAGGAATGTCCGTTCATCTCCGCTAACTCACCAGAAACACGCTGTTCCAGCAGAGAGGAAGCTACATTTCTTCTTTAAGCCCTGCTGTCTGAAGATGTCTCCTCCAAGCAGCCTTCAGTGCCTCACCACGGTGACAAGGTTGCCTTTCCTCTTACTCTTGGTACACTACGAGCTGTGATTCATTGTGCTCCTGAGTCATGTCTGAAGGCCAGTCCAACAGGTGAGGTTCACTCCAGCCCCTGGAAAAAAACACACCTCTTTAGTGGGTCCATTTACAGGAGGTGAATGACCTTTTCCCAAAGAATGAACCATAGGAACTTCCAGTTTATTTGCTCAAGCTATTGGTCTAATCAGTATTAAGAGAGCATGCCGAGTAGAATGACACTCAGTAATAAGTTACCCTGTGGTTAAAATAAATGATAGTGTTCACTCTGCCTGGCTCTGCTCTCATTGTGTAAAGGAAGCATGTCCTGATAAAGCCCTTTTTTGTCTTTTAGCGAATGGTCATTCTAAGGCTCTCAGAGCATCTCGCAAGAGTGACTGACTTCGCAGGCAAAGTACCCACTGGAGACTCTGCCATCCTTGTTTTGCAGGTACTGGAAACAGCTGGCTAAGTCAACAGCCTGCTAAAAGGCTTTACAGTGTCACAAGTCTTTTTGAGCCAGCCACATTGGGAAAGGAGGATTCCTCCTCCCTGAACTGTTTGATCCATGGCTGGAGCTGCATAATGCATGGCAAGCTAGATACCTCTCAGTGACAGGCTTGGAGCACACAGCTAGCACTGGTTAGCTAAGGCTAATTGGAGATGGGCACAGTATCCTTATGTTTGTCAAGTTCTTGGTATTTTACAGCTTGAAATGAAGTGCCTTTGGCACCAAAGCCATGTTCCAGGGTGATTAATCCTTTGAATCCCATCTCACATCTAATTCAGAGCTTCCTCTGGCTGCTCCTGTGAAGTTTCACTCAGCAGACACATGCACTCCCCAGAGAGAGATGTTTTACTGCTCAGTGTCAGCCTGGCAGCGATGGGATGGGAGCTAACACTCAGCAATGCATCCTCCAGGAAACAAGAGCTCTTCTCTGCTGGGGGAGGCAGGTCAAGCCAGGACATCACACCAGGCTGTAAATCGGGCTGTCCTTCCTCCTCCCTTCAAGTTGGATCATTTAAAAAGAGCCATCACTTCAGGGAATGCTTCTCTAAGTGTCCTTGTGACCCTTCTATTGCCAGGGGTGGGGTACAGTGATGGTCTCACAAGCTATAAACCCAAACTCTCTGGCTCACTGCCTTTGAGAAGGGTGTGAAGAAAATGCCT
The DNA here is from genome assembly GCF_012275295.1 of Melopsittacus undulatus. Classification (NCBI taxonomy): domain Eukaryota; kingdom Metazoa; phylum Chordata; class Aves; order Psittaciformes; family Psittaculidae; genus Melopsittacus; species Melopsittacus undulatus. Next base: position 2,900,903 of record NC_047535.1, on the reverse strand, counting down.
GGCCCCTGTAGTGCAGTCTCTGAGTAAAGGGATGGAGATGCTACACATGGTGAAGAGGTGACTGTAAGAGGAGGAGGGTGACTGCGAAGCCCCAGAAGGTCCCTTTTCAATCCCAGTTTCCTGCATGGCTCAATTTATGTACCTGTATTTAAAAAAGAAAAATGAAAAGTTTCCCCAGCTGCTGGGTGGGAGCTGGACATGTTGATGCTCTAAACACTGCCCTAAACCGAAGCCTCTGAAACCAGGTGGAGAAACCTAACCAGAGGTGAGAGAGTGCCTGCAGCCCCTGGGACAAGAGGCACCTTGCAGCTCCACAGGAGCTCTTTGGGTCCTGTCCTGCCTGTGGGCTGTTTGCAGAAGATGGGTCCGTGTGGGAACCCACTAAATAAACCCAGTTTCCCACTGGCTAGAGTTGTGCCTTGCACCCAGTAATCCTCTCTGTCTCCAGAGGAGCACAAACACACTCAGGACAATCTCTTCAGTAATGGCTGTGAGTGTTTTATTTCATTATTTCCCTTGACAACGCTGGCACTCTTTCATGGGAGATATCTTTTTACTTCTTGGAGACACTTTCAGCGTCTTTGGCTAGGAAGCAAAGTGGAGATAGGACGTTGATTGGTGTTCTGCTTCCTCCTTGGATTTGTCTTCACTGCGCTTAGGAAGCATTTCTCTGACCTTGGCATTTTAGTTTTGCTTATCTCTTTTGATCCCTTCTGTGTCTTTGACCTGAAATGCCTGGTTACAGAATAACTAAACACGCAGGGTTGTGGGGATTTTTTTTCTCTCCATGTACAAAAGCAGAGTTCAAACGCAGCAGGGAAGGAGGATCTGTGAGCTTTATGTTTTTCTTTTGTGAATCAGACTGTTGCCTTCATCCTGCTGAAAAAATCACACTGAAATAAATCTTCAGGCAAAAATTCCTATGTCCAAGGCACAATACTAAATAATAGCTGTCACCTGTTTGAACAGTCACATCAGAGCATTAATTACTTGGGAGCAAATATCCTGGAGTGAATTTAAGTCCACTTCATGAATGCAACATTAATTATTTCATGTGTAAGTCTGGCAAAAACTCAGCACAGTTTCAGTATTTCCAGGAGCTTTAATCCTGCCAGAACTAGGAATCCTTCTCCAGGGTTTCAGTCCCCTGGTGAGCAGCAGAAGCTCCACACTTGGTGCCCAAGTGCCACTGACACATTCAGTGCCTCCCAGGCCAGGATCTGATACCTGGAAAATGACAGTGAGCAGCACCTGGATGCTGGGTTCAAATTCCCAGTTTCTGGATGGCACTTGGGCCATACAAACATGCATGATACATCCCTGGCCTTTCTGGTGTGCTGGTTTCATCCAAGACCTCAGACAGCTGGTACTCACCAGCACCACACAGGACATCTCCTTCCAACTCAACCAGCAACTGCGCTGTCTGCTTTGGGAAACCATGGGTATCTCCATGGGTATCTCGCAGCATGAGATAAGAAGTGCTCAATGAGATATCAGGTCCTCATCATACAAAGGACACAGAACTGTTAGAACAAGTCCAGAGGAAGGTGACGAGGATGATCAGGGACTGGAGCACCTCCTGTATGAAGACAGGCTGAGAAAGTTGGGGCTGTTCAGCCTGGAGAAGAGAAGGCTGCGTGGAGACCTCATAGCAGCCTTCCAGTATCTGAAGGGGGCCTACAGGGATGCTGGTGAGGGACTCTTCATTAGGGACTGTAGTGACAGGACAAGGGGTAATGGGTTGAAACTTAAACAGGGGAAGTTTAGATTGTATATAAGGAAGAAATTCTTTACTGTTAGGGTGGTGAGGCACTGGAATGGATTGCCCAGGGAGGTTGTGAATGCTCCATCCCTGTCAGTGTTCAAGGCCAGGCTGGATGAAGCCTTGGGTGATATGGTTTAGTGTGAGGTGTCCCTGTCCATGGCAGGGGGGTTGGAAGTGGATAATCTCAAGGTCCTTTCCAACCCTAACGATTCTATGATCCTGTGCAATTACACACTGTGCAGAATGCTGCTTTCTCTTTCGGGGCCTGATGCCCGTAAGTGCCTGTAAGCACTCAATGATTGTGCAATGACCAATTGTTCCCTGTTTACCAGCTCCGTAGTGTCTGTGATAAGACACTGCCCTTCTCCCACCTCTGCTTTCCCACATGAACTGCGCTGGTTGCTTCAGTCTCTCCTCCATCCTTGCTACCCTGTTGCTTGCATTTTACTCTATTCATCTATGCACCTCGAGATGTGCTGTCTGGAACTGAAGGGTGTCCTGTACATGGTTAAACTGAGGATTTTCATGGGGTTCCGCATGTAATAGAGAAATAAGTTGTCTGGAGCAATTGATTTTTACATCCTGATATGTGGCTAGGAAATACCCCAGGTTTTGTTAGCGTACCCCCCGTTTCTCAGGGTGCAGAACAGGCACCTCATTTAGGATATCCTGACTCATTTCTTGTCACCTGTAACAGCACTTTCTTATCTCTCCTTTCTACCACTGGAAGCAGAGACACCTTCTATATCTGAGAGAAGAAATCCCTTCTGATGAGCAAAACACATGCAGAAGGGAATGAAGAGGCACAGTGCTGATGAACAGGGCAAAGGATTTCCCTTTCCTGAGTGAGATTTCCCTCCTGTATCCATCTGACTTCAATTGTCATCCAGTTTCCAAGTAATTTACATGTTTTCACTGAAACTGTTCCCAGATTTCTCACATTCCATGTTTTACAAATTCCCACTGTCAACATCCATAGGATACAGAGATTTAGATGCGTAGGGAATTTGTGTATGTAATTGACATGAAATGGAAAGCGACACAACCCATCTTCCCATGGGTGGGAAGAACGTTCTTAGAATGATAAAATACTTTTATACTTATGTTATGGGAGAAGACAGTTCTTTTAAGTGGTTATTCTGACCCCACAGTTTACACGAAAACATTCTTGAGTCTATAATCACTGTTAAAACAAAGCAGTCCAGAGGCGGACACACAAATGAGCTTGAGCCGGAGCCAGCAGAGCCTCAGTGCCTGCGGTGTCAACACCCCTGCCTCCCCTTATCTTTGCACTGAGGCGGAGCGGCCAATTCACGGTCAGGAGGGACAAGACTGCGGGTCCACCGCCGAGGGGAACGCTCTCCCGGACAGCGCTGACACTGTGGAAAGATATAAACCAGGGATGGAAACCCAACTTGGGCTGTGAGACAGCATAAAGCAATGCCCTCCTTCACACCAAGATGGCGCCGTCACCTCAGCTTGAGGGGGGCGGTTCCCTCCCTCCCGGAGGCGGGCTCCGCGCTCCCTGCGTGCGTCATCGCCGTGCGCCGGAAGCGCCGCCATGCGGGGCCGGCTGCTGCGCGCCTGGCGTGAGGGGGTGAAGGCGGCGGGTCCGCCATGGCGGGTGCTGTTCTTCGGCACCGACCGCTTCGCTGTCACCGCGCTCCGGGCCCTGCAGGAGGCCACGTACCGGTAGGGACTGCGGGATGGGCACGGGGGGCTGGGGGGGAGCGGGTCCTGCGGTGGGTCAGCGGGTGTGGGGGGTGAGGTGGTTTGGGCAGCGGTTGGGAAGGAAGCTGAAGGAAAGAGGCCTCAGGTTGGGGCAGGGGCGTTGGTGTCGGGAGGGGATGGATGGAGAGGGATCACAAGCGGTAGAGGTGTGTGGGTTGGGTTGCGGTTGGAAGGAGGAAAGCACGGGTGTGAGGGGCTTAGGGCCAGTGAAAGGGCTCTGGGGACCGAGTAAGGGATGGGGATTGTAGGAGGAGGCCACAGAGAGGGTTGGAGGTGACCCAGCGGCTGCCTCTCCATTGCTCGGCCTGCATGAGCCCTCCAGTGCCTTGTCCTCCGCAGGGAGCCCGGCGGGGACTTGCTCGTGTCCAGGCTGGAGGTGGTGACCCTGCCCTCCCGCCTGCCCGGGGACCTGCCTGTGGGGAGCTGCGCCCGGGAGCTCCGGCTGCCTGTTCATGAGTGGCCCCACACCGGCCCTGTGGGGCAGTTTGATGTGGGTGTGGTGGCATCGTTTGGGCGTCTTCTGAGCCAGGACCTTATCCAGCAGTTCCCATAGTACGTGAGTACTGCTGCTGCTGCTGCTGCTGCTCCGTTGGTTAGGGTTTGAGTCAGCGCCTGTGATTTGTAGCAGACAAGGTCAGCTTCTTCCCTGGGTTCATCTGCTTAGCTTGAGCCCTACTTCTGTCATTGTCAGGGTCACTGTTCTTTAACATGTTGATGGAGGCTTGTGCAGGTGTTCAGTGTAATGTGTTTACATTTATTCCTTTCATCTCTCTGCATTCACTAAGAAACTGAAGGTTATGTAGTGTGGATTTTCCTTTAAGTGTATATTTAAACCAATAGCACTTCAAAAGGTCTGAGCAGATAATTCTTCAAGCATTTTCAGTGTAATAAGTGCCCCACACCCATTTACATGTGCTTCAGGTACTGTTCCTATTCTAACTTAAAGCATTTTAATTCAGTGGCGTGCTCAATGTGCATCCCAGCTGCCTCCCTCGATGGCGTGGTCCTGCACCCATAATCCACACCGTGCTTCATGGTGATAAAGTGACTGGGGTGACAATTATGGAAATAAGACCAAAAAGGTAGGTTAGATGTGCTTCCCAAAAGCTTGTGTTGCTTCTTAGGACTCAAAATCATCACCACTTGAGTCACCATTAAAATCATTCTGTAATCACTATTATTTTCTTAGGTGTGTATTTAATATTAGAAGTTGAAAAACTTAAACTTTCATCTGACCATATGGGACTTGACATAGATACACTGTTCCAGCAAGTGTGTAATTTGCACTCCAGACTCTAGGCCTGTTCTCTAATTTCTAGCATTGTTACAGGCAGCGGAGTGAGAGCAGTCAGTCACACAGCTTAGATGGATAGGCGTGGTATGATGTGGTGGGAAAGGTCTGGTTTCCAGAACTTGGAGTCGCCTGTAGCATCCTGTAAGTGAAACAGGACAAGCAATTCCCTGTCTCAGGATGAGAGAGAGGTTACATGGTTTAGTTTCAGAACAAAGTCTGGCTTAAAACGCTTGTGAAAATACATTATCACAGTTAACTTTTCCTTCTTAGGTGCTTGTCTCATAATAGATCTCAGGAATGCTTAAAACTAGTTTTTTCTGAATACTTCAGGTTGTTTCTTCTGAGATGTTCTGCTTCTGAATTATAAGTCTTGTGTTCATATCAAACTCAGCTTGCTGAGGTGAATCTTGCTTGCCAAGATATACCTGATACTCTTTTCCCTGGGCTGTTTTGTTGAAGTAAACATTACTTGATAATGTATGAAAAATGGAGTTTTAGAGGGAATAAAATGGTGAGTAGTAACTGATTTAATGTATTGAATGTAGAGTTTTGAACTGCTGGTTGAGTTAAAACTTCTCTAGTAATCTTGTATGTTTTTGTCTCACAGGTTTGATGTAGGGCCAATTATTAAGCAAGAAGAGTTTACTGTTCCTCCCCGCTGTACTGCAAAGGAGCTGGAAGTCATATTATCAAAGATGGGTGCAAACATGGTAAAGTCATGCAAGCTCAAGCTAGTATCAGTTCTCATTAGCACCTTGCTTTTAACGTGTGTAAAAGTCATTCTTCTTAATCTTGTGCTGAGTTGACTGCAGCTGTTGAGAGTGATCTGAAACTTGGTGTTTGTGAGCACTTTGCCTTGCTGAGAGAAAAGCTGCATGGTGTGTGATGCACTGTCAGTGTTCATCCTGTGCCTTGCTGGTCTGCTTGTGTTTTGTGAAGAACTCAACAGCTTTGTATGGAAATGGTGCAGTTTTGTCTTTCATTTAAGTGAATATCTGCTTTTTTGCCTCAGTAATCCCAGATTTTGTCCTGTTCTGGAGTTAATATCAGTGAGGAGATCATAAGATAATACTTGGGGGTGGGGGGGGTGGTGACTGTGATTCAGTGGGAAGGATGCCTTTAATGTGTTTGTGTGTATGATACAAGCCTTTTGAATAAACTGATCCAGTTGTCTGAAAGCTCACCTGAAAGTTCCACTGATGAAAAATGAAGTACTATTACTAAGTATACTGTTCTCAGCTTTGCTAATGCTCTGTGCAAAATCTGATTTTACAGCTGATCTCAGTTCTGAGAAACCTGCCTGAAAGTTTGAAAAATAAAAAAGAGCAACCAGAAGAAGGTGTAACATTTGGTAGGTACAAATTGTATTTAATGAAACTTGTTCATTGTCTTTTATCAGCTGGAAGACTGTTTCTTCCTATGGTGTTTGGTTATATTTTATTTAGATACCTTTCTCAATATGGTTTCTCCATTGCCTTCTCTGGCTTAAACAAGTTGTACAGAGGGGAAAAAAGCTTGAGATTTCTTCTTCAGGCTTCCTGCATTAATGTTTTTGTTCCAGTTGTCCATTACAGTATCAAAATCTGGAGTGATGTTACAAAATCTGAGTTTATTCTTGATGGTTATAAACCAGACAAAAGTGTTAAGCTGTGCTTCTAAATATATGTTACCAGTTTTGCGTTACAATGGGTAAATAAGAGGACAACTGAGAATAAAGTATAAATAATCAAAAGGAGGTTTTAGAGAATCTTTTCTGCAGTTTAAGGTACCTATGGCTAGAGGTAAACCTACCATTAGTCAGGGTGAAGTTGGGTTTAAAACAGGATAAAATGGTACAGCTATTTGCAAAAAGATGCAAAACAAAATATGAAGTCTTCTTTCTTTCTCTCTAGCTCCTAAAATATCTATAGCCAAGAGCTGTGTACGATGGGAAGAGCAAACGGCTGAACAAGTAATTCAATTGTATCGTGCAATAGGAAGCATGGTAAGACAGTAGAATTTTTTTAACTCTCTTCTGTTATCTAGCATGTGTGAGTTTGGTGTGGGTATTTTAACTAATGGCTAAGATCAAGTTCAGTTATTTTAGCCTTCTAACCCCATCATATGTTCTAAAATCCCAGTGCAGTTTAGCATTAGAAGTAGAACTAGTGTAGAGGATAATTATGAATTCCAAGTGTGATATCAACCCAGAGTTTAGTATTGATTCCTTAGCTCTGAGATTTCTACTGATGCATTTTGAGAGGATTCCACAATGCTGTCATGATATCTTTGCATGACAGTAAACAGTGCAAACAGCCTTGGTAAACAACTGTTGTAGCTAGATGCATTACTATGCTAATGATTTGCTTGTCAGCTAGATGAGGGAAAACAAGGAGAACTGGATATAATAAGGAAAGTCTCTTATCTGAACATAGACCTAAATTTTTCCCTAGTGTCACAGGTAATTAAAAGACTAGACAGTTGCCTGGACATCACGGAAGTATTCTCAATGTGTCATTTGCTTCTGTTTCCAGTTTCCTTTGCAGACACTGTGGAAGGGAACTACAGTTAAACTTCTGGATTTTGTGGAAGTGGATGACATCCCTGGGTTTGCTGGTATGGAGTTTGAAATGAAGTTACATTTTCCTGTCTTTTCAAACATTGAGTTGGAGATCATATGCAGTTGTACTAAACAATAGCCTTGAGTACTGCTTTCTGAAACTCCAGTAGAGTGAAGTCAGTCTCATGTATGCTCAGAGTTTCTGTGCCCAAAGATGAGCATAAAATGGGTTCTAATGACATTCCTGTTCTCTGATCCTGGATGAGCAGCAGGTATAGCCTTGTGAATCCTGAGGTTTGAAGGATTTTAATCCTCTAATTAGTTATGAGAGCCTCTTCTAACACCCTTGTCTGGGGATCTCTCACAAGGACTGTTTCTGGATCAGATAGGGAGCGGTGCCAGAATGACTGTTCTGGTTCTCCCCTGTTCATTTGGATATAATTTGCTCAAAGCGACTCAAGATGGTTATTGTGCTTCAAAGAGACACAAGTGTTTCAAACTTTTTTGTACTTGGTGCTATAAAAATGCAAGTCAATCTTGCTTTGCTTTTAGATCAGACATTAAATGACTGTGGAGCTGTTCCTGGTTCACTCCTATACCATAAAGCATCCCAAACGCTGATAGCTCGTTGCAAGGTAGGTTCTTCCCATTTGTTTTATATTCACTGCCCTAAGGATGGAGTTTTTAATATTTGTGTTTTACACAGTTCTTGTCTTAATTGTCCATTGATAACTCACTGAGCTAGTTTAGATTAGCATGAGTTGTCTTGTTTGGTATCTTGGAGAACTTCTCATATCCACTAATAGGCAAGAATTTGACTTGTAAACACTATGACATTAAATACAATGTATGCTGCAAGTCAGCCTAGTGAGAGCTAAAGAGAATTAAAATCCATGGAAGAAGCTTGCTGCCATTTGTTTGTTTTTACTTTTAGGAAGGCTGGGTTGGAATCAAAGCAGTTGTATTAAAGAAGAAGCTTACAGCAGTTGACTTCTACAATGGATATATGCACTCTTGGTTCCAGCAGAAGTCAAGAGCAGTTCATCAGGAATGCAGATTTCAGACACTCAAACTTAGCACGGCAAAAAAGACTCTGAAAGAGAGGGAAATGCTGTCACAGAATATAAAACAATAGATGTATTTTAAAATATGGGAGATGATGTCTGCAAGTTAATAGTAACTTAAAGTATTTCAGTGTCTACCTATAATGTTCAGCTTAGTTGAACTTTTAAGTTTTCCTCCCAGAGTGTTAGATCTTGCTGTCATCTGCGTTTTTCTCATTGTGGGCTCCTGAAGATGCTTATTTCTGTTTCCTCCATGAAGAAAGAGAATCTCTGTGAGTGTTGGTGAACAAACCCTGTTTCCACTGTTGAGCAATAAATTTATTTTTATACAAGCTTTTCAGTTTCTCTTTGAGGGCTTTCTTCAGGTGTAAGTTGTGCACAGTTAATTCAGTCTGGCAGTACTAAAATCCTGTACTGCTCTGGAATTCAGTTCAGTGCTTAATGAGGCTCTTAGATTATCTAGTTTGATTTTCTTGCCTTGAGATGAATAACTTAAGCCTTAATTGGGAACTTCTAGAGAATTTTTTACTGTCCATGATGGTTTTCTTGTTTTAATCTCTTTCATTCTGTTTCTAAGAATTTATAATTCACTTTCTCAGTAGATCATTTTCTTTGGTATATTCAGCTTTTCTGATTGATTACTTATGTTTCCTACTTAATTGTATCATTTGCCATCTCTTCCTTCTCCTCTTTTTCACATCCTAGAAAATACATCCCAGTTAATATGTGTGCCATCCATCCATGAAAATTTATGTTCTACTGTCCTACTTTGATAGGAGAGGTTTTTACCTGAAGAGAAGTTGTTAATCTAATCCAAGCTTTTCCTCGACCTGCCTTTGCTTAATGGCATGTATAAGAAGGGGTATTTCATGTGAGTAACCCCTGAACTGATGACTCTTAGAAGTAATGTAGCACTGTGAGGATAACAGCAGAACAAAGACTGGCCACATCCTGGGAGCTGCTCTACTGTTGTTTGCTCACTTATTCCTGCTTTTTCTGAATACTACTGAAGTAAAAGCAAAGCCCACTTTTGCTTTTTTTGGAGCTGTTCAGACTTGGGAGCATCCAGCTCTGGGGCCCCCAACATGAGAAGGATCTGGAGTTGAGTGAGTCTGGGGGAGGCCATGGAGATGCTGTGAGGGCTGGAGCAGCTCTGTGGAGCCAGGCTGAGAGAGCTGGGCTGGGTCAGCATGGAGAGGAGAAGGCTCCTTAAGGGGAGACCTTAGAGCAGTTCCCAGTGCCTAAATGGGCTACAGAAAACCTGGAGAGGGGTTTTTGACAGTGGCCTGTATAGACAGTAATGCCTAAAGGGGCAATGGCTTTAACCTAACCATGTCTGGAACTGAAGGCTCAAGTCAGGTGTTGAATTCATGGGAGCTTGATGTGCTGGAGTGTGACTCACTGGATGAAAGCAAGCAAAAGCTCCACAAAAATGTGCTTTATTACATGGATTAAAATGTTTCTGAAGAAGCATCCCTTAAAGCAGGTGCTCTAGTATTTTTTTAATTGACATTAATCCAACAATTAATCTGCCTCTGACAGGTCTTCGAGAGCACACAATCCTCCAAGAAATCCAAGCCTATGAATCACAGTCAAAACATGAACACAACAGCAAGGTGAAGTTGGGCTCCTGTGGAGAACTCCATTAGTCTCTGCACACTCAAGGATGGAGCTTGTGCTGCAGAAGTTATAAACCTGGCAAGTTAGTTTCCAAGCAAATGGTGAATTTTTGTGGTTTGCTCCCAGCTACCACTTGCATATAAAAGGTGTGAAGTCATTTTGCCTTTACTGTCCTCAGATGAAAGGTTAGTTATCACCTTATGCCAATGGAAGGCATGATGGGTGCATGGGTTTTGTGTGTGTATGATGGATTTGGGGGGTTTCTGGGTTCTGTACATCACTGGCTCAGCTGTATGGCTGCTTGCCTTGTGTTTTACCCACTGAAGCTTCTGGGAACTTTTCACCAGTTCTTTTTAAAGAGCACTTGTAGGCATCACTGGGATTCAAATAGTCAATGCTTGCTGAGGGTAAGAACATTTTCTGTACACTCTCTTCTCCATAGACAGTGAGGTTTTTGACACTGATCATCTGTAATGGTAGGGGTCTGTCCTCGGGCATGGGTTGCATCAGAAGTTGAATTAGAAGAAAAGTGAGTATATGAAAAACCCTACAACCCACCCACATCACTATTTATAGATTTATATATATATTTTATATATATAGACAATTTAGGCACAAATGATAAAGAATTTTGGACTTAGGAGAAATATTGTAGTTATCTTTTGGCATGGATGGACCAGCTTTTCTGAAGTCCAGGTCCCTAGGCACTGGAAAATGAATTCTGGTTTGTTATGACCAGAATAAGATGATCAGTGAGATGTGACCCCACATTAAAAAATACAGTATTAAAAATTCAGGCAATAGAAGATTGAAAGTTTTTAGGTGACCAAACTGTTAAATTAACCTTTTAGTTACTAAGAATGGCTCGAGGAAAATTCTTTGTCAGTTAACTCCTTGCTTATTGGAACCTGCTCTGCTATCATAAAGGTGATAGCAAAGAGCTTTATGTCTGCCCTTTGCACCTCCAAAACAGCATGGAGCAGAGTAGTGTTACTGCTGGCTGTTATTAATGCTCCTAGTTGGAATATCAGCTTCCATCCAGCAGTATCTGCATTAGATATTAGCATCGGAGAGAACCAGTAGGCCGATCTGTACACTCTCTCTGCCAATTTTGCACTGTGCCTCGTGTGAGATCTGTTGCTGTTAGTCATTGCTGGCAGGTGCTAACTTCAGTTCCAACTAAAGCATAAAGCAACAGGGGAGAGCTTCCCTGTGTCTTCGGTGGAGTTGAAGGTGGGATGTGCTCAGAAACCCTGTAGATGGTGCTCACTTCATCTCTTTTAGGGGAAAACCAAGGTCAGCTGGACAGAACATCCAGAAAATCTGGTACAGAATGTCTTCAGTTAGTTGTTTCATACCAAGTAATGTCTAAACCACATAGTAGCCAGGATACCTATACTTGTAACTTAATCTTTTGATCTATGCAATTTCCTTTAAGGCTTCTTAGAATTGCTTTCTATGCAAGAAGTTAGAGAGGATTAAACAGTTCTTGCTTGACAGTCAATGTCCTAGCTCTGAATATGCACAACTTCACCCCAGTTGTTGTGTGGAGGAAAAAAAGGGTAAGATTGATTAATTTTTTCTGGAGGAAATCTTTGGCATGCTATTTTTGGCCTGGTAGAGAAGCTTTAAAGGGAGTTGGAGTTCCCTGGGCAGCTGTTAGCCAAAATGTCTCTTTGGAAACTTAGCTCTGTAGGGATTTAACTCGGTAAGTAATGAAAATCTGATTATTTTTGCAGAACAGACAAAACAAAAATGGGGCATTCACTGATGAGGTGTGGAATAGCATGTCAGGGTTGACTCTAGAACATAGACATGGTGATTCAATCCCCAGTACCACTGCTGAGGTCAAGTACAGCCGCCTTAGCAATTGGAAAGTGATATTACCAAAATAAAGCAGTTCTCCTTTTGCCATGAGAGGGAAAGCAGCAGAGGTGTTCATAGATCAGCATCCACTGCAGCTCAGTTTAAGATCACTGAAGCCAAATTACTGGTAGAACTGCAAAACATTTGGGCACCAGAAGGGTTCTGGTGTTGGATAGAGATGATTTCATCTTGGATTTCAAATAAATGTTGGAGTGATATTTCTTTGGATGCTGGCGACTCGCTGTTAGGTGCATCTGTTTCATGATCTGAAACCTCGCTGCTCCCCCCTGCTTCCTAGGAAACCTCTTTATTTCTGATATCTGCTGAATCAATTGCAAATAAACACAAAGTGTAAGTGATTCATCACAGGAGTACTGGAGGCTTTTAAATAGTTGATTGCAAAATCCCTGGATAATTTGAAGGTTGAGTCTAGTCCTTTTGTTTATCCTAACTCCTGACAGCCTGATAGCTTCTGGAAAGCAATTTTTTCCCTTTCTTAAAAGCAGAAGGAGGGATAGGTCACCAGATTTATCCGAGGGTTGGAAACTGAATGACCTTAATGGACGATGCTTTGCCATTAGCCGCAAACCTGCTGACGTTTAGGAGCCAGGTCTCCTGCTTCAGCCTGTTTCTCAAGGTTGGTGGTCCAAAGGCTAAAGCCGAGGGAGGAGGTGAGTAGAAGCCTTCATGCATTCCTGCAGCTGATGCTCTCCTTTGATATATAGGAATGTGGGTTAGGTTTCAGGTTGCAGAAAGGACATCGCTGTCCACTGACCATAAACACAAGCTGGAGAAGTCAGAACTGACAGTGAACTATAGCATAAAACTTGTGTGAGTGGTGGATGCCAGGACCTCCTGTAGCTTTTCTCCTATCTAAACTTTCTTAATGTATTTAGTGTGGTGGCTCATCAGTAATGACAAAGTTAACACTGAGTGCTGGTTGTTGGGCCAAGGCTGTTTTCTGTTGATAGTGTTTAAGCACCCGTGTTTGAAAGCTCTCTGTCCTGCTCTTTATCCAGTGTGCTCTGCCAGCAGGCTACTCTTGAGCGCTCAGGGACTCAGGGATTGCAGTGAGTTTGTTCCTCCAAGTCAGAATTAAGCTGCAGTGGGGAACAGTTTGGGGAAACTTGGAGAGGTTTTTGCTGTTTCAGGCTGTAGAGCTGTGACCATTTCATTGCTGTCAAACAGACATTTCTCCCCAAAAGGAAGAGCCCTATGGTCTGCTGTGTTTGATTCTGGCGAGCCCACGTGCACCACAGGGATCAGATCCTGAGCCTGCTTTCATCCATCTATCTCCTGGGTTGGTCTGTAGAAGTCATTTGTGTTACTTCACCCTCAAAGTGATGAAACTAAGTTTGGGATTTGGCTGGTGTCTGCAGAGGAGGAGGGGAGCAGAGGGAAGAGACATTTCTCTGGGAGTCTGTAGTGCAAGCCAAGAGCTCTGTGGGAAGGTCCAAGCTGATGCTCCCCACTGGCTGCCTTGGCCCCAGCTCGTGCCAAGCCCTTGCAGCAGACTAGACACAAAAGAAAACACAGAGTCTAAATTCATTGGTATGAAGAGCATGTGCCAGAGTATTCCACAGCTCTTCCTTTTCTGCTGCTTTTTGACAACTGTCAATTTGCATCAAAACATGCATTATTAAGGTGGGCTTTTTGGCCTTTTTACACATGATTCTGGCTGCATAGCTGCCCAGTCCTGCACAGCTCTGCCTTTACTGCCTGGGATGCCCCATGTCAGACTTGAGAACCTGTTCTGAAGCTTGCTAATTGCTACTGAAAGATTCCTCATGCCCTCGATTGGCTTGTAGGCAAGACAGCATTGACCTAGAACTGGCTTCATACCCATAGGAGAGCTTTTGGTAGGAAAGGGAAATCTGTGCTTGAGTGTGGGCTTGAACTGCAGTTTCCATGTAGCAGCACTGCCCACCTGTCTGTGATCTCTGTGGAAATTGTGGTGTTGGAGGCTTGCCTGCACCCCAAAAATGTATTGCCAGTGTTGGGGTGTAAAGGTAGAACGAATTCTGTGCTTCTGAGGTGCTTGATTCTGCTCTAAAAGTAGTGGGGGGTTGATAGGACAACTTAATCAGCCACTTGGAGATGGACCAGTGTCTGTCTGAGCCCTTTTGTGGCCATCTGTACCTTCAGCTAAGAGCAGTTTCATGCCCAGCAGTGTAGTGCTCACTGCTGCTGACTGCGGAGAGAAGCTTATCTTGTTCTTGTCTCTGCACTGTCCAGCCCTGCTTTACATTGCCTGGTTTCCTATACTCCTCAAAGCACGATGTCCTTGCCCGCTTTTCTCCCCATCTTTTCCCACTCTGGAGGCCCTGCTGCTGCTTCATCCCATGCCCAGACCTGCTGCTCCGCTTCTCAGCACTGTTCCTGGCTCTGTATTTCAAGCTGGGCACATATTCCTTGACTGCAGCACACCATGGCCAAACCCTGGACCTGGTGGATCACCAGCTACCCACCAAACCCCTCACCCATACCCAAGGTCAGCCTTTCATTGGTAAAACCATGACCTGTTGGTGAACAGAGAGGTTCTGCAGGTTATTCTTTGGTTGTGGTCAGGCATTTCAAACAAAAACAACACAGCATTGTCCAAGTTATAAAATGACTGTTTTTATTAACCTACCCTATCATTAAAGCATGGATTTTCCTTGTCAAATACTGCAAGAAGCAAGAGAAAACTAGTTTTATCCATGTTGAGCCTACAAATCCTCATGGCTTCTTCGTGCTGTCGAGCATGTGAGTTCTTAGAAATGCAGCTGCCGGCAGTTTAGCTGGAATACAGTCACTCTAAAATAAGCTAGAAATAAATAAAATACTTACATTTCAAGTACAAAACCTCGCAGTTGAATTCAGTATGAGGAAACCAGTTTATTCCTTTTCATGTTACCAACTACTCTATAGGTACTCGGGCTGGCAAAGTCTGCAGATGCAGAACAGAGGGTGTTTTATGTACATGACTGAATTGAATCATGTGTTTAGTCTTCCCTTTAGGCTATCATATGAAGCTGTTTAATGTCAGGCAGAAAGAAGGTTTTTATGGATGCATTTAATAAGACACAAACTCACTACAGCTACTGGCCCCCAATTTTTGCCTTATGTCTTTCTGGTGGAGGAAAAAAGTGCACCTTCATTATGTCTCAAAACCAACACCTACCAGCTTTGGGTTCTGTTGTTAGCAGGTAGGTTTTACTTTCAAATGATACTTAATCAAGTGTGAACAACTGTACCGAGGCTCCTTTCCAGCTCTAGTATCCAGAAGGACGTTGACCTCTCATCGGGATCCTGCTCTGTGGGATTCGGCGGCTTGCTGGCTGCCTTTGGTACGCGGGGCTCTCTCCTGGCAGAAGCAGGATGGACTGCTGGCCCGAGTTCCTCTGAGACTCAAAGATGCTTTGCTCTGCCGCGCTCCTCTCCGAACAGGTAAAAGTCAACCCAACGCCAACATCACTCTTCATGGTTCGGGAGGTGCCATCAGATGAGCCATCGAAACACCTTCCCAAGGCGATTTCCTTGGCGATCCTCGGGTCTTGGTCGGTGACGGTGTAGATGCCGTAGTTGTGTCCCAATGGGTCGAGAGGAGCCAGCATGGTGTACTCGCTGGTGTCGTTGTTGGTAGCCATGGGGAGGTGGTTCACCAGGTACTCATGGAGCATGCTGTTGACGCTCTCTCTGCGGCAGCTGCCTTGAGGCACCACTTTGACCAGCGTGCGGTCCACACGGTCCTGGTCGAAGAGCATGCCACTGCACTTGAACTCCAGGCACGCTGCCGACACATCCCGCTGCTGTGAGCTCCGAATGCTGCGGACGTCCCTGATGCCATAGAGCTTTCCAATGGTACGTGGGTGCGTCCCACCCATGTTCCGAGATCTTATGTTCACCTCTTGGGGTCCATTTATTTTCACTTTAATGTAGCAGGCCCTAAATTCCATAGGCTTGGGCCACCATGCCAGGTAGTCATCGGTCCAGCTCATGAGGTCGTCTTCACTGAAGGGAACAGTGTTGTAGTCATACCTGTCTCCCTCTATCCTGTAAAACCTGAAGTGAGGAGCGCTGTATGGAGCTTCCTCGCATTCTTTTAGGTTTTCATAGGCATAAATAGGGCCGTTGTTCTCCTCTGGGGAATTAGGGCTCGGCTTGGCCATGTTAATGCTGAAGGCTGTTTTCTTAGTGTTGGAGTCTTCGTGGTCTGTTCTTCTGTAGTTGAGCTTGTTGAGATATGGCTGTGGGACCCCAACAGCATTAGGGTTGAGTTTGGGAGCAGAGGGGACAGCTTCAAGCTCTTCACCCCCCATGCTTGCCAAGATATAAGCTCCATATGCCTCGGGGTTCTGCTCGTCACAGAAGGCAGGCACGCAAGCACCATTGGAGCCAGTGACCACGCTGTCAAAACGGCCCCATGCTCTGGGGTTGGAAGAGAACCCTGGTTCTGGCTCTGTGTTTATAATGGAAATCACAACCCCTTGGATCTGCTCACTTTGCAGGAATCTCTCACTTCTGTAGGCTCGGACTTTGACATAGCACCGTCTGCTCTCTGGGACATCCAGGTTAAACAGTCGCCTTTCTTTGATCTCCATGTTCCCAACCAAAAACGTTCTCTCCTCCCTCTTGTGCCGTCTGCTTTTCTCCAGGTTGAAGTCCCCTTCTTCCTCCCATAATCCTGTCTCTGGGTTCAGGGACCAAAGCTTCATCTCTTGCAGGTGCTCTGCCATCTTCACCTGAGCAGCATCCAAATGAACTTTCACCTCCTCTGCATTAAGAGACTCGGTGCCCTTCTCATCAGTGAAGTCCACAGAAAACATGCCATAGGTGCGGAGTGGAAACACGTCTCCTTCCTCATCTACAAAGTTCAGGTCGCTTTGTGTCACAGGAGCTGTTGAGAAGTTTCTTGGGTCCAGAAATGTCACGCTGGCTTTCACTTTGCCTCTGTAGGCTTCTCCGTTTTTCCTATAAAATGCATTGGGTGGGATTTCTAATTCGGCAATCGGATCATCTTCTTCCATTTCTCCCAAAGAGATCACGTTGGTTTCAGCGGATTCCAGTGTAACAGGAGGCTTCTTTCTTAGCAGCTTGATCTCATGAAACACAGCACCTCCGTTTTCCTTGAAGGGCAGAACCTTTGTTGTGTTCACAAACTTCTGCAGCCGATCCACGAAAGTTAGAACCAGTCTCTCTGTGTCTGCTGGGACATGGACTGAGAAGGTTCCCTTGTAGCCGGTCATGCTCACCCTCTTGTTGCCCATGTAGATGTGGCCAAACCTCAGTGGCTCTCCGTTATCTGCTGCTGTGGCTCTGCCTCGAACTGTGATTTTGGTCTCAGTGCATTTTTTGCAGCCACATTCTACAACAACCTTAGTGGGGAGCGTGTACCCATCACAGGAGATGTCTCTGGTTTCCATCTTGGACACTCCACAGCAATAGGCAACGTTGTCCTTACACCGGAGCCCCTTGTCCAGCTTCCCAGCGCAGGTCTTTGCGGGGCACTTGCCAACATCATAGTAGAAGGTATTTGTTGCTTTTTGGAAGCAGTCGTGAGGAAGTCGGATGAGGTGGCTTTGGGGTTGGGAGTCGCAGGCTGCCTCTTGTCTCCCTGTTGAATAGGATTTCTCAATGAGCAGCACGAAAGAATTGTGGTCATTGCTCTGTGGTCTGAAACCCTCAGAGCTAAGTGTTTCCAATCATATTGAGGGTTTTGGAGCCACAAACCAGATGTTTTTGCACTATTGTGGTTAGGTGGATTCATCTGGCCTCCATTTTGGTAAAGCAGGTGCTCAGCTTTCGATTTAGGTACCTGATTAAGAGCAGTGCTGTTCACATCCAGCTCCTGCTTACCCACCACTGCCATTCAACCCACCCTCTGCTGTTCTGCTGCTGCCTGACTTCTTGGCTAGGGAGAAACTAAATGCGTCCCAAGGTTTAGGAAAAAGCCTCTGAGCAAACAGATATTCACATCAGGCAGCAAATACAGTGAGAAATCTGCTGAAACCAGCAGATTGAGCTTGGCAGGTCACCTGCAATCCAGAGCTCCAGTTTGGAGAGAGCATCTGGTTCCCAACCAGCTCACGCAACTTATCTGCTAACGGATGCATGAATTTGGCCCGAGATGTTTTTCTTGGGACTTTTCTGTCCCACATGTACCACAATTCCTGGTTTCTGCTTCCCCAGCTGCTTAGAGAACATCACGCATGTTTTCTCTTACCTATGACAGCAAGCTTGGCAGGCTGGGACTTCGCTGACCCCCCGGCACTGCTGGCCTTGCAGAAATACTCTCCCGAATGGTGCCTGTTCAGGTTCTTCAGGATCAGGTTGTTTTTGTATTTGTATAAAGAGGGATCCAGCAAGGAGCCGTTGTGGTACCTGCCAGGAACAGGCAGGCATTTAAGGGGACAGAGCCATGGCCTTAATCCTGCTGTGTGTGGGTTTTACCAGGCCTCTTGCCTCAGTTTCCCCATTTCTAATCTGGTGAGGTGGCATCACCTGAATGTTATTCCCCTTCCCCTGGCAGTACTGAGATGTGGCTGCTGGGCAGCTGGCAGACAGGAGAACCCCAGTCCTGCCTGCTGAGGGTTTTCCAGCTCCTATTTGTGTGTTTTAGCAGGAAGTCCCTCAGCAGATGACATTGCAGCACCTCTGAGATACCCCAGCTCTGCACATCTCAAGGACACCGTCATTTGCAGCAATTTGTTCTCATGGTATTTAGCTGTTTTATAGCTAGAACCCCACCTTTATGGGGATGGTAAGGAGATACAAATTGAATCCATGGGACAGATAGAACTTCTGCCTGATCAGACTGGAGTTTCTTACCAGAGGTAGCGGTCAGGGGCCGGGCTCCCAAGGGCATCACAACAGAGTGACACGCTCTGTCCCACTCTCCTGGCTTTGTCCTCAGGGCTTCTGAAAACATAGGGTTTGCCTGCAAAGGAAGAAAAGGCCATCTTGTTAATCTTCCCCTCCTGAAACTGGAGTTTATCTCTTACTGCTGTGTAAAACCTCATTGTGGCTACCTGATCTCTGCAGCTGCACTTGGATTGCCAGGTTTCTTCTGTTGCTCTCGGGCACGGTCACAGTCTCTGTTGCGTATTTGGCTTTCTTTATCTTAAGGGTGTTCTTGCCATCAGGACAGATCCCCGGGATCCTAAACATGCCCCTGTCATCGGCTGTTGTCAACAGCTTAAGTTTCTTGGCTTGCAGGTAGACCCTGGCATCGGCAGCAGGTGACCCATCCTCAAGAGAGACCTTCCCATGAAGGGTCGCATCCTCGCACATGCAGGCATCGCAGTCAGCATTGACACGGCCCATGGGGCAGGTGATGTTGCAGCCTGGAGGAGAGGCAGGCGGGTAAGAAAGTGGCCCCAAGTGCTCATAACACTCATGGCACGTTCTCATGTCTGCTTTTAATTTAGATGCAATAAGGCAGATACTGCATAAGGAATAAATTGGATCCAAAACATATTTTTCACTGATTATCAACAGCTGTGCCTTAGAAACACTGGGACGATGTGATTCTGAACCTGACAATTAGTAGAAAGCAGACACGTGGATATAATTACAGCTAGGAACTGTATTTACCTTCCCCAAAGGGCTGGATTTCAGGAAAATCTGAATCCAGATCAGCATGTGAGCTCTTAGCTTAACCCTGGCGAAATTACAAATCCAAATATCTTAAACTTTGCAGGTTTCAGTTACCAGCTCATGCCCAAAAGTTGTGATTTTGGTCTGTCTTAAAGGCTGTTTCCCCTTATTCCATAGTATCCTGGCTTGGGCAGGACTAACACAGGTTAATTGCCAAATGAGCATTACCCAATGGGTTTAACAAATGGTCTCCCAAAGAGTGATTCCAAAACATTTTTGTTACCTATAGTGATTAATCCAAAATAATAATTTATCTTTTCTCATAGGCTATTTTAAGAATTATTTGTTTAAAGGGGGATTACAAGAATAATATAATGAATTACAGACCCCTTATGCAGGAGCTGTAGCGATTCAATATTCCCAACTCTTACCCTGCCTGGAGATTACATGGATGCAGCTGCCACTTTGAGAGCTGCTGTTATAACAACCTTAATGAGATTTTTTCCTGCATCCCTGGGATCTTTATGGGTCTCTGATGATTCCCCATATCTGTATCCCCCCCTTATCTTGCCATTTGGCTATAAACTCCCTGTGCTCTGCTCCAGCCCTGCTTGGAAAGGCACCAGCATCACAAAACTCCCCCAAGGGAAAGACCGACGGTAAAATGAGAGTGAAGGGAATACAACACCTACGTGGTGGTGAGATCAGGACATCACCCCTGCCCCTAAGTGAGGTTATAGGAGCACCTGAGCAAACGTGTCCGATGCAGAGCCGCCCTTCCTCAGTTGCTTCATTACAGTGCACGCCCCAGCGGCGCTCAGCTAGGCAGGATCTGGTACGCTTCTGCACGCCGGTTTGGCCACACTCTGCTGAGCACTCGCTCCATTTGGACCATGGAGACAAAAACCTTTTTGAATCTGCCACCAGTGGACCTTAAATGATACCAGTGATGTGTTAGAGATGCACATTAGACATACAGCTGCCTGCAAATGGGTAGCTGTTTTCTTAGCAGCTTCAATATAGCTCAGGCTATGCTTTTGGATATTACACAGCACATGGATTAAACAAACTTAAAGCATGTTCAGGGAGCTGGGAAATAAAGCATGAGGAGGCGTCTGAAAGCTTCTGACTTAATTCCCTGCAGGCTGCTGAGTTCAGGATGATTAAGATAAACTGGAGGGGAGCAAAGTGCACACAGCTCATGCTTAGTGTTGAATAACTTTGGCTTAAAGGAAATCAAACACACATTGTCATTTAAATGCTGTCTGAGGGGCCACACTCGCCTGTGTTTCAAATGTGGTTAAATAAAAACAAACCAAAGCAAAAGAAAGAGTAAAATTGTTTGTATGCTGAATGTCTTTAACCATACTTCAACATATGTTCCCTATAGGGGAAGTGTGTGTCCTATTGTGAGCACTTTGTGCAAAACAGAAGCCCTAAGATGCTACCAAGCATGTAGGGGACAGCGGATCTGTAAAACACAAAGGAGTTTGTAAAACATACTGAAGGTTGAATATGGGGTTAGGTTTTAAAAGGAATTTCTTTCACTGGCTGTGGATGGTCTTAATTTAGATGGCATGATATAGATGGTGTTAAGTGACTTTGAATGGATGAGATCCACTCCAAGTCTGTGGTTTGGGTTTGTTTTTAAATGACAGTGTTCTAATGATGTTTATAAGGATTTGCTCATGACTAAAGTTCCTAAAAACGAGGTTTCTTGAAGATAAGTGCTGTGTCATTTCCCACACCTACTGTTCCACCCCATTCACAATGAACCAATGAAAGAACTAGGGGTTCTTTCCTAGAAAGGCTGAAAATGAACCCCTGGCTTACAAAAGCAGGTGGCTGGGAAAGGCTATTCAAATGAGAGCAGCCAGGGAGCATCATGTCTGGTTTGGAGTGAGCTCTTGGCTTAGATGGGCAAGATTTTAATCTGTTGGCATCTCCGGTTCAGCATCCTGAGTGGTGCCTCCATAGACCTTACTCAGCAGTTTGAGGGATGCAGGAAGAGGTGGGCTTAGGGATGTGGGAGCACATGGATAAGTGTCTGTCTCTATTTCCCCAAGCAGAAATCTAACATGCAACAGATGAAAGTGGGGTCTCAGTAAGATCCTGAGCATGTCTGGGGTCAGTTCAGGGCTGGTGATGATGAGAAAGGAGGAGTGCCTTGCATGAGGAAAATAGCATCATATGGCTTTGGGTAGGATCTCGGCAGCAGAAAAAGCAGAAAGCAGAGGATGGGGAGAAGCTGAGGGACTGAGCACTGGTGGGGATGTGGGGAGGGACCCATGGCACTGGGCAGCAGCACATACTGCGTCTGGTGTAGGTGAAGATCGGGTCTGCCCGGCGAGAGCTGCTCCTCGTACCTGTGGGCAGAGGATGAATGGGGTGGTTTGAGCAGGGTTTGCCCATTCCCTGGCTGAGCACCAGTCCCTGCACTGTGCCTGGCTGCTCAACCCAACCAGGACCCCCTCTCCTGGAGGCAAAACCTGAGTTTACGGCTCACTGCTGCCAAGGGCAGGAGCTTTAGTTTCCAATTGCATTGGTCAGAATCTCGGTATTTTGCTTTATTTCTCCCTAGAGAAGCAGGAGTCAGCCCCTGCTCTGCAAGCCTCAGCATCACTGCCTCGTGCCATCCACTCTGGGGGAAAACAGTCTTCCTGGATGTTTTCTTCAACAGACCAAGTGGAGAAAACCTCTCTCTGAGCATCCATGTTTTTGTGCTTTGCTTCTCCTCAGCAGGTAAGAGAGCTGCTGGGAATGGGACGGAAAACTGGGAATGCCCCTTAATCCCTCAGCTATAGCATCAGCACGTCCAGCCCTTCCAGTGCCTTCTGGACTCTAAACCTGGGGCAGTAAAGCTTGAAGGGTTGGGATGTCTCCTGGGGACTAAGGAGCAGACTGGGCTCTATAGGTAGTTAATACCCCACAAGCTTTCACTCTATATGGTGTCACCAACTGCATGGGGACAGGCTGGGCAGGGGAAGGGCAAGTCATAGCATGTCCTTGCCCATCCCTGGGCTCTCCTGGCCCTCCCAGCCCGCGCGTGCTTCCCACAGGAGCCGGGGCTGTGGTCATGCGCTTGACCTTCACTTTTCCAGGAGAGGAGCCAACAGCGTGTGTCAGCGATAGCTACAACCCTACAGGAGGTCGCGGATGGTTAACATTTATTCCGTTGCTTAAATGTCCTCATCTACTCAAATAATAGTGTTTGGTTGTAAGCTGAGGTTAATACGTGTGCGAACACCCCTTGTACTGGTGAGGGAAAGCCACCCAACTGGGAACAACTTACTCTCCAAGCTGAGCATTACCAGCGGGCTGAAGGTTTTCTGTCCTATCTGGATCCTGCCGAGGGCTGGTTTCAGAAGCCTTTGACCTAAGGGTTAATGAATGAGAGATTAAATTAGATTAATAATGAATTAATTAGATTCAAGGGATTGGGCGTGCTTAGGATGAGCTTTTCAGCTTTGCCTTTGGGTTGTGGCTGATGAGAGCCGCAGGTTGGAGCTCCTGTGGGATGCAGGGCAGCAGATGCCAAATGAAGGGTGTGATGGAGATGTCCCACAGCATCGCTGCACCTCAGGTATGATGCAAATTTGCCATTTCCCTTACACCCAAGGAAAGCTGTTTTGTGCTTGCTGTGGTGGAGCAGCTCAGATCAAATAATCTTCTTCGTTTTGGAGATCTAACATATATCCTGCCTCTCCCTGTGTGGGGAGAAAAGAACCCAAAGTGGGTTCATTGAGGTTGGTTGTTGCTATGGGACATAGACTGGTTTCTGCACTTGCTGGGCCCCTGCGTTCCCAAGGGGAGCTGGTGGTTGTGGCTGGTGGACCCAGTCCCACTTTAACTGGGGAGCTGAGCCTGGAGCTGACCAGCACTGGCTCTGAACTCCAGGAGGCTCAGCAAGGGCTTCTGGGCACCTCCCCAGCCACAAATTGACTCTCCCTATTATAAACCAGGTGTCTGGCCAGAGCACTTCAGGGCAAAATTCCTCTATAGCCCTGAAAAACAAACCCAAAGAGCCTCCAAACACATCTCCTCATGAGACCACCGGCACACAGGGGCAGGTTGCTTATCACTCAGTGCTATGGTATGTGCACCCCTGCAGAGCCAGCAGATTCTGCGGCTCCTGAGCATCTTCTCCTGGAGAAGGGCCACAGTGATGCTTCCCAAGGGCTTGGCTTGGAGGATGGGTTTGTTTCATGCTTGGGTGATGGGTAAGGCACTGGCCAGGGTGGGTCTGCTCAGAGCAGAGGGGAGCCAGGGCGCAGGCTCAGCCAGGGATGGTCCCAGCTTATCCATGGTTAACCAGAGGCTGCCTGCCTCTCAGACAGGCTTTACCCATGCTCTGCAGGCCGGGTGGGTGCCAGCCCTCATCTGGAAGTCCTTTGGCCAGGCAAACACTGCAGTGACCCAGAGCAGCAGCCGGCACTGATGTTGGGCCCCTGTCTGCTGGCTCAGCAGCCGCCAACAGACATGCCTTCACACCAGTGTGCCTGCGGGCAGGGCACAGTGCAGAGATGGGAATAGAAAGGAGTAACCTTCACCTAGAATGGATGTGGCTCCCAGGAGGAGGAGGAGGATCCATTCCTTCACAGTGACCATTGTCTCCAGAGGTGACCGGGCCTTCTTGGAGTACCCTTGGTCTTCCCAGCCCTGCAGAGACAAACCCAGCTGTGTTGAGGCTCACCCAGGGTCCTGCTGCAATCAGGGAACTTCTGCAAGGCTGAACCAGCTCAAAACTGGAGCCACTCATTCCCCCTCCAACCCATCCACAGCAGCTTCCCAAGGCAGGGAGCAGCAGGGGCTCCACATCTGCACTGGCATCCCCTCTGCTTCTCATTGTCACATCTGAGCCCAGATCTATTCTGCAGAGCACTGCTTTGTAATGACATCTCCTGAAAGTGCCTTTGAACAGCTTAAATACTTCTGCAGGGATGCTCTTGCAGCCCATGTGGATCCACAGGCCCCTACTCTGCCCCCCACATGAGCAGAGACATCATGCCTCCATCCCTCTGCCTGCGCACTGGGCTTCGTGTGAGGACAGCATCCCAGTATGTTCCAGGAGCGTGGGGAGGAGGAAGGCTCCCAAGTGCCTCTGGAAGTGGAAAATCCCATGCACAAGCCAAGTCTTTCCTGCAAATGTGAGCAAGGAGCTTTGCTGCACACAGAGATGAGGGACTGAGGCTTTGTGTTGCTCTCGACCACTTCAGATTTTGCTGTGAGTCCCTTAGCCTTGTGACACCAAGCATTTGGGTATTTAATACCTGAAGGCACCCACAGAGCTGCTGTTATCCAGATGCTTTATTATATGCACCCCAAATTAATGAGCCTGGGGAAGGGAAATGTTGCCTCATCCTTCCAGTGCCTCAGTTTACCCATAAAACAAGGCTGACAAAGAGCAGCCGGCAGCCAGAACACCCTGTCATTAGTAAGCAGTTTTAACCTTCCCCAGCGACACCAGGGAATGCGGGACTAGGAAATACTTGGATTATGGCTCAGCAAATCCCAGTCAAGCAAAACTAACAAGCAACACATGAGCCGTGTTTTGTGGGCTCACGGCAGGGTTGTGAACTCGCAGCCAGACAATAACCAGGAAAAATTAATCCAGGCTGAAAGCCTGTTTCCCATTCGGCAGCTATTTTGGGAGCTGGCTGTGACTTGTTCACTGCTGGGTTTGGGACGGGATACATCCCTCTGGCCCAGGGACATGTGATGCTGGGAAAGGGGGGTTTCCAGCAGCCGGATCCTGGTGGCAGGGAGCATTCAGCATTGAATCCCCTTTCTGGCAGGGAAGCTGGTGTGGGACAGAGCCACACGAAATCAAACAGCCCCATGTGAGCAAAGCACTGTTGTACCCCCTGCAACATCCACTCTGGCATCCCCATCAACCCTGCCCCAAACCCCTTAGCTGGGGTGAAGAAGGGAGAAGCAGGACATGGGGAACCACATCCCCATCAAGTTTTCCCAGCCCACAGCCTCTGCACCTTCACCTGCCCATCAATTAATACCCACCTCACCCTCAATCACAGCTGCTCTCAATTACACAGCCTTAATAACACAGCAATATTACATAACCACGAGCTGCCACGAAGGGGAAAACCTGAGCAGAGTTGGGGTTCATTTGCTCTTAGTACAAACCCCATAAACCCCCATTAAGGAGCCTCTCATCCTCTCCCCACGGAGCCTCAAACTGAGCTGCGGTCCCCGGAGCGAGGCGAGGGTTTGACCGCTGTGGGAGAGGGGATTTGCAGCCTGTTGGGAAGGAGAAGAGAGAGTTGCTGCTTACCAAGCCCTGCTGTGCACCGCCGCCGAGCCGGGCTGCGCTCGAGCCTCCCGCAGCCGAGGCAGCGAGGCGCTTATATAGCCCGGCGTGTAGCTTAGGGGATGGCAGCGAGCCACCGGCCGCCGAGCACAAACAGATCGGCCGAGAGAGGAAACCACAGGCTGAATAATCCCTTAACGAGGTGATGGTAAACACAAACCCGGGGTGAAGCTGCAGCTCCGGGAGCTGGTGGTGATGCTGTGGTGTGGCAGGGTGCTGTGGTGTGGGTACCGCGTCCCTGCGTGGGTACCGCATCCCGGCACAAGAGCATCGCTGTTAGGGGTTCACCCTGGGGCTGGATCCAAAATAGATGCTGCTGAGTGTTGAAAAGACAGAGGACAGCATGTAGTGTGAAGAGTTTTGGGGATGCTTTTTTGGCTCCTGCTTGGTCTGGGGCAAATGTTTGGGCCAAAACCCCCTCCCCATGGAGTTCCCACATTTCATAGGGGAAACCATTCCCTGTGCTGCTTGTGCTGCCTGCTCGCCTTTGCCCCTGTGCTGGCTCTGGCAGGGGTCAAATGAGGATGCTGGGGCATGCAAGGTTGCGGGACAAAGCCAGATGGATTGGTCTGGACACGTGGGGTATCACAGAGAAGCAGAGGCAGGTCCATGCACATAAATGTGATGGCATCCCACCTGAGCCATAAGAAGATGTATCAACAAACCCTAACAAGAGCTCCGCACCTGCCCCAGGCTGGCTTCAGCCCCCCCAGGTCCTTTCTCCCTCTGCAGCCAGTTTTCTCCCATGTAACTCATGGCAGATAGCCCTTGCTTAGGGCTCCTGGGTGCTGCACACAGCACATGGCCATGTGTGAGTACCACCCATGCATACAGCCCCTGGGCACCGTGGGGCTGTGCTGTTTCTGCTGTGCTTTACATGGTAGGAGCTGTTCCCGAAGGCTGGGGACAGGCCTTGGGGCAGCCAGTGGTGTATGGGATGTGCCAGCGGAGGCTTGGGCTGCCTCTTAGTAATCCTTACCGGCTCCGCTGCCAGAGGGAGCGGTGCGAGAGGAACACGGATCGAGGTGTCACATAAAAAATGACTGGTGGTGCCCGCTCCAGTTCCTGTTGGTGTTTACAAGGGACAAGGGAAACACAGCAGGGATGTGCCAAGGGATGGCAGGTTGTTTATCCGGTGGGCAAGGAGCGCCCGGTGAGCCAGAGCTCCCCTAGGACCTGTGGGATCAACATGGAGCTCACTGCGTTTCCCCCTGTGATGAGGATGGGATGTGGGAAAGGTGCCGAGGCAAGGAGTAAGGAATTCATCTTTCCCAGATGGCACCTACCTCCTGCCATGGCCAGCCCATCCCTAGCACAACTCCAGTGCCTCAGCTATGGCCCTGCTGGTGCTGGCATCAGTTTCCATGGATCACAGTGCGGGGTAAGGAAAGGTGCTGTTCTGTTGAAGGAAAGCTGTCATGGAACCCAGGTGATAGCTCCAGCATAACACAGCTGCAGGTGTTTCTGCATGGGATTTTGCATCCTTCTTAGCACAGGTGCCTCCTCCTTAGCACGGATGTCTCCTCTCCAGCATGGCTCCTGCAAGATGAGCTCCAGAGACACATGTGTGGCTTCAGGAGCAGGACTGGGACACTGAGTTCATGCACAACCCAAGTCTCTACAAGAGCCTGGTTGTGCAACCTCCCTTGGCCTGGCCATTCCTCACTGCGGCTCTGGCACGTGGCTGATGCTGGATGGAGCAGCATGAGCAGAGCCCCAGATGTGTCCAGCGCTGAGCACCACTGGCTGCACCGCGGCTCTGGGACATGCATGGCTGCTTCCCGTCCATCCGAGGTGGGTAACACCCAGACCTGTGGGATGGGGGACGAGCAGGATGCTGCCCTGTGCCCATGGCCAGTGGGGAAAGATGCATCCCAGACCAAGGTGCTCGTATTGTTCTGGTCATCACGTCAGGGTTCAGCTGTTTCCCAGCCAACGCATTGGTGCCCCTTGGATTTATTCCTCTCCTGGATTAACCCTGGGGACCCTGCCCAGCTCTCATGGGATTTTTCCATGGTTTCATCACTGGTGTGTGATTACAAATCCATAATGTATTTATGTGAATGTTGCCATGCTTAATGCTTCCCCTCACCAGTACTGAGGCAGGGGCAGGTAAGAGAAGTGTGACAGCAGATAGTGGAACAGCATCCCCCTTTCTGTGCTCCCTCATGGTTGTCCCTCCAATAAATCCAGAGGAAAAGCGGCTAGAGATGCTCATCCCGGCTATTTGTGCCTCCCACCCATTCCAATAAGGCACTGGCAGAGTGACTGTTGCCAAAATTCAACAGCACCATGCAGGGAGGGTGTCTGGGTGCTGGGGCTGCTCTCAGGGCTGCACACGGAGTTTAGATGCTATGGGGGACTGTGAAGTGCCCTGTGGGGTCCATGAGATGCCCTTTGGGGCCAAGGCCGCGCTCAGTTCCCTGCTGCCTGCCCCGTCCTCCCTCCCTGCACCCTCTCCACTGCTCCAGAGGGAGCTGACGGATATTTTCCCCTGCTGCCTGTTTCTGGGCTCGCTTCTGTTTACGGAGATGGGAGTTAAAAGAAGTGATTGATGACTTTGTTCCATCCCAAACACTTTGGGGAAGTTTGCGCGGTTTCGGAGGACGAGCTGGGAGCTGGGATTTCATGAAGCACTTGGCTCCCAGCACTGCTCCAGCCATGCTCCAGGGGTGGCTGATGTTGTTTGTTCAGCCCTGTTTTGCTATCCCAGGAGCCCGACCAGCGATTTCCATGGTTCATAGGAGAACTGGGAGACATGGCGGGTCCCTGGGGCTCGCTCTGTGCTCTGAACCACCAGCAAACCTCGCTCCACCACAATATTGTTTCACTTAAGCCCTCTCCCACTGCTTCATCAGCACAAAATTACACTCCAGCTGCCTGAAAGCTTTGGAAAAGAGCCCGAGAAATGAACTACTGGAGTTTGGTTTTATTGTGTGGATGAGGATTTACAGCCTGTGGCTGGGAGAAAAGCAGCGAGAGGACCTGTCCCCGCAGGAAGGATCTGCTTTCTGAGGCTAAAGCCTTGACCAAGGCCCAGCAGTGCTCAGCTCCATGTACATCATCTATGAAACAGATGCAAAAAGCACCACAGAGGGGGATGCAGTGGGAGGCAGGAGCTGGGGAAAGACTGTGGAGGTTGGGGAGCTGGGGGAGAGCAAGTGGCTGCAGGGCCCAGCCATGGGGTGAGCCCCCAAGTGTCTGCTGGCACCATCACATAACTGACACCCCCAGCATGTAAATGTGGGGTGTCCCCTGCTCTGTGACCCCAGCTATCAAGGCAAAGGGCTTTTTCTAGTGCTTTCGCAGTGCATGGCTGTTATCTGAGCTCACTGGGACTGTTACCTGCATCCCTGCTGCATGTGTAAGCTCCATACCAAGACTCACATTGCCTGGAGAGGGGTTTGTTGGTCACTGGGATATCCTGGACCAGTGAAGGGTCCTGCAGCTGTTGCCCTCCCGGATGCTGTGTTCATTTCTGACATGTCTCCTTCCCCATCACAGCTTGGCAGAGCAGAGATGGGAGATGTTATGAGAGCACCATGAGTGTCTCAATAGCAAATCCCTTTTAAATTACATTGCTGGGGACATTGAGATAAGTATTCTGGCTCATTCAGAAACTCTGTGAGAGGGTAAAAGCTGCTATTTTCAAGCTCTCCATGACTAATGCACATCCCAGCCTCTCCCTGCGTGGTGTCTGGAGCATTATCTCCTTGGGGATACTCACAGGGCAGCATCATGGTGCCTTGTGCTGGTACAACACTAATATCAGCTGGGTACATCCTGCCGGCAGATGTGGGCTAGCAACAGGGTCTGGGTTATTGCACAACCTTGGATCAGGGATGGAAATGCAGTTGCAGGATGGGAATGGGCACAATTGGAATGTGGCCATGTCCGAGGCAGGGCTGTGCCTCAATGGGGACATTTAAACCATGGAGGAAGAGCAGGAACAGAGCTCCAGCCCACAGCCCGCTGGCTGTTTGCTTTAGCTCTGGCCACGCTTTGGTGGACAAAGACCATCCTGTGTCAAAGCACATGTTGCTTTGGGCAATTAATTGCTCCTGAAGAAATCCTTAATTTATTACTCTGATTTACAGGAATTAGCTTTGGGTTTGGAGGTGCTCCAGGCTGTGCACCCATGCTTGGCAGAGAGAGCAGCCTCCCACCCATGGGATGGGAGCCCCTGGGCTCATCTGTGCCTTTTCCACCTCGATTTTCTTGCTATAAACCAAGTCAAAGCAAGCAGATTTGCACTGATTTGCACCAGCCAAGCACCAGTTTTCCCTAAAACCACCAAAATCCTGCCTAAACAATGAATGTGCAGGGGAAGGCTTGGATCTTGCAGCACACCACGGTTTGTCTCTGTCCTGCTCTGTAAGGACTGCAGCACATGGAGAGGTGTAGGCTGTGTAAGCTGGACCAGAGGCGATGGTGATGGCAATGAAAGCAGAGAGAGCATCATGTTCAAAGGTGCTTTGGGATGTGAGAATGGAACTTTACTTGGGATGGGCAGAAAACATGGAAGGGATGGAGCCGAGTGGGCACCATACGTGACCCATACATGAATTAATTTCAGGCTAATTATTGCACTGAGGCAATCAGTGCCTATCCCCATCCAAGTTTTGGCTCCTAAGGAGTTCATCAGCATCCACGCTGGCAAAAGAGGGCATGGAAGCGCCTCCCATTCCCGGAACGCCTGTGGTCATGGGGGCGACCGGAGCTGTAAATTAGCTCATGAGCTCATGAGGGCATGCTCGGAAGAGCCAGTCTGTGCCGAGCTAATTCCAGCATTGCCGGGATTCCCCTTGGAGCAGTTGTGGTTGTATCAGCTTTCCCAGAGGGTAAATGTGAGTTTGCCGGCAGCGGGCAGTGGTGTTGCTGAGGGGCAAGCACTGCAAAGGGGAAGGCTGGCAGCATCCCGGTG
The DNA here is from genome assembly GCF_012275295.1 of Melopsittacus undulatus. Taxonomy (NCBI): domain Eukaryota; kingdom Metazoa; phylum Chordata; class Aves; order Psittaciformes; family Psittaculidae; genus Melopsittacus; species Melopsittacus undulatus. Next base: position 2,870,194 of record NC_047535.1, on the reverse strand, counting down.
TGAGCACCTTGGAATGGGGTAGATGGAAGCTGCCGGGAGCAGGCTGGAAAGGCAGCACGGGAGATAAGACCTTCCCAAGAAAAACTCAGTGCAATGCTCCCAGCGTTGGCTTGAGCTTTGCTTCCCCAGACCAGGCCAAATCTGGCCACGGGGAGATGTCAGCACTGATGCTCATCCCAAGGAGCACCAGGCAGTCCTAGGGCCTGGTTAGGAGCAGGTTTCCTGCAGGAAGGTAGGAACAGGGTGGTGGAGAAGAGTTATGCTCCTCTGGCTTGTTTAACTCAGCATTCATGTCTTCTCTCCCCACTGAGCCACTGATCCCTCCTGAAATCAGTGATGTCCCTGCATAAAGGGTGGGTTTACACCTGGAAAACTGCTTGGAGATATGGAGCACATAGGAAAGAGGTGCCGGGAGGTTTTCCCTGCTTCTCACTCCTGGGTAATGCTGCAGAGGATCCCATGAGGCTTTCAGCTTTCCTGACATCTCACCTTTCTCCCAGTGAAATGGAGGAAAACAGCCCTTGAATCTGGGCTGTGTTTGGGAAGGGCCATCCAAAGGGAGCGCTGAAATATGGCCTTTGGGACACACAGTCCAATCTGGGAACATGGGGAGAGGAGGATATTTGATGTTTGGAGAATCGCGATGGTCCCAAAGGGAGTAGAAAGAAGTGAAGGATAAAAGAGGACACTAAAGGCAAAGACAAGGAGAGCAACTAAAACCCATCCAAAAATAAGGACAAAATTGTTCACTTCCGTGGGTTAGTCACAGTGAAAACATTGGGATTTCATAACTTCTTCCAGCTCAAGACAAATACCCAGTTAGGGCACTGAAGGCCCTGGCTGGGTCAGTGTGCCCGAGCCAAAGGGGACCCATGGCCCCTCCATCAGCCCTATGGGTGATTTACCTGGTTTACTGGGGATGGAGCATCACAGGACCAAGGTGCTGGATGAGATTTCCCAGATTGATTCCCCCCAGCTGAGGCTTCCAATCCAGGCAAGGAAAAGCTGCTGTGGGAATGGTGATGCACACATGCATCCAGGGTTATCGCTTGGTGATCATGGAATGGGGCTCAGCACCAAAGCCCACCAGGTTCTCTGGAGCTTGGCCTCAGGGTTTGTTCTAGGGTGATGGATTCACTCTCGTCTGGTTTAGAGATGGGGAAAGAGGATTTTGCTGTGGTTGAGATGCTCTGGTGAGAGATGGAGGAAAGACCCTGAGAGCTGCAGCTCCACATGGGAAGGGGTAAATCTGGGGAACCTCTGGGAATGATGCTCTGGGCTCCCTTGCCAGAGGGGTCCTTGCCCTTCACACCGTCCTGGCTGGGTATGTGACATGGATGTCCAGTGAAACCAGGGGGTATAAAAAGATGGGAACTGCAGTGGGTTTGAGGACTGAGAGCCTGTTTTACCCAGCACCACCATCCAAAGCATGGTACCCCTGGAGAAACAGCTCTTACCAGCGAGGTCTCCAGCAAGGTTCCCATATACAAACCTGAAGCAGAAAGAGTGTGTTATTTCACCAAGAAACACTCCACAGACACAGTTCACCAACCCGGTGGGCAGGAGAGATCCCTCCCTCTGCTTCAAACAAGGGCTGTAGGAGGTGGACAGGATGACCCAGATTAGGCACAGCAATTATTGTGCCTCTTGGCAGGCCGGACAGAGCGGCCAGGGCTGGGTGAGCAGGCAGAATGAGACCCTGCTTTATCCCAGCGCCCGCTGAGCTTTGCTCCTCTGCCTTTTGCTGCAGGATGCCAGGGAATTGAGGCTGTTGTGGCACCAGGACCTGTCCGGAGCGCACAACCGGAGGCAGCATCACACCGCACGCAGCCCTCATGCTGTTTTCTCAAGAGGAGGATGAAAACTGGGAGCTTCCCAACCGCTTGACTTGTGAACTTTGGGAAAGGAGAGGAGCTGTTCCAGAGGTGAGCTCATTTCTAACCCCGGGAAATGACTTCATGGACGCTGGTATTTACTCACAAAAACATCGCATGTCAGATGTCCCTGACTAGACTTTCTGTTTCGAGTCCAGTATGAGACAAGAATTTCCTTGGACGAGCTGCTCCTGGGACAATTCAAGGTTTGGAGGAGGAGAAGAATGGGAGGGGGAATAAGAGAATGAACATCAGCATTCAAAGCCCTGCAGTCATGAGGTTTGTCTGAGCAAAGGGGAACTGTTGGGCAGCCGGCCCAGCACAAACACCCGAGGGTGCTGGGGGTGAGGGTGCAGGTGATGGGTGCTGCTGTAGGATGGCTCTGCTGGATCAAGAGCAGTCATTTCCCCCCCCTCCCATAGCACTCAGCAGCAGGAGTTCCTCTCAGCAGTTGTTCTCTCTTTTGTGAAGCCAAGACCCTGGTGGTGATTTAGGAGCACAAACAGCAGCAGGTTCCTTGCCACGTGTTTGCACTCGGCTAATGGAAATTACATCCCGTGCCACTTTCCCTGCATGAGATCCCAGTTTATAGAGGATATCCGATGGAAAAACACAGCACATGCCTTTCTCTTTAAGGTCTGCTCATGCAAGCATTGCTACTGGGGCTGTAGTACCTGTTGAGGCTTTCTAGTTTCTGTTTTCTCCAGCATCCCGGGATGATCCGTATGGATGTGGGGAGAAAAAACCTATTTGGGGATGCTGGGAGATGCTCTGGCTCCCCATGACCCAGTGCTGGGCTGCAGATCCAGGGATGTACTAGGGCAGCATCCCAAAAGGAGGGGATTTAGGAAGAGCCAAGCTGGGGTGTATGGAAACAAGCCCTGTCTGCCAGCGCTGTTTCCTAATCCTGGGGACCAAAACCCTGTGATTATTAAACCAGTGTTCAGAGCTTCAGCAGAAGGCTGCTGAGCAGACAGCATCCAAGCTGACCTTTGAGGAGAGGAGGGGAAAAATGAAACAAGGGAAAACACAAGGGGGTTACTGTGCAAACACCGGAGGAAAAGAGTCATTTTCATGAGGAACCCCACCCTTCAATAAGACTTATTGCTAACGCATGCCCAGGACATTTCTATGTGATGGCATGTTACAAACATCCTCTCTGAACAGGGACCAAAGGCTTTGTTGTGGCATGAGTGAGGCTTACAGGCCCCCAGAAGAATCCTGTCCCTCTCTTACATCATACAGTCGGGGATGGAGAGGACATTTCTAGACAAAAAGGCAGCCAGCCAGGAAGGACAAACAGGGAATACATTCCTGACTCACTATTCAATTGCCTTCGTGCAGGTGCAAAGAGCTAAATGAAAGGGAAAATAAGGATGAGCATGTGGGGCCGATTTAATCTCAGTCTTAAACAGGGGCCTAACGCCAGGAGGAGGTGGCTGCTGGAACAAACAGGCTTCCACACAGCTTCTTGGTGGGTTTTGTGCCTTTGCTCCCCTCCAGGGACCAGGCTTTCCTGTGGTGCTGGGGGGTGATGCCCCTACCAGGTAAGGAGGTGATGGGGATGGTCCCCTTGCATGTGGCAGGGGTGGTTGGTGCTCACTGGGTCCTGCACTTTGAACACATGAATTACCCTCTGAGGCTGTGAGTTTCCAGCTTGATCCCTTTTGGTTCAGTGCAGCAGTGATGGGGGGTTAAGGGATGGATGGTGGTGCCCCTCCTGGTCTCTCTGCCTCACAATGTGACTCTTAAACCCACAAAGGGGGAAAGTTCTCCTGTTCCGCTTGTGTCCAGCAGCATTCCTGCTGGCAGAGCAGCCACAGGATGGTGCAATCCCTGTGAGACCTCAGGCATCTCCTCCCAGGGATAAATGGGAATAGGTTTAATAATGGAAAACCTGCTGCCCCAGAAAGGGAACCTCCTCTTTTCAGTGAACAACATAGAGACACCACCTCCAGCCTGGGACCTGCAGTCCCCATGCACACCATGTGCTTCTTAATGTAATAGACCAGGAGATGTGAAGGTCTATTTGCATGTAATTAAAGTCCCTGTGGTGTTCATGGGAGAGTGTTTGCTGGTGCTGGCCCCAGCAGGGCTTGGGGCTGGTCCTCTGTCATCCCCATAGCTCATTCACTCTTGCTGGCCAGAGGAGCAGGATGTCCTCAATTTCCCTCCCTGCCCTTGCATTGCACATCATATTTATTAAGCTCCTGTGAGCTCTTTGTCCCTCATGGGTTTCACATTGAGCTCTCACTGCATTATGCTGAAAGAAATAAAGAACAAGGTGGGATCAGATAGAGCACAGAAAAGATAAAGTGTATTCATTAAAATGGTAAAATGACCCAAGTTTCTTGTTAATTCCCTCCTTACAGCATTTCCAGTTCAAGCACATTCCTGTGTTCATCCGTGATGCTCCCATGGACCTGTGTGGTCCAGGAGCATTGCTGTTGCACGTGTGTGCCTGTGTGTGCTGTGAGTCTCCTGGTTGTCTGAGCAACGGGATATTCATCACTAACTCCAGGGATAATTAACTCATTTCCCTGTATTTATAGAAAACTGATGCAGGGAGTGTTGGCACTCATCCCTCGTGGGGCCACATTTGGCCAATGCATCTTGAATTCTGGCCATTCCTTGCGATACAGCAGCTTTGTCATCACACTGCTGCCTGCTCATTAAACCTAAAACCAAGCAGCCTGCAAGGGCAAGGGTGAAACATCACCATCCTCCTGCCCTGTGCTGCCCATGGGTGCCCACCTCCTGGTTTGCCAGCACAGGGGATGTTTGCATCGGTGTTGCCATCTCCAGATGCCTATGCTAAAAGCAGCATCGCTCCTGGCTCGCAAGGGGAGATTTTGCTGCTTTAAGGGGTTTGTTGCAGGGCTGTGATGCAAAGACGCGCTGGAGCATCCTGACTCGGCACCGCAGTGGAGGGAGACCTGTGGGGAAGGACAAGGAGCATCTTCTCTCAGCATCAGGGCATGTGTATGCCAGGTACGTTCCCATCAGCTGGGACTGATGCAGACCTGGACACGGGTTTCCCCTTGTTTCTTGCGGAGAGCCTGCAAGCAGCTTGGTACTTTTAAACTGCTTCTTTTTGCTGCTTGCTTGTTGGGTTGGTTTGTGGGGAGGGAAGGGGGTGAGGGCAGCAAAGGGGCTTGGGGTGCTGGCTGTGGGGCTGGAGGAGGGCAGCTTGCTGCAGGGTATTGGCATCTCCATGCTGCAGGGCTGGGGAGATGGATTCGATCTCTGCTGCTCCTGTTATTTGCTCAAGGTAGGGAATGCAGAAAGTGCTTTAAGCAGCAAGAGCCATACCCTGCCTGCGGCTGGGACTGTTAACAGCTCGCATCCCTGAGAGCTGGAAGTATTTGCCCTTGAAACACAAGTTGTCCCCATGCTGTTGCTGGGCAAAAAGGGCACCAAAATCAAGCCATGGGGGACCACCACACTGCTCATCACCCCCAGACACCCCCATGGGGATGCTTTTTTACCTTCACCTCCTCTTCCTGCTTCACCCCCCGAAGGCAAAGGGACCTCAAGAGGCGTTGAACTGGTGATGCTCGGGTTGTGGTAAGGTCCAGGCTTTTAACTGCCACCATGAACCTCTCCTGAGAGCTGGTCAGTCCCCAGACACTGTGGGATCCCCATTCTCACCTCCTGGCCACCCCCCGTTGCTCCCACCCATGGCCCCAGATGTGGTGCTGGAGGTAGAGGTGGAGCATTAAGGTTTAACACACTAATGGACAGTGTCGTGGGGCCTCTAAAGAGCTGATCCCTGTTTGCAAAGCCCCTTTGGAAGAACAAGTCCTTGAACTGGCTGCTTCCGCACAGGCTCAGCCAGCTCCAGTGTGACCCATTCCTGGCTGGGTGCTGGTGGGCAGCAGCTCATCCCTTAATGCTGGCCACCAGTCCTGCTTCCCAGCTGCTCTCCTGCCTTGCAAAGAGCTAAAAATACACTTCTGTGTGAGCAATCTCTATAGCTATGGCAGGGGTTAGCCAAGGAGGGCAGCCAGGCAGTGCCACCACTGCTGGGAGATGTGGTGGCTTGGCAAAACAGGCAACACAGAGGGAATGGACCAGGACTGGGGCATTGCTGCTGGTGCCTCCAGTGTCGATCCCACCATCTCCCCTCATATTGAAGCTGCAGCCCATCACACAGCCCCTAAGAGGGGTTCACGTTGCTGCTCATGTTTCAGCAGGGGATGAACGACGAGCGGCTTCCCCATCTCCCCATCCTCTCCCCATCACAGGTGAGGATGCCAATGCCTCATCCTCCCTCTGCCCCGAGCGCTGGGTCGAGCCTCGGTTCACACAAGCGGCAAGGGTGCGGGTGATCATCACGGTCATCTTCTTCCTGCTGGCGGCCAGCAGCAATGCAGCAGTGCTGGGCAGCCTGCTGAGGAAGAGGAGGAAATCCCACGTGCGGCCGCTGCTCCTCAGCCTGGCTCTGGCTGACCTGCTGGTGACGGTGGCGGTGATGCCCCTGGATGCGGTGTGGAACGTGACGGTGCAGTGGTACGGAGGGGACCTCTCCTGCAAGCTCCTCAACTTCCTCAAGCTCTTTGCCATGTACGCGGCCGCGCTGGTGCTGGTGGTCATCAGCCTGGACCGGCACGCTGCCGTCCTGCATCCCTTCTCCCGTGCTCGCCGCCGCAATGGGCTGCTGCTCCGCGCTGCCTGGGCTGGCAGCGTGCTCCTGGCTTCACCCCAGGTAGGGCTCCATCCTCTCCCCATGGGGTTTGGCCAAGATGGGTGGGTTGGAGGAGGGCTTCCCATCCTGAGCACCCCAGCAAGGCTGTTCCCAACCCGTTGGTTCCACCACCACCAGATTGGCTTTCAGGAGTGGAGTCACTGCGTTGGGTTCCTTACAGCACCCATTGCAAAGGAGGATATTGCATGTTGGAGCAAACAAGACAAACCTGAGCAGCTCCTGACTGAAATAACATTTGGTACTGCCAGAAAATGGGATTTCAGAGCCACCGGACCCCACCCATCCTGGCCATAGCCATGCGTTAGGTGCCCAGAGCACCTCTCCCAGCCCGACAGCAGCAGGGAGGTGCTGTCCATGCACATCCAGGAGCATGTGCAGTATGTGGTGCCCTGCTCCAAGGCTCTCTGTGTTAATATTTGTTTCTCCATTTCAGCTTTTCCTCTTCCACCTGCAGACGGCTCCAGGAGGGAATTTCACCCAGTGTGTCACCCACGGCAGCTTCCGAACGCACTGGGAGGAAACCGTGTACAACATGTTCACCTTCACCACCCTCTACATCACCCCCCTGAGCGTCATGATCGTTTGCTACACCCGGATCATCTGGGAGGTCAGCAAGCAGCTAAAGATCAATAAAGGTGAGCAGATCCCAGCCCTTTTGTGTACACCATGACCCCAGGACTGAACCTGCTCCAGCCTGAAGCATTGTTGGGTCTGTCCCACCACCCTTTGAACCCCAACTAATGGGTTTTACACATCCTTCTTGACCCCATCTCCCTGCTGTCTTCTGCCTCCTGTGGGCCACAGACCAGAGCAGGGGATGGTGTCACACACCATGGCACAGCCATGGATGGTTATGTTCTCCTGGCTTTCTCCCATCTCCTGCTATCCTTTTGGCTCTCCCTGGCAGGTTTGATAAGACATCAAAGTGACCACATCTCCAAGGCACGCATGAAGACTCTCAAGATGACCATAGTGATTGTGGCCACCTTCATCATCTGCTGGACCCCATATTACCTCCTGGGCTTGTGGTACTGGTTCCAGCCAGCCATGATCCAGAAGATGCCGGAGTATGTCAACCACAGCTTCTTCCTCTTTGGCTTGCTGCACACCTGCACCGACCCTGTCATCTATGGGCTGTACACCCCCTCCTTTCGGGAGGATGTGCAGCTGTGTCTCAAGGGCATTGAAACAGCCATTACCAGGCACGAGAGACACAAACCTGCCTCCGTCTCAGAGAAGAACACCAAGGATGGTGCAGTAAATGGTGGGGTGGCATCAGGAGGCTCCAATGGGACAACCGTCAACACGGCCTGTTGAAGAGACATACCCACAAGGAGATGGGATGCACAGCTCCGGGGGCTACTTTGTCCCATAGGATCATTCTGGAGACTCATATGGCAATTTGCCACCCAGGTTTGGTGGGTGAGGGCCTGTGGCCAGAAGAGGGGAATGTGTCTCCTGCCTGTGCTCAGGGTGACAAACATTAGGGGTATTTATGGGCATTGTTCCATACCCTGGCAGCCCTGTGACAACCAGAAAACCATCTTTTATTGCACCCTGGGCATGCTCTGGCCCTGTTTGGGGGATCAAGCATCTGCTGCACCTCCAGCATCAACCCGAGAGGAGGACAGCACTAAGAGCTGTCACCCTGAGGGGCTGCAGAGGTGAAACCTCAGGCTTTGACTCCATTTTCTGCATCCATAGGAAAAGCTCTCTGGGAAGCCTGGATCTCCTGGCTCAGAGCCTGCCTGGCTCTCCCATGCCTGTGTGTCAACCCTGGGAAGGATCTAAGTCTTTGGGGAGTGATTAGTGCCGGGCATTATTCCCCCTGCACAATGGTGGGAAGGGAGGAGATGCTGTGGGGATGGAGGGACTCAAGTGAGAGGGGTATGAAGAACCATGGTGGGATCAGATGGGATGGGATGGAGTTTCTTCTCCCTTTTGGAGGCAGCTAAAAGGGAAAACAACCCCTACTGCCTTGCAGGCGGTTGTGCAAGCACATCCTTACACAGGAGCTCTCTGGGACACAGCGTTGGGCAGATTATATGGGGTAGCCAGAGAGCAAGAACCAGACCCAACGCTGCCCAGGGCACAAGCTGGCAGCTCACAGACCATGTGTGTGCTGCCCCCATTCTTGCTTTGCCCTAAGAGCTTGTCCCAGCTCCAGCCCCTGCAGGTGATACCTGGGATGTGTGAACGAGGCAGGTGATGGGGTCAAGGGACCACCCCACCCAGGGTGGGTGCTGATGGTCTTTGCCTGCACCATGGGGTCAAGAGAGGCTGCTGCAGGGATCAGAGGGGCTGTGGTGAGTAAATGGACTTCTTGTTTCTCATTCCTGTGCCAGAAGTTGCTTGTGAAGGTTGGGGCCTCTTCTCTGGGTGTGGGTAGAAGAGATGGGTTTATTCAGCTGTGTTGTTACTTTCCATATAATTAGGGATAATGGATAATTTCTTTGTTCATTCTCTGCTGGTTGTTATTAAATGTGGGGTTTTTTTTGGTTTTGAAGAGTAATTTACTTTTGAGACATGTGGGATTGTTGATTTTCTTTGGGTTTGTGAAAGCTTTGGGCAGCTCAGGAGCTCTGCACTTATAGGGGATGGATTCCTGGGTGTTTCTGTGACTAATGCAGCTATGCATGAGCATCTGGACTTTATCAGGATGAAAGGGCTTTGTTTTAGAATAACAAGTCTTGACTCTCTGGCTGCACACGTGGAGAAGCTGGGAAATGCCTCCCAAGGAAGCAAATCCCCTTTGGACACCCAGAGGGGCTTTCCCAACCCTGTCTCCCAGAGGAGATGGATCTCCATTGGTCAGAAAGGGTCTGCACTGGTCTCCCAGTGCCCCAGCTGACTGCAGTTGGAGGGGTGGCAAACAGCCCTTGCAGGTTGGCTGGGGCAGGGAGGATATGGAAAGCCACAGTGCTCAGAGTGATGCTGAGCTGCACACTGGAGTTGAGCACTTGGCTTTCCCCATGTAAACCATGATTTATGCTACACAAGCTGCCCAAATTGAGAGCAGAAATCAGTTATGGCTGCAGGAGCCAAGGTTGGCTGGTGGGGAGCAGTGGGAGCCCTTTGGGAAGCATCCAAGCTCCGGTGAGATGTGTAATCACTGTTTGGCTTTCCTGGGCTCGTTCCACTCAAGGTGAATTAACACCAGCAGGGCTCTTGATGCCAGCTTGGCTTGAAGGTGCAAGAAGGAGTTCCTGTAAGGTGATGGGAATGGCCTGTGGTAGGGGAAGCTGATTTATCCATCAGACACTGGCTTGGTCTCTCTGTTTGTGTTAGTGGTGGTTGCTAACGGGAGGCAGGCCTTGGAGGTGTGTTTGTTTTCTGGCAAGCCTCAAATAAGCAGGAAAGCGTCTTTAATCTCCTGAAAACATTCTTCATCTGCTTTCTGTTGAGTGGGAGGGAACAGGTCCAGCGTTGCTCACACACTTGAGGCCGCTTGTCTCCTCTTGCCCAGACACAGGGCTGCTCAGAGACCTCTGAGGAGCAAGAAGTGTTCTTTTTCCTTGTGGGAAAGCTGTACACCCCATGGGTACAGTGAGAGGGCAGAAGCAGGTTTGGCTTTAGGCTGAAGAGCAGGAAAATCAGGGTGCTGGCAAGGATACACACCTCGGTCCTTGGGGAAGCACAGAGCATCCCTCGGGATGCTTGCAGGCACTTCAGCACTGCTCCTTCTGCCCACCTCTTGATACCTTCCGTCCCCTTGCTGGTGCTCAAGGCTGACACTGTGGGAAGCCCAGGTGACAGTTTCAGGTGAGAAGGAAAACGGCACCAGAAGAGAGCGCTGCCAAGCAGGGAGCCCGATGTTTGCAATAAAAGGGGAGCAGCATCTCCCCAGGGAAGCCAGGGCTGACGTTTTCCAGGTCACTGGGGTCTGACCTTAGTCTCGGTCCTGGGTCTCTTGGTCCAAAGCCCAACCACGGCTTGAAAGTCCCCGTGTCTGTGATTGTGCATCCCTTACATCTGGTTGTATTGAAGAGAGGAAAAGGTTTTTGCATCACTTTATGAGGGGTGTGAAACCCGGAGCCTCACTCCCCCCTGCATCAGGGGTGGTCCTGATTCTGCAGTGGATCCATCTCTGCCTCAAGCCCTTGGTCTCTAACAGCACCTCCCTCCTCAGCTGGCTCCTGGCAGGGGAGACTGAGCTGAGCTCTTAGGCAGAAGCTCTTCCCTGTGAGGGTGCTGAGGTGCTGGCACAGGGTGCCCAGAGAAGCTGTGGCTGCCCCATCCCTGGCAGTGCTCAAGGCCAGGTTGGACACAGGGGCTTGGAGCAGCTGCTCCAGTGGAAGGGGTCCCTGCCTGTGACAGGGGTTGGAGCTGGGTGAGCTTTAAGGTCCCTTCCAACCCAAACCATTCTATGATCTCTCCATATATATATACATATATATATATACACACATACACAAATAGAGATATAAACACAAAATTGCTTATATTTTTCTATGTACTATCTATTTTCCCTTACGGGAGGAAAATTCTTTCACTTGCCCCAATTCTGCCCATTCCTCCCCAGGAAGCACCAGTCATCACACTTCTGCAGTTCCAGCAGGACCCGATTTGTCTGACTTGGTAACAGTTCCTAATGCTCACCCCAGTAACATCATGACCATATTAATAAGCACAGGTAGCTCTATGATTTACAACTTCCCGACCTCACCCTGGGCTGCCCACTCCAGCCACAGCAGTCCTTTGTTCGGGAGGAAGATGTGATTAATTCCCCATTAGCATTTTGAGAGCAGTGTGCGTGTTCAGAGAGCCACACAAGTGGCTTAAAAGGTTAACAGGAACCTTGGGTTAATTCATAATATTGTTGGTTACTCAGCACAATAGTTGCATTAATGCGGCTGACTGCGTCTCGCCACGTTGGGAAGCACATGCTGGAACCAGCAGGGAGCACAGAAAACAAGCGTGGGAGCAGGGTATTAGGTCTTTTGCTGGCTTGCTAAGGTAGAATCTGAGCATCTCAAATGTATTCATTTTCCCATTGCCTTTGAGGACAGTGCTACCCAGCTCTGTGGATGCGGAGGTGAAGGATGCGGGAGGCTGTGCCCAGCATCCCTGCAGGCCTGGGAGTGTAAGGGATGGGGGTCTGAGCCCTCTGAGAGGCACTCGAGACATGTCCATCAGGACTCAGCCCCTACCTGCAGCCACTTCTTTCTTCTGGGTCTATTCAAACTGATCCAAGCAGGAAAAAGCTGCTTTTCCCCTTTGATACCTGCTGATTTAATTGCAGTGCTTCACTGTGTGTGTCTGCTGTGAGAGCCCCTGCAATACTTTTCTCTCCTGGGGATATAGCCTGGAGCAGCGGGTGCAGAAGATCAGCTTGGGAATTAGCTGCCTCCACTTGGGAAGAGGGCTCAGTGTCATGGCTTAATGCCAGGCAGACATTAGGAGACAGTGCTGAAGGGCTGCCATGCATCCATTCCTCTTGCTTACTCTTGAGACACTTTCCTATGCAAAGAAATCCAAGGAAAAGAGCCTCCAAACCCGGCTGCCTTCCTCCCCATCTGTTCCTTTTGCTTGACTCACAGATTCCCAGGCCTGTGCCTTTCTCTGCAGTGCAAACAGCCGTCCCACAACTGCTGCATCACCTCCTCCCTTTCCAAACAGCCCCCAATAGCCCATCTGTTCCAAAAGATGTTTCTTTGCAGGCATACAAAGCTTTTAACAGCACAATAGCCTTTAGATAGCATCCAGGTTTTCTAGCTAGCACATTACCTACCCTAAACTGAGACATATATAGCATAAATTATATATAACATGCTGAGGTGGACCAAAAATGGGCAAATATTCCCAATAACCCCACGCATGTCTCAAATCCCAAGCTCCTGCATTCAAATACCAAAGGGCAAACTACTATAAAGCAGTTGAATCTGTTGTGCAATAGTTTATGTATATGATTTTAATTGCAAATCAGCACTATAATTGGCATGTACATTTCTTGAGCTGTGGCAGTGGGATGTGCTTTAACAGTGAGCGATACTAACGGACTCTAAAAGGCAATAGGATTATAATGTTCTTGTTTTGCAAGCTGCATGGTGACTAAATACACTTGTTCTGGCAGCAAAATGAACTGGAATTAATGCTTCTTGCTACATCCACCCCAAGAAGAGGGGTTGCTATAGATGAACTTGAGTTAGAAAACCTGATTTCCAGGTCATTATTTCTGGCAATTGGGTACCAGAAGATCAGAGAAAGATTTTCTTTGCAGTATTTAATGGGTAAGATGTAATGGTCTGGAAATATGTGATGAGATTCATTGGGCAGTGAAATCCTGTGATATCCAATACCAAAAGCTGGACCATTAGCTTGGACTGTGGCACACATCCAGGTTTTCTTTACCTGGAATCTTTAGGTTCTTCACCAGGTTTATCCCATGCCCAGTCCCTGATGGAGTACAGTCCTTTGCTCCTTTTCCAGTTTCAGGTAGCTGTAGGCTGCTTTTCTGCATGAAGCTAACTGTGTTACAAATGTCCACAGGTATAAATACAATCCTACCAGTGCTGCTGCCATTTTACCCCATTCCTTACACATGTTTTGGGAAGCAGTTGCTGCATTACTGGTCCTTTTGTTCATACAGAGAGACTGAAAATGATTCAATCCAGACAAAAATGCTGAACCAGACCCCAAAACCCAGGCAGCCCCAAGCCCAAGGAGCCTCTCAGGGGGCAGCATAAGTGGAACCTTTCACCCCCCCCTCTTCTTGGTGCAGAAAACACAAGTGGAAGGCAGTTTGACAGGAATAATCCTCATTCAGTACTGATGCAGTAGGGCCTAAACTTCTCTGCACAGTAACCAAGGACAATGTATTATGGCAGAGAGCACCAAGATCTGTGCTGGGTTTGGCTGGGATACAGTTTATTTTCTTCACAGTAGCTTGTATGGGGCTAAGTTTTGGATTGTGCTTAGCTGCTGGCTGGTGTTAAACCACAGCAATGTTTTATGGGGAGGAGGGAAAAGCCACACTAGAAACCATTCAACTTCTTCCACTTTGGTGGTTGTTTTATTTCTTCTTTGTTACAATCAGTTTTGCTCTGATACAAAAAATATCCTGGAAAAGGCAAAGTTTAGTTTTTACAGTTTAACAGTGATCCCATCTGCACTGACACACGCTAAACATCACTATATCCAGCTTCCGAACACAAACTGCTCAGACCCTATGTGTTGCTTTGCCTGACATACAGGAAAACCCTCCTTCCATACATGTGCAAACACCCCTCAGTCTGACAGAAACCAGTTCCCCCTGAGTGTTCCCATGCTTAGTTTTCATTCATTTTAAATCACTTTCTTTCCATGGACCCTTAATCATTGGTTCATGCTAAGCTGCACCACTGTGATCCTTTTCAGCTGGACTGGGCATCCTCATGAATCACAGTAGTAAGTGGAAAGGTGCCACGAGGAGAATATACTGGTTGCAGAACTGGAAAGCTCCAGGCACCTGTATTTCCAGAGCTCTGGAGCAGAGGCAGTGCATTGCAGACTGGCTATTATTAAGGCACGTGGGGAAAAGAACAGTTTATCACCTCGAGCAATTCATCTCTCTGAGTGAAACATTCTGTGCCAGTAGTAGACGAAGGTTGGCGAGTTGCTGGCCCCTATCACTATGAGCAGCAGTAGGTACAGCATCATCATTATGGCAAAACGGTGGGTGTGAAACCAGGAAGATTGACTAGAAGGCCTGGAAAGGGAAAAGGGTATGAATTTAGTCATTGATGCATGAATACCTGGCAAAGAGGGTCTTAGCTTTTGCTGTTTTAAACAGTGATGCTAATGCAATAAAACCAGAAAGCTGTTCCACAGCCCTTGGAACTGACAAAGCCTGATCCCTCGTCCCTTTTCTCCACGTCTCCATGCCTAATCCTGGTCTTTCTCCCCCTGTTCACACCCTCCTCTGTGGTTTGGAGCTGTGACTGCCTGGCCTGTACACACGTGTTGATTAGCTGGGTGAATGCTGCCACTGAGCATAGATAAGGGCACAGTTAAATCTGCCCTCGTCTGAGCTGCACTCATTGGAGTTTCACTCTTGGTATCCTGCCACAGACAGTATCAGAGCCCTCACAAATACCAAGTGCTTACAGTGGAAAAGCACATTTAGCTGAGCCTGAGAGCATCAAAGAGTGAGACAGAGGCAGTGTGATGGTGTAAGCCTCATTCCACAGGGAACAGGCTATAAACAAACCCTGGCAGTGCAGTGTATCTTCCTCGCTTGTTTCCCATTGTGTTTCAAAACTGAGATGTGTTTATCTGGCTGTTATAGCCTGGTCATCGCTCCAGACAGCTGAACACTTACCTCCTGTGCTGCTTCTGTGAATATACTAGCAAGTATTTAACTCGTAAAAGCTCATTGTTAGTGACAACGAAGTACTTCTGGGGTACATCACCCCCTTCGCTGTTTCTCACTCTTGCTCTTTTCCTGTCTATTTCTTCTGAATCTGAATGGGAAAAGAAGAGGTCTTTGGGGGAAGCAGAAAAGCAAAACCAGATCCACAACCAACTCCCCCTCACTGCCACAAGAATGGGAATGAGATAACCAAAGACCCACTCTTGGAATTCCCCTGAATCCCTTAGCATCCAAGAATAGACTGAGAAGTTTGTTTGAGGCTATACCACTCCTAGTCATCCTTGGTATGGATGGCATTATGGGCAGATCAGGGTGGTGAGGGGGCAGGTCTCCCACCCACAGGGTGCTTGAGGAGCTGCTAATATTAACAGGGAAAGAAAAACAACATGGAAGGAGTGGTTGAGCCCTGCAAGGAGAAATGGTCAAAGAAGGACAATCTGAGCAGAGGCTTCCTAGACAACAAATAAAGGTTGGTACTGATACATTTGTGATGCGCTGTTCCACCAGCAATCAGGCATTCTGGACCATTATAGCACCATTCTACTGAAACTAGGGAAATCAAATGATGCCACCAAAGTATTTCCTATCCTTTAAATATATAGTTTTAAGAGAAGCTTCACAAATAGTGAGGCTGTTGCACGTTTGTTGAGGAGTCCTTTGGA
Source organism: Melopsittacus undulatus (assembly GCF_012275295.1). Classification (NCBI taxonomy): domain Eukaryota; kingdom Metazoa; phylum Chordata; class Aves; order Psittaciformes; family Psittaculidae; genus Melopsittacus; species Melopsittacus undulatus. The sequence continues at coordinate 2,854,600 of NC_047535.1, read as the reverse complement.
AGATTGGACAGGCCAGGTTGGATGGGGCTTTGAGTAATCTGGTCTAGTGAAAGGTGTCCCTGCCTGTGGCAGCAAGGTTGGATCTAAATGATCTTTAAAGTCACTTCCAACCCAAATCATTCTGTGATGCTGCTGAAGGGTGTCCATGCTCTGTACTGCACAGTTTATACAACAGCATGTATGGGCAAAGCTGAAATAGATGGGCCCACTATAAGATGAACTACACATGGTCATTACTGCAATAGACTCACCTTTCTTTTTCACCTGACACTTTACATCTGGGTGGTCAATGATCTCGCAAACAGCCACGCAGCTAAGGACAGAGCCCAGTGCACTTCGCTGCCAACCGAGGCCATGAGGGCTATAAAGCAGAGCCAGGCTCAGGTCACTGGTGAGATAGGTGCCTTCACCAAACAGGGATGTCTGAAATGGAGCAGAAATAGCATAATAAAATCCTGCAGAGCAACATAGAAGTGTTCTTGACTTTCAGACTGACAGGTCTGTTTCTGAAGGTATTTGAGAGAGGCTTTTCTGCCCTGTGCTGGGCCGGGTCCATGCACTGCTGTTGTCCTGGCACAGTTTCCATGGGGTGGGGCAGCTGCCCTCTCCCATCCCTCAACCTAGCTGCTTGGCACAGCCCTTGGTGTGAACAGATTCATGCCTTCCCGGATTCGGATTCAGTTTGCCAAGCTAAGTGTTTTATATCAACATGACTGCACCGCTGTTAGAGGCATTGCATTGATTTATTGAGACTGCCATCACTCAGATAATCCAGCCCCACAAACAAGGCAAGGCTTTACTTGCATTTAAATCCATGCTTTACTAGAAAAGAGGGAGGTACTTTTCAACTGTGAATTCCTTTCAAATAGAACTGTTTTAGTAACTCTGAATCAGAGTATTTGCCACACTACCTAAAACTATTAACCCAGTAAGCCCACTGTACCTGATAAAGCATTACTCATAAAGAACATGGGAGAAAAGCATAGCCCAGGTTGACTGGAAGGTGATGCAGCTGCTGTGTCAAAGCTGCTTTACAGATGACACACAAAGCCAGGAGTCCCAACCACCTTTCCACTGAAACCAGAAGAGGTGCAAACCCTATGGGAGGTCTCCCTTAACCAAGCCATTTAAAAAGGGCTTCACTGGCATGCAGCACCTAAAATCTGGTTGATTTAAACTTGCAGCCAGGCAGAAAGAGAGACTCTATGTTGCCTGGGCCACCATCCTCCTTCTCTGTGCACAGCACTTTCCAGCTGCAGGCAGTCACATAGGCCAGGATCTCATTGGCATTACAGTTCCTTACACAGAAGCAAAGGGCAGCTGTGATTTGTCACACTGGAGAAAATGGTTTTGTGCCACTTCCAGCCTTTACCCTCAGGCTGCACTAGAAAATCCAATACAACCATGCACAAAGACCCACCCTGAACTGAAACCAGCAGGACACCATCATCATATGTCATACCCTTAAAGGAATTTGGGCCTATTTTGAAGCATCAATAGCAGCAGGTGACCAAGAGCAGAGGGTGCCAGCACGAGGACCTCACCCTGTTCAAGTGGCAGTGCAGGCCGTTGTGCAGGATGGAATGGAAGTTCTCCAGGCGGCTCCCATGGAAGGCATAGATGAGGTCCCGCTCTCCCCTGGTCTCAGTAAACTTGGTATTGGTTTGATCACAATACACGATCTCAAAGAGGTAGTCGGGAGTGGGAACCGCAGCCCCAGACATCCCTGTGAGTTCTTGGATCTTCTCATACTTAAAACCAGGAAGGAATACAAGTCAATGGGGTTACATTAATCACCAGGCATTCTGCTTACTGTCCCTTACTCTTTCCTATGGTTTTATGTATTTTGATTGTGCTTTCTGTGTTAGAACTCAACATGGCCACAACTGAGGAGTAAGCAGACAGTCAAAATTGACAGATTCTTGCTATTAAAGCTAAATCCTAATTCTTTCCAGAAAAGACACACACTGAATTATGACTTACTTGATGAGGACAGTATCACAAGCCTACTTTGGCTACTAAGATGATATGTTCATCAGCTGATCTTAGAAGAGGGGAAGGGAGTGAAAACAGAGGTTGTCTTCATCCTGCTACTAATCTCTACAACTGTGCTGATCCCTGTTACAGAAGTACCTCAGTGGCTCTCACTTCTGGGGCAGCAAGCAGAAGTACAGAGCTGTCTTTCTTAGTGAGAGGCAGGACCTGGCTCTGGGACACCTGAGTTGAAGTATTTGGTCTAGAACATGTGTGTACGTGCTACGTTAATGGGGAGTAACCACCTATAGTCACTGCCCATCATCAACTACTGGCAATGATAACTGCTTCTTCCAACCAGTGCTCCTAAAAACTTCATTTAAACCCCAAACCAAAGAGCCCTCTCCCTACACAGAACAAAGCTGCACTCATGTTGAAGCTCTCACAGGAGCTAACCACTAACTTCTGGCAGGAGGAAATACTCCCTGATGTGGGAGCTTGCCTTAAAAGCCAAACTCTCACCAAGCCTCTCAGAGTCCAGAACTTACCTCCTGTTTCTTAGTGCTTTGTATCACGAAGACCTTAGATGATAAAATCCAACTGAACAAATCCCAGGTCCTTTCCTCTGTGTTTGGCACAGACTCCAGAAGCTCTTTCAGGCTTGGAAGAGCCTTGGTATCTGCAAGCTAACAAGACAGGCATTTAACACAAGCTCCTTTTCATTATGATTAAACAGAGACCTCTAGTGAAAACAAAACAATATTTCACCCTATTAGGCTGTAAACTGATGTCCTGGGTTCAGCAGCAGCAGTTGTTTTTTACTCCTTGTTGGTAGCTGGTGCAGGGCTGGGTTTGACTTTCGGGCTGGGAACGGTTGCTGATAGCACCGATGGTTTGAGTTACTGCTCAAATGTTTGGGTTGTACAAGGACTTTCTGAGCCACATGCTCTGCCAGGGAGGAAGCAGAGACAGGACACCTGACCCAGGCTAGCCAAAGAGGTATTACATACCATAGCACGTCATGCCCAGGAGGTAACCGAGAGTTACCTGGAAGGGCTGGAGCTCTGGGGGGATGGAGGAGGTATCGGTCTGTGCTCGGTCGGGCAGGGTGCGGTGAGTTATGGGTCCGTGGATGGTGAGGTGTTGTATTCTCTTCACTTGCTATTGGCTTTATCATTATTAGTAGTAGTAGCAGCAGTAGTGATTTATGTTATACCTTTGCTATTAAACTGTTCTTATCTCAATCCATGGGAGCTACATTCTTTGGATTCTCCTTCCTAACTCTCTGGGAGTTGGGGGAGCAAGGGGGGGGAGTGAGTGCACAAGCTGTGCAGCTTGGTTTTAGACCATGACAACTGAACACCCAGTCTCGGCTCATGGATACAGACATTTGTATCCAGTTTGTGGGAACGTTTGTCACTTGTTCCAGAAGTCATAAACATCCACATTTACAAACAATGTATGTAATGTGCATCCAAGAATAATCAAACTCCTGAAAGGAAACAAGCTGTCACAGTGCAGAGGGATAGATGGAGGGAGTGCTCAGGCCGTGTAAAATACAAACCCTTGCAAAATCAGTGTTAACTTCACATAGGGAAGCTCTTCTAACACTTCACACCCCCCAACAAAGGCTGGAACTTTCCAAGTGTTGGGTTTATCGCCCAGAACCCCAAACACACTCTAAGCCCTGTGTTCCTCGCCCGGATGAACGACTCATGTCACTTTACGTGTCCGCCTGATGCTCACCTGTGGGCAGCGTCCCCTGCTTCCCCCCCAGCACAGCCGGGGCTGCGCTCCCCGCTCCGGCCATCCCCTTCCCACCGTCCTCCGCTCGCTGGGGCAGCACCGCCCGGGGGCACCGGGTACTCACCAGCCCCTCGAAGTCCTTGTTCTCCCCATCCGCATAGCGGCTCGGGAAGGGCCTGAGGGCCGAGTCCCGCTTGTAGCTCTGCAGCGCGGCGATGAAGAGGCTGCAGCGCAGGTCTGCGGCCAGCGGGTCCCTGCCGGCCGCGTCCCTAACGCTGGCGGCCGGCGCTGCGGGGCCGGGGCCGGGCCCGTCGGGGCTGCCGAGCCGCGGCCGTTCCGGGACCGCGGGTCCTCCTCCTCGGCCCTTCCGCATCGCCGCGGGCCCCGCTCCGCTCCGCCCCGCTCCGCCCCGCTCCGCCCCGGTGCGCTCTGCGCCGCGTTCCGGTTGCTGGGGCCGCGAGGGGGGGGGGGGGAATGGAACCTTCCCCGTGCGCGTAGAGCTTGGGGTGGGAAATGGGAGGTATGGGGTGGGGATGGGGTGGGGAACGGCAGCCTTGGCTCCCGGAAGGGAGGTACAAGGGGAAATGGCACCTTCAGTTACAGGCAGGGATGGGGATACAGGCGGGGGGGAGATGGTGCCGTCCCTTCGTAAGGAGACCTGTGCACGTCCGTGGCATATGGGGCACAGAGGACATGAAAAGGGGAGCCCGGCTGTGTCCTCTGCATGGCGTCAGCTCCTTGTCCTCCCTGCTGGGATGTGGCAGATGCAAACTGCCAGCTTGGGCATTGCATCCATGAGAAACAGGAATGCTGATGAGGACGGTCAGCCAGGGAGGCAGCTTTTTGTGTAAAACTTGGGTTTATGTAGCTCTAACATTAACAGATTTACATAATAGTAAGCCAAAAGCATGTGGATGCCATTACTTCTGTCGTGGTTTAAAACCAGCCACACAGCTCATTAACTCACACACACATCCCTCTTGCTCCCCCAACTCCCAGAGAGTTGAGGAGGAGAATCCAAAGAATGTAGCTCCCACGGGTTGAGATAAGAACAGTTTAATAGCTAAGGTATAACACAAATCACTACTGCTGCTACTACTACAAATTATAATCATAAAGCAAATAACAAGTGAAGAGAATACAACATCTCACCAGCCACCGACCCATAACTCACCCCACTCTGCCTGACCGAGCACCGACTGATACCTCCTCCATCCCCCAGAGCTCCAGCCCTTCCAGGTAACTCTCGGTTACCTCCTGGGTATGACGTGCTATGGTATGGAATACCTGTTTGGCTAGCCTGGGTCAGGTGTCCTGTCTCTGCTTCCTCCCTGGCAGAGCATGAGGCTCAGAAAGTCCTTGGACAACCCAAACCTTTGAGCAGTAACTCAAACCATCGGTGCTATCAGCACCATTCCCAGCCCAAAAGTCAAAACCCAGCAGTGCACCAGCTACCAAGAAAGAGAAAAACTGACTGCTGCTGCTGAACCCAGGACACTCCTCAGCAGTTCCCTTTATCGCCCAAGCTTGTAGCCTCAAAGACTGAACCCAGGCTTGTTTGAGTCTTCTCCCACAGGCTGGCATTGCAGAATTGAGCCTCTTACCAGTGGTATCACCAGGCTGGATTCACTGCATTGCCTGACACATGGAGTCAGTTCCTCTCTGAAATCCTGGCACAGTGTTAGTGCTCTGAAGCATCATTCCAGTTCCAAAATGTACCAGAAGTCACCATCAGCAGGGTGGAGGTCTCCTCATCCGAAACTCCATTGATCTCATAAGCATAAAGTTACTTAGACTGACCTGTTTTGTAAATGTAAAGTGATAATAGGTATCTTCTGACACCTTTCTTGGTTTCTTCATTCATGAGGGATATTGCACATACCTATGGAGCTATAGGGGCACTGCACATACAGACTATTGTAGATGCTCGGGAAAACATTAAGGTCACTTGTGGATTCCTGCTGCTGGGCTCTTGTCTTACAACTGGGTCTGCAGAGGCTGCTGGAGCTGCAGGCTGCAGCCTTGCTCATAGCAAACAGGAACACCAGCTGTGTTAAACACTATGGGCAAACTGGTGTCAAAGCAAACAGAAAGTGAGCTGCGTGCCCAAGTGCAGAGTTCATATTCATATGGACCCACTTCAATGGTTTGGGAGTATAAGGAGGCTGTAATTCTGGTTGAAACCAGATAAACTGTGGGCTGTGCACAGTTACATGAATTGAAAGTGATTTCACAGTGATGGGCATGAATTGAGTTGTAGCCTTGTTTTCCTGCTTTTCAGCATCTTATCAAAAATGCATCTTTCAATAAGCTGCTTGAACAAGCCTGCAATATGAAGCCATCAATTCTAGGGCAGCACAAATACTTGCTTGGGTCTGACGTATTTAATGGCAACATGTAGACACACTGATTTTAAAGATACCTTTGGTTCAGGTTACTCAATTTACTACACATCCATACATGTTTTTATCTCTAAAACATGATCCAGGCTGTGAGGTCCATGCTATTTTTGTCCTTCTTGACATATTAGTAATGGCTTTTTGTTGTGCGGGTTTGGGATGAAGCCTTGAAATCCAGATTTTACTGCTCTTTGTGGAACTCCTCACACTGATAGAGGTTTGTCTCTGTGTCACACACAGCACAGCTCCAATTCCCACTGTGTTCTGTGCTGGTGGCTTTCTTAAACTGAGCAGCAGCTGCACCGTGCTTGGTGTGAGGGTCTCCCACATGCCAGCAGCATGGATGGGTGACTTCTGAGCAGAGGTCTGACACCACACAGTGTTCTCAGGCATTATGGAAATCACCCAGACCTGAGATGGAGCCAGAGATTCCTTTCCGTGTTTCTCTAGCCTTGAGAGGATGGGTTTTACTTTATCTGATGTGGTGCCTTATTCTGCTGTAAATACCTGCTATCTCTGACAGGCCGTTAGCGACATCAGTCAGGGATTCAGCTCGGGATGTGTTTATTATCCTGCATTAGATTAAATGGTTCTGTGCAATCCCTTTGAAAATCAGCCCTTGTCTGTCTAATTGGCTGGTTTCACTCACTCATAAATCATTAGATGTAATATTTTTCAGCACCTGTTAAAGAACGATATTAGACCATGGTAGAGATGTCTCTTCCAATGCATTTGGGTGGAATTTCACATTGAGCTCTGGAACTGGTGTAATTCCAGTGCCCTCATTTAAAATAGCACTGATTGTGCTAGAGAAGAAGGGAGAATACCTCTCCTCGGATGGGCAAAGACACTTCACATAGTGAAATGTGTGCTGCTTCCTGAGGGGAAGCTAGAATAGAAGGAGTGTGGTGAAAAGGGATGGGAGACCTGAAGGGAAAAGGGTTTGCTTGGACCCACGTTAGTTCTGGAGACACTGGGCTCACTGTGCAGCCACTTTGTAGGTCTCTAAATGAATCTCTCAAAGTGAAGTGAAGACCTTTTGTTGACTCATCCTGGCATAAAGGAATTAACCCAAAGTAGATCTAACCCATGACTGGCACTGTAATAGTTAATGGAGATTCTGAGAGCATTGATCCCAGATGGATGCCTACCTTTGGGATTTCAAATGGATGGTGCTCCCATTACGGCAGGCTCAGCTGTGTTAGGCAATGACAGAGATTGATGAGATAACAAGTTTGCTGTATTGATGCTGACCAAGAGTGCTGTCTGCTCAAAATCATCCAACCCTGGACTAAAACCCAGTTTTACAAAGTGGCTCCTCAGTTAGAGATGAAGCACTGAAAGCTTCTGGTGCTGGTTTTAGGGATGGTGGAGCTCTGTGTGCTGATGATGCTGAACATCAACCCACTGTAGCCTCAGGCCTGCAAACTGTGTGAGGATCACCCAGGATAAAGTCACTGTTCATTCAGATGGGAAGCACAATTCCCAATGATGTTGGCTGCAGCAGATAAGGTCTTCCAGGCTGAGCCCCGTGGAAGCCCCAAACCCATCTCATTCCTCTCCCAACAGCCCTATCAGACTGTGTTGGCAAGGCTTTGGAGTCAGTTTTAAGCTGCTGGCTTAGCTTGTGTGTTGCTGCTTTCTAATTAAGCACTGTGAATATGTGCCGTGGGCTGGAGGCTGAGATTCCAAAGCATCTTCCCAGTCCTCTCAAACACATCCGGATGAGCATCCTTTGAACACTGCGGTGTGCACTGCAGCATCACCTAATAACAGCATCCCACACCAAGCGCATCGCACACTTGCAGCCCTGCTTGCAGTGCTTCTACCCTTTGATACCCATGGGCAGGCAAGACTGGCTGTGGGCACTTGCAAGGAGCAATCTTCTATGGGCTTCTTTATCTTGAGAAGTGCCCTTCAAATGTATTTCCCTTTCCCAATGTTATATTCCTAGATAGAAAAGCTGTTCTTGGTGGTTTGCTGTAGTCCAGTGTGGAGATGGTTTTGTGCAAGGTTCTGAAAGGGTCATTGCCAGTGGAGGAGTTTGGAGCTGTATGGCTTAAAGATCTGATTATTTAACACAGAGTGTAATAAACATAGTTTCTGGTGTTGGCGGATGCATTTCAGCACAGAAATGGGGCTTAAATGTCTTCATTTAATTGCAGTGTGTTTACAATTGATCTCATGGACTGGAAAAGGGATTTTTCCTGTCCCCTTAACTAGGCTCTGTGAAGGAAATTAATACAGGGAAGGGAAAATAGAAACACAATACTACACTCAGTGAAACAAATGCTTACGGCTGAGGGCTTCGTTGCTTGCCAGCACCACTGGAAAAGCCAGCTGTGTAAGGTATGTTTTATTATAGAATTAACCTTGACCTCGGGTTCAAAGAGAAGGGTTAGCTTGAAATAAATCAGTAGCATGGTCAGGTCACTTCAAAGGGTCTAAAGCTGTGCTTGAAGATTACACGCTGTTTATGTGCATCCAGTTGGACCAGAACATATGGTAAGGATAATGGAAGTAAACTCTTTATCTCTTCCCCCTCCATCCTCCCTTTAGGATTTAACACCTTTTTGTCCTTTGCCTCTATATGATGTAGGGGGTGTTTTTGTCCTGAAGTATTTATTGGAAGCAGAAGGGTGGAATAGAGCAATCTTCTTAAGTTGGTTGGGTCCTTTCCAGTTGCTCAGATAAAGGACAAACTGGTTTGGAAATAGTGAATATGGTGAATCACATTTCTCTGTCACTCATTTCAGTGAATTCATATAGTCAGAAAAGCAAACCAGAACGTGCTCAGGTCTGAATTATCATAGTTCTCATCTAAAAGCAGGGCCACATGGAACTGTTACTTGTGACTTACATGGATTTAGGAGCTTCCCAAATAGCAGATAATTCCTGTGACAGCCCAGCAAAAGGGACACAAGTATCCCAGCTCACACAGGGAGTGGGGAATGAGGTTGGTTAAGCAGTTTACCCAAAGCCACTCGTTATCTGTAGCAAAACTCGGATCAGTCCTCAGGGCTATGGATGATTCCAGCCCATTTTAATGGAGAGGAGCAGAATTCCCTGAATGCCAGTTTGCTGCCTCAGCCACAGGACCAGCCCTTACTTTTTGGTCCATGTTACCTTACTTTTTAGCTGTTTGTGCAATGAGGAAGATGCCAGGACTCCAAAGGTGGCATGCCCACTGGTTGCTTCAGTTCAGCTTTGAGTGGGTCACTGTAGAGGGGAAATAAAGGAAGGGTTCACTTCTTCCAACCACATCAGAGGTTACAAAGAGCTGTCAGTTAATTCCTACTGGATGGCAATTTTCCAGAGGTTTCTGGTGTCTTGTGCCTATGATCTTGCAGCCAAAGAAGCCCTTTTCAGTCACTTGAGTGAGATTCAGGATCAACTCCACTAAAATGATGGTATTTTTGGCTGAAAACCAGTGTGTGAAGAGAGATGGGCTTTCAGGGTATGGAAAGGCAAAGCAGAGATAGCAATGAGCCGGAATTCGTTGTCTCGGATGCACAGGTTCTCCCCATGTGAATTGCTGCAGCGTGTGATGCACGAGGCTGGCATTGGAGTTTTGCAGTGCTGATGGAGGAGTGGTGGGATGAGCAGGGCTACTGGCATTGCTGGGAAGCAGGGAGGACCTTCTGCTGGAATGAAAACCAGTGGAAACACGGTCACTTGGGAACAGCTTTGCTCCACAGCTTGGTATTTTCCCTGATGTGATACATGCAGTGTGCAGGTAGTAGCACAGTTGAAGATTTATGGTTCCTGATCTTTCCCATTAATAGGGAAAACTGATAATTATCCATTTTAAAGCAATTGCTGAACAATAGGAAGGAGAATGCTTGTTAAAAGTAAACATAAAAGCAAACTGGATCCATCTTAGGGTGCTGAGCCTTTGATAGATTTGCTCCTGGCAGCAGCCTTTGATCTGCCACACTCGAAAATAAACTCAGTGGGAGACTGGATATGGGATATAGAGCAGTTCACCTCCAGGTCACAGGCTCCAATCCAGGCCAGGTCAGGATCAAGCCTCCGGGTCAGCTTTGGTGGGAGCTGGGGACAGCAGCACCCCTGATGTCTGCACTGCATCTGCATGGTGAGCACAGGGAGAGTGGGGTCCGCAGGGCTGCCTGGCTGCTCTCACCCAACCCCAAGCCCTTGCATCAAAGTAGGGACCTATTGTTTCTTCCCTGTGTCCCAGATGAGAGCTTTGCAGCTTTTCCAAGGGGATAAATGCTCCTGTAATGCGCTTGCTGGAGGAGGCTGCACCCTCTGGCATGGGCTGTGTGTGGGTCATCCCCAGCCCTGCACTGCAACCTCTCTCCTCCTCCATCCATCTTCTCAGATATGCCACATGAGCTGGGGCTGTTACTTACAGGTAATCTAAACAAAAGGGAAGCCTTCAAGGCAGTCCTATTGGTGCTATAGGAGGAGAGTTGGGGATGGCCATAGTTGTGCTGGAGGCAGCAGCTTCTCCTGGCAAAGTGCTGTTCTGACTGCTTCGGTGGCAAAAGGCAGCTCCATAAATCACTCTTTAGCCTAATGCCGTGTTATGGCATGAGGTGACAGGGTTTGCTATGGGACAGATTCTGTGGTCTGATAAAATGGCTTGTGGTATAGAGTGACTCAAAGCTGCTTTGAAGCTTGCCTCACTTCTCCTCCAGGCTATTGTAGCCAACACCGGGATAACCATAAACGCGGCTCCATCTCCTGCTCCTGGTGCTCCAAGGGGACATGGCAGGGACTTTGTAGAATCATCATAGAATCCCAGACTGGTTTGGGTTGGAAGGGGCCTTAAAGCTCATCCAGCTCCAACCCCTGCCACGGGCAGGGACACCTTCCACTAGAGCAGCTGCTCCAAGCTCCATCCTTGTACACTGCCAGGGATGGGGCTGGAATGTGTATTGTGGGAAGGCTACAAAGCCTTTTGCTTTAGAGGTGAGGGCAGGCAATGAGCTGTGAGATGTGCCCAGCTGTGTGAACACTATGCAGGGAGCTGTGCGAGCAGCCCCACTTCTGCTGAGCTCCAAAATGCAGAGAGGCTCTTCCACAGCCTCACTCCATCCTTGAGCTTCTGCAGTTCCCGACTCTGTGGCATTGGAGAGGATAATGCGTCACTTAGAGGCAGGTTTTGCTTGGAGAGGTCCAGCCTGAGCATCCCATCTGCTGCGTTGCTCTTTTCTTTGCACCAAAGGATGCGTCAAAACAGCAAAGGGAGGGTTTGTGTGTGTTGTGCCTGTTTAGCTGTTCTCATCGCAGGGAAGGGACGGTGCCCTGTGCTGTTTCCCTTTGCCGGCTGATGGCAGCAGTGCATCTGCACAGAGGGATGGAGCAGGCGGCTGCGGCTCTCCCCTTGGCTGCTCTGACCGCATTACCCCAAGTACGGGAGCTTAGGGTGATAACACAGCTTCCCACTGCGCATCAGGCTTTGCCTCTGATCAAGGCAGCCGTAAATAGGAGAGTTGTTTGAGAGCAGCATGGAATTAAGTCTGCGGCTTCAGAGGGAAGGAGCTGCCATCAACTTTCCATGTCTGCTCACTCACCTGCCCATTTACCCCTTCAAGCACTGCAGAACAGGAAACGCCAGGCACCGATTCTCCTCTTCCTAAACCAGGACTGATGTTTCCTTGGGAGCCAGGAGGCGATGGGATGAATCCCTTCCCCTCACAGGGGCTATGGGCTTTGCCCCACTGTTATCCTGCTTTTCCCTGGGATGTACATGGCATTACACTGAAAGGAAGAGAATGTGCCCTGCTTGCTGCCTTCAACACAGTGGTTTTAGGGGAAGAAAGAGGACTATGTGCAATTGTTATGTTGTTCCCTACCAGCTTCACACTGAAATATTTAAGCTCCTCCATGAATAATGCAGCTTCAGCCCCCAGCCTGTTTTGCACTTCACACTACCCGGGCCCATAAAACAAGAGGATTGCTCCTGGCATACATTACACCGTACAGGACATCTCCCACCAGCAAAGCTTTGTCTCTGCTGCCACAAAGGGTATTGGGATTTTTTCCCTGTATCCAAGAGAAATAATGAGCATGAGAGTTCTCACTTTAAATTATTAATGGGAACAAGTCACCTGTGGGTTTTTACCTGGTGCTAACTAGCTGTGGTCCACACAGCATCTCCTACTTGTGCCTAATCCCATGTAGGTTCCTTTTTACCCAGCTGCCATCCCATGCAGGGGAGCTATACAGCACTTCATCTATAGGAAGGATATGCTGTATTTAGCTGATGGGACCAAATGATCCAGGTCAGTATCTGCACCTTCACAATAATAGCTCCATTTGTGTGATTTAGAGAAGAAAAAGCCATGCTGGGTGACTATGTAGGCTGAGTCTCTCTCTGAGCAGTTTTGCACTGGCATAATCAGTGTCTGCAAGTGACTTTTAGATCTGATTTATATCCAGCTGAGAGCGGTCAGGTATTGTCGAGTGCTGGGAGAGAAACCGGTGGAATAGGAATCAGGAATGTTCCGTAACCCAAAATGGGAATTCTTTCTTTCTCTTGACTAGGAATTAGGTACCTAAGATGCAGCAGTGGGTAGGGGCAGCATGCTCTAATGGCGTGAGGCTCATACATGCCCTGTCACGTAGAACATGTCCCTTCCCAGGCCCTTGTAAAGTTCAAAAGAGACTTTTGTAGCATTTTAATGATGCTGCTGCTGCGAACAGGACCCCTTTGGTGCTGGGTTTAGTTGCTCCCAGCCACACTGTGCAGAGCTCTCCCCTCCTCAAAGGAGAAGGAAAGATGAGGCAAGAGGGGGGAATAATGTGTGTTCCCTCCTCTCTTCCCATGAGGATACCTTTACATCACCCCAAACTGCAAAGGTGAGGCTCTTGATGGATTTTGGATTAAAAGGAGCAATATACCTCCCTGGACATCTGGTCTGTCGTCAGTGACATTGGGATCTGTCGCATAGGAATTGCCATCTGTGATCTGGTCAGAGGCCTTTCAAAGGGGAGGGAATGGGAGGGTGGAGATCAAGGAATGGTTTGCTGCAGGAAGAGTGGCTTGGAAGCCCTGGAGGTGCATATGCCCTTCCTTCAGCTCTGGAAATCATTCCATTCCTCCATCAGCTCGAGGACAAAGGTAGAAAAATCTTGGAGTTTGGGAGAATCTTGGGAAGCCTTTGCTGAAGGGAGGAGATGAAGCAGGGAAGCAAAGGTGGGATTGACTGGAAGGTGGCTAAGAAATAAAGGGCCACACTGAGTTCATCCAGACCTGAACCCTCTCTCAATGATGCTCTGAGGAGGATAAAGCAGTAGAGGGACATGTGGGGTGTTCCTAGTGTGCTCTGCAGCCTCTCTTTGTGCTCAGGGACATCCCAGGTTAGATGTGAGATGCCTGAGTTGAAGGGAATCGACCAAGAGCTAAGATCTGCTGCAAACTGCCTCAGCACAGGAAGCAAATTAAAAGCACTGCCTGGACAGGGGGTATTGTCCCTCCCAGGCTGCACACTTCTGAACCAAAGCAAGGTTAAAGCTTGCCTTCCCCAGCACTCTGTGTGCCAGCGCATCTCCAGAGCCTCCTGCTCCTGATTCCTGCACAGAGGTTGCAGTAATGACTCCCAGGACCATTGCAAGTGAAGATGGAAAGAACAGTCAGAGACCTGGAATAGCAAGGAGAGGTTTTCCAGTTGCTTTCTTGCACCACCTGCAAACCCTCTCCCAAACCAGTGCTCTTTGGAAGGATGGGCATCTCTGGGAACACTGCTGGCATGGCTGCAGAGGCAACAGCATTATAACATTCAGGGACCCAGTGATGCTGTTTTCCACATGTTTTGGTTTTCCTTTATTAGCTAGGTATAAACTTTCCCATAGAAACCCAAGATTAATCCCATCACCAGCCCATCAGCTATTTATTTAAAGAGGTAGGTCCTCATCTTGTACTTTGGCCATCAATCCCCATTAGTTTCCCTATATGGTTGATTGAATAGTCCATTGCCTGTACTAATAAGCACCCATTAGTTGTCCCACAGAGCTTTAGTTTTATTAGAAACAATTCATGTCAGTCTAGGCCAGATGAAATGCTTTTAGCCGGATTGTTTTGATTGCATTACTTGGAAGGTGGCATGGGAGCGCCTGGAAGCTTGAGAGATGCAGCATCCGACTGAGCTGCTTTTGCACGTACACAGCGCAGGAGAGATGCAGATGAGACAGTTGTGAGTGAGGCTGTAAGGGCACAGGGAGTGCATTTAAACCTGCAGAAAAGGCTCTTTGGTTTGGCCTGTTTGGGTCAGTCTAGAAGGAATTAAAGCAAATGTTCCCATCACTTTCTGCCTGGCTTTGGGAAAGCCAGTGGATCTTGGGACTCACCATTGGTGTTTCTCTTCCTTCTTCATTCTCCCTCTCCATTCCTCGCACCACAAGCCTAGGAATGTCCCTTTTAGCAGCTCTTTGGGCTGCAGTAAGCTGTTTACAAGCAATTTGGCTCACTGCTCTGCAGCAAACAGCGTGGAAGGCAGGAATTGCTGCAGATCGCTCTTCAGCTGCTCTCCATCACAGCAGCTCTGGCTTCCATCTACCTGACAGCCCTGCTAAAAGGATAATAATGCTTTAAAAATTAGAGTCAGCTGAACAACTACTTCATAAATTCATGGCTTTGCCCTGATCCTTTCCAGAAGTTTTCCTTTCACATCGAGTCCATGTCATGCATTGGATTCCTCCCCTTTGGAAATGCTGCTTTTCTACTTTCCAAGCTGGGTCACCCAGCTATGCAAAGGGAGTTACCAATTATGTGTCATTACCTCAACATAAGCAAGCCTTGTTTTGGGATAATCTTGTGATCTCTCCTTCAGGGAACATGGGATAATCTCTCCCTGATATTGTCTCATTGTGGGATTTTGTCCTTGATAGATAAACCAGCCCTGAAATCCTATTAAGAGCTATTCTGCCTCCCCTGGAAAGAGATGAACTCGCAGATGAAACAAACTCCTGGCAAACTTGGAAGAGCCCCTTAGCTTTGCCTACCTGATGGGAAGCAGCTCTGTTTCACAGCAGCTGTTTCCATCTGCACTGCTTCTGAAAGCAATTCCAGATCTAACACAACCCAGGCTTTTATATGGGACTGATGGTCCTTCTCAGCTCGTCAAATCCTCCTTGAGCTACCAGCAGTCAAGCATGGCAAATACAGGGGGGACTTGCTTGAGGTGCAGTGGGAAGGCAGCACTTGTTGGAAATGCTGGTTGAATGGGGGATATAGCATCTTCTCAATCAAAGGGAGGTCCTATCTGTTTTGAGGGGTGAACTGAATTGCCCTGTTGGCTTTTCCATGTACCCCAAAGGTGTGGAATGCCAGAGCAGCTGGGCAGGAGAACTCCCACCATTGCCAAGACAGAGGTGAGGGTCAGCTTTATTGTTTATTGTCAGCTCCCAGGATTTCCAGCCTGGTTCCCCAAAGACAACCTCTTGGTCTGTGCATCCTCCTCCCAGAACAACTCTGACCCCAGTACCTGAGTTATTTTGACCATCTCAGTGGAGATGAACTGGGGGACAAGCTGGTGCCCTGAATCCTATCAGAGGAGCCTGATGCAAAGCACATGCAACAGAGACCATGTGGGGATGCTGAGCACAGCCAGGACAAGGCTGCTTGGTGCCTCTCACATACCTGTGTGCAGCATCATCTGCCGTCAGAAACTGCACAGCAAATGATGCTGTCTTTGCTTGGCTTCTTGGTCTGTGAGCAAAAAGGACCATTGAACTGATGGGGGCTTGGTGGCTGCCTTGTTCTTGAGCTGATAACACATTGCCTTTTATTTTCTCATAGAAATAGGTGATAACAGAGCACTGCTGATTTCCCATGAATGGAGTCGATCACAAACATCCCTAACTCAGACAAAAACCATCGCTGCCTTTAAAGATACTCAGGTCTTCCTATGCCTTGGAGTAAAGAGAAGCCTCACAGAGAGGAAGCTTAATAAAACACAGGCTCCAGGGAACCAGAGAGGGTTTTTAGGATCCACATCTCCTTGAAGCTCAGTTTTGTACCTGCTTCAGTCAGGAGTTTATTACTGATAACAATACTTTGCATCACTGCACCTCCTCAGACGTGAAAGCCCTTTGCATGGTGCTGGTGGTGTGGGGTTTAGCCCAGGTTTCTCCTTTGGTTTCCTCTTTAATCACAGAGGGCTTAATTTAACCTTTTTTGTGCCTTTTCTTAGCAGCACAACAGCTAAAGAGGGAATTTACTTGTGAGTACCAAACCTGCAACTGGCACTGGCTGGTTTCCCATAGCAGGTTCATGCCTCTTGGTTGACATAGAGACATTTAAGATGCAAAGAAATACAGTCTCAGCAGCAGCTCCCAGACACCACTGCAATAAATACAGACTCCGTCTCTTTATCAATCCCTGCTTACCCTTCCCATCTCGTGTCGTTAGGGAAGTTATGACAATAAAAGGAAAACAAATCCATCAGTCAGGAGGGGAGCTTGGAAATGGTTTTCAAAGGGAAGGAAGATTTGATAGAAAATATTCAGTGAAGTATAAAAATCAAATCTCTCCTGTTAGAAATCTGACAACTCCAGCACAGTTAAATTGTTCCCCAAGGGATGCTGATGGGAAGAGGGAGCCTGCCCGAGCCTGGGATTCATGGAAAAGGACAGAAAGCAGCCTGTGTTGTCTTCGATTTTGGTTTCATTTACCCAGAGCTGTTCAGCTGTGAAAGGCTCCAGTCCCTGCTGTGCAGCTGGTGGGTTTGCTGTGCATGGGCATCAGTGTGTCCCTGTCTGAAGACAGTTTTCATGTCTGACTATAGTGATGCTGATTGAAATCTCTTGGGTTCTTTTCCTTCTTGGCATCTTGCTTTTGGGCTCCTCCAGGCATTGCATGAATGTATGAGCTGCATGAACATCTCCTGCCCTTGCAGTGGTGTGTTCCATGTCCCACCAGTTCTGCACTGCCCAACCTTTTCTAGCACTGTCAGTAACTGCTCTGCTGCAGCAGGGTCTGGATCTGGTGTATTCACCACCAGCATCAGAGCCATGAGTGGTGGAGAAGGATCTCCCCTCACTGCAGAAACCCCATGGTCTGTAACACATCTCCTGTGCAGCATCCTCACCCGAGGACCGGCAAGCATGAGCCCAATCCTCAGCAATAAATCCATCACAGGAGCAGGGAGCGGATGAAGCCGCTGCAGAGATAAAGGTCAAATTATAAAGGCCATGCTAAAATATGCTCATAGGAAATGACAGCTTATAAGTGCTCTGTTATCTAATTACTTATGTCAGGCAGATAAATCTGGACAGCAATTATTTTTAACCTAAATCAAGCAAACAGCTACTGTAGGAGCTTTCCTCGTTCTCAACATTTCTTTTAATTATCATTTTGGGGGCAAAATGTGGAGCTTTGCATAACAAACAGCTCTCTTAAAGGGTTGGTTTTCCCTTCCTCTGGAATCGGAAGGTGGGGATGCTGCTTCATATCCCATCTCTAACTGCACCCGAAATGATGCTGTGAGATGACCCTAAGCCCAGAGAAAGAGCATAGCATAGGAAACCACAATGCCCCTTTGCAGGTGGGTGTCACAGCCTTTTGCTCCAGCCTGGCACACAAAATCCACATCCTTTTGGCACCAGCATCATCTTCCAGCCTCTGCATGATCTGAAACCTTCCCTTGTGTTGCTCAAGAAGCTTCCTAGCCAAATATATTCCTCTGTGCCATAGGGGAGATCTTGGGACTATGGATCATCTTACACAGCGCCTCAGTCTTGGCTCTTTGACCTGTGCCTGGGGGAGCTGCCCCTGTTCTCTGAAGGTCGTTTGAATATCAGCAGAGACGTTCATCATCCTGGGGCCTCAAGGAAGGTATTGATCATGTATGATGAATCAGCGCATGTGTCGTGCAGGAGGGATGATGAGTTAATGGATGAAAGATGTGAGAGCTCAAGCTTTCATCCCAGGTCCTGTTTGTTCCTCCTCCCTGATGTGAGGCTCTTCCTGCCCCAGCAGTGTGGGAGATGTAAAGGATGGTGAGAGATGGGTGCTGGGTCCTCCCTGGTGGCAGTGCCATGGTTGGCAATTGGATTTTGGGGAGAGGGATGGGTAAATGGAACGCTGCTTTGGTGTGTGGTGGTGAAACCAAGAGGATGTGGTGCAGCAGAGGACACAGGAGGAGCTCTTGGTGAAATAAAGCCTTTTGTGTGATTATCACACCAGTGCCATGGAGTTTAGGCAGTTCTTTAGTCTGCAGTGCAGCTCCTGCTGCTCTGGCTGAACCTATAACCATCATAGACTGAGCAGGGCAATGAATGTGCCCTGCCAACCAGATAGATTTGCAACCAGGGGTATTTATTCTGCAAGCAGCATTAGTGTTGTTGCACCAATCAAAACTGCAGACAAACAAACAGCTTTGGTAAAGATCTACCTGTTTAAATGGAATTTTCCTCCTCTCTCCCCCTCTCCAAAGATCTTTTACTTTAAAGAAGCATAATTCATTTCACCTCCAAGGCTAAAATGTCACCTTCTTTTAGTGTTCCAGCTTGGTCTCACTGACACATCCCTGAGCAGTGCACTTGCAATGCTACACTTGTAGAGCATGGAGAGGCACCATTGTATGGTCCATAGGGACCATGAGGGACACGGGTTTGATGCACCAGTACTAACAAATACCCGTATCCCTTTGGAGCTCCATTGCTTTGGAGACAACCTGAGGAAGGAGGAGATGCCACGTGCCTGTTGGATGTGCCACTCTCCCAGCCTGCAGGAATGACTGCAAATCCTGATTTATTAATCTTTGTAAACCAGTGCAGCATCACACATCCCACTGAGAGTGCTTTGCATTAAGTGTTATTCCAAAGGGCTGTTCCTGAGTCATTATTTTCACCCCCACTTTCCCCTATATGAATGTTTTGGAAGAAAAGCACATTATTCCGAATGCGATTAAGTCACTTGAAAGAGGATTATGGTGTTTTGGAATAACACCCTCTTATTCCAGAATGAGATCAGTCACACAGGGAGTTAATCGGAAACAGCTATTTTACTTCTCTGGGAAGCCCCCACCACCATCATAAACAGTCAGACTATTGCCTCCTGCCCACTGGTGCCTTCTTCCACCCTTGGGGTCTAAGGCCAGCTAAGGCATTATGGCTCAGTAATTTAGAGAGATGATTTAATTACTTCTGGGCTTGAATTTGGGCTTCCTGTAGTAGTGAAGACCTTGAGTCCTCCATAGAAACTGCAATGAACAAGCATTTCATGGACTGAAAAGCGAGATTCTTGTTGCCTTCAAGAGACTTTTGCTTCCCAAAAGCCTCTCCATTTAGTTCAGTAAGGGCTGGACCAAACCACATTGGAGGCATCCACCCCATCCCTCACCCGCAGTCATGCAGAGCACCAGCATCACCCATAATACAGCATCCATTGCATGCACACCACAGCCATCACACTTCCTCATGCAACAACCAGAAATGATGGGCTTCCATATGCCACAAATCATTTTTTTCATCCTCTGATATGTATTTATTATTGAAAAATTAAAGGGTTTCCTACATCCTTATTTCCAAGCTGGGCCAAACACAGGCTCAGCAGCGAGCGATGCATATTGAGCAGGAAAAATAGAACTCCTTTCCTCGTGTTTCCATCATTTCTTTTCTGTGCATATGCAAATTGCTGGTTTATTTGTGCAAGATTTATGCAGCTAAATGATGGGGAATTACAGAGGCAATTCAGCACTTAGAAAGGAGAGAGACAATTGCTGCAATTTGCTCGTGCCATGCGCTAATTCCTTTGGAAAAGGCTTTTGCTCATTTATTTGCACCAAGCACAGGTTTCTGCCCCCTTAAGCAAGCTCAGGGAATCTTCTCCAGGGTCAATATACTGCAAATGGTATCTGTTCCTTTCCTGCCTGTGCCATCGCCTCCCCATAATCCTTTATAGCAATTAGTAACAATAATGAAATATAGCTGTGATTTCCCAGCAGCCAGGGCTTGTGAAACAAGCACATTTTCTGGTCAAATTGGCCGTTTAAGCATGCTGCTCAGGAAGCTTTAAATCCACCTCGATGCATTGCTACGAGCTGAGCTCCATGGGGGGGGAAACCACTGCTGGAAGCAGATTTCTTCCCTGCCAAAGTGGAGCTGCTCTGTGAGGGGATGCTCATAGGTGTGGGGTATCTCTCACCCCCATATGAACCTATGCATTGGGCTTGAAAGCCGGTGGCAACAAGAACTGGGTCATTTCCCAGGTTATCCTCCAGGTAGCTCCTAGGTGAGGCCGAGCAGGGCAATCCCACAGGGTTCATGGGGATCATGGAATCATAGAATCATTTAGGTTGGAAAAAGACTTTTATGATCAAGTCCAACCATTGACCTGCTGAGTCTGCCACATGTGGTGTGTCCCTCAGTGCCACATCTACACATCTTTTAAATCCCTGCAGGGATGGTGACTCCACCACTGCCCTGAGCAGCGTTTTCCAGTGCTTGACAACCCTTTCATTGGAGATATTGTTCCTCAGCTCCATCTAAACCTGCCCTGGCACAGCCTGGGGGCGTTTCCTCTTGTCCCATCCCTTGTTCCTTGAGAGCAGAGCCCAGCGCCTCCTCTCTCCATCCTCCTGTCAGGCACTTGTAGGGAGCCATCAGGTGCCCCCTGAGCCTTCTCCATCTGAACCCCCCAGGTCCCTCAGCCGTTCCCCATCTCTTGTGCTCCAGGCCCTGCACCAGCTCCATTCCCTTCTCTGGCCCTGCTCCAGCACCTCAAGGTCTCTCTTGTAGTGAAGGGCCCAGAACTGGACACAGGATCCAAGGTGCAGCCTCACCAGTGCCCAGCACAGGGGCACAATCCCTGCCCTGGCCCTGCTGCCGCACTGGTGCTGATCCAGGCCAGGATGCTGATGGCTTCCTGGCTGCCTGGGCACAAGCTGCTCATGTTCAGCTCCATCAATCAGCACCCCCAGCACCTTTCCCATGAGCAGTTTCAACTGCTCTTCCCCAACCCTCGAGCATTGCATGGGGTTGTTGTGGCCCAAGTGCAAGACCCAGCACTGAGCCTAATGCCTTAGATCCACTGTCCTGATGCAGGATGGAGATGGGACACAGGGACCCCATCCAGAGCCCCAGGAACTAACCTGGAGGTCCTGCGAAAGGAGTGGTTGTAGTTAAATGTCATCAGACAGCTGGTACCCAGCACTCAGGAGGAAGGGAAGTGATTTAGGCTTGGTCATTATCAGAACAACATGTGTGGAGGATGGGGCAATGAGAAGAGCAGCCGTTTTCTATTAGGATAAGAGTGGGTCAGGTGTAGTTAAAACTGGGTAAATGGAGCAGGAAATGTGGCTGTATATTATTCACCCAAGATATATTGCACACATTAGCTGTGTTTGATCGGGTTATCCGGAGTCTCGGCGCTCCGAGTGGTGTTTTAGGGTGGCCAAATCCAGGCTTTGTACTCTATTAAAACAAATATATTGCTGGTGTTTAATAAAGTCACTGAGTTTAAACATAACCCGAAGTCATTGAGCCGTCTCCTCTGGAAGTCTGCGCTCGTAATGAATCCATGCCCGCGATGGGCTTTTGAAGGTGGAAGGTGTGATGGTCATATTGTTTCTATAGGAAAATAATTTATGGATATTCATTTAATGATGTTACAGCTTCCAAAGTGTTCCTGCTCCTGGCAGCCCTTATGGTTTCTATCCTGGCACAGAGGGGATGGAGGCTTTGCTGCAAGCACTCCTGGGCTACCCTGTGCTGTGCCTGGGCTGGTGGAGCAAGGCTGGTGTGAAATGCAGCTGTGGGAACTGCACTGGCTTTGCAGAAGTAATGGGAAAAGAAGCTTTTCTCTATGGAGAAGCCACACGCAGATGGCATGGCTGGGAATAGGCAAGTGGAGATGAGCTGAGGGGTTTTTGGTGCTTGAAGCTTCTGAGTCTTAATGAAGATTGTCTGTCTGCTTGAAAGCAGGAAAGTGAAGCAGCTAAAATTAACTTGCATTAGGTGATCTAAGAAATAATACCTTTCATCTCAGCTGTGTCCTATGCAGCATCTTTTATCTGCATTTACCTTTGATACTCTTTCCCCCACCCTTTGGTGCATAAAGGGCACTTTGCTATGTCCCTATAGCTCTGTCCTAACTTCTGGGATAAATAGATCTGGTAAATATGAGCTCCTGGTTAGGCAGCATCCCTCTTTCCTTTCACTGATGGAGAGCTGAGGTCCAGATCCCTTTGAAACACCGGGATCCACACACCCAGGCTCACCCCATGGACATGGGGAGGAAGAGCAAACCCCCCTGGGGACAAACCCTGCCCCGAGGCTCATCTCCTCTATCTCTCTATTAAATATAGAGATGTGGGAAGCGGAACAAGTCTGTGCAAGGAGCTCAGCCAAGTGTTGGACCCATTCCTTCCCCACCTGAGATCTCCATAGAGGAGCCTCTGCTGCAGCTGAAGATGCTGCTTTGTGTTCAGACCCAAACCAAGTGTCACTGCTGCAGGGACACTGCCCTGGCTCCCCATCCCCTGCTGCCCCGGGGCCGTGCTCGGTGCCTCACCACAGCCCATCTGCGGGCAGTAAATCCCGCAGCAGCATCAGGCACTGACTGTGGCTTCATTCCCTCTTTGCCTCCAACAAAGCTCTATTGTTGCTGTGTGCCCTGCACTCAGGAGCCCCCGAGCTCCGGCCATATATCTGCCCTTGCCGGAGCCTGGAGGGTGGCTGGGACCTCAAAGGGGTCAGTGAAAGGGAACGTCACGGCTGGATGGCAATTACCCCTCCGGCTGGGAGAGCCGGGGCCGACGCTGCTCTGTGACCTGGAGCCCTTAGAGCATCCTGAAGGGTCCCAGGGCAGCGAAGCTCTGTTTGCTCTGCTTCAGTGTGGCTGCGAATCACAGAGGGGATGGGTTGGAAGGGACCTTAAAGCTCCTCCAGCTCTAACCCCTTCCACAGGCAGGGACCCCTTCCACTGGAGCAGCTGCTCCAAGCCCCTGTGTCCAACCTGGCCTTGAGCACTGCCAGGGATGGGGCAGCTCTGGGCACCCTCTGCCCAGCAGATGCTAAATGGGGTTAAATCCCAAAGAAACAGCAAACCACAAGGGTGCAAATTGCTGGGCTTGTGTTAAATGGGAAGTACTGGGTGGTATCAGGCAAAACAGAACAAGGTGATTTGTACCCAGGGCAGCTGGGGACGCTTCCCTGTCCTTGCCCAATGGGCTGGAACAGAGGCAGTAGTTCTAGAGGAAAGCCTCCCTGTGCCTCCTCCTGATGCTCAACAGTGCTTTATGTATTTAATCCCCCCCCCAGGAAAAAGCCCAATTCCCTCTCCTGGCCACAAGCAAATCCCATTCCCGGGAGCAAGCAGCAGCTCCCAGCCAGCCCCTTCCCACAGGTCCAGGGGGAGCAAAGGCTGCTGGCTCCCATCAATGCATCCAAATGAAACCAGCATGGGCAGAAGGTGCTAGTTTTGGGGGGAAGGATACTCTCACCCCGGGGCGATGCCTGTGTCCTATGTGCGTTTATGAAACACTTTCTGGTTGGGACTTGAAGGATGCTCATTGAAAATCAGGCTGCCATGGAAACCAAAGGTGTTTAGTCTTTTGGGAATGCTGTTGGACGGAGGGATGCAGGGAGAGGTGTGGGAGGGGGGAGGAAAAGCCTCTGCAGATGAGGCATTTTAGCAACCCCCTCGATTCACCATCACTTGGTACCTGTCTGCTGCTTGTGGCTGCTAATTGTGGAGAGAAGGGTTCATCTCTTTACGGGATGCTTTTCCTCGCCCCAGGGACCTTCCTTGCCCTAAGTGCATCCAAGCGCGGATGTGGCACATGGATCCTCTGGAGGCAGGGATTTGCTGTAGCATCAGCACAGGTTCCGTAAGGAATCAGCAGCTGCGGATCCCCGAGCATCCCTCTTGCCTTTGGCTCCAGATCCCTGACCGGAGGCAGCAGGTCGGGGACCTTCAGCTCCTCCGGGACCCCTGGTCCCAGCAGGATGGGTCCCCTGCAGCCCCTGCCCCATTCCTTGAGGATGAAGCCCCGGGATGCACAAGCATGGAGAAATAACGGAATTGTCCCTCTCCTCCCCTCTCTGCCGTGCCCCATTCACTGCAATGAACGGAGCACATCCACGCTGGGACAGCAGCGTTAACGAAGGGCAGGGGGTCATTACCAACCCCTCTTCTCATCCTACACCTTTCACTTCCAGCGCTGTCCCTGCAGCAAACTCCCTCTCCTTCCCCTCTCCATCCTCAGGAGCCATGGGCAGGAGCGGGGGGCTCCCCCCCATCCCTCACCATGGTAAGCACCCCCCAGCACGTGTTTAATCGGAGCAATTAAATGAGTTGCCCTAGAGGAAGGACAGGAGCAGGTCCCTATTGCACGCACAGTGCAGCTCTTGGTGCTGCACCCTGCAAGCCCTGGCTGCAGGCGCTGATGCTGCTGGAGGGTGTCATTAACTCTAATTAATGACAAAGAGACCCAGCGCTTTCCATTGGGCTGCTGCTGTGGGCAGGGGCAAGGACCCTGCAATGCAATGGCTCAGCCCGGCTTTGAAGGCAGGAATGCAAAGACATAGATGGAAAGAGGCAGAGCAGCCCCCTCCATCCTATGAAATGTTCCCGAAATCAGCACATTTCCATAGAAAACCTTGGATTTGTCCTGGTGCGATGGGAAATCCTCAGCAATGGCAGACGGGGGTTTCAGGTCGATTAACCCAGGATTGGGATTTCTCCCTCCTGCAGCAGTTAATGCTCTGCCAGTGTTTTACCACCCTATCCAGCTCCGTAATTACAGTGAGTGCTCGGAGCAATTAGCGGATGCTTAAAGCCATTAGCACCCCCCCCCCCTCCCCATGTAGCCTGTAGCTCATGGCCATGGCCTGCAGCCCTGTGAGGGATCAAACAGCGCCAGGTAGCATCCTCCTGGTACCTGCAGTGAGCAGCACCCCCACTTCCTCCTGAATTCAGATGTACATCTCGTTTTCCCTATTAAACACCAGCAAAACTCCAGCGATGTCCTTAGCAGGGATGCTGAGCATCCCAGGAGCTGGGGCCAAGTGCTTCAGTGTGGATTCCCTGATGGCTGATAAAATCAGTGTCTGCTCACTGAGCTGGGCAGGATGGGTTTGTGCTGGGATTGCACAAACCTGCTGTCCTTTCATTTCTCTGGGATTTTGATGTTGCCTCTGGTTTGTGATGGGGTTTGTGGTCAGGAATTCTTTCTTGTTCACTGCTGGAATAAATCTAAAGCCCATGAGGGTCTGGGGCTGTCCTGAAACGTCCATTTTCAGAGGGAAAAGAGAAAACCTTGCCTGGGGTCTCATCCAGGAGGACAAGGGGACAGGGGTGAGGAGCAGAGGGGATACATGGATGCGTATCACACATCAACATATCACACAGCAACATATCACACATCAACATATCACACAGCAACATCTCAACACATTTTCATATCTGAAAAGGAAAACAAATGTTTTATATGTATTTTTCTTGGAATTGCAGCTGTTGCCTCCATGTGTCATGCAGATCTGAGCTCAGTGGTTTAGGTTTAAGGGTTTATCAATGGCTGGGCACCCATGAGCCATCCACCTCCAGCACCGTGGCTCAGGTTAAAGGATGGAGATGAAGCTCCATAACGCGATCCTGGTGTAGTGGTGAGCACAGACACCTCAAATACAAGGTTTCCATTCCAAATGGAAGCATCTCCGTTCATTTTTTTCACATACCATAAGAGGACAGCAAACAACATCCAAAATATTCCCCCAAAAGGTCATTTCTTTCAAGGTCTCCCCAAAAAATGCAGGTTAAAAAAGTCCTGGGAGAAGCTAGAGGCTGTTCACCAGATCTTGTAATGTTCAACATCTCACATGCAGGGACTTTGGTGCTCTTTTCCTTCCTTTGATGTAAAGATTTAGGAGCTTTAATGTGGCACATCCTGACCTGCGTGGCCCCGCATCCAGGGTGTCCGCAGTGGCCTGGCTGTCCCTGGGCAGAGCCCTGTGTCCCCAGCAGTGATGACCCCTCTTCATCATATGTGAATAGCTGGGAAAATGCTTTTGTCCTTCTTCGCATCCTTTTACAATCATAGAAAAGGAATAAAGATGAAGCTGCTGTGAAAACCACAGTGTTTTCAATGGGGCTGAGTGATCCCATTGGGGCTGTGCTGGTCCATGGGGTGTCCATGGGAGAAGCTGGGGCTGCTTTTCCAAGCCCAAATCTTAAATCACCCATGTATTTATCACTCAGAGCACTCTAAACCAGCGTGTGGCAACTGTAAATACTTTTAACCACCTAAAGGATTCTGTTCTCTTTGGGAAGTGCATTGCTCTCTGTGTGACTTATTCCTCTCTAGATCGATGTGCATGGGGGGTTATAGGCACACGTGCCCTTGTATCTGCTTGTGGTTAGTTGATAATGCAAAACCATCTGGGCTGTTGTGTTCTTTTCCATGTATCCCTGTGATACAGGACACGAAAATAACGTGAGGGTTAAAAGGAATACAATGATGTGGAGGATGGTATCGTTCGTGCTGGGTGAAACCCTGTGAACAAAGCAATTGGCATCATTTCCCTTGCAAATTGAGCAGGGAAGCAAAATACCATTTATGGAACTGTAATTTATTCTCCGGGAATCAGGCACTTAGAGAGTTGTCTTGTGGCAGGTGAAGTTACAGGAATGGGAGGAAATAGATGAATGATGGACGTGACAGCATCCCAGGGTGAAGCATCACAGCAGCCTTGGGAAGCTGTGAGCTCCCTGCGCAGACTGGGTCTATGCTGTGTTCTGAGGACATCAAACCTCTAGGGCTGGCTGCAGCCACACGGGCAGCAGTAAGGTTCAGGAGGTCCCTGCACCCCATTGCCTCCATCCTGCTGCATCTCATGCTGGGGAGCCCTTCAGAAGCCAAATAGCAAAGTCTGGCCCATCACTTTCCTCTGCTTGCAATTAGGCCCTTCCTTAATGATCCTCTTTCTTGCAGATATGTGTGTTCTTCTGGTTTGGTCCTGTGCAACTAAAACCAGGCAATGTGGACAAGCAAAGTCACCCCTCCAGTGGGGACAACACCACTGCATCAAACCCCATCATCAGCTGCTCCAGAGGAGCTGCAGGAGATGCTCCATGACCTAGTTCATTGGAGAAGGTCTCCTTTCTCCCTGAATTTTAGTCCCCATCCTTCTTAAGCCTGTTTCTTCTGTCCAGGAGGTGACCCCCCTACAAGGGCATCCCTTGGTAGCCAACAGGCACTGAGGAGTCATTGCAATAGGGATGGGAAGACATCAAATATAACAGGCACAAGATGGGGACACAGCGCACTAAAGTCAATGGGTGATTAGGAGGCCTGGCCTTATCTTCTGGCATGGGGCAGTTTGTGGACCTCTTAGAGCTGTGCATCCTGACCTGGGGCTGTGCTCTGGCTGTGTGTCTTGTGTCTTTATTAAGGGAGATATCAGAAAATCACAGACTGGTTTGGGTAGGAAAGGATCTCACCATCATCCAGCTCCACACCTTCCATTAGAGCAGGTTGCTCCAAGCCCCATCCAACCTGATCCTGTGATTTCTGTACCAGAACCTCTTCAGATTTCACCCAAGGGCTGGATCCCACCTCTGCCTTGGGAACAGGGCCCTGGCAGGGAAGGGAAGGGAGGAAATTCCTGATCTTCCAAACAAAGTTTCAGATAAAGAAATGAATCAAACAAAGGCCTTAAATACATTATTGCTGGTGGCCACTCTGTCATGACCAGTACCCAACACCCCACAATGGGATGAGGGTTGTCTCAAGGGCTGTCTCCAGGAGCATCTGGGGCTTGATACCATCAAGCACATCAGGGTGCTGTGAGTTGAGGTGTGCTTTTGGCACGCTGTTAAACCCTAATCCCTGCAGTGAGCTCCTTAGGGCAAGAGAGGGTATTGCCATGATTGGTGCCATTGGTGCTCATCTCCCTGCGGCGCTTGCTGAAGGTGATGGTAAAAGGGAGTTCGTGACCCGAGGCTGTAATAGTGTGTCACGTATTAAAGGAGCATGTTTGAAACCACATTAGATTATTAAAATTCATAGGAGTGATTTATAGGGGTTTTTAAAACCAGCAGCTTGCCAATATAAATTGGCTTAGGAAAGTCAACTGTAATCCACCCAGGTCCAAATAATGACATTTCCTCCAATACATCCCAAAAGCTGAAAAGCAGAAAATAATATCCAGGCTCCAGAGATAAGGCGAGGACCCAAGGGAAAGAGGACTCTGAAATATTCATGCAATCATAGATTGGATGGTGGAAACGGCCGTTCCCAGCGGCTGTGTTTAGGGACTGATGAATTTAGTTACTGTACCTTTATATTTATCGCTCAATAAACAAGACAAGCTCCTTTACGACGCTGAGCAAGACTAATTTAGCTATTTTAGCACTAAGGAAATGGCTTTCCTGGGCAAGATGAGGGTTTGATGGCTCTGGATGAAATCAGGAGGCTTCTCATTCAGCCAGAGCAGTGGCTCTGATGGTGAGTAACATGCTGGAGACCCCCATTGATGGATGAAACACCCCTGGTCCAGGCTGCATGGGGTCCGGGTGCCAGGACCTGGGCTTTGGGATGCTGCAGCCTCTCCGGGACACCTGCACTGATGAAGCTGTTCCAGCTCTTGATTTTTAAGGATTCTTTTTCGAGGCAGAAATGGTCCCAATAAAGGTTTTATAGCAGCGGCACCAGGATTAAACCTGGCTTCGTAAATGTGTCAGCACACGAAACGGGGATGCCCGGCTGGTGTTAGTGCTAAATGACCTTTCAGATAGTTAGGGCTTTATGGGATATGATAAATCCTCCCTGTGTTGCAGGGTTATAACCAGGACATTAGCAGTAACCTCTTCTCCAAGGCATGAACCCAATGCCCAACTCAATTTTGTCTTAGTTATTTTGGAGCTGAAGATGCTGCTCTGGATCTGAGCTGCTTCCAGCAGCAACTGGAATGCACACAGTCAAAAGGAGGTTTCTTCTCTTAAAGATGGGGTTCGAGCACTCAGGTAAGGGGGGTTTTGAGCCCACTTGTATTTCCAGCAGCCAAAATCAAAGCGATTCAAACGTATTACTGCGGTGGGGGTTTATTTCCTTAGTTTCTAAGACTTCAGATTACTGTTGTCAAGCCTTTTGTCTTTATTGCCATGAAGGCAGGAAAGTCCTTTTTAATGAAAGCCACAAGCTTTATACAATACCCTGACTCCGCAGCTGCCATCTGAAGCACCGTATTCCACTGAACTTACATGAAAATCCCCCGAGTGAGCAGCTCTGATCTGTCTCTTCACCTCTTGTGTTGCCACTGGGAAATAAAACCAGTTTTTATACTTGTATGTATTATGAAGGATATATTTAGACAATCTGTGCTGCAGTTCAGCAGTTTCTAGAGCTTCGGGGTGTTGTTTGGAGTGACTCTTCCCTCACCTGCTTATTGAAACCCTCTTTGGAAAGCGCTGCTGGGCTCGGGCTCACTCATCCATCCCCTACAGCCCTTCGCTGTGGCTGTTCTTTGGCACTGAGAGCAGCAGCAAAGGAGAGGATGGGGCTGTTCCTCCCAGCAGCTCATCAATAAATGGTGTTTTCCCAAAGCAATCCATCCTGCGCTCTGCTTTGCCATGGACACCAGGGAGATGCCAGCTCCTTCCCAAGGGCTCCCCACACACTGGTCTTCACTTGCAAGTTATCACATTGCCAGCAGCTGCTTCCCTCTGCATCCCACCTGGCATCAACCCCCTGTGCATGGTTAGGTGAGCTTCCAGGTGGGAATGCCCATCCCACCTCAGCCATCGCAGACCAGGTTGCAGCTGGGCTGGAAAGGGCCCGAGCATGGCTTTAAACTGGGGCTTCTGCAAAGAGCCAGCAGGTAAAGGGATGCTCCATTCACAGCAGTGGGAGAAGCTGACAGCAGCAAGAGCTGAGAGCCAGGATTAACTGGAAACCAATTGCACCTCCAAGCATGAGGCATCACACCAGGACCTTGGAGGGCTCCATCCTGCCTCTGCCAATGGCTTGGCCTGAGGTTTATGAGCAAAGCAGCAGAATAAACCCCCTTCAACCCCCAACAACTTCATTTAGAAGCTGCTCTTTAAGAGGAACCAGATTCCCATCCCTCTGCATGACGGGCACGAAGAAAGCACCACTCAGGCTGACCCACTCGAGCTCCTTTATTCTAGCTTTATTTCTCTTGTACAAGTAGCCACAGGCTAAAACCTAAACAGAGCAAACTACGAAAAGAAAACCAAGAAAAAGAAAGGGCTTTGTTTTATTATCTTTCTTTTATACAGAGCTAACAATCACGGGATCAGTGGGATTTCAACATCGAGACAGTTCAAAGGAAGGAAGGTAGAAAATAAACAGTAGAAAAGTGCTTTGCAAGTTGGGTTTTTAACAGTCCTCTTAACTGCTGACTCCCAAAGAGGAATGGGACAAAGGTTCAGCACCATCTCTACTATCACTTTATTACAGATGTAAAGATATTGCAAGTTTAAACGATGGAAACACGATCAAGGTAAAAACCCCTCTTTGCTTTGTAAGTAAGACCCTGATCCAAAGCCCCATGAAATCAGGCTTTCCCCTGACTTGCTGGGCTTTGCACCGGCCCCATCCCTTCTTGTTACACGATGCTGAGGCTCAGACTCTGCTCCCGGAGGCAACTTGGAGCCGTTTCACTGATTTCCAGCATTATGGAGGGTTCTGGAGCCGTGGTCCTGCACCAGGAGCTGGTGCTCACATGGAAACACTTCCCTGCCCAAAGCCCCAGCCCTGTAGCCTTCAATCGCAGGTTTAAACTAACACCTTCCTGTTCCTTTCCCTTTTAATTTGGTGGGCGAGGGAAGTAAATGAGGAAGCATCACGTTGCTAGATGGGATCTCTAATCTGCCTCCACTGGCGCAGCATAGGGAGGGATAGGTTTCCAAACCCTGTTTGCACAGATGCAGTAGTTCCCTCCATGTCACTGCCATTTGTTTTCATAAGCTTTTCATTTCCTTTAAGTGTCCCTCCCAGACTTCAGTGCTGTCAGTCAGCTCAGAAAGGGCTCAGGCACTGCACTGATCCCCCCTTTGATGCTGTGGGATGGTAACCCTGGAGGTACAGCCCCATGGGCAGCAAAACCCTTCCCTTCACCCCCCAGAAGCAGCAATACTCCTATTGCCAACTCAAAATGTACAGTCCCTTGGTATAATTTAGGGTAGAAGCTGTACAGACTCCCAAACTGGTCCAGCACTTCAACACATCAGCATCTTTACACAACAAGGACGATGAGAGATAACGGTAGACAAATAAATACCTGAATCCAACGGCATGAAAATACCCTGTCACAGCATCAAACTATTCCCTGGTCAACTAAAGATAATGTGGATACTATCCCTGAGGTAGCAGCCATCTCTGGTAAACTTGAGAGCTCCAAGAATAGGATGTGCCCATTATGGGTTACCAACAAGAAAATAAAATACTAAAGAAATCAGCTTTTTGGATGCTTTGTTCCTTGCTGTAATTTCAGCAGGAATCTTCTGCTATAAGATAGGAAAGTGAATGGGTTTGTTTGGATCTGCCCAGAAAAGGCAGAGAGTTGATTTAGTGGAATTATTTACTTGGAAAAACAGCAGAGGATGAGATTCCGACCCCAAACACAGGCAGTTGCCAGTGGCTCGCACTGATCCAACATCTGCCTGTTATCCAGTGGGGTTTATATCCGGATAAAACTTAATTCCTCCCATTAAAAAAAGGGAAAATAAAAAGGAAAAGAAATAAGGAATCTGGCAAGTTGTTACTTGAATGGTTGAGGTGACAGCTTGGCTGGTTCAGCCCGCTGTCCTGGTACATTAAATGATGCTCAAAGGCCTTTGCTCCATGGATGCAGCAAAGCTTTGCCTCAAGGCTCAGGAGGCCAGGGGCACAGGACAGCAGCAATGCTCCTGTTCAACCAACAGCCCGGCCAAATCCCAAAGGTGATTCCTTTGAAGAAGCCTCTGATTCCATGAAAACGGGTACGTGCTCATGGAAGACCTGGGAAGGATGTTCTTAACACCTGTGAAATAACATCCAAACCACCGGCAGCACAGGGGGACCTGCAGCCCTACACCTATCCAAGAACAACGTCTCTACCCAAGTCCAGCTGTTTACCCAAGTACAACATGTCCACTCAAGTACATGTGTACCTAAGTACAACCTATCCACCCAAGTACAACATATCCACCCATGTACAACCGTGTCTTAAGCACAGAGTAACAATCCTGTGGTTTCCCTCAAACACAGGGCAGCAGTTTGGCTCAACCAAGGACAGACTTGAAGCTGAGACCAAACAGAAGCTGTCTTTGTTCTTTTTCCCTTCTTGTTTTACAGGGTAAAGGCCAGACGTATTCCAGGTGGTGTTTTCCCAAGGTTTTGGTTGGCACAGCCTTGCCTCCGGCCTGGCATTGATGAATGGCAAGAGGTGCTGTTACGTGTTGCTTCTCCAGCTAAGTGGCAGCTAGAGGTAATCACAGCATAAAGCCAGAACGTGCCATTTCTGAAGGGATTTTGCCCACTTTTGTGGACTTGGAAGGCTTGGAAAACCCATGGAAGACCACATCCTCCTGCTGGATCTCCAGACTTCAGCCTCATCCCTTCGGGGGCTGACCTGCCACAACCATCAGCATTAGGTCCCAATGGTATGGATCGACAAGAGCGGAAAAGAAACCCCAAAAAAAGAGGAAAAGCTAAACATCTAAAAAATAGCCTTTAAAGATTTACATCCATCTTCCACCGTCTCAAACCAACACATCATCTGCACTGGTTTAAGCCATCACATTTCTGCATAATGAAACCAAAAGGAAAAAGCTCTATTCTTGACATACTATTGTCTTTCAACTAGTCAAATGGCACAGCATTTCCCTTTAATAAAAGGAAGTAGTGACAAATACTTGTTACTATTACAATATCACAATAATATGATATTAAATTAATAGCATGTTCCCAGCTCCAGCAAGTCTGAGCTGAAAGCTACTCTAAACTCTGTGTTCACTTTGGCAACAGGACTTCTTCAACGTGAACGTCGGCGATACACACACAAAAGAAAACAACATAAAGAAAAGCTGGGCTGGAGCGGGATGGCAGGAGGAGATTGGGTTTTCTTTGATATGAGGTTATAACTCGAGCTGTTTGGCATCTCCTCCTCCCTTCTGCCCTTTCCAAGTCCCATCATCCTCCAGTTCCCACCATGGGATGGGCTGTGTTATTGGTTTCACATGGTGCCATCAGTGCTGTCCCTCTGTGGTCCCTTTCCCATCACATCTCCAGGTCCAGCATCATGCAGAAAGGAGCATCTCCCCACAGGAGGGGTGAGCAGGAATCGATCTAATGTCCATTTCACCTCTTTGGTGGGGTGAGGAGAGGCTATTTGGGGGTTTAATGTATAAATTTAACCCTTTGCATTTATTCTGCCCTGCATGATGCCTACAGGAGGAGGAGTTTTGATGGCAGAGGGCTACGAACACCAAGCCTCAAGAGTTTCTTGCTCTTGAGGTCAATGCCATTAACATCTGCTTGGGCCAAGCTGGGTGATTTGATCTGGAAGGACGGAGTCCTGCTCACAGCTAACCCAGCCCAGCACCAGGACACAGCACAGGGGAAGAGATGTTTGCCTCATGGTCCTGTATACTGTATTATTTACACAGTTATCAGTAGCATCCCATTGCCAAATGGGAAGGAGATGAGGGCTCTTTCTGACACAAGGGACTCTCCCATGGGTACCATTTAAAAAAATACAATTATTACTTTTCTTTTAAACTTAAACTCATTTTCTTTCCTGATTCCTTTCACTTGTCCTTGCAAACAGGTGACTTTTGATTTGCCACCACCTATACAAAGAGCTCAAACCTTCACATTCGCCCCGTTTTAACCAACCCACGCGGTGGGGAAGGAGCTGCCCGAGGTCCCTGTCCCCTGTGCGTGCCCCCATCACACCCCATGGATGACACCAGACTCACAAGGCTGCATGATGGACACCCAAAAGCCACCATGGCAGGGTTGTGGTTGGTCCCTGGAGGTGGTGGGGGTCATGCACAAACCCTCTCTTTGGTGTTGGGAGCTCCTCTGCCCACCCTGGGCATGGGGAAGGGGCGGCTGTTGGCAGCTCCAAGCATCTGGAATCCCTCCTGGTCATATCCCTCCCAAGGAAATGAGCCACTTTCAGCTCTGTTCATCCTCTGGATGATCTCCTGCTAGCTGGAAATACACTGGAGGAGGTGGGAGCAGCTCAGTAGCATCTCAAGAGGTTTTGGAAGTGCTGTATCAGTTTCCTCACAGATGCTCTTGAAGGGACAAAACAGGGATGTCCAGGTTCACACCTCCCAAGGGTGTCTTATGCTGCTTGTGCTGGCACACGCCATAAATCATCCTGCTGGGAATCAGCCTTGGAGAGCAGCATGCTCATGGGCCAAGAGGGTGCCCTGCCCCCAGCACTGGTATCTGAGCACCCTGCATGCCCCACTCCATCCCAAATACACCCGGGATGGGTCGAGGCAGCCACCACCAGCACCCAAATCAGCCCTGCAAAGCAATGGTGCTGGTGAAGCAGGGGGCATTGAGCCATGTGTCTGATGGCCCCAACAACCTTTAAAGTAACAAAACCGTGGTACAAATCTCCCCCACACAGCATCACACCAGAGCCCCGCTACATGCCCTAAAAGTAAAGCTCATAACACTAGAGAAGCATCTTGCTTCATGTGGGGCTGGGTGGGAGAGGCAGGAATGGGGGGAGAGGAGAGGATGCACACACACACACACACACAAACACACATGAATTCCTATCACGCTTGAGGTAGAACATTGCTTTCAAAGGTTTGGAAGTGCTTTACATGGGAATACCGACAAGAACAGCACCGAGGCGGCAGGTACAGAGCGCGACTGCTGAGGTAGGACCAAGCTTGTACTGACCAAGTGCTACACTACTTGATTTCTGAACACGAAGGAAGACGCAGGTATCTCTGCTTCCCAGAAGACATTCATTCCGGTTGAGGTAGGTTCTGAGTCCACTCGGGTTGTCCGTCCAAGTCTTTCAGTAGCCCTCAGGCAGGCATCCTTTGACACACACACACTCTGCTTGCTTTTTTTTCTCTTTTTTTCCTTTTTTTTTCCATATTATTTCGAGTCCATCAGCAAAAAAAGTATCCTGAGAAATAGAGAAAGTGTACAAAAGCATCGGATCCATGGAGAGACACCTTCCGGTTGTTGGAGTCAAGGCAGAAGGATTTCTCCAAATCCAGTCTTTTGGAAAGAAACAATAGATCCATAAAAGTAATCCTAAAGCTGCTGATCAGGAAAACATCTGGGATGCCAAGAGGAGGCTCCATTGTATCCCCAGTCTGTCCGAGATGGGAGACTTTGCCACACTCTGCCAAGGAGTCTTTTACTTAGCAGCTGCAGGGAAAACCCATCGTGACCGTTCTCAGTAAAGCCATCATCGGCAGGAACACACCGAGAGGCCCGAGGGAGGTCAGAAAGATCAACTGCAGAGAGTTTCCAAAAGGCTGGATACATATATATATATTTATATATATATATAAAAATAAAGCAAAACAAAAAAATAACAATCAGACCGTAGAAATCTTCAATTGACCTGAGATTGACAACTCCTTGTAAAGACATCACATTGGTTTCTGGTAACTCCTACAAGAGGGTTTGAGTCTTGGCAGTTTTATCCTTCATTGGCAGGATGATGGTCAGAAGCTGGAGCACTGGGATCGCCCAGCGGGTCTGGCTGCTCCTCGATGATGCTGAACTCATCCAGAGGGAGTGTGGTTATCTGGGTTTCATCATGGGGGGCTGGTGGAGCCGACTGCAGAGAGAGAAGGGACAATGCAGTGATGGGTGGCAGGTCACCAATGCCCTTAGACATGCACCCAGGGGTGCTCTGATCCCGCTGGACTCACCGTTATGCCCTTATCCTGCTGCTCCTGGGATGGGGATGCTGGGAATAACCTCTCCAGCTCATTCATATCCAACTGCTTTCCATTCAAGTCCCGGTCGTCCCTGTCCCTGCGAGCAGCCCCATTCAGGACGAGGCCTGAGGTGCTCCGCTGGCTCCTGGGGATCTGTGGTGTCGAGAGCTGCTCCTGCACGTTTTTGCACATCAGCAGCCTAAAGAGTAGAGATGGAGCCTGAGGGTGAGCAAAGTGTTGCCACCCCCTCCCCAAGCCCAAGTCTGCCTTATCCCTGTGCTATGCTCCTTCACTCCTGAAATTCCTCCTCTAAAGTCACATTCCCTTTGCCATTAAAGTGCTTCTGCTTTACAGGGGGGTCAAGGCTTGCCAGAGCTGAAATAGTGACACTCCTGGGAAGTACCAGATCCTTCAGCTGGGGACTGTGCTCATTTGGTATGTTCAGAGAAGCCTGCTGGACCTGTGTGCCTGGGAGGGAGGCAGGAGAAGCACCCAGAAGTCATGGGAGCTGGGATGTGCATACTAAACAGTCCATCATCACTGTGAGGCATGTGAGACCCCCATGGGGACACCCACATGGCATTAAGGAACCCATCACCCCTCGTGAGCAGTGACACGAGCAGCCCCTACCTTCCTCTGTACCCAAACATGAGGAAGAGGATGCAGAATATGATGCATGTGACACCGATGTGGATCCCAATGATGATGCCGGTTGTGGAGGTTTTATTGTTCTGCTCATCCTTCATGCAGTCACACGGGGGATTCAGCACTGCCAAAAGAAAGGGGGAGAAAGGGGATGAAAGGGGGTCAGTGCTGCTGATTTCCTATTGCTCCTCCAGCTTTTGGGGAGCCCACACAAAGCCTGGGTAGTGCTGAGAGCAGAGTATGGGGAAGAGCAGAGCAAGGTGGGTATCCCACGCAGGGCACTGCCTCACAAAGCAGCTCCCCTGCTCCTGGCACCCCAGGAAGGCAGTCACAGCAAGCACAGGACTGGAAGGTCCATAGGGAGCCAGCCCATTACCCAGGCTGCTGTTACTAGATACAACTAATGACCAAAACAGACTCTGATGTTAACTCCTGCACACCCTGTGTCCGAGGTGGGAGGTGAGAGGCTGCCACCGCACCAGAGCAGGTTGGTACCCGATGGAAAGCACCGGGTAGGCAGATCCCAACAAGACTGGTATTTACTCCAGCACAGACAGAGCAGTAATAACTGTCTCTTGAAGATATTCCCACTGGAAGGCTTAAAAGGCTTCCAAGTGCAGCAGGATGTTTTTTACACGTAGATGAATATGAAAGGTGTGATCAGCTAGAGGCTCCCTCTGGAGATTTCCCCTTTTCTGCCACATAATGCAGTGCTCATGCTCTACAGCCCTTCTCCTTTCCAAAGCCATGTGTTCTCCCTTCCTGGTGCCAGCAAAGGCCAAAATATCCAGGACAGCTCCAAAAGATGCTCTGCGCCCCATGTCTTACCCCAGTATGGCAGCTCTTAGTACATGCATGGAAGTATGTTCATGTTCATGGCCTCACCTCTAGCTCGAGCTTAGGGACAAAACTGGCAGTTACAGGTTCATTTGTTCTTCTCCCCCTTAGCAAAAAACCATCAGGTTGGACCAACAGGGATGGTGCAAACCATGGGGCAGAAAAGCCGCATCAATGAGCACCAGGCACTCCCAGCCCAGCAGGGTTTTGTGTCGTTTGCTTATTTGTGATGTTGGAAAGAAAGGAGTGGCCACAATGTCCCATCTCACCTGTCCTCTCCACAGTTTCCCTCAAGGACACGAAGCGGACAGTTGAATTTCCATCTCCGTGCTGGTTATAGGCAAGGAGCTTGACTTCATACACCACTGATGCATCTGTTCGAAGGAGGCACAAGAAGAGCATTTCAGGCGTAATCGTTAGTGGTATCTCCCCATGTGATGCTTCTCTAGGAAAATCTCTAGGATGCTTCTCTAGGAATCCTATCAAATATCTACAGGGGCCTACAAAAAGTCTGGAGAGGGACTTTTTACAAGGACATGTAGTGACATGACAAGAGGAAATGACTTTAAACTGGCAGAGGAGAGATCAAGAGTCTTTATTATGAGGGTGCTGAGGCACTGGCACAGGGTGCCCAGAGAAGCTGCGGCTGCCCCATCCCTGGCAGTGTTCAAAGCCAGGTTGGACACAGGGGCTTGGAGCAGCTGCTCCAGTGGAAGGGGTCCCTGCCTGTGGCAGGGGTTGGAACTGGATGAGCTTTAAGGTCCCTTTCAAACCCAAACCAGTCTGGGTTTATAAGGTGCTGCAAACACCTCTGTTACTGGGAAAGCACCCCAAAACCCTGGGGGAGAGCTGCAGCATCTCTCATTTAGTGGCAGCACAACACATCCGAGCTCTCCTCTGCTAATCCCAGGGTCGGGAGGGGACATGGATCAAGCTGTTACCGTACTCACCCAGGTGGGTAATGTTGTAGGCTGTCACATTGCTGGGCAGTAGCACTGGACCTGTGTACTGGGAGAGGTGGACCTTGCGGTAATACAGCTTGAAGCCTTCATGCTGGCCCAGTTTGATGGAGGGCTCCCACGTCGCCTGGACGGCCGTGCTGTTAATGACTTTAATAAAGAGGGATGGCATGGCTGGGACTGAAAGAGACAGACAAAGACAGTGGGTTGTGTGTGCTTTCATCATCTGAATGGCGAGAAATCCCCCAGCAGCCTTTCCCTGCGGCCAGTGCACCAAGGAATGTGCTAGGTGAGATTGAGAAACATCGGATCAGAGCAGATCCTGGTTTAACAGCTCTGAGTCTCTTCAGGGAGCTGTATGAGTTGCCAAGGGTTTCCTCTGCTCGGTTCAGCAAGCAGAGAGGCTGCAATCTGATGCTTGGCCCTGGGTCAGGGCAGGAATGCAGCGACTCTGGCAATGCATTCCCAAATTCCACCTTTCTGCCCTCACCCTCAGGGTAGTGAGGACCTTTCAGAGTGATTAATCCCCCCAGGAGGAAGGAACAAGAAGGGATGGAGCTGGAGATGTCAGTCTTAAGAGCCTGCTGGGTGCTGCACTGGCTTGCACGGTGCACAGGAGCTTGCTCTCCTGTCAGCTTTAGGAAGGTTTGTGATTCTGTGCTGGGGACTCAGGAGAGAGCCAGGGGATGGCCATTAAACAGCCCTAAATACCTTTGCAGCCTGAGATCCCTGCACAGCTGTGGCTGGTTCCTTTTGGAAGGCAGGCACTTACCTGGCCTTAGGGGCGCATGGGGGTTTAGCTGGGAAGATGTCCCTGCTGCTGCCCAGGGTCACCGAGGCCTGAATCCACCAGGATGCCTTTTGCTCCAGTCAGTGCCCCAAAGCCCTGCCCTTGTTCTCGGGGGGTGCTGCAATAGGGGGTCAGGGCCATTCTCTGCCCAGGCCCCCATCCTGCCCCATCAGACTGGGCTGAGAGCCCCAGATTTGCAAACCAAAGCCAGTTTTGTTGGGATGCAGGTATCTGAGTTTTTCAAAGCTGGTTCTGCACCAAACCCTGCCCTGGAGCCCAGTGCAGCACAAGGACACACAGGACCACGCTTCCCTCAAACCTCTCCCTTCCCCTCTCCCTCCCTGTCTCACACAGGGATCACACCAAGGCAGAGATGTGTCTCAGCAGGACATTCCATAAAACATCCAGACCAAATGCTCCCATCAGCCTCTGGCACCATCCAGAGGGTGCAAAGCACCAGGTGCTGCAGGCTCTGCCCTGCTCAGGGCTTTGGCACCAGGAAGGAGAAGGGATTCTGGGCACTGCAGTGAGCTCAGCTACACCCTGCAGCAGAATCATCCAGCAGAACAGCCCTGCTCCTCCAGCAGCCCCCAGGCTTTGAGGCAGAGCCATTTTTCCAATCCCACCTGATTACAAGCTCATTCATTCCCAAATAGAAGGACTGCTGGGCTTGTGTCAGATTGATGCTGGGTTTTGGCTTGTTTTTCCCCAAAGGAGGAATAGTGCAAACCTGGCCTTTGGCAGAGAGTTCAGCACAACCACTTTGTGAGCCGCGGTGAAAAGCAGATGAAATGTGACCCTGTCAGTCTAAGACTGATGAGAGCTAAAAAGGGCATTTCCTCAACTGAACAGAAAAAGCAAAACCACACAGCACAAGGGTTTGGCTTTTCCCAGGCACTGAGAGCTCAAGCTTTCCCACAAGGAGAGTTAAGGGATGGAAAGGCATCACTCCTGGTGAGGAGGAGGACGTGGGCAGCTCTGTCTCTTCCCAAAGTGATGCTCTCTTTCAGGTTGCAGGGACTTTGCCTGATGTCCTCCAAACAAACATGGGGAGAGGATCAAGCCCCTGCTGACTGGTGAGCATCTTCATATGGATTCAGGAGGAAAGACTCAAGAGCAGGTGTCCTGGATCAGATTAATGAGATCCCATTGCCTGAGTGCTGCCAATGGGAAAAAACGGGGGGAAAAAGGTACTTCTTTCTTGCTAGGATTCATTCTGATGTGCATTTCATTGATGGGTGGCTGTACTTAGAAATTCCTGGGTTCAAAACAGAGTAAATCCTATTTATACCACAATGTTCCATTATTCCCAATGCTACATAGTTTTGCAATGCAATTAAATACTCTTTTCTTCTAATTCTCCCATTTCCTTCTAGGGCAGAATTAGGAATTGTCTGGATCCCCCCTCTGAGAAGCTGGACCCTTGCTTAAAACATCCTTTTCCAAACCACAGGTGCAAATGCCACAGAAAGGGAAATCACATCCCATGGACAAAGAAACACTGATGTGGGACATCCCGATTTGTTGGCTTTATTTTAGGGTTGCAGAGCCTTACATTTAATAAAAACCACAAGAATCTCTCTCCTTCAAAGTATGGAATATATAGTATTTATTCAAACTTTGATTATATATATGTATAATATCGACTATATGTATGCACTCGCAGAATGCATGTGCTCTTTATAAGGTTATTACACAAATAAGTGTATACAGATGGAGTATATCTGTGTGTGTATAAATATATGTACACACAGCAGTGTAGAGGTGCTTCACAGAAGTATATATAAGACATAATATGGATCTACTATAAGAGAGGCATCTCCCTCATGCTAAGGGCTGGGATACTTGTTTTCCTCTTCCGTGCTGTTTGGAATTTTCCCCAGGTCATTTCAACTTTCTTCTTGAAGGCGTCTTTAGCCGAAGATGACTAAAGGAACAGTCTTCACCCTAGAGAAATGTCAAAAAGTCCTGGAGAAAACCCTAAAAAGCATTAAAAGACACGAGCAAGGAGTGTGTGCTGCTTAACGAAGCGGAGAGGGTTTGAGATTCAAAATACCACAGCATTTGTGAAAGGGCATAAAGGAGAATGACAGGGAGGAGCTGGAAGGACCTTCCTAGTGAGAGAGGCTTCTGGAGGACAAGGCTCAGTTGGCTAGTTTCTATACAGCATCTTCCCTTCCCTTTTCCATCACTGGCACAAAGGAAGCAGCACGGTGTTTCTAGAAAGCATTGGAGGCTTCAGCCAAGCGCACTCTCAGCATAGTCCTAGCCATGAAAAGCTGACCTCCCCCAGTCAAAAGCAGCCCTGCTCCTCAGTGCCTTCACCATGTTCCTACTCCAGACAACACCAGTATAACAGACCAGCCTCCAGCTGGCAGCATCTCTGCTGCCCACTCTGACAAGCACTTTCCACACAAGGCAGGACGTGGCAGTGTGGTGACACAGGGGATCCTGCCACCTTGGGGTTTTACACACATCTCTGTGGACATCTCAAGAGATGGGATGACAACACTGAGACATGGCGTGTCAGGGAAATCCCATCCCTTTCCAAGGCTGTTAGACAGGTCCAGGGGCTCCCCACGCCCCAGGGAATCACAGCATTCCAGTGCACCTCGGGGAGGTGCAGGGTGAAGAAGAGGCAAATCTGCAGAAACCTTAATTTGAGACAAAAGCCACTGGATCCTGGCTCTCTGATCCGCTCCCTCCTCTCTGAGCAGAAGGCAACAGGTACCCAAGTGAAGCAAAGCAAACAAATTGAGCCAGAACTGGGCTTCTGGATCCCTTGTTATCTTCCTACAAGGCAAATGCAAGCTGGTGTTGAATGATCTTAACCAAGCCAGCTTGTCCATCCTGAACATATTGCTGAAGCTTTGTTACACAGGACAAGGATAGCAGAGCAGGACAGGGCTGCCTTGAAACTTCAGAAAGCCAGGAAATTTATGATCCCATTATCAGATCCTAACTATCCCTGTCGGGATTGAAGGTAGGAATGACAAAAAGCCCTCTCTCACTTGACCCAGACTTCTGCAGAACCACCAAGCTCTATGAAGCACGGCTGCCTTGTAGCTCCAGTAGCTGAACTCAGAGCATCGGGTCAAGGAGTTTCAAGTTTTGCCTTGGTCCATCCTTCT
This sequence comes from Melopsittacus undulatus, assembly GCF_012275295.1. Lineage (NCBI taxonomy): Eukaryota > Metazoa > Chordata > Aves > Psittaciformes > Psittaculidae > Melopsittacus > Melopsittacus undulatus. The sequence continues at coordinate 2,812,268 of NC_047535.1, read as the reverse complement.
GCCTCTAAACTGGCAGGAAAAACAAACTTCAAGGGTGACTGATTCCCTGTGGAGAACCAAGGAAAATCAACTTGCAGGGAACAACCCAGTAGGGCGAGGATTCATTGGGGGTGTACCTTACATGCTAGTAGTAAATGTAGTAATCATCTGCAAGGGCTGAAAACAGAATGAGAACTGCATCTTCCATGTGGATGTTAACGCACTCTTTCATGGGATCCAGAGTAACATCCTCACACCCAAGGCCCTCTCTGCTGTGAATTCATAACTACTGAGTGTTTGTGAGAATGATGCAATGCTCCTAAGAAACCAGTTTCCACATGTGAGACAAACCAGGATCCAGAGGTGCTGGAGATGTATGTGAGTCTGTAGGAAATTGTTCCTAAAATGCCAGCTAACAGATGACACTGGGACTGTGGTTTCTGTCTGGTGTCCGTGTGCAAGAGTCCTGCACCAGAGCACCCGCTTTCTTGCAGGGGATTCTAACTGGAAGCCACGTCTGGAAGGCCAAATCAGGGATAAAGCCTTGGAGATCACCCTAACTTCCCATTGCAACGGAAGGCAGCTCCAAGACAAGGATTTGCAGGTCAGGACAGCTCATCTCTGGTGGGATTCCTCCAAGGTAGAGCAGGAAAAACTCTCAAATTTAAAGAACTGTGGCACTTTTCAAGTAAGAGCTGTGAGTACTGAGCTGCTGGAGGATGCTGAGATGCTGCTTGAGCAGGAAATCTGCACTTAGCAAGCAGTTTAGGAAAAGCCCAGAGCAGCTGCAATGCACAAGACCAGCCAGGCTTGCACTCACCCCCTGCTACAACATCAGCAGTGAGAGGCAACACAATCAGTCGACCCCAGTGTAACGATACAAGTGAGCTTTCCACAATACCCCGGAGTATGAGGAGGAGCAGGAACAAGGAGCAGCAACACCACAGGCTATGTGCCAAAGCTCTCTGGGGTGACTGGTGCTGCTGCTTGCTATGCACAGCGACTTTCAGCATCTGATGGTCCAAGCGCAAAGCGTTCCTTACCTTCTCCCAGCGTGCTCACCACTGTGACTTCCGAGGCTTTGCTGGCACCCCGGGAGGTGTAAGCCTTTATATAAAAGCTATAGCTGGTCGAGGGCTCTAAATCAGTCACTAGCTGCTGGAAGGTGCTCTTGCTAACAGCCTCTTGATACTCCATCTCTACAGGATCTGAAGTGCAAAGAAAGAGAGAACAGAGCAGCGTTAGGCTTTGAAAGAGGTAAAGAGGCCAAACAGATGTTGGAAGCAGTAGTTTTGGTCCCTAAGGTGGTTATGTATCTGCCCATTTAATTTTATGCTTACACTTCAATGCACTTTGCCAGAGACCTAAGTGGGCAGCAAGATTTGACTGTGTGGCCTCATCCTTCCCAGCCTTTTGGTATTTACAGCAGCATTACTGCCTTGTCAAAGTCCTACAGAAACAGGGAGGTGATGGAGAACACGGTGGCAGCACTGTCTCCAGCAGTGCTTTACCCAGAGGATGCTCTGGGCACTGGGTAGAGCACAGTACCTGCAGCTTTCCGAATGTGCAGCACGTAGCCGATGATCTCCTTGGTGTTCTGCAGAGGTTCTGTCCAGGACACCTGGATGGTGGTGGCAGAGACGGTCTCAGCCTTCACGCTCTGAGGAGGACCGGGCAGCCCATCTGCCCACAGCACCGTGAGGCGAGCGCTGGCTTGCGTGGAGCCGGCGCTGTTCTCGGCGATGCACTGGTAGATGGCTTCATCCGCCTGGTTGATCCCATAGATGGAGAGCGTGCTGCGTGGGGACACGAGAGGGAAAGCATCTCACTGGGTGCACTGCAGTGGGCATCCCTCCCCTTCAGTCACGCCATGGCCACCCATGCTGGCTCTGAAAGCTTTAATGAAGCTCTGCACACTTTGGGGAATGAAAAGCCCAGGAAGCAGATGCATCATTCCCTAGATCCCATGATTGGAAAGACTGTCTCAGCTTCAAGAGGCTGTGGTTAAAGTACAGTCAGAAAGGGACACAGATTGGGATGGGAATGGCAGGATCCAAATTCAGGAAGATCCCAGCCACATTGAAGAGATAAATCTGTGGCAACTGCATCCATATACTCAAACCAGCTTTAACTGGCTTGGTTCCAGTACACACCAGTGATGCCCATGCAGGCACCACACATGGTTGCTAAGCCAAGTCCAATCAAACGGAGCCAGAAAGCCCTCTGGTGCTGCTCTAATTGCATTATAGCACATTAGAGCAGTCTTAGGGTAACAGTGGGATTAGCTGACTTATCCAGCAGGGTTACAGCCTCAACTCCTGTTCCTGCATTTCCAGCAACACCATCACCACAAGCCAAGAGCCAAAGCTTACAGGCAAGTCAGGTTTTGTCTGCAAGACCTCAGGGCAGCAAACAGGATGGCTCTTCCAGCCTGTTCCTGGGGCTTCCACATCAGGCTTAGATGCTGGTTTCAGCCTCCAAGATAAAGATGGGCACTGGCTACCCTGGTGGAAAACATCCCTAAAGGAGGGGGAAAACCCAGCCATGTACCAGCTTCCCAAAGGAGCGCATTCCTGAGCTCAGTGCCCACCTCTCCACCACCTCCACAAGGGAGGTTTAGTGGCTTGATGGGCCCAGGGACAACCAGAGCTCTTGTACATGTGGCCCCCATGAAGCACAAGCTCTTTCTGCACTGCATGACCCTCCAGCAATGGTTGTGTACAACGGGAGCAAGCTCAGGGCCAGCCCAAGTGTTGTGCTGCCCAATACCACACCAGCAAATAGTGACTCAGCAATAACTGTGCAAAGCCATCAGCTCTATCTTGGCATGCAGCATGCAAACCAGCTTCTCTGCACAACGTTTGCTCACAAACAGGGACCCATCAGTACAAACTTATGCCCTTCCTCGGGAACCAAGGCAGGAACAACGGGATCCAGTTTGTGACTATCCAGCAGACACAAGCACACATGAATAAACACCCAGCGTGTCTCCCTTCCAAGACATGGGGTAGGGAGCCTCACCACACTGTGCCCAGCTCTGAGCTGGGTATGGAAAGCCTTTGATGCTGGAGATGTTTCTACCAACCCTGAGGCAGCAGCTCAGGTTATGATAAAATATGCTTATTATGCCCTTAGTCCTGGCAGGATGTTCCACAAACAGGGCACCTTGGGGAGGATTTCTGAAGTAAAGGGCCAGGAGGGACCACCTAAACCCAGTGACACCGCTATAAATAGCACTGTAATTATATCCATTATTGCAAATGGTGGGGATTGATGAGTCCTAGAGACAGGCTATAGGATATACCCCAACAGCACTGCATAAAACACTGCTTGCCACTGCCTCTGCTTCCACTTCGGAGCATCACCCATTTGTGCACCACTCTAGATTGATCCCTATTTCTATTTCCAGTCCTGTCCAGGTCATTTGAACTGTGGCTTGCTTCTGGCTTGGCAGGAATGTTTGGCAGTCCACGATGCCTTCAAGCTTCAGCATCATCTTGTTGGCTTACGATGCCAAAGCTCGCATGAGCTTTGTGGTTGCTATTTTTGCTGTAAGAAATGACCTGAACCTAACCTAACCCACATCCACTGCTTGCTTATAGGGAGACCGAAACTCTTTTCTTCTCCTGCAGTGAATTCCAGGAGGATTTGGGACTTGACCGCACATGGGTAAATCCCAAGCTCCCCTGCTGATGCGAGGGACACTTCACACCTTTTTAGGAGTTATAATCAAAGCTGCCTTTTATGTAAAGGGAAACTTGTATATGTTAAAAGGAAATGATAAATAACCTGCCAGTGCCTGCCTGTGTGTCAGAACGAATGCTGCTTCTAATGGCAGCAAAATATTGGTCTTCCTCCATGAAAATTTATTATTGCTGTTGATTTAACATTCATATTCCTGTCTTGCAAATTATCGGGGCCATGGTGAGTGAGCAAATGTTTAACAGTCATCTATTTATGTCCTGTGCCTTTGTTTCCTTGGAAACATTGTAAATGGAATATCAAATGTGATGGTTTCAGCTGATATGGAGATTTTAGAGAATCAGCCCTAAGCTCCTCTCATAGCCACAGGCTCAATGTATCTGATTAAATGGCAGGGGAAAGGTAGAGGTGGGAGGGGGGCGCAGGGAGGAAGGACCCGATGTGTGGCTCAGCTGTGTCAACAAGGGCTGATTCCTGCGAGGACAGATGGCAGGAGGCAGGATTAGGCCATCCCAAAGCTGCCCTCGCAGCTCTGCACAAAGCAGATGTGTGGAAGGAGCGTCAATGCAGGGATTATTTCCACGTGGCCGCTGTGCATCTGGGCACCCTGAGCAGCCAGGCCGGGCTGGCACACAAGGCAAGAGCAGCTTTCCAAGCACAAAGCAGCTCAGGAACAACAAGGAGTATTTAGGCTCCCATTGCTTCCAAGCATATTTATATGCTTTGCAAAGAGAGAGGAAAATATGGGGAGGAGGAAGGGGGGAGCCTGGCTGCAAAGCAGTGCAAGGAGCCTGATGGAACAGCATGATGCTGGGGTCAAAGGAGAGTCCTGGGAGGATTGTGGGGTGAGCAAAGCTCCTCTCACGCAACACAGATGATGTGCTGGATGCCAGCAGTCCTGGAGCAGGACAGCACTTGGCCACCAGGAGCTGGAGCTGATCAGAGCCTCAGCCATCTCCATTACCCCTCTGCAGAGGTCCCAGGGTGACCGGTAACACTGTCATGGACAGTGAGCCAGGAGATATGAATAAGTAAAACACATTCCCACAAGCTGGGAACTTGCCTCAGGCTTTGAGAAGTTGATTTTCATGGAGATTTACATGGCTGTGTTTGGCTGTACTGTGCAATGAGAGCCTCAGACATCCACTACCTGGGGCCTGTGTTACTTGGAATGATGCGCAGGCAATGGAGGCAATGAAACAACTGGATTTTGGCTTTGCCAAAACCAAGTGTGGAGAAGCTGGTGAGCAGAATGCCCAGCACCTAAACCCCAGCAGAATGGGAGTAAAGGTTTTCTCTCTCTACCTCTATCAGTGCCTCCAACACCCACATGCAGACCTCTAAAGGAGGCTGCTGAGCTCCCTGCAAGCCCCACACGAGCCCTGAAGCACACTGGTGGCTGTGATGAGGAGGGCAGGAGCTGGCACTGAGTTACGTGAACCTCAGCATCATCCCAGCTGATACCTCTGCTGTGCATCCACTGCCATCTTAACCACTACCAAATCCTTCCTGCCTTCACCCACTGCATGGGATGCAGTTTACCAGGGTCAGTGTTTGGCCCAGCAGCTTTCCTAGGTTTTGCTGCTTTTTGTCTTCCTTTATTAAGGAATCTCAAACAAAAGGAGAACACACAGTTGCTGTGTGAGGAGGCGCGGGCGTCTCTGCGCATCAACCATCTGAAATATGCAGTGTCCTTTCATTCCTTCCCATCAACAGGGGGAAAAAACCTGTCACTGTGGGACATCTGCTGCTGGAAAACTTTCCCCGAGTGCCAGACTGGCAGCGCCATGAGCACGTCAGGCGAGGCGAGATGCCAGAAGGGTTTCTGCTGGTCACCAAAGCCGCTCCGTGAGCCGAGGGCTCCATCACATCTCCGCACAATGCCCTGACAGGCATTGATGGAAGTGGGGAGAGGAGCCGCTGCAGGTTCACACCCGGCTGAGCTCACATGAGAGGCCTCTGCTGCTCGAAAGCCGCGCTATTCCCAAGCTGTCTTCCCAGTACATAGGCAAGCAGGATGAGTGATCTGGCTCGGGTCAGGGGTCCAGGCCGGTGACCGGAGATCGGCTTTCCAAAGGCTCCTCTGAAAAAGTCTGAGAACTGAAGGAAGCCTCTTCATGGATTCAGCAGCACAAAGAAGAGGGGCCCATCTGGAAGGATATCAGCATGCGTGTGCACGGCACACAAAAGGGGGAGTGTGATGAAATTAATGCAGAGAGCAGGCTGGGGCTAGCAGGGAGAGCATCCTAAGTGCCAGCAGCTACAGAAAACCACCAGCACCACACTCAGGTACCTCATCCCCATGCCCTGCTCTGCCTCCATTTGTTATGGGTCACGCTCTGTTGAATGAACTGCCAGGCCCCAGCCTGATTCTGCAGCTACAGACTCACCAATGCAGTTGCTGGTGGGATGCTACTGGTCCCAGTGGGGCCATAGGGATGCAAGGGCCAGCAGACTCTCAGCCTGCAAAGCTAGTTAGAGATGCTGCTGTTTCCCACATCCCTGGGAGAGGACAGAGTCCAGCAGGATGGGGATTTGGCTGTACAGTGTGCCTTCTATAAATGGGATGTTGTAAACAGCATCACTTTTGCTACAGGAGGCACAGCAGTGGCACCATCTCATCCTGAAACACTGACCCTTCTTTGCTGGCTTCATGACACCTGGGTTTGCACTGTCTTGACATGACATGTGTGCTGTGCTCCCTATGGGAACTCACCACTGCTCAGGCACTGTGCTGAGGACAAGCAGGAGCTGGCTCAGCTCCACAATCCAACTGCACACCAAGTACTGGTGGTACACTACACAGATTAAAATCACACAGGCACCTTGGCAGCAAAATAACCACAGCCACATGCAGAGAGACTGATGCTCGTTGCCTTCGGCTGCTGCAGATCCCTTGTGTGGGATACGGCTGCATGATCCCAGCGCCGGATCCCTGCTCAGTGCCGGGAAGCTGGGATCATTCTGATACCCTGCTGTCTGTGGGGCTTTGGCGCTCGTGCAGAGACCCTCCTGGCAAGGCCATTTCCATGTGTCTTCCAAACAAAGTGAAACCCATAAATTACTCTTAAATCAGGAGCAGCTGCTTCACATCCCAGTCTTCCACACACTTATTTGTCATGCTTCTGGGAACTGAAATATGATTTGCTACACAGTACCCTTCCCATAATCACCAATGGTCTTCAAACTCACTGCATGAATAACCTGCAGGCTTGCCCGTCCTGCCTTAAGGTGTTCAAATCCCTGCAAACTCCAGAGTGTGTGTGCACCATGAAGGGATGTCCAAACCCATCTCTCCACACCCAACTAAAACATGGGGTTTATAGCAAAAAGCCACCCTGTGAATGACAGGCTCTGCTTTCCCTGGGTTGGGTACCAAAAGGGCTGCACTTCAAATGAGTCCTTCCCAGAGCACTAAAACAAGCGCAAACCAGGGAGGAAGAACTTAAAAGGGAGACACTTCATAAGGGAAGGTCACAGAGAAGAGCAAATGCCACCTGAGCCCAGGTCCTAACGAAGCCTTTTTCCACTGGCATAAATGAAGTCCCTTAATTACCATTTTGTAAATAAAATCTCCTTGGAAAATCAATATTTAGAGCCTGCCTTCTCTGAAGATGTTGGCCTTTGTTCCTTGCTATTACGGCAATAGCAGCCCCATAGCATGATATACTTCTAGGCTGAAAATTACCCCCCTGAACCCAGTTGGGTCAAAGGAAGCAAAGCAATAAAGCTTTCAGAGCAGTAATGCAGGTAATATTTCATGCTTCCTTGCAAATTTTGGAGCAGGAACTTAGAAAGCATGATTTTACACATAAAAATCCCCTTCCTCCTGTAGTGATACACCCCTGCTTTTGGGATGGGCTGGTGATGCTGGGTGGGAATTTTGCTGGAAATGCCCATTATACCTCTTGGGCATTTGGATCATGATTGACACAAATCACCCCAGGATTACAAGCAAAATGGTATCTCTGACCAACAGAGAGGGACAAACCCTATGGCTGCTGGACACGGGAATGGTTCCACTGGAGTCAAAAAGGCTCCATCGGCTTCTCCATCCCGGAGCATGGCTCAGTGCAGCATCACCCTGACAGCACTCAGCTCCATCCCCAACACTGCACAACAAGGCAGCCCCAGCGGCAGCTCCTTCAGTGGGTTTTATTCACAGCTTTTAATGGAAAAGCCCACAATTCCCTATGCCGGAGCCTTCATGCATTTTTCATTAACAATTATCTGCTATCCCAGAACTGCTTTTGATTTTTGCTAATCATCGATTGGATATTTTGTTCCCACACAGCTGGCATTTTCCAAACATAACAACCACCTCCGGAGAGGGCAGAGCAGAAGGCTGATCTTTCATGCTAATGTGCCCAGGAACACATCAACACGTCAGGTGATGAGGATTCATACCTGAGGGATGGCGAGGGAAGAGGTGTTTATCAGACACAGCCTGTGAGGCTGATTTCACTGTGCTGAAAGCCTGGAAGCTGCTCAGCAAGTGGGTGACTGATGTTGTACCAGCAGCCACATCCAATCTGCAGTGAATCCAGTCCTGAAGCTGCTGTCCCATCTCACCGATCGTGGGCTTCTGACCTTGTGGGTTTGCTCTCCTTGGGTTTGCATGGGAGAGATGGAGTGGGGTGATGCTGATGCCACAGGGGCCCTTCTGATGGACAGATCATCCCATCGGCTGTGGGTTTGTGCAGTACTGCCCCCAGGAGCAATGCCTCAAGCTTGCAGGAGCAGAGCAGCATCCTGAATGCAGCATGTTCTGCAGGTCTGGACCTCAATTCTAGCTGTGTTCATTTACAAGAACAAAGTTGTTCATAAGGATATGTTTTGCAGTTAGCACATGCTATGATTTGGGGTGATTTACACTTTTTTCCCGAAAAATCCCAATGGGGGCATTCAGACCTTTACTGCCATATTAAGCAGAGTTTTAATCCAAATGAATTTTGTAGGAAACCATGTAATCTAATTAAAAAGCTCACAGTGCAGTTTAGTAGCTCCATTACCAGCAGATCCGAGATCCATCTTTACACAGACAAATACTTTCCAAGTGCAATAGACTGATAAATCCAAGGCATAATCACAAACTGATTCTGCCCAGAACTAAGTGGGTTACAGCACTTGGTCATGCCCATGAGAAGAAAACAAAGGACAACTTGAAGAAGCTCTGAAAAACCCCCAGTATTCAATCTATTGCCTCCAATTCATGGAGTACCAAGCCCTATTGTACCAGTGAGGGCGTTTTCCAGACTGACAGCTTTGGAAACCACCAGGCATGGCCACTCACCTGAAGTTGGGGGTCAGAGTAGACCAAGACTAGTGCAAAGGGAGCCAAAGTTCAGCATCGATGAGTACGATGGCCTTAGGGCTCAGCTTTACAATTGGGTTACTATAGTTCGAGGAGATGCCACGTGTCAGCTGAGCACCAGTGACTGGTTGAACTCCCTCAGCCTCTGCCAGATGCAGCGTAACGTGATCATTGAGCTCGCAGTGGAAAAGGCTGACATGGGATTGTGTTAAATGATTCCCATCAGAAAACCATTACAGCCGTGTTTACCAAGCCGCAGTTCATATGCATGTGTAGCTCCAGGCACAGGGACCCGGCCAGAGGACATGACCATGACTAAAGACCCAACCTCTACCTTACTCAAACAGCGAGGAGGACTGGTTTCACAGGCAAAACATCTGGGTGAGACAGTGCTGAATTCAGTGTGAATTCATGGATTTAATGACTCCTTGTAAAGTCTTCGGACACTTCTGACTCTGTTTTCCAGTCAATAAAAGGGGATGCATTAATATCCCTTCTTCCATTTCTGCTGTTCATATTGGAAACCCATGCAAGGAACTAGCCTGGATTGTATGGCATCTGTATGTGCACACACTAAGCTTCCTGAAGCTCTAAAAGCTTCCGGCTTGGAGGAAAGCTGCATTGATCAAGAAGATTTTATTACAACTCACACCTTATTCTTCTTGCAACACACAACCTCCCATCCTTCACACAGCAAAGCTTTAAAAAAGCCTTAAACCTCAAACCAAAAAGCCATATTACATAGGAACTTGCAACAATAAACTCTTGCTCCTTGAGGAACAAGCCATGGTGCCTGCAGAGCATTCCCCAACAGTCTAAACCGAAGGTCCAGACCCTCCGGCAAGGTTGGGTAGTTGCATTCATGAGATGCATTTGTTCATACACAGAGCAGCTATCTACAAATGATGCCACAGAGTACAAATCTCTACCAATAATTTAGCTTTACAACACAGGTGCTATTATTTTTCAGGATCTTGTTCCAGGCTATTTCCATAGAAACTATGTCATCAAGTTGTAATTTTCACACTAAGTGCATCCCACCGCATCAGTTCCGTGGTCCAAACATCCCCCTCCCGTCACATGAAAATGCAGTTATTTAGCACTCAGAGAAAACACTCTCCCCTGGTGAGATAAAAGGCTGAAGTTTAGTGAAAGCCAGCTTCCATGCAAGTGTTATTTCAAATGTATTTACATTTGCACACCCAGGCAGGTCAATGTTCAGGGCTTAAAGCATGGATCCTCCAACTGTGGAGTAAGTGTGGTCCCTGCCAACTCCAGAGACAACAAATGGTCCTTCCAGGAATACCCAGAAAATGACCAGGACACTTTCACTGAGTTCCTGCATCATCAGTCAAAGTCCAGTGCTGATTTCCTGGCACAATAGAGAACAAAGCACTGAAATATAAACCTACAAAGTGTAGCCAATAACACTGAAGCAGTGTTTTAGTGTTTCAAAGCCCAAGTTGAATCCACATACCTGACTCTGAGCATTACCACCTTCACATTAGCTCTTTGCCAACGCAGAGAGTCAACAACTCTCCCACTCCCCTTTTCCCTGGAGTCCAGATAGTTCAACATAACATCTTCTAACGTAGCCTCCCTCAAAAGCAGGGTGAGGGAGCATCACATCAGTGCAAGGGATGTGTGACAGCAACCCACCTCACCTGCTGAAGCCTAGCTGGCTCTAAAGCACTCCCTTTCCAGGCACTGAGGCAGCAAGGGTGCAGTCTCTTTGAATCATTCATGCCCATCTCAGCCTCAAGCACAATAGGTGCATATTGAAAGCAGGACGTGCTGCACTCTCTGCCAGCCTTCACTAACCACTTCAAAATGAACTGCTGCACACACCTGCCTTGAATCCACTGCCTGCACAAGAGCTGAAGCCTGTCTGAGCTAACTGGCTCTTTACCCAACAATGAGATCTGCAGTGACAGCTACTTCTGGACCATCAGGTAGGTGATGTCAGTCCTCCGTGCATGGTAACTCCAGTTGGATGCTAAGGAATGGCACAACCCAGCTGTGCCTCTCACACTGCCCTCCACCTCACACAGCACAGTGCCCGAGGACTTACCTGTTGTTATTCTTCAGCTTAATGTGGTCACTGGTCTCCAGGATCTGCCCATTCCTCAGCCAAGTGATCTGGGGTGGGGGCTCCCCTTGGGCCACACACGTGAAGATGGCAGTAGTCCCCACAGGCCTGGAAATGGACTGGGGATGCTGCACAAATTCTGCAGGGGCTGGAAGGAGGAAGGAGAAGGAGAGTGAGAAGAGTCATGATGATCCCCTGGCACAAAGAGCAACCCCATCAATAAGACTTGTCTGCCTGAGAACATGGGATGCTTGGGCAACCCACAGCAGATAACACTGCGTTCTGGTTGCCCATCCTGGCAGTCATGGCTTTGCAGAAGGCATCTGAAGGTCAGCTCAGTACTGTATGGAGAGCCAAGGACCTGGACAGCATTAGCAAACTGCTTGTAAATGGAGGGAAACATATGGGTGTGCATGAAGCAGTCTGGCAGCTTGTTCTTACCCCAGTAAACACATTTGCTGCAGACTGCTCTGGTAGCAATAGACTGAGGAGCATTTTTAGCCCCAGATCTGCAGCCTGGAACCCTTCAGGTCCTGCCAAGCCTCGCAGAAGCCTCCACCATGCCTGCAGCTGCCGCTCACCTCATAACCAAGTACCTTCACCTTTAGCAATAACATTTTTAAACAGCAAGTGATTTCTCCTCTTCCAGCAGCTCAAAGTAGATTTAAAATCATTTATCAGGATAAACCAGCATATCAGGGCCTGAAAGACACTGCCAAATAGGTGAGTTTATTCAAGCAGTTACGCTTCAAAGGGCAAAGTGATAAATACACTCCACGTTGCTGCTGAAACCTAAAATCAGGTGGAACCGGCAGCAACCACAATGAAGACAAACAGATAAAGGCACAGGCCCATAATGAATTTACTGACTGGAGTCACATAATGGATGGCTGGTGTTAAACTCTTCCGACAAAAGCAAGATTATCCAGGGAGACACGCTCCGTGCCACTCACTGCCATTTCCAAGCATGGGGTTGGCCCCCAGGGATGGGAGAAGGGGGCAAAATGGTCCAGTAAAACGTGTTGAGGAGCAGCCAGGCTGCAGGCAGGAGCAGCTACCCAAGAGCTGAGCCTTATGGTTTGTGGCCAAAAATCCCCCCAGGGTTTGCTGCAGCAGTATAGGGTGATAAAGCCCTTCCCAGCTGTGTGCATGCAAGGGAAGAGCATCACTATTGCTGCAACAAGGTCAAACCACAGCAAAAAGTGTTAAGAGCAAAGTCATGCATGTTGTGAGTCCTGCGAGCAGAAAGACACAGAAATTCACTGAAGAGCCCATCTATCTCAAAGGAGCCCCTTTTCCCTTTTTAATACTCAAAGGGAAGCAGAGCATGGCAGGTCTGACTTACATTAGTGGTGGGGGGTGTCTGCCAGCAGAGTCTATTGTCAGGCCACTTCTGTCAGCCCTCAGGTCTACTGAGGAACCTGATCTCAGCAACCTAATGGTCATGGATTTCCAAACCTCCTGCTAAACTGCTCCATGTGCTAACCGATCCCTTGTCCTTTTACTTCCCTCCTACTTTTTTTCCCCACCCTAGACTTACAAACTGAAGTAAAACTCAGGATAGGCTCAACTGGAGTTGCCAGTGTGGATAAACAGGGGGAAAAGCCACTCTTCCCTGCAGTGAACGGTCCCTTTGTGGCACACGGGGAGAGCAGCAGAGACTTGATTTTCAAGACTTCCTTAACCTCCTGCCCCCTGCTTTGTGCTGGTGCAGTTTTGCAGCAGCAATTACTTTGCAAGTGTCTGTGCACCTCCCTGCTTTCATCTGGGCTCACCAGTTGCACCCGCACTGCTCGCAGGTGCAAACCCATGATGCCAAGGAAGGGCACAGCCACCTTCCAGCTCCATTAAAGATCCCAAACCTCAAATCGTTTGCTCCAGCAGAAGCAAAGTTTAAACAGGGAAAGAAGCATCCGGTGTAACCCTTCTGGAATCGCCCTCTCTCCTTATCCTCCCTTATTAGCCCACATCAAGAGGGAGCAATGGGAGCGGTGTTGTGTGTGACTCAGGGTGATGGAGGTGCAGCTGCGGCCGCTGGCCTGGCGCCAGTGATGCTATTCAGGCCCATGGCCCCTTGGGTCCCCCCGATCCCTGCTGCCATCCCTCCTCTTGGCTGTCTCACTAAACACAACCAGATCAAACCCCAGCTCCTGTTTAACTTGCTTAAACTCTCCAGGGAGCAGGCAGCCACTACATCAAATGGCTCTCAGCTCTGCTCAGTGGCATCCCTTGCTGCAACACAGGGGATGTCATTTCGCTGTTCCTGCTCCTCCTGGCTTTCCCCAGGCATTGCTCAGTCCTGTTCAGGTCTCACCTTACTCCTTTTGGTGCAGGAGGAGCTGTAGTGCAAAAGAGCCCAGGCTGCAGCAGAAACCCATGGAAAGGCTCCTTGTTCTCATCACCAGCTTCAGAAAGCATCAAAGTACATGGCCTGGATGCCACTGGAGTCTTAACATGGAGACAGACACTGCTGCAAGGAGATGCCCCTGTGCTGCACTGGACCCCTCTGCTACAGTGCTCGTACCAGCATCCCCAAGCAGGGTCCCTTGTGGTGGCTGCTGGTGCATGGTCTGGGATGCGTGGCTCCTTTCCAGGACAGCAGAACATCTGCTCTCTTCCTCCCAGCTCCTCTCTCTGCCCTTCTCAAATGATTCCAACAGGAACCCAGAGTTTGCCACCTCTGGCCCTGGGTTAGCAGGGAAGGAGCAGAAGCAGAGCCCTGCCTTCAGCCAAGCCTCCATCCCCCTCATCATCTATAATTAACAGAGCATCCTGTCAGTGCTCATCTCACCCTGCACGGAGGCACAGCAGCCTGAAGGCCTTTCCCCTTCCATACTATGTGCCAAAAGGCCATCACAGGCGGTGAGGGGAAGCATATCTCAGCCCTGCATGAAGATCTTAATGAAGATATTAATGAAGATCACTGTTAAGAGAAGAGAATTCAAACCTGGCAAGGAGGAGTGGGCAGGATTTAGCCCTGGCTTGTGAAGTATGAAGAAACCAGAGTTGATTATTCAGGATTTAATGGGAGGGAGAGAATCATGCAGTTTTAATGAATATTTAAAGGCGTGACATTGGTATCAAAAAGCAATAACCCTTAATACCACCCCCAGAATCATCAACCAAGTGCTTCGATAGCTTCTACTGTGCTCAGCAAACTGTGATAGCACGAAGATGTGCTGTAACAGCGGGTGGTAACGGGAGACCCAGATGGGCTCCATCTCTTTAGAGACATTTCCTCTCAGCAGTGACCAGCCACTAGCGTGTCCCTCAGGATAACAGGGAGCTTTGCTGCCCTTGCTGTGAGCTTTTGCCTGGCACTCATTGGGAAAGGCTGTCCTAAGGATCCAGGAGCACTGACAGATGATGCACTGGTGCCAGAGGAATCCTTGCCCCTTGCATCTCAGTATTATTAATTCTCCAGTAGCCAGAGTGACAGGGTAAGGGAGGGAGGGTGGGCTGAGGAGGAGGAGGAATAACATGGAAACAACAAAACTCCATAAATTAGGCTACTGAAACCAACAATAAGGTTATAAAGGAGAAGACAGGTCAATGGAGAAGTCAGTCAAGCACAGCATCAGGTGACAGGAGATTTAAGACAAAGGACTGCTGCCTGCTTGGCTTCTTTCTCTTGACTACAAAGAATGCCCAGATGCTTGAGTAACTTAAATAGCCAAGCTGTATGGCTGGTGGGATTGCTAAGGCCAAAGATGGAATCTGTGGCCGTGTCCCTTGGGAAACAGGCAGAAAGTACTCAAGGAAGCTGTTGTGGAGGCTGTCCATCAGCCTCCGGTATCATGAGCTTCTCAACCTGGCAAGGACTCACTGACCCGCGCAGCACATACTGAAGCCAGTTTTACAGCATGAATTTAGGGCTGAACTCAAGCACAAACCCAGAAGCACAGAGCCAAGCCTAAACCCCTGCAACTGCACTACATCCACAGCTGAATCCAACCCTGCAGCCAAGACGTGCAATGCCAGCGAGCAGGAACGATGGAAGAACATCAGGAAACACAGCGGTGGCCGGATCTGTTGGACCGAGGAGCCCTGCCCGGTTCTGCCAGCAGAAAGCAGGCCGAACAAGGCAGTCATTGTCAGCAGAGCCTTCAAAACCACCTCCTTAAGATGGGCCCTCATTTATGAGATGGGATCTCATTTTTCTGCATAGCTTTCAGGAGGAAATGAAGCGTGGAGTGGAGAACACTGGTGACCATCTGGCCATTCACAGCCCATCAGTTTGTTATGACACCAAACACATAATAAAGCACAAAAGCTTGCACAGGAGGTAGAGGGAAAGGCCTTTGATATATTTTTCTTGCCTTGCCACCGAAGCCTGCTCTTCCCCAGCACCACACACACGCAGAGCCTCCGCTCCAGCCCCCGAATATTCGGCCCTTCAACAACTCCCCCCGTGGGACTTTGATTCGAGGCCCTGCACAAAGCAATATTCAAATGCCCCGGCCGGGATCTGAAGAGAAAATGGAAACTTTCTTGTGTGAGAACCTTACAAAGGAGATCAAAGGAGCCTAAATGGCCAGGGGAGGGCAGGCAGGGAGGGAGGGAGCGGGGGATTGACGCCTTCCCCTCTGAAGGGAGGAGGAATTCCCAGGAAGATAATAAGATGGTGTTAGATGATCTGAAGGAGAGCTTGCAATGGGAAAGGACGTTAATGCCAGAGCAAGAGCAGAGCCCTGTGCCAGGGCACCGCTGCCCAGGCGGCTGCTCTGATGGGGACAAGACCACCGCTGGCAGCAGGAGGGAGGATGCCTCCCGCTAACTCCTTGCCTTACAACAGGAAACATGGCCCTTTCTCCCTCTGTTTCCCACCTATAAAATGTGCCTCCTTCAAAAGATGAGGGGGTCAGTTAATTTGTGCCTTCAGGCACTTCAAGGGCCTCTGCATAAAGGCAGCAAGTACCTGGCCTGGCGTGCTTTGAGGACGCTGTATTGTCCTAGCCCAGTGCTAACTTCCTCTCCAACCAGGCTTTTGATAGCCCGCTCTTTGCTTTTATTCTCCTTACGGATGTAATTTGCATCGCTGACATCCTGACAAAGATAAACCCCACAGTCTCCCATGTCAGTCATTATTGCTGTTTTCTTCCCAGACAAACCTAACAGCAATCATTTGTACCTCTCAGCTGGAAAATTCAGCCAAAATGAGATGCAGAGGAAGGAAAAACTGCTTCCGAAGGGAGGGTGAGCAAACCTGGGATGGGCCTGGCCAGCTTCCTTGGGGCACAACATCCCCCTGAAGAACAGAGTGTTTTACGGATGGGCAACACAGGTTGGGGTCCTGGATGCTGCAGCTCATGTCTAAGGGCTACACCAAGGATGCACATTCCTGCTGAACACAGGAGCATCCCCCTTCCCAGCAGGGCTTGGCTCCAATGGTTCTGTGAGGACCCTTTCAACTCTCACCTTGATTCCCCAGTGAAAATCCACAGTAATTCTACCCCAGATGAACTCCAGCACTGGACCAGCTGCTCAGGAGCTGGTGTTTAAATCACCAACGAGACTATAAGCTGCCCATCTGCGGCAATGAGAAGCCGTGCTACCTTTCCCCCTCTCATCCAATTGCTAACAGAAGCAGTCAACAGTATTCAATAATTGTATTTTTATGACTTCATACATTTTCCAAGTAATTTCCTTCGGTTCTGCCTGCCTGCCTCCTGGACATCAGATCAGCATTTGGGTTTAGTAGCTCTCTGCCACATACAGAGCTCTCCTGCAGCAGCTCTAAAGGGTTTGTATGGGTACAGCAAGGCTGTTCTTAATGCTTGGGCTGGTGTTGCTTAATAACACCCTCAGGTCTGCTCACCCCCAGCCAGCTGGGAGCCCCCCTCTTTGCATTGCTCACCCAGAAACCCAACAGCAAAAGAAACATCGAGCTTTCCCCTTCCCTCATGTCTGATCAGCACCTGGGACTCAAGAGGCATGAGCAGCTCTATAGGAGCACTCTCTACACTGTTCCTGGCTGCTCCCATGGCAAAGGGGAAGAAGGAAGCCAGCATCCAGGGCCCATGGATGCTGCATGAGCACTGTGATACCAGCGACTCCCAGGACCTGTCAGGTGAGCATCAGGGCTGGAGCAGGGCACTTTCCCCATCACCAGCATGAAAGGTTCAATTAGTTCACTCCGGCAGGAGGTGTGTAATTTTAGATTCAGGATATCATCAGTCAATAGTTAATGAGTGAACTGATGAGAGCATGAGATGCTTTTAAGTGGACTAGCATGAAGAGGAGGTGAGTGCCTGTAATCAGGGCGGATTACTGCCATTCAGAGCATGCTGCCAGCTGGGTTTGCCTTCTCAAATACTTGCCTGGCTCCCCTCACCATGGAGACTGGTCCACAGAGTATGTGGAGTGGATTTGTTTGGTTTCTTGAGTGCTGATCTCTACTCTGGGCTTACACACCCTTTACAAGTGGCATCTCAGGACAGTTCCTGTGAGGAAGAGGAGCAACCTGCATCTGCTGGGGATGGTGCCCAAAGGATGCTTTACTCATGTCATGGCAAGGGGCTCAAACAGTGTCAACTGCTAAAGGAAACAGTCTCACTGACTTCTTGGAAATAGTTTTAGTCTTACTGCTGCCATTTCAGTTGGAGAGCAACATTTTATGAGTAATATGTACTCCAGGATATCACTGCATGAGTGATATGTAGCATTCCGAGATGTCCAATATGAGACCAGTGCCCATGTCCCCATATTACTAAGGACCATGCAGGGGTGAGTGATGACTTTGGCTGACTAATTCAGTCTGAGCTTTTTGCTGAGATGTACAAGTACAATAACAAGCAACAACGGGTGTGCTATGCTGAATAAGTGCCTGTGATGGGATGGAAAACCATTGCACCCATGCAGCTGAGGCCTCAGCTGAATGACACCTGGTTGCTACCCACCAGTGTGAGCATCCCTACTCTGCAAGCCCCAGGTCTGCTCACCTTGTACAATGAGGCTGCCCTGCGCTGTCCTTCGCACCCGCGTGCCGGGTTTGTTCGCAGCACACACGTAGATGCCGGAATGCTGCACGGTGAGGTCCGAGATCATCAGATTTCCTGTGCCCAGCACCTGGATCCCCTCCACGCCAATGGGGCGGCCATCTGAAAGAAGAGGAAAAGGATAACAGTCACACGTTGGACCTTTGTGTGAGGTTCTCCACACAAATGGGGTGGTGCCATGCTTCGTTACTGGGGTTTGCCAAGTCAATGGGTTGTAGCTGACACTTGGCAGAGCTGTCTTCAGGAGAAAACCAGGATCCTCACTTACATGTTTGCCCAAAACCAAGGTACCAGCAGAGGAAATGTGAAAGCTTTCAGCCAGGTGTTCAGATTAAGACGAAGAATGCTGTTCACTAGAGTGGTTACACCAAGTTAACTCATACCTGCCTCTGTGAGCCTGGGTTCTTGTATTAGATTGCCCAGGGATGCAACCAGCTCAATAGCCTGTTTCCAACAGAGATGCTCTGGGAAGGAGAGGACCAGTGTTTCCAAATAACCATGCCTGGGCTCCAGCACAAGGTCTTCAAAAGAGGTGTTTAATGTGAAATAGTTCAGTATCAGGGAATTCACCTTTTCCCAACAAAGCCTATTTTTTACTGGAAAATTCCCAGCCAACTCTAATTACAATGTGTTTCATTAGTATCAGGCTATTGCTTTTTATTGCTTCATTGATTTGTGTTTTAAGACACTCCTGACAAAGGCAGCTCTAAATCAGTGCTAGCATGTGTCTGAGCAGAGGGGCAGGGCAGGGGGGTACTTTACTGAAGAGCAGTAAAGGGGAGCACACTTTCATCAGTTGGAAAACAGGAATTCAGTTCTTATCTTCCCTTTGATCAAGGAGTTTGAAGAACCTACAGAATGGGAGAAGCAAACCTGGGTTGGAAGGGACCTTAAAGCTCATCCAGTCCCAACCCCGGCCATGGGCAGGGACCCCTTCCACTGGAGCAGCTGCTCCAAGCCCCTGTGTCCAACCTGGCCTTGAGCACTGCCAGGGATGGGACTTCTCACAGAAGCCACCCCTGCAGAGAGCTCCCCTGCTACCAGAGCCTTGCAAACCCATAGAAGTGAGGGATCCCATTTCAGGTTAACAGCAGCATCCTGCTAGGAAACACCAGTAAAACATGGACTGAAAGCTGCAAAGCATTTCCCAAACATATTTTGTGCCATGCTCCTTCCATACTGTTCTCCAGGAGATTTTTAAACTTCAAGGTTTCCTTGCTTCATTAGGCAGGGAATGCCAGACCACTTCATTATTTGCATTGCAAAGAGAAATGCTTAGGTCTTTTAGAGAGAGAAAAACAATGTCATTAAATGATTAAATGATCACATAACTGGCCAAGCCACTGCAGCAGTAAATGACTCAGTCATAAAAAGGACAGTAAAACATGACCTGTCCCACATTTAATGAGCAATAACAAGGAACCATTCCCTTCAAACATCATCTGAACTGAAGTGTAAAAAGGTCTGAATGAAATTCAAATTGAAGTTGATTTCATCTTTTAAATTAGGCCTTTTGGAAGCCCGTATTTACGTGTAAAAACCAAATCTCTCTCTCTTGAGAGGGGTGGGATCAGGGAAAGATGCAAAGTGGCCATACCTGGATGCTCCATCACATACACCACAGAAGTGTGACTTGAATGTCAGTAGTTTTAGTGTATTATTTATAACGTGCTACATAATTTAAGCATGCAGAGACCCAGCCTGCAGCAGGCACTCCACAGAGTCCAAACACCAGCACTGATACATCCTTAGTTATCTCTCTAGCCCCAGCTATCAATTAGAGGTGTGATGCTCTGAAGAGACATCTCCTGCCAGCCAAACATCTTTCACTTCCCTGAAGAACAAAGTTCTCCAAGCTTGGAAACCTCAAGGGATCTGTCACTGATGCAGTGTCGTCACCTCTAACAGCCAGCAAGGATCACTGCCAGATCACCCCATGTGCCTCTTACTCAACTCCTCCTTCCATAGAGCACTGAAAGGGCTTCTAGAGAAGTATCTCTCCTTTCCCAGCCTACCCCATTCTTACTCTACTGTACCTCACTCAACCCAAACCATCCTGTCATCAGTTAGAAGGTCTTCTGACAACACACATAAATAACACGGAGTATTTACACAAGAAATTCCTTGCATCCTGAAAGCTCAGCGCTTTGCAGGAGTGCTGTGCACAGGGGCTGATCCCTCACACCTGCTTTGCAAAGGTTGTTGTTTATTTTAACCCTGTTTCCCTCACACGGAAGCCTGAGGAGTGGCTCGGTCCAGGCATCCGAACCCTGAAACCCTATCTTCCTGGCACCACTTGCCATAGAATCATAGAATAGTTAGGGTTGGAAAGGACCATCACCAAGTCATCTCTCTATGGAGAAGATCTGAAAGACTGTAAAAGCACTGCTGCTCAGCTCCTGAAGCTCCCAGGACCCACGCAGGCTGCAAACTGCTCCTCATTTAACATGACGTTCTACTTTGCTTTATGAAGTCAGAAGCAGAACATTTGAGGGCTGAAAACAAGCCAGTGTGGGTGCAAATGTTGAACAGATTCACTCTGTTGATCCTCAGCTGATGAGGGCAGAAGAGAGAGCTCCAACTGGTTGCAAAGAGCAGAAGACAACTGATTGATAAAGGATACCATTCTCTGAGTGGGAGATGCTCCCTAAAGATGCTCTGTCTATGGACAAAAGAGGCTTCCAGGCTCCCCACTGGGGGGAATTGTGGATGAAAGAGGCCTGTGGTTTGGGAGCCGCATTATTTATTTTTCCAAGGTGTATGGGATGCTTTCTGGAGTCCATTCTGCCGCTAAGGGAGTGATTGGCACAGCAGCACCAATTACAGAGCCCCCTGAAAACGTGCCAGGCGATATGAATATGCAACAACACCAACGCCTTTCTTTTGTAAGCAGCAAGTAGAAAGAAAGTAACAACTTTCTAATGTTGATCATTTAGGTCTTTTGTGAATTCTTTGTATTGTGCCATAGTAGCCTTCCACTTTTTAGACACATGGGTCTCCTGCTCCAGCGGCCACTGGGCACTGTGGATTAGCATATTTAGAGTACATTGCAACAGTTGACTATTCAGTGTGTGAAGTGGTGAAATTTACTCTATTATTTCTAAACACTTACAGCAACGGTGCTCCTGTCAACCAGTCAGCCATCTATTACAAGCTTCTGTGTCCAATAAGTTACCAATTAATTGGCTCCTACAATTGTTGTATAGTTTACTTCTTGAATGGCTCCCTCTTTAGTAATTTCCTTCCCATTGTGTGACCCTTTCTGACAACTTCTGTATAACGCTATCAGATAATCACTGTCTTTTCTTTCTCGCCTCACTTTTCTCTATCTCTCTAAATAGTTTATTATTCAGCCTTGGTACCTTTTATGGAGGCCAGCTCAGTGGCCTGTCAGTTAAAGGGTAAGGATACATTAAAATCGTCATTCATTCAAAAGGCTTTGCAGTAAGTGCCCAGGATATTCATTTGTGCACACATACAGGTCCAAGCCTGAAGTGTGTAGCTCTGAAAGGAAAAGCCCTATCTTTCCTGAACAAACCCTTAATGATTTTACATTTCTCTCAGAGCCTGCTCTCTAATGAATGTTGACATTTCATGCACGGCGAGACACAGGAATTCTGTTTGTGGTCGGGGCTACAACATATTCCCAAGGAAATTAAATTCAAAATTGATTGGGTGACACTCAAAAACTGGCCTAGAATTTGAATGGTTTCCTGCAAGCAAAATATAGGTGCCTTTCCCACTGACAACCAGCCAGGCTTCAGCAAAGCCAAAGCAAGAAGTGCAAATGTTGTTTATGGCTTGCTTTGCCCTGCACCTGAAAGCTGTGAAAGCAGAAGTGTTCTTTTACTCCTTTCTGATAGAACAAATGCCACAATGTCAAAACTGCGAGCAAGGGGTTCAGAGAGACACTGAACCAGCAGCGTGCCCTGGGCAAGGACCTGCCACAGTGGCCGTGCCGTATCTCTTCTTTATTTTGACCGGGCAAGAAAGATGTTCACATATAACTGACTTTAGGTTTTGTGCAAATCAAGTCAGGCCATCACTAAATCATGGCCAAGACTTTGTGCCCATGGACTTTTTATTTCTGGGAGTGGATTCAAAGTGTTTTGGTTCCCAAGTTGAATAAATTCAGGGGTTATTTAAGCTAAACCAGCTCTGTAGGAGGAACTGCAGGAAGACCTTCACACGGGAGGAAGCCACATGTACAGATGACACAGGGGATGTCCCTGTCCACTGTAAACCCTCTCACTCCTCCTGATCACGAGGCACAGATACATGAAAGAGCTTCTGAAATGGCTACAAAGAGATGACAAACCCAGCAACTCATCAGAGAGCCTTTACAGCCACATTGCTGTCAGGATCGGTGCAGTGCTAAACAAGATCTTGTGATGCTTTGGACAGGAAACATTCCTGTTGAAGGGGAGAGAAAATAATGGGATCTCTTTCTCACTCAATAGCTCCAATTCTGCTGCTGTGCTGCAAAGCAGCATGGAGAGGGTGTTTATTTTTGGTGGAAGGCAATGCTGAGCTCAGACCATCCAAATATCACACAAAGCTCTAGCATCTTCATTATTGCACTGCTCTATAGAGACAAGTGTTGTGAAGAAGGTAATAAACACTTATAATTAAAGGCAACTGTAAAGTAGTTTATTATAGTTGAGCACTAACATAGAGCTGCCTCGTGTCCAAGAGATCCAAACCAGTGATACAGCAGAGCCAGGGAATTTTTAAACCAGCATCAATCTGACTGTTATGGCTCTGGAGCAAAAATAACCAGTTAGTGGCAGACACAAGCTGGTTTTATAAGCCACCAGAGGAACAAGCAGGAAAGCAAGCATGGAAAAATAGTGCAATGGATGCTGGATATGTGTCTTTATCCCCTAAAGGACAGCTCTGGAGTGGGAAGGTGCTCTTCCCATGAGCTGGACCTTGAGCCTTGGAGAGCCACAGGGTGAAGTCCCACATCCAGCACAGCAGCAGGAGACAGGATTACCCCTTTCTGTGCTTCACAGCCATATTGGTGGACTCGGGGACATCAGCATCCCAAAAATGACATGAAATCATGGACCACAACGGCTTGGGAAATCCTAACTGAACCAACCCCAAAGTGTGCAGAGCCAGTTACAAGCTCCAGAAGATAAAGCAAAAGCCATCAGTTCTTTGCTCAGGTTTCTGTAGGGCAATGAAAATGTCACCCTGAGCAAAATAGTAACCAAAGCTAGAAACTACAAGAACCCTTGTTTTTGGGCTGAAACACAGCACTTTGCTCCTCCGTGCTTGTATGATGCCATCAGACACTGCCTCTGGTTTCCATGCTGACTGAAATAACACCATGGAACCCAGCAGCAAGCAATGGGGTTTTCTAGAGCTTCAGACATGCTACTTTAAACACCTCTTCCCCTCATTTTTCAAGCTCCCTGATGAGGCAGCAAGTTTCTGTCACATCTGTTTTACATGAAGGATGTGTCTGTGTGTGCTTTGCTTCTCTAGGCCAACAGTGGTGATGTTTCTGACTCAGCTGAAGAAGATGCTGTCAGTCAAGAAGAGATGAAATTGTCACCTTTCATGCAACATCAACAGGTTTAACCAACCCACTCCACTAACAGGAGAAAACAGGATCTTGGCAGAGAGGAAAAACAAAGTGTAGACATGAGGACAGAAAGCACTTCAAGCCTACAATTAACTTCCATAGGAAGGGAAAGGGTAAATCACCTGTTGCATAAGAGTCAGTGGCACCTATTGATTTCCCATAGGATGACTGGGAGAGGAAGAGGAGGAAGAAGTCCCAGTCTCCTTGGGCTTACCTAGGCGGCTCCAGGAGACGATGGGCCGGGGGTTGCCGGTTGCGATGCACTCCAGCACTGCAGTCTGGTGCACCGTCAGCGTGAGGTTCTCCGGGCCCACCAGTATCATGGGGTCCTTGTAGACGGTGGAGTGGGAGCCTGCAAGGACAGCATCATTGTTATAAGACATCTGATTCTCTCCTGTTTGATGGAAACACTGAAGGCTTTGTGCATCCTACAAGTACAAATGATGTGGCTGGTGTAATCCTCACTAAATCCGAGGGGTACAAGAAACAGAAGGAGCACAATGACTGCATGACAGTGACACTGAATGTGTTTCAAGTGTGCTGATATTCCTGGGGAAAACCCCCCCAGCCAACAGACCCAGTCACAAGCAGCCCTGTTAATGCACATATATAGGCAGCATGAAGAAGGAACCATGCTGTGAACTACAGAGAGCAGATGAGCAGGAAAAACATGGCATACAGGAGGACACAAGCTACAGGACATTTGCAGGAGTGCAAATAAAGGAAGGAGTTGCTTTACCTTTCAGCATCTCAAGCCATAAAATAACCCATGCAGTCCACAATGCCTAAATCTGCCTCTCTGCTCATATCCACTCTTGTTGCTGGTATTGTTTGCTCCAAAACCCCTTTCCTGGGATACAGAGTGATGGAAGTGCCTGTTCCTGATGCCCAGTGAGGATCTTGTTGAGAGGAAACTCAGGAAAATTCCTTCCATAGGTGCAGCTCACAGAGTGGTCATTGCCCTGCCTTTACAGCAGCCCTGTCCTGGCCCACTCTGGTGTAACTGGGTACAGGGAGAGGATGTATCCCCTTGCTCTGCTGTAATCATGATACAGTCATTGCTCAGGATGCAACCACTAATCATTTATCTGTGCTACAGTAGCACCAAGTGGCAGCAACCAAGAATGGAACCCACTGTACAAGATGATGCACAGACCCATAACACAATAAAGCCCTAGCACAAGAACTCTGGAGACCAGGCAGGCACAGTACAAGCAAAAGAAACCACATTTCACCAGACAGGAGGGGACCACAGGATAAACCCATCCTATGTCAGGTATACCACAGCTGAAACCGCATCTCCTGAGACCCTAAAAAGTGCCTTATCATAGAAGAGTTTTGGATTTGAATGGACCTTCAAAGCCCATCTAGTCCAACCCCCTGCAATGAGCAGGGACATCTTCAAGTAGACCAGGCTGCCCAGAACCACATCCAGCCTGGCCTTGAATGTCTCCAGGGATGATGCATCCAGCACCTCTCTGAGAAACCTGTTCTGGTATTTCACCACCTTCATTGTACAGAATTTCTTCCTCATGTCCATCCTGACTGTCCCTAAGCCAAAGATCCCTTCAGCCTTCACTCCCATTTGCCAGGAGAAGGGAAAAAAGGAGATGCTCTCTGTTCCCCATTAGCAAACACAAACACCACCTATCTCTCTATTAGTTTCTCCCTATTTCCAATGAGATCTGGGTTCCACTCCAGAAATTCCGAGGTCAAGCAGTGTTTAAGGAATTTCAACAATCTGACAGCTGCTGCTGGCAAAAATGCTCTGTGCACCTGCAGAGAGAAACACTGGGGCTGGTCGTCTGCCCCCGAGCAGGAGAGGGGCACAGGGAGGGCTGGGGAGCTCATCAGTGCCATGAGTTGGGCTTTGTGCTGGGGCCATCCCACACTGACTCTCAACATGGACTTTTCGATGTCTAAAAGCCTTGTTAAAGAGAAGTGATCCATCAAAAACTATCTGCAAAGGCTTCTCTCCAAGGTAAAATGTCCTTTCTTCCTGCCCTTTTTAGCGTTACCCTTTCACAGCAGCTCAGGGGCCGAAGCTGGGGTGTTAGGGAGGGGATTTCACAGTGGTCCAAGGGCTAGCACAGATCAGAGGGGCTCGTTTGTTAACTGTTCCTTACAGGGGCTAAATGGGAGCGATAAAATGACTGTGAGGTTGTGTGTAAATGGGCAAAATCCAAGAAAAATCACCGTGTCAGTGTGACTTAGGAGCTGAGGCTCTCACTAAATGCATTTCACTGCAAGCCATAAAATGCAGATTTCTTTATGAGGACCAGAATGCACAATAAATTCATATGACCGGCTGGTTAACCCCAAGAGAGCTGAAAAACAATACCTTCCCCCTCAGTACCTCGGAGTGCCTTTAAACCCCATGTAGATTTATTGTTCTAAATCACAATACTAAATGTTCACGCTTAGAATAAGACGATATTATCATCGTATTACAGAGTGATTTCAATATTTCAAAACACACAGAAATGAAATGAATTGTCCAAGGTCACCTGAGAATGTCAGTAAATGGGAGCTGAGACCAAAGCAGAATTTATACAACACTATTTTCACCATCAAGTATATCAAAAAGCACACTCTGATTTATATTCTGAGTCTGAAATAGGCACGCAGGTTTTTGGCTGTTTGGCTAAACCCCATCCAGCTCTGGAAGTGGCATTTCCAACACTGCCAATCCCAACGGCCATGGCAGTGCCAGCTCCAGGGCCAGAAGGGACAGTGACCCAGCAGCGATGTGGCCACCAGACACAGCACCATGCAAAGGGGCTGAGCATACCCGAGCACTGGGGAGGAGGAGGTTTTCTTCTCCAGCCAGAGAAGCTCTTTGATGCCGGGTGAGGAAGGAAGGAGTGACAGGACGAAGGACTCGTGGCAGCGAGCACTGCTGGGACACAGCAGGGTTCAGGGCAAGGCAGGGAGGATTTAGTTTGAAAGGGAAAAAGGCTCTAATGATGCACGTGGTCCCCAGGGCCTCTGCCAGCAGCAGTTGCAGTGAGGATGGGGAGGTCCCCGGTACTGTCAGCAGTGACAGGCACTCCAACAGGGATGGGAGCGTTGCTGGCACAGGCTGTTAGATCTTGATCAAAAGGCCAGCAGCAGAGAGAGGCGCAGCTCGTGCTGGGAAGGTGTCAGTGCAGAGAGGCAGTGGCCCCTGGGAGCAGCTCCGCTAAGCAGGCACTTGAACATAATCAATCAGGAGGACTGGAAGACACATCCGTGCTGTTTGCAGCCGGCAGCCCCTCCACTGCTGCCGGGAGAGGAAGGACAGTGCTGCAAGCAGCTGCCTTCATCCCCCATGGGCAGTCACCATCCTCTTCCTCTCTAGTCCCTGCAGGACACAGGCTCCCAGAGCCCACCTCCATCCTCTCCCTCCTCCTTCCCCAGCCAGGGCTCAGAAGCCCTCACAAGGCAGACTTGGTGCTTCTCTGTGGGTGAAGCAATGGCTGAAACTGCTGTTAAGGAGTGAGGGAGCCCTGATGAAGAGCAGAAAGCACCATTCCCTTTACCCCTCTACATGAGAGGGAGGTGATGGAAAGACCTGCAAGATTACCACTTAACCCATCATACCTAATGACATGTGCACAACAGCACTCACTTTAGTTCAGTGTTTACTGACACAACACCCACACCACTGAAGCAATGTCTGCAGCACACCGTAGCCTCTGCTGGTGTGCCAAAGTCTAGGCTTAATATGCTAGCACATACCTGCTGTCCTGCTCTAACGGATATTTGTGTGCTCTTAGCAAACACCACAGAGCATAAACCTTCACTGAGGCTTAACCCAGTGCAATGGGTTTTCCATGGGCTGAGAGCATGCAAACATCCTGTTATGGCAGCCCTGCTGACATACAGGCACTGAAGCACAGTCCAAGCCCTTCAACAGACACTTACACACGGCGCCCATATTCATCATCCCACTGCTTTAAGGAAAGAGGAAAACCACAAATGTTTCACAGACAGGAAACCTGGAAAATATCCATCTGAAATGAGGGATGGTCAGATGAGAACAACGAGCACTTTCTGCCCTGTGAGGAATAATAACTCAGACCAATAAACTGACACAAAGAACTTCACCACGTTGATAATTTACTGTTCTTTCTTCTCTCTACATGGGCTACTGCTCACATAGATCAAGGAAACAGATTAGCAACAAGCACCAAAACCTCCCAGGTCTTTCAGAAGCAGTTAACCTGCTTTCTTTCCCCATCAGAGTTGACATACACAGCATCACTCTTTCCTCAGCTTCACCCTATTTCACACATGCTGCCTTTTTACAGCTGGCAGAGGCTAATCTGACACTGGGTACAAGTGTTTAGTCTCTTACTCCAAACCACTGGCCAGGCAGTCATTTTGGAGGGTGAAAGCAGGCTGTGAGATGTGAGTGTATGCTGGGAAGCCTTCCACCACTGGGTACCAGCAATTCTGTGTATCTGATGGACAGGAGAATCACAGCCCAGGAAGAAAGACCCTTTGGTGTCTACTTCTTTGGCACTCATCTTCTCTGAAGGTAATCCACAGGTGTCTGAAGTCCAGGACAAGCAAGCTATCCTGTTTTCATACAAGGAGGTTGAACCTATCAAAGGCATTTCTCTAAGAGAGCACAAAGATGTATTCACTCCTGGCTGCTTGGATTGTATGTTTTGACTTAATACTTCCCACTTCCTTCATGCTAGGAGCAGTTACTGAAGCATCAAGAGAAACTTGTGAAGCTAATAGTGGTTTGAATAAAAACCACTGACAAATGGAGAATGTATAACTACAAGGTGACAATCTAACACCAGCTTTAGAAACTGCCTGAGGAGT
Source organism: Melopsittacus undulatus (assembly GCF_012275295.1). Taxonomy (NCBI): domain Eukaryota; kingdom Metazoa; phylum Chordata; class Aves; order Psittaciformes; family Psittaculidae; genus Melopsittacus; species Melopsittacus undulatus. The sequence continues at coordinate 2,783,775 of NC_047535.1, read as the reverse complement.
TATTGCTTGAAGGGGCTTGGGTCCCACACAGACAGCTAACAGCAGACAGTCAATGGGCAGGTCAGTGGGTATGGGAACATGGCAGTGTGTTTGCATCTTAATCCTTCCTTCTCTGTGCCCAAGGTCACCCCTTCCACACAACATTTTGTGTGCATTCACCAGCAGGCCAGACCTGAGCACATGCAAAGCATGGATGTGGGTTGCTTTGGTTTGCCCTTATAGCTTCATCACATCCTACCTCTGGCAGAGTGAAACCAAAACAGCAAGTGTGTGGTTTTGGCCATTATTTTGGAGAGGAGACCATAAGGCACTGGTACTGCCTCAGCTGGAGCTTTCAGAAGGGAAAACCTGTTTCAGGCACTAACTTCAGATGTGGATGGAGAACCAAGTCTATATTCAGCCTGGGTTTCTCAGGGCTTCTCCTTCTCATCTTCTAAATAAAGGTTAGCCCGCTTTGGTCACAATACAATGCTAACAGCCTACACAACATAATTCCCCCATTAGATAAATAATTGATCACCTTGTGTGCTGCAATTACTTCCAGAGTGGGCAGGTCTCATAAGGAAATGATGAATATTCCACATTTCCAAAAGAATTTATTTAATGTAAAGCTGCTGTAGCTCATTTTCTCACCCTCCTCCTGCCATGCAGAAACTGGCAGTGATTTACAGGCAAAGAGACACATTTATCTGCTATCAAATGGGCTGATCTGGGAGGGACTAACAACAAGCCAGAAGAAGGAAGGTGCTAGGGCTGGACAGAGGAACACTTCTCAGTGCTATTAGTCTGAAACTGTCTTAAACTGTCCTGGTCCAGAACAGCAGCAGTCAATACAGCATTTACTGGCACTCACCTGACACAGTGAGCCTGGCCTCCCGGCTGAACTTCACATTAGCAATATTGGTAGCAACGCAGTGAAAAATCCCACTGTCTTCTGCCCTCAGTCCTGTAATCTGCAGGACTCCCTTCGGAAGCAGCGTGTACCTGTGGGAAGAGAAAAACAGAACCAAACCCTTGCAAGGCAGGACGTGATGCGGCAGCAGGCTGCACAGCCACGCAGGTGAGGCAGGCTGGCTCCCTGCATCCCATGCTTATCATAGAATCACAGAACCCCAGACTGGATTGGGTTGGAAGAGTCCTGAAAGCTCATCCAGTTCCAACCCCTGCCACTGGCAGGGACACATTCCACTAGACAAGGTTGCTCCAAGCCAGGTCCAACCTGGCCCAGGAGTCAAATCCCTATAACCTTAGAACCTCAAATGCATGGGAAAGTGAGTCTAAAACAGTTATTGAGTGGGCACACATAAATATCGATAAATATTTTCTCTTCCTGAACCATAGGTATATTTAAGTCATGCATGCATACACACACATATGTATACATACATTACAGGTTGCTTGGCAACCGTGTGTTTAAGTTGGCTGCTGGTGAAGTCAATACAGTGTGATGAGTTAATAATCCATTTCCGTCTGGAAGATGAAGAACATCTTTTTCCCTATCAGCATATGGTTAAGTGCCTATAACCCTGCGCTGGGTTCCGAACATGCGGCTCGGTGTTGCAGGCAGCGTGACAGCAATCAGTTTGAAACGTCCCCAAGTTGATTGCAATCTCTCTGGGACTTTAAAATGCCCATTGTTTTGGATGAATTATACCACAAGAAGCCTTCATTTTTGTTAACAATCTGCCCACAGCATTAGAAGATTCGATTCCAAAGCTATTATTCTGCCTTCAAAGCCTTCAAGTGCAAGACTCGGCATACAAATTTATATACACTTTATACACAGAAATGCAGCAAGCGTGATTAATGCAGAAATCCAATTCAGTTAGAGAAGCAACCCTCATCATCCAGGCCCATTGGTGTCACAGATTAATCTACTGAGCTGACAATAAAAACCTTCCCCAGTAACTTTACTCCTACAAGAAGCTGAATCTGTTCGAAATCAGGACACTGAATGTAGGGAAGCTGCTCCCAGCCCATGTCCTCTAGGGCTTGGGCAAGCTCCCTGCCCTGCAGGAGAAGCCAGGGGGATGAGCACAACTTGGGGCTCCCTGGGTTGGACAAAAGCCTTGGCTCCTCAGTCCTGGGGCTCCTCAGCCTTGGAGAAAGAAGCCCTAGTCACATTCACACCCCTGACTATACCCACACCTGTGACCAGGGACCTGAGTGGAAAGGAACAACAATGCACAAAGGGCTTCAAGGGAACTTCACCTGTCCTGCACCATCTCATTGGGGTGCACACAAGGTGTCAGGCCCAGTTCTGCAGCTCTTACATCTGCCGATACCACTGCAGACCAGTTGCCCTGCTCACCCACATCCTCAGGTTAGAACCTGTATGAGTAAGAAGCCTTCAGAAGAGATCAAGTCTGACAAATCAACCCTGTGCTGGGCTAAAAAAAGCTCAGCTGAAAAACAGGAGGAAAACCAAACCCTGACAGTTGCAATTTGCCATGGCAGCATCGGGCCTCTTGGGTCTTTCTACTGTAAGTTCACCACAACACCGAAAAGGTCAGGCATTGTTCCAGCCCTGATGTTTTCTCCTGCCTCCAAAGAGCCCAACCACGTTCTGCTGCAGAACTGACAGTTTGAAGAATAGAGGCTTTCAGGGAAATATTTACAGCTTCCTGGTTTCACCTATTCCCAATGCACGGACATCAATCCGGGACTGAGGTGTGCTGCTACCGATTGTCTCCTACCAGCGGCTGTGCAGCTCCCGAGTCACAGCTGGGAATGCCGGCACGGAGCACACGTTTCCTGCCACCTGCCTGCTGCTGGCTCCGAGGATCAAACCTCTGATGATCAATCCCTCTGATGAGGGATGTTTCCGACACGCAGGGAGCAGCCTGTCAAACACAGGAAGGGAGGATGTGCCGCTCCGGGGCTAGTCTGGGGAAGGGGGGGTAATGGGGTTTTCCATATGAGGATTAAACTGGGAAACGGCAGCCCAGTGCCCTGTGAGATGCTCTCTGCAGAGCTCCCCTGCCACCATGCACAGGGGAGTCCACCTGGGAAGGGAAGTCAAGTGGTCATGGTGTAATTCAGCGCTTGCAAGAGTTTAGGACCCACATAAAAGACCCTAAGTCATGGATCTGGCTTGGAAAGGGTTGCACAAAACGGAGCCACAGAGGGATGATGGATGTCAAAGCCACCCAGCTCTGCCAGGACTGCTGGGTGGGCTTCGTGCTGGAAAGTAAACCTGGAATAGGGCTGATCAGGGAAGGTCAATGCAGAGCCTTTGCCCTCTCCAAAAAGGCTTTACCTGCCTCTCCTGGGACAGGCACTATTCCAACACGGTGTTTGCCAGAAGGAGCCCAGAAGCCTCACAACATTAACTGGAAGAGTCTTCCATGGCAGGAACGCTGACCAAGACCCTCAGCCCAGGTTAACTGGGTCCTAACACAACTGTGACAGAAATAGCAAACCTGGCCACCTTTTTCCACCTGGAGAAAGAGCAGCAGTGCATGTCCTACCTTTCGTTGTCTGTGTTGACTGGCATGCGGTTCTTTTGCCAGAGGATGACCGGCTCTGGCAAGCCATGGATCTGGCACTGGAATCTCGCGACACCACCTTCCTCCACCACTGCGTTCTGAGGGTGGATGTGGAAGTCGGACATTGCTGGAAGGCAATAAGAGAGACAAAAACATTCACATGTAAAGAGAGATCCATCGTCAAGAACTTCACGTGACCTAGAAACATCCACATTTCCCAGAGCTGGCAAATGGGATGGCGATGCAAGAACAGAACTGGTTTGCAGCCTCACTTCCTGCATGGAGAAACAAGACCAGTGTCAAGTTCTTGCTGCATGTCTGCCCCTGCACATTAAACTGATTGACTCAAGCAGGACAGAAGACAGTGCTCCACGACAGGTCTACAGGGGCAGCAAGACACAGACACTGCACTGGCACTTACTGGCTGTGCTCCACAGCCTGAGTGGGCTTTGGATCCAAGAAAAGAGATGTTTATCCTTTCTGCTGCTGCCAATGTCTTACCTGCTGTAAATATTCTTCTCATGTGCACAGCCTGACTCCTAAACTCATTTTGTTTAAATGCCTTGATCAAAAGTGGTCCTGGATATGTCAGTAACAGTTACAGCCCTTGATTTCCACCTCCGTTTGGCAGATGCTCCAGCTCACTGCAGACTCTGCCTCCCAGCACTGCAGAAGGAAGGGTCACATCTCCATGCTGCAGAGCAACACAGAAAGAGCCACTGCCAAGAATGCAGCAAACCAGAGCTTTTGGGGTTGGGACCACCCGACAGCTAATGACAAACCCCAGCGTGCCCGCGCAGGGTGAATGCAGACCAGCCTGCTCCAGCATAGCCACAGCTGTAACCATTGTGCACAAGGACTCTGGCATGCTGTTAGAGCTACATAAATAATGCAGTAATTATTACTATTAATTAATTGGAAGGTGCTGCCTGTTGACTCTGCAATAAACATATTCCAAGCTAATAAACATCCCAGTGGTTATTCAGCTCATGATTCATTTATAGTGCTGCATCCACAGGAAGATCTCACATTATCATACAAAATAAACTCCAAGAGAACCCCCTGCTCTGCTACCCCAGCTCGATAATACCCCTCTCCCCAGCAAGAAAGCCTCTTCCCCTTTTACATGCATCAAGTATAATGAATGTACTTCTGCTAAGGAACAAGCTGCATATGTGTCAGGGCAGCTTAATCACTCATCTGCAAACTCCAGTTGGGCTCAGGCAGATGGGAGATGGCCATTAGCAATCATACATTAAATATGTGTTGCATTAACCCGCGCTGCTCCCTAAACCACTGCTCTCAACCTGCTCACTGCAGGTTTGTTAAGCTGATGGAGCAACATGGAGCAAAGCCCTGGCCTTGCATGGCCATAGGGATGAGGTTTTTGTAGCTGTGAGGGTGGGATAAGGAGCAAGACACACACTGGGATGCACTGACTGGAGCAGGACCAGGAGGTGGCTGTGCGATGCTCCAGCCAGATGGGAACGCACCAGCACAAGGCAAAAGAATCATGCAAAATAATATCTTTCCCAAGATGAAAGCTAATGCAAATACCCTGGTAAGGGATGGAACCCAGTGGTGGAATGGCAATTTATCCAATTCATACAGATTTAGCCTTGAAATGAGACTGCTTGTGGCCCGCAGCACTCAGCCACTTGGGAAGGAGCCCAAAGGCTGCTGGTGGTTCTCCCACCCCAGGTGATTCCCTTTCCAAGCTGACAAGGGATGCTCCACAAAATGAGGGATCCAGGGATGCCTATGGCAGGAGAGCTCAAGGGACCCTGCAGAACATTTCAAGGCTGCCATTCAGAGACCCAGGCCAGGGTGAGCATCTTGCAACCAAAGCACATGGACCCGCACCAAGGAATAAATCCAAGGCTGAATAAGAAGGACACAAACCTCTAACAAAGAAAGAAGGGGGGGAAGCAGCAGAGATTCAGATGCCTGCAGGAAAACTCCTTTCAAATGTACAGATGCTCAGCACTGAGGGTTTTCGGTGGCTGACAGGGTTGATAAGAGGAGGGAGGTGTGAATGAGAGCAGCCCCGGCACAGACCTCACTCTGCTGGCTACAGAATTCATTGCCAGCCCTTTACTTCAATAATATCACCTCTTACAGGTAAAACTGCAGCAATAACCTCTACTCTTAAAGACACTAGTATTAATATTTATCATGAATAAAACATGGGGAGTTATAAATAATTCAGTTATGAGGATGTTAAGTAAAATATTACTCTTCAACGACCCTATAACGTGGCTTTGAAGCACAGTTTTATGTTAAATGCCTAGGAAACACTGTGACCCTTGCCAAGACCAGCTGGTTTGCAGAAGATGCATTAAAAATTCATGCATTGAGCTACAAAATGCTATTTTTAAAACACGTTTCTGAGTTTATTTACAGTTGCAGAGACAAAAGCTTTTGCAGCACCTCCTGTACAACAGCAACAAAACTGAGACACGTGTGCTTACCTGCGATGCTGTTTTCAGCCTACAGGTAAATCCCTGGGTGTGAGGACAGGGATAGGAGCACAAGTGCTTTACAGAGCATCACCTGGAGGGGCTAAATCTCTGCTGACCCACCTGAGATTTTCATGCATGTCCCAACTGACTGTAACAAACTCCTACAGCAGAGTCCTTGCTCCGGGCAGGGAAAGACAAACCAAAATGGGCTCACAGGAATGGATGGGGAATGGTCCCACAGGAGATGGGGAACGGTCCTAGCAGCCCTCCCACACTGCAGCCATGGGTGAACCTTATCTCAAAGATGCTGAGCAAAGCTAGGTTCAGATGGAGCTGTCTACAATCACACTGATGCAGGTAGAGGAGTGACTCTTCATTTCTCCTTCCCCCACACTGTATCACAGAGGACATCAACCAGGATGAAGGTGGATCACAGGTGAGGCTCTTCCCTAAAGAGAGCCCCATGCTTGGGAGCTCCCATCACCTAACCCTCACCAGGATGCAGCCTCCAAAGGCATGTCCTACAGACACAGCACAGGTGAGCAGCAACTCATCCTCATCCATATTCACTGAGGATTCGTTCTGGCAACAGACTTAGCTGGGTCTCCCTTAATCAAAGCACAAACACTACCTCCATCCTAACGGGCCCTGTGAAAGGCCAAAGGAATGAAAATGAAAATAGGTATTGAATGAAATTTTCTCTACTCTGTGAAAAACTAAATTGAAACCATTAGTGGCCAATCCTTTTCTGCTCAGTACAGCATTAGTGCTAAGCTGGAGATTGACCTAGATTTGATATAGAAAAAGAAAACATTAACTTGGTATGTCAGAGCAAATCCCAGGCCTGTTAGAATCATTAAAACACAAACATTGTTATCAACTGCAGGTACAAGGAGAAGACTTGAAGGGTTCAGTGCCAAGCATGGTGTTAGGAGAGCATTTAGGGAGCTCAGCTAGTCCTGCTTTTTGCTTTTACATTACTGATGGGGTAACAGATACCCAGGTTGGCTCTGACACAAGAGGATGCTGGGGAGAAGCGGAGCATCCTCACCACCATTGACACCAGGCAGCCCACAAGCGAGCTCCCTTCTCCACATTTCTGCCACTAACCTGTTCAATTCAGACCTCTTCCAAGGAAGGCACAACGTTAAAATGCCTCAAAGTTAACACAATACAAGGAACAAGAGTTTAATGAGGACATGCTTCTAGTACCTGGGATCCTAGATTCCCCTAGAAAGGAGGGCAGGCTTCGTTAGCTCCATTACAACCGATCATGGTGAAGCTGGGGAGGCAAATGGTTTGCCCAGTGTCACAGAACAAGCCATGGGCAGAGCCAACCCCTCCAAGACTGGCTCCATCCTGATGACGGTGACAGCTGCTGATTTTCATGCTGAATTTCCCAACTTCCTAATAAAACTGAGTTTCCCATTGGTTTAGCAGAAGCCAGGGTCATTTTAAAACACAGTGACCACCACCTCAATTAAACCCAGATCTAAACCACTCTAAAATCAGGCTGACAGCTCCAGCAGAACCAACCTGTGGTATCTATGAGATTTACTAAGCACCCACCCTCCTTGGCACCACAACTCCTTCCCAAACGCTTTCCCTGCAACCCACCAGCCCCAACGCATGCAGAGGAATTAAATCTTCCATTCCCTCCTGGCTTAGAACTCCTTCACCATTAAGTTAGCAACCTGATGGGGAGGCTTTGCAGACACAGGCCCCTTCCATGCTCTGCAAATGGAAGAGTTGCCTGCTAGAAAGAGCAAGCATAAAAGATGGGGGGCGTACGGACACCACAAATCCCATCCTCTCTTCCCCTGCTTCCAAGCGGGGACGTTTTCCCAAGTCTTTAAGGACACTGCATCTCCTTCCCATAGACTCCTCTCTTTCTAAAGATGCATTTCCAGACAGATAAAGAAGCCCCATCACAAGAGCCCGGTGGCTGCTCCAGCTGCAGAGCAGCCTCGGTGCCTGCGAGCCGGCCCTGCGTGTCTAATGCCGCTATTGTGCGAGGCCGTCGCGGTGCTGCCATGAGCCCGGTTTTGAATGCAAGTTGCTTTGTGCATAGTGAAGCGTGAACAACAGCGCCGCCCATTTATCTATTTAATTCTCCAGGAGTAGCAGGAGCTGGGGCCTTGGCTCACAGCTAAAGGGAAGGAAAATGGCTTTTCTCTCGGCTTCGGAACGGGAGGGACATGTTAAAGAGTGGCCGTGCTGAAATTCCTGCCCGCTAATCACAGGGGTGAAAATCCTGAATCCCTATTGTCCGTGTTGGCATCAGATCTCAAAAGCAAATGGGCTGCAAGAGTTGGGAGGGTTTGAAGCAAGGAGGATGTTTGGGAGGAATGTAGCTTCTTTGGGATGAGAGAGGGAGGAAGCCCCATCTCCCTCTGTGCTGATGGAGGGGAAAGCGGCTCCATCCTGCACGCTTACCTGCAATGCTTGCAAACAAATGCTTGCTCCTGTCTCACTTTGGCTGTGGTTTTCTCCCCCTGGAGCAGACACAACTGCTCAGAGCAGGATGGTTCAGGCTCTCCACCCTCTGTAGTTTGCATCCTTCTGTACCCATTGTTGTCACACTCAGAGCTGAGTGAAACCATTTAGACAAGGCTGAGAAGATGCCCCATCAGATGGACTTCTCTGGTTGAGGAGCAACATCTCCACCTGGTCTGGCTTTTCTTCCCCCTGCCCTAAGCCCCTGGGACAAGGGTAAAAGGGAGACAACTGAGCTAATGCCTTGCAGTGAGACACAGCAGCTGCCCATGGGAGGGAACATGCAACAAATACAAGGGGGAGAAAAATAAGCTCCTACCTCAGAATTCACCAGGAGGCAAATCACTGGCTGCTCTGGGACTATGGCTTCCCAATTGTCTGCATAACATGTGAAATGACTGCAAGTCAAATCCAGTCAGGTCACCTCCCTGCCACATGGCCATGAGCAGCACCCATGGACTGTACTGATCCAGGATTTGCTGTTTGCTTTAGGGCCTTGCGAAGCAAGTGGAGAAAAGCACAGAACCCTACATGGGCTGCTTCTGCACAGGGATGATAAATACACCATGAAAGTAATGAAGTCATCTCCACTGCAGACCAGGAGTCAGAGGGAACAGGCTCAGGGGTCCCTGCTTGCTCTGCCCACCCTGCACAAGTGAAAGACCAGAGCTGGGAGGAGGAGGATGGGTTGCACCTGCAGGAACTTTATCATGGTACCAGTAAAACCTTCACCTGCCTGTGCTGCAGCTCCACTCCTCTTCCTGCGGCTCCCCTGAAGGTTCACCCCAGCACCAGCACACACAGACTCTGCTCAATCACAGGCACCTCCAAGCCCATCTCCCTAAGTCCTAAGGAACATGTAGTTTATTTATGGTATTGATTATAGCTCACTTACTGGAAAAGTAAGTACACTGCCATCAGTTGTTGATGAAGGGGTACTCTCCCAGGACTGAGAATGATTTTTGTCTGGGTAAATGCAGTCTCTGCACCATGCACAGAAATAAGGAGGGACCATACACCCCAAGGGCTGTTGCATACTGAAGTATCTCATCATTTCTATACAGCTCACAAAGAGCTACCCCTCTGGAGAGAGGCTGTGCCCACACTGTCCCAGTAGAGAATGCCAAGGGAGCATCCCCAATGTCTGACACGTCACCACCCTCGCTATCTTGACCTGGGAGGACGGAGAATGCCAGGGGAGCTGCCTATGCCAGAGGATACCCCTAAAATCAGCTGGCCTTTGCCATGCTCTCCTGGTGCAGCTGCATTGCCCAAATGCTGCCTGCTCAGACCCAAGACCTCCTGCAATGTGGCTGCAGCCAGAAATGATCCCAGCCTGGAAACAAGGAGCAGCGAGTCCCAGGACATCACCACAAACACCCTCTCTGAAGCCCAGTGAGCAACCAGCCATCCAAGCATCCTCAAACCCTTCCCATAAGCATATCAGTCATTTCTCAGAGACAGACACAGGGGACACAAAGTGACGCCCATCATCACAACCCAAATCCAGCATCACCCCTCGAGTACCAATGGCACACTCTGCCTACAAGGCAATGCTGCCCCTTATAAATCACTTTGAAAGACACATCTGGGCAATCCCACGGACCAAATTTGTCACTTCCCTCCATGTTCAGAGCACGTGGCAGCAGCCCATCACCTGCTACACACAGCAGACAGCCCAAGGTGGTTATTCATCTTCCAGCACCCTCTTGTTTTGCAGGGCAATCGCCTACTAAACAGCCCCTTTAGCACTCTCAGATTGGTTTCAGGGCGAGAAGTTTCTGGTGAGGAAGGAGAGACCTTTATCAGGGAGTGCTATTGCAGTAATTTTTCAAGACAAAATTGCTCTGTGGCTCATGACAGCATTTAGTGTGTCCTGAGGCGAGCATTTGTGAAGCCAAACCTGTGGTCCTGCCGCCCTGCTGCTGCAGGGAAGGGGGAGCACTGAATGTCATAAACAACTCTTAATTTGCTTGGCTGGACTGCATATGGGGCTAGTGATTCTGCGGTGCAGGAGGAGGTTATCCATCACCATTACACTTCCCAGTGGTACAAGTCACCACGAAGGGCTCCTGTATTTCTGTGGGGTGTCTTCTTAAGAAACCCCAGCACACATGAGACTCCTCCACCCCAAAACAGGGCTCCCCTCCAGCATCATCACAAGCTGCTCCCTCCTGTTGCATCCACAGCTCACCCTGCTTGGGCAATGGCTTCTTCAGGACCCCACTGCATCCCAGGCTTTCCTCCAAAGCACACGTTTGCTCTTTGCAAGAGACCAGTGATTTATCCTGCTCAAGTGCCCCTGCAGACCCCTGAAATAATGAGAGAATGAAGGACAAGCTGCCCCCCAAGCCTCTGGGAGAGGTTGGCTGGGTGAGGGCAAAGCAAAGCATGCAGCACGCTGCCAGCAGGCTGGGCTCTCCTGCCAGATTCCCATCCAGAGCTCCTCGTGTTTTCCCTACTCCGACACACACAATTAAGACAAATTACATAGTTCCCATTTTGATTTGTTGCACAATAACCATGTTTTCCATCCCTTTCCCAAACACTGATGGAGATGGTACAACAGGAAGCTCCCACACAGCTGGCTTTGGCCCTGGACCACTTTGCTCGCAGCCAACTCCTCCCGATAGCGAGCACGGATGAGCAATCCTGCTTTTCATCAGCATCATCCTGCCCCTCCACAGCCCTGCAGCACCTCTAGGCAGAAACATCCCTTCTCAGAGCTCCTGCAAACCTTCAACCACCCATAGGTTTCTGTGCTCCCTTCACGTCAGCATCTCCGGAGGAACCCCATAAGGTGAAGGGAAAGGCAGCTCCTCATCACGGCTGCCTATGACACACCATCAGTGCCTCGCTCAGACAGGCGCTGTCCGGATTTACAGGCTAATGCATGTGAAATGAGATGCAGGTTTTAATTTTTTGTTGTCAGCTCCCATTTTTCTGCTCACAATCACACCAATAATAGCTCCAAACCCTCAGCATCTGTTTTTACCAGCTCTCCTGTAATTAGTTTACTAATGTATTTCACTGCGCCTTTGTTATGTGCACAGAACTACTTCATTCCCAGCTATCGGAGATAGCGCACTTCAGTCTATAAGGAGTTTGGCCTTTGTTCCCTCGTGGTTATTCACACGGGGGAAGATGGCTCAGTGAATGATAAGCCCTTCTATCACTACACATTCTCCATTTAATGTCTTTATACTGGCTCATTAATTACCACAGAAAACTCCTTTCCGAATGGAACCTGTGATTTATGGAAGACTTGGGCAAGGTGCCATTTTTAGTGGGATGACAGCAAACAGCACAGTGCTGGTGATTCACTCCTCATTCTCCTGCCTGCTGCTGCAGGGTCAACCCTGCTGTGGTTGAGTTTTGCTTGTGCAAGTGCTTGGTGCTGCTCCTGCACAGCTGGCATGACCAAGTCCATAGAAAACAGGGCTGCAGCCCATTCTGCCTCTATACTACAGTGCCCAATGTGTGGACTGAGGTGTTCCCTTGGGCAGTGGCTGGATGAGTGCCTGGAGGAGGTGGGACTGCCTCTGAGATGATGCTCTGAATCTCTTCATCAAGTCTGGTGGTCCAAGGTGTTGTAATGCACACAATGACTTGATCCTTGGCAAAACCCCAAGCACAGCACAGAGAGAGACTCAGACTTTGGTTAGAAGTGGTGGGCAGCCACACACGATGGATTCTGTGATACCCAGATGTACCTCTCTGCAGTGTCCTGTGCCACAGTCCAGCAGGGTTGAGCCTCAGTAATACCACAGAACCTCAGACTGCTTTGGGTTGGAAAGGACCTTAAAGCTCCTCCAGCTCCAACCCCTGCCACAGGCAGGGACACCTTCCACTGGAGCAGCTGCTCCAAACCCCTGTGTCCAACCTGGCCTTGAGCACTGCCAGGGATGGGGCAGCCACAGCTTCTCTGGGCACCCTGTGCCAGCGCCTCAGCACCCTCACAGGGAACAGCTTCTGCCTAAGAGCTCAGCTCAGTCTCCCCTCGGGCAGGTTCAAGCCATTCCCCTTGGCCTGTCCCTACATCCCTTGTCCCAAGCCCCTCTCCAGGTTTCCTGCAGCCCCTTTAGGCACTGGAGCTGCTCTCAGGTCTCCCCTTCAGGAGCCTTCTCTTGTCCAGGTTGCCCCAGCCCAGATCTCTCAGCCTGTCCCACAGATTCTAACCCATTACAGACTTGCAAACCTCCCAGCAGCACAGGGGGGGAAGAGCTGTGCAAAGGCACAAGGAAAAGGCTCCCGCTAGACCCAAAGCAGAGCACAGAAGGAAGGCTCTGCCCTGCCATGGAGCCATGGGAACAACGTGCTCTCTGTCCAACCGAAGTTAACTCTAAATCCTTCAGAACAGTGTGTCTTTCACCATGTCCATGTTCTGCACCGAGCATCACAAACTGCCCCCTTCTCTACCATGCAATGAGATGGAGGTGGAACCAGCGCACACGGTGCCTGAAGATGGTATTCAAATGGAAAAACAGCCCCCAAAAGGCTGATTTCCATCCCCTGATGCAGAGGAGCCACCTCACACCATTGCAAGGGAAATACTCGGTATACCCTGTGCATATGGGGAGGTGAGAGGAGATGCCAAAGGACCTGAGCGCAGATGAAGAGTAAGTCAGGCACAGAATTACCATTACAAAGGACTGCTCTAGATCATGGAATCAGCTACAGAAAGCTCCTTTCTGTTCATTTTAACTCTGAATTTCACTTAAATGCAGGTGATTCCCCAAAATCCTGAGTGCTCCTCTGTTCCCATCCTTGATGGTGAACGCAGACATTGCCTGGGCCAAACTAAAGGTGATAATATTAAAGATGTAGAAAGGCCTGAACTGCTGTGACAGTGAGAAAACCCCACTCCCTCAAGCTCTGCTTTCCCTCCTGGCAGCCGCTAAGCCATTAGCTGTCATCTCATCCCTGTGGCTGCCTTACATATAGAAATTCCTGTTTGCTCCTTGGCAATAGCAACAGCTTCCTATTTTGCTGGCAGCAATCCAGGGGAAATTCAAGCTGAATTACAGCCATTCTTCAGAAAATAGGCCAAATCCACGGCAGCAGGATGCATGACCGCAGACGGAGCGCTCTCCTCGCTGCTATTTATGCCGCGGTGAGGAGCCCCGTTGCCTCAAAATAGCTTATCTCTGGAAGTCCCCTTCCCATTCCCGGCTGCCAGCCAATGTATTCCCACCTCAAAGGGAAAGTTTGGAGCTCCGACGTATCAGTCCCGCTGTACAGGACGTGTGGTTTGATGTCTGCACTGATTCCCCTCCGGGAGCTCGGTGGAGATGGGGATTGTGCTTCTGTGTGAGAGCCAAAGAGCGTTAACTCCTTTCCTGCGCCTCTGCTGGGATGGATGCACTTGGGGTTGTAGCCCAGCATATCCTGTTGGTGTGTACACAGCGTGTGTATGTGGTGCAAGAACAAGAAAGATGGGGAGAGACTTTGCAGCAGGGTCTGTTGCCATGGGAGGAGGGATGATGGTTTTAAACTAAAACAGGGAGATTCAGGCTGGATAGGAGGAAGAAATTCTTTATGCTGAAGGTGGTAAAACACTGGCACAGGTTGCCCAGAGAGGTGGTGGATGAACCATCCCTGGAGACATTCAAGGCCAGGCTGGAGGTGGTTCTGTGCAACCTGAGCTGGAGATGTCTCTGCTCACTGCAGTAGGGTTGGAGTAAATGACCTTTGAAAGTCCCTTCCAACCCAAACTGTTCTATGATTGTATGTACATGTATGACACAGCACAAGAGGTAACGTGGGCTGGACTCCCTGAGCCACAGTGCCTCCAAACACCCCTTCCCACAACAAGGTGAGAGCTTACATTGCTCTTAGGGTCCATGCGAAGCAGCCACTCCATCCAGAAGCACATCTGCATCCATCACAAGTCCTCTCTCCTCCCCACATATCCCACAGTGCCCTAAATATGACTGAAGGATACAGCACCATCCCAAATCATGTGGACAGACAAATACAAGCGAGGACACGGACAGTGACACAGAGGAAGTGATGGCAGTTACAAACCTCACCATCTTTATCTTCCTTGCTGTCAGCAGACCATCACTGAACCCAAGGAGCATGGATGCTCTCCAGAGAAAACAGCTCTCCAGGGAGGACTGGCTTCTTGCTGATAAGAAGCAGAGAGGTTTATGTGCCAAACTCACTGCAACACCTCACCCCAGGTCTGCTTCATCAAACTGAACTCATCACCTTTGAGGACTCTTTGAAAAGAGGTGGCTGCAGAGGAGCAGTGGGGCAAGGAGACAACTCACCCATCGCCCTGCTGTGCTGCTCCAGGCTCAGGGCTTCCTTACTGCCACATGCTGGTGGGACAACGCTGCCCATGAACCCATCACCAGCACCACAACATCCCGGGGTACCACACCAAGGAAGAAAACCAACAGGAAGAGGAGATGCAGTGGATTGTACCTACAGTCACACCATGGAGGTCTGCACTCGCTGGGGGTGTTTTCTGCATGCGAGATGCTGTACAACAGTAAGTTTCTATATGGTAGAAAAATAACCTCACCATGCCTATGGGAGAGTGATGGACTCGTGATCTGCCATCATCCAATCTCCAGTATAGGATCTTCCATAAGCATCTATCGCTGGCAAAGAGAAATAACCAAGTCCTTTCTATGGGGAATTCTAACATAAAAGCAGCCAAGCAAAGCCAGGTTTCAGCTTTGAACATTTTGCTAAGGCATTCAGATCCATAATTCAGATATTTACATCTTTTTGCCTTTTTATCACAGATCAAACACCCATCACCTCAGGTACTGTCTCTCCTCTCTTCCCAAACACCTTTGTTGCAGTTGATGGCAACAGGATATGCAGAGGAGCCCTGGGTAACATGAGGCGAGAGCAGTGAGTGAGGCTCAGGAAGCCTTTAAAGAGAGTACTTCCCAAGGGATGCTCACAGACGGGATAACTATTAGCTCACAGGGCTACAAGGAGGAGCTCTATTGATTTGTTGGGAGGAGAAGAGATGGGAAGAACCTGTGGTATTTCCTGCTGTGGAATCTGCAAATACTTCACCCCATGTTTGTGCTGCTTTATGTGTTTGTGCATCCTGAAAGTCATTTGGGTGGGCTGGGGAGGGCCATTCCCTGTGCTCCCCACACGTGCTTCCAAACACACCTGAGAGCAAAACATCAGTGTCATGGACAAAGACAAGGGGAGATCCTGAAGAGAAACCCAGCACCCCATGGGCAGCCTGGAGCAGGGCTCAGCACCACAGCTCCTGCTGAAGGAACACGAGCAAGAGGAAAGGGTGGATGCTGAAGCAGCCACTCAGTTCACACTTAAATATCAATATTTGCCTTCCAAAGCTCCCAGTGATGGCAGAGCCAAACAAACCTGCAACTGCCCAGCTATGATGCAGAGGAGGGATACAGCTACATCCCTTCTGCAAAGGCTTTGCTGCATGGGTGCACCCGTGGGACGGGGTGATCCTATCCCCATCCCTGCTCATGTGTTTGCTGTCCCTATGCACTTCCCAGAAGCATTCCCCATCCAGATGCCAGGATTAACAACAATTAGCTACCTAAGCTCCCCATCGGCATGAAATTTCATTTCAACTGAAGATTGTTAAAGGTTTGGGAAGCACAAAGGAGCGTGGAAACCTCCCTGGGCTGGTGTGATGCTAAATGTTAAGAAACAGCAGCACTGCAGAAGGGATGTGGGTTTTAGGCAGCAGGTAGAGGTCGAATGTTGCTCCAGAGCAATGGGATTGCAGGGGGACATTTTTACTGACATTGAGCTCTGAACTTGAGCTTTGCCCTAGTGTTTGCAGCCCACTGGGGAAATCAGAGCTGAAACCCCATAAGCCTGATTTTCTGGGGGCCTCTGCAGGGATGTTCAGCCTGTACCAAGCCTGGAGAGTGAGTGCTCTCTCTCCTGAAATGTGCATCTTCACCAAAATAGGCCCCTCTCTGTATTAACAAAAGAGATGAAAGCTCAGTAACAAATGGGTAATTGCAGCACAGACTGTTAGGGACCTGAAAAACTGCTGGGACACCCGAAATATCCAAGATGGCCATTAAACCTATCCTAACAAAACCTTGTGGCACATAATGGACCCCCAGGAGACCCACTCTGATACCTTAGTAACTTGTTTATACCACCAAATCATCCAAGGAGAGATTCCATGTGGGTGTGATGCACATGGGACTGCACTCCCCACATGCACATTCAGGTGGGGGAATAAGGGGTGGGAAATAGCAAAGCCCGTAAGACACCCGCATGGGACAAGGCAGGAGCATCCTCATGGAAAACATCACCCAGCAGCTTCCCACTGTGCAATGAGGTAAATAAATAAACAGAGCTGCAGGAATTAGCTGTGAGGGTGACAGCAGTGAAGGAAAATAGAAGCAGAAGGGGAGGGGGGGAAGAACAAACCACCCAGCCCAGCTCGCTTTTGTGCTCTCGCACAATGGGGCACGTCAGCTCTGGAGCCTCCGCAAGCCATCACCCGCCATCTGCCACCGGGCTGGACCACTAATGGGAGGCCCTGGTGCCCCAGCTGACTCCTGGAGCCACGGGGGAAATCAGGCTGATGAGCTCCCCACATGAAACCATTGACATGAATGCGGATGCGAGGTCCACACGTGAGAAATGTGGCTGGGGAACAGCAGCAGAGAGTGTGCCACGAGCCCTGGAGCTCCAGCCCAGCCGCTGGGAGCAGGGTGAGTGTGAACTACCCCTGCTCGCCTGGAAGATGAGTTATTGGTGATGGGATCTGGGAGTGAAGCTCTTTTCACCAAGCCTGGCTCGACTGTGGGATGCACAAAGCCACTGGCCAGATGCAGATGCTGCAGCAGCAGGGACAGCTCAGATTAACACCGCTCTCAAACACAGCCTCATTAACTAATGCCCCTGTAATGTCCTAATGGAGCACATCAGTCAGGAAATTACTGTGCAAGGGGATGGAGATGTTGATATGAGCACTCAAGGCCAGGTTCAACAGCAGCATCTCTGCACTCCTCACCAGGAGCAACCCTGCTGCTTTGGCAGGTTGGACCCCAGGGGACTCACTGCCCCAAAGGAACATTTACTGCTGTGAGTATCTGATTGCCCTAAGCAATCTGGTACTGAATAAGGGTGCCAGAGCCTGGCACTGGACCACAAGGGAAAATCCAGTGCTGTCCTGATGCAGCAAAGGGTTGGCTGAGCATCTTTAAGGACACAAGGTCCAGCTCCAACCCTTTCCCTTGCCAGCTGTTGCATGAGGGGCAAGAAGAGAACAAGCCACAGACAACAGAGGGTGCACAACGCTCCCAAGGCATGGAAATGCACACTGAGACACGCAATCCCACCTCCTCCCCTGCTCCCAGCATGGCAGTGGGCTCTGTGCTCAGTGCAGAGACATGCCACCTCCAAAAGCTCCCCGGGTGCTCCCTTAGGGGTGTCTGGGTGCACTGATCAGTATCTAATACTGCTTGCTCCATCCCTGGCAGTGTTCAAGGCCAGGCTGGATAAGCCTTGGGTGCCATGGTTTAGTGTGTGGTGTCCCTGCCCATGGCAGGGGAGTTGGAACTGGATGATCTTAAGGTCCTTTCCAACCCGAACTATTCTATGATTCTGTGGCTTAAGTTGCAGGACAGGGCTTTCTGCAGGCACCTGGCAAAAAGATCTGCCCCCTCCAGCTGGGCACAAACAGAAAACAACCTTCAGGAAGAGATTTGGCCTCTCCCCTCCATCACCAGCTTCAGAGAGCTGATGGGAACCCAGCTCCCCAGTGGCACGAGCCAGGGATCAGAGGCAGTGGGGTTAATTCAGACACAGGCAGAGAAGAGCCTGGGAGGATCAAAGGAGCATCACACAGTGCAGCACACCAGACAGCTTGCACTGCTCTGGTTTCCCCCCTGCCTGCCCACAAACACTGCCTCTCACCCCAGCATGGCAGAGACAAATGATGCCCTTGTTGGCTTTCTGCATGCCTTTGCTGTGCCTGTAAGCCTGCTTATCCCCAGTGCCCAAACACCAGCCATGTACCTCCCCAGGGTGAACTCAGGAGACCTGCAGGGGATCACTACAACACACCTCAGGCCAAAGAACACCCAAATCTGTAACAACTGAGGCACATTTCAGCATCCCTTGGATGCTGCTGTTGCACAGCCCAGGGCACCTCTCTGGGTGATGGTGGTACCCTGCAACAAGCAGGTATTTGGGGATCCATCACTGTTGCTAACAGCTTCCAGCACTGAGGGTAAATCCAGACCCTTTCTACTGACTTTGGATTCATAACCTATTCCTACAGATGGAAAACTTTATTCCCAAAGCCCCACACAGCAGCAGCTCGAGTGATTACAGTCTCAGTACTGTGGAGCTGCTATCATTTGCAGGGAGGCACAAACACCCCATTTTACCTAAAGAGAAGGGGGGTAGCATATGGTAAGCACAGGTTAAACTCAGCCCCAGGGGCAGTGCTGTAGCTCTTACACAGCTCACACCACCTCCAAATCGTGTTTCAGGCCCTTAACATCCCATCAGAACAGAAGCAGAAGAGAACAGCAGAAAACCTCTCCATGCAATTCATTTACCTCCAAATTCAAGCCGGTTGAAACAATCTGTTGGTAAACACAAAGCACCATTGGGATAACAGCTGAGCAGAGGCTTCTATTAAACAAGCATCTTCAGATGAAAATATCACTCATCTAAAAGGCATCACCATTCATTCATGCTCAATAAACCACAAAATGGTTACAGATAGAGCTGATGGAAAACGAGAGAGGGAAATGGAAGGAAAGGTAAAGCTGCCAGGCAGGAAACAGCACCAGGAGAAGCAACAGTAACACGTCATGAAGAGGCTGATTTAGCATCCTGCTTTAGGAGGAATCTCAAAAGCAGGGTTTAATATCTGATACAACTCCACTGCTGGTTGCCACGCTGCCTGACGGAAGCACAGAAGGGGACTAATAGCCCTGGTGTACGACATGATAAAACAGCTTAAGCCTCATAGCTTGACTTGCACTTGCCACTTTTAAGGCCGTTTTATGGTTCAGTGCTATCCCTCAGTGTCCCTGAGCATACAGAAGCTCTCCCCAAGGCTGAGTTATTCCACCCTGCAGCTTGTCACAGCTGAAGCTGCACTGCTGCAAGGAAATGCATGGGGATGAGTGCAGGACCCCAGGCTCGCGGCTCTCGTGTTCTCCCTTCACATCTGGCTCTTCCGGGCTCTCCAGCACCCGGCTCACTATAACAGCACCCATTCACAGCCCCCTGTTACTCAAACTCTCCATCCAACTGGCTGGATGCTGCTGACTTGGCATTAATGACAGATGTAGGGGCTCAGGTTCAAATATATTTCTGCTTTGTAGATGATTTCCCGATCTAATAAAGAGACAAAACCTAGTCTGTCTTTTCCTCTCTTATTTCCCAAGGAGCAATAAGGCTGGAAACAGCTTTCTGCTTCACTAATAAAACTTTTATAACTCACTTCCCTGACAGTCCCTGAGCAAGGGCCCTTTTCCCAATAGGAAGCCTGGGATAAGCAGGGGAAGGAGCAGTGCACTCTGCATTCACAGCCTGTCCCAGCTCAGGTGGCAGCGTCAAACGGAGTCACGCTTGGATGCAGGCTGCAAAACTACTCCCTTTTGCCCATTGCCCAGGGCCTGCTCTTGCCAGCCAACACATGCAGAAGGCTTTTGGACCAGAGCACAGCAGAAGTCACACTGCCAACATTTAAAAGCTATGTGGCCACTCCAGGGGAAAAAAATAAGGGCAACTAAAACATAAAGGCAGCTAAGATGGGGTTTGTTGCCTTTATCTGGTACTTGAATGGTTGTTTGATTTTGGAGGGGATTTTTGGCAGTGGTCTGGTACCAGTTTGTATCTTCTGGCAGCCATCCTGCCATTTCTAGTTTGATTATACCCTGGTGGAAGAGACAAAACCCAGGTACATTTGGCCATGGGATGGACTGGGCTAAAACTGTTGAGGCTACAGAGCAGGCTAAAGATACCTTGAGGTAGAAGATAACAGCAGAGTCTTCAGCACAACAAATGAACCCAACAGGTATCAGCATTTCCACACTCTATTTCCAGCTGGAAGAAGGAGGGATAAGCACAAAACAGGCTGTCTGCAAGCAATTATCTTTCTTGTGGTCTTCCCTGTGATGCTGCCCAACACAGAGCAGTAATACCTCCTAAACAATCCCTCCCCATGTGGGAGACAAACCCACATCACAGCTCTGCGGCTGGGCTAAGTGAGAAAGGACAAGGTTGGCCAAGGCAGATAATCACCATAGTGTCCTAATGAGGAGGATGGAGAGGAAGAACACAGAAGAGGGAAAAGATATCCAAAGCAAAATGGCTTAACCACCCCAGAGCAGCCTTCCCCGATGGTCTGCTGCTGCCTCCATCCACACATGGATATCTCTGATGGCTGTTTCTAAACCCAGGAAACCTCTCCTGGCCACAAGCACAGGGTCAGGAGGGGAAAGAAAAGGGGAAGAAAGCAACTGAGGAGGAGAGCAGGAAACCTATTTTCTTTAAAGCACATAAATCAAGCCATGGAAAAGACCTCATGCCCCAGAAACCCAAGGCCAGGTTACTCATATGTGCAATCATAAACTCCAGGAAGGAGAAGTCCTTCCTTTCTTCCTGCAAAATGGGGGGTTTTTATGTCAGGAATGGTTTTAATTAGCATGCCCAAAGCTTGTGAGCAGCTCTGGGAGCTGAGAAGCCTGTCATGTTAATGGTCTCAGAGAAAGCTGAGCATCCCAGCAGGATCCATCCTGGCTCCTGGGGAAGCTCATCCCTCTGGCTCCACATCGGAGAGCCAGCAGGGAAACAGAGCACGGGGTAGGTGTCCACATCATGGGAGATGGTCACGTTTCCAAAGGGCCTCACCATTTCCTGGGAGAACAGAACTCCAGGTATGGCTCTGAGCATCACCAGCCTTGCAGAGCTCAGCACCGAGCCCCCAGCAGGTATTCCACCAAGTGCTGCATCAGGCTGGAGCTTCCCACAGGTGCCTGAATGCTGCTGAGAGCTCCAAAAGCAAGCCCTGATTACAGACCCAACCGAGCACACCTCCCCAGGGCATCTGCAGGGTACAACATGTCACACACATGCATTTCGCATTGGGCCTGGACCACAGCTTTGCTCTGATCCTGGCTTGACAGACAGCAAACAGCCTGGGAAAAGCTCCTTTTGGAGATACCATCACCTTTTCCCTCTACTTCTTTAGCCCAAGCCATGGTAATAACAGCTCAATAAAGCAGAGTCTGGTTTAGAACAGCACACACCACCTCCCTCTATATTAAAATAGCAACCTGACCTCAATAAAGTATAAAACAATTAACTTACTAATTAGTCAACAAATAACTGTTTCACCCAAGTAGATAGTAAGCTGTTAGGAAATCTATTAGCATTTCCACTGTAATTTCATGCTTTGCTGATGATGAATAAAACAAGGTTGAATGGGACCTATTCACGTCCAGAGCACAATGCCCAGTAGCTATAAGATAGCTAGTGGGAAACTTCCTCAGAAGAGCCAAACACCGGGACCAGAACCACTGGATGGATGGTGTCACCGACACCACAGCAGCACTGAACCTGGCAGGGATAGTGTGCATGGCCAGAGGGAAGAGGGAGGAAGGAGGCTTTGCCTGGACCTCCCATCCAGCACAATGTGGGATCAGTGAAATACTTGCCCAGAGAAGCTGTGGCTGCCCCATCCCTGGCAGTGCTCAAGGCCAGGTTGGACACAGGGGCTTGGAGCAGCTGCTCCAGTGGAAGGTGTCCTTGCCCATGGCAGGGGTTGGGACTGGATGAGCTTTAAGATCCAACCCAAACCATTCTGTGATTCTATGATACTCTGCAGCCTTATTCAGGTCTCCCCATCCAAACAAGGGCTGCTGTTTGGTTGCATTTAACCATTTGATTCACCCCAACCCCAAGCTCCTGCTTTAGCATCACCTTGTGATTCCTGGAGAGCTTGTAGCACAACACACCCGTTCAGAAACAAATCAACACATGCAGCTGCCTGCAGTGTGCCTGATTCCACTCGCATAACCTATACCCATGA
Organism: Melopsittacus undulatus; assembly: GCF_012275295.1. Classification (NCBI taxonomy): domain Eukaryota; kingdom Metazoa; phylum Chordata; class Aves; order Psittaciformes; family Psittaculidae; genus Melopsittacus; species Melopsittacus undulatus. The sequence goes on along the minus strand of NC_047535.1, from coordinate 2,761,294 downwards.
AGCACAGCCCCTGCCTTCCCTTTATCCCAGCTTATGCCAGCTTTGGAGGAAATTTGCATGGTAGAACAATTAGCTGTGAAACATTACATGCCTTATCTCAATGATATTACATAATTGGATTTGCAGCATATACAGATAATGAGAGCCAGAGCTTCCAGCAGCCAGAAATATAAATCATAGGCAGGATTCTCTGCAGTTAAAGTTGGGGATATTTTAAGAGACCCCAGCAAATACGCTGTTTATATTGAGAAATCAAATCATGTTATTAGGCCCTCCATGTATCTAGTAAAATCTTTTAAAAGCTCATAAACTCGTTACTTTATGAGTTCAGACTTATTATATATATTTGAAGCAATACTCTGAGGTATTGTTAAGCTACTGCAGGCAAGGGTTACAGGTCTTATGTATTTTCCTTTTGGTGGGACCAGATGTGTTGGAAGCAGTGGCTGTGCTTGTTGGGAAGCTCACTGCTCGCAGCAAGCCCAAGCAAGCTTCTGTTCACCCAAGACCTCCAGCACGTTTAGCACATGGGCAGCTTTGCTTTCTCCCTCCAACCCATCCTTCCCAAGGAGGAAAAGCCACCTGAAAGCTGAGTGCAAACACAAGTCCCTGCTCTGCATCACCAGAGCATCCATGGAGAGCGTGCAGGATCCCAGTGCAAAGTGTGTACGAGGGAGCTGTTTACAGAGCTGCTCTCGCAGCAATTCATCTCCATCATCCTCTTGGATGCAGAAGATTTATGCAAATAGCTTAATGTGTTGATTTACATATTTGATGAATATGCATTGTCATGCCCATAGAAGTGACAGCAAACATCCTAATTACCAGCACACAAGCCTGATGGGGCTGTAGGATGGAAGGAGCTTGTGAAGCAGCACTGTGCCCTGTTTCTGGCTGAGTTACATCAAACACTGCTCCATGCATTGCCCGGCTGCTCCCCCTCATCTCAGCACCCAGCTTCTCCATCACCTCCCATGTGCATCAGGGCCCTCAGCTTTCCTAGGGGCAGGTCAAAGAGCATCTGATCCCAGAAGCCTCCCAGTATTGCCAACACATGTGCTTTGATCTCCAAGCCTTGCACAGGCTGGTGTTACTCACCAGCCCCACTTGTGGGGATATGCAGGAGGACCTCAGCTTGGTTTGGAATACACAAACCCATCCCCAGTGGCTGCAGAGAAAAGCCTTGACAGGGACCCCAAAGTATCCTCAAGGATCAGTGTGCAAATTCACAGAACCCCAAAATGAGGGAGATTTTCTTCTCCTTTGACAATCATGTTTTTAACTCAACTTTCCTGATTTTTAGGGGTCGGATCTGATTCAGGAAAGCTTTAAGGCCATCCAAAGCAGGGTGTATAAACACAAGAGCCTCCAGTATCAGCCCTCCTTGCAAGCCAAAATCACGCTCTAGAGTCTCCAAGAGACATGCAGGACCTCATTAAATCATTTTAGGCAGCACTGCTCTAAGAGAGCTACACTTAAAAGCCGCTCTAAGTGCTTCACACCACCATTCCTAAAGGTCGCAGCCCCATTCCACAGCCACACACTGAATTTGGGCAGGCTACGGGGTAAAAGGCATTGGCAACACGGCTTTCCCAACCCTGCCTCCTCCATCCCAATGCTCTCCCTGTGCTCCTTCCTCCCGCAGCAGCTGTGCACCAGGTGAGCCGTCCCGCAGGGAGGCTGGCCAAGGGGCTCACAGGCCCCCATGACCCCATGGCTCCTCTCCCTCCTCCCCGGTGCCTGCCTGCCTTTGAAGCCTGGCTAATGACAAAATGACATCCTGCTCCCTCCGCCTCCCCCTGCCTGCTCATGGGGCCCCTTGCCTGACCTTAAGGTGTGATGGCTCCTCAGGTTCAAAGCGGAGAGAGGATGCTCGGAGCTGAGCCCCAGCTGGCTGTGGCAGTGCTGCATCCAGTGCAGGGGTCCAGCTCCCCCTCCAACTGCTCCTGGCTGCCTGGCTGAGAGGAAAAGGGCCATTTCACAGCCCCAGGGACAGGCACTCTAATGGAAACACCACGTTTCCCCTTGCACTGCAGCCCTGAGAGCCTCAGGAGAAGGATGCTCCCCTCTGGCTGCTGAAGTGTTCACACATTCAACTCATTCAATTCCCAGTGCACTGGGAGTTTTTACCTGGAAATCCAGCCCTTTCCAGGCGATCAGAGACCCGGAGTCTAAATACTTTATAAGGTCTAATTATTGATGTAGATGGGGCAGTGATCACTCCTCAGCAGCGTTTCAAAGAGGGATCAGATGAAAGCTACTTCCTGTCATTAAACCGGGTTCCCCTTACCTGCTTCTCAGCTCAGGCACTGGCAAAGACACACAAGACTATCTCCTACCTCCTCTTTCCACAAAACTTAAACAAAACCTTCCCAAGCAGACAGGGAAATAGTTTTTAATCTCTCCCTCTGCAGTTTGCTATCAGCAATCAGTCACCACAAGCTCAGATTTATTTAGTGGGACGTACAGCATGAACAAGCAACCATCTACTATTAGAAGCTGGGGATGCAAAAAACCCCATCACTGGCGGCTGCAACCATCGTAAAGGCCATTAAGGGAGCTTGTCTGCCTAAATGCACATAATCAGCAGATTTATGGCCTGTTTCTTCTGTTCAGTGAGGAATCAGTAGAGGCTACAAAGATGTGTGATGCTGACAGCTTACAGGCAGGGCCAGTGTTCAAGTGCAGAAATACAGCCTGTCCCGACCCTGCAACAGTTTGGTGCACGAACGTGCCACGCATCTCCCCCCAACAGCTCCATCCCCAAAGCTGCCCACTTCAATTTAATTGATTCCCCCAAGGGCTTTGGCATGGGTTTTATAGTGCATAACTAATACTGATAAGCAGGCGTGATAAGGCAGTGTTATTACCCAACTAATGGGTCACTTCATCCACAAATACTTTCTAATTTAATTGGAAAGAGGAACATGAGCTACAAGCAGGGAAAACCTCTGGTATCATCCCCACCAGCATTCCCGGCTGCTATTTTCCTCTCCTCTTCCCAACTGCAGTAGCTGGGGAATCACAGCCCAAAACTGTGTTTTGTGGCTATGGATTCACAGCTGAAGATCTCTGGATTCAATTCAGCCATGGAGAAAGGAAGTGCAGCTCCCAGGAACTTCAAAGAGAATTGCATCCATCACTTTCAGCAGGGCTGAATTGGCCTTTGCTTATACCTACCTCCCTAGGTCTGCCCTGGAAAGGAAATTCCTGGCATAACTTCCATGTGCTTAACCCTTCGGAAATGGTAGGCATTAATAAAGCCCCTCCTCAGCATCCGCTTGCCTGGCAGAGGTTGGAGGCCATCCGTGTCTCATCAGCAGAGATGTTTGCTGGTCATTAGCTGAAAAACGCACCTCCACGTTTGCATTCTGCTGGGAAAGGGTTCATTCCCAGTCTCTCCCAAGGAAATTCCTGAAGAGCACAGCTACCATTACACAAACTGCTTCAGGGAGAGCCTGGCCTCCTCTAACAACAGCTATGGGACCATGGAGAAATACCAGATGAGCTTCTCAGTTACTGGGGTACACACAGTGACTTCTAATTCATAGAGAATAAAGTATTTTCTCAGCTTTTATCCATTTTCAGCTGATCTAAGTGCTAACCCTCCTCCTCAGAGGGATTTCTGCCCTTCTCACTGATGCTGTGCTCGGTACCAGGAGGTGCTACCACACTTGCTTGGCTCACGCTTGGAAATCAGACCAACACCTATGGTTGGAGCTGAGAATTAGCGAAGTATTGGTGATTACATCTCCCCCTTGTGCCTGCAAACGCTGTGAGAGGCTATGAGTCCTGCCACTGGTTAACACCACAAGTTTTCTTTAACTGGGAGAGACAGACCTTAGAGCAAAAGTGAGCCCAGTCCAGCAGCAGAGGGCAAGGGCTCGATGTGCTCTGTGTACCAGAGCATCGCTTGTGCCATGAGTGGGCACCTGAGAGGGTTCACAGCATCCAGGCACACCTCATCCCTCCAAAAACACTGGCTTTGGCAAAGCTTTGAAAGGAAAATGCTTCCCAGCCTGCCCATGAGTGCATTTCCTTTCATTAGCACTAAGATCAACAATTTAGCAGGAGGCAGCTAGGGGATAGCAAGACCAATCCAAACAGTTTTACTTAAATTCCATCTAAATGAGCCCAGTTTTCTGGGCTTTTAGCAATGGAGGGATAATGTATGCCTATTAAAGAGCATGTCAAAGCCCCAGTCACACAGTCTGGGCATTCAGTTAAAGCAAAGGTCACAGATCTGTGCCCTGGGGCCAGGGGAGAAAGGCTCAGAGGAAGAGGAGTGGCCATCTGGTCCCCCCCACTTATGCAGAGGTCACTGCTTTCTGTCACCCCTCCTGTGGCCTCTGACTTCTGGGACTCAAAGAGGGGGAGAGAAAAAAAAGGCAGGCATGATGAAAGTGGGGCCCTGATGTGCTGAGACAACTTGCTAAAAGAGCTCTAACTAGAACCAGCCCCATGCTCTGCCCCGTTAAAGGGACAGCTTCCCCTCTTCCCAGCGCGCTCCTGCTTTTCTCCACACGTGGAAAATAACTGGGATGAACTACAGAGCAAGGGAAACTGTACCGAACCATCAGCACATCCCAGCAGCATGAGCAGGCTGGAAAGCGAGGGGGAAACCACAGCCTGTTTGCAAAGCTCTCTGAAGTGCCAGAGACTTGCACATGCCTCCGAATAAGATTGATGCTATTCATGCCCGACGTGCTTGTTTCCTGCTTGGCAATGGCATGTGCACTGAATCGAATCCGCTAATTGTTCCATCCGCACCACCATTTGCAAACTAGATGGCTTAGGAGCCAGGAGGAAATAAATGAGGTGTTTATTAGGACGAAGGCTGGTTTCATATTCTTCATAAAAGCAAAGCAGCTCTGATTCTCAGCGCCGTCCCCAACCCGCCTTTCTGCTTGAGATGTGACTTGGGGCTTTTATTCCTCCGGAGATATTCATTGAGCATTCAAAGCAGAAAGGCATTAGAGCAGCTCTGCCATTTATTTTCAGAGTAAACAGGTTTCTTGTTCATTAATTACATGGGGCTTCAGATAACACACACCAGTTCCCATTACCTGGGCTCTGTGCACTTTGTTCCCCGCATGCCAGAACACTGCTGACTTTTTATCTAGCAATTCAGCTTCATTTTAATCTGTGATTTATCTGCGGGCCCAGCATCGGTGCCTGAAGGGTATTGTTTAAGTAACAATACTGATGTACACATTCCCACATCAAATGTCAAGGGAGAAGGGGGCTGCTCCGGAGGATGCATGGACTCAAAGGAAATCATTAAAAGCCACTGGCCTGCAGAAACTAAATTGTATTTGAAAAGAAAAACTAACAACAGACAGGAAGCTACTGGCAAGCAGGCATGGCCGAGGGAAGCAGCTCTGGGGAATGGCTTGGTTTCCCCTTACAAACTCTCCTCATGGCCCTGATCTCTGGTTTTAGGCAGTGACAGACACAGATTAAACTCCAGTTCATACACACAGCCCCGGTGCTGCGTTTAATTCTCCTTCTTCTCAAAGCCCCTTTGAGCCAACAGCAAAGCTGCCTGTGGAAGGAGCTGGGATATCAGCAGCCTTAGTTGCCTCCCACCAGCTTGGGAGCCACTGGAAGTTACTGCAGCCCCATCAAAAGCACCAACCCCAATTAAAAGCTGTTGAGAACCTTTCCCACTTTTATATCCCAAATGTGCTCCTGTTAAAGCTGAATCAACGTGAATCAATCCCAGGAATGCCGCAGTTTTGTGACGATAGGAAAAAGAAGCTTCGGGTTTGCTGACTCTTCCTATATTCACTTGGGAAAGAGGAAGTATTTTATTCCTAGGATGTGATCTGCACTGCAATGGACCGCGAAGCTACTTCCGAATTAAGGGAATATCTCAGTGCTGTGTAAAAGGCTATTGAGCACAACACAGGGAGAAAGCAAGCATTGGTTTGTCATAATAAAAGAGGTAATAAAGACACGATCCCTGCTGCTCAGAAGATGGTCAATAGATGCTAACATGTCAAGGATGGAGGCACCTTCCAAAGGTGGTGTTCAGAGCCCTCTGGAAAGCCAAGCTGGGCATGGTCCTCCAAGGAGGATGGACTGGAGCCCATAAAGGACAGCACAGAAAAGAGCTGCTGGTTTTATTTTGCCAGTAACAGACCATGTTAACAAAGTCTTGATGCTGTGGAGTTCCTCTGCAAACACGGATCACACTGAGTTTTACTTGACCAGCTATAAGGAGAGCAGCTCCAGAGGTCCATGTACCTGATTCACTAATATGACAGTGCCTCCAGCAACTGGGACTTAGCTCACAAGGGTGAATTCACACAGCTGGCACTGCCTGAACCTGGCCCAATTCAGGAAACAACCCACCTAAGAACAGGCAAGTAACAGGCTCAGCCTGGTTCTAAAGGGTCTTTAGCCATGTGCTGTCCTGATTAGAGATGCTTCCCAGGAAAAATGCCACCTCGCACCATCACTTTACTGTGGGCTATGGGTCTCTCCCACCTGAAGGACTGACAGCTCAAACCACTCAACTCCCAGCTCCTTCTTTTCCTTCTTCCCTAAGGCTGAGGCCATTCCTGTGCTTCAGCCACCTCCAACACATTGTTGTGAGCCTGCATTTGCAGCCCATGTGAAGTCCATCAGCTCTCCATGACCACAGCAGCCTGCCAGGAACCGATCTGGGCTGCAAGGTCCCAGGGACACAGGTAACACTATGGGACTCTCATCAACACCACGTCCAGAAAGCAACAGCATCACCAGAAATGCCACTTACATCTCAATAACTGACAGACCTGGCTGTAGGCAGAGAGGCTGCACTGTGAATTCAAACAGCAGCTCCAAGATAAGCTGGAAATGCAGCAGATCTCTCACATCATCTCTCAAAACAATACAAAATACCAGTGTCTTTAGGGAAAGAAACATTTCCAGGGTACTTCACGATAAGGAAGGGATGGAGGAATCAGATGCTAATTCATCTGCAAATATAATTAAACTCTGCAACACTAAGACTTCACTGTTAATTTAGTTGCACGTCCATGTCATATGTGCAACAAATCAGAAACAGGCCTATTAATTCACAACTTTACATATCATATATTCAGAAGATAGCCTAAAATGGCAGCAATACAGGCAGTTCCATCTCAAACTCTGCAGTTGGTAAATTAAATCTATTTGCAGCAAAGTAAATTGAAATACAGACTGAACTTATTACTGTGTCTAGTTTAATATCTACAAATGGGCTGGATTTCTCCAGGTGAATATTAGCCATGTGCAGCGAAATAAATTTGGCTCTTTCCATCTCTTTTGCTCATGATATTGCTCCCATCCTGGAGGGGCTACTTAGGCCTGACTCACACTGTGGGGTTTGGGGTGGAGGGAGCTGCCAGCACAGAAGAGCTTCAAACTATGACTGTCCTTCAAGTATCAATAGGAAAAAGTCTTGTACCTTCAGAACATGGCAGTGCCTTGTAGGGTCCCTGCAAGATGTCACACACACAACTGGGAAGATCGAGGCGTTTTGGTCCTTCACAGAAGCACTTAGATGTCTTCATACCCAGGGGACCATCAGACAGGCACTCAAGGTCAGGGATGTCCCATAGGCTATTACAGGCCTTACGACACAATTCAGGGTTGAGCAGACAGTTGAGAGAGAAGGAAATACTCATGTAAAATGGTTTTTCCACCCAAGATGCACAGGACCCCTCTGCTCCCAAGCCAGCAGACCCAGACACTGGGACCAAGCACCTCCCCAAGACACCCAGCCTGAGCTGTGCAGTGATTTCCTAACTTTACTTAAAAGAAATCATAGAATCCCAGCCTGGTTTGTGTTGGAAGGGACCTCAAAGCTCCTCCAGCTCCAACCCCTGCCATGGGCAGGGACCCCTTCCACTGGAGCAGCTGCTCCAAGCCCCTGTGTCCAACCTGGCCTTGAACACTGCCAGGGATGGGGCAGCCACAGCTTCTCTGGGCACCCTGTGCCAGCACCTCAGCACCCTCACAGGGAACAGCTTCTGCCTAAGAGCTCAGCTCAGTCTCCCCTCTGGCAGGTTCAAGCCATTCCCCTGTGTCCTATCAAAACCCAGACCAGTCCATGGGATTGTACTGGAATTTGACTTCCAGTAAAACCCCATCCCCTTTTCCCACCCCCCCCAAAGGGCTTTATTCCACCCGGACTCACCAAGAGCTCTCTCCCTACCTCCCCTTAATACTTTCAATCCATAACAGCTGAAAGCCTCTTTCCCTGGCCCTCGCAGGGCGGATGGGGTTAATTGAATGCACACTGATCCACTGAGTGTCCAGAAGAAGCAGCACCATTCTTTAAGATGTCATTTCTCCCCCTGGCCCCCTCCCTGGCCCCCCGGCCAATGCTGTGGGGCTGTGCCTGGCCAGGCCTGGCCCCAGTGAGGTTTTGTTCCCTGGATTGGAGGGGGGGGGGGAATGGCTTTGGAAAACAAAGCAAAACAAAAGAATCCCTGACATGCCTAAAAAAGGAGACTTCATGCCAGAGCTAACCTTTGAAGATTTATTCCCCGCTGCCCTTGTGACCCAATTCAACCTCCATTACTCAGGAATTCCCCAGACAAGCCCCGAAAGGCAGGGATGGAATTTCGGACTTTCTAACTCATTTGTTTGTGCAGGACAGGGTGGTCTGGCAACCCCGGCCAGGCAGGGGCTGCTGTCTGGGAGAGGCTTTATGTAAATACACATCTGTATGTATAGGTGCTTTAGGTATTCTATGGAATTATGGTGATGATTCCCCTCTCCCTCCGCTTAAAATTGCAAATCCTCACCTTGCACAATGTGCCTGAGTTGCAATAGGCTTTTGTGCGGTTGGTTCCCTCAAGCCTTCGAATTCAGCATCTACTCCTGGGCTGGAAACTGGAGGGGAAAGGAAGGAAAAGAAAGGGGGGGGGGGGGGGAAGAGAAGCTCATCTACATTATAAACTGGAGCATGTTTTTCTTGAGATGTTCTCCAGTGGGAATTGCTCATCTGGGACATCTGCTCCAAAACACCTCTTGCAACAAAGCCTTGAGAGGGCTGTGGGATGAGCAGGGTCCACAACACACCCGGCTGGGGAGATCTTAGTGCAAGGTCATGGGAAATGCCCACAGATACATCTGTGTCCGGCAAAAAGGCACATAAACCCTAAAGGAAAGATGTAGAGCCATAAAGTCGAGGCAGACCCACCCTCGGGAGCACTACCTCTGCATCACTCCTGTGTCTGCAGATGGCTTTCCCAACAACATCAGGGGTCTGGGGGAGGAATCCAATTTAACACTAAAAACTTGGAGGAAACAGCTTGGGAAGGAGTCATAAACCATCCCATGTGCCCAGCCTCATTACCCCAGCAGGGAAGTGTCCCCTCCATCCTGCTGCATGCAAACCAAGCTGCAGAGCCCGATCATCCCAGGTCTGATTCAAGCCTCCAACACCACCTCTTGCAGGGCCCTGCTGAACAGGGGGGCAAACACCACAGCCCATGGGGTGGTCACAGCACATGGAATAGTGGTTGCTGCAGTGCTGAGGTCTAGGGTGGGAGCTGCAGCCTCTTTGAGGGTCCCCCTTCTCTCCCTGCACAGTAACATGCATGAGCTCTCTGGCCTGTATTTTGCTCAGCATCACTAATTAGCCATGGTTACCCCTGGACCCTTCATCCAGGATGTGAAGGGGGATTTTGCATGCCTCAGGTGCAGGGAACAATGGGGTCTCACACTCTGGAAGAACAATTCTCTCCCCATGGGTAGTGGTAGATGACAAAACCTGGCTGGACACAAAATAAGTGCCTGGCTTTCGAGCTGCCCACAGGCCACGTTCTGCAAAACCAGCCACAAGCTGCCTGCAAAATTCCTCAGCTTGGGAAGAGCTGAGGCCAAAGCATCTCTGCCTCAAGCCAACATCTCCTAAAGTCGAGGGGCACCTCCCTGGGGAATGGTCCTTACTCCAGCTCTACTGCATTGAGCTCGGTGGAGAAAACCTATCACCATTAGAGCTGCTGAACACCTCAGAGATCAAGAAGCCAACAGAGGTTTATCTGCAGGGACCTCAGAGACATCAGTCTCAATGAGACACGGTGCTCCACACTCCCATAGCACAAAACAACCACACCGCTACTTCCCTCTTCCAAAGGCATGGTCCTGCCTGCCTGGAACAAGGCAGAAGCAGAAAGCACTTGCAAGGCATCAAGCATGACCTGAAATTATCCTGGGCCAAATGGAGTTTATAGCCCAGCAGAGATGTGCCTCTGCAGAGCAGGCAGCTCCTGCCTGCTGCCAGCACCATCCAACCTCAACAGCAGGAGAAATCCCTGCTCTGCACTTACAGCACCAGAAAGATTTCACCAGCTCTAAACATTCACAAAGTGTTTAATTGCAGAAGTTATTAAGTGCAATAATTAATGATCGTACTGGCATTCCTATGTTAAAAAGCATTGAATTAGAATGGGAGCTTTTGATGCTGGCTTTGAACGAGCACAAGTGACTGCAGGAGAGCAGGTCTGAATTCTCTGGACAAGGCGGAGACTGAAGCTTCCATGCTGCAGCAGAGCTCTGGACTGTCTCAGCATCATCCTACCCCTCCTGCTCCTTCCTGTCCCCTATGAACACTGACATTGACAGTGTTCACCTGCTTCAATGGCCCTGCAACAATTCCTTTGCTAATCTTGGCATCGTCCTTTGACCACAGAGGGCTGTTCTGCACTGGAGCTGTGCTGATGCAGGCCAGCTGGAGGTCTGTTCCATTAAGGAGTAGGTGTTGCTTGGGTCTACACTCAATACCTAGGAAACAGGCTTGAGAGATGAGGTTATGCACGCACCACAGTGCTGCACAAGAACTAGTAAAAAGAGCTTTACTTCTGCCTAGTTGCTGCAGCCATGAGTGACTGCCTGATTACTCCATCTATACACAGTAGGGCTACACTGTAAATATGTCAGCATCACGTCAAACAAACCTCAGAAGTGGTAAGTACAAGGTGAGAGTCTGGAATGTAAAAACAGTCCCGTTTTACTGCTGGTATCTGCTAATGTCTAAACTGTTACAGGAAAGAGCTTCAAAGTGACCGTCGCTTAGCACAGCACCCATCTCAGAGATGTATGTGAGCAGCACAGCCCCTTGCCCCACACCAGGCAGGGAAAAGTTGGCTGCAAAATCCACTAGATCATCCACAAATCATTCACAAACTCACAGCAACACACCAGAAAAGCTGATTTCTTCCAAAACCTCCCTCCCTAGAAAAGACTTCAGAGGAATCAGCATTAAATCCCACACCACATAAGCTAAAAAGCCCTGTGGACCTAAAATATAGAGATGTCTCCCAAACAAACACAAGATATGGTGCAACACCCTCACTACACAACACTCCATTAAACTCCTGACCCTCCTCATTAAGATAAATGAGGTCTGACTGTCACTTTACCTTGCCACCCTTTCACTTAAAGCTGAGAAGGAAGCAGATGCTTAATTAGCATCCATCAAGAGTGTTCACAGGTCTCAGCGTAAGGAGTAAGCAATCTGCTGTATGTCCTTGGAAATCCTGGGTGACATCCTCCATGCTCCTGCAGTGATGCACGCTGCTGAAGGCCCTGAAGGGATGGAGGGACAAAACTCCAGGTGTGAAACCAGGGCTTTGCTAGGAGCCCATCTCCCACCTCCTATTTCAAGGCAGCCAGATGCCCAAGTCAAAACACCTACAAGGTCTGTGTGATCTCTGTGCTTAAACTCAATGAGTTTCTAGCTCTTAGGCAAGACTCATCCACTTTTAAACCAAGGACTGGAGTACTGTACAGTCAGCAACCCCATCCACTACCAGATGTGCATAAATTCCCATTAGCTGGGGAGAGGCAGGGTGGTGAATGAGCTGAACTGGCTGCATTACAGAGCAGCTTTCTTTGTATTGCTTGGGACTTTCCTGCTATGGGCTGTAAAACTTCTGAACTGAGTGAGGAGCACTGAAAGGTTTCAGAAGGGAAGAAGAAGAAGAAAACAAACAGCAGAACAAAACACCACATCTGTTTTCAGTGTTGTAAATACCCTCATCTGAGGACCAGCAGCTTCAAAGTGACTTCAACACAACCTGTAGGACCCAAACAATAAATGATGTGTAAAGCAGTGGAAATTTCCAGTCCTCTTTTCAACCTCACACGTTGGATTTAACACTGCCGTGAGCTCCTTCTCCACATCCAAGGCGAATCCCCATGCCACTGTGCAGGGAACCTTCTACTGAGGCACAGCTGTACTGTTCCTATGATGGGAACGCGAGCCAGAGCTCGCATCTTCCAGCCCTACTGACCCACATCTCGGGGAGGAATTACTACAAGGAGCACTAAGGAGGAATAAGAACTCCTTGAGGTGCCGAGATTGCCTAAATAAACCATGCTACAAAGCGTGGTTCAGCCCTTCCTATTGCCAGCTGACAAGATGCTCATCACCTTTTCTCTAGTGAAAATATAGCAGGTTTCCAAGTGAGAAAGAGCAACAGATTAGACCCCTTAGGAAAAACAGATAAAATGGACTATTGGCTGTTTAAGAGTCCTTGATTTGAGGAGGATGGGATTGTGGCTCAATTTTATCAGCTGCTCAATAGGTACATTTAATGAACTACATTGCTGGCGGTCTCTCAAGTCAGACGGGGATGAGCATTAAACTGGGAGAAAACAAAGCAATTTGATGGAAAAACACCTGACTGGAGCTTAGTGGGACAGAGACCACTTGGACTTCCACAGGACCATGGAAATTCACAGCTGAACCCCTGAAAAAACCCCACAAATATCCCAGATTAAAACCCACAATTCCCAAAAGTCACCTTGAAGCAATCCTCCATTCATTTCCCATTAAAAACCCGTGGTTGTGTAAATTGGATTCAAATGAACGTATTTACATCTGCGGGAGGAACCTGAAGTCAAGCTGTCAAACCGTCACTCTGTCACTCATGTTTGCATTGCACCCCGTCACAACACTGAGATGCTTCCTCCACAGCCTCCTTGGACATGGAATGAGTGGCAGGAAGGAAGGAGGGATGCGGGAGGGTGTCTTGGAAGGATGCTGCAGTGGAAAAGCAGTATTTGCTTGTGAATTCTGGCACGTTGGGCCCTTATTGTCATTGGCTTTCAGCCAAGCACTGCCAGGACACAGAAAGTCAATTTATGTCGGGATTCTCATTGACTCCCTTCCCCTCATTCCTCACGGCTTTTGGGGTAACTTATTATGAACGCTGGCACTGGCCATATGTGGCGTTGTCACGTAAGCGTTCATCCTCATTAACAGCGTGCCAGGATGGGAAGGAAATTACAGCGGGCCAGGATTGGGTTCAATGTGGAAAACAGTGTGTTATTAAGCTGGGACAAGCTATTGTATGGCAAGGATGACACGACTCCTCTCATCTTGCTTCAAAAAAGCCCACAGGATAAAAGAAAACAACCCAAACAACCCAGTCTTTAAAACCAAACAGTTTAGAGCCATAAAATCCTGTTCTTCTAAGTGAAGTTTGTGAAGGCAGTAAAAACCTCCAGGATGAAAACAAATTCCAAGTAAAACCAAGATTTACCACTTGAGGCTAAACATTCAAGGGAAAGCATCGGTGAGTTATCACTTTTCATATTGTAATAGGATGCAGCAGAGATGAGGACTAGGTTTGCATCAGTTGCTGTGCAAGGACAGGGCAGTGATAAAGGATCTAATCCCATCTCTTCTGTCCCCAGTACAGCTCTAGCAGGCTGCTGGCCTTCCTGGCCAATATGCCTTGAAGAAAAGCTGGAAGATGGGATGATTACAGCCACCAAAACCAGGAGACAACCCAAGATCTCTCCCAGGAATGATCTCTAAGCCTAGATTCTGAATTTTAAGCGTAGCTGCTCCCAGTCCACAGATGGAAGCACATCCCACATTCCAGAATATCCCATGTTTTACCAAACAGTGTTAATAAGAAAATACTTATTCTCAATACCCAAGTGTTGCCCTTTTCTCTGAACCAGCTGGTTTGGACCCTGTCAGAGTCAGGAGACTGCATTAACCAGAGCTGATGTACTAACCCATCAATTCCGCACTCCTCTGAGATGCTGCCTTCAAACTCATTATCCACCGTCTAAATTGCAAAGAATTAGATCCCTTCACTCGGAATACCAGCAGGAAAAGGGGAGAAAAGAAATAAAACCCAATAAAACTCACAAGCCCACAGTCTAATTAGGACAAAACCTTCCAGTCCTGAAGCATTTGTCAGTTTTCCACCCTGCAAAACGCATACTAATACCCTCTCCCCTGCACGCTGCGTGGGACTGCCATGCCTCTGCTTCCATAACATGCCAGAAGTGATCAGCATTAGGCCTTCCTAATGTGTCTCCGAAACAATAGCAATTACAGAGTCGTCCATTCATATCTAAGGGCTTAGCAGACTACAACTTCCCTCAGGAGGCTGAAGGCATTTCATCGAAGCAATTATATTTATGTAGCATTAAAGTACTTTCTCTGAAGCCACAGCAGTTACCTTCTTGCATTAGAAGCAGAGCAGTAACAAGGAGCCCTCTCATCCAACCCAAAGTCCTCCGAGCCTATTTCCTGCCTGTTTAAAGATTGCAAACACACACAAACACACACACACACACACATACACACACCTGGGGGTTTCTGCTGCCTTGGTTTTCATGTTATTACACTTCCTTACCCAAGGGATCCCACATGCAGATTGGAGCCTATTTACATGACAAGGGGCCAGAATGGAAGCAGCTCATCAGTTTATTCAGCTTTCCCAGCTCTCATGGTGTCATCAAGGACCTTGTGATGGCTGGCAATGCTGTGAAGCCCCAACTTCCAGTGTGCCACAGTTCCGTCAACCTTAGCTCTCATTATACTAAAAGCAGGGTGTTTCCGAGCTGCTTCTTTCAACTCCACGAATCACAAATGCTAGAAACAAGATTTAAGTGTAATATAACAACTAAAGGTCAATAGATGACCTAATGGAACTAATAATTTGTTATCTTTTAATACCAAGAATTCAGAGCAAGTGATTTTGGGGAGGGGAAAGACAGCAGAAACCAGTTTTACAATGCTGGAAGCTGTCAAAACAGCACATCATTTACTTTCCACTCCCCCCCTTTTCCTATAGGAAGCAAAGCAGCTCCCTAGAAATACTCTACCTATGAATTTCACAGCATGCATCACAAAATCCAAACGTGAAGCCCTGGGGTGATGCCTCAGATCTCTGCCATTCAGCAGCTCATGGCATTACCCCTTTGAGCTGCACCAGATGCACTCCACTGGGCTTGTGTGGTGCAGTGGCAAGTTCAGCACGTGGGATCCCAGCTTGAAGAGACATTTCCTTCCCAGCAGAGGCTGCACCTCACCCTGATACACAAGGGGGATGGTTTTAGTGCTTGAAGCACGCACTCCTTGTGTTTGACCAACAGTTCCTTGGATCTGGGCTCTATCTTCCTTCCTAAGCTCTTTGGGGGACAAGAGCTATCGCAACTCTGCACGCCAGTGCTCATGAGTGCAGAAGGATCACAGGCAGCTCCTGTCATCACACAATGGTTTGGGTTGGAAGGGACCTCAAAGCTCCTCCAGCTCCAACCCCTGCCACGGGCAGGGACCCCTTCCACTGGAGCAGCTGCTCCAAGCCCCTGTGTCCAACCTGGCCTTGAGCACTGCCAGGGATGGGGCAGCCACAGCTTCTCTGGGCACCCTGTGCCAGCGCCTCAGCACCCTCACAGGGAACAGCTTCTGCCTAAGAGCTCAGCTCAGTCTCCCTTTGTCAGCTTGAAGCCAATAAAACATCCCATTTTATTGCCATTAGCCACTGTCCTTTTGGGGTAGGAAACCAGCAGCCTGAATTGTGCCACTGGCACAGCATCACGCAGGCACAAAACCGCATCTCTCCTGCCTCCCTGGATCCTTCTGGGAATGCCGCAGGCTGGCCCCGCTCCTGGCCGCCCTGCCACGTTACAGCCAGCCGTTGTACTGGCCTGAGGATGAACTTGTTGCCATGGCAGGAGTCAAGGCACGCATCGCACTGCCGGCATGGAGGCACGGCTGCTCCTCCACAACGGCTTTTTGTTGTTCCCTTCTCAATGTGCCCATCCTCTGGCCGTGTTGGAGCAGCCTGGCAAAACCCAGCTGCCCATAAAGCACAGCAGCACTGCAGCTGAGGGCCCAGCATCCCGTGTGCCCGTGGCACAAGGAGAGCTTCCTGCTGCTAAGACAGGACAAAGTTTGGAGGTAGGAGCTCTGTCAGATACAGAGGGGATTTTAAGGGAGGGGAACAGCATCACTTGCAAAGGAGACTGTCTCCAGCTAATGCATTTCCTCACTGCTGCTGGGATGTTTATCACAGGACAGGCTTCGCTTGGCTAATGGGCAGTGCCTTTTAAAAGTCCCTTCCAGCTTTGATTAGCCTTGCTAAGACTAAGGGCATCTCCCATTCATCCACTAATTAACGGCAGGCTCAGAAGAGGTTGGTATATCCCTCATCGCTGCACATTTTAACTAGGAGAAATACAAAGGTAGACTTAAAACTAAAAGCACTGCTCCTTCCTGAGCAGTGGTTTCAGTGCCTCGGAGATTACAAACCAGCCCTGCTCTGCGTGTCAGCAAGCCTGTCCAAAATAATGAGCCTGCTTCCGTCCCAAGCAGCTCCCGTTGCACTGGAGAAATGAGCAGAAAGGTATTATGGGCTCACACTCACCAGATGGATGTCCTGCTTTGTTCTCCGCTTACAGAAACCCCTACACATACAGTTTGGATTATCTTCATTGTAATTCTAATCACCACCTCTCTGGAAGGGAGGGAGAGAGGAAGGAGAGATCCTTGCCTCGGTCAGGAGAGCTAATTAAAAGTTGTGAGTCATCCAGACTTCTGGGCACATTGGAAATGCTTTTGGAAGCGCAGGTAATCTCTCATTCTTGGGGGAACCTAGTTAGCAAAAGGCAAATTAAGCAGGCTCCCCTTGGGCACAGAGCTGTACAAGAACAAATCCCGTTTCCCCCATGGGATACAGCAGTGTGAATTACAGAGGTGCTTCAAACATATGCAAACTATGCTTTAAACCAGAAAGGCTTCTACGTGTTCCCCAGCCCAGAACCACAAACACCTCCTGTGCACCTAGACCCACACTGGCCTTTACAATTCATTGTCCAGGAGGCTTTTGCATCTGGATATATGATGCAGGAAGCTCTGCCTTCCCCTAAAAGAACCGAAGGACCCTCTGGCTGGTTCCCAGATGGTTGGGTACAAGCTCAAAGGTCTCAGAAAAGCCAGACCCACAAGACTTATGAAGATCAACAGCCCACAGCAATGCAAGGTCCATGCAGCTCCCCAGCCCTGGTCAGCCACAGAGCAGTGAGTGCTGAGCAGTGTGCCTGGAGGGAATGGGCCTCCCCAGACCCACTGGGATGGGAAGGAGCTGCTGGTGGTGCTGGGAACAGCTCGGACAGCTTCAAGCAGGGTCAGGGCCCCCTGTACTACCTCAGTGTACACAGTCTGTGGGTGACAGGACCCCCAAACCCAAGGGGCTGGGCAGCACCAATGCCTCTGTCCCCAGCTCCTGGAGGTACAAGGGCATCAGGAGAGTTTACCCATCACAGGGGACAGCAGTGACCGAACCAGCCTCCCCAAGGCATCAACTGCCACACTGCTTCAGCCAAAACAGTCAAGTTTGGATCCTTACAGTAGAGCCCAGGCTCTTATTTAGGATGTTTGACCAGTGCCTGTCATTTAGAGGTGCCAAGTGCCTGCAGTGCCTGAGCCCTCACGAAGATCTAGAGCACCCATGGGTGCCCCAAAGGACAAGGAAGCTGTTTTCTCTTTGGCTACCATAATACGAATACATTTACATTGTCATTTTTCAAATGGCCAGTCCAGCATGCAGAGACTTTCCTTCTCTCTCCCCTCCCTTGTTTTTGAGAGAGAGCTCAAGCTGACCCCCTTGGGGCCCTGCCTCTCCTCTCCTCCCAAGCATTAGGATCACAATGAAAGCCCCAGTCGGGACTTCCCCTCCCACCCCTTTACACTGTGCCGTGGGAAACCGTGGTGAGCTGGACACGGATGCTGCTCCCAGCAAACAAAGTGCCTCAGCAAGCACCTTGGCCCCGGATGGAGCCGCCAGGCTGGGGACCAAGGCAATGTGGCTGCGTTGCTTGGTCATTCAGGGCAACGTCACCACAGAGAGCTCAGGATGAGAGCAAACACCCAGACCAAGGCTGAATGCCATTGTTTTGGAGGTTTGCTCAGTACCATCAATGTGTTTGGATTCAAATCCGTTTAGTCTTTGCTTTATGGGAAGCCAGAAGGACCCAGAGATAATATGATGCTCCAATTGATGCTCCTACACTTCTGCCCAAGGCAAACCCAACCAAAACCAGACGTGATTTTACCAAAACGATCTGCAAGCTGATTTGAACAGGCACAGCCTGGACATTTGCAACCAGCTCATCCCAAATACACATTGGCTCTGACTCTTTGTTGTATGTGATGGTTTGGGCAAATCTGAATCAAGTTTCCTCAGTGCTCAGTGAAGCCATGAACCCAGCTTGCACACCCTTGGCTTTTCTGGTCCTTCCTACCACATCCAGGACATCCTCTGATGAAAGTTCAGTATCTCCCTTCCTTTTTGACGCCACCTTCCTCTGCAGTCTCAGCAATGCAGTGTAACCCCTGGAGGGGTGAGCTATGGCCCACAGTGAGGATGGGCATCACCCTGCCCACAGGGACGGGCAGGGAACTCAATGCACTGCACTCAAAAGCCACCATCCAGTTTGCAGTGCCATGCTCCGAGATGAGCAACACGACTGAAGAAACACAAGCTCCTGCTCCTGGCCAGAACCATCTCCTAGGGATCAGACATGACTTGATGTGGCAGGTTTGCTGTCCTGCCCTTCCCAGGCACAGCAGGCAGGAAAACACTTGGTTTTCCCCCGATGAATAAGCACAGAGGGATCGATCAGATACAGTACAATGCTGCAGCTGAAGTATGCACACACTGAGCCTTTTCTGCCACTGCAACACCGCCACTCATTTACACACCAGCAGCCTAAAACTATCTCTTTTGTACACCCAAATTGATCCTCACTCTTAATTAGTGCTCTCAGTTGCAGCAAAATTTCATTTGTTTCTTCCAAATGTGGCCTGCTCCATTGTCCCTCTCCCATGACCTGTGAAAATCAGTCATTGAGCTCAGTGACAGTGGTAAGTGCAAAACGCAGCATCAAAAGGACATAATGGGGGCCTCTTAGGGCTGACAAAACCCCACTATTAATCAAGGCATGCTCAAGAGGTGCCAACTTACTGAGGCATGTGAGTGGCCAGAGAGCGGGCCCTGCTGTGGGAAGGATGCAGAGGGATGTGGGGGAACAGAACTCCTCACCACCCCCAGGACTGCAGCCTGCCCCAAACAAGCAGGGGTACATGGGGGGGAACAGCCACACAGGCACTGCTGTGCCCTGGGCAGATGGTCTCTGCTCTGTGAGACACGAGGATTTGCCCACCTGCTTTCCAAAAGAGCTTATGGAGCTGTGCTTTTCCAGGCAGCTCCTTAGTTTAGAGAGTGGGGATGGAGCTCGTCTTGTGAAACCCAATGTACTGCTTTAGCTGGAGCCTGCTAGTGTCAGGAGTGATGTACAGGACACCACACCAGAGCATCAGCATCTCCTTCTGCACCTCCAGATGAGAAGAGCCTGTGGGTTCTAGGAGCCATACACAATATTGTTCACCCAGCAGCACCTTGCACTGACCCCCTCGTCTGATCCCAGGATGATGCTAGGGAGCAATACACGGACTGCACAGACCAGAGTGGTGCAGAAGCTGTAGCAAAATCACCTGGGGAATATCCCAGGGATCAAGACCTGAGATGGACAAACCTGCACCCGTATAAAGCCAGAACAGCCCCACAGCCCATCAGACAGCAGCAGGGCAGCTGGAAGGTAAGGAACCAATTTTAGGTGGTCAGGAATGACAGAGGTCAGAGCTGGTCAGAGCAGAGAGAGTTTTAACATCAGAAAGAGGTAAATCTCTGCAAAGTTCACACTCCCATAGCAAAGCAGCGTGTTCAAACCCTCTCCTGCAAATCCATGTCACTGAACAGAATAACTTGGACCCGGCGAATCCAAATGACTCTCACTTTCAAGGTCCTGCATTCAGGAGCCCACAATGGAGAACAATGAGGTAGAGAAAAAGGCGAGGATCTTGACGCGGCATTCAGAGGCCATCTGGCCCGGTCAGCATCGCCAGCGCTGGGAACGGGCAGCGGCCGGGGTTGAGATTTAATCTGAGCCACTTATTGAGTGACCTCAGGCGAATCGTTTGACCTCCTTTTGCCTCAGTCAACCCAACTGTAAAATTGGGTTTAAAGCAAGAACCTCGCTGAAAACCATATGCTGTGCCTAGGAGAAGTGGGAGCAGACTCCCTGCCCAGCAACAGGGCTGTGGTGGTGGACAGAGCTGAAACCAGAGTGGAAAAGGTGGTCCATGATGCTGGGATCCAGCATCCCTCAGTGTCACGGAGCTCCGGCCAATGGATTTCCCAGGTCTCCTCCTGCCAGCACTGGGAAAGCAGCTTTGGGGGACTCACCCAAGAGAGGGGATTTGTGAGGTCTGCCCCTGCTCATACTGCACCCAAAGGATGCCCACATCCAGTCCCATAGTGGGAAGGTTGCTGTGGGCAGGGATCAGCACAAGACACAGCCCTGATGAAATCAGGTGTCTTTCTCTACAGCTTCTGTACCCTTTCATGTAGTTACATGTTTTGCTGTATTCAGTAACTGTGGGTTACAGCTATGACCAGCTTCAAGGCAAACGCAGCAATGCTTTCCTTTAACTCACTGGTTACTCACTAGATCAAAAGCATCGATTGCTCTGGTCAAATGCCCTCGAAAATCAATTCCTACTCACAGCCTTGCCAATGAATGGCAGCAGAAAACAGCCCCTCTCTCACCTGGGCACCAGCCTTTCCCAGCACCACACACCTTCACCTCTTGCAGGCAAGCAATGGTGCAGATGAAACACCACACAGAGCTAATCTGGGTCCCCAGTAAACATGAAATAACAACTTGTCCCCCCTCAGGGTGCTCACAGGGGTGTACAAATGATAGCACTGACAGTGAACTCACCCCTGGTCCACAGGGGGAAAACTGAGGCATTAGCGGTGCATGGATGTTACCAGCCATACTATGTGGGACCCTTGTAGGGCAGAATGAAAGTCATATATAACCATGGCACCATCATCAGCCAGCTGGAAAAACAACTGTATAATTACAAATCCTTAAGCTGAGACAAGCTGAAGTAGATAAAGAGCAGCTCTAGGTGACAGCACCAAAGAGGTCCAAGGGTGATAACTGCAAGCAGATTTAGGTAGCAGAGACCTGTCCTCCTGAATAAAATAACAGAGGAGGGTGGTCCCATGCTTCAAGAAGCTGGAGCAAAGCAGCAGGCAGAGGGACAGCAGCGTAAAGGACTGTGATGCTGGGCACCATGTTGTGTCCCTAGAGCTGCTGGTGTGGGTACCAGCAGAGCATCACCCTGTGTTAGAGGAGCAAGCAGGCAGCTCGGGAGCAGCCTCATGCCGCAGGTGTGGGCTGCAGAGATGTCAGAACTTCCTCAGCTGTGCTCCAAGAGTTAATTGAGACAAATAACTCAACAGTGCTCCCATTAATGAAATTCTTCTGATATATTTCCCCTGAGCTTTTCTATAAATGACTAAGTGACATTACTGCCTGGAGTGCAAACCCCCTGTATGAGATAACACTGCCGGCGCTCAGGCTGGCGCATCCATGTTAGGAGCCTCGCTAAGAAGTGCAAGATGATATTTAAATAACTATTACACTGCTATGAAATGAGCAGCCAAAAGAAATACGGTCCTGAAACATGCTCGAGTCTCAGGATGAATCCTGGCTGCTACACGCAGACACTGAATGCAGTGGGTGGTAAGTGACAAACTCTCTTAATCCTGCAAATCTACTCAAATTCCCAGGCAAATCTCTCCCATCTCTCCCTGATGACTCTTGTATTTGTACATTTGCTTTGCAGCACACACAGAGCCAAACACTGCAACAGTGCAGGTGTGAGAGGCAGCACCACATGAGCCAGAATGTCCTAGAGGTGCCAAAAGAGCTGACGGAGGGAAATAAGCCACTCACCCACCTTATCCATCCACTGGGAACCTCTCACAGTCTTTTTGCTTGGCTCTATTCCTTTTTCTTCCCTTCACAGGTATTTTTCCCCTCTGAAACCTGCTGCTCTGGGCTTACCGAGAATCATAAGCATTCAAAGCACACACAGTAACCATCGCTGGCAACGGGGCTGAGCCCTTCTACTCAGCATTTGAGAAGAAAGGGCATTAAATGCAAGCAGAGCCACAAGTGCTAAAAAAGAAGACTCATTTGTGGATGGAGGAAAGTTGGCATGCAACACCACGGGTTAAAGTGCAATAAAACACAAGCAACAGCCAAAAGTTGCTGGGAGTAACAGGACCAGGTCTCATGAGCTACAAACCAACACCAGTGCACTTGCTTTAACAGCATACCTTTACCTCAGCATGTGTTTCACACAGCTAAAACACATCATCACAAAAAGAGCCCCTTCCAGCAGCAGATACTGTACGTGCACAAGCAAACCCAACAGCAAAAGCCACGTGTTTAAGGTCTGCCTTGATGTTTTGAGCCGAGACTCGCAGTGTGCATCCAAACAGTGGCACTGCCCAGGAAATACCTTGGTGACAACTTTGGTGCCACCTTATTTAAACCTTAATTTAAAATGCTAACTTCATAATGAGTGGAACAAAACTGTGTAAAAACATTTCCCACTCTAATCCTGGTTTGATCCCCCCAGTATGGCCTTCTTTTGTAATTACATCCCTTTGTGATCTCACTCAAATGCCTTGTATTGTGACCCATAAAATAATCAGCCCCCTTTGTCTCTCCCTAATCCTTTTAGACTTCCTTCTTGTCTCTACACTCTTATAAATGCTGCCATTATTTGGGCTCAGCAGCTCTTCCCACCACCCCAGAGCCTGCAAAGGGGGCTGCAGGTTAAACCCTGAATATATTCTGTGCAGAGGAGCTGAAACGATGGGAAGATCTTTGGTGCTTTAAAAGCCCCACAGTTCCCAACCTCCTCCCCTAGCACACAGCTTAGCAGGAAAACCAACTTGGGAGCATGCAGATCTGTTCTGCAGATGGCCTTAAGAGCCTTGGCCTGGAGGTCACAGTGGTCAGGGTGTTTGGTCATGCCTGGTCCCCAGGCTGGGGGAGAGGAGCTGCTGCTGCTGTCTGCAGGGATCAATGCAGGGAAGAGTCACAACATCTGCCTTGCCCAGGTTATCAATCCTGCCTTCCTGCTGCAGGGTAAAGTGCCATGGACAGCCAGGCACAGTGGGATCTGGGGCAGGATGCAGAAGGGAAGGGGGTAAAGGAGCAGAGAAGGGCACAGGGATGTGTGCTGCTATGCTTGGCCACAAAACTGCTCTTCAATAGCAAGACACAATGAGGAAAGAGCCTCAAGATCTCTCCAGAGCTATTCTTAAGTCCCACAATACTTCAAATATTGGGCAGGTCCATCTAATCCAACTTCTTTGGTTCTAAATTGCACAATTGACTTATTTTCCCTCTTTCCTACTTTTTTTCCCCTCACAGCACCAGCTCAAACAGGGAAAATTGCTACTCTCAGGCTGGGTGCGTGCGGAGCCTGATCCAATACGCAGTTTGATGGTGATTTCCAATTAGTGGTAACTGCTTGTTATTGAGTGATATAATCAATGGGTCTTACTCCACTGCCTGGGCTGTGATTTATGATGATGTGGAGCCAGCTCCATCAAATTACAGCATCGGCAAAAAAGGGCTGAAAATGCCATGAGGCAACAGGATCAGAGTCAAGGAAGAGCAAGTTTAGCAAAGGGTGGTGATGGGAAGAAAGGTGGCTGTGTTTTGGGGAGCTCAGCTTCCAAAGGAGTGGACTCTGGCTGTTCCTATTGCTCAGAGAGTATCTTCATCCATCAGCTTCTGTCACGCAAAGGGAAACAGCTCCTCAAAGAGACCCATGAAGACACAGCCAAGCAGTGCCTCCAGAGAACACCCTGCTATAAACTGATTTTAATTAAGACAGCTTGGAGTCACGAGAAATTATGAACTGTCATTAGGAGGAAGAAGAGATCTGTATTCAATAACCTGATCAGATTATAACAACATGTTGCATTCCACAGCCTTTTAAACTAAAACACCAGGGTTTGACCAGACACAGGAACAGCAATGGAAACAATTCCAACCAGTGTCAGGCAGAGGGGGGGAAATGCCTCTGCTCAACCCAGTCACGTGTAGGCTCCTTACACACTCGTACTTAAGCAAAAGGTTACATGACAAAAGCATTATCAATATCTTTAGCATCAGAGCTGCCAACCCAGCCACAAGCTCAGCTCCACTTCCCTCCCCTGAGCATCTTTGGTTAAAGATGATGCCATACAGAAATCCCTCATCCATTGAATGAGCCAACTTTTAGGAGGCAGGTTTTAAGTGCTGCTCCATGGACCTCGAGCCCACGGGGGCCGCACGCACAGCAGTGGCTGAGAGCAGCATATTCTTCCAGTTCAGTTTTCCTCAATGCCAAGCGCTGAAGTAAATCTGAAACATAAAAATACGCGACCCAGCCCACATTTCCTGAATGCAAATATGTACATTCCTCCGAGCCAAGATTATATTCCAAGCAATAACACAAAGCCGGGGTCTGTAACGGTGATACGAGACTAACAGCCTGCCTTTGAAGGCAGCGAAAAGTGCAGCAGAGCTCTCAAGGGGCTCCGCTCTGTCAGATCTCTTTTATTCCTCAGTAGCATGGCCTTGATCAACTTTCAAGATCCTTGTTTGTGAAAGGTTTTTATTTCTCCTCTGCTTTTGTGTTCAGATGTCAGGCTCAGAGGGAAGAGCAGCACTGGGATGAGGTTTTACCCACTGGCACTATTTACTCTGCTCCGCAAAGGTCTGCTTAGCGCTTGGTTTATTTCTCCTCCCAGGCAGCCAGCACCCACATCTTCCATGCAATGGTCCCAGCAGCTCTAAAATGGGGAGAATTACCCTTCTTTGACTTGCTTACCGGGACTCAGGACAAGGGAAATCACTATGACTCATGTGTAACCACCCTGCGACACAGGGGCTCACAAGTACAACTGTGATTCATCCTTAGGAGGTTTCATCTACATTTAAGCCAAGCCTTAAAGGGCAAATGTGTGCTCCTGAGGTCCAGGCACAGTGGGGAGCTCGCCCTGAGCAGCAGGTTACATTTGCCCACAACACAGAATAAAAGCATCATAGAATGGTTTGGATTGGAAAGGACCTTAAAGCTCCTCCAGCTCCAACCCCTGCCATGGGCAGGGACCCCTTCCACTGGAGCCGCTTGCTCCAAGCCCCTGTGTCCAACCTGGCCTTGAACACTGCCAGGGATGGGGCAGCCTCCCTCATAGTGAAGAACTTTTTCTAACATCTAATCTAAATCTCCTCTCTGTTAGCTTAAAGCCAACAAAACATCCCATTTCATTCCCATTACCCACAGGCACCTGTGGCATCAAGGCCAGGTGCCTGCTGTTTTGTGCTGGCTTCACCCAGACCTCTTCCCAGGGCTGGCACGAAACCAAGCCTGCAGCCAGAATAGAGTCCAGAGCATTTTCAACACAATCTTTTTAATTTTGATTCATGCGAACCGATGGCTACAAAAGGAAATGCTATTCAGGGACACACAGCACATCACATACATATTGATGCAGGAGCGAGATAACAGTGTTTATTGACAATCTACTATCCCAGAGGTAATTCCTCCAGCTCTCATGTCTCCTGTTTACAGGTCTGAGAAGTTTGCCATTGTGCTCATGCACCAGCCAGCTCCCAGCTCATAAATGCCAGAGGCGTTCACCGCAAGTGCTCCAAGGTTCAGCACCACAAGACTGACAAGTTTGAGATCCAGCTGCTAATCTGGCATGGACCCAAAGCCCTTGGCTCCTGGACAATGTCACTTCTTACAGTGCTGAAAAGCTACGTTTGCAGATGGCCACTTCATGCACTCGGGGATTGTTATACACAAGGGCTGGAGTGTTCCCTTGGTGTGCTGCCAGCCGGCCCCGGCACTGCAGGGAATGGGCAGCAGCGCTCCCAAAGCCCCCCCCACACCCCCCTCCCCAGTTTGGGAAGTGCAGCAGCCAGGGGACCTCAACCCCAGACTTTGTCATAGACGTTTCCACAGTGTGATTTGCAAATGCAACAGAAGCTGCAGTAAGTGGCTTGCACAGAAAGAAGAATGGTGCCTATCTCGTAGAAAAGATGGAGAACCCTTCAGCAGAACTCATTCAACAAACGAGCATTCAGGCAGGTCCTGGGGCCACACCAGACACCTGTCCTCACACCCCCATATGAATTACACCCAGCAGAGACTTGACTGAATGCAAAAGGGATTAGTGGCTGCATCCCCATCAGTCCTGGGACAAATACACACCAGCAACTAGAGCTGGACAGGAGACCCAACAGGACCAACACTGACCACAGCGATGCAATGGGCTAGGCTGGGTACCGCGCAGGGCTGGAGCCACAGCCTGCCCTGTAATTCTTTCTCCCCCACCTTTAAATTTCTTTCCCTTGCTGACATTTTCATCTCTGTCCTCCTCAGGCTTCCCCACCAGACAATCTGTCTGTGTTGTTAGCCTTGCCCTCAAAAGCACTGCCACACCGGGTAGTAAATAAGACCTTGCTGCCTCCACACTGCCTGCCTTAAATAACAAAGTGAAAGAAACCATGACCTTCAGAAGGTCTATGCCTACAGTTAGGAAAGCACTGCCTGCCACACAGAGAATAGCCATACTGCACAGCAAAGGGGTTTCCAAATCCACTGTAGAGGAGCCACGATCCACACACCACCACATCACCCTAACATCACGCATTACCCTCCAAGACAGGGAATTTACTGCTAAAAAAGGTGGCTTTTAGTTTCTTCCTAAGAAGGCTAATTAGCTCTGCTTTCACACCTGAACAGTTACACACAGGAGATGCCAGCCAGAGCCCCAAACACCAGCTCCAGGTTCTTTTCTTCCTCTTCTCTCTCTTTATCCTGCCCCTCGAACACCCAGCATCCACCACACTGCCCTCCTGCTTCCCAAACCCCTCGGAGCATTGTCCCATGAGCTGCGGGTGGGACGATGCCCGTACTTACTTGCTGCCTGAATCTTGGCCTTCCTGCTCACCAGCAGCCCGTAGTGGTTTTGTGCCATGCAGTCGTACTCGCCTTCATCCGAGGACCCATCTCCCCGGAGCCTCTGGAAGCGGGAGACGTAGAGCGACCCATTGGACAACATGAAGGCATTCTCACTGTCCACTATCAGTGCCCCGTTCTTCCGCCACGTGATGGTGATGGGCTGGATGCCCTCCACCTGGCAGTAGAGGATCAAGGGTTGCTCCTGCACAGCTATGTCATCGCTTGGCTCCACAACGAATGCCAGCTCGGAGGAATGGCCAAGATCTAAAAGGAAAAGAGAAGGACAGAGTCAGCAGCATGTCCGCAAGGAGCAGAAAGAGCCAACTGTTACCACAGCAAATGGGAGATGATGAACACACGTCTTTGTAGGGCTGTAAGGTGCCAGTGCTTCAGGGAAACACAAACCCCTGGAGCATGCTTTGCCTCCCAAGGCTTTGCTCTCAGAATCTCTGGGTGCAATTCCCAAAGGCACAACCATAGGCACAGACTGCCTTTGAGGAAGGGGATGGGCACGCACACCCCTCTGGTAGCTTGTCAAACCCCAGATCCACTTCCCCAGCACACCCTCATGCACATTGCCTCTTCACCTCCCTTTGCAGGGGTGCAGCAACAGGCAATCCAAACTTGTACAAGCACAGGGTATCAGTCATTGCCAGCCCAGGAGCAGAAGACTAAACCAGCTCAAGAAATCCACCCCTCTCCCCACGTAACCAGGCAGAGAAGGGGCTGTGCCATGGCCCAGACCTGTTCACAGCACAGCCGGCGAGGGGAAGAGGAGGATCAGCAGCTCCTGATTCAGACCATATTGCCACCGGCATCTCTGCTAGGCTTCTCCCACTTGGCAGAGCAGGAGGCTGTTGCCTCTCTCACATAACAATGTGCCCTTCTGTCACTTTGGTCTCTCTCAGGCTGTAACAGGCTAAGGATGGTGCTATTCAGTCCTTAATGAAGAGCAAGTTAAGCACCGAAATACAAATGCACAATGTTCTGGCTCAGCAACACAAAAGGTTTCTTGCAAAGCAATTACACTAAATGATGTCCATGAGAAAGAAGTTATTGCAGAATTTGAAGCAACAATAGGCAAACAGTTTCTTTCCTATACAGATACATCCTAATTTACTTGCTTTCACCAACAGAATGTTTAAGCCCTGTGTCTTTGGCAGGTTATGCCTCACTTGGTCCAGCATACCTTTTTAGGGTATAATTTGCCATGCAGTCATGACTAGGCTACAGATGATGACAGAAATAGAGCTATTGTGTAAAGATTAGCCCAAAATACACACTGACATGAAAGACAAAGAGCTACCAGGAAACAGGAGTCATATAAATAGCTGAAGGGTGGAAATGCACGGATGGGAGAGTATATCTATTTTTTGTAAGAGCAGCAATGGAAACAGAATTCCATCGGTTAGAAAACCACAATGTCATCCAAATACGTGGAGAACCTTTCTAACTGTTCTCTCATGCAACAGCCCCTCAATGGGTGGAGGATTCCAGCTGCTCCAACTTGGGATACAGCTTCTCCCCTCGTTCATGGGCTCAGGGGGACCCACTCCACAGCTGCTCCCAGAACTGGGATGCACATGGGTGACTTCCCTTGGCCAACACCAGGCACAGCACAGCCTTTGTAATGCCTGTCCCAAACACAGACCCCACCAAGGATGGGATCACACCTCCAGTGTGGAGGGCAGATCAGCAATGCATGGTAAAAATGAAAGAGATGAGAAGAGGCAGTTACCCCAAAGAAAAAGCAGAGAAAGAAAGTCTGTCTTTTCTGCTCTGCAAACCCAGGGAGATTTTCTTTCTTCCTGTAAATCCCCATTGCTTTCTACGGCAACTTAAATTGGATTACGGGGGATAAACATTGAGTGCAACCTGAGCCGAGGCAGATGGACGGAGCAGACAAAGGAGGCAGCGGTAGTGCATGGCAGGTCAAAGGTACTGCGTCAAGGTATGAGTGTGTGCAGGGAATGACAAACTCTACTTAGTGACAGACACCTAAAACACACACTTTATTAACCCATTAAGTCTTAAAATGTCAGGCTAGCTCCAGCCATCTCAGTGATCTATCGCTCACTGTGACTTCTCTTTTATGAGATAGCCCTGGGGTCCTCCCTGCAAGTCAGGCTGCAGCCAGCACCAACCCATCAATTACCTTTTCCTGGTGAAAATTAAGGAATTAGATGAATGCTCTGCATTCTTCTGCAAAGTGGCCTCGGTCTCAACAGCACCGACCACGCTGGGGCCCTGCATGGGCACTGCTGGGAGGTAGGATCAGGACACTCCTGCCCTGACACTGAACCAAAGGGGACTTCTGACTCCAGAACAAGGTTTCAGGATGAAGCCTAACAGGCAATCAGAAAAAATCCCTAATGAAATAAATGCCCCGTCTTCCCACAGCTCCCCTGTCCTCTTAGATAAAACAGCTTATTATTATATGTATAATAAAAGGAAGAATCAACATAATTACATGCCCTTCCCACAATAGCTGTCATTATAATAACCATCATTAAGGCCTGTGATTGGAGATAATCATGTTTACCTCCATAAACATTCAGTCTGCATCCTCACTCCAGGCTGCTGGAGCAGCACAAGGGAAGATTCTCTTCACGAGGGATGGTGTCCTCAGACACACACCAGGGTGAGGATGGACACTGGCTGGTCCTGGGGTCTCCTCGAGGTGTGACACTGTGCAATGGACACCATGCAACTGGTTTGTAACCTGCAGACACCTTGCAGTGTATAGAAGCACCCAAATTCCTGCTCAATGGATGCTTTTCTCATCTTCTGACCTTGAAGACACCCAACTGCCTTCAGGGCTTTAGGGCCAGGTGGCCAACTAACTGGATGCACAGGGAGAAGCAAGCCCACCTCATCTGGGGATCTGGGAGAAGGCAAACTCTATCATTCACCCAGACATGGGCTTTCCATGCAAACTCAGGGATGCTGGGATTTGGCTTTCCAAGACTGGCAGGGCTTTACCTCCCCGGGATGAGACACAAAGGGACACTCTCTGAGAAACCTTCAAGCTGGTGTTTGCTGCAGTGATCAGCTCAGATGGGCCAGAGGAGGAGCACATAGAGCAAGGAGGTACCAGCAGAAGAGAAGGACCCAACTCCATTAGCATCAGTAACTGATGATGGTTACCAACATGGCACAGAAACGATGCTGCAGAGTTGGAAGCAAACAACACTGAAGGCACATGGAAACGGTAAAAGTGCAATTCATTAAGACAGACAGAGAGGAAATTGCTGAGGCTGTGCACATGGACTTGGGGAGCCCGCAAGCCCCATCCCTCTCCAACTGCTGGCTGCGTATCCAAACCCACTCATCCCACACAACATCCCAGGTACCTCCTGACGTGGAGGTCATTCCAGCCACTCTCTGCTCAAGGCAGGAACTGTAAAACTGTGCTCAGAGCAGCCCCAGTTTGCGGCTGGATGAAGGGGTGTTAGGAGGCAGCTCAACCGGTTGCTTGGCTCAGGCTGTGCTGGGAACATGTGAGGGGAAAATTGCTTTGCTGTCTGCAGAAGCATGGAGGGAGGAAGCGTTATTAGCTCTGACATAAAGGCCACAAGAAAATTATTGGAACCTTCATTCTACAAGACTCCTTTCGAGAAACATTTACCATGTCCCTGAGCAATACAATATGTGACTATATGTGCAAATATTTAACAAAAACTACTTCCCCTATTGATCAAGCAGACAGCCATCCTCACAGAAACCAATTAGCACTTGGGCTTTTGAACCAGGAGATTTATTTAGTGCTGAGAGAAAGAACTTCGAATTAATGGGAAGCTTAAAAGACACTTTGAAGTACATTTAAAGGAAAATAAGTTTAATTATTTTTTACTTGACACTGTGATTCATGTTCAAAGCTTCAAAAGGACTTGCTCATACCCTGGCATTGTCCTTTCTCCATTTGGGAAACACGATTTTGGCTTTCCCTCCTGTGCTTCTCAATAAGACAGCAGCTAATCTCCCTGCTCTCATTAGCGGTGACATCCATCGCAAAGGACCTCAGTCACACCATGGCTCGTCCTCCTGGACCCTGTCCAGACCCACAGCCAGTAGGGCCATCCCTGCCCCAGGAGCACACAGTCCCTGCAGATGAAGCCTGTGTTATTACTCCTGTTGTAGGTAGGGAACATTCATCACAGAGCCAGGAAATGACCTGCCAAGGACCTGGTCTCAGCTCATGGCAAGGCAAGCTATTGAACAGCCAGGTCCACCCTGCTCTTCCTGGTGCCCCATCATTGGGAGCACTGACAGGGAGACCGAGGCTCTTCTCTCATATGACCAACAGCACAACATCCACCTGCAAACTGCCTCTTGGGAGCCCACATCCACCCTCTCCTGATCTACTGTGTTTCATCCCAGTGTAACAGCATAAATCAGCACTGATCCACCACTGAGCCTCACCACCACAAGCACAGCCAGCTTCAAGAAAGGCAAAAGAAGATGCCCCTGGAGTCCTATGAGCCAGGACCAGAAGTTTTTATAGTGGGGTGCAGGTGAATATTAGGATCAAACACCTGGGTGAGCTTGGGACAGCCCTACAAAACATGGCTTTAATCGTTGTGCAAATGGAAGGATATAGAAGGAAGAGGTATCTGGACCCAAAAGATGTTCACCAGCAGATTATAACAAGGCTCACGCTGATGAAACTGGCAGCCAGCTGATGCCCCCTTAAATCTCCTTGAGGCTGACCCAGAGCCTAAGGAGAAAAGCACTGCACTGCAGTAAAGTGCAAATTGGCTCTTTAGGGCATCCAGAGAAATTTACATTTAAAGAAGAGAATAGACTGTAACAGGCCCCACATCTTGCTGGCAGTAAAGTTTACTGGCTCGGAATGTTTAATTCCCTTCCCTTTTGCACGGGAGGTTATATAAAGTGATTTTTCCATCAGGGCACATAAACCACATCCACTCGTTAAGCGATTGCAGGAGGTCTCTCTTGAGGATAACATCACCTCTCAGCCACCTGATGCAGAGCTCAGTCATACCCAGCATCGCTGCCCTCAGTGGGGACACAGAATCTGGCAGAGGAAGGCAAACAGAGCCCAAAGAGCCAGAGAAGTTGTCCCAAATAACTCTCAGATGTTCAAGACCAGACAGGGTGAATCCCAGGAGGTCGCTTGTTGAGCACCACATGGAAGCTGGAAGAGTTCACAGCACAAAAGACCCTTTCCAGAACGAGCTCTGAGCCCTCATGTGCTCCCCCATCTCTAAAATAGGCAGGGTAAAACCTGTTGGTATAGCTGGAAAGGGCAAAGACCTTTCCCGAGTTAAGTGCCCAGAGCAGCTCCATCCCCACGAGGCATGCAGGGAGCATGGCAGCGAGCTGAGTGCAGGATGCGCTGTTATTTGCATTCCCCACGTGTTTCGCAGCCCTGACGGGATCACAGGCTCACCACAGAGGGCATCAGCGATACAACACCGAGCAGGAAACAGCCGCACATGAGAGGACAGCAAAGGCAGGGGCCAAGGTAAGAAATGCTGGGCTCAGAGCCACGGTCCCTCCAGGCTGCATCCCCCAGGGCTGCTCTAATGCAGCACAGGGGAATAGCCGGGTTCAGCCCCCAACCCTGCAAGGAAGCATCAAGGAGGTGGCTTTCCCTTTGCACATGGGACAGACTGGCCACATGGTGGGTGACAGTGCCTGTGGGCTGGCAGAAGAGGTGCTGAGAGGGAGCTGCAGCATCACGGTGCCAAAAGCCACCAGCTAGCACAGCCATCACCCAGCCCTTGCATTCAGCTTGAGTACTGGCAGGCAGGCCTGGGTGCTGTGCAAGGGAAGGCAAGGCAAAGTCCTTCTGGAAGATGAGAAGTTTCTGTGTATATGAAAACCTCTCAAACTCTTTACCCAGGGAGTTCGAAGAAAACACAGCACTCTCTCCTCCCTGCCATCCCCTGCCTTATCACCTCCCTCCCTGAAATTCAGGCAGGAGGAAAGCATCACCTCACTCCTCTCAACGAGCTGAGCACCACACTGATCCCTGCTCACTCCAAATCCAGAGCTGTCCTAATGAAATACAAGCTCTTCTTTCCCTTTTCCTGTACTCTCAGGTTTCAGCAGCAAAGCTCCTTCTGCAACAGCATCTTCACAGCTCAGCAGAACCACCTTCCACAACCCGCATCCTCCTCACTAACCACTGCCTTCATCAACACAATCACAGGCACAGGAACAAAAAAAGCCAGGCAGCAAATCCTTGACTCTGCTCTGAAACTCGGGTTTTAA
The DNA here is from genome assembly GCF_012275295.1 of Melopsittacus undulatus. Lineage (NCBI taxonomy): Eukaryota > Metazoa > Chordata > Aves > Psittaciformes > Psittaculidae > Melopsittacus > Melopsittacus undulatus. Next base: position 2,727,867 of record NC_047535.1, on the reverse strand, counting down.
GTTACCAGCACGGGAGCAGGTCTGGGTTGTTAAGTGACTGGGCTCCTCTCGAGCGGAGGGTGCGATACAACACTGACATCTGATATAACAGCAAGGCCAGATCTGTGTGCTGTGTGCTTTTCCTAGTGCACTCGCCTATTTGCCTTTCTCTTCTCTTAAAGTGCAGTTATTGACATGTTCGCCTCCTCAACCATCACTTTTATACGCTCGCCAATGACTCCTGAACATGTGTGAGCAATTATTTTTATTCTCTTGCAAAACCAAAATGTTGCATATTCGTTGGGATGCAGGGACCCGGTGAGGTTTTCATGAGCCCTGCTACATGATTTATTAGTTTCTAAACTCTGTAAAACTAAAAAGCTCCAGTAAAGTTCAAATCAGTTTGTGATTTCAAAGTAATTTTGAACAGGCTGTTGCTGTTCCTGCCAATGTTAGCTGATTTACATGGGGTTTCTTACTCTGCAGAGAAGCAGATTGTTTCGTTAGATCAAATAAAAGGACAATATCCAGGGTTGGAAGTACAGGAGTGCAAAGTATGAAATACAGGGGAGAGACAGGGATGTGGAAAACAGCTTCTTCACTCACAGATCTGTTGCAGGCTGCAAAATGAAGCAAATGGTCTGCTTGAACTCAGTGCCTTTGCACCAGCTCCACTCCACGCTGCAGCCCCACATCAGGATCCCATCCTGCTCCAGACAGAGCCAGCACTAGATCCTAATGCTGCAAGGCGAGGTGAGCAAGCCAGGTCCACCCATCCCGGTGTGGCAGAGAAGGATGTTTCAAGGCTGTGGGATGGGGAGGTGAGGAGGGAGCAGCATCCAAAGGGCTTGTGAAGCAAAGGGTTGGCATTGCACAGGGTCACTGCTTGGCACTTCATGCCCTATGACATGGGACTCTCCAGAAACAAGGAAGTCAGAGAGAGAAAAGCTTAAGCAGACAGACAAGAGGGAGCAAGGCTTTCCCATCTGCACATGTAAAATGAGAGCAGCTTTGCAGCTCTCCACAGGGCAGCACTGCTCCTGAGCTGCTCCACACTGCCCTGTGCCAGCCTGATAGCATCAAGGTATGCAAGACAAAACTGGGAACGAGCAGGAAGGAAACCAGGCCATAGTCCTGGATCTGAGACCCTCTGCCAGCTCCTAAGTGAGTGATGGAGCTCATGCTGTGCCAGGCCCAGCGCCTGGGCAGTAATAAGAGGTCTCTGGTGTGGGTGTCTGCACACTCACACCCCTGCGTGAGCTTCGCCCTCAGCCCAGGTCCCAAACCGAGTGCACACGTGTATGGTTGTGACATTCCACCACCCCATTTCACAGGCTGTCTGCTGCATCCACCACATGGGAAAACCACGTCCTGAGATTCCCCTGTTGAACCCCCCTGAGAGGAACGAAACCCAAACGTGGGCTTGAATTTCATACAGCGTCTGTGAGAGTTACTGGGGAAATGATACCTGATACTCTCTATGTATATGAAGAAAAAAGACAGGGAATTACACCAATTTAGGAGAAAGCAATCTATTCGGGGTTTTTTTGCTCCTAAAAAAACAACAAAGCCACACGGAGCAGGAATTAGTGAAAGCTTATAGCTTCAATAATTTACAAGTTAAGCCTACTTAAATATAAATGACGATGTTTAATTCCAAGGCTGTTACTGAGCAGAGCCGCGGAGCCGCTGGTATCCTATGCCTGCCTTTGAAAGCCGGGCTCAGCAATAACAGACAAAAGCTGTCCACCATCCAGAACAAAGAGCTCCAGGAAATTAAAAGGCAAAAAAGGCAAGAAAACGGCGTCTCGCTGCTGAGCGCACTGCCCAGCGGCTCCCAGCACCCGCAGCACCGCTGCCAGGCCGGCGTTTGGGGCAGTTGGAAACACAGGGTGAGGAGCGGAGCATCCCGTCCCGGACACAGCATCCGTCCCCGCGGCGATGGACACCGACGGGGGAGGGTTAGGGTTAGGTTTTCGGCAGGGCAGCGCAGCACAGGAACGCGTTGCCTCGCTGTTTAACGCATCCAGAGCACACAAACCCACCGAAGAGCGGGGGAAAACACTCTGGAACAGAGAAACTTTCGAAGCGCAGCCAAGAGCTCTTTAGCGGAGCCTGCAAAACACATCCCAAAGGCGCTGAGCTACTAAGTCGCGGCATAACCAAGCACGCAGGGCACTGTGGACAGCAGCAGACGATAGCTGCACACAAACTCAACGTACTGAAGCTTTGCTTTCAAATATGCACTTTTTGCCTTCCCCCACCCCCCAAAATGAAGTACTTTTTCAACCATCCTCATCGCACTGCTGCGTACCCAGTAACCCCAACAGAGTAACCAGGAACCCAGCAGAGCACTGAGACCTGTTTCCTTACATCCACTTCACAGATAACTTCTATTTCCCCTACGTTTCACCGCCTTCTCCTCGCCGTGGCTGTTACGAACCACGTGGCGAGATTTACGATGGGGATAGCCCACAGCCTGGGTTCCTAAACACCACGGCAGCTAAGCTCTGCTTAATCAAACACACGCTTTTCTCCCTCTGCCCATGCTGAGCTGCTTGCACGGCTTTGAAACAATCCCCACTTTTCCTTATCTTTCCGGCTGCTAAGCGAGGGGAGGGCAGGATGCACATGGTTATTATGCTGCAGAACAGCATCTTAGATTAGACTCATGCTTAAGCAGCATCGCCAGTAGAAGGAAAACAGCACTTCAGCAGTAGGGCATGCACAGAGTAAGTCCAGGGAAAAACCCCTTTGATGTTTTTGTAGTTCGGCCCCGGTCCGGTGGGTGGTGTTACCAGTTCCCTCGGTGTGAACCGAGCCAGGCATTTACAGGAGAGCACAATAGTTGTAGGGTTAAAGTAGCTCTCCATCATCCCTGCAACTTGCAGCCCAACATCACTGCAAGCTACAGCCTTCACCGACAAACACAACGCGTCCGCCCGGACGCTGTCTCCCATTCACATCCCCGATGATGACTTCGGGTTCCAGGCACCGGTTCCCAACCATCCACTGCCACAGCAGCCACCCCAGCCCTCCCCAGTGCCCGCTGTGGGAGCCGGGGCCCCACGAACACCTCGGTCCCTTCCATAAAGCCACACACGTGGGGTTTCCAAAGCAAAACAGCTTTGGGGGAACGCTTCGGGCTCTCTGGAGGTGTTAACGGCGCTGATGGAGGAGCCCGCAGCCGAACGCCGTGATCCCGGGGGGCTGAGCCCCCAGCACAGCGGGCGGCACGGACACCACCTCCGGAGCTGTTCGGTCCCGTTCAGCTCCGCGATGCCACGGGGACGGGCAGCGACCGGGAGGCTAAAACGGGGTTGGGACCGGCTGCGGACGAGCAACGGGGTCTATGAGGGGACGCGAGGGACGGGTGACCCCAACCACCACAGGGGTGATGGAGGACGCGAAGTGCGGGGGGCACCGCGGCCGGGACCGACCGACCGACCGAGAGGCGATGGCGGCGGCGGCGGCTCCGTCCCCCCACCCGCTCCCCGAGCCCACCGCGGCTCTTACCTCCGCAGCAGCCGAGCAGCAGCAGCCCCAGCAGGCAGGCGGGCAGCGCGGAGCCCGGCGGAGCCATGGCATCCCGGGCGGGCGGGCTCGCCTCCCTGCGCCCCACGGGGAGGGAGCAGCCCGAGCAGGAGGGCGGCGAGGGGAGAACCACCCCCGGTGGGGGGGGGAGGGGGGAGAAAAATAGGGTAAAAAAGGCGAAAAACGGGCAAAAAGCGGATTTGAGCGCTGCTCCCCTCCGCGCGAGCACGCCGCCGCGCCGGGCGGGCGGGGGGGGCGGTGCTGAGGGCGCGGGGCGGGGGCGAGCGGGCGGGCAGCGCCTTGCGCCATCTTGCGCATCAGCCAGGGCGCCGGCAGCGCCGGGACCGGACCCGACCTGACCGGATCGGACTCGACCGAACCGAACCGGATCGGACCGGACCGAACCGAACCGGCCCCGCTGAGGGGAGGCAGCGCCCCCCCGCGGACTTCACCTCAGCGGGTCCTGGCACCGGAGCCCGCGCACCGGCTCCGCTTCACGGGGCTCCTCGCACCGGTGCCCTCATCAGAGCCCCTTACATGGCTCCCGTTACTGGTGCCGCTTCACGGGGCTCCCCTCACCGAGCCCTGGCACCAGAGCCCCCTCATGGGGCTTAACTTCACCGAGTCCCCTCACGGGCTCCTGTTCATGGGTCTCCCCTCACGGGGCTCCCATCACCAGTTCCACTTTACAGGGCTCTCCCTCACCACAGACCCCTCCGCTGTCCCCTCAGGGTCTCCCCTCACCATTTCCCCATCAGGAGGCTGCCATCACAGGGCTCCCCTCACTGGTGCCTGCAGTGCCCAGTCCTGCCTGGCCCCGCCATGCCCAGGGGATGGCAGCCAGCACCAGGGCTTCCTTCCTGACCCTGTGGTAGAAGTCTCCTTGCTCTCCTCCCGAGGGCCTCTCTCCTGCCCATCACTGTTGAAGGTGATCCAGTCTCAGGGAGCTGCCTTTTAGTGATGGGACCCAAAAGTCTGTCATTAACCCAAGGGGCAGCACCACATCCATCTGGTTCCCCCAAACGATTCCACTTTGGGGCTTTGCTTTGAAGAACAAACCCATGGCTGCAGTGCCAGGAGGTGACCGGGATCCCCCGGAACAGGGTGGTGGGATTGCAGAGCAGTGCTCAGGAGGGGATCCAAGCACTTGCCTTGTCCCAGCTCCCCATTGGAAACACTGCCCTAAGGTGACTTACTGGGGTCAGCCGCACCGGTGTTGGACCGACCAGCACACCCATGGCAAGGCCCCAGGAGGGGATGAGGCTGCTCCTGATTCCGGCCACAGCCCTCAGGGTGATTTGTGCACCTTCCTGGCATGAACTGAGCGTCACACATCCCTATGTGGTGCTCAGCCCCAGCACCCACACGACATTCTGCTGCCTTCCAGCTGATCCTGCCCCATCCCTCGGCTCAACCCCTGTCATCACCACCAGCAGCAGAAGCCATCACTGCAGGGACAGCTCTTGTGCTGTTTGCTTGGCCACAGAAAACAGCTAAAAAGGGAATAAAAGTGGATCCTGACTCGTTTCATTTTCAGGGTAAAACTGAGCAGACTGGGCTGTTAAACCCTGGTGCCCTGCAGAGAAACCTGGTGCCAAACCCTTTGTGAAGACAAGCAGCACATTGCTCCTTGGATGATGGTGCACCCTGAGCCGGCTGGGGTCAGCTAGCAAGGGAAGAAGACGTCACTACATCTGCTCCACATTAAAGCCCCTCTCATGTAGCACAGGGCTCCATCAGCCTCTTGGTACCATCTGAATCCGTTCGCTGTCCCTGACCTTTTGGCACCAGCCCTGCTCCTGTTCCCCAGCCGGCTCCATGGCTCCCACCATGGGGCCCCACCAGCCCTTCTGGAATGCTGGCAGCCATCGTGGGCTTGCGGCAGCTCCCAGCACACTGGGGATGGCTTGTGGGAATCGGTAAGTCCAAGGGAGATGCAGCACCGTGGGTTTTATAGGGCTGGCTTCTGCTGGGAACCACAGGTTTTGGGTGCTTCTGCTCCCATGAGCAGTGGCAGGACCCAGGGGCTGGCAGAGGTAGCGGCATGTTTGGGGCATCACCAGGTTCAGCCCCACATCTTGCAGATGGCACCGGTGACATTGCTGGTGTTGCACTCACAAATCCAACCAAACACCGGACTCTGGAAAAGCAGAGGTCTTCAAAGACAAAGGCAGGTTTGGGGCTCTCAGAGCATCCCAATCCAGAGCATCCCAATCCAGAGCACTCATGTCTCCTCTGCAACCATGAGGGCTAAACAAGGGTGCTTTGCACTGGAGGCAGGGATTTGCTCATCACACTGCAAGCAGAAACAGGAGCCTTTTGAAAAGCAGCAGGGTTACAAGAGTGACAGTGCCCAGCCCAAGCTGAGCCTTGAAACCTCATCTGTGGGGTCCATCCCTCCATCCTCCCTCCCACAGAGGGGCACAGGGTCTGTCCATCCATCCGGCCTCCCTCCCAAAAAGGTTACCCCCCCAACAGGAGCTGCCCTGATGGTGTTTGTCAGCCCTCACTCCTTCACAGCAGATTTCCATCAGCTCCAACACTGCTCCCGATTCACACCAATTAACAGCAAACTGAGGTCCCCAAGACACCATTAGTAGTTTCAGCGGATGAAGTGGGAGATTAACTTGTCTGAATTCACTCCATTTATTATTCAATGTGTAATTGTGGTTTCCCTGTCTGCTAACAGCCTGGGAGCTATTCACTTATGTATACACGCAGGGTTGTAGCATCTGTTTGTGGTCAGCGAGCAACAAGGAGGGGGAACCAAAATCATGGCACCCACTGAGCCGAGAGCCAGCCCAGCAGTGGTGGGACAGCCCTGGGCATGCTCCTGGAAGCTGCTTTCACTGACAGAAACCCTTTTCCACCCACTTTTGGCTGTCTAAGGACACAGGAGTCACAGTGGCAGGAGCCAATGCTTGTCACCACAGCGAGGGGATGGCTCCTGGCACTTGGCTGCCTGGCTGAGGAGCTGGGTGCTCTCTGCTCATTGGAAGCAGCTGTGCCACTGATCCGGTGGTTCTACCACTGGTGGAAATGAGCGTGGAGAGCCAGCACCAAGGGTGAGACCCACACAACTGTACCTGCCACACAAGTCACTGGGGTCTGTGCTGATGTTCCTGCTGCCCCAGTGTTTTGCTGGAGGAGAGGAGGTTGGAGGAGTCCCATCAAGATGCAGTTTCCACCACTGGTGTCTGCTGAGCATCTGCAGAGCATCCCTGGCTGCCTCGCTGCATCACACAGCACATCACTGCAAGCCTTGCCGTATCCCCGAGGGCTGAGCTGGTTGACACACCACACTGGGCTCTTGTGACCTACTAAATTACCTGAGACCACTCTAGTTCCATTGCCCAGCTGCACCATCTCATAGTGTACTGGGGTGATAAAGGCTGTGAAGTGAGAAACACAAACACCTTGCTGTTACCTTCATTCCTCCATGGTCCCAGCTCTCCTGTAACTGCTGTGTCCATCCATCCATCCATCCCTCTGCTCACCTATGGCACCCCACCTCGTCCCCCCTTAGCAGCCTCCCACCGGCATCTCACAGTGCAGAGCTGGAAGGTTTGGAGCCACTCATCACCGCCCAAAAGTCCTTCCTTGTTCCTTTGTGGGGTTACCTGTCATTAGGAGAAAGCCTGACAGAGCCTCCTTTAACCACTACCAGAGCACACTATGTCTAGTGCAGATTTATTACCTCTGTAATGCAGATAAAATGAGATTTTATGGCTCTGTAGTCCTGGCAGCATAAAGTAATAATGGGAGCTATCTACTGAAGTAGGGAATGCATCCTAGAAAGAAAGGGAGATGCACGGGAGGTTAATAGTGCGTTCTTGGGCACTGCCGGATATCCTCTTGCCAGCCTCACTGGGCACAACTTAACTGTGCTCAGCCCAACACGCCACCCAAGAGGAGTCTCACTGTTCATCTGCTGGATGCTTCTGCTGACAAAATCCCCCAGCAGGAAGCAGCATGAACCTGGACAAGGAGTTTCTCATTTCCTTACAGGAATCAGTTCACAACCAAAGCATGAGCAAGCATCAAGAAATGCCTCATAAACCCAAGCTGTGCCCACCTCTGAAACCCAGCACCTAACAGCACCCTTCCCAGGCTCCAGCCCCTCCAAACACACAGCTGCAGGACCAGCCCTCTGCAGCTTTCAGGGTGGGCTGTAACAGACTGAACTGTGAAACAAATCCCACTCTTTTCTTAAAGCATTTTATTAATAACCCATTAGTTAAGGAATATAAGGACAATGTCTTCTTACACTTTAACACTAAAGAGTATTTGTGGAGTAAGAACAGTCTCTGAAGAAAGAAAGTTATAATTAAGTACAGCATGGAACCAAACACAGACACAAGCTTCAAACGAGATCAAGTTCTGGTTACACATCCTTATGCACCGGGTAGAAAGTGAAATGAAATTTGATTGTAAAATACAAGCAAGGGAACACAGGAACAGAACTAGATGGCAGATTTCTGCTGGACTCAACACCTCTTTTCCAACAAAAGTATGGATTAGAAAAGACACAATGATCCCTTCAAAACACCTATTTCTAAGGAGATCAAAACCATATATAGTGCTCTATTAAAATGGTTGTTTCCTCACACAGCAGAGTTCATGGGCTGAGCTCAGGACTGTTAGCCAGTAACGTAAAAACCCCTCAAATCCTAGATTAGAAGTTCTCTCATTTAAACTATTTAAACCAGAACTTTGCCATCTGTTAAGTAAGAAAGCAAATCAACCAAAAGTTGAGATTTTCACCATGTGTTTCATGTAATAAAATTCATTAAAAGAAACAGAAGGATGAGATTGTGACTCTCGCAGCAGCACGGGGAATATACAGTTGTGTAGCCAAACAGGAACAGTAATAGCACAAAATTATGCCAGTGAGACAAACCTGACATTTCAACTATGTCAAACAATATACACCAGCAGAAAGCTGAACAGCAACAACCCTTAGTGTTACTGAAAGGAAGGGAGAAGGGAGTCGGATGGGTAGGAACATATATTAAGCACAATGGGTAATTAAAAGGTACCGACAGTTTGTGTGTCTGCGAGAAATCTTATTTCATGATAAAAAAATATATGCACTGGTTGTTTCAGCCCCACACATGCAGTGTGTGTTATCTGTCTTCCATTCATTTCCAGCCCAGACTAGAAAGGTCCTCGGATGTTCAGGACAGGAGGGACCTGGGGTGTAGTCGAGGACACCCAGTATTCTGCATGGACACGTGCTCATAGAGACCAGCTTCACTGCTGCCTGTTGGTGGTGAGCTCTTGGCTCCGAAGGAGCTGCTTTGATTCCTGTACCGAGGTCTGGCACAGCACTCCACAGCCACCCCAGTCCTCAGGCATCCAAATGCTGCCAGTTTCACACTGGGGTTGTGATCAGTGTAAGCGTCAGCATGAGGAGACAAAGTATTGTTGTGATTCATAAGCAGAACTGTTGGCACTCTGCTGCATCTCCCCCAAAGCTGTCTTAGCATGTAACTAACCTGGTGTTTTTGTGATCGGCTCACAGTGATCCAGGAGAATGGTACCACACTGTGCCTGCTTGTGCTGGGTTCAGTGACAGGCAGGGATAGCTTTCAGGAAGATCAGGAATGCTCACCCTATGGCTACATGATTACACAAGTCAGTACAGACAAAGCAGAGGGTACATGTACAAAGGAGCACCCCAGAAACAGTGGCACTCCTGAGACAGGGCTAAGTCTCCATCCCCACAGATGGAAGGCTCAGGGCTGGTACATGACCTGTTCCAGGTATAGTGAAGAGAACCAGGTGAACTTCTCCATTGGTGCCCTGGTCATATCCTGCTCCTCTCTCCAGCAGCCTGATGCTCAGCAGAAGTGGTCCCTGGGCACGCTGTCATGCTTGCAGATGACTTGGTTTGGGAGGTGAAAGGAAGTCACCAGGGCTCTTCTGGAGCAAGCTTAAGGAAAAGCATCCGTCTCCCTTTCTGCACACCAGCAGTGGCCACGTGGCTTGTGCAGGGTCTGCTCTGTCACTGGGGAAGGGCAAGGACTCTCCCATGAAACCACCTGCGAGCTGAGGTCCAGCTGCACAACTCTCCCCACCCTTTGCAGCGAGTGCCCAATACTCCCTGCTGAAGCCTTTATACCTCTGCAATTGCATCCGCTCCCATATAACTGTGAATTGCCCTTATTGCCTGCAATAACACTTCACTGCCTTATCTGTAACCCTGCTAAGTCCTTAGTTTCAAAGGCTTGTGGCAGTGAGCTCTAGAGGTTATTTATGCAACTCCTCTGCCCAGTGATGATTTCTTGCCTTTCCAGCCTCTTGCTCTGGTAGTGCACACACACTAACTCCTGCCTTGCCTGCTCACTGGCACCGATTCCCAGTCTCTGTGCCACAGCTTTTAGGAGTCATGGCACTTCAGAGCATGGAATGGCATTTCTGAGATTCCTCAAGGTACCAAACTGCAGCTGAAGTAACAAATGCAGTGACTGGAAATACAGCCATTTGACAGAGCAGTGTGTCATGCCAGGAGGAGACACTGTAGGACAGGCAGAGATGGAAGCTCCAATATCCTTCCCAAAGGGGTACATGGAGACTGGGAGGTACTCCTCTGCTGACGAGCTGGAGCTAACAGGGTTTGATGGACGAGTGCAAGGACATGGGCTGGTCCGGCCCAGCCCCAAACACAGGGCACAACAGCTCTTCACAACAGAAGCAGGACAGGGTGCTGGTGGAGCAAGGTTCTCCTTGCTGCAAGCAGTGGTATCTCAGTCTCAGTCCAGATTTCACCATAAACCCCAAAGCCCAGAGTCTTTTACAGGATCTCCAATCAGCTCACAGCTCCCCATAAGAATTCCAGTAAGAAAATAGGGAGGTGAGCATCTTTTCCTTCATTTTTCAGCAAACAAATGGCCAGATCTCTGAATCCTTCACGAGGGCACAACATTTACCAAGCACCCAATGCACACAGTTACCAACCAGTAACTCTGGTTAACTGGGGTCATAATCCCAAGGAGCTGGTCTGATCTTGTAGTGTTCACAATCAAACTCTGCAAGCCTGGAACGAGGCAGAGACAGGCTAAAGTAAAGGCAGAGGAAAGTTCACCCCACACTGGAGAGCCGGGTTGAGAGACATGTCAGGAGTAAGCAGAGAGTCACTGGATGAGTTTCACATCAGACTGCTACAAGACCAAAGATTTGACTTGCATTGCTAAGCTCTGGTGGAGCTCAGCTCTTAAAAACCCAAAGCCCCAAAACCAAACCCACTTTGGACTCTCAGAAGTGACTGGAAAGTTTCACTGGTTCATCCAAAGCCTTCAGCACGTCACTGCTTACGGAAGGCTGAGAGCTGCTCTCTGGAATCAAAGTCATCTGAGATGCCTCCCCTTGGGCACAACCCCCCCAGAGAAAGAGATGTCCCCAAGGTCACAGGTGACTTTCCCAATTGCTGGATCTGTTTTCCACAGGGCCACAAGGTGTTTCTGCAATTGTTGGTTCTTGGTTTTCTCTTCACTAGTAAGGAAAGATGGATCAACATCCTGCCAGCTGAAGCAGTGTCCTTTGGCCAGCTCCTGCAAAACACAGGCCTATGGAGAAACACAACCCAACTCTCCAGCTGCAGGGAAGGTGTTCTACAGCAACACTTCGAAACAAAGCAAGAGACACCAGATCTGCAGCTCTAGGCATTAAAATGAGTCAACAACCAGTGCAAACATGTTCTTTAGAAAAAGGCAGTACAAGAATAAGTTAAAACCTATAATGGACCATTAACAAAAGAGAAGATCTACTGCTTTTTCTCCAACAGACATGAGGTAGTTGTGTTGTTAGGGAGGAAAAAATAAAGAAAGAGAGAAGTAGTAAAAATGCTACTCTATACCACACACTAGTCCACTTTATAAAATTAAATAATATAAAGATGTTCCAAGGAAATAAAAATACATGTTGTACATTAAAAAGACAGACGTGTACCTAAAATATTAGGTACAAGAACCTACATAAACCAAAGTCCAGGTTGGTGAAATGACCCAGACACTGAAGAAGGTTCTATATAGTACAAGTTGTTAGAGGCACTCGTAGAGTGTGTAATAAAAGGCCACTACATCAGCCTGCAAGTAAGAGGTCCTGCGGTAGCGCACAAAGAGAGCCTTATAATCCTTTTAACCACGGGAGGGCAGAACAGGCTGGTGGTTCCAGCTCACTGAGTTCGTTTCCATTGGCTTCCACCCCCTCGTGGGACTCCTCTGACAAGATGCATCCCAAAGCTGTGAGGCAGCAGGTAGTGCCAAGGCCTGGTGGAGAGACAGTCGAGAGGAATCACTTGGTGTACCCTGCCTCTTCCCAGCAGGAAAAGACGTCGTGCCAGTCGCCTCGAGGACTACGGCGAAGTGACAGCCCCAGTCTGACACTGAAGGCTCTGTTCTAGTCGTGGCTTCACGTCAGACTTTGGCAGATGGCTCAGTCCTGCTCCCACCAACACCAAGTTACTCATCAGCTACAGCGGGAAGAAGATGGGCCCTTACCAACCTACCTACTGATTCCTTGAAGGCGGTATGTACAGCTGACAGGTTCGAATCCTGTTCTGGTGAGATGCTGTGCCTTCTGCTGGGCTCAGTGAGTCGAGGGCATGCAGCACCTCCCAGGGACAGGCCCTTCCTGGTGCTTCCGGCTCTCCCATGATCAAAATCAGATTAGTTCACTCTAATGGTTGTGGACACATGCCATGTTCTCAGATGCTGAGGATGAACTGGTTAAACCAGAGTTACTACAGAGAGGGGCCTCCTCCGGGGCTGTGGACACTGACTGGCACTTGACTGGCTGCACGTCCCCCTCACCTTCCCGGATAGAGTCTGAATCTCCGCTCTCCACTGAATCCAGACTTTCTCCATGCCTGTGGAAGCCATTGGTGAGCCCAATGCAAACAGCCTCTGTTTTGTCAGTCTTTCTGTCAGTCCCTAACAGCTCATCCTGAGCCTGGACCTCCGAGTTGCCCGTGCATTCCACCACCACTTGGCTGGTGTCCTGCTGGGTACTGGCAGAGCTGGGAAGAGCCCCTTCTCCAGAGGGAAGCTCTCCAGGCTCCTGGTCCTCAGTTTCTGTCTCTTCACTCTCCAGGGTGTGCAGCTGGGAGTCGTAGTCTCTGTCAGAGGCAGAAAAATCAGAATGGACGATGACCTCTGCTTCCACTTGGTGGAGGTTGGCTGCAGGGTGGCTCTTCCTGGCTTCATTCTGTTATCAAAGAGGGGGAAATAAATAAAAGGAAGATAAAGTAAATGAGGTTCAGGTAATTAAGGCTGTGACCCAACCAAGCACTGAAACGGATTGCCTTTTAATCCCATAGAGTGCAATGGGATGTACAAATGCCTCTATAAGCATTATTTTGATATGCTTCTCAGAGCTGAAGTCTTAAGAAGCATCAAATCACCTCAGGATCATTATTCCTATTTCATGTTTGCGAAAGCAAGTCACACATGAGTGATTTGTCCATGTTTCCCGGCAGGATGGAGCAGCCATTCCAAGCCTCTGTCAAAGACCACAGGTCTCAAAACTCCCCAGTCTGTTTCCATTTTAAGGGCCAGATTCCTAGAGGGTGAATGGGCAGCGCACTAAGAAACCAGCTTCTGCAACAGCTCACGATACAGCCCCATAACAAGATACCTGCGCTCCCTTCACTTCCATGGTCTAGTTTTGGCTACATAACACAAAATCCCTGACACATTATTCTGGGAGCTCACAATGAGCTCACACTCTGGGCTGAGTGGGATTCAGTGGCAAGGAGACAATTCAAAGCAGGGAAGTGTTACCCCACGTGTGATTTGCGCTTTCTGTTGAAGCCAACTTTGTGCATCATTTACACATGTTAACACTTTCCTCCTTTTGTTGACAAACCCTGATGGGTAAGTGGTGCTGTGAACAGTGCCCTGTAATTGGGTTGTAAAACACTGACTTGACTCTATCCACAATGTTAATTACATCCTGCGTATAATTGATTTTCACACTGCTATCTAGGAAGGAAGCACAGGTAGGTTACTTAGAAGTATTTGCTGGGGATGGAGGGTTTTAAACCAATAACCAAAGAAATCTGGTGCAGAGTCAATCTGAGCAGTGTCAGCTCCATGTCATGACCCTTATACAAACTCTCCCCAACACGGGAGAGTGTATGTATGCCAATGAAGCACGATCAGAAAGAGGATTTCCTCCCAGTCTACGCACCCACATAAAGAATATAAGTGCAGTGGAAATTGCTCTACCCTATCTGGAGAAGGAGTTGAAATCAACCCTTGATCCTTGACTCCTCTCACACTCTGCAATCCCTCCTTCAGGAGAGCACCCTGTAGATCTTAATGACTGCTGTGCACTGCAGCTCCTCACTCACTCCCCAGGCTGCCTGATGCACCGCCACAACAAAGCCTCAAAGCTGGAGCCTGGCTCCTGGTCCTCAGGAGCTGAGACTGCCACAGCCCTGCTGGCACCCCAGCTGTCTGACCCCTCATGACCACCACCAAAACAACAAGCCCACAGCACAGGCCCGCAGGGGCTGGCTGGAATCAAGGCAGGGAGATGAGGCTTTGAGTGATGCCTGGAAAAGACCAATGGCTTTTACTCAGATTCCATTAGTCTCACTGGCACACATTCCTATAGCCAGGAAGAAAGAAACAAAGCCCGTGATCAGCCAACTAAAGCCAGCTTAGAGAAGAAAACACTTTCTCCTGTGCTGCAAAAAGGAGAAAGGGAGATTTGGAACACAAATGGAGAAAGCACATCAGAATACACAAGTCAATAAGACACCCACCATCACGGCATCATAAACCAGAGCTTGCAACAAAAGCTTCTGTCCAGCACCGGAGGGGAGCTTCAGTGACCCATTCACAGCAGAGAGCGGCTCTTTGGCAATCGTGTCTCCATACCTGGCAATGCTGTTGGTCCAGGGCTGGTTGCCTGATTTATTCCATGAAGTCTGCAGGAGAAAAGTGGGAGGAGAAAAGATCCAGTTATCACTGATACAGATTCTGGTCCTCATCAACCTGAAAGGAGAAGCAGCTTGAAAGAGGGAAGTGCAAGCTGGGAAAATACCACAGTGGTCAAAGGCACGAGTTAAATGTTCACAACACTTCTGATGGCATCAAAATAAAGATGCTCACTGCAATAGACTTACATGGTCGCTCCATCAGAACAGACGCTATTGCTCTGTCCCATAGTCTGATACAGAGCAAGTGGATAGAAGTTGCCAGATGGTTCACAACTGGTCACATACAGGCTTTCCCCTGATTCTCAGATTTTGAAGCCAGTAGTTATATCATAGAACCCCAGACTGGTTTGGGTTGGAAGAGACCTTAAAGCTCACCCAGCTCCAACCCCTGCCACAGGGATACCTTCCACTAGAGCAGCTGCTCCAAGCCCCTGTGTCCAACCTGGCCTTGAGCACTGCCAGGGATGGGGCAGCCACAGCTTCTCTGGGCACCCTGTGCCAGTGCCTCAGCACCCTCATAGGGAAGAGCTTCTGCCTAAGAGCTCAGCTCAGTCTCCCCTGTTCTGGCAGGTTCAAGCCATTCCCCTTGGCCTGTCCCTATAGGCCTTTGTAAATGTCCCTCTCCACATTTCTCACATTTCTTGTTGCCCCTTTTAGGTATTGTAAGACTGTTATCAGTTTCTCCCTGGAGCCTTCTCCTCTGGAATCAACTCCCTGCAAAGCTGTGAACAACCCAAAGCAGTATGAACCTACTGAAAAACACCACAAAGCTGGAGAGGAACAGGGACAGTGGCAATCCGGAGCTGACCTATTCCAGTGTTTCCTTTAGCACCAGCGATGCTCTGGAGCATGGAGAGGGACCTTCACCTGTGTGCACTGGTGAGAGCTGAAGCCAACGCTGAACTGCTCACTCTGCAGAGCAGACAGATTTCCTGCTCTAAGCCAAGGCTTGGCTAAACTCTGCCATTCCCCACCAACACACAGGCAACAGTGGGGCCTTATTGTATTTAATTATTTAATTATTCTCTCTTTTTTTGCAGCAGACCACCAAGCAATTCTTAGCTCAGCTTTAAATCCCCTGGGCAACCAGTGTTACCTTGTTTGTAGATCTAATTAAATTATATGGCCTGAACGCAATTTGTTCTGGGTTCTCTCAGCTTCCCCTTGCAATAAACTGTTGAATGCACACCTCTGTGTATGGGAAATGTGGCCCTTTAAGAGCTGAAGTTATTTAACAGCTCAGACTGTTAGTTCACAGGCAGAAAAGCATTTTCTTTCCAGGTTTTGATTTTATTGGGTTGTCCTGCAGATACCTGAGCTCAGCCTTGCTACTGACTCACATACACACACACACATGCTCAGATTTAAGCACCAGTTATCTCCAGGCTCACTGAACAGATGTTTCATGTTGCCTGCATAGAAGCAAGAGGCTGATGCAAGGCTAAAGTGAAGAGAAAATCCTGACCTGACACAACTGTGAGTGTGCATCCGCATACAGAATACTGCTGGTGTGAGCATGATGGCTGTGTAAGGTGAAGATAGAGGGCACATCTATTCAAGCCCACTGGAGCACCTATTCCTCACTGTCAGGCAGGAGAAACTCAGGTTTCTGCTCTGTATATGTGGCTGCTGCTTAGGCCAGACCCATTCCAACAACAGCCAACGTAGCACAGGTCCAGCTGAGATGGCAAGGAGCCTTCTGACATCAGCCTGACCGTGGGTGAGTCATTTGACCTCTTTGTGCCTAGGTCCATCTGGCTGGAAATTAGGTAGAAATCCATGAGCAGATGTTGGGTGTGAGCCAGGCATTCCTAAGGCAGCTATTTAGCAAGAAGCAAATGCTACCTCGTGCTGTTGGTGCTGGCAGAAGGCGCATTAAAGGGCTCATGCGTGCACTGAAGGACTGCCCAAGCACCCTGTCCACCCTGACTCAAGCACCAAAAGGGCTCAATACCTCGTGGGAGGCAAAGCAGCATCACATCCCAGCACCAACTCCAAGTCATAGGAGCTTTGCTGCTGCTTCAGGATCAAACCTTAAGAAAACAAGTAGGAAAAGGCCTCATTTATATGACAGCACCCTGCAGCACAGTGACAATCCAAAGCACTGTGGATATCACACATTAGCTAATTTAAAGAGGATGCTGGAGGCAGTATCTTTGCCATTCCTCTCTCTGCAATCCTCAACAATATATTCTGAGCCAAGAGCATTCCCTAATTGCTGCTTTTCTAAGTGGACAATCATTAAACTACACTTTAATAGCATGAAATCAACCAAGCGATCACACACAGCTCACAGACAACAAGGAATATTGCTACATGTGAGTGCTCAAGGAACGTGTTCAATTTGCCTCTGCTGCCATCTGAGAGGCTTTCTGCAGCTCCATCGCCGACTGATGGCTTCTGTGCCTCTTCCAAGGAACATACGTTACTGAGCAAATACTGCCTGGAAGTTTCAGCGTTGAACCTACACAAATATGCACACAAATGTGTGTCCTATTATAGATGCTTACATGCATATTTGCCATCAGAAAGAGCTGAGCATCATATGCACACACACACACAGAGCAAACTTGAAAACCTTCTTGCAGGCATCTTGTGAATACCAAAAGACGTGGAAAGAAACAGGCAGCTCTGCTGCAATCCCCCATGGACCATCTGTTAGCGGAAATGTCAATCTGCCGTGTTTACACAGGTTTTGATGGCTCTGGGAACAGCCTGTTCAGCTCCGGCTGAAATTGGCTGCAAGGAAGAACAAACTTGTTTTGTACCAGTTTGCAACTTTCAACAAACAGCACAAACCCACCAGCCACACAACACGGCCTGGATCCCACATGTTGTTCAAGCACGCGGTGGGTGAGAGGGGGGAAGGATCCCTCTTGGGGCTCAGCCTCTATGGTTGAGCAGCAGTTAACTCGAGGCCTGGTCTCAGTGCAGACCTGCAGAAGGTCCCGTAAGCCCAAAAGCTTCTCTGCTTTGCAAAGCAGTATCTTTTGGTGCAATAAGTGGCACTGCTTATTCCTGCTCAAGAGGGGCTAGTGAATGGCTGAAGGAAGGAAAAGTTCTCTTGGCTTTTACAACAGGATAACAAAGGCAATGACTGTCAGTCTCATTCCAATTTAAAGATGGAAAAATCCCTTTGTCAGTTCATTGCAAACACAAGGAGGAAAACTAATGAAAACATCTTCCAAGAGAAGGTGTTTCCATTACAGCTAAATCCTTATCAAAGCAAACAAGACTTTCCATTTTAGCCTTTTTATAGTAACTCCAACTGGTAAAACTGTGACTCAATAACGTTACCTTTCCAGGGACAAGTCATGATTTCATGCAAATATATGAGCTGAGAATGAACATGTAGGAAATGCTGATCTTGAAACCTTCCCTGGTTTATGAGGATTATTGAAACCCTGGGCAAAACAAGGCTGGGGACATTTCAGACGGGCCCAGCTTTCCCTGTCACAGCACGGAGAAAGGATTTCTTGCTGAATGGCAGAAAGCATCCGTGTTTGCTTTCCACACTGAAAAACATGAACATAACAAACAACCCAGGCAGATCCAAGCTCCCTGATGTGTTACAGCTTTTGCTCTCAGAGTCATGGGGATGCTTCATGGGGGAGTCCCATAGGGAAGGAGCAGGGCAGCAAGCAAGGACGGCTCCAGCTCACAAGAAGCACAACAGCAAACATTTCCAAGCCAAAACACTTGGGTTTGGCTTCATTCAATGCAAAGCTGAAATCTTCCATGGAAAGCAGATGCTTTTTAACATTCTCCCCCACCCCCTGAATTGCTTGGCCCAAAAGCAGCAGTGACAGGGCTGTCTGGAGCACAGCCATTCTATCATCCTCAGCCCATCTGTCAGGGGGAACAGAGCTGCAGCCCCACAGCCTGTGCATTACAGTGTCATTTATAACACGGGTACCGGGGGCATCGGTCTGGGGGTCACTTGAAAGGCAGAGAGGGAAATCACTTGTCAGTGTATTTACAAATCCTTGTGTGTGACCACTGGGAAGCACACAGAAAGGAAGGAAAAGGGACCGCTAAATGGCCGCGCATGCTCCTGCTCAGCCATCCCATGCCCACAGCTTGGCTGCAGTAGCAGGGGCAGGATGGCTCTGATGGGCTGTCCAGCAGCATAAAGACTGTCCCACCTTCCCCTTCTACTGTCCTGCACCCCCAGCATTACCTGTAACGGCTCAAGAGGAATCACTGACCTATGGTGGAAGGAACTGGGATCTTGACTTGAAAACAACCAAGGGGACTTCTCAAAAGCCCTGCCTGCAATTCTCTGCAGGAGTCAGTTCAAATCTCAGCGCTGTTAAAGACTTTCTGCCCTTGGTTTCAGTGTCCTTCAATCCCCACCCCTGCAAAGTGACATTCACTCACTTCCGACTGCTCATGGCACAGGGATAGACCCTTCTTTGGGTTTGTACATCTCCTAACAACACAGAGCCTCCAATCTCCACTGGAACCTGGGGCTGCCACAAGAATAAAACCACTAAGAATAATTCATGAAATGCTAAGTAATGAGCCAGCATGTGAAAAGCCTGCGAGTGCAGGAGCAGCTGTCAGTGCCTCTGCTAATGGCAAGTGCCACCCAACCACCACAAAGCAAGTTTCAGGAATGTAACTTGAGGATGAAGAGTCAAGCAGGCAACTGGAGGTCACTCAGGGTTGGAGCTCCCAGCTCCTTGGCATCACAGCCATGCAAACCCGGGCAGCAGCAGCATCCAACCAAGAGTCTGTCCCAGCCAACAGCCTGAGCTCTGTGGTGACTCGATGCAGTGTTAAATGAAAGGGATCCTTGAGACATTTCTCACACTCACAACTGCTCCTGACTGGTTTCTACCTGTAGTGAGGACAGGTATGTGAGCACTGGTCTGAGACCTGCAGCGGTGCTCAGAGCTGGGCAGCGGAGGGAGCAGGGCCGCCTGCATGGGAGCACATCTCCCTCCAGTGCCCGCTCCCAGAACAACAGCCTGTTGCTCCCGGCCGCTCTCCTTCACCTGCGAGGTCATCCTCAGCGGTCAGCACGGGTGACAGCGCTGCTCTCCGGGTGCCTGCTCCTCAGTGATCCCTGCATCCCTAGCCACATCCATCAAAAAAACAAGGTCTTTATTCTGCTGCCAAAAGCCCTCAGAGAATTTAACTCTCAGTGGCCTTTCCCCATCCAATTCTGGGGGCAGAGACTCCATAGCCAGAACCATTTCTCTCCCATAGCTCTGATCTCTAAACTGGACACTGTTGGACACGGTTGTCTCTGCGACACTGGGACACCCAAGCTCTCAGTATGAGCAGCCTGACCTTGGCACTGCCCTCTCCAGCACCTGCTTTGCACACATGAAAATCATGGTGTAAACCCTTGCAGACAGGATTGCTGCTGCAGAACATGGATCTGGATGTACTGCCTGCAAAAGGCCTCCCAAGGGAGAGAACTTCCCCCCACCATGACCTGTTCTCAGGGTAAGTCACATCCCTGAAAACATTTGGTCCTTATTTAACAGCAAGAGCTGTAGGAAATTCCTCCCACTCTTCAGCTTGGGCCCAGCCAGGCAGCTTCATTCCAGTGAAATCCATGGATGTGTTTTGGCTGCAGAGTGCCTCTCCTTCAGCTCAGCACTGATGTGCTGCAGCGCTTTGGGGTGGCCAAGAGTGTGGCTGCAGCTCACAGGACTCCTAAAGCCAGCAGAAGATGTTGTGTTTCCAAAAGACCATCCCTGCATCACCACCAGCAGCCAGGCTTGGCCAGGTATCCTGAACTCACCTTCCCCCCAGTGACACACAAGTGCATCGTGGAAGCAACCATGAAATCCCATGTGCTCACAATGCAGTTGTTTTACTGAACCTCCTAATTACTTTACATGCTCTCCCTGGGCTACAAAGAGAGACATAAACAGATTAACTAAATTAGGCCAATTAAAGGTTCCCTAATGGAATGAAATGTTTCAGGCAAGCTGGAGAGAGGAAATGGGCAGGGAGGAATGAAAGACACAGCAATGTCAGGCAAACCACGCAGGGCAGGAAGAGACTGCTTCAAAAATCAGCTTCCCAAATAAAACACTACTTCATCTGCTGCACATCCTGAAGGGTATTCCAGTAAATGTGGTATTTATGGACAAAGCTCCTTTTACTCTAATTTGAAGAGCATCCTGGAAGGCAGAGCATCTAATGTAGGCATCAGACAGGAACAGGGTGGCTTTCTGCAGCAGTAAGCTCGGTAGCTGCTTCTCTGGGAATGAGAGGTCACTGTCCCAGGAGGTGACAAGGGATGGGAGATGGCACTGGGATCCCCAGCTTAGATCTGACAGCCAAGGCTCAGCCAGTATGACAGAGAGGGAAATGCCTGGCTGCTCAGCACCAGCCTGCAGCCAAGACTCTGCAGAGCCAGGACAGGATCAGACCTGGCTTCCCAGCAGTGACACACCAAACACAGGCTATTGCCTAGGGTGGGAGCCCAGTCACCACACACATGGGTCCTTACCTTCCTCTTCCCATGGATGATGTCCTCAGGGAGGCTCGTGTGGATGAGGCTGTGCACTTCTGTCAGTTCTGTGATGTCCCCCAGGGCCACGGGTGCATCCTCTGGGATTGGGGACATGAGGGACTCCAGCTCGTGTGAGTCCAAGGTGGCACTGGGAGCTGCCACTCCTTGCCTGCTCCGGTGGTAGTAAGTGTGGTTGCCAGGTGCCTGGGAATCCAGGCCTGGAAGGGCTTCCCTAAGGGAAAACAAGAGCTGACATCTCACATGAACCTTGCTTTCCTCTGTCCCAGACAGCCCAAGCCTCCTTAAACCAGCCTGTCAGTCACTGGGAAGTCTTTTATCATTTTCCAAACTGCAAGTTAATAAACCCTTTCCAAACACCCTTAGAGTTGTCCAAGCTCAGAAGCAAAATACTGCCCACAGTAACAGACACAGGTAATAATCCAGCAAATAGTATTTTTTCCTTTTCTTTGAAAGAAAATAAAGCCCAAAGAAACTCCAAACCTAGGAGTATAACAATGCAAACTGAAGAGAAACTACTGAGAAAAGCAGTCAAGTCAGTGAAAACACTGTACTAAATATGTTCCTTAGCCAGCTGCACTCCCAGCACTCAACCTTTGTATTAACTGATGTCAGACACCGCACCCCAACAGCCCAGCTGAGCACAGGGAAGGAGCTCACGGTGTATTTTGTGCTCTTCCACATCAGCCTCCTTCCCCTCCTGCAAAGGTGAGGTGGCACCTACCTCTGCTTGCTGTTGCGGAAGCTGGCACACATGCAGAAGAGGATGCAGAGCAGCCCCAGGCAGACTCCCACAATGATTCCTGTGACAGAGTGGATATCCAGAATATCTAACAGAGGAAGGATAGAAACATCATTTCAGCTGCTAGCAGGAAGAAGGTACAAAGTGGTTTATGTTCACAGAAACACCAGCTTCACTAAAACCAATATGTGACACCTCTATACACATAAAGGAAGAATATTACCTGGCAGTGACAATTCAGAGCATCTCAAAGCAAACTGCTATCTTTGCACATTCATTAACTTTATGCTACACAGCCCAACAGAGAGGCAGCGAGATGCAGGTTACATGTGCCCTTCCATAGGAGCTGGCATGGGGAAGAGTGAGGGAGTTTGGCTGTGGGATGGGTTTTGGAGCTGCACATCGGAGGACCCTGCCATGATCCTCTGGCACTGGCCTTACACATATCTTACACGTATCTTGCATCCCATGTAGTGACATCAGCTTGGTAAACAGAAATGCCAGGGCTGACAAACTGTGGTCTTCAACTCACACAGGACAAAGGGGAAATTCATACCAGACAGCTTCTCCCGGAGGGTGTGCACATCCTTAACGTTTGAATAGGGACCAGATCCCACGATTGTCTTTGCTCCCATCTTGAAGAAGTATCTGGTATCGCTTTCCAGGCCGTGCACTTCAGTGCTGAAGATATTTCCTGATCAAAAGCAAGGCAAACAAGGTTTAAAATGTGCAGTTTCAGGAGTGTTCAGAGGCTGCAGCGAAGCAGCAGTGGGACTCTGCTGGGCCCTCAGAAGTGAGGGATTTTATGTCATGAGCTCTAAGGGATAATTCATATACCTCTTCAGTTTAATGAACTTGCTGCTTAAAGAGCTGACAATACAGACTGCATGTGGTGCTGCTGGCATATGTTCTCCTAGGAATTACTGCCTGTATCTGCAGGACCTTTGCTAGGTAACAATGCCTATTGCAGCTATGTACATGTATGATTTCATGTCTCTCAGTAGCTGTGCCCCTGGACTCTCCCATATGACCAGGAGCAAGGCCCACCATATACTCCAAGACCTGGCGGGGTGGTATGGTACCTCAAGGAGGCTCACCTTCCCGTGTCAGCAAGGTCCACATGTCATCTGGCTGCGTGTTGTTGGCATTATAGAGGATGAGGTACTCCACAATGATGCCGTTGGGCTCAACGGGGGGGCACCAGTGCACCTGCACAGCGTAGGGGTTGAGCGGGTGCAGCCGCAGGTCAGATGGAGGAGTCGAAGGACCTGGCAGAGACAAGATCCAGTGTGAACAGCAGAAAACAGGCGAGCATTCACCCAGCAGGGCATGGCAACTGCTCTGTGTCTTCTCTCAGTGGTTCCACAGCCATGTTTGCAAGCAGGGAATGATGGACAATGTGGGTAACTGGACACCTCACCCAGACAAGCTGTGGAGAGCACAGAGGAGAGGCTGCTTGAGCCAAGTACAGGGCAGGACTTAGGCATCATGGCCAAGCAGCCAAGGAAAACATGACAGTGCTGATGAAGCCACACAGCTCAGTTTGAGGCTGTGCAACATTGCTTATCTTTAAGAGAATATTCCCAGCACATCCTTGCTCCTTGTTGCTTCCTTCTCCATCTTCCCCAAAGCTCTGCTTGCCCCCACCTAGTCCCAGCTAGAGGCAAGACTCACACAACCTCTCAAGTCCATTGCTGCTGCTCTGTGAAGCTGAATACCAGAGAAGCTGTTATGGAGCAAGGAGCTAACCCACTGCAGATCCAGGGATCATCTCTGCCCTCCAGTCTTCACCAATCCTGAAGCTAAGAGGTGGAGGTCCTATTGGAACACAAGGCTGGGCAGGGCATCCTTGTTCTGCCAGTGACATTCAGCACTGGGGAGGACCTAGCTCTTAAGCAATGCACTGTCAGCCCCCTGAACACAGAGACAAACCCACAGTAACAGCAATTGTTGCCCCAATTCCCTTTACATGCTCCTCTGCACTCCTTTAATGGGCTTGGGAAGTGCTTAGTGGTTCTCAGCATTGCACATTAGGAAGGATTTGACGGAGATTCAGGGAAACCCAGGAGAAATCAGGATTCAGCTCCCATGAACACTCACGGTCGGGCAGGGTGAACCGCTCCACCACGCTGCCAAAGGGCCCATCGATGCCAACACCATTGGACTGCACAGCAAACTCATACCTGGTGTAGGGCTTCAACCCACTGATGAGAATGTCTTCATCCGAGCTGCCAAGAGGACACATTCACAAGGCCATGAACATCAGATGGTTCTCCCACCTACTGTCACCTTGATACCTTACCAGGAACATTACAAGATTACCCTAACTCTTACAATGCTGATTTTTCACCTAAAGCTCCATCTCCTGCAGTCATGTATATACAAGAGCACTCAGCTCCTACCTACACAGCAAAGTAGGTTCCCAGCCTCCAGGATCATTTCTGATGTACTTGCAAAGAAAAGCTTGAAAACACAGCCTGGTTACAAGCTAAACACTTGCACAGAAGTCCAGACTTAAAATATATCCCCAAACTGCTTAAACTCTAGCAATTGTTAAATCAAACTTGTGAAGACCATCTCACATGAATGCTTGAGACTGGCCACAATTGCACTTGGCTATGTTATTAACAGGGAACAACACTTAAGGTCAAACATGAGCAGAAAAGATGCAGAGACAAGCCACTAAAGGACCCCTTAGTGTTCCAAGTCACAGACAAGATCCAGTGCTCTTGTTTTCAGCAGTTCTGAATGTATCTGTGACTAAGGCAGATGTTTCCAGCAGGTGAAACACTCAGGGTTTTGCTCAGTACTTGAACTTCCATGCAGGTTCCTCCTGCCCTGCGTTTATTCCTGACATGAGCAGTACATGGCAGATGAACCCTTCCCATCCCTCTTTACCTTGTGTAGTAGGTAACAAGAGAGGCGTTTTTCAGGCCCCAGGGGCTGAAGCGCACGGTGTAGTTGACAATTTTGACTGTTGTGAAGTCAGGTTTCTTCCACCTGAGCCATATGGAGGTTGAGCTGTTGGACTCTGCATAGACTTGGACAGGAGGCAGTGGAGGACCCTTCTGCACAGGAGGATCTGTGAGGCAAGGCAAAAAGAGAAAAGATAGATGGTGACATACATGATAGTAAGGCAAGGGACAACCATCACGGACACAGACCATCCACACCCAGTATAAGAACAACCTTAATGAGAAGCGAGGTATTACATTCCTTTCTCTCCTTCCCAAGATAATTCCTCCAAAGCAATCCACAACGATTGTCAAAGGAAGTTCCCTTATACTGGGATCTTCCCCATTTTTGGTATTGTCCTTCTTGAAGTTCATCCTCTTGTAATGAATACCTCTACCTTTCCTTTGAAGCCACATGCCAAGCAGAAGAGACAACAAATGAAGGACATTCCTCACCTACTGCTGCTGCAGGTGCCTTTTCTGTTTTGCCCTTCCAAACCGCTGCGTAACCATCTTCGTGCTTATTGAATGCCACCAGCTTCACCTCATAGAGTCTCCCAGGAGCTGGAAAAATCAATCAGGGTTTGTCTGGGGTTATTTTAGTTGCCAACCCTCCCAGTTAGACAGGTTTGCTTTGATCTGATTGGCTTTTCTCACCATGACAAGAGTAGCTTGAACGGAGCTGTATTTGGCAAAATACAGCAGGAATCCCCCTTCTATTAACAGGCTTTCACATTCCAATGCCATCTCACAACTGGTGCAGGAATCATCACAGCTACTCTCTAGTTCTCACCTTTTATATAAGCTATCAGCAGCAAACAGCCTTGCTCCAGCCCTAGGGTTAACCAGTGTCCTGGCCTGCAGCACATCACCTCTGCATCTCCTGAGCTTTCTCCCTTGCAAGCTACTAATGAAACCTATGCACAGTGACTCCTCTCTGCCCCACAGAAGTGGATGCACTGCACTGCTTATTCATGAGGAGTGAGGACATCCTCTCCAATATGCACCTCCCATTTCTAAAGTCCTTTCTGATGTATTCACTGCTGTGTGGATCTTCCTGCCAGCGAGTCCCCACATGCCCTGTGAAGTCACTGGAAGCCTTTGTTGGTGACTATTTGGCCTCCGCAGCAGTGTCTTGATTGAGAAAAGCCACAGTGCACAGAAAACCCACACCAGAAACCCGAGGGTGCTCATTACACCACCCATCAGCCATGCACTCTGTGGGGAACCTCACACTGAGCAGCAGGACAGGGTGCTCTGTGTCCAAGCAATGCCACCCTGGTCCAAAATTCATTTATCTCTTTCCTCTGGCCTTTCATCAGCTGGAACACTGCTCTGCTCTGTTAAGTAACATCCGAGGGAGCTTTAAGGGAGATGTTTACTCAAGGAAACAACTTGGGGATACACAAAGTTCTCCAATAAGACACTTGCCAACTTCTCCTTCAGCAGCCAGCTCATTCAGAAGCTCAGTGAGACCCGTCCAGACTGTCTCTCATTGCAGTGCATTGATGAAGTTGGCTCCTTTGGGATGTGCCTGTTCACTCCCTGCCCTGATAGATCACTGCTCTCTTTGCCAGACAACGTAAGCAGAATAAAACCTTCCTTATTGATGCCAATTTTATTATGACTGTGCTGATTACGCTCCCAGAGGCTAATGGTACCAACTACCAAAGGCTCCACAACACACGGGCACGCTCAGAATACAAAACCACTTCAGCCACATTTTTCTCCCCAAAAGAATCCCAAAAGCAAACAGACTTTGTCTGCCCCAAGGCTCCTGATGTGCATTTTCACACTCTCCAGCCACAGGAAAACGTTTCAAACCCACACAAGGGAGATGATATCAAAGGGCATTCTATGTCCAAACGGCTGGGACCATGGGCTTGGTGGAATAAAGGATCCCATAGCCTGTCCCTCATCAGCACATGCACTCTGCCTCCTGCCTGAGGATCTGGCTGGGACTCGAGCTCATCGTGGATGATGTGATCCAAAATGATGAGGAAGAGCTCACAGATGTGATGCAGCTGTGGGCAGCTCCTATTGGAGAAGTGAAGGAAAGGACATGCTCTCCATCTCCATCCCTAGGTAGGACCAATACATCAGTCACTTACATGTGAAGCCAGGGGAGCTCTACTACAACATCAAGCAATTCACTTTCTGAAAACAGGGGTATTTTGGATTTCTCAGTTAGAGCCTTGGCTTCAAGTTTTATGCACAGCCCCAGATGTTCAACCTCTTAGAACAGGCAGACATAAAGCTCTATCAAGCTGTCAAGAAGCTAGTAGGCAGCATGAAAACAGATGTATTTCAATGCATTCCATCATACATTAAATGTAAGCAGAATAATCTAGTCCAGATCATTTCAAATCACTAATCTGGATGACTGCATAATATATCCAATATGCTAAATATGTTGCTTCATTCAGTTTTTCAAGGTGTTCATACTGGCCAGATGCCATATGCCATACTTCCTTCTCAGTGGGAAAATACCCTGATCTCCAGGGACTCATTCCCAGAGGAATGCAATCTTCCTTCATGGGAATGTGGAGGAAAGGATCAGATCCTTACTGTTTATTTTTCATGTAAATTATGGCCCTGGTAGTTGCACACCTTTATGGAGATGAAGTGTTAGAACATGGAAATCAATGTGAATGTCTCAGGGAAAAGCCCTCTTGGTGATTCAGGGCAGCTCCTTTTGGTTTTGTGAGCTCATGGAATTGCTGTATCTCTATGTGCCTTGAACAGCTGCTCTCTTCTCTCACAGGACTTCAGCTCATACCTCTCAGACAAGACACAAGACATGTCAGCAGTGGTAACACTCTGAGGAGACATGGTTTGCTCCAGAGGTTTGCTCCATGGTTTGCTTCAGAGGTCTGCATGAGCATGAAGAAAGATCTTCTCTTATCCCAGCTTAAATGGAGAGAGAAGAGTCATTACCAAAACCAAACTCAAGAAGCCAGATGTTGGGATCAAGGATGTCTGTGGGACAGAGGACAGGTGATGGACAAAGCTGACACAGTTTCAGTAGCAGGACCAGCCTGTGCAAGAAGACAGAAAAAGAATCTTGCACAAGGAACTTAAACACAGCCTAATGGTACAAGAAACTTGGGGAGGGCAACACGGGCATGGCTCTCTGTTGGTGTAACAGTTATGTTGTTGCTGTGAATAAAGAATAACTGTGCTCAGGAAGCTGTGTCCAAAGCTGCTTTCTATGCACCCATCCACCCCCATCTGAAGTTGGACCTTGTTTGCACTGCCATAGTATGCAACCACGCCTAAGCTACAGCCTTGTATTCCCAGTGCTAACCCTGGGATTTCCTGACATGATTTCTAACCCTGGAACAGGCTTCCTCGAGAGGTGCTCAATGCCTCAAGCCTGTCAGCGCTTAAGAGGTATTTGGACAATGCCCATAAGAATTTGCTTTAACTTCTGGTCAGCCCTGCAGTGATGAGGGACTTGGGACTCCTCATCATCATCATCCTCATCATCCCTGAGCTGGGAAATCCCTAGGCTGATTCCCCATCAGCCAGTGTGCAGCAGCACAGATCACATTAGAGCTGCCAACCTCTCCTGAGCCTGCTACCCACTCTGCCTCCAAGATCCCTCATGCAGATGTAAGTACCTGTACAGGGTAGCTCCCCACCATAAAACTAAACCCATCTAAATCCCAACCATTCCTCCTCCTCATTGCCTGTCCAGACCCCTGCCTTTCTCAGCACAGCCAGATTCCTGACCCCTTCCTTTACTGTACACATGCAAGAGCACATCATTCAACAGTACAAGGGGGAGAAAAGAGAACTTCCACGGCTCAAAGAAACCTGAGACTCTCTTCCTGACACAATGATAGCTGATCCGCAACCACCACAATCATAAGGAAGCCATTAGGGCTTGACGGATGCCCAAATTTAAGGAAGTAATTACAGAAGAACAAGCAGCCTTCTCAGCATCATCGTGCCAGAGCATTTGGAATCAATTCAGCCCATTCCTGAGTCCCTCTGCTGACTGACTTGCCAGTGGTTAGAGCAGCGTGATGATGTTCACATGTGGTTTCCTCAGTGCAATAATTACAGACCTAAATTCTTCAGAGAAACTCATAACTGTTAACACTCTCACTGGCAGGATGGCTGCAACATAGCTGGAAACCTACTCAGTGATGACACTAACTCTCTTTCCAGGTGCTGCAGCCTGACCTTTACACCATGTATAACATACATGTTGGATGTACAAGGTGAATCAGCACGAGAAACACCAGCCCTGCAGTCTCAGCTCACTGGGCACTAACAGGGATGAAGCATGAAGTGAGGGATGGAAGAACTCTAAGAAGTAGAATCTGGTTTCAAGGATCTGCCATCACTCTCCTCACTCCCATCCTATATCCATGAGCAAATCAACTAATCAGTATGGTCAGACATTAGAAACATTAACTCCTTATGGGAAGTGCCAAGTGCATTTAGCCAGGCAGGCAGATCTGACTGTGGTGCAGCCTTGTTCTCCAGCCACAGACACTCACTATTCTGTCCCTTTTCCTTTAGGGGGAGGTGGAGGAGAATACTGATCCCAAATTAGTATGCTGTGAATTAACCCATCTCTGCATTTTAATACAGACAGGTCTCAAACAGCACGCAATTATGGAGCTTCTTCAGAACACAGAGAGAAGGAGAGATCATTGTTCTGACTGGAGATTTTAATCTAGGCACTCTTTATGGTGACACAATAAAAACACTAATTGATTCAGATCCATTTATTAGTGTATACTAAGTGTATTAGTAGCTCTTGGTTAAAAATACAACCCCTGCTACACTGGCATCAGAAATGTCTGTGTTTCAAACTCTGCTCAAAGCAAGCCTCAAACACCCCATGCCAGAAATGATTCTGGGGGCTCTTAAAACAGCTCCCATGGTCCTGGTCCTGTGTATTAGCAGCCAAGCAGACAACTCTTGGAAGCATCCCACAGGACTGCTATGAACTGCATAGCAGGGACACAGACCCTGGCTTTCCACACCAACTACTAAGAGATGGAAGCAGCTAACCTAGGCGAGTCAGCTCGTACTGCTTCACTTTCTTCTTCAGCTTTATGGGTCCCACGTCCCAGCTCTCATCCTCAGCACCATCCAGAGGGTTTTCCTCGCTGGTCTCCTCTGGGCCCACTTCTCGGTAGTAGAGCTTGTAGCCAGATATCTGGGCATGGTTGGCTGGGGGCTGCCACGTTATCAGCAGAGACTCCATCTTCGCTCGGACCTTCAATTCTGTTGGGGCAAATGGAACTAGAAGAAGAAGACGACAAGAGAAGAATGTTCAGCCACTTGTTTCCACTTCCCTGCTCTACTGAATCCTTCCTGATCTTGGTGGTGATGGAGTAGTGTGAGGAAGGGCTGCCTGTGAACTGGATTGCTTCCACTGCCTGGAGAGTCGTAAAGTTATCCTCTACTGTTGACTCTACCAGCTGGGTGATGCAGGAAAGAACAATGTCACAAAGCCACTATGGGAGTTTCTCAATGTATTCTGAGATGCCACTGTCTTTAACACTGCTGGAGCCTGCCTTGGGCTCAGCTCTGCTTGGCAAATTGTCTATCCACTCCCAAACATTATAACATTGGGCTCTGGGAGTTGTATTTCTTTCTTCCTTAAGAGTTTTCATAGCTGCACATGAAGGCAGAGAAGACCCCTCTACCCAGGCAAGCAGCAAGACATACAGAGGTTGCTGAACAGACAGATAAAGGTCAGTGCTTTGCTCTAACCAAAACCAGCAGCTGTAATTCCCTAATGAAAACAAGTATCTCTGCTTATGTCTCAAGTTCCCCAGTGTCCTGCGCCCCCTGCCCCAAATCCCAGGCATTACCCAGCTTCCTACCATGTGTCTGGTTGTCTCTGTCAGGAGTCCGGTGCTGGGTCCACTCGGAAGGGGCCCCATAGCCCACGCTGGTGCTGGCCGCGATGCGCACTTTGTACACTTTGTTGGGATGGAGCGAGTAGAGGGTGATTTGAGTCTCGTTTCCACCCACTTCAATGGATGTTACCTGATCTGCTGGAACCAAGAGGACACCACTGAAAACACAGTTTTCCCACTCAAAGTGAAATTCAGCTTAGAAGAAGCCACAAAGCCCAGCTCCCTCCCACATGGCCTGTGTGCCTTGGGCTGGCTTTGCCCTCTGCAATCTCAGGCCACCAGGAAACAACAGAGTTGAAGACTGGGCAGAGCTGATATCCTGACTGACAACTCCCTTCATCCCATTCAAATCTACACGCTGCCTTCAGCATCACTGCGCCTGCCTGGAGGGGAGCTGTCAGTAAACCTTGCTGTTGCTGCTGTGATGGCAGAACACACACTTGCCAATGGTAGCTGACTCCAGTGCTCCTCACTGCTGTATTTAAATCCTCACCTCAATTTGCACCAGAACTGTCCAGCAATCTTGCTCTCTGCAGAATTCACACCTCCACTCAGGCCAGGCTGAGGTTGTGTATCTCCCTCTTCAGCCCACCCAAGTTCACAAGGGAGATAACAGGAAATTTAAACTGAGAATGGCTTGGGATTTTCATTGTAACAACTCACGGGTCTCACTGAAGATTCATACTGCATGTTTGCTGAATGCAAAGGTCTTGCTTTGCAGCTTCACCTGCTGTAAAGTCACCTGGGAGCACTGTCCCTGCTATGCAACAGCATATGGCTGAGTGTGAGCCCTGCACTGCAAACACTTCCAAGGTTTTACGATGCCACAGAGCCACATGAAGGCTCAGAGTGAAAATCAAAGAGCCAGGAGTCACAGCACACACCACTAATCCTGAGCAAACCCATGGGAGCAAGTCCAGCACTTCATCACATTCCCCAGCCTTCCCTTGGTAAGAATCATGACCCTGGGAAGTGAGAAGCTGCAGAGCTTTGATGGGTTTAAGAGCAAATACCCAGAAGGATTTGCAAAGCCAGGCCTCGTGGAATTGGAACAGCCACATCCAGCACAGGTAAATGTTACCATCCCTACTGAAGGCTTCTTAGAGTGTCTGACAATACAAATGAACCTAGCTAAAGCTCAACAACAGAAGAACACAGCCTGGTCAGGATACTTGCTTTTTTATCTACAAGGATCACTTTGATTAGACTCCATTTTAAAGGAATAAAATGCATTTACCCTTCTTCCCCAACCAGCACAAAGCTCTTCTCCTAAAACACACAGTGCAGATGGCACCAAAGGCTCAGACATTCATAGGGCAGCACAAACATTCAAGCACCAGACCATTCCCCTGGCGACACAGGCTCCTCCATGGTCACAGAAGGCACCTCAAAGTAGGGTGAAGCAGCACAGCACCAGCACTGCTGTGACCACCACCAGCAGAGCAAGGCTAAGAGAGGGGTGTTCTCCTCCCTTGGGTAAGAAGGGGTCCCTCTGTTCCTCCTCCCCTGTTAACACTGCTGCCATAGAATACACCACCCCCTAAAGAGTGTTCTCCTCACCTTCCTTGAGGGTGCAGTAGTCAATCTTGTACTTTGTTATCTTGCCATTACTCAGCTCTGGAGGGGGAGGCAGCCATGTCACACGGATGTCACCAGGAGTCATGCTCGACAGGGACAGCTGAGGGGCAGCGCTAGGAACTGGGTAGAAACAAGGAGAAGTCAGCAAAGACCAGGACAACACATCTCTGCCACCTCTTGGAGTTAGCTGGAGGCCACTGCCTGGTCCTGGCCCTGCTACAGCCAATACCCCACAGCTCTTCAACAGAGCATCAGTGTGGTGTCTGGGGAGGGGAGATGGTGGGCTGCTCAGCTCCAACAGGCTGATCACTGGTCCCTAAGGATCCCATGTGCACTGCAAACTGGGCAGGCTAGCACAGACCAGCTAATGAACCTATGGAACATGAAGGATACACTAAAGGAAATGGCTCAGAGATCCAGACCTCAGTCTGGGAATCCCCATTCCCTCAAGAATCACAGCTCTGCAAACCACAAGCAGCTTTCATGCTTTCAACTCAGCTTTTCAGGCCTCAGACACATACATGTGGGACCACGCAGTTCACTGTGTCAGGAGTATTAAAACCACATAATGGACCCTGCAGCATAGCAGGGGCTTGCCTGAGGTCTGCCAAAATCATCACTTCTTGCCTCTGTCCTGCAGCCTGTTGAAAGCTGTACATGTCCTCCCCTGCTGGGCTACTGTCCTTCTGGCACTCTGCCTTACTGCTTGCAAAATGCTACATGATAAGTGGTAAAATCAACACAAACTACTGGCTCTTAAGGGATCCAACCTCCAAGGCTGCTCCCACCCCTACAGATTGCAGTAGATGTCTTTCTCCAGAGCTGAAATCAAGTCTGGCCCAGAGTCAAGTCTGGAGCAATACTGCATTAGCTAGATGAAAGCCCAAAGGAGCTGACTGTAGTTTCTGAGGGATTCTCATGGGCCATACTGTCAGCTAGGTCATTTTCATGCTCTTCATCACCCAAGCTGATGATCAGACCAGAGTGCTTTGCTTTTGTGTGGTTTGGTTTGTTGTTTGGGGTTGTTTTTATAGGGGTTCTGACAAGAAAGAGCAACAAGCAAGTTTAGGTTTCTAGGAGCTGATACTATTCTCCATAGCACATCCAATGCTCACCATGAAACAGGCCAAGACCATGTTTTAGGCACCAGTACGCACCATCCTCCAGGGTCTGAACAATGATGGAAGAGGATGTCCGGCTGGCTCCGAGCTGAGAATATGCAACCACGTAGAAGACATAGTTGGTATTGGGTTCTAGGTCCTTAACTTGCAGCTCAGTGGTATCATTATTGACAGCAAACTGGTATTCCACATTATCTGTTCCTAGAGCAAAGGAAACACCGATCAGCAGGTCAGCAAGCTGCCAAGACACTCCTTGAAACAGCACCTAACTCACAGGGTCCATAATGTAAATCCACCTTAAAAATCACTCTGTCTTCTCCAGTTCCCCCAGTAACTGCACAAACCCCATTTCTTATATGGATTCTTCAGGTAGAAACATTCAATGCTTCAATGTTTGCATCTCCTTTTTGACTCAAGCTCTTTAACCCACGCTAAGGCAACTGCTGTTACCAGCTTAATTTTCAGAGGAGCTCTGGCAACAGTTCAGCAAGGGTATTGGCTTGCTGGCTGCTTGGGAAGACAGACCCCAAGAGACCCCACTTCACATTCTGGGTGTGAATAATTTAGTGATTACCCCATGCACAATGTAGCTGTTTAGTATCTCCATTAACAATCACACCTTTTGCATATAAAACCAATGTGTTGGAGGGAAAAGTAAACAACAGAAGCTTCCAGAAGTGCCTGGTCTCACTAGAATCCAGACAACTCAGCTACATGGCCATGCTGCTGCTGGTCAACAGGTTAATGTATGTTGGCTAATCCCCAGACACTGTCACAGACAGACACTGACCCTGAGATGAAATGCCTTTACCTGCACTGAAAAGGGCTAAACTAACTGGAATTGCCTCACACTTGTCACTAACTGGGAAACAAAGTCACCCTGGGCCGTATGCCTTGTACACAGCTGTGTGGCAGAGGCAGATGACACCTACCCACAGCTCGCTGGTAATGCAAGGAGAAGCCAATGATCTGCTCGCTGTTGTACTCTGGCCGCTCCCAGGACACCAGGACCGTGGTGCTGGAGAGGGACACGGCTGACACCTTCTTGGGAGCGCTGGGCAAACCCTCCCGCACGATCACCGAGAGCTTGGCAGTGGCACAGGCCATGCCCAGGCTGTTCTCAGCCACGCACTGGTAGTAGCCAGCATCCTCCAGCCCGATCTGATTGATGACGAGGCTCCCGCTGCTCTGCACCTTCACCCGCCCGTTGGACAGGATGGTGACCCCGTTCTTCAGCCACTGGATGGTTGGGGCTGGCTCCCCTTCTGCCTTGCACACAAAGCGGGCGGTGCTGGCGCGGGTGCGGGAGATGGTTTCGGGAGCCTGGGAGATGCTGGGTGTAGCTGGGAGGAGAGAGGACACATTAACACAGGGAGGAGGAGGAAAAGATAGCAAAGCAAATCCCTTCTCCTCCCCGCTCGGTGCTATGTTTTATTCAGTAGCAGCTTTGCTTACAAGATAGGATTTGCCAGGCAGACTCTAGAGGCTTAATTTAGACTCTGTCCAAAAGGAAAAATAAATTCTCTATCAATCATGTGCTGTGTTCCCTGATCCTAGGCTGTTCTCCCTGCTGGCTTCCACGATACTGAAAGTTAATTGCTGATACAGATTTCCATGAGGGAACCCTGGAGAACAAGAATAAGGCATAAAACGGTTCAGTAAATACAAGGAACTAAACCCCAAATTAAAGAGGAGACACTCCCACCAAGAGCTATCTCAACCCAGGGCCTCCTGGCTCTAACCTGGCTCCCATCTTACCCAGCACAGGCCAAAATCACAACTTCTTGGGTACCTCCTGGATGTTGGTCTATGTAATCCACACCTACCTGGTCAGGGTTTCTACCTGGAGCATTTACCCTGCTCTCTACTCACCAAGGACCCGGAGCTCAGCTGCGGCTGTGACGAACTGCCTGGTCTGGGGTTTGTTAGCACGGCAGACGTACACCCCAGAGTGATGGGGCTGGCTGGAAGGGATGAGGAGGTTTGTCCGGCCCAGCACAATCACATCCGTGGAAACAGGCTTTCCATCTGCAGGAAGAAACATGCACAAATGTGAGAGGCAGCCCCACTGAGGCCCCCCCTTTATGAGGGTTTGTGGAGAGCACAGCTGGGGAGTGGAGAGACCCCCAGATCCCAAACCCCAGCCCAGAAGAGGATTCCTGCTGGGACACTCCTCAGTGTTTGATCAAGCATCAGCCAGCCCAAGCCAACACTGGCCCAAGGTTCAGTTTAGCCTGTAACAACTGGTTGTTCTGTTTTGGATCAAAATAGTCTCTGATACATAGGGTGTGCCTGCAATGAGAACCCCAAGGAATAGCACATTCAAGGAAAAGTTGTGCTAACACACATCTTGGAAAAGCTCCTGGATCTGCCTGATGACCCCTGTGCACGTTAATGCAGATGTCAGCAAGAGCACGGAATCACTAACAGCTCTGGGGTTCTTCCCTCCTCTGGGTCCCAGACATGAACCCCAATTTATTGAGCTTCCCAATTCATTCTTTGCCCCCAGCTTGGCTTCCAATCTGCAGGGTATCAGGAAGACACCTGGTTCTCCTTGGGACTCTGGTGCTTGGGCCATGAGCTGCTGTCTTCCCATTCCTCTGGCTGGATGCTCAGCACTGCTGAGCAGAGAAGGAGGAAAGGCTGGCTCTGGCTCCCTGGCCAGAAGATGAGCCAGCCTTCTGCAACTTCAAATAGCCCTGTGCTCCTCACAGGCTGGTGCTGGGCACTGCTTATGCTCAGCACTGGATGGGAGGTCAGGTACCCATGGCCAGCTCTGGCACATCCAGCCAGTTTGTGCAGAGCTGTGCAACACCAGACCTTGTCCCTCTCCACCTGCAACAGCATGGATGTCTTTCAGACAGCAAAACCTCAGACTGGCTTGCCTTTACCTCTCAGAGATGCAGCTGAGCCTGTATCCAGACACAAGCAAGCTCTCCACCTTCACTGTGAGCAGCTGCACCTACTTAGCACCATCAGTGGGGAATGCAGCTGAGATCAGATCCTCTGCCCCCTCCATCCACAGTTTGGGGGTATTTAGATGGCTTCACAGTTCAGTGGCTGCATGCTTAGAGGAAGGGAAAATCTGTGCACCCCTTTTGCACTGGAGCAGTTTGAAAGCCTGGCTCCAGATGGTAACAATTAGCTGACACCACCAGGGCTGGCAAGAGCCAAACTGGCAACCTGGAGGTACAATCCTCAATGTTACCTACATGACTAATCGCCCAG
Organism: Melopsittacus undulatus; assembly: GCF_012275295.1. Taxonomy (NCBI): domain Eukaryota; kingdom Metazoa; phylum Chordata; class Aves; order Psittaciformes; family Psittaculidae; genus Melopsittacus; species Melopsittacus undulatus. Next base: position 2,691,399 of record NC_047535.1, on the reverse strand, counting down.
TAACCCAGCCTGCTCCTTAATGAAGCCTTGGAAAGAAACATGCTTGTATAACACAGAACTGCTAACGCTGTTAATCCATCTTTCCTAATTGAAGAGTCCACACCGGGAAGCACAGGGGAGACCAAGCAACCGCTTTAAAACAAAGCATGCAAGGAACTCTTTCATCAACCTTAACTCCTCCTTTTCCTCCCCATTCAAAAACTTCCATAGTGATAATTAATAATATCTACTCTACTACAGGCATCAGCAGCTCTCAGCAAAGCAATGATTAAGTGATCTAGCATGTATCTGGAATAGTGAAGTGCACAGGATAAACCAGAAACATCTCTGCCAGAACATTTAATCCAAAGCTGTATCCTCTGAGGGATTTTTGGTCCTTTTTGTATGGGGAAGAGGAAATATTTATATACACTAAAATCCTTGCCTGTGGACAAGTCTGGGCTGAAGACCAACCACAATAAATGGTTATAGGGGAGAGGAGTCTTAAATAGCAACCTGGATTTATGGAAATGACTGAGAGCCTTTTATGGGGAAGAACCAACTCCTGAGCTGAGAATATCTTCAGGCAGAGCCCCTGAAACACATCTGATGGCTGTGACACTTGAAGTGACACTAGCACCCTACTCATGACTTAGGCTATCAGCCCTGGGTAACGTGGGTCAGTCTGGCTCATCTGTACAGCTCTGATGAGACCTGAATTTCTGCTCAATCCAATGTGACCACAGTAAGGTTGTGAATAAAAACCTTCCAGCAGCAAGCCCAGCCACTGCAGGGATTAAAATCTGACCATGTTTTATACTCCTGCAAGATCATACAAGTTACTTCTCTGATGCAAAGATGGATCCACAGAATCCCCACTAACCTCTGAGTCCCCGTAGGAGTAGCACAGACCTGACCCTATCGCATGACCTTCACTGCTCAAGCTCATACAATAAGGATGACTAATTTAGATCAAAAGGCATCCAGGCATTAGAGCTGCATGTATTTCACAGGTCAACTAACTCCAAAGTGAACTGCATGCTTTGTAACCTTCTAGATTTAATTAGTAATTCCAGTTTAGCAAGGGCACCCTACACCCGTGTCAGTAGGTACTGCTGTAACAAGCGCTCATCCAGTCCCACAGATTCTCCAGCTTCTTAATAGATGTTTTTAAACATGAAGTATCCACAGGTTCCTGTGGACAACAAAAACTTGACCCTGTCCTTCATGCTCACCCTGTCGTATCCAGGAGACAAAGGGGGTGGGATCAGCAGCCGCCATGCACTCCATCACCACACTCTCCCCGGCCACCACCGTGGTGTTCTCAGGAGCAGCAATGATGGTGACATCTCCTCCTGCTGGCTGGGAACCTGGAGTCAGAAAGGAAAAGGAAAGTCTGTCCTTCCAATAGCGAAGTCCCTGGGAAAACAGAGAATGTGGAGCCCAGATACCCCATGGGCTGTTTCCTGTGTGGTAATGGGGTGGAGGAGGCAAGCAGGTCTTGCTTTGACCTGACTGCAGCATTTCTGCTAAGGAAATGGACAAAGAGGTGTCCTGAAGATCTGCTCTCACCATGCTTGCCCTAGTAAAAATGAGCATCAGGATTTGCACATGGAAAACTAATAGAGTTTCAACCCAGCACCTTCACCAACTGTTGCTAAGTGGATGTTCTGTTCATTAGATAAGACACCACTATCCTCAAACAGAGCAACACAACACTCCCTTTGCTAAGGTATTGTAACAGCACAGAAAGTATCTAGTAACTTGGTTAAACGAATTCCAGCATCCAGCTGCTGTACCGTACACGGCAGCAAAGAGCAGTCAAGCCTGTGTCCAGGCATTCACCTGACAGCATGAAAACTGAATCAGTCATTACACATCTGGAAGAGAAGGTGCACAGACGAAGCCAACAGTAAATTGAGCAGCGTTTACAGGAAGATCTATAGGCTGCACAGCACAATGTCTTCAGTATAAGGTGGAGATGGTTTTTGCTTGAAATGAAGGGGAAGGAAATGCCTTTGCAGCAGCCAAATTCCTGTTGTCAGATGAGAACAACCAGAGCCCTCTTGAGCAGATGAGACTGTTGATAACCCTCAACAACCCAGCAACCCTGTTCTTCCAGCTCTCAAGTATGTCTGAGGGACACTTCTGTTGTCCTCATGAAAGGACAAATAACTGCAGAGGAGTCACAAGCAATTCTTAGACCTGCTCTGGCTGCTGCCATGATCTAGCAGGGAAGTTGTTGGCAGCAGGTTTCAAACAAACAATAGAGGAACCTTTTTGCACAGTACAACCTCAGTGTCCTAAGATACGACAGAGCTCAAAACCCAAGTTCAGGTAAGCCCATGAAGGACCCATTTACCAGGACTGTTAAATACGAAGGCCTCAATGCAGTCCCCAGCCCAAGATGCTTCCACACCCCTGACTGAGGTCAGATGCTGAGGGAGATGTCCACACAAAGCACATTATCCTCCCTGCCCAGGTTTCTGTACATGCTTTCCTCTACCATCTGCTGTGGTCTCTTTTGGAGATGACACCTGCAGTGCTGCACCTCTGGCCTGGCCCATGCTGACCATTCATGTGGCATCCAAGCAACACTTACTCATACCTGACTTTGTGATACAAACAGAGAAGCTCTGGCCTCAGCACACAGGCCTGCTGCATGCAGGAGGTTACACACTGCTGCATCCTTGTGCTCAGCCCACCTCCAGACTTGTTGCCATTTACTCCAGCACAGCAGTCTTGCAAAACAGAGTTGGTCCAACATCGAAATACTCCTGCAGCCCATACACATGTAAAGGGATTTCCATCTGTAGTATTATAAGAGCACAGTTTAAAAGGAGCTAGCAAAACCCCTGAGGCACCAAGGGAAAACAGGAGAGAGCAGGAGCCAGAGCTTGTCCAGCAGATGGAAGCAGAGACCGAGGAGCGCTGGTGGTCCCCACTGGGGCAATGGCTGGACCACACTAAACTGCAACCCCAGCCGTGGGCAACACCAGGAATAGGAGCTGCCATGGGGCACGAAGGGGAAGCCAAGCCAGCTATCCTCCTTCCAGTGGAACAAGTGTGCTGCACAGAGGGCCTGGGGTGTACAGGCACCTACAATGTCCTGTTGTGTGTCCAGCATGGGCAGGGCTTTGCTGTGTTCATACATGAGCTGTTCAAAGCATTCACACCTACAGACACCATCAGCCTCACAGCCATCCTGTCCAGGCACAGCAGAACAACTTGGGCACAGAAGAGGAACAAGAAGAAACCACATCAGACTATGGATTCAGAGGCTTCATTGACAAACAGATCAAAGTCCTGGTCACTCTTAACTTCGACACCAAGGCTGTGCTTGGGCACTATAGAGAATGAAAATGGGTTTAATGCAAAACCAGGCACGAGAACTTCCACAACAGGCACGTAAGCTGAAGGACCAGAGAAATACAAGGCTCTCAGGAACAACAGCTTTCCTTTAACTCCAGCTCCAGTTCAACAAAGCACTGCAATCCACGAGGAATCATTACTCCAGCAAAACAACTGAGGGAAGGAACTCCAGTGAGAATCAATGGGATGAGTGAGGCTGCCCAGCACACGAGACCTCTACCCTTTCTCTACCTATAGAGCAGAGAGGGATGAGGCAACAGCAGAGAAAGATCAAGGAGAAGGAGCTTTCCAGCCAGGATTTGGAAGGGAACACTTGAGAAAGCACCAGAAGGAAAAGGCTTTTGTAGCAGCCATTACAGGAAGGCCCCAGTGCTGGGAAGACACTGGAGGAAAGAGGCTGTTCTTTTCTGCAGTGCTGGGGAAAAAGATAAACGTAGAGTACAAAATAACACCAACCAGATGGCAATGTATTCCCTGCCAGATTTCCAAGCAGCTTTCTCTACCATGCTTAGGGAAGAGGGAGAGAGAAAGCTCCTCAAACCTGACTTAAACACTTGTCTGTTGCATTCAGGTGCATGGCCCCAGGTGCTGGCTGGCAAAAGCACTTTACAGGTTATAGAAACCCCATGTGAAGGCTCTTGTTCCACATCACTCGGTCCCTGGACGGCTGCCTTGTAGTGCTGGCAGTCACTAGGAGAGGGATTTTATGAGCTGCACAAACCCTCACTCTGAAGCAGCCCCAGGAGCCATCAACCCAACTCTGCAACCTCCTGGTACAGCAGAGCCTCCATGAAGGGCTGCTGTAAAGGCACAGCCCATAGCTTCACCTTTCCCTGGGGCCTCAGGCTTCTCCTGGCTGGGGAAGGACCAAGGAGATGCTTCACCACCTCACGACAGTCCTGCAGCAGCATCCTGTGCCACCCGTCCCTCTGGAGCTGCCCATCCTGCAGTGTGGGTGCTCTGGAAGGGAAAGAACAGGAGCTCACTGATGGCCAGGTAACCAGCCAGGAGAAACCAGGCCTGGAGACCTAAAGGGTTGACAACCAGCTGCTTATCAGCTCCACACTTACCTTGTGGAGGGTAGAAAGGGAGTTAGTATGAGGGCTTCTTGACAGTCAAACCCAGTGCTCCTCTGACAACCAAGAGCAGTAACAGCCCCAGGCATCTGTAGCTCAAACATCCATTCCTGCTTCCTTCTCCCTCAGACAAAACTCTGGCTTCAGCCTTGAAAAGCTATTGGGAAAACACATTATCCCAGCCCCCATGTCTGTTTGTTGCTGATTACTATTGAAACTGTATTACAAAACCAAACAGCTCTGCTTGCTTTCCCAGTGCATTCCTGGGTGTGTGCATGGATGAATGCCCCTTACACCGCTTGCACACACAAACTCATTCCTCTCCAGCTTTGTATTTCACTGTGGGTCTGTCAAAGCAAGTCTACGAGTCAAGCTCCTCTTTAAACTGAGCCCTCTTTAGAGTACATTTCCCACTTGCTATCTCAATAGGCTGGCTGGACAGGATGGCTCACAGGTTAACTGCTATGAACTGGGCTTGAAGAGTTCCCTAACCAGGGAAACCTCCACACAGGGATTCCAACCAGCATCAAAGAATAAAACCAGCATCTTTTTTTCTGCCTCCACTGCCATTACAAGAAGTTCAGGTCAAGAGGGAATATTGTTAGAACACAAAGGAAGAAAGGGCTGCAGCTTCCAAAACATCTTTTGAGTGCCTGAACAAAACAGGTCACTGAATGCACCTGCGCCATGCTGCCCGTTCTGTGGCATTAAAAGCTGTCACAGTGCTGCTATTTAAAACTTGGGCTTTGAGATTTCATCCCCCTCAGCTTTGTTTTGTCTCTCCAAGTAGCAAAGCTGCTCTAGGCAAAACCCTTGCACAGCCCAAGGATCAACCCATGGATTCATATCAAAACTCGCTGCTACTTCTGTGGACTTTTTGCCCTTCTCAATCAGATGGACCAATTTCACCCTCTTTTACCGAAAGAAACCCAGCTGCAGGGTGCTAAACACAGCTCTGGGATGACAGGGGCTTTAAGCAAGGATTTGGAAGGAAGCTTGGGACAAAGTTCAAAGTGTTTATTTGAAGTGATAGCCTGAGCTATAACATACACGAGTGATTTCAAACTCTAAGAGTTTACAATGCGGCTCTGCCTCTACAGCATCCATAATCCATCAGCCATCCCCTCCTGCCTCCCTGCTCTTGCTAGTGCAGAGCATCAGCAAAGAACTGAGGCAGGGCAAGGAAAGTGGGGTTTGTTCAGCCAGTTTGTGATGGTCACTTGCAGTGACAAGAGGCTGACTTCCTGGACGGGAACTAACACCTCTCTCCGGACTCCATAAACACCCTGCCTCAGCGAAAGTGCTGGAAGGTGAAACATGACTTGCATGGTGACACATTCAACTCTCAGCTGTCAGCACTTCAGGAGTCGGAGATACCCAACAATCAAGCCTCAATCTTGTGTTCTGTGAACTTTCTCACCCTCTCTGGAGGAGGAGCATGAAACCTTATTCATCCCTGCGAGCCTCCTCCGGGAATAGATGCTAGCACTGAGCAGCTGTTCATTAGAGAAAGTCAATGCTGTCACTGCTGTTATTCTGCAGACAATAAAGGAGCAAATTACCCATTGCAGAGCACACACCTTCAAAAATGCAGGCGCTGTGTTTGCAGGGCAAGTCCCGCTCCCATTCCCACTCCCTTGTCTCTGACAAACCACAGACTTCCTGGACTGCTGAAGGAGAAAGCTGCCAGCAGCCACAGAGAGAAGGCATCCTCCTCCACACCTGCCTTCCTCCTTCCTTTACACTTCCCTGGCAATTCCTCTACAGTGTATTCCTACTTCTGGGCTACAGGCAGGAGACAATCAGCATGTAAAGTCTCTAGGCAGGACACTTGCCTGTCTGTATCCTAACACTATGGCAATACCTGCTTTGGGGGCAATATAAACTATGTCAGATCTCAAACCTGAGCCTGCTTAGCAACAAGCACTTCTTCTGTTACAACTGTTCTCATCCGACCACAGCAACGCAAACAGGAAAGCAAAGCAGCCAAGTGACCAGCACCAGTGATTTTCACAAGTGGCAAGAGATGCTGAGTGCTGACACCCAACAACTCAGGCATCCCCAAAGCACCACAAGCTAAACATTGCCTTCTCTTCTTCCCAAACACAGCTCTGGCAACCACACAGCCTTTTACCATTTGCTTTTCTGTGTTTTTCTTCCACCTTTGCTATGCTGGTCCCTGCAGCAGTTTGGATCCAAGTTCTGTTTCCATCCATCACTGAAGCTGGGGAGGGATGACTTTCAGTTATGAGATTTTGGACTCAATTCACCAAACATTTGGTGCTGCTCTGATGGTTCTCAGCTTTGTAAACTCCTCTGCAGAGGATGAGCTTTTGTTTCACAGCCTCTATCAGCAGAAATGCTCTTTTCTTTCACTTTTCAGGCAGCTACAGTGTGCCTGGGTCAACACTGGACTCAGCTTGGAAGGGAGGCTGAAAAGGAACCCGGCTTTTATTGCACAAGTGATGCTGTATGGGGGTAACAGGGTTGGGTTTTTCTGCCCAACAGTATACACGAGCTCAGTAAATCAGTTTTGTATTGTCTTTGGTTTAGATTGTCTTTTTACCTCATATGTCAAAACATTCTGTAAGCAGTTACACATTTGCCAACGCAAACATTTCACTGAACAGGGGAAGATTTATCTCCATGTTTTGGAATGGGAACAGAGCTTCTCTTCCTACTTACTAAGTTAGCGCCGCAGCAGAACAGCTACGCATCATTTGTCATCTTTAAAGCAGCATATAAAGAAACATGCATAAATGATTAAAACACTGAAGCTCCATCACTTTCTTAGCACCATTAAAAGGCATCCACATACACCACTTGTAACTCAAATTACTATCACAAGATCCCTAATAAAGAAGCCAGCAAACATCCCCAAATACACGGGGCAACCTGTGCTTCTAATAGCAGGTACAAAACCTGCTCCTTTACTGTCTGCATAGAGGTGCATGCTAAATGGAGAAGGTAATAGATGAAATACACTTCTGTGATTTAAAACAAAGACAGGGGGAACAAAGAGAAGGATTAATGAGTTTGGAGGAAGAGTGCTCATTTCTACCTGGACACACTCCTCACACCAGCACCACTGCAGCTTCTGGGGTCACTTACAAACTGAGTGTGGCAGGAGGAGCTGCTCTTAGAACTGCTTTTCACTCTGCTTGAGAAACAGCCTGCTAAAGTACTTCCCCAGCTCCTGGAAGCCTGGGGAGTGCATGGATCCCAGTCCAGACAGGCAGAGGGGCCATCAGGAACTCCTCTTTCATTCCCCTCAACTTCTTTATACAGCTGACAGATTTCAGCCCAGAAATTAAATCCTTTAATGTACTCGCTCAGCCACAAGTGGACACCCTGAGCTGTCTGTAACCAGAAGCCCTGAAAGAGGCAGAGCAGTGGCAGGTTTCCAGGAATTGCCTTGGATTTTAGGGGGGGGTGTCTCTTCTCCCACCCCTAAACCATTGATCCTTCAGGACACAGACCTGTACACATCCAGGGTACGTTGAGCTCTGCTGCAGCACAGTCGGAGCGTGCTTTGCCCACCACTCCACCTCCTGTAAAGCTGTCAACATTGGCTCTCTGTTTGCGTACATGCATTTGCAACTGCTCTTCCTCACGCCAAGAGGGCCGGGAGCCAGCCAGACTGCACGAGGAATTCCTGCTTGGAAGCGGTTGTGCCGCTCCGAGTGGGAGCCAGGCAAAATAAACAGGAGGAGCCCCACAGCCCCCCTGTACATGAGCTTATGAGGACTGCGGCTCTTCTGGTTTCCTGCCACAGACCCCACATTAGTAAAGGCTTGGAGACCTCAGGCCACAGATCTGGACCCTCAAAAGCCCAAAGTTAGGTGCCGGGGGGGTTCTGGGAGGCAGAAGCAGAGCACGTGTTGGAATGTGGCAAAGGGAACAGGAAACAAGCTTGGGGCACAGGGGATGTTGAGGACCGTGTTGGAGCAGCATTAATAATGCCAACATTTTAGGTAATAACTATCAGTTAATAAGCCTTTAACTGTTCCTAGCACATATTCAATGATCTTAAACTCCTTCAAAGAAAGCTGCTCAGTGTGCAGTGGGAGCTAAGCCTCCAGAGGAGGTGAGAAGCCAACAAAGAGAAGTGAAGAAAGGAGCAGAGGTACCTCAGTGTCTCTGACGTTTGGGGAATGACAGAGCAGTCCCCCTGCCCTAACTCTGACACCTGGACAACTTATATTACCTAAGCTGAGCCCTTAAAGCACTGCAAGCCCAGCCATTCCCAGCAGCTGCCAGAAACAAGGACAAAAAGATGAGGGCTGCAAGGGGATGATGCTTTGCAGTTATCACTGCAACAGGAACCACCATACTACACCAGGCATGTTCCATGGCTGACAAGACTGATGCTACTGTAAATAGCCAGAAAGCATCACAAGACCCTGAACAAAAGCCACAGTATCAGAGATTTAAATATAGACATCCCTGCTCCCCAAGTCAGCAAACACCAAATGACCCTGGGGACCTAAGCTTGCCAGCCCCTGGGATTCAGCAGGAACATCCCCAAACGTGTTTAGCCATCATTGCAGCAGCTCTCTCTGTCGTTTTGCTAGGCCAGCACATCACACTGCGGGATGATGCAGGAGAAGAAAAGGCTGTGATGCAGGTAAAAATGCTGTCACCTCTGGCACAGAAATGCCACAAGAGACATGGTCAGCAGCAGACCCTTCTGCCTCACAGGTCACAAGCCCTGAAGCTCCTTCTCACTCAGTCACCTCACCTTGTCTCTGCCACTGGAGCCATTTCGCTCCAGTAACTTCCTCCTTGTGCTGAGGCTGATGCTTCCCAGGGGCTGACACCTATTTCATCAGCTCTATTTGCAATTCAGATTTATTTGCCACATCAGATCTATTTGCAATCCACGTACAGCAGTGACAGCAGAGAGGGAACAGGCTGGAGGCCCTGGGCTGTGCAGAAGGACACAACCTGCCCTCTTTGCACCTAGGGCTCGTGCTCTGCCCCATGCCATCTGCCAGAGGTGGCCCTTCACGTTACTGTCATCAACAGCTTTGACAAGAGAGACATGATGGGAAGCCACCTCTTGGTGTGCTCTCCCTGATGCCAGGTATGCAGAATGCTTCCTGCAAGCTACACTTCAAATACACAACATGCTGGGAGCCTACAGTAACACAGTCTGGCAGCAAACAAAGACTGCCAACTTGGAAGGAAGAACTAAAAGCAGATGGATGCATCTGCATTAACTCAGGACAATGCAAATCTGTTTTTCTAGGAAAAGTCTGGAAGGAAAGCTGGTTTTCCATGGGGAAAGATCATTAGTGATAGCTATGGATTCTGTCAAAGCCCTTTGGCTGGACTCTTGCTGAGTGCCACAGAGAGCCCCAATCTAAGGCAGTGCCTGAAGACACAGTGTTTGGCAACACCACCTGCCTCTCCTTATCCCATCCTTCTTCTCTCTAATGCTTCTCATAATCCATGTGGCATTGCCCTTAGGCTGTACTGGAAACAGAGCTGGGCAAGAGCATATCCCAGTTACTTCAGGCAAACTCCCAGCTGTGTCCTGAGCAATGCACCCAGGATATCCAAGCAAGGGCTCAGAATAGCACAGTTCAGCTCCTGATTCAGCCTCTCCCTGGGCCAACTCACCCCGTTTTTGCTCCTTAGCACCACCTAAGAGTATCTGTTAGCACGACCCATAGATCCAGTGGGTCTGTGACTCAAGGACAAGGCTCCTCCATGTGTGTCTGAAGCAACAGGACCGTGTTTGCCATGCCTCTGGACACTTGGAACGTCTTCATTCCAGCTGTTAGGATGCGGGAAGTGCTGCAGGGCACTGCACCCCCTCGACCTCAGAGAGCTGCTGCAACACAGGTGATTAATAATTAACAAGTGCCATGAGGAACCCAACCACATCAACCGTGTGTCCACAGCCCATCGCAAGCTGCTGACCTGATTCTCATCTCTATTCTTAGTTCCCTTCAGCCTCCCCATGCAGGGACAGCCTGTTCAACACCCTCCAGGAAGGCCAGGTGTGATCTCTGTAGTGCAGATGTGCTGCTGCACCACTGCGTTATGCCACCAGAAGAGAGCTGAATGGAGCCTATTGCTTAAACCTGCCTCAGTTCGAGCCTTATCAAGTGCCAGCTCTTACTTCAGGAAGCCTCAAGAGTGCAGGAGACTTGGATTACTAAGAGATACATGTGGAGAACACTGGAGGCCTGGAAACCATCCCTGAATCCAGCCATCCCCAGCTTTCAGGAGTCAGAGGAAGAGCTGCCTGTAACATATATCTGACAGCTTCAAACATCAAGCAAAGCCATGGGAGAAACCAGTGTTCCCTCAGGATCTGGAAAGAGCTCACCTATTCCCAGCCCTTGTTCTGCTCTATTATCCTTGACACCTCCGTCGCCACTCACTTCAGTGCCAACCCCAGGCTTGGCTGTTCTGCTTAATGGGAGGTGAGGGCTCTGAATCCTGCATCAAACCCTCTGTCACTGCAGGCTGCTGAGCTGTCAGGAGCGTGGCACATCACAGCCCCACCGAGCTTCACAGACAGCTGAGCTCAACCTCAGAGAACAGGAACAGGCTGTGACACTTGAGCGAGGAGCAGCTTTCCCTGCGGAGGTGAGTGCTGTGATGCTGGCCCCGCATGAACTCCAGCCCAGCACAGAGCTGGGTGTTTGGGGGGGTGCCTGATGTATATCTGCATCCATCCTTCACAGGTTTCACCCAACCCCTGTGGTCTCAATCTTGTTCCGTGCATGCTTGAAATCTCCAGTGTTGTTAACTCAGTAAAGGGAATTTTACAGCTTGTGTTAGGCAGAAGGACACTTGTGGCTTTAAATATCTATTTACTAAGTTAAAAATGCTGTGTGTCTCCTCCTTGATCTTGCCATCCTCTGAAGTCACACTCAGTGGTCTGCTTTGCACCCTCTGCCACAGAGGAGGATCAGGAGCACTTCACACAAGCCAGCAGATGCAGTATGAAAACAGCTTCACACACCAGGGACTTGAGACAAGAAGCTTCATAAACACACATCAACAGAGTCCTCATGGCTGAGTGTTTGGGATGTCAAGTGGAGAGCAGTTCCCTGCTTAACTAGTTAAGCCAGTAAAGCAAGAGACCAGAGGGCAAAGAAAAACAGATGCTAAGAGAGGGAAAAGTGACAGAAGTCTGCGCCCAATGGAAGAGGCACAAGGAACAGGGATATAGGAATTGCAGGTTGGAACATTCTTCTCCAGAGGTGAAGCATCACATAACTCCCAGCAAAAATACAGCTGCTTCATCCCACCCCATGTTTTCTCTCCCTACACACCTCCATGACCCTTTTGCCTCTCAGAAGCACAGCCTTAAGCTGTATTCTGTGCCCACAAACACAGCTGTGGGTAGCTCTTTCCCATGGGTTCTTGCTGCAGGAAGACCACCCTTGCCCATGGGGACCACCACCTCACTCTGGTTAACCCTAACCCTTCTCCATCAGCAGCAGCACACACAATGGAATCAGCACCCAGCTGCGGCCAGGGAGGTTAGACCACAGCAGCACTGACCCGAATGTGAACTCCCCTGTCCCTAGAAGGGACATGGGACTGTGTTGAGAGCTGCAAGGGGAGCAGAGCACATGTCATCAGGGCTCAGGCTGAGTGCCAGCCCAGCATCCAGCACGTCATTCACACATGCAGGGACTGAAAATCCACTTGTGGTAACAGCACGTCTGTTTCGATGAGGTGGTGGCCAACTGTGAGTGCTGCTCACTTCATCACCACCTTCTCCTCCATCCCCAAAGCTCATCCCATTGAATAGCTGTATTGTCCTAGAGCCCTTCAGAACAGGACTCACCCAGGTGCCAGCACCCAGAGCCAGGCTCTCCCTTGGTACCTGCAAGCACTGCAACACAAACACCGAAAGAACAAAAACCATGGAGGTGTTTCAGCTGCCTCCAAGCTCTGTCCCTGTTATCATATTTCATACAAATATTTGGCTGGAAAATACACTTCCTGGGCCACTGCTGCAGCAAGCTGCTACAACTGTCAACGTAAATGATGTTCTGCCAACGGCAATCTCGCAGTGTCATCTCTAATAACACACTACTAAATCCCAACTCACTGGGGACATGCTCATCTGCTGGAAGGCTCTTCAGCGGCATGCCCAGCTCAGACTTCAGCCTTGCTCTATCTACACCCATCACCCACATCTGCTGTCCCCATTGCAGTATGTGGAACATGCAACTAAGACTAACAGATGAGCTGCAGGAAAGTGAAGTTTGGGTTAGCTCTGGAGAAGAGAGATCCCAATATCCATTCAATGTGGAAGATGCTGTGGGAGTTACAGACAGCAACACTCCTTGTGTCATTTAAAAACAGAATGGATGAAGTCCTTGCAATAAAGCACTGTGCTAGCAACAGCACAGGCTCTGATAGTTGTTTGTGCTGCTCTGGGGATGCAAGTCTCATTTGTACCAATTGTGGAGCAAACCCACAGCAAGAGGTAGTCATTATCCCCAAGAAAACACACAAAGAGCAAGTGTGTGCATGACATGGGGGGGAGAAGTGAAGTGATAGGCAAAGTGACCTGCTGAGACTACACAATGTCATGTTCCACGAGCTCTTCTGCTACTCTAGGAGCTGCTTTATGAAGCACAGTGACACTTCCTTGGGCATGTCAAGGACCTGGGATCACGACCAGGACACGCAGGGAATGAACTCTTTATAAATGAATTCAGAGTACGACTCCAGAGCCTGCTTCCAGAGAAAGGAGCTACAAGAAACAGGGCACAGCCCCGCTGCCAGCTGACCCCAAGGAGAGGCAGCACATGCAGACAGAGCGCCTGGGAAAAGCATCCTGCAGCCAGCTCCTAATGCCCTTTTTGGCAGAGAGCACAGCAGGGCTGCAGTGTTCATCCATCATGTGTCCAGGTGAGGGGCAAAGGGACGGAGCTGCCACGTGTGTTTGGTGCTCCATCCACCAGAGATCCAAAGGGAAAATCCCAAGTTACCCCTATTTCACAGCCGGCTCTGTCTCAGGGCTGCAGGACTGCATCCCGCTGTCCTGTCTGCTCTCTTTCCTTCCAGCTCAAAATACCACTTCCCAAGGGAAGGTCTGGAAATTTGCACCATGAAGTCTGCACAGCTGAAACATCTGCAGTACTTACAGCCCCATCAGGCACCGCTGAGCTCTGCCCTGAGTGAGGCCAACACGGGTCCAGCCTCTGGCACACAACACGGAGCCCCCATGTAATGGGGAAGTCACACCAACAAGGGAAACACTTTGGGGGTTTTAGACCATGAAAATATGCCAGAAGGGGGTCGTGCTAATTGCTGCCTCTACTGAGAAAAAGCCTTTAAGAGGGGAGGTGGAACAATTCCCAGCACAAACCTTTTCCAGGGGCCTTGGCACAGCAGTGGGACTGAAAGACTGGGACTCCCATATTACCTCAGTCCAAATCACTCACTAGCCATTAGCGGGGGGGGAAATGTAGTTTGCTTGCTCTTGTCTGCAGGCACATGGGCCTTTGGTCCCTGATATTCCCAAGTTAGCAACACTAAATAGCTGTATTCCAGGTTATTGTTTCTCTTGGTTTGGATATTTTTTCCCCTGGAATTGGTTTGGTTTGGGCTTATATTTTGTAACTGGCAAAGGAGTTCTGCCTGACCAGTTCACTCCAATCCAATCCACTGCTATCAGCTGCTACGGAACACGGAGGGAAAGACTGCTCAAGCCAGGCCAGGCATCCAAAAACATGCCTCTGATGGTGAAGTGCTGAAACAAAACAGGATCAATACCATGCCAGTCACTCTTGGAGGAGTCTGCAGCCTGCACAGGTCACTGCAGTTTCCCATCTGTCTCAGAGATACTTTTCCCCAATTATAAAAAGCCCCGGAGATTTAACAGGCATGTTTTTCATCACTATCTGCTCAATCTGGTGAAAAACTCAACCTCACATATTTGTTTTTGCAGCCAGCGGGTGGTGTGGTGCTGCAGAAGCGAGATTTGGGTGAGAACTCCAAGCAGAAATCTGCTCGGGCCGGCTGGTGCTCCAGAAGGAACGCTTCCCATTTAACCTTTTCCATTGCCTCCATTTGCAAAGCAGATTAAACATTGCAGAGTTACAAGATACAATTATGCAGAATGAGTTATGATGCCAAGGACAGCATATTCACCTTTGTAGCCTGATCAATATTACTTATCAATAGCAAAGCAGACCCAACCAGGGAGCTGCCTCTGCACTGTGGAACTGCCCGTAGCAGTGCTCCCCTCGCTTTGTGCCTCATTAAGCAAACAGAGGATCTGGCAGGGGCTGGCAATTAGATACAGGGTGTTCAACTGCTCACAAATTCTCCGCAGATTCCACACGGATTACCTCCATGACACAATCCATTGATCAGAGGTGTGTTCTCAGGCTCCACACTTAATTACACTCCCTGCTGATGGATGAACAGCAAAGCCATCGCTGTGAAAATACACTGGTAGCAGAATGCCAAGCAACACAATCCTAAACAAAGACAAAAGGGGCTGGGAAGGATTTCAGAGCTTTCAAGGTTAAAGCTGCCTATGGAATATACTGGGATCAGCACAAGAGACAGACGTGGCCTGAGTGAAGGGCCAGCTCAGCCAGACTCCCAGCGCTGGTGAGTTTGCCCACTTGCAGGACAGGGATTATACAACCCTGGGAGGCAGCCAGGCATGTTGGGAAGGATGCTGGAGTCTGAAGTCCCCACTGCACTTAGGTTCTCAGCTATGTTCTCATGTCCAGACTTGCCCACTGCACTCTTGGTGTACAAAGAAAAATGTACTCAGAAACTGAGGCCCAGATCGGGAGGCAAAAGGCAGCTCCCATCCAAAGCCTTGCTCCAATGGTCTGTGTCAGCAGAAGAAATCCCAGCTGAGGCTGCTCTCAAATACCACAACAAGTTCTCTGGAGCCTACCCAACATCTCAGCAAAGTGCCAGCAATATGGACACCGAATACAAGCTGGATGTCACTGTGCTTCACCTCCTCTGGAGCCTGCTAGGCAAGCCAGGGTAGACACAGCCCTGCCAACTGCTTCATCCTTCAACTATTTCTCTTGCTAGCTTGGGCAATCACCTTCCTCTTTCCCTGCCAGCCTTCACTTGTCCTGCCATCCAAGGCCACTGGAGATAAGAGCAGAACACCACTGCACTTCAAGATTGCAAACAGGGTGCCTGACCCCTTCCAAGAGCCCCAGAGCATAAGGGAGTTCGGGGCTGTTAAAATGCAATGGCTGTTAGAATCCACCTGCAAAAGAGAACTCTTGGGCACAGAGAGAAGCAACCCCATGACTATTGCTGGCTGCTGAGTCCTGTGGCTTGGCAGAGCAGCCAGCTGTGAGTCCCAATGGCAACACCTCCCACCCCATCCTGCTCATCCCATCAGAGGAAAGAGAAATCTTCAATGAAACACCTTCTCTGCAAGTTTAACTGAATGTGCAGAGCCACAGCAGCAGGAGGATTGCCATTGGTGTTTCAGCTCAGCTTGCCATCACACACAATGGTTATCTGGCAGATGTGCCTAGCCCTACATGCTCCTGCCTGCACTTACCTTTGACAACACTGAGGACTGCAGCATTGCTGTAGCGTTTCCGGGCAGCGTTGGTTGCCACGCAGTGGTAAGTACCAGCATCACTCTCCTGCACATCCACGATTTGGAGGACACCATTTGGAAGAGTTATAAACCTGAGTGGGAAAAAGGAAGAGCGTGAGACAGGCTATGCCTTACCTGAGCTATTCATCAATTCAAAGCCCCCTTATCTCTTCCTTTTACCCTACAAATGTCTCGTGTGCAGGTCCTGGTACCCACAGAGAATGGGACCATGACACCTTTGTGCAACCCAACTGGTGGTCCTTAAAAAGCAGCAGGAGGTACAGACCTATCTGTCACCATGGAGTCTTCACGACACTGGATCTGCTTTTGGGAGACCAGACTAACTTGGCTTTGTTGATACAAACTGTATAGTACAAAACAGCTACATACACACATGCACATTTCTACATACAGATCTGTAGAGGACTCCAAGTGTACAAGTGTCTCTGCACACACTACAGCCAGTTCCACTGCTTGCTTTTCACAAAGGTTTGATAGACAGAGAAAAACCCATTGCAAAGGAGTCTGAACATCATCACTTTCCTGCTGCACCTCAAGTACATGAAGGGCCCAGCTGAAACACAGCTGCACCTCCATGGCCCAAAGCAGCCAGGAGGCAGGCACCTGAAGCTGCACCATTCCTGGGTTGTGTGATTCCTTCTGCTCTTCCAAGAGTTTCCAGCTTTCACAAGCTGACAACCTTAGAGCTGGGCATTCAGCATCCCCCTTGTTTGCCCATGGGGTGCTCCTGGGCAACACTTCCATGGAGCAAAATGGCTACATGGTTCTCAACATGAACACAATTCCTTGCTGCATTATACTGAACAAAGCAGATGATTAGCAATTAGCATAAAAGTAGGAGCTGGCTGTCAGCATCTCCATTTTCTGCCTGGATTCCTAGATGGCAGCCTCTTTATTCTTGAATGCAAGGCGCAAAGCCTACGTGATCCTATTTAATTATATATGAGATCCATTTTTAATTGCATGCCTCTATAAACAGAGCTGCTGAGCTTTGACAGGCAGCTCTGGGTTATCAGTCTTCATTATGAAGAGGACATATTCAAAGGCAATTGTTAAGGGGAGGGATAGCAGCTATTCCATGGAAACAGCACAAAGACAAGGCATAACCACCAACACAAGTCCTTCCATCCAGAGAGATGTCAAGAAGTGAACCTGGTAAGTAAAACTGTGGTTCTTTGCAGCTGGAGTGCCATGAGCAAGGGTCAAGGAGCCAGGAGGACCTTAAGATATCACTCACCCTGTATTCAAGCCATGGTCACCAACAGCATTCCTGCTCCTGCAAACATTTAGCTGCAATCTCCAATAGTGGAAAACCCTCCCCTGCCCTAAACTGTTCCAAGCATCCCTGCTGCAAAAGTCTTAGGCTGAGAGAGCTGAGGCTGTTCATCCTGGAGAAGAAAAGACTGCGTGGAGACCTCAGAGCAGCCTTCCAGTATCTGAAGGAGGCCTACAGGGATGCTGGGGAGGGACTCTTCATTAGGGACTGTAGTGATAGGACAAGGGGTAACGGGTTCAAACTTAAACAGGAGAGGTTTAGATTGGATATAAGGAAGAAATTCTTTACAGTGAGGGTGGTGAGGTACTGGAATTGGAGATGCACAGGGAGGTTGGGAACGCTCCATCCCTGGTGGTGTTCAAGGCCAGGCTGGACAGAGGTTTGGGTACCATGGTTTAGTGTGAGGTGTCCCTGCCCATGGCAGGGGTTGGAACTGGATGATCTCAAGGTCCTTTCCAACCCTAACTATTCTATGATTCTATCCTGGGCCTCAGTTGCTGCAGTCTGAGCTCATCCCTTCCTGATGAAGAAACAGACGGGCTGACAGAGCTCCTCCAGTCACCACACTGGCACAATCACACTCTGATTCATGCACACGCGCTTGCTGAAGCTCCCCACATCCCCAAGGGCAACTGGCCCATCTCCCCAAAGCCATGATGCTGCTTCCACAGGCTTCCTTCAGGCTCCAGCTCCAGAGGCCTCGGAGGAGGTGGCAAACAGAAAGCCCTCATCAGGATGCCTCATCAGGACTCCGGAGAAAGACAACAAATATTTGCATCCTCTGGGCTCTGTGGAGGCAGAGCCTCCCACTGCGATAATATTTATTTTTGTCGTGCATCTGCTATTTGAGGCTGTAATTAATAGCAACACATTTCAAACACCAGGCAAGGCTTCTCCCAGCCACAAAAAGACACACCAATTACGGATCACACACTCACTGGGGCTGGGAAG
Organism: Melopsittacus undulatus; assembly: GCF_012275295.1. Taxonomy (NCBI): domain Eukaryota; kingdom Metazoa; phylum Chordata; class Aves; order Psittaciformes; family Psittaculidae; genus Melopsittacus; species Melopsittacus undulatus. Next base: position 2,673,146 of record NC_047535.1, on the reverse strand, counting down.
GACCTCTGAGGAACGCCTGTGGTCGTCCCCCTCTCTGAGCAGGGGTGGTTGGACCAGGTTGCTCAGGGCCATGGTCATGGAGAGGCTCAGCCAAGGCACCCTGCTTGTTGTCAGGGCAGAAACCAAGCCGTTGTGTTCCTAAGGGAGCAGGAGCTGGAGGCAAAGGGGAGTGGGTGGGGAGGCTGGATCAACACGTAAGCTCAAGATGGTCCCTTTGGCAAGGCCGACAGTAGAGAGATCCACTTAATGCAATATGTCCTGTTGGGAAAGCATGAGAGAGGCGAGAATTGCTCTCCCAGGGAAGTAAAGAGGGAAGAAAGGCAGGATTTCTCTACCTACCTTTCTCTTCCAGCTGCTCACAAAGCCTCCAGCTCTTCAGGCTCCCAGAAGCCCTGAACTAGAAGCCCCAGGCAGCCTGCAAGGGCATTTTGCTTCATCCCCAGACTCTCTGCAGGGAAGCTAAGTTTGCCTGATGACTCAGAGGCAGGGGGGTGGAAACAGATGAGCTTTAAGGTCCCTTACAACCCAAACGATTCTGTGACTCTAGGATCCTATGATTACCAGGGCAGTGCTCAAGAACTGCAATCAAGCACTGCTGCTTTGTACCCAAACCTTGCAACCCTACAGCTCAGTGTGCTAGGCTGGGTGTACAGCAGAGAATATGCCAGCATTAACAGATCGATTCCCTCTCTTACTTTCTCCCCAGTGAACTGCTGGCTCCCCCTTCCTTCCCCACAGCTTGTGAAGGCACACAAAGCACCAGTCCTCAGGACATGTGAAGAACCAGCAGCTCTGTTGCAGACCCAACGTTCGCAAGGCTTTTTGCTCACAGCTCTAGAGCCTGTAGGTGAATGTGAGCCACGTTAAGGCACTCCTGACACATGACAGAAGTAACCTCTCCACGTTAATAAACCCCTCCCTTAGCCAACATGTGGAAAGGATGCTGTGATTGCAGACCATGTGATGTGCAGGGTATGTGCTGATGTGCAGACCTCCAAAGACCTCCAGTTCCTAGCAAGTACTTGGCTCTAGAGAAAACAAACAGCAGTTTGGAGCCTGCCCTGAATCCCAGCCAGCACCTACAACAGAGAAGAGATCACGCCAAGAGATGTAGCACACACCCCAGAGCATCTGCAATCTAGAGGAATCCTGCAAGCCACCTCTCAGCAGCTGCTGCAGATTTAAAACCATGGGTTTAGAAGCATTTCAGAGCCAGAACTGCAGAATACTTCTGTGCCTTACTCCCATGTGGAAGGCAGAACTCCAGCAGGGCAGGAAAGGTGTTCTGAAAACATCAACAAGCACTCCCCTACCCTTCGGGTTGTCTACTTTCTAAGCTTAGCCTTCAGCACCTTTGAGATGGCACCGTGCTAGAACCTGCACCCAAAGGCAAAGGCTGAAGACAGTGCCCAAAGGTAAGATCAACACAAAAAGGGAAAAGAGAAAGGAAGAAGAAAAAGCAATGTAATTTTGCCATGATTATTCTATCCCTCTTAAAAGAAACCATAAACATTGATGTAGTAGCTTTATCTCAAGGGTTTTATCTACAGCCCCAGAGCCTGATTTTGTACATACACCTAACCAAGCTATTCTGGAATGCAGAATCATCGTCCTGACGCCTACCTAGCCAAATGATTGCATTTTCACAGGCTCATCAGAAGTGTGCACAGGAGGGAGCCCACAGTAATCAGGCTGGCCCAAGATCTGGTCCTCAGGCGTGATGCAGTGAGGATAACACAGAGCTCTGGTTGGCAGCCAGCATTTCCTGGAATTCACTTAATTCCTTCGAAAGCCGGTTATATTAAACCCAACAACAACAACAACTAGACAACAAGCAAAAAACAAGCAAATCCTTCTGCAAAAAGCATATTAGCTAAAACATGATTTAAAAAGCAAGATCTGCAGCCAGAGATTACGCTCGGGCTTTTACAAGGAAAACAATTTTCAGGCTGCCCGTGTTGAAGGCAATCTCCGAGCAAGTAATTTCACAACATCCATCGAGCTGTCTCATTAAAAAGCCATTGCCCTATTTATGGCACACTTCCCTCTGCAATCCCTTCCTTTCTGGTTTTCCTCTCCTTTTTTTATTAATTAATTTTCTCCTATTACAAAGCAACAGCCTCCTATAAACCTTTAGATGCTCCACTTCAGATTCCAGGATATAACCTTATAGGAACAGGCAGTGATGCAGAATTACTCCTCAACTTTACCTCACCCCTTTTCCTTCCTCTTGGCTTAATGTCCCTGGGAGGGAATCAGCTCCTTCTGCAGATGAGAAAATGAGGTTTTAAGAACTAAAGGACAATGCAGTCACTGATTCCCTGCAGGAGTGATGTCTACAAAGCAGCTAACAGCCCGCTAATGGTGTATCATCTCATGCCTGTAACCGACTTTTATTAAGGGAAAGGTATCATGCTGCAGGTCTCTTTTCTCCCCAAAACAGAAAATTCAGGGTCTTTCACCAGATGACCTGTAAACATGGGAATAAAGCAAATGGAAAGACCTCCCCGGTTTCTGAGCACACACAGTGCTCTGAAAGAAGCATTAACCCTGAGAAAAACCTGTGCAGGAGAACAACTGTCTCTATTACCACAGCCAAAATGAATCAAAACCCACATCATGGAGCCCAGTTGGGTGTGCCCAGTACCCCCAGTGCTGTATCGCCCCAGTCAGCTGGAGAAGTATTCCTCAATCCAGTCCCCAGTCCCCCAAAGACTTCTACCTCACTTCACACAAAGGGATGAGCCAAAGGCACCCATGCCATGGTCTGCTGTGCCCTGTTCCACACACACACAGGCCTTTGCAGGGTGCAGATTCTGTGCTGGAAGAACTGGCACCATTTCAGGTTTCTCTATTCACTTTTATGCTGCTGTCTGCCCTTCTGCAGACTCCTCTTGGTTTCCTTCCAACACTCTGCATGGGGAGCAAATGTAAACTGAGCTGAAATTGTGCATCTTTGCATACAGACCTTCCAGGCCACTGCAGAACTGAGGCTCCAGTTTCTATTACTTCATTTATCAGCCAATTTCTAGGCAATTTCATTTCCTTGAAGCTATCTTTTCACAGAATCATAGAATAGTTAGGGTTGGAAAGGACCTTAAGATCATCTAGCTCCAGCGTTTGTTCCATTATGGCAAAGGCTCCAGCACAAGAGATCAGTAATCAAAAAGGGCTTGGTTATCTCTTTTTTTCCTCCTTTCTTTTTCTTTATAACTTTTTTGGGTGGGTTAGATGTTCAGCTAATTTTAGCAAGGTGTTTTATGGATCTCTTTGCATGAACACCTCCTCTTTCCTCACAAATCCTGCTCTATCATCTCCATTCCACCTTGGTCAGGTTTTGCTTTGCCCTTTTTCATGCTGACCCAGGAAAGCACTGAGGGAATCACCTGGGTTCTGCTGGAACAGCTTCATGGTCCTTCTCCCATGTGATGACAGGGGTGGGCAGTCCTTCAATGCGACACTCAAACCTGGCCATGCCATTTTCTTCCACTGTCTGTGACTCCGGCTGTTGGAAAAAGCGTGATAATGCTGGGGAAAGAAGAAGGAAAAGGAAGTTAATAACTCAGTGTTTCTGCTGAGGAATGTAAGCTTGTGATGATGTCTGAGTGAAGAGAAAGGCTTCTCTCTCCTGAAGACAGCCTGAAATGTAACTCCTCACCTCCCTGTGCCCTTACAGACCCTCAGCAGTCCTAACAACAGTAACTGAAGGGTTTCAATGTGCAAATTTGCTTCTTGCCTCATTTTCTCCTTTAGGGCAACTGTGAGAGAAAAGACAGGCAGTTTCAGCAGCTACCATCCTAAATCGCTTCCTCTTCTGTTCACTTGCTCCATTAGGGAAGGACATGTAGAATGAGAAAAAGAAGAAGGGAAATGCCACGAGCCTGAGAGATGAGAGTTTCCTTTTGCCTTGCAGCATTCCTGCAGCCACAGGAAATTGAAGCAAGGCAAAAGGAAGAACAAAGCCAGATGTCAAGTTACTTATACTGGGGGCAGTTGTTTTGTATAAGTAACAACCGTCCACAGGCTGGCAGTGCTGGGGACTCAGGGAAGAGACCATAAGGGTTATGATCCTCCTCCTCCACAGTGAACAGCTGTGCCTGCAGAAACCAACTTCATCCTACTCCAGCAGATGAGATGCAGCCAAGGAGATGCAGGCACAGACACCTTGCTAAGAGGAGGATGGATTTCATACATGCTGGGCACAGCTCTCCAAGGCTCCCCCCGCTTAAATGCCACTTCCTATGCTAGAGAGGCTGAATTTGCTTCGAAGACAAAGCACTAAGGTTTAAGATTGCTCTTGGACTGCACCCTTCCCATCCTTCATACACAGCATCTCATCTTCCTCCCCTCCACACACACAGCAAAGCCCAGCAGAGCAGGAGTCCTCCCCCTGGGGCTGCAGCATCTGTCCTATCACAGCATAAACCTGAAGGCATCTCAGTCACAGTGAAGCTTTGAATATGCATGCAGGCTCCTGGATGGGAGCAGAAGGCTGGTATTCTTCTCCACCAACACTGGCTTCTCCTTCCCACAGTCTCTGTTACAGCCTTTGCTGTTAAACGTGCTCTGACACACAAATTCAGCCAGCAATGCCATGAAACAAGAGCCAGAAATCCTGATCGTGGCACAAGAAACATCAATTCCAGCCAGCAAACAGGCTTGACTGCAAGGGCCAAGCCCAGCACTGTGCTTCTAAGGACCCCAAGTGACCTTCTGGTCCTCCCACCACCGCTTCCCAAGCACATCCATCACTGCTTGGGATTCTACAGGACTCCAGAAGTGAAGTTCCTTTGCACTGCACACACACACTGTATTGAAGCATCAGCTTGAGCAAGTAAGCACGGGTCTGAAAATGAAATGCTTTTTCATGACCCATTCTAACCTCGGCTGGCATTAGTGGTTTTCTTTAATTCAAATGGTTATCACATGTTTAAAACAACTCGCTGCTCTCCGCAGCAGCTACGGATCCAATTCTCCCACCAGCTGTCCACCAAGGCTCATTTTTCACTTCAATTCCATCCAAATGGCAATGGAAAATGTTTTCCTGGAAAAAGACATTAACATGGAAGGGCCCCAGTTCAGGCAACGGCTTCAGTACCTTCAAATACACACTGCAGACCAGCTAACACAGCCTCATTTCTACAGATTACAACATCTTTCAAGCTCATGTTAATAAAACTTGCTGAATCCAAGTGCTTAGAAGAGAATCCATCAAGTGCCAGCACACGTCCAGGACAGCACCATCAAAACAACCTTTCCCTGGCAGCAGAAATCCTTAATGCTCTTTCCTGTTATTCCCTTTTCATCCTACAAGTGTAAATGAGAACACTCTGGCAGGCTCTGAAGGGTCATGTACCCGGAAAGGTCACGACAGGAGGCAGAATCCTTCTCAAAAGATGAAATCCGTAGCTTGTGTTTCCTCTGCTTCGCGTCAGGTCACTTGTCTCTCTTCTGCTCATTATTAAATGGCATCACCTAAGCTGATACAATGAAGTCCCAAAGTTTACAGCACCTTTAGAGCAGTCTCCAGAGAGGGGAGAACCAAAGTAGCATGTGGTGGGCACAAACAGCAACCCCACAATCAGCAACAGCAGCAAACAGGCTCCATAAATCCCAGTGGGCAGCTCCCCACTCTCTTTTCTCTCCCTCAAAGCTCCATGCCTGGATATTCTGTACAGGTTGGTAGGAGGTGCAGGATGCTTAGAGACTGAGGCTTAACTGGGCACCTTTTGGCCTGAAGTGCAAAGGCAGACAAAAGGGGACAGTGCCTCACTGGGTTCACCTCCATCCAGCCCCATCTGCCTGCTGGCTGGGCTCTGGAATGGCTCTTCAGAAGCAAAGAGCCAATAAATGCCCCCGTGACAGATCTGTCATTAGGATATGAAGCAGTGTGACTGACCAGTGACTCTGATGAGGGAGCTCAGCATCCCTCTCGCTCCAAACAGAAGCAGCCAGGAACAGCCAGGCTTCCCCAGCAGAGCCAGCACAGGCTGAGAGCTCCATGGGGGCTGAAGGCTCAAACCTGGCACTGCAGAGCAAACTGTGGTTTGTCTGTTAGTGCCTCCTTGTGATAACACCTGGGGCAGGATTCGGAGGCTGCTGAAGTCCAGGCAGATGATGTCAGTTGCTCTTCCTTTATCCAACAATGCTGTAATCCTGTCATAAGCCACCAGATTTTGTTCTCAGAAAGAAACATTAAAACACGGTAAGAATGGTGTGAAGGTTTCTTTGATGCAGAAATGAACAGGAACCCTGGATCTAGCACTGGCAAGGTCAGGCAGAGACAGACTTGCTGGCCAGGCTCATTGGTGCTCCAAAAGCATCCTCTGCAGCTGGCTGGGGCTGAGATAACACATGCTGTGATCCCCTGTGTTCCTCCTCTCTCAGCACCTACAGGGTTACCCAACCTAGGCTCAGAGCTGAGCTGCAAACAGCAGAGGAAACAAGAGAATCAGCCAGAGCAAGGCAAACCTGTTGTGGAAGGAGAGGATGGGAAAGCAAGTCCTGCTACTCTGACCCACTGCGCAGACATGCATGTAGGTCACAGTGAGCATGGGTCCAACACTCTGCTCACCCCAGGGCCACAGGGATCCTTAGGAGGGGCTTAGGACACATGTTCTGATGGAAGGGAAGAGTGCAGAAGTGCTGCAAAGCGAGAGGTTTTCATGTAAGGAAGCAGGGAATAAAGATGCTTGAAGGCAAAAGGGAAACAAAGAAGACAAGATACATACTCCACATGATTTTCAACTTCTCAGCTAGGGTTTAGCTTGCAAAGCCAATTCCAAGTCACCGAACACCTCCCAGCCCCATTGCACTGATTATCCTGAACACCTTAATAGGCCACTCAGTAAAAATTACTCACTGCAGGTGAGAAGGTGAAGAGCATTACAGCAAATTGCCTTCAGCAACATGCCAAAGCCCCAGGCTCTGCCTTCAGGAATGGAGCATGCAGCTCCCTCCCCACTGACATGTTAAACCCAGCTGGACCCAAGCTGTGTGTGCCAAGGCCTTCAGTTGGGAGCCCAGGGGTGGCTGCAGCATGGTGGAACATACCACCCTCCCCCTCTCCCAGCACACTGATCCCTACAGGAGGCCGTGAGCTTGGAAAGGCTGCCAGCCAGCAACACTACACCCCAGGCAGAAAATGCAGTCTATGCAAGGAATTCAGCCTTCTGAAACAGGCTTGCTGCTCTCTCCCACAGCGCTTTGCCCCCAGACCCCATGTGCTCATCCTCTTTGTACCTCTTGTAATTACTAGTAGGTTATTTCTAAGATGAGGGCAGCATCAGCCCCCACTGGGGTCACATACACTGCTGGTACCATCCACATCTGAACATCTCACCTCTGAACAGGTCATGGGCTTCAAGGGAAACACACACAGAAAGTCATGGGAGCAATTTGCCACGGCCCCATAGCACGGTGGAGGCAGAGCCAGAGCAGTGCTGGGTCTGCAGGGCCACATGGCAGCACAGGACCAGTGCTGCCCAGCTAATCCATACAGCACTTGCTTCAGAGATGCACATCTTCAGAGATGCCAGTTCCCAACCTCCCATCTGAACGTCCCATCTGTGGATGGTCCAGAGCCTTCATCTGCCAGAGGTTCTCCTGCCCAGCCTGGTTCTGCCTCCAATCACTGGCCCTCACTCACCTATGCATCTAACCCACAAAACAGCACGAAATCCATAAAACAAATCCAGTTTTCCTTTCCTCAAATCCCAGACACACTGCTGGGCACAGAGAAGAGATGCTCTTCTTGTGGAGAGGGGATCAGGAGAGCCCATGTGCACTGATTCCTGCTGTGGCCTGCCCCTGCAGGAGCAGAACACACCAAGGCTCTCCTGTACTCGTTGCCAGCAGCCACGCAAGGCAGCCCCGTTCCCTCCAGGCACAGCAAACGTCTTCATCTGACAGCCACAATTACTGTAATTTTCTAGAACCTCCCTCGCACAAAATGTTTAAGCTGAATTAACAGCTTTAACAAATCCTCACAAATGCAGTTATTAACAGGTAGAAAGCTACACCTTCCACAACTCAAATAACGCCCCTGGTATTTCCATGTGTGAGCACACAGGGCTCGGAGGAACCCACAACCCTAACTCAGCAGCATCAGCAGCTGCTCACTGCACAGCTCGCACTGAGAGCCAGTGCAGACTCACTCCTCACTGGCCACAGCCACCACTGGCATGAGCTATGGATGGGGGACCACAGCACCCTCTTCTCCCTCCACCCAGTGCTCTTGGTTGCTGGGAATGCTGGAAGAGAGCCACATGTTCATGCAGCAGAACATGGAGCTGAAGACCTGGGTCACGCTGGAAGGGGGAGGATGGAAGTCATCAGTGTCACAGCCCACACACACCATGCAGCACCCATCACTCCAGCCTGTCTGCTCCAAACACCTTCTCCCAGCATCCAGGCTCACTGGTGCCTGGTGCATCCCCTCCCTCCACTGGGGAGCCAGCAGCCCATATAAAGAGGTGCTAGAGCTGCTCTCGGGGCTGTCAGGGGGCAGAAGCAGCCTGAAACACAGCCTGAAACACAGCAGATGACACTAACAGCACAGAAGTGCTGAGAAAGGCAGGAAATATGTGAAACCTCCCTCATGCACCAGTAACCAAGACAGGGACTCAGCATGGCATGAGAAGAGGAATTTATGCCCACCACCACCTTTCCTTAAGAAAAGCAGTGCAGGACTCATCCACACCCCCCCAGCAGCAGCTTTAGCACCAACTGCAAAGGGAGTGTGCTGGGCCTTCAGCTGCCCTGCCACAGCATCCTGGTGACACCAAGTGCTGTGTATATACAGGGCGAGTTAGTCATCAATCAATCAAGGTATAAAAAGCCACAGGAGGTGACTTGGTAGTCCAAACACCCAACTGTCCTTACACAGAATGCCCCACAGCCCTGAATGGGATCCCCAGCCCAGAGAAGGAAACACACTGCAGGTCAGAAGCAGGAGCTGATGGCAAGGATAACATATCCCACCTGCTGAACAGGTTTTCTTCCATTGCCCCCAGTTCAGCAGCGCCCAGGGCAATCAGCACAAAGACTGGCTCCAGTAAACAGCTTTGGATACTGTATTCAGCAGCAGGAGGAAAGAAAACGCAGGCCTTTCCAATCCTCATGTGCAGCAGCTGAATGCTAATGCAGGGAGTGCTCCTGCCCAGCCCACAGAGCAAATCGAAGTGAGATGCATTTCATTAATCAATTCCCTCGCTGCTCTCCATTCAGAAATGAGTGTGTTGTGTGAGGTGCATGCATGTGCCACAGGAGCAGCACTTTAACTGTGCTGATGGTAATAAAAGGAGACAGATGAGTAGAACAAGGAGAGAGTTCACCTGAAATGGTGAATATGGTGCAAATGCTAACACAAGTCACCCCTAAAAGGGAATATATCCTAATTCAGGGTGGCTGAGACTGGGGATAGAGCAGCCAAATAAATCCTCCTGGATTAATAACACCATTTCTACTTCAGGTCTCCCACCTCCCCAAACATGTATGTGTTCAGGATCCCTGACTCCATCTCCACAGCCCTCAGGGGTCCCTTCAAGTAATGAAATCCTGGAACCAGCTATTTATCTGGCACTATAAACCACTGAAAGAAGGGAACAGGAGGGATGGCTGACCAGCAATCTGTGGGTGCTGCATGTTAAACATGATCTGGCAAAAGCTTCATCTGTCATCAGGAGTGCTGGTTTCTACAGCACAGTGCCCACAGACTGAAACACACACTTAGCCAAACATGGACCTGCCTGGGGTACCAGAGGCTAAACACATCACAGTGTGAAGTGTGTGTCAGGGCATCCAGGCTGCATCTTCACCTGCCACAGCTCTGAGCAAGTACAAAAGCACCTCATCAACATTTCCGTAAGTCACTCTGCTAGACAGAAGTGTTACTGTATTTGCATGATTTACTAACCTCACCTGTTTGGTAGGTGAAGGAATCATATACTGGCACTCTCACACTTAAAATAGCTCAGAAGCCATTCCTGGGTACAAAGGAGTTTTATCCTTGAAGGCTGCACAGTTCAGATCTTGAAGTGTTGTTCTCAGAGATCAAAATGGGAAGAGCCTGAATAGCCCTTTCTTTCATCTCTTCCATTATAAAGAGATATTAACCTCACAAGACAGTCCTGACAGCCTCTTTTGTCATGTAGGCAGCTGTCTGTCTCTCCTAGTCTCAACTGTCCCAGCCTCCACCCTGCTCTTCACCATCTGGAGTTTTCCTTGGGAGTTCAGAGGTTGGCACCATGCTGACACAGGGTACATTCTGCCTGTTGGGAAACCCACTGGCACCTACTGCATTCACCAGAAACAGGGGGAGCTACGGCTGCTTGGATCTGCCCTGGTCTCAGCCCTCCTTACTCAGCATCAAACTCCCCAAAACCCCTCTACACTCCTCCCCAAGCTGTGCTGACTGTTCACCAGGGAACCCAGAAGAGACCAAGGGTGACCTGCAGGCAGCTGATGTGCATGGCTAAAGCCAGTCCTTCCAGCTGTCCCCACACAAGTAATGGGGCTGCATTCCTGCACACACCATCCACAGGTACTTGAAGGCAGAAAAAGGGCAGTGGGTGCTTTCTCCCAACCACCTCCCCATCACCAAGCCCCTTAGCATCAGGTGGTGCTCACTTCAGCTCAGACTCTATGGGAGGCAGATGGTCTATACAGATACCAGGAGGGGCAAAAAGAAAACCCACAAAACCCCCAGCACTTACTTGAAAATCTGACTGCAGCCGTTTGACTGGTGACAGCCCCGAGGGAGCTGTGAGACACACAGGAGTAATTACCCTCAACACCAGTCTTCTCGGGGGATTTACTGTCCTTTGCCGCACCCTGGGATGAAATGAAGAGTGATCCATTTGGAAGCACGTGCAGATGTTCCTGCTCCACTAATGGAAACCCATTCTTCTTCCATGTGATATTGATCACCTGCTCTGCAGGGGCCAGGTTACAGTCCAAAACCACGACTTGGTTCGGCTCCAGTATCACCTTTGCAGGACCAGCACTACAGCTCAGCTCCACAGAATCCCCTTCCAACAGCCTCCCTGCAAAGACAAGACAGTGTTACAGTACAGGTTTCTTTCCTTCATTAATCACATCCCAATTTACAGTTTTACAGAGAGGGAAGCATGGTTCTCCAGGAGTATGGATGGAGACAACCGGTGAAATTCAGCCCTGCTAGGTGAGCAGCACCTCCCATGACCTGTGGATTTCATTCTCCATCATACATTCCTATGTGTGCACAAACCACACCATTTCTGCCCTTTCTGTCCACACTTGCTTCTTCCAGGACTGAAGCAGAGAAGAACAGCTAGAAAAAGGTGAAATGATGGCAAGAGGAAGCACAGAAGATGCAGTAAAGGCCCTGATGTGCCACGGCTGCTTATGACAAGCGAGGGTTTCCTCTCAGCTGTCTGCATACCAGAGCCTCCTTCGAGGCTGATCAACACCCACAAGGTGACTCACTTGGTACCCCAGTGCCAGTGATCACAACTTGGTTGCAGTAGTTCCTCCTGAGGGGAAGTAAAAACTCAAGCCCAGTTGGGAATCCAGAAGGACAGCATCTCCCAATGTTCATGAACTGAGAAACTAATTTCACAGGAAACCCAAAAGAATGGCTAAAACCACAACCTGCTGTCTCTGAATGTTTAATCCCAAATAAGTGAACCCAGAATGAGAATGGATGATGCACTTTCCCCACTAGAAAAGGATATTCCAGCTGCAAGCAGACAGTACCCACAACATGCCCCTAAGCAACCCACCTAATGCAGCGGGAGGCCAGCAGTGAGCTGAGCCAAACAGGTCTTGGTGTGGCTGATCTCCAAAGCCATGTACTCGAGGGGAGCTCCACCTCTGCAACAATGCTCAGCATTTCCTAACACGATATTGCCATTAATAAAATGCATTTGCCGTTAGAGTTCTCCAGAGACACTAAGTCAATGTTAGCTGGCAGCGCTGCTTCCACACACCAGCAATTTCAATCTCTGCTGTGCTCAAACCATCACCATCCACTCTTTTTATGGCTCTGCTCCAAATTATTTTGTCATTGCTCCAATCAGAAATGTTTCCTGCCTCTATAACAAGTTTATCAACACTGGATATGAACCACATGGCTCCCTGCCCGTCTCCTATCGCAGAAAGCTACAGATTAATTTTATAGGAATTCAAACACCCTATTAAACCTGCTACTACCTACTGCTGATAAAAGGGCTGCATGTGAAGGAGCGTGTGTTAAGCATGCAATTAGGGGCAATGACACGCAAAATTACACATGCGGGGAGATGGAATCTTTCCAAGGCGTGTGCTGGAAACTGCAGGTGCCCCTGAACGAAGGACCTAAAGGACTGAACCCTGTCCACATGTGGGCTGCTTCTGTGCTCATTCCAAGGATATAAACTTGTGAGGTTTGCTGTCATTGCTGACTTGCAGAACGACCACCTAGAACTTGATGTTGGCCAGCTATGTCCTTCAGTGATGAGGAGGCTATACCAGAGTCCTACTCATCTGCTGCCTGTTGATGGCCAGTGTGGGACAGAACAGACCCTGGCTCGAGTCATCTTCATTAGGACATCCAAGGGACAATCTCCCAGTCCACAAAGCCAACCCCCAGCAGGATGCAGAGCTGCATGTCACACTGTGCTAATGCAACAGCACCAAACACGTGTGTGGAAGGTGACATGGCCAAACACAGGAGAGGGTTCAAAGACTGAGGCTGGGGTAAGGACAGGAGGCTCACTCAGAGCTGGAGCCACAGTGCTGTTGTGAGAACCCCCATCCACAGAGGAGCAGTGACCCAGACACTCCTCTGAAGGGACGTACCTACAGCAGCTGCTCCTGGCAGCCTGTCACACAGGGCTTAGTCAGCCTGTGTGTGAACACCCCCTCCAGGAGGTAGGGCTGTGAAGGCAAAGGCATGTGATGCAGAGCTCATTTCAAAAGATGTTGAAACTTTGTTTGCTAAAGTCTTACTCCTTTGCTTTTCCTTAAATCTGTTGTCTTTGGAAGCACAAGTAGAGACTGAGGAACCAAGGAATTCATTCAGGTCACAGGTTGGTTCCCATAGCCAACGGCTCCAGCTTTCTCTTTGCATCTTTCTCCTAAACTCCTTTATAGACCCCTCTCAGCAGTGACACACCTCAGACAGTCCTTATGCAGCACCAACATTATGGGCACCAATCTGCCTGCACCTACACTTACCCTGTGTCAACGCTGACCCTCCTACAAGGCAGCAGGCCTGGGTGGGCATGGCTACGTGGAATCTGTTGGCTCTGCATGCTGAGCATCCCACGTTGCCCTCTGCCACCACACCACGGCTTCATCTGCTCCATATGCTCCTGCTCTGCAGCAGCCACTCCTATTCCTCGCTTGGGGAATCAGCCCATAGAACTGTCCTATTTTCTGTTTTCTTCAGGCAGCAATTAAAATGCCATTTAGCTGAAAATACTCCTCCTCCTCTTGCAAAGGTGAAGCGCGAGGGGCCAGCTGGCTGGCTCAGGCAGCCAGGAATAGAGCAGGGATCTGCAGTGCAGCTTCCCACGCCAGCGCAGGTTGCTGAGAAGCAATTATCAGCCTCCCAAACTTCAATCCCTTAAAAATCAACTCAACCAACTCCAGCAGGGTAAGAACAGGCAGCTCCAGACTCTGCATCACAGCAGAAGTGTTTGGGTTTCTAAAACATGTGATGATGTTTCTGTATCCCTAAATATCATCCTGAAGTTAAAACCTACCTGGATCTAAGCTGCTGGTTGGTACAAGAGAGAAAAAAGAGTTGGTTATACAATGCAGTGATGAACTGCAGAACTCACCCACACCAAACAGCCTGGTTCAGGTCTGTCTCTGCTGTACCAAGAGAGAAGAAATGACTGTTGGACAGATATGCATTTGAAGCTTGGACCTCACAGGCCAAGGAGCACACTCAGCAAGGAACATACTAACACCAGGAGCAAAGGATCCTCCAGCAACCAGCATGGTCCGTTTCTATCATCAATACTTGGTGCACTTGCTGAGCTGGTCATGCCAATACCATCTCCCTGGCTATTGACAGGAGGAGATTGCCTTCTTTCATGCCTTCACAGCAATAAACACAATTGCACAACATCTATAAAGAGCAAATTCCTCTGTCCTGGGATCTTGTTCCAACCACATAATCCACCCAGTAATGGCAGAAACCACTTACAAGCAGCCAAGCTGCAGGGTATCAGTATGTTTCTACTTACAAGAGTCTACTGCATCACCAAGCAAGGAAGGCTCCACACAATGGTGAGAGCTCGTGACCATACTCAAACCACTGCTCTTTATTCTAGGAGCACCAGAAATGTGTCTAGACCAAGAAGCTACATAAAACCCCAGATGTACTCACAACCCTCCAGGCTCAAACTGAGCACCTGCCAGAAGCCCATGACAAGGTCAAAAGTACGGGCAACCCATCACTTAGTGCAGCTTGGGAAGGCTTCCAGCTGGACAGATGAAGCCCCCAAGCAACATCAGGCTGCTTGATCTGCCCCAAATCAGCCAGCTCCTTCCTGCCCTTTTGGCCCCAAAATACTGCAGGCTCTTGTGGATGGCCCATTTGCACAAACAGAGGTTGGAGCAGCAGGGCTGAGGACCTGAACTTGGCATTGCAGAGAGCCCCACTACAATTCCTGTCCTAAGATGTTCAAAGAACTGTATAAACACTGCCTGATTAAGGAAAAAATACCTTCTAGGCTCTCAAAACATAGGAGGAGGTCTGGTTCAAAACACTGCACTAAATTAGCAAGCCTGACAATGAGATAAAAGCCCCTTCAAGGGAAAGGATCAGAAGAGAGTAAAATTAGTCCAAGTGAGATCAAAGACAAAGGAAATCAGGAATGTTAAGTGCTTACAGAAGCTGCTGACTACTTCCAACCTCCATCCTTCACCATAGTGACAGGAACGGATGCAACCCTGTTTAAACACACAGCACACGCTCGGCAGCCTCCTCCTCACCTTCATCCTCTTACCTGCCAGAGGTAATGTTGTGATGAATGCAGTGCAGGCTACCCAGAACAGCCACTGCCTCAGCCAGCAAATGCAGGACTCCAACGGGCATCAATGACAACACGAAAATAGGCTTCAAGTCAGAAGCCAGACTTTGTGTGTATCACTTCAAGGCAGGTTTCAGCTCCAGACCTGCACTTTGGAGCCAGAGGGCTTTTTGCCTTTGCCTCCTCCTAGATGTAGTTTCAGTCATGAAAGTTCAACAGAACCATAAGTTTTCAGCTCATGGATAGCTAAATTGAGGCCAAGGAACCCTGTGCAGTGGTGCCCTACAGAGAGCAACATCATATATACATTCAAAGCAGGCTTCTACATCACAGCACACACTGTCTGCCTACCGTCTATCCAGAGACAACCCAACACAACTGAGGACATCTCAAGATACTTCTCTGGGTGAAAAGGGGACAGAAGCAGAGTGCTGAGTTGCGAGAAGAGAGGAACTGCATAGCCCATGTCCATCCAGTCCTGGGTAACAGCAGAACTCACACCAAACTCCACTAAGCCCAGCAAAGCACTGAGCTATTCCAAGGTGGACATCACCAGCTTTGAGACTGTAAATGTACAACTACACACTTACATGTAGCTCTATACCACACACACATGCAGTCACACACACAGAGTTCTAGGGGAATGCAGATGTATTCCAATGTAGAGCATGCCCTGAAACGGTGGGTCTTTGATGCAGCAAGTTAAAAGCATTTTGTTTCCATGAACATTGTATTTGCTGACCCAGGCTCTGCAGGGTTTCTTTCCTCTCTCCTGTGCTGTTAATCCCTAGGCTACATTACACACAAAAACAGCCTAGGAGAAAAATGTTCTCCTCTTCCCATCTATTTCCTCACTTCCATCAGCCATCCATCCACCTCCAGTGGCCAGGCACAGTGAAGCAAACAGTCTCTTGTTGAGTGGCATAAAATAACAGGGCGATTCAGACGAACAAAGGCTCTACAATCTTCAAGGCACCAAGCTGTCTTGTGCCCTCGTGGGAGCACAGCCCCTGCCAGCAGCGGGCTTCATTCCACATCCAAGCAGGCATCTGAAAATCCACTTTAAACCAGCCAACATCTCCCTTCCCAACTCACCCGTCTCAATGCACAGCCAAAAATACCTTCTATCATCTCCTCTCCTTGACACCAAACGGAGGCAGGAATGGCTCAATTTACCACTGAGCAAAGGGGAAAAAGAACCAACTCTGTTGGGTTTATGATTTCAAAACTATAAATAAGTGATGCCACACAGATTTGACTGATTCCTAGCACAAGTACTTGGTCAGAGGCAAGACCCTCAGAGCAGTGTTTTCACATGCAAGACACACAATACTTTAAGCCCATAGATCTGACGGGACCACACCATGGCTGAGAATAGCACACAACCTCACTTGTGTCCTTGTACATAGGGTTATTTCCCTTCCATGGGCTTTAACCACTTAAATGAGGAGGGAAGACCTAGACAAGGGAGATGCCTGTCCTGGTGACATTTTGGCTATCAGCAGTAATCACACCCTTGAGCTCTGTTACACAGCACGAGCAAATGACATGTTACTGTTCAACAGGAGACAAATGGCTTTGTTTTGGAGGAGGATGAGGTGTGTTTTAGGAATTACTTTCAAATCAAAACACTCAGGCATAAGCCACAAGGGATGCATTTCTATGCTCCTGGTTTCGTACAGCACATGGCTGTATAAGCCCTGAGTAAGGTCATGAGTAAACTTACCACCAGCTCCCAATGAGCACATCACCACGAGGACACACACGAGGCCATACAGCTGGTTCAGACAGCCAGCGTGTGCCCCAGCTCCCAATGCAGCACTGCTATAAACTCAGCACATTAACCCATCCCAGTTACACAGCACAGCTCAGGCTCTTCTCTACTGGTGTGAGAACAGCCCCGACAGCTCCATGGTCACAAACATGTCACCAACCAGGCTACCACCCAAAGGAGTTGTCCGAAAGGCAGCCAGAAATGTTGTATTTGGGGGGGATGCTCTGTCTTCTCTTCAACAAACTGATTCAGCTGCGGGAAGTCAAGGAGATTTAGGTACATACAATATCCCAAGGCAAAATCATCCCTACAAACCCCAGCCCATTCCCACAAACACCCAGCCCAGCAATTACAAGGTGTAGACCTTCACTTCAAGGCAGGGGTGGCCAATCTTTAGCACAGCTATGAGGCCCCACAATCAACCCAAGGACAGGACCCAACCCAAAGCAGCTAAACCACTGACAGCTCCCAGTGCCTTCACATGAAAACCCTCCAACACTTCCAGCCCAAAGCAAATAACGCTGCACCGAGCCAGACAGGACCCATTACAGCACAGGCCTTGGGAGATTAATACTTCACAGAGAACAAAGTACAAGGGTTTCTAATCTGACACACTTCCAGAGCTGACATCACTTCTAGTTCTTGGCAGCCAGAGGTTTTCCTGGGGAGCTGCTGTTGTGCTGCAGGTCCCACAGCCTGGAGCCTGGCCAGCGCATTTCCTATTCCACACACATCTGGCACTTTGGAACTGCCTTGTGCACCTTGCAGAGCTCCAGCCAAAGGAAACCTTCCCAGGAGCAAGGAAAGTGGCCCAGCAGAGCACTGGGTCACTGTGTGTGTTCTGTGGGATAACAGGGAGTCAGGGGAAAGGGCTCCTCTCTCCCCTCCGCATCCCACAGGAGGTGGCAGGAATTCAAAGTGCAGTTGAGCCTCTGCCCTGTCGCCTGTCTTAATTTATGTATTTACTTTGGATGCTGAACTCGTGGAGCTCAACAGGCACAATTAATCTCATTTAATCAGGAGGGAATAACACAGGAGAAAAGTGGACTTACTACTTCCCAAGGGTTTTCCTATCCCTCAGCAAGCCGACTACTGTGCCATTGTTCTGCTCAATGTAACCTTCTGCTGATGCTCTTCAGAGGCTCTTAGAGCTGTAAAAATCTTTACGTTCTCATTGTCTAATTCAAAGGGTGACTATACTTCAGTGTGTCCCCATTAAAGCAACACAAAGCCCTCTTTCTTCTTGGAAACCTTACGCATGGACAATTAAAAGTCAATAGCTTGGTCTCAGCCTGTTTTTAGGGCAACTGCATTTGGCAAGTGGTGACCCAGAAAGAAATCTGGATGCAGGTCTCTGATGAAGTCTGCACTCGGGGTGCTCCGAAACATCAGCACTGAAAGCAGAAGTGGAGGAGCTCTGGGGCTGGAG
Organism: Melopsittacus undulatus; assembly: GCF_012275295.1. Taxonomy (NCBI): domain Eukaryota; kingdom Metazoa; phylum Chordata; class Aves; order Psittaciformes; family Psittaculidae; genus Melopsittacus; species Melopsittacus undulatus. Next base: position 2,654,938 of record NC_047535.1, on the reverse strand, counting down.
TACCCAACTGCCATGATCTCTATAGAGGAGAAGGCTGAAAGAGGAGCTGGGCACCTAAATCCCTTTGTGCATCAGGTCTGCAGCCTCCCCATGGCAAAGTAAAACAGAAAATGTTTTTCCACTCAGTTGTTAACAAGGCCTGTGAGACAGAGAGGTCAAGAGCTCTACATTCCCTTCCCGGTCACCAGATGTTACTGGAACTTTCCACCTTGTATTGGCAACACAAACGAGCTAAGAATAAGAAAGTTACACCTTCAGCCTCTGTTTAGCCTCTCTGGAACAAAAGGCTCCTAAAACTATCTCCAGGGCTGGTGGAAAAACCATTTTATTAACGCTTTGACAGCCATGTACAGCAGAGTGGTTCCAGTACTGAGCAGCACTCAGCAGTGGGAAGCAGGCTGCCTTCTTCTCATCCTGCATGGAAGCAAGCTAGATGGTTTATTTAATAATGCAACATCTCCCACTGCTGCAGGAATATCTACCCAGCTGGCAGCAAGGGGCTCTCAGATCATCCCCTGTCACTAAGCAGATGCCAGCCTTTCACAAGCAGCTGGGTGCCAGACCAGCACTGTGCAGCAAGAGACAGCACTCAGAGACTGTCACAGCATCCTTGCATCAAGGGGTAGGGTACAGTTGGGGTGGACAGGGCTTGGAGCAACCTGGTCTAGTGGAAGATGTCCCTGTCCATAGCAGGGGGTTGGAACTGGATGAGCTTTAAGGTGCCTTCCAACCCAAACCACTCTGGATTCTATGAGCACTGACCAGGCAAGCTCAGCTCCATCCACACACAGTCCAGTGGAAGTGCCCCGGAGCAGGCTGCTGAGCACAGGCTTGGCCATCCCATAGCCTAGGCCAGTCTCAACAGCTCAGTAAAGTATCACCTGATTTCTAGAGCAGACTAAATACTCCAATGCTTCTGTAGAAGCATCAGGCTTGCCCAGATACCCTATTGTATCTACACATAATGCCTAGCAGATAAACACAAAACCAGTTCTCACAATTCAGCTCAGTTTCATTGACATGTGTTATTCTGATGTATCTCCCTGCAAACAAATGATCCACAAAGATGAAACAAATCAATAGCAGCAATAATTTATTCATCATGTTGAATTGCCATTGGCAATCATAATGGTAAAGTGCTTGACTCTTTCACAAAGGTTAAACCTTTGTATTTTCTCCTCTCTGCCCCCAGAAATGCTTCCGAAACAGCAGCTGAAGTCTAACAAGTCTAGATTTTGGCTTGCTCTAAACTGCCTTTTTCAGGTCTTGTCCCCAGGGAGTCCTGCACTACTGAGCTGTCCCTGTGTACAGCAAGATCAGCATCAGCCTCTCTTGAATTGAAGGATGCTAATTTAAATTGCCAAAGTGACTTAAGCACTAAAATCCCTGCAAACCTCTTCACAACCTGTGACACTGCAGTCCCAGGGAGGACTGACCTGCCTCTGTCTCTTTCCCCCTGCTCCACACCAAGCACACTGAACTTCAAGCTCTGCTCTAGGAGCAGGTCTGAGGAAGCCTCCATCTCCCAGCTGTCATCTTTCCCTTCTTCAACAGCCCAGAAGGAACAGCTTGAAACGACCTCTGCAGAAGCTGCTGCCAGCGTGGGATGCATGGGGAGCTCAGGTCAGAGCCTTAGGTTCGCATTCATAAATCTACAGTGGAGAGGCATATTAAAATTACAAGCTTGAACAAGCACACTGGAACAATAACACATCAGAGTCCTGTAATTGGGCCCTGAAATACACTTAGTGAAAAATACAGACCAGCTGCAATGTTGGAAATGCTCCTAATGCAATCCAAGGTAATTATTGGTAACAGACCATCAAACAAGTGCATTAATATGCTCTGATCAGAGAGAGAATCAGATGGACAGTCTGGCACAGCAGCTTGTACCTGCAAATTATGTAAATTATTTGAAAGAGCAAAGCCCCAAAGCCCTAGAAACACTAACTCTAATGAAAGTTATTAAATGCTATTTTTGTTATCTGCTGGTGTTAACATTAGAAGGCCCATTTGCTGTGGTGACTGTAATTTTGCTGCTGAGCAGCAGTCCGGGCTGAATAAGCCTGATAGTTGGCATTTTCAAGGACCACATCACATGAAAATGCCTTGCTTAGATTTGCATGATTTCATGGGCAACATTTAAACACATAACTATTTCCTGCAGTTTTCACTGATGCTGGAAAGGAAACCCAGTCATTCTGCTTTTGTTAGATGCAGAAGCTCTTGATTTTAGTTCATGCCTCACATAAACATGAGCTGCAAACAACACAGGGGAGTTTGAAACAAGACCTCCTGTTACAACACCACCTATTTTTGCACTTGAACTATTTAAGTTTAGTGTATTTTTAGGATATACTTTCATCTCTCCATGCCTGAGAAAGCTTCAGTTTCGTGCCTCTTGAGAACAGCCGCTTAACCAGAAACTAATATTATCAAATAAAATATATTAAGATCCTTCACCTGTGGGCTACAGTTATAACTCGTAAGCATGTTTTGTAGCTCTTTTCCCCTGGGTTAGTGACTTTGTGTATTTCAAAGATACAAACACATCAAACTGAAGGATGCTCAGTTCCAACAGGGAGTTATTTCGTGTCACTCTCACCACCCTATAGAGGAGAGAAAAATAAGCATCACACCCAATTTCAAACCCTGGGAAAAGTCAATACATGGAGCAATGAGACAGTGGCCCCATTGCTAGTCTGAAACTAGCACCCAAGCTTCCCAGCAAATAAACCCTGTCCTCTCTACCAAACAATTCTTTAGCCTTTGCAACTCAAAGGTTTATACACAGAACGCCCTGTAAAGCTCTGGAGCAAACTGACAGAGAACATCCCACCTTTACCTCATCTTAAAGGCCTTGAGGAACTCGGGCCACACTTTCTAATTTCCAAAGACAGGCACCACACTGGCCGAGGAGGTAAATATTAACCCTGTGATAAGGTCAAAATGTGGGGATGGCAGCTTGAGCATCCTAACACAATGGACATGTTTCCAGCTGTGATGTAGGACCCAACACACCTCATCCACCTCCAAGCACAGGCTCAAACCCAATGAGAGCCAGTGGACATTGTCCATTTTGCTTCCCAGCAGGTCTGCCACATTGCGCATCACCAAGAGCTGCAAGAAAGCTTGGCAGCAAAGAGGAAGAGTCTGGTACAGGGAAAGGAGGATGTGAGTCCTTTGACTCTGCCCTCGCTTGGGTTTACAACGCCTGTGCTTCCAAGTGTCAGCCCTAAATCACCCACCACAGCGACAGGCAAAGAAGGAAGGCGATGACAACAGCTGCTCTAATTTATTAGTTGTCTCTGCTCACGCTCACCAGCCCTGCACTGCTCCATTTGCAACCAGACGGAAACGACGAGTGTGACTCGAGGCAGCGGGAAAAACACTTCTCCATCACGTGTCCTTTCCCCTTCACAGGCTCCGCTTCCAGTTGTCTTGCCTGTCATGAGAAGGAACTTACAGCGCGGCGCTGACTGATGTACTGTAATCAATACAAACAGCCATGAGATCCCCTGGAAAGGATGTGGAAGAAGGGCTCAGCGGTGACATCTCCGAGCGCAGGATACCATGGAGCAGAATGGTCCCGGCTCTCCAGAGTATTTCCACTATTTACACTGAGATCAGGAAATTAAAATGATATTTTACGCTTAATGGCTCGAACAAGACCTGTGAAGTCCCTCTCTCAGTCCCATTTACAACACAAACGCCAATGACAGAGCAGCAGATGGTCAGAAACACTCCCCTAGAATATTCAGGCGATTCAACTTGAATCTGTGCCCAAATCATTTAACTTTAATGGATTCTTTCATTAACAACCAAAGAAAGGGAATATGGTTGCCAGGACATTAAAATCACTTTTTCAATTATACTGTTATAAAATCGAACAAATTAGCTGTAATTCTTAGCTGAAGCCTAAATGGAAGCACGACTTTATGAAAGAAATGAAAATTGATTTGGATTAGTGGGCATCAAGGGCTTTTTAAAAATTAACAAGATTCTTATGACTTCATAGCATGGATGGATTAGCTGGAGGTTTCACTGCCCTGCCTTTGCTACCTGCCAAAGCATGGCAGCTGGCTTCACAGCATTCGTTACAGCGGGTTTTAATTAGACCAAAGGGAGAGGATGCAAGGATGGAAGCTGGCAACAGAATCCTAGAGAAGCTGGGTGGTGTTTTGAGTTCACCTTTTGGACCTGGCCCAGCAGGGTCTTGGCAAACCCAGGGAAATCAGAACCTCTAAGCTTTAGCAGGTTGCATTATCTTGCTTGGGGTGGTCTTGCTGGAAGATCAAGGCAAAACCATGCTGGATGCTTCACAAACACAAAAGAGAAATCAAGTCCAAGATGTTGGCTGTGAAGAGGGGGCAACTTTAATGCAGGCTACTAAAAACACCAACCCCACAACACACCACAAATAAACCAGGTAAGGATAGCAGCGGAAGGAGCAGGTTGTAAGAAAACAGGAGCTGTAACATCGGGCACCAGATGCAAGGTAACAGAGCAATGGGGCTATGGGAAGGAAGAAAAATGTCCTTTATATTGTGTAATATAAACGTAATGAAAGAGACATTCACTGAATGCAACTTGCATTGATCCTACAGATCAGGAACCCCAAGATACACTTTAGAGAGCCATCCCCTGCCAGGGAAGGCAGTGATTTGGAACTGCTGTTTGGGAAAAAAGAGACTAAAAACCAAGCTGGAGACTTTTATACCTGCACTGGCCAAAGCCCTTTTATTTAACAAAGGCACTACTGGGCACAATCCTGCTTTGACCCCTGTGGGATGGACGGGATGCTCCAGCACACACACTCCACTCCAGACATCTCCATCTGATGCTCTGCCTACAGCCCCTGCCAACTGGCAGAACTGGGCTCTCCCTAAGATAAATGCAGGAAAGCATTTCAAACCATTCTCATGAAACCCTGCAACACAAAGCACTTCAGATGAGTCCCCTTTAGGAGTCAGCGTGTCATATTTAGTTATTGCTACTCTTTATCGCAACGCAGTGGTTGACAATTTGCATCAGTAAAAGCTGGCTTGAAAAGTTAATCTTTCTTTGGACAATCCTGATTATTACTACTTTGTAATAGTCATGCTGGTTTGTCACCCTGTATCCGGCTTTCAGATATGCCACAGGGTAATATTCTCCAGTAAATGAAGAGCTGGACTCTGAGCCAAGCCTTGTCTTGTAATCACAGTGGCTCTCCATGTGCTTGTTAGCAGGTTTTATATTCAAGAAAACAGGAGAACACATTTTAATCCAGAACCTTTCAAGCTCCACATGTCTTAGAGTTCTTTTAATGATCTAAAAATCAGGGCACCCTCTGGTTTTTTGTTAATATTGAATGGCAAGATTTGGCCTTGTAGGGTAGCAACTATACAGGCATACCAAGAGCTTTATCCCATCTAGGGTAGTGATCTGAAAAGCCTGGAATTTGAGTGCTTCAAGAAAGGACACCCCTAGATGAGACTGTTACTGACAGTGATCATTCTGCAAGGCAAAGCAAAACAGACTTAACTGGTTAATGGGCTAAACTGATGCTTCAGGCTGAAGGCGATTTAAGCAATCTCCTTTTACTTCTGCATCACTACAACCTGCACACATTGAATTACAGTGCCTCTGCTGAACGGCAGCACATGCCAGGGTAAAGAACAGCAATTTCCAGCTAAAAGCATAAGAACTTGCTGACCCAACCTGCCTGACCCAACCAACCAGCACAGATAAACACATTCAACTGTTCCTGTGAAACTTGGCCTTCGGGCTCACACTACACCCAGGCAGAAGCAGGCAGAAAGCTGGCACTTCTCACCACATTGTACATGCACCAGCACCTTCCTGTCCATCAGCTGTGAATTAAAAGTACCTACAGGGACCTCTGAATATCCATTTTGACTACTGTCTATAAGGAGCAGCCTATTATTATCATAATTATTAGTAACAATTATACAACTATTATATATGTTAATATATGTCAACAGAGTAAGAACATTAACATATTCTCTACAGGGTATTCCACAGAATTAATGAGCTCTAGTAATGAACCTCACCTCTCTGACATCTTGCTGATACTTATTTCTAAGCAAGCTACCAAATTCAGTGTGCATTTGCTCAGGCAGAGCACTGGCTTGCAACTAACTCAATACCTGTAGGTCAAAAGGACAGGAATGCTGATGGACAGAGGTTTGTGCCTTGCTCGGGTCAGTGACAGAAGAGGGAGACATGCAGCTGCTCCTGCTATCTGTATTATCAAGCTGGTACCCTCTACTAACAGAGAAAGGCAGCTCTGAGGAGTCAAGTCTCAAACCACCCCAGCTGTCCGCTGCAGTGAATGCTCATCAGTCCCCCAAAGCCCTCTGCTATTGACACATCAATTCAGGTACGTCACAGGGCTGCCCCTATTTCCAGTCCCAACTCCTCTCAAAGACCTTCAAGCTTAGCAAGAAGGCAATTCCAGCAGGGCTGCTGTTCACACCACTGTTTATAGCTAGAATACAGGGTTTCCCATGCTCTGACACCTTCCCACTACCCCCAAGTCCTGAGGAAAGAGAAAAAAGTGCTCTCCAATGCATTGGGAAAGAAATCACAGGGCAGAACTAAAGACAGTGAGTATAGCTGGGCCAGGGGCAGAGAAGGCAAAGTTTCTGTTATGTTGCAGTACTGGAGACTGAGATGAGCTCTTAGGCAGAAACTCTTCCCTGTGAGGGTGCTGAGGCGCTGGCACAGGGTGCCCAGAGAAGCTGTGGCTGCCCCATCCCTGGCAGTGCTCAAGGCCAGGTTGGACACAGGGGCTTGGAGCAGCTGCTCCAGTGGAAGGGGGTTGGAACTGGATGAGCTTTAAGGTCCCTTCCAACCCAAACCATCCTAGGATTCTATAAATCTATACAAGCTGAGATTTGGGAAGGAGAGGTAACTCACATCAGTTCAGCAGCAGACCCTAAAAGTTCTGATTCTAATGTAGGGAGGTCAGCAGCAAAATTCCCACAGACAGAGCAGAGGATTTAGCCCTAGAGAAGCTCAAAACAAAAGCAGCATCTGTGACTCACCCGTGAGACCCACAGCTCACAACACTGTAAAAATCACATTCACATGGGCCTGATGCTGCTGCTCCCTTCTCCTTTCTCCTTGCAGACCCCATCTCTGAGCATGCCTCTCACCCTCTTTTGTTCTTTCCAGGATATTTGCATGGAAACAAGAGCTGGGTTTTTCAGCTGCTCACCTCCTCCTGCTGTCTATGCTTCCCCAACAGAAGACAGACTTTACAGAGAGCCTGTTTTCATGCAAATAGCCCTGACTGATGGCTACAGAAGAACAGAGCACATGAGCACCTCCCAGAGCTGGTGTGCCAACCACCGTGGCAAGGGTATTCCCATGTGCATAGAAACCATCTCACCATCTTGCTGATGAAAGCTGCTGTGTACATGGCAAGTGTTCACCGGGAGACTTTCAGACCCTCTTCCATGGAGGGCAAGTCTCTTACCTTGAGACCACGTTGAGAAGGTCCAGCAGTGTAGGATGCAACATCAATCACCAGCCAAGAAAAGCCCTGTTAGCCTGTGGTGTCCCCAAATCCAGCATGAACATGTGGCACTGGGGACAAGGAACCATCAATATGAGACTCAGACGCCTTCAAAAACAACACAACAGTTACAGAAGGTTCAAGTTCTGCTCTTGCCCTGAATTTCCCTGTAATTTTCACTCTTCTATAAGCATATTCCTGTTGTTGCAGTGGGCTGGTTATGTGGAAAGCCCAAGCAAAGGGGGGAAGCTGACAGTGAAGTGCTCCGTGCATCTATCTCAAGAGTGTGCGCCAGACAGCGCTGTCAAAGGGCAAAGAATACACACTGGAAACAAAACCTCTTTGTTCTCTAATTTTGTTCCAGTTAAGTCACTTCAGCTGTTCCCTATAACCAGTCAAAAACATTCAGCGTTTCCCAAAGTATTTTAAGACTTCAAAGTTGTAGATTTTATTTTGACAGTTTTAAAGCACAGAGCTGCTTTTTTCCCTTCCCTTTACAGATTATGTTTTGCATTACAAACAAAGCTGGTTCACAAATTAAGCTTTGCACGACCACTGCCACTCTGCTTTTATCATGCCTTCAATTAAAATATTGTTTCTTGAAGACAGCAAATGGCTTCTGAAGGGGGAAAAAAAGAAGAGGGTATTTCACTGAGAATGTTTTCAATAGAGTTTGTTTGTTAAAAGTTGGGATTAAAACCAAACTCTGGGCAGCTCCAAAGCAGAAGTGGTTTCTATGGGTCCAAGCTGCTGAGCTCAAAACTTCCAAGCTTTAAATGAACTCACCTAAAAAGTCAACTCTCCAGCACTCATTGAGGAGGATAATGTAGGAAAAAGTGAGATGTCCAACACACAACAATGAGGAAAACGTTGGAAAAACACTGGTTAGACCCAGCTCAGCAGACACTGGAGCTCATCAGGAGCAGGCTGTTCCAGAACAAAACCTTCCTACATAACCCAGGCAAGAGCTCTGACCTTTTCATCTCTAAAAAACAGTCAACCCACCACTGAACTCATTACTGAGGGAGATCTGCCCCTCAGAATTGTTTTGTTCACAGTCTCAGGGCTTAAACCTGTTCTGACACCAACTGCCTCCTGTCAGGAAAGTGCTGGAACAGCTCAGGGACAAGACCTGTGCTGAAACCAAACCTGTCTGAACTCTCCCCAGGTAACATGAGCTTCACACGCTGGTGCTGAAACTGTCACAACAGGGAAGGGGAGCCAGGCAGGCAGCAAGGACTCCTGTCTTCAAAAGCTAACAAAAGAGGGTTATAAAAACTCATTAGCTGTTTGTGCTTACTGCTGCTCTTTTGTAATCACAGCAGTCATTCTGCAGCCATACACCTCTGAGGGCTCCTTACCAGCAGCACGGGAATGGGGCTTGGCCAGCTTCACAGTGCCAGCAGCACAGGCCCTAATCCCACCGTTCTGAGGCCAAAGCTCCACTCGCCCAGTTCACAGTACAGCCCACAACCAGCTGTGTCAGCACAACCGAGAGAGCAGGATCAAGCAGCCATGGGGAGGGAGCTTTTAAGCCTGTGATGCTGCCAAATGCTTCGTATCACAGCCCTGCCTATTTGCATTTCTGCCTTGGGCCCCATCTGTAGCTTCCCATCCATGTAAAAGCTGTCCCCCAAGAGAAGAAAGGCTACTGTCCATTTGTTCAACACATCTCGAGCGCATCCAGTTTCAAATGAAGTAGGTGGTAAAACTCCTAATGCTAATCTTCTCCATGCAATTCAGAGTCTCTTGTCATCTGGGGGCAGAGCAGATCAGAAATGGAAATAGCTGGTCCAGCAGCCTCCATCAGTTAGTGCCAGACACCTCCAAGGCAGCTCCACGTACTCACCATCACCAACACGCACACTTGATTCCTTCCTCAACTTCCACTTCAGACGAAGAGATCTTACCAAGTAGGTCTCTCAAGGCAATGTCAATGAAATCACTTCACAATAACACGTAAGGAATAAAGTATCTTTAAAATATGGTTACATCCTGTTCTAGAAGTCTTAATGGGCCATATTTTTAGCCCAGGAACAACCTGAAAGCCAGCACAGACATACTGCGGCACTGAAACTATGTCACTGTAAAGCTATTTCATTACAAGCCACAGGTCTCTTTGCAAAGACAATTTCTTCCAAGAGCCCAGCTAAGCTGGTACAAGGTTTTCCAGTGTGCATACATGTAGGGCTCAATATATCATGGAGAAATGAGCCCAATATATCATGCAGAAGTGGAGAACCAGGAGAAAGAAACCAAGAAACACAGGAGATGGGTCCCTTTCAATACAGGTCTCAGGAGAGGTCACTGCAATGACTTTGAGTTGGAGGAGGGCCAGGGGACCATGAATGCATCTGCTGGAGATCCCACCCAGGCTCCAGGCAGGCACCCTCAGACTGCAAGAGCAGAGGCAGCAGGAGCTGGAGCTGAGACCACCCATATACTCTTGTGGCTCTCCTGCAGTGACAAACTGGTGGTGGCAGCTGGCAGAGATGCACAAGGGAGCACAGACTAGCCTCAAATGGTCACTATGGTCAGGGCTCCCTTCACAGCCAGGTCAGCACAACACTAAGCCACCAAGGCCTGGAGGTGACAGGCACATGGAAGACAGAGGTAAGAGCAGGCATCTGTGCCCTCAACTTGCTTAAGCTCCATGTGAACAGCTGTGGAGAGAAGAGGGCAGAGGGGTACAAACGTGGGTCTCAACAGGATCCAGAGAAGTCAGAGCCAGGCACTCTGAAGTCACTTCTGCTCATGCCCAGGGATTTAAGGAATTCCCATAGCAGCTCAGCTCCAAAGCCCCTGGTCTGCACTCTGCTTGCCTGTGAGCCCTGCAGGGCTCGTGAGCTCAGGCAGGGCTGAGGAGAGGCACCAACACAGCCCCCACCACTCATGAGTCTGGGGGGAACTGCATCACCCTCCTATTCCTTCCGAAGGGCAAATGGGTCCCAGGCAAATGGGGAAGCACAGACCCTGCCTAACTCAGACTTCTATGGCTCCCAAGACTGTAGAGACAAACTCTGCATTGCCCTTCCAGAGCCTGCTCCTCCCTGCATGATCCTGGAAGAAAACTGGAGCAGGAGAACACCCATACAGTTCTCATCTCCTTCATTACAAGGAAAAGAAGACTCTGAAATGGGCTTCTCTGAAACAGCTCAGAGCTACCTCGGAAAAAGCATGTTATCTCCCACCAGCCCAAACCACTTCTATTTGTTACAGGATAATAAAGCCAATGGTAGTAAGCAATCACACTGTTACGCTGTTGTTTTACACGGCTGTAATTTAACAGTTCCTCACTGTTTGCTTTAGGAAATCTGTTCTTAAAAGGTCTATAAAATCATAAACTCTTGCTCCAGTTTGAAAACATAGGCATGAGCAGGGATTTCTGTGCTCTAATAAATCACATTCCCCCACTAGTAAACACCAGCATATAAGAAACATCTTTTGTTTATTGAAAGTCAATGGCATGTGGACATCTTAAACAAAGAGAAGGTGGGAGGCTGAGGGGAACAGACAGATTATGTTTTCCGCTTTCATTCTGCCTGTGTCTAAACAAACGGTTCCTAACAGCTTTGTTTTCCAAACCAACTTTCTCCCAGCTGCTATCTGGAACCACAGAAAGGGAAAGCACTACTCACGATGTGCAACGACTACTTGACTTCACACACTCATCTTACTCAGAAGTCAGTGCTCCTGATATGCAAGCCACAGGGAGTGCTATTAGGAGTAAGCAACTGGTTGGCTTCACCTACAAAGCAGTACTGGGAGACACTTCAAGCCATGCAAAGGGGAACCAGCATTTTGCCAAGCTTCAGGTCACCTTGCCACAGGACCCCATCCACTGCCTTCCACCCTGCCACAACTGCACATCAACTTAGAAGATGACTCTGAACCCATACTACAACAGCTAAGATAGGCAGGCAGAGAAAACGGCTCTGACAGGCTCCTCAGTGACCAGTCACATGTAGCATATGAAATCAAACTACCACCCTCAACTCTTTTTGGCCATGGTCATGTCTGTTCCTGTAAGTAAGGGCAGCGTAGAGATGCTGACCCAAAAAGACCCAAGAAACCATGCCACAAACGAGTACATTATGACACTTCTGAAGTTTTCAACATCTTAAAGATCAAAGATCTTAATCATCAAAGGTCTTTCTCATCCCTCTGCCTTCAACTGATGATCAAGGCATCAAGTATTCCTGTGGTTTTCCTTGCCTTCTTGCTACACGCAGTTTAGTGTTACTTAGACTGTATCTGCCTCAGAAGTTCCTTGCTTACACCAGAGATGTGGCAACACTTTCATAAAGCTTCAGGATGGGAATAGTAAGAGTTAATATATTGACCTGTTTCACTCATACAGCAGAAGATTCCTTGTATCAAGCAGAAAGACAGAAATGTCTCTATGGGCCTCCTGGAAATGATGAGGAAAGCCTCTGCACAAGCCCTTTCATGAGGTCTTTCTCTCCCAGCCCTGTACAGCCTCACAATAGCCGAGTCTCCCTGACAGCACACGGATTTCAGTGCTACTTGCAGCACAAATGGGATAATTAAGCCAGAAATCTTCAAAGCCCTGCACAGCTGTTGGCAATGGGATTCTGCACCTCACCTGGAAATAAACATGGAAGAAGAGCAGGTAAAACCCCTTCTCCACCAACAGCCTCAGTCCACTTTTCATCAAGAAGTCCCTCCTAGCAGCTGGGAAGTCCCTGTATAAATACAACCCTTAGAAAAGGGGTGCATTCCTATGGGGAAACCAGTGGCACAACATATTTGCCAGGGAAACACATGCTGCAAGCAGAAAAACGGTGATGTTTTAATCAGTGACAGCCCTTTTATCTTGCTGTGTGCTGGCTTTCTCCTTGTAAAAAAGGAGCAGATCCCATCTCAGTTCTTACCTGAAATGCTGTCTTCAAAGATAAAGGGCAAGGAACCCTTCTGCAGGGGTGGTGCTGCTCTGACACACATCCGAAGACAGATGCACTCTTCAGGCTGAGCTGAAAGCCTTCACAACAAATAAACCCCCCTGGCATGTATTTAGAGGTATTTATTGTACATTTCTGGCTTTTAAAGTTAAGCAAAGAGCCCTCCTTGTTTGCTCACGTTTCCTTGATAGGCTGGGGTGCAAGTCTGGAGTGTCTCTTCACGACATGGTGTAAAGTGCCACTCCAAGAAGACAAGAACCAACTCTGCCAATGCTGTATCACAAAGCCACCTACCTGCAAGAAGAGAAGCCAGGCTCATCGAACTCCTGCCAACAATCCTGCCTTGCCCAGGTAATTGCACAAACCATGAATTAATGAGAAATAATGAGCCAGCACACAGGGGAAGAGAGGACAATTCAGAACAGCAACAAAGAGAACTAATGGGCAAGTATGTTTTAATAGCTCACTGCTGACAGGAGACTCCAAACATAATAAAAGGGGAGATGCTGAACGGCTATGTCAAAGCAGCTGCCACAATTAGACAATGCAATGATGTGAGCAAGGACCTGACCATATCACTTTGCATATTCCCAGCATAACTTCTCACCTATTCCTGTTTTAAAAGACAGTATCTGATCATGATCTGGAAACTCAGTTGTCATTGAAAACGCAAAGTGGGCTCTTACAGGACCTTATGAAAAACAGTGAGATAACACCCATATCCATGGCTACTGGGAGGTACTTGAAAGTGGAGAAAAACAAGGAGCACTACCACCTTCTGAAGATGACTAAAGGTCAGAATGGGTGGGAATTTGCCCTTCTGTTTCCAAATTTAAACTTACTTGTATCATAACAACAGGAAGAAAATGTATTTCACAGCTGATGTTCCAAAATCCCTCACACCTACTTGGCTGCTTCACTTTCCAGCATCTCCAGTGCATTCACCCACTGTCAGTGCAAGTCTCTCTTCAGAGCACATAAATCTTTCCTTTTTCCAAAGCTGCAGCCAGCTGAAACCTGACAGTTTGAGGACAAAGCAGTAAAAGGATTGGGTCTGCTTCCAAATGGTGAAGGACACGCTTCCAACGCTACAGTATCCGAGCAGCAGAATGCTTGTGGGGACCATCACACCACCCTGGGGCCCTCCTGCATCAATAGGGTCCAGGTTTGTATGTGAAGCTTCTCTCTGCTGTCTCTGGGCTTCTGCTTATTTCATCAAAGTCATTTAAAAACAACATCCTGGAATTAAACTGAGATTTCAACAAAAACATCTAAATCACCCATTTTTCTCCATGGCCAGAAGACGTTTTGCCTCTGCATCATGCTGCTAGATGAGCACTGGAGATGGTTGCTGCTCTGGAGCAAGGAACACAACCTCATTTATTACTGAAGCCAGATTTATTTCCATTAATCTAGAGTAATTACTGCTGCTCCTCTTTTAATGAGGTCCTGTGTGCCTCAGTACATAACATCAGCAGAAGAGAAACCCTCATCTTCCTAACCAGGCAATTTTGGGTCATTTTGAATAGCTTCTTCTCCAATATAAGAGGGAAATTACAAGAATGATGCCTCTTCCAAAGAGCCAGCCTCATTTTAGAGAATTGTGTGTGATCATTCTCATGTTCAGGTCAGTAACAGCCCTGCAAAATCTCCTTTATCCAACTTTCACTGCTGCTGAGCAGGGATTAACATTAATTGAGCCCACCCCATATTAGCCAAGGATTATTTGTTAGTCACCTGCCTACAATCACTGGCATTTTCCAGCAGAGCCCTTCACATGGCTCAGATAGCGAGCAGGATAATCCAAGTCACATTTTTAATGTAATCTACATTAAAAACCCCACATCCACACCAGGGCCTTCTCCCCTTCCAGAAGGTATTCTGGAGCATCACACCCTGGTCTTCCCCCTTTTCCAGATGCTTTCATTGTTGAAGCACCACGTTAAACCTGAAACAAGGAATGTCCTCAGCTTCCAGTGCAGCCCTACTACCCTTAAACCTACAGAACTACCCTTAAACTTACAGAACTATCCAAGTGCCCTGACTGGTATAAGAAACAATGAGTGAAAAGAATTATTTGACAGCTCAGCCTCGTGCCCGGATGCTGAAGTGCTGCTGGAGCCTTTCACCCCACACTTCACTCCCTCTGCCTCTAAACAGAAAACCCTGGCAGCAGCCACAAACGTTAAGTAAATGGGAAGCTTTTCCCTGCCAGCAGCTGGGAGAAACTTCCTTTTCGCCTCCCTTTGCACGTAAAGAAAACCCCACAATAGCACTTGTGGTAACGCTGCTCGCCAGATTTGCAACTGACAGACTCTTGAGGAAAGCCTCCAGAGACAAAGTCTGCACATAAGGACCCTCTTCAAGCGGATGGCATTTGACTTCACGAACGTGGGGCTCATCTCCTTGAGGAAAGGTTCCTTTTGTTTTCAGTACAAAGAATACAAAGAAAGAAAAGTTCCTTTTGCTGTGACCCAGGAAGAACAGAGCTAAATAATTTTGATCAATATTTTCATTTCTCTGACAAAAGCTGCAATCAGCACTCACAGAAACAACCGGTTAGCAAGCCTGGAGGGGGGGCAGGAGGGGTAAATCAAACCAGAGCTTCAAGACACTTATCTTTCCATTACAACAATTGCCACCAATGACAGTAATTTACATGGCTAATAGGCAGTATTATGTTTACAGAATCATTCTTGGGAAGGAGGATCTCAACATTGTTTTGCGAACCCAGCAAAGGAGCTGGTACTCCATCAGATGCTGGTTTCCTTTCCCCCTTTTCTATGTGTGTTTTGCCAAGATGCCTTGCTATGCACAGCACAGAGCACCTCTGCAAGCACACACATACCTGGGGAGCATAGGATCACCTGCCTGTGACAACCTGAATTCTCTCACAGCAGGGCTGCCTGAACCTCTGTGCTGGGGGAAAACACCTGTCAAGCAGGAGATAACGGAGTTAAGCCTGCAACACCAGATCCTCCACCCCATGCCACACTTCTCACCCCAGTGCTGAAGATAACCTCAAACAAGCCCCAGGGTCTCAGACACAAGCCCTATCTCCCATAGTGACAGGTCCCATCACAACACCACAGGCAAAACTCCCGGAACATCAGCCTGAACATCTGCTAATTCTCTGCCCTCCCCAAGCCTTGTCTTTCTTTTGGTCATGAAAAGCTCTATGTCTCCTCCTTATGAGCTCTCTCAAGGCTTTGCCAGGAGTCACACAGGCAAGTGGGATTGGTAAGGCATAGAAATGGGCCAGCCCCTCAGGGTGAGCATGATTAAAAGGACTATATGTATTATCCTTTTAAAGCAGCACTGATATTCCCAGCAAGGTAAGAGAACACTACATCAGTACTACAAAGAACACATTGGAGTTTTTCACCAGACCATCTCCAAAAAATAAGAGACACAAAAAAAGGCACAAAGATTTCCACAAGCACATGAAAGATTTAGTTTCAATAACAACAAAACCCAGGAAAAAAACAGGGAACACTTGCCTAATTTTGTTTTAATATCAGGCACAATTCCACTTTTGTCTGGAGAATACATGCACCCGTTCTACAAATCACACCCAACCAGGCAGCCAAGAGACTCAGAGAGGACAGTCTTGCATTCAATGCAAAACTTCAGGTCATTTTAGAACCTGTAAGCACTGCTGATGCTTTTAAAATAGATTTATCAAGCCCCGAGGACATGGGCAGCCAGGCTTTGCCAAAACCCTCAGTGGATTCACACAACACAGCACAAGAAATCCATCCCATTAAGTAATGACCTTTTTGGTCACACCAATTAACTTGATCATCTATCGACAGTCAATTTAGAAACTATCCAGGATGCACATTTCCCAGCACAGGCAGCGAAACATAAAGCAGTTCCTTAGTACATCCTCCCAACCCACGGCCAGCCTGGCATCGCTTCTGCATCCCAGGTTTGCTCCCTCTCTGCTCCAAGTTCTGCCATCCCAGCACCTTACCCAGGAGCTCCACTTTAACTGTTTAATGTCCCAAACTCTTACATTTAGCAAGGTGCTGAGCCATCGCAGCTTCAAAGGGGATGTGGTTCAAAGACCCAAGCAGGAAATGAGAGAAGTCAGAATAGGGAAAGACTGAGCACAAATGCTTCACACACCAGATTTTAATCCTCCCACTGATTTGGCTGAGAGCAGCCCCCAGGGATGCCCACATTTCATTGACACAGCTGTAATATTCATGACCTGTCCTCAAGAAATCCATATAAGAGACCTTGGAAAAAAAAATGCTAAACCCCATGAAAGCACCAAATAAAGCAGGTTATTCTATAGCTCTGCTGAATTTAATGTGGCAGTAACAGGCAATTGCATTTCAAATGCAGATACAGATTTTTAAGTAATTTCAGAACATCTGATGTGAAAGTTTCACTGGAATACAGTAACTGCTTATCATAACCACAAGTATGTTTATTACCCACAGAGATAACACACAGCATCTGCTGGGCTTCTCAGATAAAGCAGGCCCATATCACAAACAGCAGGATCCCATGGATTAAGAGCAGGAGAGGATCCAACTCAGGGACACCAAAGGGCATCGGTGACATGAACAAAAACACAGCCAAGGGAAAAGCACCACAACCTGCACACTCAGGAGCAAAGTGTCTTGACACCTGCAGACACAGTAGTACTAGATGTACTCAAACAAGGCTGAAGACAAATCTTTGGGGTCTCCCAGGGAATTTCTCTTAGCAGCTACAACTCCAGCAGGTATCTGCCTTCATGGAAGGAGACACTGAGCAGCTCTTCCCCTTCCTACAAAGGTTCTGTTACTCTTCAGGGGTAGGAAATTCAATGGTGTTTCAAGGATGGTTTCAGCATACCAGCGAAAATCACACCAGCTAAAAGGGGCATTTTGGTCATTCCCTGCCCCATGTCTGTGGTTTAACATCTCTAGAAGGGCTCGTGAAAACACAGCTCAATTCTGCTTGTGAAGAAGGCAGATTCAGTTTTCACCAAAAGGCTCTTAAGTCAGGAAAGCATAAGCAGCACTTGGAGAGCACTCACTCATTTCAACAAATGCAAAAGGGTACTTAGAGTGACAGTGTTCTTCATTATGTTTACAGCATGAAACAGCATCTTCTGCCCAGCTGGAACAAATGGGGAAACTGAGGCACAGATGGAGATCTCTCTCTTCAATCAGATCACTTATTTCAAAACCTCTGGATTCTCCATGCCCACACTAGCTCTGATTGACCATCAGGACCAAGAATTATTTGGGCAAGCAAAGGGAGATGGCCAGACAACCACACAGCATGACTTCTCCTTAGAAAACTAGGCTCAAACTACCAAAGACAAGCAGGTTCAGGTATCCAGAAAGCAACAAAATTGCACCAGAGTTGATTTTGGCCTAACATGCGCTTGGCAAATACTGATAACAAGGATTTACCATATCCTCTCTCTAGTATTACAGCTGACTATAAAGCAAACATTTGCTTCCTACAGATAACAAAATGACTATGATCACTCTGGGTTTATAAAGGTTAGGGTTTCTGCCATCACCCGAGGCAGAAAATCCCCCACATGTAACATTGGCCTCAGTTTTCCCCCAGGTACCCACTCACCTCATGCAGAGATATGGTTTGGGATGGATTCCAGCAACAAATTACAATCAGATTAAATATTAATTCCCATCTTAATTATATAACCATGACTAGGCTTAATGGCCAGGCAGCCATTTAAACAGGAGAGGAGCGTGTTAATTGGAAAAGCAGCATCTCTAACGCTGCAAATGCCCAAACCTGGTTCACCAGCACCTGGATTCTCCCTCGGGAGAACAGCTTTTGAGAAGGCAGCTCCGAGGAAGGCAGAGTTTGAATTACCTGGCAATATGGTATCAGGAATCAGCATGGAACAATGCAGCACCTGCCTTTGGGAGAGTCATACGCTATAGTGATGAAGATCATACATGTGCTGAATACTTACTGATGGATTTTGTCCTCTCAACACCTTCGACAGAGACAAGCATGCAGCATCTCTGCTTTTGTCTAAAGATGAGCAGATAAAGCACCTGCCCCAGGATCAAAGCAGCCGCTCAAGTGAGATGTCCCCCCTATGGCACAGCAACACCCAGCCTGGTGTGGTGGCTCTGGTGCCCCCAATTCCATACCACAGAAGCTGCCTGCAGCTCCAGACCAGGCTGCCAGCATGCACGCAGGGAGAGTTGTCTCCCTTCTCCCCCAGGGAAGGGCAGATTGCCAAGCATTTTCTTCCTAAATTATTACTTGTGCCACTGTGAAGTGGTTCGCGTACCATCAGCAATACACCCACCCCACGTGGGGCCCCTGCAGCACAGCAGACTTCTACAGCTGCCAGGAGAGTCCGCTGCGAGAAGAGGGGGAGACAACAGGAAATCAGCAGGTTCTGCTTCACTTTGGACTTCAAGGTACTGGAAGGAGAGGGCACAAAAAGAAATGGAAACAGGAGATGGAAAAAGGCAGGGAAACCATAAACAGAACCAAGGCTGAGCGGTTTCTCATTCAGTCTCACACACCAGAAGGGAAACATAGAACACAGCAGAAACATTCCCCACTTTGGAGCAGCCTCTGCTGTCAAGGCTTGGAGAGTGGCTGTCACAACAGCCACAGCACCACAGCAGCAAGCTCCCACGCCAGAAACCTGCCCCAGGAAACTCCATACAGGCAAACCCTCATTAACACTGCACACACAAGCGTTGGGCACTGTTGGTGCCCCCCATTTCTTGGGGGCTGTAAGAAACACCCCTTCTCTGCACTGCTCATCCTGACTGCCTGCAGCCAAGCCCGCGGGCAGGGGACACTGCAGCACCACAGCCAACAGGGCAAGTGGATCTGCATGGAGGTGACATCCTGCGGCCACAGCAGCAGAGATGCGTGATCCCCAAACAGTGGCAATGCTCATAGGCAAAGGCACCAACAGCACACAGCAGGCTGCCAGAATGAGCGGGGTAGGAAGGATAAAATGAATCAGAACTAAAGTTAGGTGATGTTGAAAAAGGAAACCTATAGCAAGAGGACTCAGCCACAAATCCACATGACATAAACGCAGATGGATTTCAGCTGATCCTCAGATGGAAAAGCACAGCCCACTTCCCACCAGCACGTCCCCTGTAGAGAGCCCCAAGGAAAGCAAACGGCACAGCCCCCTTCCCACAATCAACTGAAGAGGGGTTGGTGTGTGTTTTGTTTTCTTTTCCTAAACCCCTTTCTGCTACTGCAGGGAAAGAGTCTCAAAGCAGGACAGGCAGAAGGCTTTCAAAGCACGGGATCACATCCCCTGTTAGTGTAAACTCGCACAGCTTCCATCAGGTCCACAGTGGGGGGGGGGGGGGAAGGCTTTCCAGTCTACTTCTCTCCTCGGCATTTCATACCCAGCGAGGCTTGAACTTTGGCTCAAAACACACGGGCTTCGGGATCAAATACAGACCTTCCCCAAACCATTTCACCCTCTGCCAAATGGATTTCAGCCTGAAACAAGTCCACGTTTTTCTCTTCACAATCAAACCCACCTGTTGGAAAGCACATCCGCATGTACCCAGCGGCACGTCCGCAGGCTGGGCGGCCGCGCTCGCTACCTCTCAACACAATACGTGGCCCCATTGTTAGAAAACAAACTGAAGATCTTTATTAGTTGCCTAATAGCTTGTAAGGAAAAAAAAGAAAGCAGAGAATCCACAACTGCAAATTCCTACAGACATTTAAAATGTTCTCGTTGAAGCGGGTTTGAAAAACAACATCCATTGCACCCACCCCCCCCTTTTCCTTTTCAAATCATTGTTCTCCATTACAAGCCTCGGGATCCGCTTATCCCTTAGCTCAAACACGCAGAGACAACGCAGCTCCCACCGGCCTCAGCTCAGCCGCTCGTCGGCTGGTGGGGTCACAGCCTGCCATCCATCCATTCAAACCCACACGCCGGGATGACAATGGGCCATTCACACGGGCCGTTATTCACTTGTAGGACACACGGCCGCCCTAACCCGCACCTTTATCAAACGATAACCTACCCCTTACGGGAGCTCACCAAACAAGAAAGAAAACACCCCTGCAGCCATCCACGTGCGGTTATTACGTTGTGCCGAACCTGAACGCGTTGTACAACGGAATGGAAACACACAATGACACAAGGACGGCTTCAACACCGCAATCCCTGCTTCGGAGGCTCTTTTAAACGAGAGCAACCCCAGGGCACACACAGGGCTCCCATTTTACAGCGCAGCCTACACCTTCCCAACCCCACCGCAGGGACCCTGCGGCTCTGTGCAGCGCACCCCAAGCTCCGCAGCTCCGGTGAGCCCCGATGCAAACTTCCATGGCCAAGCACCGAAAGTCGGTGAACGGGACCGGTGGACGTGTACCCGTGCACGGAGCCCTTTGCGTAACCATTGCAAAACCCGGGCCCGAGGAGCGTGGCTGTTCCTGGGTGACCAGCGGGACATGTGCCCCACCGAGGGGAGGCCAAAGGTGCCCACCATGGCCCCGACAGGCACCGGGCCTGCTGCGGGCCAGCCCCGAGCCGGACAAGTCCCTGCTCAGGGAACTGGGCACTGGGGAGGGAGAAGCTCGGGGGTCGCTGGTGCCAGAGCCATCCCCATTCCTCTCCCCAGCCTGGCCCTCTGAGGGGGCTCCCCGAGGGGGGACGCCCTGTGTCACCCCAAAAGGGTGACCCTGAAGGAAGCACGGTCCGGGCATGGGTTGAATCCAGCAGCGTGGCTGTCGCCTGGCTCAGGGGGATGGAAAGCAGCCGGGGGACAGAAGGGGATTGAGGGGGGTGAAAGATGGCCACGGAATGGGGGACACGACACAGTGAAAGGGGGGAAAACGGCGACTGGGGTGGAATGGGGTAAAGAAACAGCGGGGAGAGAGTGTCCCGGCCGGGAGCGCATCCCGGGGGGGGGCTGCCCGTGACTGAGGGGCTGCAGCACGAAGGCTGTGGGGCACCGACCCGTTCACACACACACACCCACCCCCTTCACACCCACCTTGCACGGCCAGGACAGCGAGGGCGGAGAAGCAGAGACAAAGCAGGTCCTCCAGCGCCATGTAAGCCCCGCCGGGAGCAGGGGCCGCCGCGGCCGCATCTAAGAGGGGAGCGCGCTCTCCCGCCGCCCCACCGCCATCTTGTGCGAGCGCCCCAGCCCCGCTGCCCGCCGGGCCCCGCTGCCGGGGGGCGGCCCCGTCCTGCCGCTGCTCCGCCTTTGTCCGCCGCGGAGCTGAGGGGGCTGAGCCGCCCTCCTTCACCAACAGGTTGGTGCCGGCCCCCGGCATGGAGAGGGGGGGGGAGCGGCCGCGGTTCCTGAGGGGAACCGGCTGCAGCGGCAGGTGCGGGGCTCGCCGCACCTCCGCAGGCCGGCGCATGGGGTTATAAACAGTTTATGTGGTGTTTTATTCATTCCTTTCCCCGTCCTCGTTGGATTTGGGGTTTCTTTTCCTTTTCCCCACGGGTGAGCGCAGGGGACATCGCGCTGCCACAGACCAGACGTTGTCCTCCCCTCACGGCCACCTCCGTCCTGTCAGTGCTGCGGGACCCTGTGCGGTGCACACCCTCAGCTCCGGCACTGACTGACAGGCACGAAGGTGTCCAGCTTGCATGGGCACAACCGTCAGGGTCTGATGGCCGCTGTCCCGCAGGGGCCCTGTCAGCAGAGGCAGGCCCGTGTCTGTGGGGAGGAGGTGCCCACACACACGTAGGGACCGTACCTCCATAGTCTGCAGTCCCGATGAGGCTCATTTCGGCAGCTCCTTCACGGGTATATCCTTCATGGGGTTTCCAAGTGTTGAAGTCCAGCCTGTGCTTCTCAGACGTCTTTAAAGGCGATAAAACACGTATCTACATGCCGTCAATGCAGAGAGCGGCAGGAGCCACCCTCCCACCGAGCCAAGCACTGGGAATGAGGCAGGGAGCTGAAAGATGGAGCCCGAGGCCGCTGCCTGCCCAGCTTGGCCGGGTCCCGGGCACAAGGTGAAGCTGCAGGTGCCAGGTTAGTCCTGATGGCAAATGGCACCAAGAGCTTTAGGCAGTGGTGGTTGGCACCAAGCACAAGGGCAGATGGATCCCAGAATGGGTAAAGGGGAGTCTGCTTTGGTCCCTGAGAGAGGAGAAGAGGCTGCCGGGCACACCGGGATGTTGTATCCAGCGGTGCGGAGTGAGGGAGGACTCCAGCTATGCGGAGCATGAAAAAGAAACCTTTTTCATCCAGCCTCTCCTCTTTATTAGCTTGTATAATGAGCTATAAAAACTTAAATGAAACCAGAAGGGCTGCGTGGTGGGAAGCAGTTTTCCCATGTGTCTGAGTTATGCCATTGGGAGTTAGTACTTGGCACCATCACTACAGACCTGGGAGCCAGCAGCCCCCTGCTCTGGGCAGATGTGCAGGGAAGGAAAGGGGATAGTAACAACCATGCTCCCTTGTGCACTGCTCCAGCATGGAGCTAAAGATTAACAACCTCTGCAAAGCCTCCTCTTGTCTCTGGGCCTTTCCCACCTGCTCCTTTCTGTGTGAGGTGGTTTTAAAGGTGCTGTCAAATTGCTTTAACTGTGCTGTAGAGGAGCATCTCCTCATGGTGTCTGCTGGTGGTTTCAGACACACCCCTGCCCTTGTTGCCTCAAATCTCAGACATTTCTCCCTTCCTTTAAACAAGGAAACCTTTACCTAAAAGTCAGGCAAGTCTGGTATAATAAGCAATGAAAACTGCTAGTGGTCTGCAAAATACAACACACCTGTCTGTGTCAAGGCATTAACCCGTCTCCCTGCCAGGGTTACACCTAACCAGGTCAGGATTAGAAGCAGGCACCAGCTTCCAAACACCTGGACCTAATTCTTGCCTTTGCCTGGTATGACAAAGTTAATTGATTTCTCTGTGGCACCTCTCTATTTCCTGCATGTCAGTGGAAACAGGAATTAAACCAGCATTTAGACAAAACCAACCCTGCAGCAGATACCTTCCTTAAGCATCTATCCCTGGGCCAAAGGGGAAAAAGAACAACACAAACAGCCCCTGATGTGTGAAAGCACCAGGAACTTGACCCAGAGCACGGCTCCTTTCACACTGACAACACACGTGCTCTGTGAGAGTAACACCAAGTCCCCCCCATCCACCCCTCTCACCCACATCCCCACAGACAAACTGGGCTTTTACAACCAGTTTTTCCACAGGGAGACTCCTTCACAGCTTAATCCAACACTGGCTGACATGTGCCTCCATAGGAGCCAGCCTGTGGCTGCAGGGAGGCAATCCTGGTGTCACTGCTTCAGCAAAATGACTTCTTGTGGTGCTTACAAAAGACACAGGGCCTGGAGAAAGAGCCATTTAGATTTGGGCAGGCTGTGAGTCCATAAAGAACAAAGTGACAGCAGACATGCCAACAGAAGGCACATTCCTTCCCCACATAATGGCATTTCTGCCCCAATACTTAGAGCAAGCAAAAGCCCCCATTTACGTGCTGCAGACTCTCCAATGTTCCCATCCCTGTTGGTGAGGAGTTTCTTTCTACCTTTTAATAGCTGCAAACCTCTGATAACTTTGAGCTGAGAAAGTGTGAATGGCAAAGAGCAGCAGCAGCAAGTGGCAGGTGGTTGTAGTTGAGCCTTTTGTTCCTCCTTTGGGAGACATCACTTCTGTGCTCCAAAAATGGTGTGGTGAGTCAGGATATGGACGGTACATCGTACATGTCTCGGGTTTGTGTAAGACCCTGCAATGAAGAGCTCATTAGGGAGATCCAGCAAAGCTATAGATTTTTCTAATTCAGCAGGAGCTTTTCCCATGCAGCCGAGGGGAGATCCATGCTTTTGAAAGGATGCAAGAGGCCTTGAAGCACAGCAGCATGTGTTACAGAGCTACCTGAACCAGAATTTGTCCGTGCTCTGAACCAAACCCATGCTGAGCAGCCCATGTCCACATCCAGCCATAGGATTCCAACTACCAGGATCCAGTTGTGCAAAGCACTAAACAAGGGCAGGTGAAGAACAATGCTTGCTCCCCAAAAAAGACCCCTGAAATAAAAGAAACCCAAAGAACAGGGAAAAGCCATTTCAGAGAGAAAGCAGTGAGGAACAAGATGATTCACAGCCCATTGTGTGTTTTTATTAAACAGGCAGTGCAGTATTGTCCCAGTTCCAGGCTGAATCCTATCACTGACAATGGTGTCTGGCTGCCTCCCATGGACTGGGGTTCAGAGCATCGAGAAGCTGTGGTCCAAGGTCAGAGCAGTTAAAGCAAATGAGAGAAATGGAAGTGAAATCAAAGTTATGGGACACGGCCATCTAAAGCAGAATAGCTATTTTAAAAACCATGATGAGGCTGTTCTTATTCCAGGCAAGGGTTACTTTATATTCTCTTAGTTTAATCCACTTCACACTGAAGAGAACAGTTTTGATTTGGAATAGGCACTTTCTTTGCAGACTGAGTGTGCCCCCCCCCCGGATCACTGATCAGGAACAGCAGCTCAGACACAAATCCCCACACTGCCAAACCCTACAGCTCTGAAGTTACAGCACTGGAAGCTGTCATGGGTGCACTTGTTAATGCCCTCCAGGTCGGCAGGTATGAAGTGCTGCCTGCAGCTACTCAGCCCCCATTTCACAGGGGGTCGGTACCTGGAACATGCTTGGGACCACGCTTAGGTTCTTTCTCTCCCAAGCAGGATTAAACTTCCCAGTCTCAAATACAGCCTTGCTCCGGTATCTGAGCATCTCTGACTCCAGACAGGTCTGCTACATGGAGTTTGACATTTCAGGATGCATTTAAGCTGCTCTAGTAACCAGAAGAGTTGGCTGCTCGTTCCTTTGTGTTGGCATTAGTGCTTGAATGAGCCTGGAGCTGGACAGAGGGAAGGATGGTGCTGAAAACTTAATTGGCAACAACAATAAGAAAATCAGCTCCAGCGCTCCGTGCAATCACCCTAGAGTCAGTGCCAGCACAAGGAGAGCAATGGGAATATGCAGACAGAGGCATGAGGAAGCTTTCAATGGCAGCACAAAGCTGTGTGGGCTCAAACCCTGCAGAACTGCAGCCTTGGTCTTCCCAGGAAAGAAGTCTCTGAGGGACCTTTTCCACCAGGACTCGCTTTGTTGCCAGGCTTCTGATGGTCTGGCAGCAACTTCAGCACTAGAGGGAACGTTGACTTCCAGGCGAGAAGAGTGTCTGTGGCCTCCTGTTCTGTATGTGCGAGCAATGCCAAACAGGAGCAGCTGGTTGCACATAATAACATGCATTGTGTAAGTGAGCAACACAATAAGCAATTTGCTCGACAACCCAGGGACACCAGGACAATTCTGTATCACAGAGAAGAAAGAAAAGCGCTAAAAAACATGTGATGACCAAAGCCTAAGGGAGCCTCGGTATACTACCCATTCATTTCATTACGCTTGCTCTTATAAATATTTATGACACAGCCCATCTCATCATTCTTCCAGGAATGGGTGTTGTGTTATTGTTATACCCAGGGAGGGCTTTCCCTCTTCCTCTGGTCCTGCTGCAGGCAGTTGGCAGTTGCCAAAGATAGATAGGGAGCAAGAGTGGGACATTAACTATGGAAAATGCTACTTAAAACGGAGCTCAGGGGCAGATATTGGCAGGTGCATTGTTAGAAGGCAAACAAATGGAAAAGGCAGCAAGTAATGAGATTCAGAGGCTTGGGTTTAAAATGTGTTCGTGGCAAAAGGGATTTCTGCATAGGAGGGCCCTACAGCAATGGGTGAGCAGAGACTCACCCTGAGGTTGCACCCTGCACGGATCCAGGATGGGAGTTTTGACTGAGATGTGCACAGCGAGGCTCAGGTGTGTTCTGAGTATCAGCATCAGCTACCTGCACAGGGAAAAATACCATGTTAAAGTAGGGTAAAGTAATCCCACCATTTATAAAGCTTTGTACATAAAACTTGGAGTGGGTTTTTCTCCCCCTTTGATTTCTATTGCTACCTGGATATTCCCTGTGCCTTGTTCCTTGCTCCTACTGGGATTTGCCACCCAAGTGAAGCTTTACAAAATCAAATGCTAATCTGCCTTCTGCAGAGTCACATCAACTGATTCATTATTCAAGACGAGTCACTCGCATTGGGTTAGTGATGGCCTGACTTACAAACACATGCTGGGGAGATTTTAGGTGAAATGGATCTGTTTCATTTCAGTTAGTCTCCCTCGCTGTCATCTGAGTCTTGTGTGTGTGTATTTGTTAACCAGCTTGTTCACCATCAGCTATAATCAAATCAAGACCTATGAGAAACATCCCGATGTGTGAGAGAGGAGTCACAAAGAACATCACTGCCTTGTAAACACGCATGGCTATCAAAAACAATATTTGCTCATAAACAGCATCTGTGGACTTCTCCCTACAGCAGTTCCCAAGTAAAAGTTTAAGTCTAAATTTTATACTCTGCTATGGTACCTACTAACTCAGGCTGCTTTGGGGCATAAAGAACACATGTAACATCAAGGAATCCTGCACAGTCGGGGCTGCCTTCAGAAACACCCGTCAGGCTCCTTTGTAGTGGGAAACGTGTTCATGTGCCAAAAATGAGGATCTGTTCCCAAGTTTTATTAGATCCACAGAGCTGGCTATAAAATGCCATGCGAGAAGCGAAGCAGCCGAAGCGGGAGGCTGCTGGTGCACATCATCATGCCACCCTCTTGTGGCTAAGCCCAGGAAATAGAGCAGTGGATGCCCAAGGACACGGCATAAATGCCAACGGGTTATTCTCAGCGTGCCTTGCTCCACACCAATGAGCACAGTGCGTGGGCAAGCAGCAGGGGCCACCTTTCAGATGGCTTAGGAGCAAAAAGCAAGGTCGAAATAAAACCATCCCTGCACTTTGGAAACTTTGGGATCTGGATCTGATCTGAGGATGGGATTTCATTCCAGTGCAGATGTTCTTGGTAGACAGATGTTTGACTTCCACATCTCTGGTTGTTTTCTGCTGAGAAACTGTGACCACATACCTGCTCCTTGAGACAGTTTTAGCTATTCTGTCCTTTCACAAAGAGAACCTGATGCTTTCACACATATTCAAGCACTGAGAACCCCATCACCCTTTGCCTTCCAAAGAGCCCTAAAGATGAGCACCATAAGGTGGTTTGGCAACTCTCTCTCAATCCCATCTACATAAAGAGTTTTAACTCTCAGAAATGGCCGGTTCACCCCAAAAGCAGGTTCTGGCTTTCACAGCAGCCTCAGTGCCTTCAGATAACACAGGCTATTCCCATCCCTCAGACAGTTCTGCAAACTGAAATAGATGATGTATTTATTTATGGATTACAGACCACAAGAAAGAGCAGCTTTGCACTATTGTCAACCTCCCAGCATTCGGTCTGCTATAAATAATGCATCATTGTTCAGTGTTGGTTTATGGTTTAAGTTCCAGCGAGCAACGTGGACCAGCAGACTCAGCAAAGATGAAGGCAGCACGGGGTATTAGTAAGAGAAATAGCACCATCTGACTGAAGAGTATTAGAAAAACAAAGCAAAACCTGTGAAGTTCTCAGAGTGATTTCCATGGCAGCTCCAGCAGGCAAAGCCCTGCTCTTACCTCTCATTGGGAATCACCCAGATCTGTGATTACAGCTGATTTTCACTCTGCTTTCTGCCAGTCGTGAGCTAATTCGATTTCAGATAAACACTAATTAACACTGGAGGTCAGTGCTGTGGCCAGCAGGCACCGCTGCACTGGGGCATTCAAACACAGCCAGGGATCAAAAGAGCCTCGGCCGCTTCCTTTGAACTCCTCAATTCAAACCTTCACCAATAAAGCTATTGTTTTACATCTGCTTCATCCAGGGGGAGAGAGGGCAGAGAGCAGAGCCATCACTGCCTCTAATTGGGCTGTTTTCCCTTGCTTCTTACAGGTTGCCTCCATGTGGGGTTTTTCTCTGGACCAGTGGAAGAAAATGATGTCCAGACCATGCACGATGCGGCTATCAGGCTGCAAAGCTGCAGCAGGCTGTGAGTGAAGCCGTGGGGAATCTGATTTCCCTCTTGTGAGCAAAAAGGGCATCAGTGCCTTTCTTGGGAAGTTTGATTGATAGGCCTTAAGAAGGATTCATAAAATGTGTCTCTGGCTATCTAGGCAATTCTCTTTTGAAGATGAAGGAGAATATTAGATTAATCCAAGTGCTATAATCGCATTAGCTCCTGCTTTTAAAGAAAACATATTTTATGGCATCTGTACTCCAATGGAAACAACCTGTGGCTGCACAAGCCCCAGGCTGGTGCTTTGCTGCTAAACCTGCTCTGATCTCCTTGGAAGGGGTTTTCATCCAGCTGCTGGGGAACTGGTGTAAATACCTGACTTGTGCCACCATCCCACACAGATCACTTGTGGGCAACAGAGAAACCAAGGCTAGGGAGGACCACAGGGTTTGAATTCCACTCTTATCCATAGGGAAGCTCACTTAAACTTGGGATTAAGGCAAATTAGCAGGAGAGCAGGGAGAAGGCTGCAGGGCAGCTGCCTGGGCTGTACAGACAGGGAACATTAATCTTGAGAGCTGTCATCCCACAGCATTCTGGAAAAGCTAGATGGAAACACCAGTTGAGTATCTAGTGTTGTCTGTATGGCAAAGGTTTAGTAAGTCCCAACGCTGGGAAGCAGATGGGTACATCCTTGTGAGAACACACTGCAGTATGTATCCCACGGAAGGGTGTAGTCAGTCCTATGTACAGGCAACCCACAACAAACTCCCCACTACCAGTATCCAGGAACTCCACCAGAGAAGAAATACTCTTGATGGCAATTGTAGAGTATCTTGGATGGGGCACATCAACTTACCTCCGCACCAGCCTGCTCTGGTCACTCATCCTGATCTGCTTGTGGTTGTCTGACAGGGACCCTGAGAAAAGAAGAACTGAGTAACTGATTATTCACACCTGGAAAGCAATGGTATCTGCTCTCAGCACTGAAGGGAGAGAAGAATCAAGATAGTGACCACAAAGGAGATCAAGCCATGGCTTGTGCTCACTAACGGCTTAAACTCACCTGGGAATGCATTTATGGGTGCCAAAGGATGAAAGAAGGTGAGAACACCCCAAAACCAGAGCGGTTGCTGTGAGTCTGGGAAGTTCAGTTCCTCACCTGGCCCTGAAGCTGTGATGAGCTTTGCCAGGCTGCCAGGTCTCAGGAGATGCCTGACTTCACAGGTCTAGCTTCTCACCTTGCACCAGTTTCTGGGTTGCATCTTCTGCAGCTCCACTCTTGTACCCCAATTCCCCAGCTGAGCCAATCTGATCCTCCAGTGAAGAAGCTGCATTACCTTAAAACACTCCTTCCCCATCCAGTGTGCTCCTGGATGCTGCAAACAGCACATTGCTTATCCCAGGATTTAATCAGATTAATTAAGCTGCACTTCTATTAATTTAAATTACAAGTATCTGAGGGCTCAGCCAAATCAAGTGATTTATGGCCCATATCAACCTAATTAATACCACCAACTCTTAAAATAAAAACCTAATAAATTAGTTTATTATACAGACATAAGATCAACTTATTAGCTTTGGGTCTCCAGTGACATGGGGAGTTTGATGGAAGTTTTACATCCTTGTTGGGAAAAGGTCTTCTTTTGTAACACCAGCAGGAAGGAAAAATATCATCTATAGGGCAGGGGGAGGGAGAAACAACACAAGCTCAGTTATCAAAACAGGAGCCAAGGCAAGAGGTCCCCAAAGCCTTGCTGTACACAAATTGTGTGGGTTTTATAACTGCAAGTGCCCACAGGAGAATAGTTTATCTGGCTTCTCACAGGCAGAGCCTGCCCTGGTCTGCATGCTCACTGTTAAGCAGCCGGCAACAGTGGTGAGCCATGGGATGGGGATGGAAAACGAGAGGCTTCTGCTTCAGTCCCGGAGTTCACGCTCGATTTCCTGAGCTCTAAGATTGTTTCCCTTTGCTTTGCAAATCCCCCCTTGGAGCAAAGAGCCACGTGAGAGACACACAGTGGAAAAAGGAGCAGGCTCCATCTCTTCAGCCTTTGCTTGCAAAATATGTTCTTCAAATGCATTTGTCTCATTGTGTTCAGGATAACAGCCTTCTCCAGCAAAGGGAAGGAACTGGGAAGGCTTTTCTGCGAGAGAAAATGGGGCCATTTATGGTATAATTACATAAAGACAATGCCATCCTGTGTGTCTGTCGCCGTGATTTATTATAGTTACACAGAAAATTGGCTGATTGGACCATAAAAGATGGCTAGAGGCAAACCTGAACCCCTTTGCTTTGCTGTCTGCCACTCCACACACACAAGCCAATGAATTAACTCAGCATTTGTAACATGCTTGGAGAAATGACCCATCTTTGCTACTTTAAGAGGTGCCAGAACAAAGGAGCTTAGCAGACACGGCCACATTTACTATCTCTGCCTACACAGAAAGGCTCTGCAAACCCCACCACCACTTTTGCTGATGCACATCAGGGTCTGAGGGTACTTTATTCCATTCCATCCAGTGTCAGCTGCATCACCCCAAAGATTTTGCCCATCACAGGAAAACTTCCCCACAGTTTCTCTGTGCAACTACAGTTCAACAGCTCTGCCAGCTCCATACCAACACTTACCAACATCTTTGTTTAGGGGCTCCCTGCTCATACCAGAACAGCCTCTCTGGTCCAACAGTGTCTCTCCAGAGGAAGAGCTCACATCTTCCTTCATTCAAACCATCAGCAATAGCGTGTAAAACTCGATCCCTTTGGTCCATGAGCAACCTGCAGTGCATCCCACTCACATGTGAAGCATAAAGAGGAGCCTCTGTTCAAAGGATGTGGCACAGAGAGATAGGACAGCATGGGAAGGAGGGACTTCCCCATGGCACTCTGGAAAGAGGGTTGATCCTTAACTCTATGGAGCTGGATGAGTCTGAAGGTCCCTAGCCAAGGGCAGCCAATTCACAGGGTGCAGCCCCTCATGTATCACAGCAGCACCTGGAACAGGCAGGCTAAAAAGAAGCCAGAAGGCAAACCAGCAACAGCGTATGGAAAATCCAAGCCACGGGATGATTTACAGAGGAGCAAACTCCCTGCGAAGCCTGGCGGGGAGGATTACACCTAAATACAAACTCCTCTCCAGTAATTCCTGCTCCCCAGTCATTAACCTCCTGCTAACCTTGCTGCAAGCAGCATTAGCTGCTGCTTCAGGTGTGGGTGGAAGAGCACCAGCTTCTAGTAATAAAAAGAGGAGGAGAAGCATTTCTTGTAGGTAAAACAGAACTCATCTTTACCCTTCCTGCTGGAGGAAAGTTTCTCGTGGCCGCTGTGAGCAGAACAGCAGCAGCCCTCAGTGACCACAATTTGTGTTAATACCACAGAATTACTTGTTTTATTTAAAATGCTTCAGCTGGGAGAGGAGAGAATCTGAGGCACAAAATAGACTGTATTAAAAGTAATTATATCCAGGAAGAGCAGGGATGGTTTTATCACAGCTGTGGTTCCAGGCAGCGGTTCTGCATGGAGGCAGGGTCATTAGAGCAGCTCTCCTGTAAAATGGTGTCTGCCAAACGTGTGGCCAGAGACATTTTCCAATGAAAGCCTGAGCTAATCCAGGAATTGTATTAAAAGGTGTAAAACGGGTGAATGGCATGGAAATGTTTCAACCTGTCCTTTGCTAAATGTTAATGGAGAAATGCTGTGTAATGGGACCAACCTCCTGCAGAAGAATCGGGTCTGGCCACTGACAGGATGAGAAACGAAAACAAGGCTTTTATAAAGATAAAAAGTAACTCATACTTGAGAGCAGCCTCGAGCTGAGAGCTGGGGCTCCTTCTTGGCCAACCTATATAACACAAAAGACAAAGCATTTTAATTCAGTGCCAGGTCGTAACCTGGCTGCAAAGAAAACTAAACCTCGGTGTAAAGCAAATGATGGAATTGGGATCATTGAACAGAATAATCATGAAAGTCATGTCTGAAGGCAAAACCAGCCTGAGGGGCTGATGCTCACACAGTGACACAGCACGGGCCTCAGGAGCAAATCCCCCCTGGGTGTTTTGCACCCTGGATTTTAGGGTCTGCAGTGATCTCAGGTGCCCTTGCACTGCATGTGGGCATGAAGCTGCTCCAGGCAGAACAGACAAGACAATGGAAAGGACACAGGGCTGGGACCCTTCCGGGCTGGAGAATATGCCCTGCTGGGATGCAAAGGCTCTGGGAATGGGTTTGTACCCCAGGCCCAGCAGCAGGGCTGGGGCTGCCTTTCCCAGTCCTGACTGATGCAATTCCCATCCGGAGCCCATGGACAGCTGCGGCGCAGGAGTGGAAATTCCTCCCGACCCTGAGCGTGCACAGCAGGGAAGAGCATAATCTCCGTGATTTACAGGCTGCAGCTCTAGTTTAAAATACATTAGGCTCCAACTATTTAATTACTGGGCACTACCAAATCACAGAGACAGAGGAGTCAGTCACGTCTGCTAATGCCAACATTTATCATCCTATTTATCTACTGCAGCTTCTGAGACCCATATCGAATCACTTCCCTGTATTAGCTAATAATGTATGAGTTTATTCCTGTACCTCTGGGCAGCCCTCGGTGGATATTATAGCACTGCTGGCAGCACACATCCACCTAGGGATAGATAAACTTGTTTAGAGCATATAAAGAACTGTAATCACCAGCTAAAACTCAAACCCAAATCAAAGCTTTTTTCTCTGCTGCCTCCTGCCCCCAGATACTAATTCACACCAGAGAGCAAATGCAAGCAGTGCTGGGGCTCTCGGGCTGGCTGAAAGGCTGCAAAGCTCCTGATAGTTCTGAGAAATCATTAAATGTCTACATTTTATGGCTGCAGAAAGGCATAGAAAAATGAAGCCGTGTCTGAGAGGCGAGGAGCAGGACATGGGGCTCTCTGGGCAGCAGCTCATTCCCCTCCAGGAATGTGTCCCCGTCCTGCTCCCCCATGCAGGGAGGATAGAACTGGGCTGGGACAGGCATGGAGGCAATGCTGGCTCCTGCAGGACTGGAGACACCAAATCAGCTGCAGAAGAAATGCAGGAGGAGAAGCAAATTTGTCTCTGGAAACATGTTGGATCTGTAAGAAAAGGCAAGAGAAGAGGGAGAAACTGCTGGGTGATGGGTGAAGCCACTCCTGCTCAGCCTCTTCTCAATAAAGCCCCAACAAACCCAGCACAATCTTCCTCTATGATTCCTCTGCCTGCTTTCCCCCCTGTAAATCATATGCCTTTCATTTTGCTTGCTTATGCTGCTGTCCATAAGGAAAACAAGTTTAGCTGATCTATCTGGAAACTTTCAAGCAGTATCCTTTTCAGAAGAAACACTCCACATCCTCTTGCCTTTGCATGTGTGTCTGTCCTCAAGATGGGCATTAAGAAGGGAAAAAAGAGGCTTTCCCTCCTCCCAGAGACTCCCAAAACAGCACAGTAAAGCAAATGTCCTTTTATTCGTGGCAGTTTTTTTGCTGGTGCCTTTTGCTTCCATTACTATGATGGTTATTGTAGAATCCCAGACTGGTTTGGGTTGGAGGGGTTCTTAAAGCACCTCCAGCTCCAACCCCTGCCACGGGCAGGGACCCCTTCCACTGGAGCAGCTGCTCCAAGCCCCTGTGTCCAACCTGGCCTTGAGCACTGCCAGGGATGGGGCAGCCACAGCTTCTCTGGGCACCCTGTGCCAGCGCCTCAGCACCCTCACAGGGAACAGCTTCTGCCTTATATTTACTCTAAATCTATCCTCTTTCACTTTAAATCCATCCATATATAAACATATATATATACAAATTATCTGGTGGTTTGTTATTAACCCCTATGATCCTCTGTCTAATCTTATTTGCCAAGCAGGTGACCTTTCCTTGAGCCTGGCAATGCTTAGGAAACACGAACACATGGAGCATCAACCGAGCAGTTGTTACTGAAGAGGCAGCTCCATAAGAGCAGAGCATTGCAGGGGAATTATCTCCGGACCTTCATAAAGTCCTCTGGAAGAGTTCAGACACGCTTCTGTCTTAACTGATAGCATCAACTGTCCCCAGTTTGGGAAGCAGTATCCATAGAAACTCAGGGGCCTTGACAAGATGACAAACAACGCTGCGAGAGCCTCATAATAGCAGGAATAAGAAGCTGTGGCCAAAGATACCCACTACCAAGTGAGGCATTTCATGGTGTGCAATGGGAGGGCTCTGCCTGATGGAAGCCTGACTGCTGGAGAGAGGCAAAGCACAATCGGAGGATGGAAAACCAAGACTTGCCAAAGCCAGATGGGATTTCTGTGCCAGGGAAAAGCAAACAGTGCCATTGGGAATGTGGCTACAGGGTGTTGCTCTGTATAGAGCCACCTATCCCAAGTAACAAGTGATAGGATAAGAGGTAACAGCCTCAAGCTGCGTGAGGGGAAGTTGAGACTGGATATTAGGCAAAATTTCTTCCCCAAAAGGGTGGTCAGGCATTGGAACAGGCAGTGGTGGAGTCACCATCCCTAGAAATGTCCAAGAAACTTGTAGATGAAGCCCTTAGGGACATGATTTAGTGATGAATGTGGCAGTGCTCGGTTAACGGTTGGACTCTATGGTCTTAAAGGTCTTTTCCAACCTACCTAATTCTATGATTCTATAAACCAAGAGTGACACCACTGGGAGCATCTCGGGAGCATGGCAATGCTGGCACAGAAGCCTGGTCATGTTTTGGAAGAGTCACCCCACAGCACAGCCTTGTGGATGGCGCTTTGGCCACCGATGATGTGCTGGGACCCAGGGAGCCCTTGGGAACCACAGCGGGTGGTCCCAGCCCCTTTCCTGAGCCTCTCTTGGGGTTTAACCACCTCTTGACCCAACTGTGGCTCCTTCCGCCAGGCATGGGCAGAGCGATGCCACCGGCGGCACAGCTTTCCCATGCGCGGCAGGAGAGCCCATCGCCCGCTGCTTCGGGGCTGCAGCACGCTGCTCCCTGCGCTCATTGTAGCCCCATAACTCATTGTGCAGGCAGGCCTGACCTTGGTCTTAATTAGCTTAAAACTGCACAATAAAATGACAAAAAAGTGAAAAAAGAGGAATAAAAAATAAAGGGAAAACCCTCCCTAAAAGCCAGTCGCAAATCAAAAGAGGCAACAGTGAGAGCAAGTAATGTGTCACCACAAGTGTCCGAGTCAATGGAAACCTTGTTAGGTGGGGAACAAGGGTCTCCGCTAACAAGCTCTTATCTGTGTTTTTGTTTTCTATTGAAGGTGCATGTCATTAGGAGGAGTGTTAACAAGAGCTCTCAATAGCTTCATATGGCCAATGGCCTCTGAATATTCATGAAGGTGTGAACAGAATGTGGGAAAACCCTGGAAGAAAAGGCAAGAAAAGCAGCAAGAGGGCTGATTGTACCGGGAAGAAAGGAACCGGGGCTCTGTGGGAAAAAGGGATCCTGAATCCCTCAAACAAGAGCATAGTCCCCAGGCAAAACCTGTCCTTCAAGCTGTGGGGATGGTATTGAGGGAGTGAAAGAGGTGGGATTTCTCTGAGCAGCGCTGGCAGCAAACCAGCTTCTGTCATTTTAGGTGGCACTGATCAGGTTTGGGGTTCCTTTAACCTCAAATCACAGCAGCCACTCGCTGCTGGCTACTGGTCTCTGAAGCTGGAGAGCCAAGTGTGAGCAATGTAAAACCCAGACGTGCCTCCCAGCCTCACCCCTGTCTGTGCAGCAATGCAAGGCTCCTCTCATCCCACACATCCCACTGGTCCCCCTGGGGGAAACCATCAACACGCTGAGACCTGCTGCAGCCCCAGTCCCAGACATCACAACCTCAACATCCAACGTTATCGTCAATGTTAACACACAAACCCCAGCACCCAGGCTGGTGGGAATGTGCACCCTGCAGATGTCAATCACTTCTCCTGGGGGAAGAGGCAGGCACCTGTGCTGGGGATGTGTAACCCTCTCTCCAGGTTTATTAGGTCCCAGGAAGGATCCAGAGAGTAATCTTTGGTGGATGCCTGATACTGAAGTGGGGATGAGCTCAGAGGGGATGGAGAAGAGGGGAGGTAAAGAGGCTCCAGCACCACTGTGTTCACCATGGAGAGAGCAACAACTCATCTGCACCCAGATACCTGCTACCCAGCACCTACTATTCCAGCAAAGCCAAAGAAACCCCATATTCACCTCTGGCAAGAGCCCAGCAGGGCTGCCCAGGGGGCACTGGAGAAAGGAAAGATGCTTTTCCTATGAAACATCTCTGCAGGTTTTAGAGCTGCTGCTTCTGCACAATCCCAGGCTCAGGGACTTTGGTTGGGCTGTTTTAACACTGAGCTCTTGCTCCATTCAGTTTGGAGCAAAATTATAGCAGGGAGTTGCCTCCTCTTGAAAGGCTCCAATCTCCCATGTCAGTCCTGGATAAACAGTTTCCATTCAACAAAGCAATGAACAGAAACAAAGTAGAGCAAAATAAGGCCAAGTCATTTCAGTGATACCGACAGCTGCTGGGCTGCAGGAGAAAGGGACAGGCAGGAGGGGGTGTGGGGGAATAGATTAAAACATGTAAAAAGCAATAAATCACAGCTGGGGGGATCATAAAACCACAAACTGCTGCTGCTCCCACACAGTGTACACAGTGTTTACTCCTCTATTGCTAACAAAATTTAAGGTAAGATAGAAAAGGAATGGCAAATAATCAAAATCATCCTTGTTAGGAAAGCAAAAGGGCTTTTTTCCAGTGCAAAGATCTGAGGCAGAATGCAAAGTGTCTTGGCACAAAGTGGGATGCGGCCCCAGTCCCTCACCATCACTCCTTCCTAACCACAAACCAGGACTCTGTGCTCTCATGCAGGAGGATTCAACTTGCACCAGCTCTGCGCAGAGTAAACTCTGGTGTAAGAGTGAATCCTCTTGCACTAAGAACCAAGGCTGAGCGTTGCTCCATGGACCAGCCACGACAGCAGCATGCTGACAGCTGCTGGTACAGGATTTCAGGGTCACTGCTGTGCCATGGCCATGTGAAGCTCAAGAGCAGCGTGGGGAAAGCCCCACTGTGCCTTAGGCCACACAGTGCAGAGCAGAGGTGAGTGGTCTCCCTAGCACCCGGGGTATTTCCTAGCTCCCTCCAGCAGTGAGCCACAGACAGCACCGAGCCGCCAGCCAGCTGAACTCAAATAAAACCTGCTTTAAAACGTGGTGGAAAACATGTTTTGTTGCAGCCTGAAGAGGCTGTGAGGGGCTCTGGCTGCGGGATGTGATGGGAGGGACGAGTCTCCATGGGAACCCTGAGCTTGTTCATCACCAACAGGCGAGCGAGCGGCCTCATGAGGTGCCAATGGGTGACATTGCACCAGGGATGGGGAGAAACCTTCCCAGTACTTCGGAGCATTTGGGGGCTGTGGGTGAGCAAAGTGCCCTGAAAATGATGCCTGTGAAAACTAGGGTAGGTCTTTTTACCTGGAACATGGGGACACCTCCCATCTAAAGCCAGCACAGGAGAGCCGCAGGCACACAAAGTGGGTATGAGCACCCAACGTATCCAACTGGATCCACCCCTGCCTTGCACAAGTCCTGCACCAAAGCACCACTGCACCAATGTTATTCATGTCTGTATATAGGATGACAAAGACAGGACAAGCAAAGCTGGCAGCCAGAAAAGCCTGGAATTTAACTTAAAACTGTGCCAGTGCAAGCCAGGCTCTCCACTCTTGCAGAGCAGGAACATGTTACAAACCAGCAGGACAGCACAGCTGGAAAATGAGTAGACAACATTAACATTTCCAGCAGTAAGACCCATTGGTGTGTCTGACTAACACAAAGAACTGTCAGAGTCTATATTAAATAATACATCTGAAAGCACACCTTGATTCCTCCAGTCTCCATTGTCCATGGAAGGGGTTGCAGTTGTAGTTCTCTCTGCTCATCCCACCTCAAACTGCAGGACACTGCAAGGCCTCAGGGCACCTGGAAGAGGACAGAAATGCTTTGCCAGGATAAAAATCCTCCAGGCACAACAGCATGTGGAGAAACCTCCCTCCCTGCTTTCTGCTGATGAAGACACAGCTACACATACAGCACAAAGGCATGAGCAGGTCCCACTACCAGCCACAACCCAAGAGCACACAACCAGTTTCTGGCGTGACACTCGTGTCCCCACTTGCATTGCACACAGAGGCTCCTGTGGAAGCTTTGGCACGTTATGGTAGGGCCCACACAAACCCAGAGGGAGTGAGAATGCAACTTGTCAACCACTGTTAGTTACCGGCTTATTTCTGAAAGCCACCAAAACAGGGAATGCTTCCCTGTGGGTTAAAAATCAGGAAGGAATGAGTTAAAACAGGAATTATGACTGCCCTGGGCCCCCCAGCAGCCCTTTTGGGGCAGCACTAAGCAGAACAGGGGGGCCTGCAGAGCACATACAAAGATATACATGAGGCCAAGTATGAGGTGACTGACCAAAGAGAGCTCTTCTCTTGGAAGACTGTATGAAGAGATGTATCTTGGCATCCTGGTTACTGCATGAAGAGATGTAGCCTGTTTTGCTACACACAGGTCCCTCTGGCCTCCTGCTTTGGTCCAGGGTCACCTCTTCCTCATGGTGCTCAGTCCATCTCGGCCATCAAAGCTGTGGATGTGCCAAACCCAGTGCGACAGCTCCGGCTGCTGGCTGCCAGGGGCTGCTAACAGCATCCACATGGAAACATTGAGGAAGGTGAATGAAGTTCTGGCAAGCAAGTGCCTTATCCTCCTTCGTACCCATCTACCTAACCACAAGGGACTGGAAAAATCACAGATGCTTTTGCTGAACACCCAACACGTATTTAAACCTCACATTTTCCATCATTGCTGCTTTCCAGAGAGCAATGAGGGAAGAGATTTAATTACACACAAACTCTGCTAAATCAAGAAGAGAGACAGTTGAAAATAGGGGGAGGGGAGAAAAAACATTTAATTCAATTTATTTAGCAGCATCTTTATTGCAACAAAGGTTTTGTAATAAAACGCAGCAAAACTAATGCCTCCACTTTACATGATTAAAAGCCATGGAGCTGGGAAGGGGGGGAGGGAAGGAGACCAATAAACCCACTGGAGTGAGACATGCAATTCTGGTAATGCAAACAGCAGGCACTTCATGATCTAAATTTAAACACCTGAACTTCTCCTGTGCACAACATCCAAGTGAAAACCGCATGAGGACCTCTTCCCTTTCCAAAGGAGCGGCCTGGAAACCCTAAAGGGCACATAGGTCTTTACAGGGTTCTGGTACTCAATAGGCAGTTCAAGGCAGTGTCCTAATCTGGCTGCTTATTTCATGTATTTATACTCTATTATTGCCTCACTGAGAAGTTGAGCTCACAACAGCAGCAAACCAGCCTGCCTCACACACAGGCACACACAGCACAAACAGGACCTGCTTCTCCTGGTAGGAAATAAAGGTTGGGATCCCCAGGCTCAGTTTAACTTTTCCATAATCTGCTGTACAGTGCTCCAGGGTTAAAGCATTACTACACCAAAGTTATTTCCATTGCCTATTCCCAAATGCCATCAGTAAGCAGGGAATGCATTTTCCATTCTAATCTAATGAAGTTAGTTGATTTTCAATGCTTTACTTGGTGCTTTGAACTCATTATTCCATTGGGTTTATAAAAATTAAGGAGTTCTGGGTAGATACTAATTATACTTTGTTCTGAATAAATGAAGTAATTGAAGACAGAGGGGGGCAGGGAGGAAAACTTCAACAGGAAGGGTGAAACCCAACAGCTTTGCACATTGCACACTCAAGAGGAATTGCTGGAAGCTGCATTAAGACAGGGTGAATTGACGTGCTTCCACCAGAAACAAGCACAACCAAACCCACTCACTGCAAATGACAAGAAACTGCTGGCGTCAGCACTCAAGTAGTTCAGTATCTCATTGCTCAGATCCCCATAGTTCATAAATATTCTTAAAAATATATGAAATGAAAACATCCATCTCAAAGACATCCATGCAACCAATATTCACCATGCAGTGAAGGCTCAATCCTGCTCCTGCTTGGAGCAGGTATACTCCTGGGCATAGAGGACACCTCTGATGAAGGCAGAATATCCTCCAAAGGGACCTATCAGCATCTGTTGTGAGAGCCATAGGGATGGTTCCTTCTCACATATTTTTTCTCTACAGCCAGCTTCCCTTGCCTGTGCTCCCCCAGGATCTCAGTAGTTCTGCTTGAAACTCACATCAACCAAAGTAGGTTTTAACATGCAGGAAGTGACAAAATATAATCTCAAATGTCAAAACAGGCTGGAAACCTCTTCTGCAGTGACAATACCATCTCCTGGACCATAAAGTACAACCTCAGAGCAGGGCAAAGCCATCACTCTGTGCCAGCTCTGGTGCCAGTGCCAGACCAACACTTCAGCATATGAGGTGCAGGACTGCTACTCCCCCCAAAATACTGATGCACTAACAGCTTCCTACCTCTGCATCTCAATCGTAACTGGCTTTGCCCTTCTTCCTGTGTCACTGGGAACTCAGCTGTTGACTGCAAATCAGATCCCTCATAAGGCACCTCTCACACCTTCACCTACAGGCAGGCATCTCTGCAAGAACTGCAACACTGATGATAAATCCTTGCAGCATTTCCACAGGATAAGAGAATGTGGGGTCTGAAAGTGCTTAACTACTGTAAAGGGAAAACTGTAGGAAAGAAAGAAATACATAATTTATGTTGCAAAATAGAGTACTTACAGTACATTGTACTTTAATAGCTTTTTGATATATATATATTTAAAACAATGGAAGGATGCATCATTAAAAATTTCCATGTCAGCACTTATCACATCCTGTGCTAAATCAAAACCTAGCCTGGTTTACTTGCATAACATTCAGTTCTTCAGTTCCCCAAAAAAGCACTGTTTGCTGAAGGCCATTTTTGTTCTGGTTTTTAAACAAAAGGATCAATGTCATCTTAAAAACCATATACATTTACATTCAAGGGTAGTCACCTCTAGAAAAAGAACAAAAACACCCCAAAAAGCAAGTTAATTTAATATTGAACAAAATATAAACAACCTTGGAAAAGGTGATACTATCCACGTGTAATTTTATACATATATGTATATATGAACAGATATAGATATATGTATATATAATACAGCATAAACACATAAGGAACACAATGGAATTCCAGAGTAACAGCTTATACTTGTTTCTTTCTACTCACTGTCATGTTGTTCTAGCTCAAATGCACCAGCACAATACTGACCAGAGCACACTCCATAGGGATGCTGAATTCCCTTCAGCCACATTAACTACTAGGAGTAGACATTAGAGGAGCTGGGCTCCTTCCCTGCCATGCCCTTCCCAAAACTAAAACTATAAGCCTGTTATTGACCTGCTGATGGTGTTTTAACTGATCCACATATAATTACTGTGATCCAAAAACCAGAAAATAGCACAAACCAAACATCCCCACCTCAGAGGATAGTTGCATTTACTACATGCCCGTTTGCTTTGGCTGTCTTTTGCGTAACCCCCCCCCCCCCAACCCAGATCCTATTCTCACACACAGATTTTACAACCATGTTAAGTGCACCAGCTCCAATAGCTTTGGTGCATATGCCCAGCAGCCTAACTGAAAAGCGATGCAATTTGATACAAAACAGCCAGGTTGTGTTAAATCCTGGAGTCTCAGGATCAAGCTGAAGAGTACAAAAGCAAGGAAAATACAAGGTTACAACATGTGGAGTACTAAGAGCGTAAACACTGAGAGTGATTCCAGATTTTCAAAAGATGAAAAGAAAATCATGCTCTGCTTCTCTCTAGCACCAAAACAGAAAGAAAAGGAAGTTCTTAGGTTTCTAAGAAAACCATTAAAACTTATAGGAGTCTCAGAGGCAAGCCCCAAGGGGAGAATTTCCTGGATTAAAGAGAATCATTTTACTATGGGTTTCTATCCTAAACGACCTGTTGCAAGTTAAAAGTGACTTCACACACTTATGATGCTTTTTAGCCAAGCCTGCTGCTTAGTTAAAACCTGACTAGCAAAAACACAACTGGGATTGAATATCCTTTAGGCTTAGCAGGGTTACTTGAAGCTATACAGAAGGGGGTTTCTCAAATACAGCATCGTAATCATGCTACACAGCAGTGGTAGAAAGGATCCAGGACTGGAGCACTGAACAGAGAACAAACCTGGGAAATAGTCCCTTAAAATTCAATGAAGCAGTTCATATTGCCTCACATGTAGTGTTCATAAGGTCTCTCCTCCCCAAATCCTCTGCAGACCTTTGAATTAGAGTACTGACTTTTAAAATTGTAACAGGATGCATATACCTATATCATGCTAAAATGATGGGAAGAAACAGTATTACAAAAACCAGCCCCAGGGAAAATGTCAGGGAGAAATGAGCTGCACTTTTAAGCTTATTTTAAAACCTACAGAGTTTCAGCTCTTTGACTTAAATTAGTTTGCATGTCAGAATAAAAGATTGTTATGCCCGTATCACAGTAAAATATCTTTTCACTTCCCCACTGAAATCAAGTACAATCAGGATAGGATTTCAAGCTGCTGAAAGAAGAGTATGATTTATCCTGGGGAGAGAGGAAATCATTGAAAAGAACCTGGCATCAGCTGAACTGAATCCAGAACTTCAATTCCTTAGGAAGCAGCTTAAGTCTTTCTTCTTAAAAAACAATTAA
Source organism: Melopsittacus undulatus (assembly GCF_012275295.1). Taxonomy (NCBI): domain Eukaryota; kingdom Metazoa; phylum Chordata; class Aves; order Psittaciformes; family Psittaculidae; genus Melopsittacus; species Melopsittacus undulatus. Next base: position 2,611,931 of record NC_047535.1, on the reverse strand, counting down.
CATCTAGACAGGTGATGTGTCTACCTTGTGACCAGCTTCTAAGGAGTGAGACACATCCCTTTCACGAAGCATAAAAGCTATATGATAGCATTTAAATGTAATACAAGTTGGAACCACTTAGGTAAACCCTCGCTGGGTAGTGAGTAAATCATCCAGTATTATGTAATAAGATACCAAGGAACACACTGTAAAAATACGTCAACTGTGTCACAATTCTTTTAAAAAGTGAAGATCTGGTGCTGTAGAAATACGTTGGTTTCAGCTTCAGCTCCTCCCCCAAGAGAACACCCATGGTACTGTGTCATACCCCAGACGTTTGCTTTTATTTCCGTCTTAAGCTTTCAAGTTATCAGGTCACTAGACTTTCATTTCCTGTATGGCACCAAATTTGCTCTTAAAAAAGTGTCTGTGTGTGTACATGTGGCAGGCACCAGAATGCAATATTCCATCCTATTTTCTCTAGTTTCCTATGTCTCCTTGTCTGGTGAAGCAGCCAGCGGAGCAGAGTTCTGCAGAGGTCAGTTACATTGCCTTCAGGGCAGCAATATGAGAGCCCAGGTTCTCTTGCAGGTAATAGAGGAGGTGGAGTTCATAGTGCTCTCCTGACTCGGGCACCCTTATGCTGTGTCTCTCCTGAGGGTAGATCTAAAACATAAAGTAAGATCATAAGTATGGATAAGAGTTTGAGGCACCAACATTTAAACCATATTCAAACTATTTATGTAACCTCCTGCATTAACTCTGCACCTTGGCTAAAACACCCCATTTTCCAGCACCTGAACCCACAGATACCCCACTGCACCCTCCAATCCAGCTGGTGCTGTGCAGGAGATGATCAGCCTGCCTGAACAGAGGCAGATCCTGTCCAAAGCCATCACATAAATCAGCATGCTCCCAGTTCTGCAGCACGGTGGGGGATAGCTGGGCTGCATCTGCACAGAACCAGGTTTAATTAAAAGCATAACCCAGTTCCACACTGCATGAACACTGCTGTGCTGCCTCCAAACTGCAGGAGCAACCTTAACTGCTCATTTGCCTGATATTTGCACTTGTTTACTCATAAGATCTTCCTTTTAAGAAGATGTAAGGCTCAAATCCTACAGTTTTACCCCAGAATTCCAAGCTGTCCAGCACAGCCATGTTCCAAGTTCCAGTTCTGGACTCCTCAAAGACACACAAATCACCTTTAAATCCTGATTCGGGCCTTACCTGTAAATCATATGGTTTCCCAGCTCTCACCAAGAAACTGAGCAGAATACTAGTGTGTGCAAAGTGAACATTCTCATCCAAGAATCCATGTAGCAGCAGCAAACGGTTCGGTCTGAGAAAAGCAAGAGACAAACATTAGTAGACAGCATCCCAGAACCATGTGGAAAGCACCCTGATAACTACTTTTTATCTAGCTTAATGTGGCTCTAAAGTGCTAATCATAATTGAAGGTATGTTTGTCATTTCTTTAGACATAAAAGATAGTCTTTAATTACTGCTAGTATAAAAAGGATTACATAGAATTGCCTGTAATTATGCAAATGTTCATTCAAGTATGAAGTTTATTAGTGTTGGGGGTTGGTATTTATTACTTTTTAATTATTATCTGTGCATTAGCATTTGCGATTCCAGGATTCAGTTGTCAAGAACAAGGAGATAAAAACGTGTCTGTGGGGCTTGAACTTTCCTGGTAGCAAAAGCAAGAACCAAACTTACTCTGAAGGGAACTTCTCCGCCTGCATGGCCACTGAGCCCAGGTAATAGCCCTGCTCGTTGTGATCCGGGTGGCCCATGTAGCGCTCTGTGTAACCAGTGTCATAGAAAATCCACAGCGTCACGGGTGCTCCAGCAATGGCAACCTGCAAGTTCAACACGGCTCTCTCAGCGTGGGGAGGGGAATGACAATGCCTGACCCCAATGTGGGGATGTCCCTCCATCCCACAGCTCCATCCCAGTACAACTATTATTGCCTAAAACACACTGGTAAGTTTACAACGCACAGCCTGCAGTGGAAACAGAAAAGCAACCCTTGCTCTCCCTCCCACCGTTCATACATATCAGCACAGGTCAGCTCTGACTACATGTGCTTCTGTCCAAAAAGCAGAGTACTCTGGTTTCAGGTTGCAAAACCTGTGTTCATTTGAGTATCTAACAGAAACTGGGATCAATAGGTCCCTAAGACTCAGCAAACTACTCTGCACCACCAGCTTGCAGAGAGGCTGCGAAAGAAAGACCAATGAGAAAAAGCACTAAAAACCCTTCTGCAAGGCAATAATCCTTAAGGATGTGAGACAAGTAATTATTATACCTCCCAGTAATACTCAGGCTGGACTTAGAGAAAGCAAGCGCAGCCACAAAGAACAAAACCCATCCTAAGAGCAATATCCAGCTCTTATCACATCTACCTTTGAGACCTGTCCAAGAGCAGTCTGGCCATTTACTGTAGTGATCTAAAGTTGCAGAATCACAAGAACCTCTTTTCAGTACCTCTCCCCATGCCCAGGCTGCCCACCTGGTTGCCTCAGAACACACTGCTACAAAGCAGCATGGGCAATTTGATCTGGAATAGATCAGGCTGCAAAGAAACTGTTCTCTCAGAGCAAGAAAGAGGGGAGGAGAAGCAGAGGTCTCATTTTTCAACAGGATCATTTCCCTCAGCTGGTTTAAAGCACAAAGAGCTTGGCAGACACAAAGCTGGCAACAGCTGATACTATATAAGGTACCTTCTGCATAGGTGACCCAAGACTGGTACAGCTATACCAGCACAGTTGAGTTACTGCAAGCTCAACAGTCCAACAGTTTAAAGCTCTCTTACACAGCTCCAGAGAGGCAATATCCTTCTGTGCTCAGGTGAATTGAGTGTCTTTGTGCTATGAACATCCATGGGAGGTTACATGATTAAGGGAAAAATTCTGTCTGCATGACCAGAGTAAGTACTCAATGTATGAACATACCCTGAAGATATCTGACCTCTGCATTAAAGCCATAAGAGAGAGGTAGCCTCCGTAGGACCAGCCATGAATGCCAACACGATCCAAATCAATGAAGTCATGCTGTGATGCCAAATACTGCAGCCCCTCCACTTGGTCATCGATTTCTATTTGTCCCTGGGAGAGGAGAGGAAAAGGTAAGCTTTGTTAGTTCCATTCTCAGGCTGTCCAGAGGTAACCACCCTCAGAGCTTTGCTGCTTCCATTCCTGCAGCACCCAACTGCACACCAGAATTCCAATGTGCTGTTACAGAAAGATGACTCTTTTCCCTCATAAGGCACTAAATACACACACAAAGAAATGAAGAGCCAGACTCCAAGCTCCACTTACCATTTTGTATTTAAAGGCTCCTTCAAACTTCAGGCCTCGGTGGCAGGACCCCCTGTTGTCAATGACAACAACAACGTAGCCTAAAGAGGCCAAAGTGTTCAAACGGAAATACTTGATTCCTTTGAACCGATTGTTCACGAGCTGTACCTGGAACAGAAGAGCAGCAATGTCATATAATGGAATCCAGATGTTCCCTCTTAATCCAAGTTCAGACTTTATTTACTTTCCTGTAAATGTTTTGTACATTTTTATAACAAAGTTTTCAAGATCTCTGCTCTCTGCTGCAGGATTCTCTCTCCCTGTTTGTGGTCTGCTATGAGTACAGTAACAAGCCATTCTGATCTGAAGAGCTGAACTAAGGTCCACTGCAGCATCAATGGGCATGGAGCAAGAGGGGTGGCTGCAGACTGCATGACCCAACTCTGAGCCTTCAGCTCTGCTCTTTCTGTTCTTTCCCGGGAGAAGAATCTTTCCCTTCACTAGGTCTCATGCTACCTGCCTTTGATCACAGCAGTGCACAGTAGAGTTGGGGAAACCAAAGCAGGGCCAAAAGGCTCACCTTCTATTCAGCAGTGGGAGAAGGACAAGTGAGGAGCAAGCTCTCCTAAGCACACACTGGTAATGGTCAGTGCTGACACAGTGCTCCCCTCACATACACATGGGGAAGTGGAAACAAAGAACAAGATCCCTATGGAGGAGGAGGAGATAGAAAGGAAACAGGGACTCTCTTCACTCCTCTTTCTCCCAGTTCTAGTTCTGCTGCTCCATAGCTGTTCTCAGACAAGTGGCTGTGCCTCAGTCTATGACCCAGAAATCATGACTGCTTACAACACCTTTGGCCAAGCAGCTACTCACCAAAGAGGCAAATGCTACACACTATCCTCAGCATGCAGTAGGAACTATTCATTAGAGAGAGCAGTGGAGTGATCCAGGCCAGCCCACACCACTGCTTCCTAACTTCTGTGCTCACCTGAGGACCTCCATAGATGAAGAGCACAGTGGGGTACTTCTTTCCAGGTTGCAGGTTGTGAGGTTTGTACATCATCCCATAGAGCGTAAATCCCGTGGAGCTCTCAAAGGAGAACACTTCTGGGGGAATGTAATCAGGAAGAGGGCCTGCCATGGGAGGGAACAGAGAGCCTGGTTTAAAAGTGAATGGATGAATAAGGCAGCTCTGCTTCTGATAGATCACCAGATCACTGCAATCCCAGTGGAGCACACCCACACTTTCCAGTGGATGTGGCTGGGAGCAGGCATAAACTGTGAATGCCTCAGCTGTAGGAGAGCTTTCTCAGTCCCATCCCATTCCATCCCTGCTCTCCTATGGATTGTAGAGGCTTTTCTCCCCTGACAAGGCCATTATAGGTATCCCATCCTTTCCTAACCCAACTTAGGACTCACCTCATTAATAAATGGGAAGCACAGGATATGAAGTATGCCTCAGGGAAGGAGAGATGAAAGGGAACAGAAACACAATGGACAAATAAAAGTCCAAGAGCTGTCTCACAAAGACCTTAGTAGGCAGCAGCACACAACTACTTAAGAAGTGTATGCCCCTTCCCAGAAGCATAATCCTTAGCAGGCATATGACACAGTAAATAAGGGTGCTTAATCCCCTCCCCTGATGCTAAAACTGGCTGTCTGCAGTTTCAACTGCTTCTGGCAGCAGAAACTTGGTAATTTCCACTCTAAATTCCTTCATGACCAGTTTATACCCATTCGCTGCTGTCCTGAAAACACTACTCCTGTGCTCCCAAGAACTCCTCACACAAGCATGAGTTTCAGAGACAATCTGAAATCACTAAAACAGCATATCTCAAGCAAGTATATTCTGGGATATCTTTCATTCTGGGATCCTGGTTGTCCTTTCCCCCAGTTCTTCATCCATGCCCTTACCTGCTGAATCTAAAATGGTAGCCCAGAATTCCTTTGTCCTGTGGGCTGCACCATCTTCAGGTCCTGTCAGGCGGTAAAGTGACACACAGTGTGGGTTCTTCTGATTACTGTACTTGCTGATGAACATGTCACAATCCTGGGGAGAAAAAGAACATTACCTTGAGCTCCCTAGTGCCAAAGCAAAGTGATCATTTCTTCCTGCTTTTAGATCTTTTAGAAGGTGTTTATGCACCAAATTAAACCAGGAAGTCTGAGCACTTCTGATAACAGCAGACAGACTCTGAGAAGTTACAGACCTTAGCAAGACTCAGCCAAATTTACACCTACAAAACTCACAGTGGCATGAGAACCCTGTCACACATCCTCTTCTGGGTAAAGCATTCCCAGCTGCACAGGCTATTGCCCTAGATGCCTGGAACCCTACCCAATGACAGGCTCATCTCCTCTGGTGATTGTTCTATAGCCCACTTCAGGTGGAAAAGTCAAGCTCAAACTGCTTCAAACAATTCATCCTGGCTCTTTTTGCCTGAAGTGAGCTAAAGAGGAACTGAACTGGGAGGTCAAATCTAGTTTGGGTTTATGCACTCAATGTACAACAAACAGGAGCACACAACACAGTGTAAAATCAGCTTCTGCTACATTCAAATACAGCCTTGCCTGCTGACTGATGAAGGATAAGACTGGAGACAAGCCACAGCACACCCAGGCAACCCTGACTATTAGGGCCTCCCAGGCAGACAGGTACCTGGCTGACACAGCAGGCGTGAGAGTAACCGCGTTCCGTCAGCCGCTTTATTTCTCCTGGATTCTCGTAGTTAACAACGTACAAGTGATGCTCTAAAGGTGAGTCTTTTGTGCCTTGGAAGTACACCAGTTTTTTGGCTTCATCAACATAGATCTGTCAAAATCAAAACAAACAACACATCCCTCAATATTGCTTCTTGCCAAAACAATACCCAGTTCTACTGCTTCCAAGTCTCCTCCTCGGCCTCTCCCCATACAGCTGAGTTGGAGCCAATCTGAAAGGAATAGGCTAACTGACTGTTCTTACCATACACAACTCTGTCAGTTATGATCTGCACTTCATGCCTTGCTGCTCAGCTCTCTCATGCAGGTTCTTTACTCTTCACAGTCTCCCCTACTATTTCCTATGCTAAATAATTCTGTCACCATGGAACATAAATACTATGTATTGTAGCTAAAAAGAGATGGGGCTAACAGATTTGTGCTGATCCCTCCAACGAGTATCTGTTGATTCCAGAACAGCAGTTGGACACCACCATGATGTCTTTCTGCTCATGAAACCTGGATTTCCTCACTGATACCTCACAGTATTTTTGTTCCCTTCTCTTTAAGCCTTAAATTTAGTGGGGAAAATTCCTTGTTGACAAGGATCCACACAGGAATGTGCAGGAAAAGAATGCTGTTGCCTGTGTTGCTTTCCCACACTGCAAAACCCACAACCTCTGGTCCAGAATAGCACATCAGAGGTAGAGAAGGATGAAAGCACACTGCATACCAAAAAACCCCACAACACATATGCTCAAACTCAGTATCAGGGAGTGGCAAGGTCCTCTCTTCTCAAGGAGCAGAGCCTCACTAATGTGACATGTACCAATCTGTGAGGCCCCAGAGATCATCCCTACAGTGTGTCTTGTTTGGAGAACATCCACACAGTAAGAGCAGAGACTTACATTGGATCCATGTCTGCCAAGCACTTCCCATTCCCCACTGGTAATCGCTATCTCCTCTTTGATGAGGCACTTGAAGTCACCTGCAAAGAACCAACAGAGAGAATTTACAGTTTTACATTTTACAAACCACATGGTGACAATAACGCTTCCTTCCTTCCTTCCTTCCTTCCTTCCTTCCAAGCTTTTCTACCAGACTAAACCCAGGAGCAATGTCACTTTGCAGAAGACCCACATCTCTGCCAGCTCCCCAGACAAATGTTAGGGTTACTACTGTTTAACACTGTGTGAAATAGGTGTTAAAGGATCCACAGGGTTCAGCCTGAGGCCTGGCCAGCTTTTTTATGAAGTCTTTTGTCACTTGCACAGAAACAAGAGGTTTTTATACTGAAAAATGGGTATGGAAAGGGAACCTCAGGAACCAAAAAATAGGGATTTTTGAAACAGGGTGGGGAACAATTCTGCTTTTAGAAGATAGTCTCATTTCCCTGAGAATGAGGGAGATATAGCAAGAAAAAGGAGTCAGATACATTCAGAGAAATCTAATCAACCTAGGATATAATGCTATCTGGGAAAAATCCCACCCCAAACAGTAGTTGCAAGAAACTAGGACTGCTAGTAAAATGAGGTGTGTTTTTTGTGCATGCAGAGCTCAGCAAGTGCCTTCAACAAACACATAAGTAAATTAAAGTATCACAGCATGAAACTGTAAATTAAAGAATACATGCTGTGGAAAAACCACTCGGGAGCTTTGCACACAGCTTTGTCCTTCATCTGAGCAAGACCAAGCTCTGACTGCAGCTCAGAAGCACGTGGCCCTTCATGTTTTTGCTTAAAATGGCTCTTCCTGCATTTCCAATGCAGTAATTTTCTCCTACCTACATCTCTGCCTATGCAGCAATACCACGATTGGTTTAAAAGCAGAGAGGAATTCTCTGAATAGTTCTCATATCATAGGTTTTGCTGCCAAGGGCACATGTTCATTTATAAGGGACTAAGATGTGCACCCACTGAGAGAGGGAGGCTCTCTATGGACCTTTTTGCAGTGCCTTCAAACCATGCTCATCGTCAGCCCCTCTGCTACCAGCCTGCTTGTGAAGGCTGACAGGGACTGTGGTGTGTTTACCTGGAAAACTGAGTCCTGTGCCTTTATTAGACACATTGGACCCAGCACATCAGACACATCCATGTTATTGCTATAATGATTAACCTCTGGCAAAGTCAGCGCACAGGCAGTCCCAACACTGACAAGGAAAAGCCAACAAAGTGCATTTCACAGTATCACAGGGAGCTTGCTTCCCATCTGAGTTTCTGAAACTTTTCCCTATAATCCCTAAGGAAGAATTGGGGTTAAACCTAAAGCACACTGAATGCAGCATAACCCCTGGACAATCTCAAAAACTCAACAGTGAAGTGCTCTCCTGGACAAGAGCAGGAGTTTCCAATCAGACAACGGTTCCTGCCAGCTGGAAGGACATTTATATCCTCACTAGCTGGCAGCAAATGCCCAACTAACTCAAAACAATGACTTCACTTACTTGGAGCAGGGAGGCCTCCACAAGACCGCTTATATTTGCTCTCCTTCAAAACCGAGGTGACTTTGTAGAGGTGCCGGAATCCTGTTTTACACTCAGAGGCAAAAATGAACTCTATCTCATCTTCATGGGTTTGAGGGAAGACATAGAAGATATCATGGATCTGTGGAGATGGAGCAGTGGATTACTGTTATAGGCAGGATTTTGGCACTGAAGTCATAACACAACAGAAGTTGTTCCTCTCACTGCTCAACACAAACACAGTTCACACTAGCAGGGTGCAGCACTGGGAGAACCAGTTGTGCTTATGAGCCTGGGGCTCTCTGCAGGCAGCAGCCACGGATGCTGCACAGCTCCAGGCTTTTTGCTCATCTAACTCTAACTTCTGGTCACCAAACTAATTGAGCTTTTCTGCACCTGCCTTTCTAGCTTAGATATAGAGGCAGGTCCAGCTCTGCAAACAGCATGAGACCTACCCAGAGAAGCCAGAGTTCCTCTGTCCAGTAGCCCACAAGTGAAGAGTTACTTAAAGAAAGAACTATCACCTACACACTCATGAAGATGCCAAATCTTCCTTATGGAACAAACTTTTGAATGATGCAGAAGCATTTACCTGCACAGGATGAGCTGCCACTCAGAAAACACTCCAGCCAGTGAAAATAATGGAGAAAGGAAAATTCACGACACCATCCTGAAACTATGCACACTCTTAGGAGAAAATGCAGTATCACAGAGAACACTTGCTGTATAGGGACTATTTAGTGCCAGGCTTTGTGCAAATGCTCTGCTGAAAGATCCAGCTGTCAGTAATTGGTGTTCCCAGGCCTTCCTGCACCCTGGTACACCGCCAATGGGATGTCATTTCAGAGACACTGATCTTTACCTGCAGAGGTGTGAAGAGCACTCACTTTACAGCATTAGCCTAGCACACAGGTGGCTGCTATCACAGCACAGGCCCAACAGCACACCTCCCAGGGGATTACATACAAATGTATTTCACCAGACCACATAGTTAAGGAAGGGTTTTGGGGGCTGTTAACAGACTCCTGGGACTTGTTCACCCAATATCATCTAGAGAGACCTTTGTTGGCTGAAGGACACTTAATCTGCTGGCATTGCTTTGGTGAACAACTGGCACCAAGAATCTGGAAGGTGTCGGTGGGTTAACACTGTGGCCATGGAAAGCCAGAGCCCTGTGGGCTCTGCTCCTGTTTCTGTCTGACCACTGTGCAGCCTCAAAGGAGCTCTGTTTTCACATCCCAAATCCCTGTGTTCTCTACATACTGGTTTTTACAGCAGGAAGCACAGAATATACACACTGGGAACATTCTCCTAGGCAGAAGAGTAGCACCAATGTTGCTCAGGTGCTACAAGCAGAGTCTTGAACAACAAACTATCAGAGAAGGCTGAAATTCAGATTCTTACATTTATCCAGATGTCTGTTGTCTCTTCATAAATAATGAAAGGTGTAACAGAATCTGGTACAGCATCGATAAGTTTCTGTCTTTCCATTGCATCATCTTCTGTGGGGATGAATAATGCAGGAGGGATCAGGACGATCTGAAGTCGAGTTTGGGAGCGATCCAGTAAGATGGACCAGATGCTGTTGAGGAGGCAGATATTAGAGAAAATAATGTGCAATCATAAGTATTGGGTCTGAAAACCTACAGCAGACATTAACTAGCACTAGGCATTATGAGGGAGTCAAGAACATTCCATTTCAGATTGTGGCTTACAAAGCTCCATGTAAAATTTCACCCACATAAACGAGTTTTCCCTAACACAAGAACCTATTTCACTTCATTTCAATATTGCATAAGCACTGCAGGTTCAAAAGTTTAATTAATTCTGTTCTCCCAGATTTGAATAGTGCTTTAAGGGAGAAAGAGAAGAGAAAAATCAGGGGAATAATGAAGCAGAAAAATTTCAACTGAAATTTGAGGATACTTGTGAAAATACTGATGTTTTCAATCTATACCTGGCAGAGAATAACACTGGCACCTAAATGGATGGGCAGCAGACCCTGCCATACTTCTGATGCTCTGCATGTAGCTCTAATAATAATCCTGCAAAAAGCAAGGTAACGTAGCCAATGTCTCCCTGCATTTCTTCCATATTTTTCAGGGAGGGAAGGAAAAAGGTTAAAGCCAACTTTAGCCTCAAGAACTGGAAAAGTGCAATTCTGGAGAATCACAGAATTGTTTGGGTTGGAAAAGGCCTTTAAGACCACCGAGTCCAAGCATCAACCCGGCACTGCCAAGTCCACCACTAAACCATGTCCCTGTAGTCCCACGTCTACATATCTTTAAAATCCCTCCAGAGATGGTGACTCTACCACTTCCCTGGGTAGCCTGTTCCAGTGTTTGATAACCCTTTTGGTGAGAAACCCTTCTGGAGAAGCTTCTGGTGAGTTAGAAACACTGTACTACATCATCTACAGGGTTAAAAATGACATGCAAATGTAAGTAGCACTTACAGCAGGTTTTCTGATCAGTAAGTCTGGTCAGCAAGGATGGTCCAGTGGTTAAGGCGCTAGCCTAGGGCCTGGGGGACCTGGGCTCATTTCTCTCCTCAGCCACAGACTTCCTGTGTGACCATGGCAAGTCACTTAGCCTCTCTGGGCTTCAGTTCCCCATCTGTAAAATGGGGATAATAGCACTGCACTCTCTCTCACAGGGATGCTGAGAGGACACATACATCAAAGGCTGCAAGTGCCCAATCCCAAAGCAATAGGGCCAGGTACCAGAGAAAGAGACAAAGAGGACTCCGGTTTGGGATTTGGAAAAATCATCCCCTTTGCACAAACAAGTTTGTAGCAATGTAAAAATGAAAGCAGGCTTAAGCTTGAAGAAGACAGAGACCACTCCATTCTGCTCCTAACTGTATCACCCCAAACCCTCTAAGCAGAGACAGGATTAACATACGCACTATTTTCCTTCTGGCGTCCACCCAGCTCTAGCAATGTACTCTACTCCTTCAAAGAGGATCTCGAACGGCTGAACTAGCTCTTTATCCACAACATCTGCAATCTGTTGACAAAGCAGCAATTCAGTGACACTGAGATGAACCCCCACATCCAGTTTTTCATGCACGATGAGAGTCTGGACACAGAAGACTTCTTCTGTGCAGCTTATGCAATTTAGATTGCTCAGCCTTTGCAACACAGGGGATTCAACCCCATCTCTTGCCAGACAGACACCAGCATAATAGGAGAGCTGCATACTACAAGCACAGCCAGGGCTGGGACTTGGGAAATCTGAATGCTCCTCATCAATCCACCATTTGTCTCAGACAAGTCACTTGAACACTCAGCTTCCCCATGTAAAGGGGAGGTGATTTGTGCCAAGCTGTTCTGTGAGGTGCTTTTATTGGCAGCTCTCGAACATCCTGCATGACATCCAGTTATCAGCGTGCTTCTAATTCATGATATGCAGCTCTGCAGCCTGCTCCTGCTGGGACTGGGAACAAGTCACAGTGGTACCCAAAGGGTCCCAATGGCTTTGCCTGCCTTTGCTGGCTGACGTCAGCATCACTATCCCAGCAGGTGACTGTTGATGGCTGAAGTAGCTCAAGAGTAGAGAGAATCCCAATAACGTATGGCTGTTACTGTATCTGGTAAGATTAATTTCCCAACTGTCTGAAGATCTTGGACTGGGCTGTGGAAAACTCTGCAAAGTTCATCTCTTTCCATATGCTCATGTTTATGTAAGGTGATATTGTCTTTGCAAGCAAATTTTCCCCATATCTGCAGCCAATCAAGAGATCTGTCACATAAGAAGATCTAAACATCCACACCTAAAACATTCTGCTCTGCAGCTGAGTTTGTAAACCAGTGGCAGGGAAAGAAAGCACAGCCTTGAGAAGCACTGCTGCACACACAGACACCAAGTATCTGCATAGGAGTGAGGCAAGTGCACGGCCTCTAGAGAAGCCATTAAGCTATTGCAGCCAAGAAAGTTTATTTGTACTGAACTGGAAAATGAACTTGACTAAAAAAGACTCACAGAAATTACAATTATTTGGAACACAAGCAGAACATAGAACTTACTCTGCCTTCCGCATTGATTGTCACTTCTGAGAGCTTGAAAGTGACCTTTGGATTTGCTGTACCTATAAAAACAGATGTTAAAAGTCAGACACCATTTGTTTGCTTCCAAGAGAGCAGAGTTGAACTGTGGATTATTGTGGCATTATTCATACAGAACTGGAAAAGGCAAACAGCAGAATGCTCTTTGATCAAATAGCCTACTTGCACATGTGAGGGACAGCAAGCAGGGAGAAATGAAACTGCAAACATGAGGTAGAGTCATCCTGCACACAGATCTGATCAAGGGCCATGCTACTGTCACAGCCTTCTCTCCCATAGTCACAGGATGCACATGCTCAGGAGTGATCAGGACAGAAAGCAAGCTCTGGTTTATTGTTTGGCTGGGATTCTCAAGGTGGCACACTGAAAGTGATCCAGTACTAAAAAGCATTTATGAAAATGAAACACTTAAAGACCTACTGCCACGACTAGTGCAGTTAAGATAATAAAGCTACGTATTTGTGCTGAACGCTGAAAATCTGAAGTTAACTCTTTACACAAAGCCTGCACAAAGCAGCAAGTCATCCTGCAGTAGAGCACCTGCAGTGCTAAATGCTGGGGTCTGCTTCACAGCAAGAAAAGAGAGACTGTAAAGAATAAAGCTGCTGATCCATACGAAGCCACATGTGGCAAGTTCCATGTGTTCTGAATAGTCTCAGTGCTGCTGTGAGAGCTCCCACTTCATCAACCTGCTTCATATACAAACCTGATGGATACACTGAGGTGAAACGACTTGCCTTGGGCCCCAGTGCTGCCTACCTGAGCACCTGCCTTCTCTATGGGAAGAATTTTCTCCACTGCCTCGAGCTTTGGCCTCATAACAACCCACAGCAAGGGGCTATTGTCCCTGCAGCTCAGACTGGAAACCGAGGCCCAAAGATTAAAACCTGGATATTCTTTTTAAGGATTTGGGCTTTGATTGGCTCCTTTTCCTAAACTGCTGACATTAACATTGACCTCAGCTATGACAGTATCATCTCAGAAATCTGGGAGTACACAAGGAGTCATCTCTGGCTTCCCAGGCTAACACTGTGCTTGTCTTCCTCCTTGAAACAAGTAAATCAGTATCATAAGCAGAAAACCTTTCCCAGTGGATCAGAGAATCTGCAAGACCTGAATGAATTCTGCAGCTTGGGAAGGTCAGCCTAATAGAAGGTATTTCTCCAAAAAACAAAGATTTCAGGAGTGAGGAAAGAGAATAAAGCACTGTTACCTGTGAGCAACATTCCCTGCTGTAATAGTAGGGAAATCTCAGAAGAACAAAGGTCAAACTGTTCAAATTTGCCCCATACACCTGACAGTGAATCAGCGCTTGTCAGGTCTGCTAAAGTCTCACCTCCCTGCTTCCAATGGCACAACATTTACTATGCTCTAAGCCTGTCCTCACCCTTTTACTGTTTGCAAATATGACAACAGGAGGTTTTCCTGGCTGGCTACAAGAATGCTGAATTTGCTCTTTGAAGTGCAAGAGATCAGAGTCCTCCAGAACTTGAGCTGCCAGGGCCCTGGCAGCAGCTGAACAGAAACCCTCTCTCAACAAATCAGAAGGACATTAATTCTGCAGCTATTCCCTCAGAGACACAGGGCTGTAATGAGAACCAACCCCTCCACAACTGAAATGTGCCAGGATCTGAGACACCACCTCCAAAATAGTGACAATCAGATAGGGTTTCTGCCAACTCCTCTGACACCCAGACTTGGAGCTCTTAGTAAGCACATGGTTGGAATATCAGCACACTCACAGCACTAATGTAACCTCTCCAGCAGCAGCTTCCTCAAACATACTTTCACCACCTGGACACCAATTCAAAGACTACTCAACACCTCTCCAACAACCCCTTGCTCTAGGCTAGGAGCATCAGTGCTGTCAGGCATATGGAATACAGTGTGTATCTCCCAGGGACAGAGATATAAGGTACCAGGGTCTCACCAGTTTTGGGGTACCGGAAGGAATCTGTTCTTCTTGTCTCCAGCATGGGTGATGTGACATGAATAATTTCCACCTCTGACTCATCATTTTCTTCATAAAGGATTCGAAGAACTTTACCCCCATTCAGTGCTGTAAATGAATTAACATTTCCTGGTCAGAACAGCTCTCACTCTCAGCTATTGCAGCCATCAATATTCTCGCAGGGGCATGAGCGGGTTGGAAAGATGAAATAAAATCCAAAATCTGTGATTCATATTTCATTAAGCAAAACACTCTAAGACTCCTACAAAGAAGGGAAGTCTCTTCCCCCAGTAACACGTGTCACAAGCCCACTGTAACATGCCCACTGCTGCAGATAGTTTAAAACGAGCCACAGGATGAAGTTCCTATCTTCATAAAGAGCAACAGAAAAACTAACTCTGCACTAGACCCATAGCAGGGGGAGCATTATTTGTGCCTGTCAGACTCACTGGATGCCCCACACTTACTTGGCTGTGCCTTTGGGCTCCACCAGTAGCCAGTGTATCTGTCAAACTCCTCCTGCAGCACAAAAGTTGCCACACCAGCAGATTTTGGATCATCCTCAACATTTGCCAGCTCTAAAAAAAGACACAGAAGAATCAGTTCATGATATACTGCAGAAGCAAACCAGTCCTGCATTATCCTAAACACTGACCCAAGTTCATCCCTCCTGGAACACAACAATAAATCACTTCTCAGCAGATTTGTTTTCTGCTTCCACCCTGCTCTGCTGATTTATTTAGGGAGGATCTAATCCTCTCTGACATGGCAGCTTCTTTCAGGAAAGGAAAGCCATCCTCCCTTCTTACTCCTACCCAACTAATCTCTCCATTTCCTATGTACTAGAAGAAAGAAAATGTTCTCTCTACCTGAGCTCAGTGAATTGGAACCACAATCTTTAGTTAAAAGGAAAAACCAAGCACAAACCCTTCTGAACAACTCAAACTGAAAACACCAACGTTCAGAAAAAGGAAAGCTTCAGCATTTAATTCACTGCACAAAGCAAAAGCAAGAGGCTTACATAACATGTCAACATGATGACATCTCCATAGGGCTTCAATATTTTCCCTGTTACCCTGGAGGTAACTTAGCAGCGCTCCATAAATAATTATCATCTGAGAAGGAGTCACTGCTACAGTTTATTTTTAATGTACTTACATAATATTTTAATATTTAACTTTTAAATAGGCTAAAGTTTTATTACAAAGTGCCAGAAATGTTAATTTAACTGCAATTTAAATTATATACTTTAAATACAAAGTGTGATTTAAATGCAAACCAAAACACTTTGGTTTTTTAAGTGTTTTATCCACAATTTCCCATTTTCCTTCCTCCAGGATACATGTTTGAAACACAAGTGGAGAGGAGAGGGCAAGAAGCAAGAACCTAAATTACTGAGTATGAGGGGCCAGCAGAAGGCTCAGGGCTATTCAGGATCTGCCTATGCTGTCTCTAAAATGCCCTGCAGCCTGATTTTCCTGACAGAAACTTTCCTCCTGCTCTATTCCACCCACAGCTCCTCCACACAAGAAAAGGCTGTTCCAGTGAAAAGGAATGTGCTGTTTTTCAGAAGAGCCCTTCCATATGGACTCAACAAATAACTCATTCTGCCAGATACCTCAGTGCATCCAGAATCATCCCACGATATCTGCACTAGAGGAAACATATAGAACAGGACAAACAAAGTGGAATAAACAGGGGCCATTCCCCCAGATTTCAGAAGAACCCCAGTGCCACTGCTGAATTCAGTCTAGCAGGAACAAGTGCAGAGGAGGTGCAGAGATTTTAATTCAGGATGCAGTACCATGGTGCACAAATGTTAGCCTCCTTTCTTCTCTTGTTTCTATATTAGATATCCAGATGTCATTGCTGTGGATAAATGCAATCCAATTTGGATCAGCTGGACAAAGCTTGGGATCCATGCGGATATTTGGACAACTGGTCTCTACCAGAATAGGTCTTAAAGGCTGTTGCTGTTGGAGAGAAAAAGAAAAGCACAGTAAGCAACGATAACACATGAACACTTACAGAAACTAACCAGGATTATCTCTAAGACCACAGTAGTGTGAACACTGACTTCAAATACACAGGTTTACAACAGAGGAATCAATTTTAAACATGGAAAAATACTATGCAGACATTTTATAGGGAAAATTGTGTTCCCACCGTGGTTGCACAGATCCCACCAGAGCATCTTTCACCAGTGCTGAGGATTAGCCACAGATCAGAAGGCAGCTTGCTGAGAGAAGCCTGGCACACTCGTAAAACCAGCACCCTAAAAAGGGCCTGGCAGAACATACAATCTTGTCCTCCAAAAGCAACTCAGGGTACAGTAAATTCCCCCTGACAGCAAGGTTAGAGAGACATCAGGAATCTATTACAATAATAAGAAATCATCGCAGCTTTAGCACCAGCAGAGAAAAGGCTGCTTGCTCTGCAAGCCATATAGCCAAACCTTCTAACACAAAGAGCACCAACTGCTGAACACTGACATCTAAACCACAGCCTGGGAACAGAAGTTGCCTCTGATGTGACTCCTGATTACATGAAAGAGCACCCTTCTTTTGGGCTTTGGTTGGCTCAAGGTTATCAAGGCTAGTTGCCTTCTGAGTGCAGCAATCCAAGCCAGAGCAAAGAAGTCCTGCAGTGAGATAGGAGGAGGGATGAGCAAACTCACAGTGAATCCATGAGGGCCTCCATCTTTTACATGATAAATTCCACTCCCTGCCTGGAACAGGAAGGTGCCGCTTTCCCGGTGGTAATCATAAGAGGCGATCCCTATGGTGCCAATCCGCTTCCTCTCCCGCAGCAACTCCTCTTCACGAGAGTACATCCCATAGTCCAAGATGGCCTGAATATAGGCAGAGAAGCCAACACAACAATCAACACTCTGCTCTGCATGCCATGCTACCCTGTAAAGCATCTCTGTACACTGAGCTTCCAGGACCAGATGGCTCTGCAAACACCCTTCTCCTCCAGAATCCTGCTCGTGACTAGAAGCCTACTCTTGCTTATGTCTGTATTGTCAGCACATGTAGGTGCAGGTCATGAGCAGATCCTACACAGCTGTAAAGCTGATAGCCACCTCTCCCCTAGCACAGCATCATTTCCAGTATCCAGTGGTTTAAGAAACATCAGACTGGAGGTCTGTTATTTCTAGAATGGGCAGGAAAGTCTTTGCTAACCTTCATGAAGACACACAGTAACTGGTCTGTCTGACAGCCTCAGGAAGTAACATGGAGATAAATACACCAAATTCCACATGGGGGGTGTCCCACCTCCTCCATCCTGCCATGGTGCGTGGGATAGGACCAGTGCAGGCTTTCTATGTGCAGAGGTGAAACAGGGATACACGTCCAAGGGAGTGGGATAGGGATCTTCTGCTCCAGCATGAGTCATGGAGCCACTGAATGATCCTCAGGGGGACTCGTACTTCCCCCTGCAACAGTGATTGTTGGAGACTGGAGGCTCCTTCAGCAATCCCCAGTATCTCATAGCAGAGAATTAGATACAAATTAGCTCTTCCAATCTGTGCTGGCAAAGTAGGAATCATTCAGCAGTGAAGGCTGTAGCTCCAAACACTGCTGAGAAAGCCGTGCTTGATTTGAGATGGCTGCAGTTAGCTGAGTATAGGGAAAATCTTAAGACATAAAACTCCAAATTTTAACAATGGCAAATAGGTGCAATCCCAAAGCCCATGTCCTTGCTACACTGCCAAGAAGCAAGAAAGAAATCAGGACCCACCGGAAAAAGATCCAGAAGAGGCTTCCAGGAAAGCAACAGAGCTGCAGCTTTGTTTATGGTTTTGGGAATCTCAGAGTAGAAGAGCGTGTTCTCCCTGTTCTCACCAGACATTGCTGTTGTGAAAGTGAGGAGGGGGGGAAAATTAATTAGCTTTCTGTTCATTATCCAAGCACTCTCAAAGAATTCCCAGCAACAGTTTCACAGGCTCTTCCCACCAGAAAGTACTGCTGGTCTCTGTACTGCAGCCTTGCTCTGGGAATTCCCTGCTTCACAGAAATGTAAGTCCCGGAGAAAGCAGAGAACATGAAACTACATCCAGGCTTTCCCCATGCTGCCTAAGCCTGCCTGTGTCTTCTGGGGGGACTTTGTATTTCTATAAGCTTTTAAAATGAAGGAGGAATGCTAATTCCCCTGGCTGGATGCAGCACAACACAGCTCAGGCTTCAAAGACAACATGTCTTTAGGAAGGTCTGAAAGTTCCTTTCCTGCACCTCTCCTTCAGTGCTATTCAGATTTCTGAAAGCTCCTGCCAAGGCACATGGGATCAGCCCAGAGGGAGCTAGATGTGCCTTGAGGAAGGCTATGTCCAATCTATAGAACAGGAATTGGCACATGGGAAACCAGAGCCGATCTCAGCTGGGCCTTCATCCACCCTCAATGTGCTTGAACTCGGCATCGTTCTAGGATTATGATCCCTACCCTCTGAAAAGGGGAAAAGGAGACAGATCAGCAGCTTTCTATGCACTGCTCAGCACATGCAAAGATTCTGTGAATGACAAATCAGAGCTTAAACACCCAGCCTAAGCAGCAAGCAATGCGGCTAGAACATCATTCTGGCTCCTGGGCCTTTGCTCCTCTCCCTAACCCAGTTGTTCATGGAGTTATGTTCAGCTCTGGCAGCTTTCGACAAAAGCATTCCTCCACCTGCTCCAAAAAGCCACCAGGAATGCTGCTCACAGTACCATTTACATGCCAAATCACTTCTAGCACTTAGAAATGCAGATATACCAAGTGAAATTACATAGTGAAACAATACAGAAATGAGGCACTGAGGCCAACAACAATAAATTACCTTAAGTTCTTCATTATTAAGATCAAAAATGTTGAGAAAAGTATTTACTCTTTAAGCTGCCTCTGCCCTACACTGCTATTTAGTACCCACAGGATCCCTGAAAAACCTACTCCATCAGTAGCTGAGGCACAAAGGACTTGCAAAATTACACTTGTAATGCCTGCTTTGGAAGGATACTTTGAAGGAAAACAAGGTTCTGTTCATCAGTTAAGAAAAGGGAGATTAAAACTACAGAGCTTTTAGAGAGGGGATATTGTATGGAGAACAGATTCAATCCATCCTCCCAGGTAGGGAATATGCTCCAGAGGATACTTCACAGTTCTTTTCCAGCTCTCCCAGGCCTGAAAAGCCACCCAACCACACCATTTCTGTGTCTCAGCTTTACTGAGACATCAAAATGATAATGATGACATTTGAGCAGCCAATCTGCCCTGAAATCTATTTGGATTTAACTGCCAGGAACATCCTGCTCTCAAGAACAGTCAAACCCAAGCAGCCTCTGCAAGGACTATTCAGTCAAGACACAGGCTGCCACTGCAAGCTTACCAAGATAGTAGATCCTATCAGAATGAGGTCCTTCAGGATCATTTTTCTTCACAAACGTGAAGTCATGAGGGGCTTTTGCCATCATGTAGCCATGATACTTCCGTGTGTCTGTGAGCAGTTTCCGAAGCTGGCTCCAGGAATGTCTCTCTACATAGAAAGGTTCCAGTTTGGGCTGTTCCTCCCTCTGGACCTGCTCCTCTCTGCCTGCAGTTTCAAAGATCTCGAGGCCCGGCTGTTCAGTTTCCATGGCTGCTGCCATGTTGCATGTTTCTGGAAGAACAGAACAACAGAGGTTCAGCACCACCTTCCAGCAGCCCAGCAGACTCCCAGACCCACAGCAAAAGGGCTAGAAGGAAATCATCATTTCATGTGGGGCGGAAGCCAGCAGAATGAGGAGGACCAGACAAGAGATTTCTGCTGTGGAAAACAGGCTGACACCACTCAGCCTTTCAGAATGGGCCTAAGAACTTCATAGAGACACAGAGAGTTGTTGTTGTTTGCCTTTCCCTTGCCCCCACACATCAACTGCTCTGATCAGTTCATGAAGTGGATAAATTCTTCCCTGTTAAGCTCTCCTACCTGTTTCTTCTTCCCTGTAAACTGCACGAATGCTATACTGGTATCAGAGCAGGGGGTGAGGAAGACAGTAGTAAGACATGGGACAACCAACTACTTAGACGAAACATCATCAGTAGTTGGTTTGGAACCACGTCATACACAATGGTCCTAGGAAACTGCATGTCCTTATTCACATCATTCTCCTATAATGTCTCGGATTTATTTATATCTCCTTTCAAACAAAGCTTGGAAGGGCCTAGCAACCATCATCACTATCATAATCTCAGGGATATAATTACAAATACTCTATGGACAAGACTTCCAGAAGTGAGGCAATGCCAGAAGGGGACACAGTGGAAAAAGCATTTTCCAAACAGATTTATCTGCGGCATAGGTTTTTATCCTCCCAAACAGGGCATTAATTTAGCAGATCTCTCTTCCTGCAGGCAGCTGTCCTTCACAAAGTATATCTGAGCTGGAATTAACAGCCCAGATGTCTCCCAAGAGGAAATCAAGTCCTTCCACTGTAAATCCCAGATCTGAGGGCAGCTCCAAAAGGATCCAAGCTATAAACTCCCTCAACATAGCTCATAACCAGAGAGACCAAGGATTGTCATTCCTCAAAGGGAGGGGGTTTTCTATATATAGAATGGAAAAACAGCACAACTGTTCTGCACACTGCTACAGCAGAGCTTGCTGGCCTGACAGAATACAGACTAAATAAAGCATTCCCATTGAGCAAAGAGTAACTAAAGGACTACTGAATCTCAAGGTATGGGGCTAGGCATAGACTGGCTCTCCTGCATCTCTGCACAGCTGCTGAGATATCTCAGCATAGACAGGTGAAAAAGAAACGACCTACACCTTGGACCAAACACATTTGATAGCACAAACTGCTAAATCCAAAGCAGAGCAAGTGTGGATGAAAAGACTGGTTCCACCTTTGAGAACACAAACACAACGCATAAGAACTGAGCTATTTACAACACAAATATGCAGCCCCTGTAAAACTGGAAGGAGACTCCAAGCACATACAAAAAGCAGTGCTCTGCTCAGACAGCGGTAGAAACTGAGCATGAGACTTCAAACCTGCATCAGAATGCCAACAAAGAAAAACCTCCTTTCCCCACCTACACCCAGACGCTGTTATGCCTTAACCTGACATACTTCTCACAGCCCCTCCCAAGAGAACAGATAAAACCCGCGGGACAGCAGACTTTAACGAGCAAACAAGAGGATCTGCCACCCAGCACGGCAGCGTTAGCCCAGGGCAACGCGATGGGAAATCACTGCGGGGTCTGAGCCGCAGCCACCTCCCGCTCCGAGAAGGGTTTCATTTCCACCTCCCTGCAGCCAATACCGCGGGGCTGCCGCACCCTGCACAGCGCCTCAGGGCACCCGCAGCATCGCCACACCGACTGCACTCGCGGGCTGCACCGAGGGCCGAGCCGGGTGAGCAGCCACGGGCATGCCCTTGTCTCCCAGGCCGGGGAGAGCGGGCAGGTCCCGGGAGGCGCCCGCCGGCGGCTGCTGCAGGCCTGGCAGGAGGCGAAGGGCCAGAGGCCGCCCCGGGGCAGGCCCCATCCTCCCCCCGCCCCACAGGAGCGTACCGACGGCTGCGGCCCCGCTCATGGGAGGACACTTCCCGGGATCCCCGGGGCCCCCAACCGGCCTCCCCCCACCTCCCGGTACTCACGGCGCTCGCGGCGGCAATGGGGCCGGACCGAGCCGCCCCGCCGGGCCGCTTCCGCTTCCGCCAGGAGGGGCAGCCGGGCCACTGTCAGTCGGACAGCGCCCCCTGCAGGCGGGGAGGAAGCGGCGCTGCCACACCGCGAGGTGCGGCGAGGGCGCCGCCTGATGGGCGGAGGACCGGGCTGCAGGGAGCCGATGGGGGGGGCCCGAAACACCCTGCGCACATCAGGGGTATTTCCTAGCACTGACAACGCGTGTTCAGCCCACGGCACCCCCGGCTCCGGTGCCGTGAGCCCCTGGAGAACGTTCCTGTGCATTCTCATTTCCTGTTTCAAAGCAAAGGTGAAAGCAAAGGTCTCTGATCCACTATACACAGAGACAACTCTGCAGCAGGTGCCCCCTCCTCAACACAAGCACATGTCAAAGCCCCTCGGGACCTGATGGATGTGTTTCCCTCTGGGTTTCCTGTGCTGTCTCCCATATGCTGCCCTGGGGCTCGTCAGCCCCTAAGGGTACAGGGGGTTTGTGTTCAAACTAAAGCAACCCAGAAACTATGGCTACAGCTCACCCAACCTTCTGCAATGGCTTTGCAGCCCCAGAGGCTGGAAGTCCTCAGCTCAGAGGCAGGCTGAGGCACGGAGCCAGTGTCTACAAACAGCACAGCATTTTCTATCAGCCTCCCCCTGTGCAAACCTCATGAGGTTCAACAAGGCCAAGGGCAAGGTCCTGCACCTGGGTTGGGGCAGTCCCAACACAAACACAGGCTGGGTGGAGACTGGATTGAGAGAAGCCCTGAGGAGAAGGGCTTTGGGTGTGAAAGCTCAATACAACGCAGCAATGTACACACAGAGCCCAGAAACCAACCATGGCCTCGGCTGCATCAAAAGAAGCGTGAGCAGCAGCGCCAAGGGGATTCTCCCCCTTTGCTGTGCTCTGGTGAGAGACCCCTCTGCAGTCCTGATCCAGCTCTGGGGCAGCAGCACAAGATGGACATGGAGCTGTTGGAGCGAGTCCAGAGGAGGCCATGGAGATGCTGTGAGGGCTGGAGCAGCTCTGCTCTGGAGCCAGGCTGAGAGAGCTGGGCTGGGGCAGCCTGGACAAGGGAAGGCTCCTGAAAGGGAGACCTGAGAGCAGCTCCAGTGCCTAAAGGGGCTGCAGGAAACCTGGAGAGGAGCTTGAGACAAGGGCCTGTAGGGACAGGCCAAGGGGAATGGCTTCAATCTGCCAGAGGGGAGACTGAGACCAGAGAGCAACCTGCTCTAGAGGAAGATGTCCCTGTCCGTGGCAGGGGCTGGATGAGCTTTAAGGTCCCTTCCAACCCAAACCATTCTCCATTGACTACATCCCAGGAGCCGTGTCCTTGCCCGAGGCCGCCCTCAGGACACTCCTGTGGCGCAAGAGGGCGCAGGACGGGGTGAACCCCGCCGCCGGTTACCGCCGTGACTCCCCGCACCTCAGAAAGCCATCACAGGGCAATGAACCCCGACAGCGCCCAAAAGCCACCTCAGTGTTAAACCACCCGCCGCGTTCCCTCACCGGGCTCGTTGCCATTGAGGGCAGCACCTCTGCGGCGGCCGGAGGGGACACCCACAGCCCTGAGGTGGCGACCGGGAGCGCTGAGGGTGACTGAGGAGGGGCGGGTGTCACCGGGGAAGCAAGGACAACTCCAAACCGCGCATGCGCGCACTAGGACCCGGTACACCCAGCCCCGGTCGGGACGCAGCGCGCAGGCGCACGGGAGCCCTCCCTCCTCTCCCCCCCCCCCCCCCCCGGTCCGCCCACGGGAGGGGAGGGATACCGGCGCGCCATGGCGGGCCCGAGCCTGCGGCCACACGTGCACTGGGCACAGCGGCACCGAGAGCTGTACCTGCGTGTGGAGCTCAGCGATGTGCAGGTGCCGGGGGGGGGCACACACACAACGGGGATGGGGGGTCCGGGAGGGAGCGATCGATCCGTACCTAACACTGCCTCTGCCTCCGCAGAACCCCGACATCAGCATCGCCGACAACGTCCTGCGCTTCAGAGGTACGGGCCGTGACCAATGCGGGGGGGGGGGGGGGTGTGTTGGTCGCTGCCGGGGTGAGCTGCCCCCACCGCTGCGGCCGGTGGTAGTGCCCGGGCAGGTGCGGGTGTGTGGTGACAGGCGCCCACCGGCAGCGCTGGCAGTGACAGTCGGGTTCGTTACCCCCCGCACCGGGCCTGTGGTACCGGGGTAGTCATGGAGGGATGGAATGGTTTGGGTTGGAAGAGGCCTTAAAGCTCCTACAGCTCCAACCCCTGCCATGGGCAGGGATCCCTTCCACTGGAGCAGCTGCTCCAAGCCCCTGTGTCCAACCTGGCCTTGAGCACTGCCAGGGATGGGGCAGCCACAGCTTCTCTGGGCACCCTGTGCCAGCGCCTCAGCACCCTCACAGGGAAGAGCTTCTGCCTAAGAGCTCAGCTCAGTCTCCCTTGGGCAGGTTCAAGCCATTCCCCTTGTCCTGTCCCTACAGGCCCTTGTCCAAAGCCCCTCTCCAGGTTTCCTGCAGCCCCTTTAGGCACTGGAGCTGCTCTCAGGTCTCCCCTTCAGGAGCCTTCTCTTGTCCAGGCTGCCCCAGCCCAGCTCTCTCAGCCTGGCTCCAGAGCAGAGCTGCTCCAGCCCTCACAGCAGCTCCATGGCCTCCTCTGGACTTGCTCCAACAGCTCCATGTCCTTACACTGTTGCCCCCCGAGCCGGATGCAGGATGTCCTTGTTCCCCACATGTCCTCGCTGTCCTGGGTCAGCTGAAACCCAGGGATAACTCACAGCAATTTCTCCCTTTGACAAAGTCCTTGTTTGCAACTGTTACCAAACCTGTGCATGGGGAGCAAGAGCTGGATTGGAAAGGTAAAGCAGGTCTCATCCTGAGACATGGAGTTTGCTTTCACCAGGCAGCTGCATTGTGGTTCTTATGCTGGTCGGCTTGTCCAGGCACTGCTGAGGATGTGCTGTGGCTGGTTTCGTTTGGGTTTTCCTCCTTTATTTGGTGGTTGTCTTTAAGAAGCCTTGTTTAGGAAGTGCTGCCCGAGCCATGGCCATTTGATAGGGGTGTGTTGCACATTGCGTTCGCTTCAGGATCAGTTTACACCATGGAGAGGTGGGAATTACACTCGGTGTGCAGGTTTGCTTAGCCCTTCCGGGAACAAGACCCATGTATGTGGTCAGTGAGAAATGAACACAGCTTCCTGCCCTAGGGAATCCACACATGGTGCTCCCACAGACCCAATGGACACCACTTGCCCTGGGCACTCACTCATCAGTGTGGAGCCTGGAGCCCCAAAGGCAGTGGATTTTGAGCTGGATTCAAGTTAGCCATGAGCAGCCTTTTGAGCCTTTCTTATGGGAATCTCACACACTGCTTCCTGCAAGCGAGGACCCTTTTCCGTGCTGTTTTAGCTGCCAACTCCAGCAACTGCACCTACGAGCACCATTTGTGTCTTCCCTGTTACTGTGTGGTTTCCTCTTTCAGTGCAGGGGGAAGCACTGGGAATAACCACAGAATATTTCCATGTCCTTGGCAGACGGGGTGTGTGGAACCTTACTGGGACCCTTATGCTGACTGTTCATTCTTGTCTTTCAGCTCAGGGTCATGGTGCCAAAGGGGACAACATCTACGAGTTTGAGATCGAGTTCCTAGAACCAGTTGAGCCTAAAGTAGGTATTTTTTTACGTTTCTAACTCTTGCAAGGAAAAAGTGATTTTTGAAAGGAAAATGTGTAAAGTTCCTGGGACTCTGGGACTACTGCAGACAAAAAGGCAATTGTGGCAGTCCCCTGTCCCAGTGCTCAGCCACCACCCTGCCTTAATGCATATCACCTTGCTGGAGCTGCTGCTCACATGTATCAGTTTGAATAGAAACAGAGCTTTACGTGTATCCATTGTTAATCAGCAGTTATAGACTTTTAGAGGATTCAAAGCAGCAAAATAATGGGGAATGCATTGGTGCAACCTTGACTGGAGAGCAGGGGAACACTGTGCTGCAAAGGGTCACTGTGATGTTTCATGGCTTCCTTTGTAGCCCAGCAAAAGAAAGTCATGAGAACTGCTCATGCTTCTGGCTTGTGCAGGTTTCTTAGGTTACCAGTACAGATATGCTGTGGTTCCTGTTGCAAAACCTGTCCTTAATTCCTGTTGTAGTCTGATAAGAGAATTCCTGTTGCAGTCTGCTAGGAGAGAGCTTGGCTGGAGGAGCAGTCCCTCCACGTTACTCACAGTTGGCTGTAAAGTCTGTCTTTACCTCTTGGAGTTGTTAGGGGCACAGGGAAACACTGGGATCTGCTCCCAGTGTAGGATTTGTGCTGTTTATTCCTGGCTGATTGTTGGGGATAGCTGTAGAGTGGGAGTCACCATTCACCTTTGCTGCTTCAACAAGGCAGGGGACTGCTGGAGGGTGAATTTCTAGGGTCTGTCAGCAGGGAAGTGTCTTGTGGCTCCTACCAGGTGCTGAGTGGCAGATAATGAACATCTCCTGGTTCCAGAAGCTGGTCACCAGTTTGGCATCTGGCCTGTAAAGCAGCAGCTGCCTGGTCCCCAGTGTGAGGAGAGGTGCCCACCACTTGTCCTTGGTGCTGGCAGACATGGGCTGTGCTGTGAGCCAGGCCTGGAAGGCAAATCCTTGCCTCTACAGAGCAGCCTCCTTCCAAAAGTCTGCTCACTCTGGGTCACTGTGCAGGGACTGGAGGAGAACAGACCCTGTGTAACTTCACAGATGGCCAGGACCAGGAAGCATTGCAGCCCATTTCCTCCTTCAGCTTTGATGTGCACCATGAGTGCAGTGCCAGCTGCCAGGCTGGCCACCAGCGAGAGCTGGAGCCTCTGACAGGCAAGGACCAGGCATTAGTAGCTGTAAATTACAGCTACAGCCTTCAGATGTCCTGGGAGCATCCAGGCAGCCTTGACAGAGCAGTGCTGGTGTGATGTGATCAGTTAAAGCAGCTCATGGCTTCTCTGCATCAGTTTCTGTTGATTTGAGAGACAGTGCCATACAGAGCACCCTGGTGTAGGCTCGAGGTGTGGAGGGATGCGATGATGGCACCCAAGGTGACAATGGGTTGTAAGGATGGAGAGGTTCTGGGCTGCTGTTATGCAGATGCCATACAGGTCTCCTGGACACATAGCTGTGGCTGATGACAGTGTTATTTCTACCACTGGCTCATAGTGGCTGGCTTACAGCACTAAATTCAAGAAGGTCTAAAGCCAGGGTGTCATGAATTCTGCTGAAGAAGAACAGCACCAGGGCCTGTGCTAGCCCTTTGTGGGGGGATGCAGTGGTGCTGTGTGGCATGGGCAGGCTTTCAAGCTGCTTATCAAGTCCTACATCCATCAGAGTTGCCATCTTTAACTGGACTGCCCTTTGTTTCCATGCCTTGGGAAGCAGAGAGATGCTTGTACTGCAGCAGTCCATGTCATCCCTGCCTCCTTGCTAAGGAGAGCTTGTCAAGTTATCAACTCAGAGCTTGTTTCATAGGACTTTTGCTGATATATGCTCCTGTGTCTGCCCTCAGCCTGTATGCAGGGTGACTCAAAGGCAGCTGAACATCACTGTGCAGAAAAAAGAGAGTAACTGGTGGGAGAGGCTCACCAAGCAAGAGAAGCGCCCGCTCTTCCTGGCTCCTGACTTTGACCGCTGGTTAGATGAATCAGATGCTGAAATGGAACTCAAGGAGAAGGTCAGTCCTGTGGGCACACATGGCTTGTGCTGCCAGCTGCAAAGCCAGAACAGGTGTCCTCCTACACTTGAACTTGGGTTCTTCATTTACCTGGAGTTGTCTGGCATGCTGATTGTTACTGCTGTTTCATACAGATCCCACGCAGAATTGGTTAAACAGTTCAAATTGGAAGCAGGGATTCAGAAATAGGCACACCTCTGGCTAGAAAGAGCAGCAGTCTGAACCTGAACTTGCTCAGTGCTGGGCAGGGCCTGCAGCCAGAAGCTTGCAGCCCTTGCCCTACACCTCAGCAGCCCTGTGTCCTGATCCATATGAGGATCCTATCAATATGGAGCCCATACATGCCAGTCCCAGGCATTGCTTGATTGGATTTCTAAGGCTTTCCTGACCCTGATGGTGCATTCCCACCATCTGGTGAGCTGGAGCAGCTTACTGCAGCAGGGAGGCGTGAGACCATCTTGGAAAAGACTTGAAGAGATCCCCTTTCTGCTAATCTGTTTTGCAACAAACACTGCCCTGTTCCTCTCCACAGCCCCTGAGCTTAGTGCAGAGGAGGAAGGGCTGCTGCATTGCCAGGGGCCACAAAGCAGGGGTGAAGGGCAGGCAGGGAGTCTGGGCTGGATGTTCTCATTTTCCTTCATATCGCTGGTGGCTCATGAAATGTTTGAAGGATCTGCTCTAAGGAGCAGTAATAACTGAGAATTAACACAGAAAGCAGCAGGCTTTTCCAGCAAAGGCATCTAATTACTACAACACAATCCCTAGCAAAGGCATGGTAACAAGCTAACACCCTCTAGCTTTTACTGCACCATAATTCCTGGATGATGAATGCTGGTTTATGCAGGTGAAGTTTTAAACCCTTTGGCACTTGGCTGCATAGCAGAGTTTTAAACCCACTGGCTTTGCAGTAGTACTGTTAACAAATCACTTGCTAATTACAGTAACAGTCTTTAAAACCTTATCCTTCATCTTAAGGAAGAAGAAAAGATTAACAAAATGAAAATAGAATCCAGAGTCCCAAAAGACCGTAAGTAACCAAACCTTTGGAGGGTGGAAGGTGGGGTTTAGAAGGCTTCTGTCACTCTCACGTACTCAATTCTCATGGAGCAATTTTGACTGCTTTGGTGCATCTTGGAGGGGGATCTTTGTACTGTGTGAGCTGTTTGGAAATGTAATAAAAACAGACTGCAGTTTCCAAGGAATTTAAAAGTCTAACTCCTGAGAAGTGAGTTTTAGATGATGGTAAAAGCAACAGACCCCACAGTGCACACAGCAACCAACCCTTTTATCGCAATCAATAGCTTCCCCTTCTCTTGTTCTTCATTCTCACGGAAAGCTTGGTTTGCAGCTGCACTCTCTGCACAAGTGGTGCCACTGTTCTCTGCTCACCTGCTGTGTTTGTTATTGACTTTAGCTTTCAGACACCTGAAGAAGGGCTACTTAATCATGTATAATCTTGTGCAGTTTTTGGGATTCTCTTGGATTTTTGTGAACATGACAGTACGCCTGTTCATCCTGGGCAAAGGCAAGTAACAAGCACTTTCATCTACATTGGTTTTGTTTGGGGTTTTTCTTTTGGTGGTGTTTTTAATCCTTTTAAAGTAGTAAACCTAAAGGAAGGCTTCTTCAAGAAATAAAAACACACAGCAAAAGCCTCTTTAAAGCTATCACAGTGTCAAGGATAGGAAAATACTGTCCTCTTGTACATCACAACTGCATTCTGATGAATGGTACTTGTACTCTGCTGACATCACTTCTGAAGGAATCAGCTGGAGCAGAGTGTCTCTCGCTGCAGCGTTGGTGCGTTTGAAAAGAGGCAGGTGGAATATGTTGGTTTTGAAGGAAGAACAACGTATTCCATTGAGGGCCAGCTCTGCTGCTTTTTTGATGAAGTGATACTGAAACAGCTCTTGATCCTTCTGTGTGTGAGGCAAGGCACTCGAACAGTGTTTCTGGCCTGATTCTGTGACTTCAGGATCAGGCTATAAGGAGGTTACATAATTATGCACCATGTTTTTTATCCACTACAACTCGAATGCTGTTATCAGAAGCGCTGCTGCTGCTGCAGCTTCCTCAATGTGGAAGTTCATCTGTCCTCTGAAATGGTTTCCTGTGTCTTACAGATTCTTTCTACGATACATTTCACACCATTGCTGACATGATGTATTTCTGTCAGACCCTGGCGTTAATGGAGATCATGAATTCACTGATAGGACTAGTCAGATCGCCCCTGCTACCCGCTGTAGCGCAGGTAATTAATATGTTAACTGTCTTCTCCTTGCTCTTCCCATGTTTAAAGTAAATCTCTATTTTACTCAAGTGTCAAGACTCTCCAAATGTCACTGGTACAAACCTCACTGGCACTGGACTAAAGAATGTATTATTCCAGAGGCAGGAATCCATGCTTCCAAGCGTGTGGCAGGCTGTCTTCTTCCGTCACCTAGGTAAGATAGTTCAGGACAGCAAAAGCAAGAAGCAGCTGATGAAAACCATGTGATTTTGATTGGAGCCAGTGTCATTTTTATCCTGCTTGTGCTTAAAAATGAGGATAGATGGTTAAAGCTAAGATCCTTTGGACTGCACCTAAATGCAGAGTAAATTGCATACTCACAAGAAGCTCAGCTGCAGAATTCATTATGTGCTCAGCATGTTTCAGATGTGACGAGCAGATACCTTGTGTGGTTCTGACAGCAAGCACTTGTTTCTTCAGTGAAGAGTGTAACTGTTCCTCAATTTGTTTTTCTTACCCAGATATTTGGAAGAAACTTCATTTTGTTTGTTGTCCTGGGAAGCTTAGAGGAAATGCAGAGCAAACCTGTGGTGTTCTTCATATTTTATTTCTGGAGTATCATTGAGCTGTTCAGGTTTGTGGGATTGCTCTTCCAGCAGTTTGTACAGAACAATGGGGTTGTTCCCAAGAGCTCTTTCAAGATTTTGTACCTTTTGGAACAGCAGCACTGGTACATTGGCCCCAGGGGGTGAAATCTCCTTTAGTCACAGACAGTCACAGCCTTCCTAGGTTGCCTCCATCTGCCAAAAGCTGGGACAAGGAGTCTGAAAAGAATGCTGCCCTGAACCTAGGGTAACCTGTTGCTTTGAATCCCCATCACTTAAGTGAACTGCACTGGACTGTTTCTCATTCAAAAGCAGTATTTTGACAGCCTGATCTGGCAATCCAGGCAGTTGCATCCATCCATTAGTTCTGTAGACTGCCAAATAAAGGTGTGTCTATCATGATCCATAGGAACCATTTCTAGAATATTCTTGAGGTGTTTAGGAATTATGTGGGCTATACAGCATATATATATGTATATATATATGCAAGACTAATTCCAGGAGCAGCTTGCATTTTAAATGGTGACTGTTTCTTCTCACACTGAATTGGTTTTAGGTATCCCTATTACATGCTCTCGTGCATTGGTATTGAATGGAAACCACTAACCTGGCTGCGTTACACTGCCTGGATCCCTCTCTACCCCTTAGGAGGCTTGGCAGAAGGTAGGTCCAAACCAGCCAATTTAATAATAATGAATTCAAGGCTGGGCCTGTAAAGCCTTTTTTGTTGGCTGCTAGACTTAAAAATAGTAAAGCAGAACAGATAAACAGACATTGCTTTGAGCTGAATCCAATGTAAGCATTTTTGTCGTTCTTGCTGCAGCAAGTATTCTTTTCTGTTTGATGTGAAAAGAAGTCTTTCTTTTGGGCACTCTTGCTCATCTTCCTGCTGTACCCCCTCTGGAGTGTGGGCTTTACAGTGTGCTCTTCTGTCTTAACAGCTCTAGGTTATACTTAGTATTTACTTATTGAAGAAGCATAGCACCACTCAGCTTCTTGCTGTAAGAGATGTGTTGTAACTGTACCTGTCAGAACGTGTTTCTTTGAGTCAGGATTGGGCATTGCCCAACTCCAGGCCATGAAAGACTGTGCCTGTTTTGTTGCTGTGGGAATTTCTGCATGGTAAATACTGCTGGCATGGGCCCTGCAGGCTACGGTTGTGTATGAGAGCAGTGTCTCAGCCAGGCAGGTTCACTGTGCTTAGACTTCCACAGCTGAACTGCTAACACTGCCTCACTGGCTGCTTCCCATCCTACTGCATGCTTTAAAATTGGTATAATTAATGAGAGCTGGGGAATATCCTGAAAGTGTGTATTTTATCTGTGTTTGGTAATGATGGTGACCTTCTGCTTTCAGCTGTCTGCATCATTCAGTCCATTCCAATCTTCAGTGAAACAGGGAAGTTCAGCCTGGCATTGCCAAATCCACTCAACGTCACAATCCAGTTTTCATTTTTGCTTCAAGTATATCTTATAGTCCTGTTTTTAGGTAAGAGATTCAATTGTATTTCTCACTACTCAATTCCTCTGAATACGTGTATTTATCAAAGAAAATGAAATGCCTGCC
Source organism: Melopsittacus undulatus (assembly GCF_012275295.1). Lineage (NCBI taxonomy): Eukaryota > Metazoa > Chordata > Aves > Psittaciformes > Psittaculidae > Melopsittacus > Melopsittacus undulatus. The sequence continues at coordinate 2,579,762 of NC_047535.1, read as the reverse complement.
TCTTGGGGATTATGATAACCCACATTTGCCTGAGGTTAAGTATTATCTTTGTTGCTTGTTCATGTAAGCTTGTCATAGATGGAGGGGAACACACCTACAGTTAGCACTGGTTAGACCCCAAGAAGGAGACCTTGGTGACAGTTAGCAGTGTTATCTACTGATCACTTGGGTTAAAAGACTAATGTTTATATGTATTTATAACTTCAGTATACGTAGTTTCACCTTTCACATTGTATTTGAGCTTTGGGATGATTCAGTGGAAATCTAAACACAATTTCAAGTTAAAGCAATGCTTAAAGAAACTGCATTATAATCACTAATGCAACATGAAGTCATGTTTTTCCATGGAAGAATATAGAAGGCTCTTTAAATAGTAGCAATTATCTTCATAAGGAAGAATGGTGCTTTATGCATATTTGGTTTCTGGTGTTACATTTTTAACATACTTTGTAGTATGCACACCCAGTATGTCTGGGTACCCACAGCAATTCTAACCTAGCTAATTTTAAATGGAATTTCCCCTAGATTTCTCCCTTTCACAGGCACTGAGCATTAAAAAGATGTGATGATGTCTCCTACCTAAATGCTCCATTCTCTTTCAGGGATATTTGTAAACTTCCGGCATCTCTACAAGCAAAGGAAACGGCACCTTGGACCAAAGAAGAGAAAGATGAAGTGAAAGAGGACTGCAATGCTTTCTTACCTAACTTATCCCAAGATAAGCCTCTAATTCTTACGGTTTTACCCACTGTAATGTAAAGAATTTTGTAAAATTCAATGATCACACTAGATCTCATGATTTCAGGTAGCATTCCATATACTGTATTTTGTTCTTTTCAACACTGTATGCATGGCACTTACCACTGAAAAGCAACCTTTAAACTTGTATCCTGTCAACTACCATATTAGAAATCCTATTATCTGCATATAATATGCTTATAAACAGTGGAGCAGCACTAAATAGAAATAGTGTGAAACTGGATATTTGCTCTTTCAATATTGCATGCAGATAGGGCTTCTGATGTCAGGATAGACTATTAGCTGGCCTCTGCTATTCCCAGGGTGCATCATGGTGGCAGGAGGAGCACGTCTGAGACCACTATGTTTGGGTGTTATAACTGCCAGGGTAAACTTGCTCAGCACCTGCTCAGCATCAGTTTGCTGCAGAACTTAAACTGGACGTAGCTAATGCAGATTTAAATGCTGCCAACTGAGTCTCTAGGAGTGCTGCGAGGACCCAAGCAACACATGTATTCCTGTAGCAACACATCCTACCCAGTCATCAGGGAAAGGAACCTGCCACTCTGTGACATGGTCAGAAATGCATTCCTGGTTGGTAATGCAAGCACTGAAACATAAGGAAATAAGGAAATATAGGTACCAGCTTTCCCCTAGTATGTAAACCCCAACAGAAATCCACTCCACCTGTGCAAAGCCTCCTTTAATCATTCCTGGCAGGGCTGTTGCTCCCACATTTATAGCCTTCAGAAAGGCAGTAGGGATTGCTTTTCTACTTAAACTTAGGGGCGCAGCAGAGAAGTTGGTGTATATACTTTGCTGGTTGGCCCCTGCTGGGATGGAGTCAAATAAGCCATATATTATGTAGATAGCATATATTAAATCTTAGTAAGGGAAATCCCACACAGGGTTTGAAGGGACCATTTCCTGTATGTTTGCTGCAAACAACAGAGAAGCTCCCCCCCCACCCCATTCCAGATCATCTACTCACCTGGAAACCTGTGTTTCAGGTGATTTCATTTCAGCACGTCCTTACTCACACCTTGCCTGCTGTAGTTATTCCAGATCCCTCTGGCCTCCTTAATCCAGTTTAGAACGTGTACAGGAAATTTTGTCTAAGGCATATATATTGTGGTAATCAGCAAGTTGCTTCACAACTGCCACTGCCCCAGGGCAATGCAGAGCAATGCCAGCAATCCAGAACAGGCACTGAAGTTGAGATTAGCTTAGTGCCATGTCATTGTTCATCTTCTACTGTAAAATAGCCTGAATCCTCCAGAAAATTATTTTCTATATTAAAGGAAACAAACAGCTTGCTATCTGTGATAGGGACCCAGTCATTGGTACTGTAAAGGAAAGGAAATAGGGTTATGAAAAGATTTCAGCAAAGAACTGGTACAAACTCCACACTACGTTTCATAAAGAGCTACAACTTCCCTTCAGGGATACTTGAGACTTCACTCAAAGGAGAGTGCAGCTTACTTTACTCAGGAGAGCTAAGCTTTACTTACACACTTAGTACTTAGCACACACTGTACCTGTGTTTGAAGTATGTCAAAGGATTGAATTAGCTGAGTAATAGAACAGCAAGGGTCACTTCCTTTAATTTCTCCACTGGGCATTTAAACTTCTGTTATGAATTCTGTATGTATTCATGCACTGTATTTCTCAGTGAAATTGTGGTACCTAGTGCAAGCTGTCATGGATCTTACACTACTGAATTTTAGCCCTTCAGAAAGAATGTATTTATATTAATAAAGATTTACAACCAAATGTTGCTTTGGTTCAGTTGTCTGTTCTTTCCCTGAATGGAGAAGTTGTACAACTGAATTCTTCAACTCTTGTGATAAACAGGCCAATGTTTGAGGCCACACAGCCTGGATGCTATGAAAATGGAACATAATCCAAATTAAATTTTAACAAAGAACAATTCTTTATTCATATTACACAAATAAAAAACATGTCTCACAAGATTTCAGTTACTTTCACAAGCATAAGCACTGCCATGCAAGTGATGATAACTCTCATTAGGGCAGGACAGACTGACTTCCAAGTTGGGCATAATATCAGAGACAACACCCTGTAATTAGCTGCATTTGATCTTGCACAGTGATTCTCACACATTTTCTTTGGACTAATCAAGTCACTGTATGAAGTAGAGTAGCTGCCTTTTAGGATACTTCTACCAGTGATTTCAGTTATGTAGTAACAGCATTCTGGGGAGGTCAAAAGCCATGAGCAGTCTGCTGCCTGATGGCATTTTCCCTCCTTTCATGTACTGAGTAACTTCCACCCATCATCCAACACAGTAATTGACTTCGGAATGCTTTCCACTGTTTCCAGGTCTGACTAAAGCCCCCCCAAACTAGCTATATTTCCTTAGAGAGTACTGATGCAGGTAAGGGACCCCATTTTGATAGGAAGCTCTCCAAACAGTAATTAAACAGGCCCTAGAAAAGTAAGCAGGGCAAGAAGAGTTGAACCACTTGATTCTCAACCCACAGAAGTTCCCAAAATGGAGACTTCACATTCTTTCAGTGGTGCTGCTGGAAAAGTCTGTCTGGAGTGGAGCAATGTTATGATCATAGGCAGCATATTCCGACGCTCCAGTACTTGCCACTTTGAGCTGCTGAGCAGCATGCGTGAGCTGAAAGGCTGCATCAGGGTGAGCTGTGTCAGGAAGCAGAGTGCACTCCCGCTCCAGCATGTCTGCCACACCTTTCAGGAGGTCCAGAAAGCCAAAGGCCAGAGCTGCCTTTCGTAAGCGATTCAGTTCCTGCAGAGAAGGAAAATGCCTTTTAAAGCCACTATGAGCTTCTCCATAAAAAGTGTTTTTTTGCTTCTTATTTTAAAGACAAGCTTCTTCACTTGAGAGGAAAATAACCCAAATGATCAATTCAGCTGCTGGAAACTGCTCAGCTGCTCATGAGACAAAAGTGCTTCAGGGCTGAAGGTGATAGAGGCACAACTGAAGAATTGGTTTGCCCTTGATCCCTTCCTATGAATTTCCACTTCTCCCTTTTGTGCTGTTGTACCTGCCTGTTTTGGCTGCGTCCCAGCAGAGGTGGCCTCCAGCTCAGGCTTCACTGACTGCTGCCTTCAACCACAGTGTCCAGCAAAATGTATCTATATAGATTTTTCCTCACTGTAAACTGACCAGTGCTTATTCATGCTTGAAGTCTCTGGGGCTACAATGTCAAACTGCTTCAGCACTAAGCTTACAGGAGGAACAACAATTACCTCCAGCTACAGCATAGATCATGGATTATTATAATGTGGCCACATGTGCCTGGAATTTGGTCTTTCTCCACTTGAGTTGTAGAAACAATACAGGAGACGTTTTCAGACTCAGAATTGTGTTGCTATTTCTGTCTGATTCCAGTTTCTTTCTGCCTGAACAACAGCATAAACTCTGCAAAGAAGTTTACCATGGAAGGGATCATGTAAATGTGACATATCTATGCCACCCTGGCAGAGAACATGGTGGCAGGAAACCAGACTCCCTTGTCTCACCCTAACTAGTCTGTAAAACAGACCCAGGATGTCTCCTTTACCATGTATGTTTTTGCAGAGCCCTGCTAACCCTCCACAGAACATACAGTATGTGTTCCCTTGTCAAATGCATCACTACTGCTCTGGATCAAAGGTGGGCAGCTTGAAATGTTACTCACTTTATAGAAGGTCTGAGTTTTTTCTGGGAGTTTCCTTGCATTTCTTAGGATCTTCTGTACATCTGTCTGCAGGAGAAAATAACACATAAAACTCTTAGCAACTGCTGGGGAACCTGCAGATAAAACCCTCCACTATTCACTGATAGATGACCCTGACACTGACAAGACTGCAGCACATAAAGGCTCCAACAAATGGTCATTATACTAAATCCAATAAACTAAGCCAGATGCTACACTAGAGACAGTTTCATTGAACAAGTTATGCTTTCTGATTGCATTTTAATCATGACATTTTAAAGAGGCAGTTTATTAAAATGAAAGAAAAGCAATAAAACAATTGCATTAAACAGATAAGACACGCACAGACTCCACTTTGCTGCTAAGATGGCTGCTGCTGCTGAAAGCAAAGCATCAAGTCCAAAACTCGTTACCTGGAGGCCACTTGGTTTAATCCACACGGTAACATTCTGCGCATAGCTGCGCTTGTTCTTGGGTTGCAAAGGGAAAGGGCTCTTATTGTCATCCTCTCCATAAGGATTTTCTTTTGCATCTGAGAGAAAAAAGAAAATACATGGATTTAGCAACCAAGATTTGGCAAGATCCTTCTCATAACACTGAATGTGTAAGAGTTATTCAAATGAGCATGACCAGTACCTGAAATGGGTCCCAGCTGTGCCATCTTCCCCAGCCATGGAAGGGGCTCAGGACCAGGTTCAAAGAGCGACATCATGAGGTTTGATTTCTTCTTACTATCAGCTTGTGAGTAGAGCATTCCATACCACTCTGGCCTATTGAAAAGAGCAAATCCCAAAGGCTGAATTCTTTGCCTAAAATCTGCTGCCCTCCCACTGTGTGAAGGCTCATTATTTGCAATTTCTACTGGCAGAAACATATCCACAATTAAAAGCATACAGCTTTGTCTACCAGTGCTGAGCTCTGTACTGAACACATATAAACAATTTACAACTACAGCATCAATGAGCAAAGTAAGAGGTTTTTCAGGCAGACATCCAGGTCCATACCCCAGCTGGACGACAGCCACCATGCCTTCCACTTTCAGGCTGCCATGTAATAAAACACAGAAGTTGGGGATTTTCCCAGCAATCTGATTAGCTGAATTCTCATCTTCAGTGTCATCGGTGATCCCAGGTCCCACCTCATCACCTTCTGGGGAAGAATAAAAGCAAGCAAAGAGATAACAGGAGAATAAATTCAAACACACGAGTTCCATTTCCATGGCACCAACCTGTATTTTCTACCATGCAGGAATTAATTAATCCTTTTGTAGAACAACCACCTGCTAAATGGGCTGTTTGGGCAAAGCAGCACTATAATGTTATATCAATATTGCACTGCATCCTACTCACAAAACAGAGTTACCAAAACCCTGCAAGTAAAACCTCAGCTTTGAAGACATTAGAAGTGAAATGAAACAGCACAAAGGGTTTGGCAACAAATACACATCTGCCTCCGAACCAAAAGCATCCTGAATTTCAAGTTTGCCTCTCTTATGCAGTTTGCAGCCACTATGAGAAACTGACTTTGTTTTAGCAGCTGGAATACAGCTGTGATTTAACTGTTGATATCTTCAAAGGAGAAAGGCCTATACAGAGATGAAAGCATGTTTGGAGCTTGCTTTCTTCTTTATCAAGAGAAATCTCACTTTCACTTTGCTCTACTCCAAGGCCATGACAAAAGGGGGAATCCTTTTTACCACAGGCTGCTGCACTTGAGTAGCTGCAAGTCAGTAACATGCTGCTTAACCATCCTCAAAGCCTACACCAGTCAGTTGTGTAGATACAATATGCTTGGCCCCAGTGAGCAGCAATTAATGTTTAAGAACAAGTGAGCAATCTGGTTGTGATTAAGATCAGATTTTTCACAACAACACATCATTCTGAGGTGTTAAATATTCATCCTGCACCACAGATTTTATGGCCCATGATTATATTTAGCTTTAAGTGTAGCATGTTCTATTAATAATGATGCCATAAGGACATTGTTCCCTCTATTCAGTTTCTAAAGAACACAGTATTTCCACAGAGTTCAAGGTTTTCATTTTAATGTAACCACACAAATGTGTCTTTAGAGGCATCTCCCATTTTGATAAAGGAAAGGACCTGTGCTTCCAGTCCAAACCACCACAGACACTACAAGGGAAGTTTTGCTAAAAGAAACAGAACTTGCTTACCTCTGTTAAGTGCAATGGGCAGAACCAAGTGTCTGGACAAGACAGGAGGGCTAGAAATGTCAGCTATATCTACAAACCCAACGATTTCTAGATCTGTGGGGAGACAACAGGTTGAAGTCAGATTAGGAAAAGGCTGTGTTCAGAGTCAATTTAACATTACCACTTCCTCCACCACTAAGTCTTCTGAAGCAGTGACAAGAGGCAGCACAACAGAGCCCCAGCCTTGACTAGCGTGTCTAACAAACATTCATGCATAATACCATGACGCTTTAAGATGAGAACATAACTTTCATCACACTCATACTGCTGTCCATGAACTGTGCTGCAAGGCAAATACAGAGCTGTGCACACTGTTTTTTACACTGCAGACAATCCACTGCCGTTTTATGCATTTAAAATAAGATAAAACAAAGCACTAAACCAAACCCAGCCTGTTTTGCAGCTGGAACTAAGGAGCACAGGCTTCTCCTTGACAGCCCAAGTGAAGGACCTGGCTCAAAGGCTGAATAATGAACACCTGATTAAAGCCATGGAGGAATTCAGGGGCTGAGCACACCATAGGCTGCACTTTCATGCACACTGAGCCACATTTCCTTTATGCAAATTCCTCTCTTTGGAATGATAAGAGGAACTCTAGGACTGAATGTAACATAAAATCTCCCTCATCGAGGCACACTGTGGCTCTTTGCTTTTGCTATTTTGGTACAGACACATTCATTGCTATTTAAACACTATGCAGCTACAAATAAGAAGTGATCACCCCCCCAGGTGAGAAATGGGTTTTTTCCCTCTTGCAGATTTAAAAGCCCCAAACAAATGAAGGCAATGTTGGAGGCAGGGAGTTCTGGGTTGCAGTTCCCTTCCTGGCAGGATTTTACCACTATTGTGTCCTTATTCACATGCAAGCTGTGCACGTTTTGTTGATGAACACAGGAAAAAAGGAAATCCACAGGACAGATGCAGGAAATTAAACTGCCACAAGAGCCAGAAACTCACAAAAAAAGGAATTATCCAAAAAGACACCTGGGCACACAATCTAACCAAGCTGCTCTCTTTGCAAGTCCCACATAGCTCTAAGCCAGTAGGAACTCCCATCACATCCCTTGCTTTAGCCATATGAGGCTGTGACTGAAGGTGCCAACCTTTCCAGAGCCACAGCACCTGCCTGGAAAGAACAACAAAATGCCTGTGGCCACGTGCACTGCTGAGGAGCTGCTGGCAATCCTGATGCTTCAGTTCAAACTTCAGGCTAAAGCAGGGAAGTTCAGTGTGTTCTCTCCCAGAAGTGCACCTCACCATTTGCAAGTCGCAGGGATGGGCTATCTGCAGTAGCCACTAATGGGAGGGCTGAGAAAGTGCTTCTCTGCACAGTTGTGTTCTAAAAGATCTTAGTATTGGTAAGAAGTGCCAGGATAAAACAACCTACAGACAGAGATTTCCTAAATCTCAACCTTTACTTGTGCCCTTTTACCAGGTACACGTGGCTCAAATAGGATGATGTTTTTGTCCCCCACATATACCAAAATATTACACATTCAGCAACTGATCCTTGAAGAGAAAAAGTAAATGAAACAGTAACTATACAGGAAAAGAAGAAATTGAATGGATTTAAGTAAAAAGGCAATCAAAGATTTATTACCTGTATTAATTGCTTTAGGAATGGGGTCTATTTCCTCATCTATAATGAAAGGTTCTGGTCTGGGAAATACTTGCACATCAGATGTTAAGTGGCCACACTTGAGAACAGCATGGAATGGTGTATAAGCCACATCTATTAGCTTTCTAAAACATAATCAGTTATTATTAAAGAAAAGGTTAAGACATATGAAACAAAAACAGTTTGTCTAAAGCACACTAACTTATATCACAAAACTTTCTTCTTTTAACTAGTTAAATCGCTAGTTCTTGCATTGCTAAATTACAAAACAAAGCAGTGTGTTATCACACTGATGGCAAACTAACAGCAACTGTGGAAATTAGTATCTATCTACCATCCATAAACAGGCCATTCGTTTGGTTACATAAGGATTAAATAATAAATATTGACCTCAACAAGTGAAGGCCAAGATGAAAATACAGTTAAGAAGATCATAAATTAAAAGGTTAATTAAAATACCTCATATCATCATATTTCTTATTAGATTTGTTTTCCATTACAGATGCTAACTAGAAACCTTCACCAAGGTGTTTTATCTACAGGGCTACTAACCCAAACATCGACTGCACATTCTTCAGGCAGAGAGGTCCATCAATGGTGAAAATCTGCCCTTCCCCATTGTTCAAGTCTATGAGCCGCTCCAGGCAGTCCAAGGAATCCGTGCTTTGAAGCTGTAAAAAAACAAAGTGAAACGTTTTGTGTTTTCTTTTTACTCTATTTATATGAACCAGAATATTGTCAGAAAATGCACACAACACAGCAGAACAGCATCTGACTGGATGCTCTGAGGACTTTTTGTTATCTCACTCCCTTCTGAATAAACCAGTGTTCTTGGTCTCTCTTTCCCAGGAAATGTGCTCCTTATGTTGTATTTATATGAGACCAGATGCAGCGTTTGACCTAATAACAAATCACCATCAAATATCTCGAGTTGGAAGAGACCCATAAGGATCATAGAGTCCAACTCCTAATACATTGCTTTGGCATATTATGTTCTGCTTTTAAAGCAGGTCAGGCAACCAGAAATCGCAGGAGCTCTCAGTCTTCAAGAACAGAGAAATGCCTTAAGTGGTACAAGATTTTATTGGTAATGGTGAGTTTCCAGCTCCTTTGGGATAATACAGTTTTTAGGAGGGAAGGCTGATAAAATTATTGTTGAGAAATTCTCACAGAATTGTGAAAACACCTAAACTTGTCACTGATAAAGATTTTAATAATTTTTCCCGTTATTCTGATGTGTAAACAGTGCTTCACTCCAGCTTAACCATAGAATCATAGAATCACAGGATCATAGAATCAAGAGGATCACCCTTGGGAGAGACCTCGAAGCTGAACTATCTATTCCACACACAAGTAGGAAATCATTCTGAGAGGGACAGTGTATAGGGGCCAAGTCAAAAGCAAGACTATTGCTAAAACCTAACCTAAGAAGCTTTAGTCTTCTTTTTAAACATGTTTTATTCACCAGAATTCTAACTACTGTGAAGAGTTTTAAAGCTGGTATTCAAAGACAGCTGCAGAGAAAGCTTTAACTGTAGATTAAGAAAAGCCCCCACAAGCATTCAATGCTATTAATGCAGTAAAGGTAATAATATAAACAAATACAAATTGCATAATATTCCCCAGGGAGAAACTGGCATGATTTATAAAGATCATGATAATAATGGAAATGCACTAGGTAATCACAGTGCACTGATAACCTTTAACAAAGATACTACCATTACATGTCACCAAATAACCAACACTTAAGCACCGGAATATCAACTATACTTTAAAACCAAGCACAAGAACATCAAAGTATGTTTTGTGCTGACCTGATCATTAGTTCAGAGAAGACCAATAATTATCCAGTGCAACAAAGAAGAAGGTACGTGTTAAAGACATCACCTCTTCGAGATTTGCCATGCACATGACATACAACTTGGATGGGAAGGGGAAGGGCAGTGGGAAGCGGTTGTTTTCACTCCGCTGGTTGTGAGTAGCTAGTGAGTGCCTCAGGGAGCCTCTGCCGATGCCCAGGCAGCCATCAGTGACAAGAACAACCTTGAATGAAAGAAGATGGATTAGCAATTCCAAGCAAAGACACATTTCTATCTGCAGAGGGCAACTACACACCAACACATCCCAGCTGCCTTCCTAGTAGCATGCAGCTCTGTACTGAAAATCCCCGCTCACGTGGGATTTCCTCCACGGAGATGGGGAAAGAATTAGAAAAGTTTCCAGAAACAGGTAAATAAATGAGAAATGTAAAATTTAACCACTGCAATTTAAACTATGTGCATGGTAAATATACACTTTGTTGTAATTCGGCAGTTAGATAGAAGATAAAACCCATTTCTTCTGCAGAATCTGGAAGGCAATCAACTTCCACTGCAAGCCATAGAAGCCATACAAAAGGTTGTATTAATTACTCTGATCCTTTGCAAACATTCAGCTGAAAGATGCTCACATTCTGCAACAAAACTATCAAAGCTAAAACGTGTGTTTTTCCATTCAGTTGCATGTCCAGAGTCACTCCTTGTGGAAAGCTGGAAACCTGCACTAATAGGTTATACTGATTAATGGAACCATTTACACTCAGCAGAGACCCTACAGAGTAGTCAAGTACCTGCCCTTGCAGCACTGCACAGCAACAGCAGGCATTATTTTTGGCTGAGAGGTAAGGAAAAACAAATCCAATTGAAACTCAATGTGCATCTGCTACATCCAGATTTGTATTCTCTCTTCATCCTCCATCTCTCTCTTTTGCAGTCTTTTCAGTTTCCATCTGAACTGCTGCTCACCAGTAATGTTTTTCTCTATTAGAAGATTCTGCACAGCACATTCCCCATCATCTTTCCTCACCCCGACACCTGAAGTTCCAGTACAATGAGCCATGACACAAATGAGAGACCAAATTGTTGAGGTCTAATCTATGCTCGGTTCTTCCATCTTTCTAGTCCTTTGCTTTGAATGTCTGCGTTTCCAAGGTGCCTTTTATCCTTGTTAGATTATGAAGCACTGCCTAGCAATAAACCTCTATCCTTTTTCTCCTTAAGGAATATTGCTTGAAACATCTTCCCAGTTCACTAAGCTGTGAAATTACTGACCTTAAATCCTAACTGAAAGACTAACAGGCTCTTAAGTGTCTCAGGAAACAGAGGGCTGAAAGCAGACACTGCCATAAGCAAATGCAGAAGGCTGAGAGCTGCAAAGGGTGAATGGAGTGTGTGAGCAGATGCATGTCAAATGACTCATTTGGGAAAGAAGACAGTTCAAAACACACTCAGCAGCAGTCCCATGCTGTTGCTTGAGATCTGGAACTGTTACAAGCTCTGAAAACCGTGAGGTACTGAAGCAGAAAGGTTACTCTAAGTGTGACTATAACCTTTCCAAACTGAGTGAGGCTCCTGGGATGGAAGATTACACCCAGATCAAATGCCAAGTCTGCAAAATAGCACTCTGGGGCCAGATTTTATAATCCACTCCAGCACAATAACACACTGGCCAGCCTAGTTTTTTGCTGCTGAGTATTTTAATACACACTTGTGTTCACAGTTCAGATACATCCAAAATCCTAATACTCCGTCTTCCTGTAGCACCAGTGTGCCTGAGAGTATTTGAAGTGTTCATATTACATTTACAATTCTATCTGTAATTTACAGGGAGTACCAAGTATAAGCTAGATCCTAAGAACAGCAAAATCAGTGGTACCTGGCAAGGAATTGCTGCACCCCATTCCTGCTGGACAATATTGCAAACCCCCAGCAGTGCTGACTCTAAACAGGTTTTGTCATAGTCATCCATGTTACTCAGGGCTTCCTGAAAAGACAAACACCACTGTCATTGCTGGGTGAAGGGTCCAGGAAACATAATTAGGTAAGTTATTAATTAGGAAAGTGTATTAATTAGGCATGTCTGTATGCTTGCATTATAACACAACTGCATTGTTACACAATGCAAAGTTCTTGTGTGTGACCTGCAAAATTAGAGAGGGGAAAAAAAAGATAGAAGAAATACTAAATGATATCATGAGACAACAATGACACTGATTTTAAAGGAATTAATATTATAAAAACAGCTCCTTAAGAGAAAAAATCCTTCGCATGTCTCAAGGAGACAGAAAAATCACAATCTGAAGCGATGCCCAACATGAAACATTCTGCTTAGAAAATCCTCCCAGCTATCAGAACAACTGTAACTTTATTCAGGAAGTAGAGCACAAGGAGCTTGTCTCACAGAGACTCTCTGGCAGAAAGAGTAACAGAATCCAAACCTCACATCTGCATCCTGTTCCTATAACCATAAGCTCTTCTCCTTAAAATGAAGAATTCACACGTAACACAGCATCATAAGAAGGGTACAGATGTAAAGCTAATGTGCTGGAGGAGCCTGGCTGGATTCCTGGCTTTCAGAAATCCCTCAAATGAACTCTTATGGAGACAAAGAGAATGCACTGCTTTCATCTGCAAAATGGAAACTTAGCACAGAATAGCTTTTCTATGTTTTAATACGTTCCAAAACATGATGCCTTGGGACAGCAACAAGTCATTTCATCCTGATACTAAACATGATAACCAGATATATATGCATAATCTTTACTTGTAGTGCCTTACTGAATTCATGTGAAATTTCCCTCTTGGACTTTCTCCTTCCCATTTCCTCCCAACTTCCCATCACATCTGTGAAGCCTAAAATCACTTACTTTCACTGTGCTTCAACTCCTACATACTGTTAAAAGCACTGTCCCTCTACCAAATCACTTGACTCAAAACCTTCCTAAATGGCCCCATCTGCTGCATCAGTTATCAAGACTGAATCAACACCTATACATAAAACCATGAATGTCATAGAACCACTGTAAGAACTTCATCAGGGAGTCTTTTCCTCCATCCCACTTTTAACTTCATTGGCCACACTCCAGCAGTGACCTGAAAAGTAGATAAATTAGTAAAAGTCGCAAAATGTTTCAAATGCATTGATTTCACCTATTCTTAAAATAAGGGTAAACCACTTAACTCAAGAAACTGTGCACAGGATAACACAAAAATCACCCAAATTTCACCATGATCTGGCAACACGCACGGGGCTTTGTTTTGTTTTCACGTTGACAGCTTGTGTGTTTCAGGCACCCTACCTGCAGCGTGTTGTAATCCCTGGTGAAGGGCACCATCAGCTCCCAGAGGGACGAAAACACCACCAGGGCCGTGAACTCCAGCTTGTAGTTGGTTGCCATGTGCTCGAACAGCATGGTGAGGCCATGCACAGCCAGGTGCTTCCGCTGGTACTCCTCGGAGCCCTCCACCGATACGGGCCGGGTCATGGAGAGCGACACGTCCATCACCACCACGGTCGGCATGATGGGTGAGCTGCTCCTCTCTGCTGCCCACACGAACTCCGAGCCCCTGCACGGAGGAGGAAGGAAAGGCCACAGTGGTAACTGAAGCTGCGGTTATGGAGGGATGCATCTCACGCTCTCGGTGAGGTGGGAGAAGCAACAATTACCCTTTTGCCCACCAAATGGTGGGGTTTAGCTCAGATTAAGGCAATAGATCCGCTCCTGCACCACACGCAGCATAACCAACCGGCTGTACAGGCCTGGAAGCGGCGACCCAGGCCGCTGGAGGCTCGCTGGGGGAACGCGAGCAGCAGCGGCACCCCGGGGCCGAGGGGAGCGCCCAGCACGGAGCCTGCCCTTCCTCCCTTCTCCTCCTCAGCCTCTCCCGGGGACAGCCCGGGGTGTTCCGAGTGGTGAACAGGGACCGAGGCGAGCGGCGGAAGGCAAACGGTGCGGCACAGCCCGCTGCCGCTCCGCCGCCATGGGTCCGGCACGGAAAGCGTCCCCCCGGAACACCGCGGCAGAGGAGAGAAGGGGCCGGGCAGCGCCGTGCCCGCTCCTCCACACAAGGCCACGATGTTGTGGGGGGGGAACGGGAAAAACGGCGAGGAAAAGTAGGAAGAGGCTGTAATAATGCACTGACTGGGGACAGAAAACCAGTTACATGCCAATAGTGGTGGAAGAGTACCGCCGCGCTATAAAGACTGCTGTGCACAGAGTGTATGGAGGCATTCCCGTTGGCTTACGGACCTCCTCCCTGTGCTGTGTGGGAATAGTGACAGGGGGTTCAGTAAGCTCCATAGTAAAACTCTTCATTCAGTTGCTTTAAAATTATCAAATCATCATTTTCTAACCCCCCTGTGATAAACCTGCTGATTGGATTTTTACTGCCGTTAAATAAATGTTAAAGAATGTTAATGTTAAAGAATGTTAAAGAATGTTAAAGAATGTTAAAGAATGTTAAAGAATGTTAAAGAATGTTAAAGAATGTTATTTCTTCCTGTGCAGAGCTGCACCGTATCAGTTCTCCAGTTCAGAAGGGTTGCTGACACTGTGCCTCTGCCTCTATGGGCATAGTGTAGGAGCTAGGAGGTTTTTCCAGGAGACAATGGGTTTTAAACCTTCCTCTGGCATTGCAAAACAGACATGGCTGAAGATGAAGCTACGTGCAAGTTGTCTTGTTTAAGGGACCACTGCTGCACGCAGAGGAGCGGTGTGATTTACCCCTGCTGCTCTCTTCCATGGCAGCCATGAGAATGGTACGTGTCTCACAGGTGGTGCTTTCATCCGGTGGTTTGGAATGGAGATAGTCACCTGTCCTCATATTGAGAATAACCTGTAGACAAAGGTATTGGCTTCAGAGATAGACCCAAATCTATACAATACTATTTAATCTTCTTAGGGACTGCAGGTATTAAACTGGATTGGCTGTTCCTCCAGTAAGATGTCCTTCACATCTGACCCTCCTTTGTATTAGGACTCCACCAGCAGAGGCTTTGTGAAAATGGGATCATTTTCATCTGCCTCTCTCTTCAACAGCATCTCCCATCTGGCTGTTACGTGTCAAAGAAGCTTCCAGCACTACATTCAACCCTTGGTACTCCTCTTCTTCTTGGACAGCATCTTTGGGAGGTAAGCTGTGGAGGCTCATTTGATTGCTCCAGATCTCTTGTGGTTGAGACAGTCCAACCAGTGAGTAAGGAGCTGACCTGTAACAGAACTGCTAAACTTACAAGACTAGAGGTATTGTGAAAGGCTGGAGAGCTCTTACAGTCGATGCCAGCTTTGAATAAGATTCTGCTTGAGAGAAGTAAAACCAGTGTTTAGGTAGGAGTTTGTGTGTATGTCTTCTGTCCTCTGTAATTCTTTTTACTTTCATCCTTATTAGGAAGTGTAATTTTCTAATACCAGGCAATTTGTTATACACATCATGCAGTTCTGCCATATGCATGTTTATATTCTATTTACATATGAAAAGCAAAGCTTAGATCATCTATTTATCTAAGTACTCCCATGACCCTCCCAACTATATAAGAGAAGATAATAATGCCTGTTTTGCAAGAAATTTAGGCTGATTACTTCATTGGGTGTTATGCAAGAGGGTAAGTGTGTGCTAACTTGCATGAAGAGCTTATCTGAGAATGGCTCACAAGGCTGAGATTCACATCCAGCGTAAGAATAACGTAACATTCCCACTCAGGGGAAAAAATAATCCACAAAGAGTGATATTCTAAGGTATAATATTGAAACAGTGCTAAAGGGTGTATTCTCTCCAGCCCCAAATCAGTCTCCATACTGCCACAGCTGCAGGCTCCGTCACTCTGGCATTTACAATTCCTCTCCCTTTCTAAATGCTATTCAAATAATTATACAAGATATGCTAATTATCCCCTAATAAAAGGTATGATTACATTTCCACTTTGCCAGCTCTGGTTTCTACAGAAAGGCTTGAAACGATGTAGTCATAGAAACAAATGGATGCTCTACATCCTCAGTTTTACTAGAACCAAATCTTCCTCATGCTCTCCTCAAACTAAAAGAAAATAGCTCACCACTGCTTGGCTGGTATTCTGTGGGAGTGCAAAGATGGAGAGCCACAGAGCAGTATAGCTGGGAATATCAAGCAGTTTTTATCCTCCTGTTGAGATTATTTAGGTGAATAGCTGGTCTGTTAGGTGGGAGGTTTTAACAGCATCATCTTGTCTTCAGAGCATCATCTTTACTAGCCCTTTCCTTTACAGAAGCCTCTCCACCTGCAGAACATCTATCCAATTGTTAATATTAGAGAATAACAACTGAAGTAAAACCACAAAATAGCTCCTGGATGTAGGTATGAGGTGGAATCAGAATTCAGCTCAGGCTGGACTCGACCAACTCCTCTCTATTAAACCTTTAATTATAAATCAGCACAGCCTACAGTCATAAAAAACCAGACTGAAACCTGAATCTAGACCTGCCTCATTTAAGTCAATTACTTTTTATTGACAAAAGAAAAGCAGTCAGTGAAGTAATGATACTTATGTGGGGGGAAGGTGCAGTACATTGCTTTTTTTACACCAGAATTTCTTTCGCAGGATTCCACATCTTGTGTCACAGTTTCACTCTTGATGCTTAAGATCAGCTAGAAACAGCAATGGTGGATATAAGTGCAAACTGCTGATTGAGGGAAGTCTTCAGTGGCTTCTGGACACGACTTTGATTTTTGAACCTTTAGGAAATGCATTTACCAAGGAGGCAGCGGCTACAGCGGAACAGAATCATTTTCTTGCTTGCCATAGTATTGGTCCTTTCCCTCTATCAGCTCCAGTTCAGCCCCTCTGCTATTCCAGCACCACACTTAGCACCCCAACTGATGGACCCTGTCAAAGTGACCTCTAGGGACATCACCAGCAACAGGACTGCTGTAACAGGCAATGTCACAGCAGCACCCAAAATAAGGCACTGTATATATGTGGATTCTGAGCCAATTGTGCCCATCACTACATCAGTGGGTACAACACCACAGCAAGGCAATGGCAGTGGAAACTACCCAGATGAAAAGCCACCATACGAGTCCAAAGGAGAATATCCCCAGGACCTGTTCAGTGTGGAAGAACGCAGGCAAGGGTGGGTTGTACTTCACATCTTTGGCATGATGTATGTATTTGTGGCCTTGGCCATTGTGTGTGATGAGTATTTTGTCCCTGCTTTGGGAGTGATCACAGAGAAGTTGCAGATCTCTGAAGATGTGGCTGGAGCCACGTTCATGGCAGCAGGTGGATCAGCACCAGAACTCTTCACCTCCCTCATAGGTGTCTTCATCTCACACAGCAACGTTGGCATCGGTACCATTGTGGGCTCAGCAGTGTTTAATATCCTCTTTGTCATTGGCACCTGTGCCCTCTTCTCAAGGGAGATACTCCACCTGACATGGTGGCCCTTATTTAGAGACATCTCATTCTACATTGTAGACTTAATGATGCTCATCCTGTTTTTCCTAGACAGTGTCATTGACTGGTGGGAAAGCCTCCTTTTACTGACTGCCTATGCCACATATGTATTCACTATGAAATACAACATGCACCTAGAACAATGGGTGAAGCAGGAGCTGAGCAAGAAGCTGAATGCTGTGCAGGCAGCAACAGCAGAGCATATACGGAAGGTTGGTGTCCTTATTGTTCAGAGGGCAAGTTGGAAATAATTCCTTCTAGCGTAAACCACAGAGAAACTGCATCTCCTTCACAAAGTGCATATTCAAACAAAACCTCAGAATACAGGTACTGGTCAATAATTATGGTTATAAAATGAGGGAAATGCAATCTAGATAGTAGAGAGTCTAAGAAATTAGATTGGAACTAAAAGGGAGTTCTACCATTGCATTTACTAAAGATAGTGGTTTCCTATCTACTGTCAAAGACATGGGATTTTGCTTACTGGGTTATTGTAAAGGAGTTTCCAAAAAAACCACTTGCAGAACACATTCCTAGTCTCAGAACAAGACTGGATAATCCTGTGTTAAACAGGGAGAAAAAGGCTTCTGGTAAGAGGCACTGTCCAAGCCTCTTGCAGGTGAGAGATGTTGGAGGGGATTCTCTTTGGCCTTTCTCAAGTGAGGTGTATTGCTGGGATGCTGATGGTATCACTTGTTACCCCATCTGCAGCTTTTGTCATGTGTCCTAGCTGTCCCACTTTCTCACAGCCCAAAGGACTGTTATTAGATCCTCAAACAGCAGGTGAAGCAGTAGTGGTGTTCAATCGCTGTTGTTCTTGCTTGCGTACAGAAAAGCACTGGGGCTGTTGCAGATGATGGAGCAAAGAAGCCAGCAGATGGGAGGAGGCTGCAGGTAGGTTCTAAGCAGCTTCATAAGGGTCTGAAGTCCTTGTAATCTGAACCTCTCCCCAAGTTAGGCTGTGAATAAAGGTGTCAACTTCTCTGTTGAGATATCAGGACCAGAGCCTGCTTTGTGCAAAGAACCAGCCATGCTTGGCACAATGTCCACAGCTTATTTAAAAGGACACCTGGATGAGTTGTGGCCTCAAAGGAATTGTTATAAAAGTAAAGAGACAGCCAGGCTTTCCAAGTGAATTTGAGTAGCTATTGTCAAATGAGTGCTGTTCATTCAGTGCTTTAAACAATAGAGACATTCAGAGCAATTCTTACCTGGTTTCACTGCCAGCTTTCCACCTGGGCTCCCAGAGCAGAGGTTGGTAGGGTCTGTCCTTCCCCACAGCAGACACTGATAAGCTCATTCCTCTGCTGCTGGTTAACTTGCTGACTCTTTGTCTTCCTTATGGCTGGCCAGACATTGCGTGGAGAGACCTGATGTAGTGGCTGCAGAAGTGTGTAACATACCAGCTTCCCCATATGGATGCTTCTTGTTCCTCTATGCACTTAACATACCTGTACTAATTAATGTTCAGTCAAAAGCTCATTAGGACTCTGGTGTAAGAACAGAGCACCATAGCTTTCAAGGACACCTGACATGACTGTGGCATTAACTTGTAGCAGTATAGAAATCTACAGTTAATGACAAGTTATGACTGAAAGCATTGCATGCTTTGGTTATAATTTATAATAACATTGGATTGAGTCTGTGTGATCCCATCGCATTTCATAGAATCATAGAACTGTTTAGGTTGGAAAAGACTTTTAAGATCAAGTCCACCCATTAAGCTGTCACTGCCAAGTCCCCACTAAACCATGTCCCTAAGTGCCACATCTACATGTCTTTTAAATCCCTCCAGGGATGGTGACTCCACCACTGCCCTGGGCAGCCTGTGCCAATGCTTGACAACACTTTTGGAAATGAAGTTTTTCCCCATATCCAGTCTAAACCTTTCGTGGCACAACTTGAAGCCATTTCCTCTTGTCCTATTGCTTGTGGCAGAAGACTGAAAGAGGGTCAGAGTCCTCTGTAGAGCCTTTCTCTAAGGACAGGTTGACCTGTTATCTCATGTCTCTTGCTGTGAATGGTTGCTACTGACATCCATAGTGTGAACTTACCTGTAGAGGTTGCTCCTTGGGTTGTGGAGATCAGCTTCTATATAAATGCATCCCCAGGGCAGAAGCAAACCAACAGTGGAGATGTTTTGAGGAAGAAACTGCTATTGACCTGCTGCATTGTACCTTTCCATAGCCTGGATCAGCCTTACAGCGAGGCAGCAGCTCAGCCTCCCTACACAACACTCAAATGCGCAGCACCGTCTTCCAACTCATGATCCACACCCTGGACCCCCTGACAGATGGTGAGTGGATGCTCCACATCTGAGGGACTTGGGTTTGCAGCCCTGAGTGCAGAGCAGTTTAACTGGGAATACAGCCTTTGCATGTCAGGGTGCTAGGCATCAGCAACCCCTCCCAAAATGCAGCTCTAAGCATGACAGTGTTATAGGGATGAGCTCTGCAGCAGTGGGACATACCCCTTCTGATTGCATGGCTAGCAAGGACAAACTGCTCACATTTTGGCCCTGCCATACCTAATTTACCTGTGCAAAACTGATTACTGCTGTGGTGGCAGCTGCTGCTTCAAGGGGGGTGAGGGCATGTGAAGCAGTTGTTGTTGCTGGGGTCCCTGCAAGCAGTGGCAGTCACTGCAACCCCTCATCTTCTGCTGTCTCTCTGACAACAGGGGCAAACTCAAGTTACAGCTTCCTCCATCTCATAGCATGTCACATCTTCCTTCCTCTTCTTAGCTCAGCCTGCACCCCAGCCTTGAAGCAGCAGCACTCAATGCTGACTGCATTTGTGAGAAAGAGCTGCTCAATCTGTATCAGTCTCATTTACAACAGGAAAATGAACACAGGGAGAGCTCATTACTTACACACCTACCCCTGCTGTGCACACAGCCCCTCACAAGGCATAAACCTGCACAAGAGGAAATAGAAGTTAAAACCCTCAAATTATCATTTTGCCAGCGGTTAAAATCCCAGCTGAGATCTAAAACACACAATGAGTTCCAATTATGGTGGTTAAGCCAGTTCATAGGTGATTTAGCCCAACACTGAACACCTCTAAAAGCCCACCTGCAACACTGTGGTATTGTCACTACTGTGGTAAACTGTACCCCCAGCACTTTGCAGGCAATGAGCCAAAGGCTCATCAGCTCAGGACTAAGATAATCTTCTTTTAAACTGTCCAGGGAGCAGAGAAGCCACATCTCCAGCCAGAACCAGGGTCTTTGTACACAAACTTTTGACGTGCTGTGTTGTATCACCTTTAATCCAAACACGGTGGGGAAGTTCATTTTCCAACACATGATGAAGCACATTAAAAAAGCTTGTTTTTTTAGATTGTTCTTCCCTAGCTCAGCACATGCCCTGCCCCTTCACTGCCCTACTTGTTCTAAAGAGATAATCCCTTGTCCATTCAAAGAGAGATTGAAGCTAAGCAGATCAACACCTCTATCACAGAGGTTACAAAAAGGACTCTTCAGATCAAAATCCCAGCTGCACAAACTGATGGAGGAACAAAAGAGGCTTGATAAAGGCAGAGAGAGATAAGTGTCTGCTTTAACAGATTTTAGTGGAGATATCCATCCCATTACTAACAGTAGCCTAACAAGACCCAGAGTCGTCAGGGTTTGCTCTACTGCCCTTGGTTCTGCTGGAGGCTGCCAGGCAGTTGTAAGCCACTGGCCTTGCTAAATATGCTGTTAGTACTATGACTTGTGGATAATGGATAAACGGGTCTGGAGGGGAAGTTTGGATCTTCTCTAAAAGACAACTTGCCCTCTCATTCCAGCCAGGCAGATCTTGAGTTACTCTCTGTATGCGGCAGCCACTAGATGGGAGTGTGACCATATATACTTAAGCAAGTCTAATACAACAGGATGCAAAGATGGGCTACAGTCTCTCCAAAAATGTTATTTTTTACACCCATTATTATAATATCACTGAGATAAGGGCAAAACCTCTGCCCCAGGTACATGCCTGTTCCACTCAACACTGCTAGAACAAAGACAGCTCCTTAGAAAAGATAATGATAAAGTTACTGATATTACAACAGTACAGCACTCAAAATCAAGGAGCCAGAGTCCTGTGTATCTTGTAGAAGACCTTACCTTGATAAATTCACACCTAAAGAAAAGGGAATCTGGACAAAGGGAATCATTTATGAGTAGACTGAGAAACCAAAATTCCTTGAGGATCTTGGCCATAAAAATGAAGTGACTTGCCCAGGATGACTCTGAAAAGGATTTGAACCCACCAAGGCATATGAGGGCTGCAAGCTCAGCCTTTGTGTTAAAAGCACCTCAGCCATTCAGTGCCCTCAGTGCAGCTGGGTGCCTCATTCCACTGAGCACCAGCAAAGTCCTTCTCTCTGCAGCTTGTACAGCACTGTCTGTACCAGATACAGTTCTGTAATTAGGCTGCAACATAAAAGATGATCCCAAATCAACTGATCTTTCCCCAAGGGTCCTTGTTCCTTCTTGGCAGCGCCCACGGCATCAGCACTTAGAGGCTGTGGCAAAGAACACTCTACAAAGGAAAAGGTTGCCAATTATTGCTCAGCAGTTCCTAACTTATCTTACTGAAATTAGGTTCTCTGTAGGGTTTCCTTCTCTCTGCTGCAGTTGCACTTTATTTGGGTAGCAAAGAAACCATTTCAGGGCAGCAAGAGTCCAAAACGTTGAAAAGCAGCCAGCCCTCAGCCTGCACAACCAGCTTCCAGAGGCAGGGTTTAGAAACACAGGAGTCTGAAACACAAACTTTGTTTGTTCCTAATGCAACACCCCTTGGGGAAAGCATAATTTCTCATCTGAAGAATGGATTAAGATGAGAGTGTTTGCTTTTTGTATTAGGAAGGGGTCATTACACTTCAGCCTCCCTCTGCAGGGGATGAGGGGTTTGACTTTAGTGGTTCTAACATTTACACTGCATCATGAACTGTATTTTTGAGAAGCTTTTATTTTCAAAGGAGAAGTTTCTGGTAACTTGGGGCTTTTCTGCACTTTCTCTGGAAGGGTTTAGAAGCAGAGCATGAGGTCTTCTCAAGATCTTCAGTTAGACACCAGAGGGAACTGTTGGGGAATTAAAGGGAGCAAGGATTTTGGAAGGACTGAGGAATCCTCTCATTTCTGATCCTCCAGTCTTACTCTTGGGTTACTCTTTAAGGTCTAATCATAGAGGGAAGAAGACAGAAGCCTAATTTTACTTCTGAAGGAAGAAAAAGGCTCCAGCAGCAGGGATGGCAGAGCTGTCCACCCTCAGCACACCCAACCTCATGAGCTGATTCTGGAAATCAGACCAGAAGAGAGCAGCCAGCAATGGTGCAGACTAGCATAGAGCTAGGAACTGAGGGCAGCTACAGTTTCTCCTTGCTTCATTAGCATTCAATCACTTGCTTTAAGAGACTCATGATACAAATGGGAAAAAGGAATAATGAGATTATATATATATATATATATATACTTCCACTTTTAAACAGCAAAATCTCCCAATCCTCCAGGTTCATGCCAAATTTTAAAGGAAAAAAATCCTTCCTGCTGTTCATGTTGTAAGTTACTGCTGTAAGATTCAATATTAGAGCCAAAGAATTAAATAAACATAAGAGCCATACTCCAGGTAAAAGCTCAGCTGCCACCTTCAGTCCGGCCTAGATGCTGTTAATCCATAGGGTATGAATCTTCCTGAAGAGCATCTCAAGGCCCCTGGACACAGACAGCTCTTGCCTGATGGGCTCACCAGCAGTGAATGCCCTGGGGACTGCACCCCTGGGTGAGGGCTGAGCCCATGGGGCTGCAGAGCCTCAGCTGTCCTGCCCAGTTAATCCCCAGCACTCGCAAGGACTCAGTTGACAGATCTCCTTCCTCCCAGTGCTGACCTGCAGATCTGGCCAGCTTATAGCCAGCAACTCCTCCAGTCTCAGCCCATCCTGCATGAATTGTGTGTCAGAAGAATTAACACCTTTTTAAGTCAGGCTGATCTCATGAGAACTGGGCACTGCCCTGGACCTAATCTGTTTATCCTGACAAAGAGATGCTCAGAGGCTCTTCTTGGGTCGGTGCTCACAGCCTGCAGCCTAGGTGAGGGCACCAAGCCAGGAGCTTGAATCTGCTTAATCTCTTTGAGCCTGAGCCTGACCGCCCTGACCCTGCTGACAGAAGCTTTTATAACAGCTTCTGGGAAAAGCTGAACAGAAAGATGCATTGCCCAGTGGTTAGAAGAGACTGGGAGCAAAAGGTCACCTCTTCATTGCCCTGCACTGATGGGTATGCTTGTGCTTAGCACCACTAGAGGGGGAACAAAGCAAAGTACTTTACATCCTCTCTGGTAGGCTTCAGTACTGGCAAGGAGCATGGAAGAGTCTGGGCTCTTCAGTTACAACCAGCCTTTCAAAAGGAGAAGAGCTCATAGAATCATAGAATCTGAGTTTGGAAGAGATGTCAAGGAGCATCTGCTCCATTCTAGACAAAGCATGACCTAGACTAGATGTCCCAGCACTTTGTCCACCTGAATCTATAAGCATCCAATGCTGGGGAATCCACAGCATGGGCAGCAGTACAGCAGACTAAATGGGTGTGATAAAGCTTTCAAAGGAAGTTAATTTACAACTCAAGCCAAGCAAGGCACAGCCAATTTCTTGTGGCTGCTATGTGCAAAACCTGTAACCCTCTGCTTAGCTGTTGGATAGGCAGCTCAGAGGATATAGATGAGAGCAAAATAAGGCTTTTCCTTGAGCCAACAACTTGCTCACTTTCAATAGGAGTAGGATTTATGATATTTGAGCACACCTAGCTATGGAGACACACAATAACAAAGCAGCTGAGCAGAGCATGGCTTACAGTGGGAGAAGTCCTCAGTAGTCCCAAAACCACAGTACCGGGCACTGCACTGGTGAAGACGATCTCTTGGGTAGCCTGGGCCATGTTGAACCTGGACACCAGGAATTTAGATCAACTCCAGCAGAGGAGATGTTCCTGCTTCCTTAGAGAAACCATTTTCCACATGACTGGAATGTGAAAGGTTTTTAATCTTTCCTTACCATCAGGTCACCAGGCTGCAAGAGCACAGTAAAGCCTCTTCAGCAGCCACATGGCAGAGGGAAGGTGTCATTTTCAGCTTGCATATTATCTAGCCTGAAAAGAAACCATCAGCCCTTTAGGAACAAAGTGATACTGCATTGAAACTCCTCCTCTGTTCTTCCTACATTTGATTCTTGTGAAGTACAAATATCCCCTAGAAAGGATTTCTCTTCCCTCTAGATTTTCTTTTAAATTAGAAAGTATTGGTTACATGTCAAATTGCTGGCGTAACTGCCATAGTACTAAGCATTTAAATATAACAGCTTGATCAACTAGCAGCCAAAGCCTAGGGCCACAGCCAGAACAACTCACGAGTCAGTGCTGACGGCAATCCACGCAAGAGGAAAGGGGGGAGAGCGTGTGTGTGCTGGGGGGGCAGGTAAAGGGGGTTTGCCTAGCTGGCAGCTGCTGTTAATGCATCCTTCTCATCCACAGCAAAATTTAAAGACAGGGTTGACATCCTGAGCAACATAGCCAAGGCCAAAACAGGGGAAGGATCAAAACCAGAAGGTGAGTGCATGAAAAATTGATGCTGTTTGCCTTGTTTTGTGCTGCTTGCCTTGTTCTGTGCTGCAATCCCACACCTTTCCCAGCACTCAGCATGCAAGGGGTGGCAAAGAAACACGATGGTTTAACACATATCTTCTGTTATTACAGATCACAGATGGCTGCTATAATAATGCAGCAGAAATCAATCGATGTGCGCTAACAGTGGGCAATAAAAGCCATCCCCCTGGGAGTCTAGGAGTGTTTAGTGAGACAGCATCCAAACACAAAGTGCTACAAGGATATAGTGTAAATTGCCACCAGAAGGGTAGAAGAGGGGAAATCAAGCCATTACAGGCTGAAGTTGGGTGTTACTGATCTTTGGTAGACCCTGCAAATGAGGTGTTTGTTAAACAAAGTACCTTCATTTTACCTTGGAAGTTTGGCACACTTCAAGAAGACAGGGAAGAGTCCTCCAAGGAGAAAAGACAGCCTCGCTCTCCAGCCTGTCCACATCTGTTTTGTATACCAGGGACCAAAACTGAGCCCAGAATTCCAGGTGTGGCCTGACAAGGACCAAGTAGAGCAGGACAGTGACATCTCTCTTTCTGCTGGTGATGCCCTTGTTCACGTTCCCTAGCATCCTGTTGGCCTTCTTTGCCACAGCAGCACACTGCTGACTCCTACGAAGCTTATGCCACCAGGACTGCCACGTCCCTTTCCACAGAGCTTCTCCCCAACCTGTGCTGCACTCCTGGATTGTATTTTCCCAGGTGCAGAACCTTACACTTGTTCTTGTTGAACTTTGTAAGGTTCTTGTTAGCCACTCTTCCAGCTTGTCCAGATGATGCTGCAGTGTGCCTCTCCCTTCCAAAGTGTCCACTTGGTGTCATCAGCAACCTTCATCAGGGGACACTTGATCCAATCAGCCAGATCACTTATGAAGACATTGAGCAACATTGGGCCCAGTATCAATCTCTGAGGGACACCCCTTGTGACAGGTCACCAGTTCAAAAAGCAGCTTTTTACTTACTTCTGTTCTGTGTTCCTCTTGGCTATGTGGGTTACACAGGAACAGCACAGAGGACATTGCAGTTATTTCCTTGTATGTGTCAGCACTTTCCTATTTGTGTTTGAATAGCTACCAAATGATTAGGGATTAAAGTCTGGCAGCACACGGGAGTCATTTCTCAGAAGCCTTGAAGAATATCAGCTCTCTGGAGAACACCATGCTCCACTAGAAAATAGGAGAAGCAAAGCTCTGGCTTTTAAGGATGGCTTTAATAAGATCTCTAGGATCCATAATGCAACAAGAAACACCAGCTGTAGATTAGATAATTAGCATTTCCCTGGTGTTATGAATGTGCCTCTTACAGCAGTTTCAGATAGGTCATGGAAGCATCAAGGTATTCTACAACAGGTGGGCCAGATTCTGCCCAGCTTTTAGTAATCCACAGTAGACAGAGAGGACAAACAGCAAACCTAAGCAATCACACTGGGTTTAACATGAGACCACAGGAAATTAAGGCCACTGAAAGCAGTATTCTTTCTTATTACTTTTAGCAGAAGAGGAAAAGGCAGCAACAAGCAAAGTTCAGGTAACTCCTGCCAGTGACTCTGAAGCCGGCAAAGACAAACAGAAGGCAGATGCACCACAAGATGCCCAGGTATTGAACTAAGTATTACAGGCTGTAAGGGCTCAGTCCAGACCCAATATCACGTCCTTTCCTTCTTCCCTCTCTAGGGCTTTTGGGATAGGACCCAACTCATTTCCCATAACTGACAACTAAAAATAGGCTGGATGTAGCAATGAGATATATTAATGTGTTAGCTGAAACATTACATCTTCCATACACAAATCAGGTTCAAAACATGACACTGACTGAAACTGTTTAGTATCTTCTCCTCAAATGACTCTTCTGAGGTTACAGGAGTACTCCAGCATATGGGAAGATACAAGTAGCTGCCTGTCCTGTGTTCACCAGTACACATTTCTGTTTCCCAAATCCCTCCTTTCAATAGATGTAATTCACCTGTTCTGATGAGGAAAGCCTTCTCAAGGACAGTCAATGTTTGAGTCCAAACACCATCTAAAAGCTGGTACTAGTTAACAGATGCAAACTAGTTAACATAATACACAGGCACTGAGATGGGCTATGCCTGGATTTTGTCCACAACAACAAGATGTGGGTTGTGACTGCCCTCAGCCATGTTACAAACATGACCTCTACCAAGGCAAGACCATGGTGCATAAACACTGTGCAGCTCCTTGTGAGTGTGAAAACACTGGCTCTTTTTTCCCCCTGATCTACAGCCCCCCTCAGACAGTGACACCTCAGAAGACAGCAGCTCCGACAGTGATGAAGACAGTGATGACAGCTCAGATGATGAAGAAAATGATGAGCCATTATCTCTTGAATGGCCAGCAACTAGGAAAAAACAAGCCATTTACCTTTTCCTGTTGCCCATTGTCTTTCCTCTCTGGAGCACTCTGCCTGACGTCAGAAACCCAGTAAGCATCTATCTTCCTTCTGCTACTGCATCCATTAACTGAGCTGTAGATTTCCTCGAGGAGTCCCCAGTTCTATTTTGCCATGTTTAGAGTTCACTTGAAGTGCTGTTAATGCTGCTGGGAGTGGGACAGGAGCCCTGGCTGCAGCATATCACAGCCACAAGAGCAGCAACTACTGGTCACCTAATGAAGCTGACAAATCCAAATACAATTAGAGACACCAGGGTCCACATTAAAGCAAACTGATTACAGAGAAGGGTTTCAGGTGAATATTTTGACTGGGGGTTGTTAAATTTTCCTGAAACTTTTCCATGTTTTTCTTTTCAAACTTGATTTTAACAGGACTCCAAAAAGTTCTTTGTCATCACGTTTTTTGGATCCATCCTCTGGATTGCTGTATTCTCTTACCTTATGGTGTGGTGGGCTCACCAGGTGAGGGCTCTATTTTCTCTCTGCAAACAAGACTATTTCAGAACAAGTAGATGGAGGGAGAAGGAAGGAACAGCATCACTGTGGCATTTTATCTGATGAATTACAGCTGCACTCATCCATCACCACAGCAGAAACTTTGGTTTGTTTAGAACCCAAAAGGCTCACAACCCAAAAGGGAATTCCCCATTTCATTCTTTTCAATTTGACAAAGAGTTTTCTCTTTCAAGAGCTTCCAAGGGAATTTGTGCATCAGTGAAAGGAAAAGTGCCATAAAGATTTATCTTAATACTGCCTTTTCATTGATGAATGCTTCTGTGCTGGACGTAATTACCCCTCACCTAATTAAAATTCTAGGAATATACAGGTTCTGATTCTGGGAGCAGCTAAATGTTAACTCCCAGTTCCTTAATGTTCACCTGGTATTCTGGGAAATAAGACTTGCATCCTGTCGAATCAGACCCACAATTTGTATTTAGTGATATATTGCACATTCACAGTACAGTTGATCATGCCATAAATCCAAAGACTGACATTTCCCAAAGCTCTTGGATCATACAGAGCTGCTGCTAAATGTGGAGAAGGAAAGGTGGAAAACATCCAAAGAGGTGAACTGGGGACAGAAAAGTTGTGCTGTGGCTGACTTGACCTTTCTTAGTCTTGGCAACACTGATCGCAGGCCCAGTGGTCCAGCTTTTAGAGCAAACCCAAGACCAACATACCCTGTGAAATCTAACTTTTTATCCACAAAGCAGAAAAATGTGACCATGTTTAAGGGGATTCAGAATATTCTGGCTCAAATTCAGCATAAAGCCTCAAAAGAATGGTCAATTAAATTCCATGTTACAAAGCAAACAGCCTTACCCGACTCTGTGTTTATTAGGTTGGTGAAACAATTGGGATATCAGAGGAAATTATGGGGTTAACCATACTTGCAGCAGGAACATCCATCCCCGACCTTATCACCAGTGTCATCGTTGCTCGGAAAGGCTTAGGTGACATGGCTGTCTCCAGTTCTGTAGGCAGCAATATCTTCGATATCACTGTTGGGTGAGTATTAATTCAATGTTGAAAGATACCCTATTTCTTCTGAAATAGACAGCTGGCTGCTGTTAGGCCAAGCATACTCTTAACTTAACTTTAGCTGTAACTAAATGTAGGGCAGCTGAGCAATAAGCTAATGGTATGTTTAGAAACCTAACCCAACCAGGAAAGACAGATTTTTATACCCTAGTCCATCATCTTCTCCTAATTCTAGATCTACACAAATTAATTATGTTTTTGTCTTGAAAGAACAAGTCTTTGGCTAACACCAAAGATTTACAGACAGGATCCTTATTTAGTCACTCAGAGATCCTATGCAATCAAAGCTCAGTATCTGTGCCTGTACTTTCTATCAATAAAGCATCAGGACATCCTTATTATGGCATGCTGAGACACTCAATTCATAGGTGTTATTTTAAAACCCCTTTTCCATTCCTGGATTGCATTATGATGGCTCAAGTATTATCCAAATGCAGTTTTTGACATGAACAACATCAGTTTTAGATTTATGCTAAGTTCACTGAATGCAATCATGCATTTTTTCCCCTCTAACAGTTTGGGAAAATTGCTTTGTTATGGTGCAGAAAATGAACTGCCTTAAAACATTCATTTCAATTACTTTTCCTTTACTTGCAGTTTGCCAGTTCCTTGGTTCCTTTACTCTATCTTCAACGACCTCGATCCAGTTGCAGTCAGTAGCAATGGTTTGTTTTGTGCAATTGTTCTCCTTTTTCTCATGCTCCTCTTTGTGATTATCTCAATTGCTGCATGTAAATGGAAAATGAACAAACTGCTGGGGCTCACCATGTTTGCTCTTTACTTTGTGTTTTTGATCATCAGTGTGATGCTAGAAGACAGGATAATATCCTGCCCAGTATCTGTGTGACATTTGGATGCTCCAGAATGTCTGTAAGCATACATCAAAATCAAAAGGGGTTTAAGATAGCAACTGTTCTACTGAAAAAAAGCAACCAGAATTATAACAGACTTACTGAAAATAAAGCATCTTTAATATACTAAAAGCACCACAAAACCTCAAGTGGTTTGTCAGCCTCTGCTATATTTCCTTAGGATCAGAAAAGGTCAGATAATGGATTAAACAATATCAAACAACATACAAGTTTAGGCTGTCATGGAAAGGCTGGCATGGAATAGATATGGGAAGGCCGATCCCCTCAAGTTAATGGAGCCAATTTTCAGCACAGAATGTTTGCTCAGTACAAAAGTAATCCCATCCCCAAGGTCTGTGCTGCAAATAGTTTGCTATGATTGCCCTACTCAGAGGTAGTTTTCATCCTTTCAGTGAATGCCACTATAGAGCATCCACAGCTGGTACTGTACACATACCTCCAGGAAAGTGTATGCAGATCATGATGCACTTTAAAGGAAATGCTTTTTCCTGGCCTTCTTCAGACTGTGGGAAATGCAATACTAAGGTTTTCAAGGAGAAAGCAAAGCAGTCAGTTATTTCTGCATGCAGAAGAATACAGGATGAGAGCCGCAGAGCAATCCTGAAAGCTGTCCACCTGGCTCCTGTTAAATCGGTACTGGATCTTGCAATATAATCCCTAAAACTCACTCTAAGTGCCACCAGTACAGGTGTGATGTCATCGGGATTTACATCTTCCTGTAACAAGATTTAGTGGATCTGGGGTTAGAATATTAGCACTAGCAAAAACTAAATCCAGGCATCAGAAATACTACAACCAAAAGCTGATCTGCTTGAATTTTGTTTTCATCCTGACACTAATCTCTGAAATACACAGATTACTGTATCCAGAGCTAATTCTTGTTGTTAGCACTGTCTTCCACATAACGCTATGAAAAAATGCCACTGACATCAACCACCAACAAACCTCATGGGTTTATTGTTAACAATGCCTCATGCGAGCAAACAACGTAGTTTAAGAGTTGCAGAGATTTCTGTCGTTCTAATCCATCTAATAAAATGTTAATGAAAATAACC
Source organism: Melopsittacus undulatus (assembly GCF_012275295.1). Classification (NCBI taxonomy): domain Eukaryota; kingdom Metazoa; phylum Chordata; class Aves; order Psittaciformes; family Psittaculidae; genus Melopsittacus; species Melopsittacus undulatus. The sequence continues at coordinate 2,548,748 of NC_047535.1, read as the reverse complement.
AGAAAGATTTTCAGCTTTTTATTGACTCACTGTAAAACTTCTTTTTTGGATGAGACAGGAAAAAAAAACAACAAAACCCTTGACATTGTGAACACTGACTTTGCATATTTTAAAGGAACTACAAACCAAAGCAAACATCCAACAGAGTGGGTTTTGCTAAATAAAATTTCAACATTACATATTTACAAATCTACAACCATTCATTTAAAAAGTGCTGCTTGCAGACTAACAAAGTACCTTTTTTAAACCCCAGTGAGGTATCATCCAGGGATACCCCTCTCATTACTATCTGCGTCTCCCATTGGTTATACAATGCAGGAATTTTCTCTTTCTTGGGGTACAAATCATTTAATTCACCAGCAGAATCTGAATTCTTCAGGTTGTAACTGTGCCAACAGCAAACCTTCTCAAAATGGGAAACACTTTAGCAGTGTCAGAGAAACAGCACAACTTCTATTCACATTTCAGCATTTCATCTCCAATAATTATTCCAGTGGAACCATAAGTAAAGCAAAATATATATTGCACTGCAAATGTAACACCTTTGTTCCAGGTTGGTTTTGACATAAGCATTATTTAGTACACAAAAGGAGAAAATTCAGTTCATACAAAATTTTAAATTGAAAATATGTCTCAAATATTTTATTTATCCATCTTTGTGGTATTGGAAAATATAGTCAAATTGCTTCTCTAATAAAGGACAGTGAGAGTTGAAAACTGTTTCTACATTGAATTCTCTGATGCTTAAAAATTATCCACCTCAGGACCTACATTTTGAACATTATGACTCAAATGAGGAAAATTTCCCACTTAACCACTATTCCAACTATATTTCCTTATAGTATTTCTACAGTGGACTCACTTGCCACAGACTTCATAAAACAATTCATTAAGTATAGCGATGTCACTTGATGAATTACTACATCATATAGTAATTTAAAAGCACACCCAAATAAACATCATCAGTGTTTCAGGAGTGCTACTGAGGATGCAAAGACACAGTAAGATTGTTTATCTGAAGGATGCATATAGAATCCTTCTCACGGTACAATATATACTCTTCTGACAATACTGGCAGGACTTGATATTTGAATGAAGTGACAAACTTGTTTGCTTTACAAGTCTGAAGGCAGTTGGAAGTACTTACAACGAAGCTGGGGCTAGAATGGAGAAAGTGGGCCACATATTACAAGTGTTGCATCTATTCCTGTGCTAGCACACACAGTTGCAGTGTTATGCCCTAGTAAGTGAGGGGTGGTTAGAGACCAGGCTCCATCGCTTCTGCCAGACTCAAGTAGGAGGTGTGAAGCTCACTTCATAGCTCAGTACCTCTAACACACCACGGCAGCTCTGGAAAAAGCACTTGCCCTCCTTCATGGCTTGAAGGTCCTATAAAACAGTGGCTGCCCCAAGTGGTAAATGACATGGGGAGCAGAACTGCAAAGAGCTTGGAGCACTACCCTACACACAGCACAAACATGAATGAGTTTATATACATAGCAACTACTGTATGCAACTTTTACTTGGTAAATACAGTGTACCTATGGTACAGAGCAGAGCACACATGCACACTAACAGGTACTTACAATGAGTATGTTAAAAAATAACCTGGTGTTTTCCATAATAGTTCAGAAGAATGAAGGGGTTATGTATGTATCCACCCTACACTGATACACTATTACCATGTACCCGGGTGAGAACAAACAGCTATAGTTCATGCATGAGGAACACTTCACAAGCGTGGCAGTATAAAAAGGAGCATCACAAATTGTTAAAATAAATTAAATGTGAACAATGTTGGTAAGTGTAGCATTGCTAGCTCCACCTCAGGGCAGGGGATATGTCATAAAGGTCAGCTATGTCATTAGCAGCAAATTAGAGAAGAGGTATTACCCCATGAAAGCTGTATCCAACAAGACTGTATCTTGTAATCATCATCAGCACATACCTGCGGCTCTACCAGTTCTAAGTCCTTTCTCCTTAGGGCAGCATCCTCTTACTACTTTACAGAGGTCTGGGAGGAGGTTATATAGGGCTTCATAGCAGCATTACTTCTCATTTAAGCCTCTGACAGGCTGTTTCATTTAATAAAGTAAATGTGAGCTTTACCATTTCTCTCCTTTCTGCCTACTACATTGCTGTACTATTACACTTGCAAACTTAAGAGATCTTTAAAAATATCTGCTGCTAGGCAGACAGAAATACAAAAGCTAATGTAACAGCTGAGTACTTAGAAATACTGTAACAGCAACAGCTAAAAGAAATTAGGATTGGAAAACCATTGCGATTACTTAAAATAAAGCTATTTGTTAAAGCATGGTTTAATTTGTTTAGGGTGTTTTATACAATTCAATGTCTGTTTTCCCACCTCCATACAAGACTTCTGGTATTTTCTCTGTAGCCTACCTTCTGGTGAGGAGTTGCTATATGACTGAGAGCACAGAGCACTTTGTTAAACATCTAGAACAAGAAAAACATGAGTCAAAAGCCAAGACTCCAGCACAAGGACTGACGCAGCGTGGTTCTTCACAGCAACAAAACCAACAGCTGGGTTGCCTGTGAAACAGAGACCAAACATTCCAGGTACATTTAACTATGCACAATATGCCCCAATAAGTTACATTCCCTAAATATTCCCTGTAGCAAGTTTGCTTTATGTACTTGAGTTAAAAGCTTTGGATTAGCATTACATACGTGTTGTATTTAGTGTGTTTCAAACACATCCACCAAGACTCCAAACACTGCATGAGTATGAAGAACTTCTTGCAGGCTGTCATTTGCTTTGTATTACATCTGCAATGAGGTCATATTAACAAGTGCCAACAGCTGGGATGGCCTGATTCCATAATGTAATCTGTAGGACTCTTCAGTATGCTTTCTCTTTACTAGGGAGTGAAGGGAACAGGCGAGGAAGAGGAGGTTTCTACAGAAGTGTTTTAAAGACACCCACGTGTTCATAAGTAGAGTTTTATGGTTTACCATACCTTCCTCCTGATTGCTGTGGTAACACATTTTCCATGTGTGCATGAGAGAAATCCTGTATCTAGAGGACTGCCTAGGTGAAGGTTAACATGTTCTATTTTGCTTTAAAAACAAATCACTCTTCAAAAAGTAACTGGACAAGTTACTATAAATAGCAGTGTACTGCAAAAAAAATAAGCACTGTATTGCTTCTGCAGCAAGTCCTTTTAAAATTCACTCCAGTAATTTAAAAAAATTAAAAAAATATCAACTTACTATAAACAATTTAAAATATGTATAATACAACTTTGTATGCTCTTCATAACATCATGAATATTCTATGTAAACAATAGATTCTGAAGGATTTACTTCGCTCACATTAGTTTCAGTGCATTGTTTCTGTCCACCTGTCAATCTTTAAGAAGGGAACTGTAATGGGTTGTCCCAAGCAAAAGAACTGATTTTGTTTAGAATCCTCCTTTCCACACGTCGATTTGCAGAAAGGACAAGGGACAGGGAAGTATTTGGCCCATTTTTCCACTCTGTCCATTTCCACATCTGTAGGTAGGCCTAATCATTCCAAGGCCTTCTGCCACAGTACATTCGTACATACGTTCTTGAACACTGAAGACTGAGATGCTCCTTGTGACTGAAGTGGTTATGTTACACAGGTATACATCATAGATATCACCTCTTTAGCTAAGTATATTTAAAGATATGGTTCTCCAAAAATCTTTCTGCATTCCATCACCCCCGTACTTGGTGGTCTATCACAATTATGAGTATTCTTCACTTGACTAGCAGTGAGGCGGTCATAGGCCATTTTGTACTCTCTGTCAAAAGCATCTGTAAGAAAGAGAAAAGCAACTTCTGTATACCTGCTCAAAAACACAACCCAAACACAATGACAGGGAGTATGCCCATCAGCAGCAAATAATTGTGAAGTGCTTTTTATTCAGCACTTCCTATTGAATGGCACACACAGAATCACAGAACATTTTGGGTTGGAAGAGACCTTAAAGCTCACCCAGTTCCAACCCCCTGCCAATGGGCAGGGACACCTTCCACTAGAGCAGCTTGCTCCAAGCCTCATCCTAATCTACATATTTATTTATTTAAAGATGAAAAACTGGTTTGCAGACATCCATCATCTATACTCATTCAAGTAACTTATAAAACTTACCTATATCAATGTTATCTCTTCCTAGGGCAACAAGTGAAAGAAATAGTATTTCTCTGTAAAGACTCCTGAAAATGGAAAAAGAAATTGCAGGTTATATACTGCAGTAATACATCACCAAGCAATCTATATCAAAAACAGATTCGAGCGTTTAAAGATAACTTATTTTTTAAAGTGACATTTTCACCATAAACCCTGACTGCAACCTCCAAAATATTGTCATTTCTGACCTCGAGATTGCCCTGGACTCCCCACATACTGACATCACTTATGGTAGGTCCTTAAGGCATCTACTGGAAGTTCTACCAAGTGCACACAGAGTGAAGCATGCACTCAGGGCACTCAAATTCCATTAAATTTGGCAAACAAGACAGGAGCTTGCTTTTCTGCATTTCCACATTAGCTTGAAAAAGTAGGCAGGCAGGCAAAGAAACACCTGGTCATTGCTCCAGCTGTTGAAAAGGCTGATTTATATCCTCTTATAAATAAAATCACTAAATCCAGGCACAAAACCCAAGAATATTTTACCAGACCATGTAATAAATTTGAGAACACTGCTGAAAACCAGTGTTTTCTTCTTTAAAAAGCACACTACAAGAATATAATTCACATTCCAATAGCCTTATTGTTGCCCAACTCTGCTACAGTCAGGTGTGCTCCTGTTCTTACCGCTGTCTTTTCATATGTGGCCATTTGTTCAATCTTTCCAATATCTGACTCATTGGTCCATACACATCATTCATCTTAATGCTTTTCACCATACTTCTCAAGAGCTCCTGATTAAAGGAGTCGTCATCTTTCTGCAATAAATGGACCATTGGGTACTTCTGGGCTGAAAAACATTAGAAATGTTGTAAGAACATATATATTGTTTGTGGAGCAAGTAGGAAGTTGCTTAAAAAAGGTGAGAGGCTACACAGGCTGTGAATACATTGATATATATGTGGTGAACAAGGAGCAATAAGCATCAAGGCAAAATAATGTCAACGTAAGAAACAAAAAGCACATAGGAGAAAACTCAAGAGCTGCAATGGGTCATGAGCATTTTCAGGCATATGATCCAACACTGGCAACAAAATGCTTAGGAAGCAAATTCTAAAAATAAGAAAACAAGCTAAGTGGATGAACTGCCATAAGTTCTGTGTTCACTGAAACACATTCCCTCTTACTTGTCCCTTCCCAATGAAGAAAAAGCCACTGGAGATACTGGCCAATGATTTGAAACAGATGTGCTGGAAAACTAAAGGTGTTCAAGCAGTTTACTGCTAAGCATACAACCACCCTCCCTCCCAAAACAAGTCACACCAACTTAAAATAGCAACACCAAACTTGACACTCACTCTCAAACAAAAGAGTGCGATTTTGACCTGCAAGACAAAAAGCAGTATGATCACAAACCAGCTCTGTATCTTGCATGAACTATCCACAAAGGCATCTCTTTACAAAACATATTCTTCAGCTGCTCAAGATGAGAATTGTTCATTAAAAACCCCACTAAAAGACACAAGAAACAAAGCTTACTCTGAGCATTCCACAGTATATACAGAGGCTGCCTTGGATCCTGATGCAATTTCATATTGTCCCATAGCATCTGAATAAGAACATATTTACTGTCCTCTGACATACAGCTTCGTGGAATCTGAACAGAAGAATGCATACATAAAGATATTTTACTACGAAGTCATGAAAGATGACTTTTGTATTTAAAACATATTTTCACATCTATAGGCATAATGGTAAAAAGTTTGAATATTAAAGCTGCTGTAAACCTGAGAAAGTTAAATCTGAACAGGATGTCAGTGACATAGCAAAGGAGTATTTTGCGTATCCTCCTACGGTCTTATAATCATAACTTCCTCCTCCTTCTACTCCTTAACTAGTCATCAAACTGCAATAAAACCAACTAGAAACTTATCTTTGCAAGTGAAGATCACAAATTACAGTGTGACTATTAAAGACTTAAACACTTATCCCACACAAGTGCTGCTGAGCCCAAGTTCCAGAGTTACACATTCTTTAGGTTCTTTCAGTTGACACATTCTTCACCAAATCAGGACCTAGCATACTGTGAGACACATTTCTAAGAGTTACTCAATTATCTAATCATTTCCTATATGGGAAAGCATGCATTTTTCATCTGTCAATGCCTCCTATCTGATTCCATACCTTGGAGTTTTTATTACAGTGCTCAGAAGAAAGTATTAATCCTGGTAAGTTGCTGGGCAAATCCAAGCGTCTGAAATACCACACCAAATTCCAGAACACAATAGGGTGATGATCTACAAAGTCTGCCACTGTTATTGCATGATCCCCTTCATTTTCAAGCAAGCTTTCAAGCTCTTTCCATACTACTAGAGGACTGAGATAAGGAACCGTTATAGGATCAGGACTAGGCAAGGGCCATTCTAGGCCCAAGGAATCCTATGGTATAAAAAGGAAAAATGCCATTAGTTGGAATGTAATTATCTTTACAAAGTCTTATGAATGCTTTTGTTCCCTCTGAGACACCCCAACACGTAAAAGCTACTTATACAAGTTATATGTTACTTATATTAGTTTAAATAACAAAACCTAGTATTTCTCATAAGTTGGAATGGTTAATTCTTTTCTAATCAATGCTATTTCACAATCTATCACACACTTGAAATGACATTTAAAGTAGAAAAACTACACACTGTTGGTCCTTGCAAAGTAGCAGGCAGGCTACCAGTAGGAATGATATGGCTGATCTTCTGGTTTTCCTTCTCATCTTCTTCCAATGGACCAAAAGTACTGATACTCCTTGCTACAGGGTGACTTGTACATTCTGACCCAGAGGTATTTTGTCTTCTTCCTGAGGGGATCTGGATACTTCTGGCACAACTGTTCTCATGCTGTTTAGATTTGCTAGGGAAGGGGAGGAAAAAAATAAAAAGGTTCAGAATCTCAGCTTTTTGCTTTCCTCTAAGTGTTCAAACATGCATACAAGCAGACAGAAATAAACTGGAAATCATTGACCTGACATGTCCAATTCTATCTTGACGTCCACCACATTCATGTTACAGTGCAAGTTTTATTCCCCCTTGCAATGATAATAAACACAAGCATCCTAAAAGGAGTGGGTAACATCTGCAGAATTACAGATGCCTACATGAATTGCTGTATTAGGAATGAAATAGTAAACACCATGCTGAAAAAACATGATGTGGCCAAAGGAGATAAGGGAGAGGCAGCAAGAAGATCCCCTCTCCAATCAATTTCTGCTCTCAAGAGTATGTTATTAAATTCATTTCTGTTGACAAGGAAAACATGCATATCCACGGAGAACCTGAGCAATTTCTAGGCAGAAAACACAGACTTACCTATTTGAATTTATATCCTCTTGAACAGACATTAGAGATGTAGCAAGGCCAACAGTAGCTGCAGTGTTACAGGACTTCCCACTCTGATTTGAGAATAGTGATGGGTACTGCATGTTTTCTGTAGAAGGGCTGGACTTCAGGAAGTAACTGCAGGGAAAGCAAAAGCTTAATATCATTTAAAAAATCAAAAGCAAACACCACTTCACAATTATGAGTATTCAGAATTGAGGAAAATCAAGACCATGTTATTACCGTCCAGGTCGCCGCAGATCTCTGATTTCTATGCTTAAAAAAGGCAGGAATAAATTGCCACAGAATGGACACGTGGTGTTGAGATTTGAGTCATCTGCGGTCCAACCTGCCATGATTTCTTCATCATGAACCAAACAGTCACAAGTTCGACATCGTGAACAGCTTGAGATGAGGACCTGCAGAGAACAGAACTCCACTATAACACATTCTCAAAACTACTCTTCTTTTACAAAGCAGTTAAAACTACCACCAAAATCTTGGCCCTTAGATGATACTACTTGCCACTCACATACAGGTTCAGTCATGTATGTGTTCCCAAGCTTCAAGTTAGAACATTTGGGTTTAAATTTACGTATTTCACAACAATTATTACATCTTAAATCCAAACTGCACTAACATATGCTAAATGACTGGAATGAGCATAGTCTGAAAAAGGTATTAAATGCAGGTCTATGTTCTGCTGTAACAAGTAGACTGGGGTCTGAAACTACACTCATGAAATAAATACACTTCAGCTAATGGGTTGTGTGATCCTTGTATGGCTTTCCCAGAGGAAAACAAGCCAGTTATAATATTGTAACGTCATTTGTAATCTCTTTGCAAACAGGGATATTTATGCAGGTACATAAATCATTCTTAGAATTTAAACACTCTCCTGTAGTGACTGCCAGTGTAATAGAAATGTGGGGAAAAAAGGAAAGATGAAAATGATAGCCATTAGTCCGAATCCACCAAAAGAAGCAAACAAAAAAGGGAAAGAGAGCCACACAGAACCAGTGTAATAGTGAAAAGCAAAGCACTCTTACAGGAAGCTGTAACAAGAAATAGCTAGTTATCTATTCTGTATTTTAAAATGTATAGTGCTATTTAAGTCTTGGCATTTTCACTTCAAACGAATTTAGCTGCCCAAGAGATTTGGATGCCTGAATTCAATGGCATCCAGTTCTCAAACTCTTGAGACCTACAGCTTTAAGGACCAGAGGTGTGACTGCAATAAAGACATTTCTAAAGCAGAATTTGAAATGAAACCTACTGTGTCACAGAAATATTTATCCATCTTTCAGTGGATTAATTTTAAGCTTTGAACTTTACCAGAGATTCAGATAGCATTTATATTTTAAGACATATGCTTTTAGTGTATCAATTAAAATCAATAAATCATCCTGTACCTCCATAGCGTAGTTCTGAAACACACTGGTACTGCTTGTACTGCATGAAGATATCAACTCTGATTTGTCAGGTAAAGGGAACTTTGAAAGAGAACCTATTAACAGAAGAAACCCAGAGTATTAGTATTCAGAATATGCATTTCTTCTGGTCAAATAATAATGCACTTATAAAATGTGTGATGGAAGATGCAACAAATAGATACACTCAGACAGAGAGAAACATGAAGCTGGAGTGTGAGGCTGCCATCTGCCCAGCACCAGCAATGGCAGAAATAAAACCTACCAACACAGAAATTCCATATGCTCAGTTTTCTTTTTACAACAGTTGGTAGCTTGGAAACAAATTCTACAGATTAAGTAATTCATACCCACACTCTGTCTGGACAAAAGCTAGGCAAGGACAAGAGGTGCTAACCCTAATCCTGACCCTTCCCTTTGCCAGACTAAATGAGCCAGGTTCCCCTCAGCCTTAGGATGCCCCAGTACCCTGATCATGATTGATTCTCCACTGCCCCTCTCCAGTTCCTCCCCATCCCACTCACTGGGAAGCCAAGTCTGGGCATGCTCTTTTCGGTGCAAAGTGGAGGGATCTAAGTAGACAGATGTTCCTTTCATGCTGATTCAGCCTGACACACTGTGCTCCATAATGACAGTACAACAAAAATTGATTCAACAGTCACTACCAATTATTAGCAAAAAGCCCAATCCAAACCCCAAAGTCTGTCTGATGATCAGGCTTATAAAAATAGTAACAATTCTCCAAAAAGGATTTTTACTACTCTTAGAAAACAACTTGTAAAACTGGAATATTTTTGTTCCAAATGATGCTATGCACAAACTCTTACCACACTGGTCAAATTGTTTTGCTGAGCCATCATGGGAAGCTGAGCTTTCTAGGCTTGCCCTGCTGAGACCAATGCCTTTAATTTCTGAAGTGGTATTCTCCTGAGGAGAAGCACTTTCAAAATCATTGCAGACATCTTCATCAGTTAGAGAAGTAGATTCTGAGTCCAGAGCTCCAAGAGATGAAACGCTTGCTCGGTCTGAATTTTGATCCTGAGAGAAGAAAACAAATAGCACTGAGAAAAAGGAAAGCAAAAATACTTCTGAAAATAATATGTAGCCTTCTCTGGCTCAGTAAATTCAAAGCGTGAGCTCTCCTTGGAAAACCATTTGGCTCAGATCTGTATTCAGAACCAATGCAAAACAAGGCAAGTTTCACTCAGGGTTAAACAGCTACATCAGGATTCTTGTAAAAAGATTTCTCTAAGACATGAAAACCTAAATTGGAACTTAAACATTTTAATCCTGTAACTTTTTCCCCACATTGCTATAAAAGTTATCCACAGCCACAGGAATACATTAGGATAAGGAAGGCATCCTTAACACCTGAGTTAATTAATCTCAGATCAATCTTAAACACATAGGACAGGAGGCCAACAACAAACTGTGTCTGCCTTCATTTCCAAGGACTGGGAACACAATGAGCTTTGGTTTGAGTTGGTAGCAGCAGACATCATGCTAACCAAATGGTCTTAGTTCAAAATTAGCCTTAAATCACTTCGGTAACCAATATAAGCATATTTTCCTTTTTTCATAACAGCACTAAAGTCTTAAAGCTGTGACTGTTTATTTAAGCATTTTTTCTTTAGGTAAATAAGGGAAGACAGAGCAGTCTCCTCTGCCCTGTCACCACACTATACTATATTGATGTTTTCCCAGTAAGTATATTCTGAGCCAAATTTGATGTTATTCACGACAATAAGATTAGGGTCCTTGCAATTCAAACAACTTAATGTACATAGTCTACCATGATGCTTCCATTCAAACAGTGGGTTCATCACATAAGAGTCAGTGATTAAAACTTTACAAAGCTTTTTCTTTCATTTATAGGAGCTTAAGGTGTTTGGGTTTTTTTGGAGGGGTGGGGGGCAGTCATTATAAAAATTTACCTTTGAGGATGCAGCATACATTGTAAATTTTGAGTACCACTTGCTAGCTTTCTCTGCAACCCCTTTTCCAGCAGAAAACATGCTGCTTTTTAGAACATCAAACTTGGGTGTTAACAGCGTATCCAAGTTGAATGACGGTGAAGACACAAGTGTTAATGCACTAGCTGCATCTTGTGGCTGTTCCTTTGCTGGACTATTTGGGGAATAAGCTGGGGAGGACCAAAGCCTATCTCTTGTCCTTTCTTCATTTCTTGCATGATAACTCTTGGATTTGATAAGACTGGATGGCCTTGGGGAGTTTGGGGGAAGGCTGGACCTCCTGCAAGGCTGGATTATTGTTGGACTCTTTTTATTAGCACTTCTGTCATCGAAGGGCTTTTGCAACTCAATGCTTGGGGCACGACTTGACAACGGGCTGCTCATATTGTTCATGTACATAACTATCTCTTCAGCTAAATCTCGTCTGGCAGATGGAGTAGAAACACTTCTATCATCATCATCCTCCTCTTCCTCTTTCTGCTGTTCTGTCTCCGCCACCAGCAGAGACAGTGGATCAAATCCGGTTTCAACATCTGTCTTTTCAACTGGCTTTACTGGAAAGCTGCTCTTTCTCTGCAACCTTTTGGATTTTTCACTGGAGGGTTTCACTGCTGTAGCTGTTTCAGGTTCTGCATCCAAGTCTTCCAAATCAAAGATAACTGGAGACTCTGTTTTATCTGTAAAACTGCAATCAAAAGCTGCGTCTTCATCACTAGATTCTTTCTCCAGGCTTTCTCTCTTAGATTCTAAAGAAGAACTTCTGATATTAAGAGTTTTTGGTCTTATGCTTTTCTGTAATGCACTAGATAGGATTTTGGCATCTGCTCCTAGTTTTTCAACCATTTCTCCAGGGTTTGTTTCCTGATTTATTCTATTCATCATGAGTCCCACTAAGCCATCTCCACTCAGGTTACGGTTCCTGCTTTCCCATGGTATCTCCCTTAAGTCAGGTTCCACTGCGCTTTTATGTCTCTTTCTTAAGGATTTACTTTTTATAACTTCTGCATCACTGGCATCCTCAAAAGATGATGAAAAGAGCAATCCCACAGAACTCTCTGAAAAACGAACGAAACATGGTCCTTTATGTCTTGCTATGTAAGCAAATGGAACATAAGTACATAAGAATGTAAGTTTGTCTCATCTTTGAAACAGTTTACAACAGAGATGGAATTCACTATATATTGTGCTAGTGGTTGGAAAGTTAAGTTCTATTCTCTCTTCCACTCACCTGTGCTGGCTTCTGCTACGGTATTGTCAACTGTACCATTGAGCCGCACAATGCTAGAAGCGGTTTTGGCATTACTTGAGTTCTGGTAATTTAGTTTAGGCAGGCAGTCACCACTCCCTTTTGTGCTCTCCACTTCAGACACTGTATATAGAAAAGGGCAGACAGTTCTTTAGACACAAAGCAACTTAACTTAAATCTCAAGTTCTGTGACCTATTAGATGTTTTATGTAGGACTGACAGCAGGCTGTAAGCATCCCATTGATGCACAAGGCTGATACCTACTTGGGCAGAGGTTTTCAAGCTGAATGACTGGACTATGGATATTTAATTCCCAGCATTACTTTTGTAATTCGAACTTCCATAAGCTTCTGTACACTGAGCCAAAGTAACCAGTTCTTGCATACAAAAGTGATGGTTGTGGAGCCTAAGACCACGTGTGTTCGCTTTCAAATCACAGCCATGAGAGTATTCGGTCCTGCCTTTGCAAGAGCTCAGGGCCAACGAGCCTATCTTTGTCCAGCCCTCCTTACCCCCCCATGACCATAACTACACAAGAGAAACCAAGCAAATGCTGCAGTATTTATGTTCACCTCTTTTTGATATAAAAGAAATTCTGTTGCAGGTGGCTACCCAAAATAGAAAACTACTTTTCTGAACAAATTTGAGCAACTTAGTATTCTCAAGTTGCATTCATAAGCACAAAACATTTACAGTACATCTATTACCAGGGAGAGACACAATCTTGACTTAATTATGGCTAAAAGTAATACAAGCTTTCAGCAGAATCCACATTTTCTGTGTCCTCACAAGTTTCATTAAACATAAATGACCTGCTTGCCACCTTAGCCGTGGTTGTAAGAACATCCCTGTAAATCACAAATGTACAAGCAAACTGTAGAAAGAATACTAATGATAGAAGGAAGACTGTGATGAAAAGAAAACACTGAAGTAAGTCTTCGGTTCTATATTTTCTCATACTTTCACACCACATCCGCCTGACAAGGGAATAGATAACTCAAGCAGTAAGAGAGAGCACACTGAAAAATGTAATTATATTATTAGAAGAGTATTTATTATTATGTATATGGGAATCTCCAGTAACTATACATTATTACTACACAATCTCATCTGCTGTATGCTTGCATGAAGTCTCTGCTGCTCAACCACGGTTAAGGGATTCATGAGCAGCAGATATAAAACCTGAAGAGAAGAAAAAGGTCCACAGTGAATCCAAAGCCTCTCTCATTTCTGATGCACCTCCTAAATGTAAAGAAATCCCAGGAACTGAATAACTGAGTCCACTCTCCCAGAACTGCAGAAATTCTGCCCTTCTCATAGGGGATTGAGAAAGAAAACAGACTGGTAGAAAAGCTCTCCCTGTAGATTATGCCTATGAAGCAATTCATTTTTTGTAAAGACAAACCCATGAAGCTGTAATTCTCATTGAGACTTTATATTATCACCATCACTTCTTTGAACAAAGAACTGCAATTTTAAAAGTTAAACTACTATACATCCAGAAAACTGCATTTAGAGAAAAAAAAAGCTTGAGGCATGGGCATAAACTGCCATTATCACACACACTCACTATAAAAAACATCAGCTGTCCCAGTTAGCTTTTGCTGAAATCCCTATTTATCTGCAATGAACTAGATATCTGTATCCATAAGATACATACAAGAACTGGAGTCACTCTCTCTCTTGTCCTCCTTTTGTTCTTGTATATCTTGAAGACATGTTTTCCCTTGCTTGGCTTCTTCTTTGAATGATGTGTTATTGCCAGAGTCTGAAAGTCCTCCTAGCACAACAGGGCAACGACAGAACAAAGATGGTTATGGTAGTTAATAGCATGACATAGTTAAACAAAATAAATTGAATATCCACAGTAATTCAAAGGATTCTTATCAAGGACTCTTGGGTTGCCCAGGAAAGTTGTGAATGCTCCATCCCTGGCAGTGTTCAAGGCCAGGCTGGACAGAGCCTTGGGTGACATGGTTTAGTGTGAGGTGTCCCTGCCCATGACAGGGGGATGGAAGTGGATGATATTAACATCCTTTCCAACCCTAACTATTTTATGATTCTATGATCCTAAGTCCATTGTAATTAACAGTGAACATTTTACCACAGAAAACTAAGAAAAGTGACTGGTTTACTTTTACAGTATCAGCATTAAAGCGATGCTCTATAGGATGAAATTAAAGGGGTAATTTGTAACATTTCTGTTTAAATACTGTACTAAAGCACTGCTTGTCTTTGATTCTGTTGCCCAGTTTATTTGATCAAAATGTCACATCTCTTCAAGAACTCCAAGAGGCAGCTAAACATGGGTTCACGTTAGCATAGTGCGTTTCTCAGAGTTTCTGTATGTAATTCTCATGGTTTTACTCTAGAAAGTAAAATAATTGAAAGAAGGCAGCAACAACCATGAATTTGTTTGTAAAATAAAGTGAAAATAACCAACACCACCCCAAAAAATCGCTGGAAACATTCAAGACACTGTTTGGTCATTCTTAAGACAAAACACCACCCTAGGTGTATTAATATCATCTGATTGCTTTAATGGGCAAAATTTACTTGATGCTAGTGTGGTTATCAAATAGCTCTGGTCGGAAGTGACTTTAAAAAGATAATCCAGATGATCATCTTACCTGTACACTGTAAAGGTCTTCCAAGGTCAATTACATCTAAACTAACTATATTGCTGGTACTTTACAATGTACTATCTTGCTTTACTAGTAGTGAGTTATAGATACTGTGGAAAGTAGTAGCTATGAAAAATACACACAACAGGTAATCACTGGCATGGTAATAAGGCCATTTGAATGGCACATAAATCTTTACTGGAAACTAATCCAAAATTTACAGCCTCAAATATTATACTCATATTCTAGGTAAAAAATAAATACCATCATTTCACTTGGTCCACAGAACCTGAAAATGGTACTGCAAACTCAAGGACTAATTCTGGTTGCTTCTTAATACCAAAAAATGGGGAAAACAAAAGGAGGCAAGGCTGGAGAGAAGTTTATCAGTTATGAGACTGGCTGTTGTATGAAGGAGGATAATTATCACATCGATTTCCAGCTCATATTTTATCTCCATGAAGACCATTTTGGATTCAAAGAAACACACAAAAAAAAGCTATTTTTCAAAAATTCTACAAAAACTTTTTGTTTTTCCCTCTAAATGTTCTTATCATGAAATTCACAACAGAGCTTTTAGAAATAATTTTCTTATCAGCATGAAGGTAACAAAGAAGAGGACATTAATACTGTACCAGGAGTTGCTGTATGTGATGTGTTTGCTGGTAGCTTCTTCAATGCTTTTTTGAACTGTGCTATTCCTAAAACAACATTTCGTACTTTCATCCACAGGAAATAGCCACCTCGATTGCTTGAAGGCCAGGTGCTTTCCAGAACAGCCTATTTTGGAAATATTGGAAGTCAAACACAATCATCTCAAGGAACAATCAGGTGTGAAATAAACTTCCATTTCAAATCGGGTTACACTGGCAGTTATAAAGTAGACTTCTAAGCCTACAAAGACAGCACAATATTCCATCTTTTATTTCTTTCAGTTACTAGAAATAACAAAATTATATCTGAACTGCTCCCTTATTTTGTTTGCTTCTATTTGCCTGGATAAAAATGCATCTTTTGGTTTTCCTCCTCTTGCAAAAATACTGACCTTATTGTAATAGCCGTAAGTAATGGCATTAGGGTCAACACCAGCTTTCTGCATTTCAAACAGCACTCGCACTGCTAGCACAGGCTGCCCATACTGTCCACACAGTTGCATGAGTACTCGGTAGCACACCTGAAAATACACACAAGTTAGTGCTGTGTTTCTGTAGTCAAACACATATCCCATTCAATAAAACCCATGGGCTGTTTCTGGAATCCTGGACTTTTACCTCATCAGGTGGATCTATTTTTTTGGTATGCATTTTTTGCAGCACATCATAGGCAGTTTTCAGAGCCCTCACTTTTGAATGGCACACTTTCACATACGCAGGAAGGCAGATAAACCAAAGACCGTAGCAGTGACGTAGCAAACACCTGGACCACATCTGTGGTATGGACGAGTACTTCTTAGCAATTTTATGTGCTGATTTTATTTCCTGTAAAGAATCATCAAGGTTATTTGCGTGTATTTACATACACATTACACAAACCTATGTGTTAAAACCTGACCATATATCACTAAACATGCAGAAACTGCAACATTACCATGAGCAACATACTCAAAGGGGGAGAGAATTAAAGCAGAGTGAGTGATACCAAAACCACTTCCTGTGCAATATTCTGCTCTTTAAAACTTCTATTTCTTTACATTTGTCTATTTTTTTTTGTCTGCATTATTTTTTAAGAAACATTTGAAAGTTAGAGCTCTTGGATAGTGAAAAGCAATCAAAAAGATAATATGGGAGCCCAACAGTTTATGCTTCTGGAGAACAGCATGAAGAATGTGGAAGGTATGGGGACAGCACAGCTAACGACAAACTGTGATCAGGGGCCCTGTATGACATGGTATAGGCAAGAAGAGGTAAACATCCAAAGAACTACTAGCATGGTTACCCAATCAGTGAAACACCACTATGCTGCAGCCACTGCCGGTCTGTCTTTATGGCCCAACTCAAGATGAAGGCAGCAAGCTGTCACTTTCCAAAGCACCTCATGCTACAAGAATAACTGCAAGTACCTGTTTAGTTCTTCTGAACATTGGCAATGGGCTGTTGGGACTACTGGCTTTTGAGGACAGTTTGTTACTTGGTGCTTTGAGAAATCCTTCTGGTCGCTCAAACAGATCTAGTTTTAACACTGGAAATCCATTATAGCTATAAAAGAAACATGTCAATTAACTCCTGGAAGGCAGTTCCAGAATGCACATGTCACATAATAGCAAAGGAAATCAATTACGTAATTGCACTGGAAGCTACACACGAAATAGAAAACACAAACATAAACCTTTAAACACACCACTGACTAAGTGGTTTACTAATCCATCTGCATGATTTCATGACCCTGCACAGTCGCTTGACCTCTTGTTTCAATGTAAACAACTTCAATTGATAAAATCATTTGCTTTCATAGCATTTTCTTTAATTAATGTGTCAAAGGCTTGATCTTAGTTAATAAAAAAATTATTGTGTGGCTTAGTCCCTAGTGAGCATCATATGACAGAGGTTTCTAAAAATCAATATGAATAATATCAAAACTACCTAAAAGATTAAATTAGATTTAAAAATGTTTCCAATCAGTAATGAAGAAACCCATAGAGAAACTCACTTAACATAATCATAGGAAAAATCTGTACTTTGTGGGTATAAAAAGAACCTAGAAACTAAAGCAAGATTTTGTAGAGTTAGGATGCTGTTAGGGTTTTGGCTAGCATCCTACTGTGTCCTTGTATTACCTGTATTGTAGAGGGTGCTCTTCACCATTTGGCAGATGGGGAATCTCAGGTGGTGTTATGAAAACTGTATGCTCACTCTTGTATGACTCATCCAGCTCTATAAGTCGTGTTTCCCCAGTTTTGTCCATATCTACCTGGAGAGTTAGGTTAAATAAAAAAGTAGTCACTTGTGTTACTGTATTTTCTGCTGTTTCAATGACACAGTCAAGCAGGACAAAGTCTCTAGCAGCATCAAAGGACTGCATCTTAAAAGCAAGGATGCCTTGTAAAGTTATAATGTGAATAGTTAGTGTTGCATTGATTTTGTGAACTTTACCCTAACACAACTGATTTTCAATGATGTAGTCCAAACTGACTGTTTGCAGGTAAATGTAACAAGCAGTTGTACAGAGAAGTTAGTCTTCCTGAAAACAACCATTTCTGGAACTATGATTTCAACTGCAGCAGTAATTTGGAATCCATTTTTAAGTATGAAATTAAAAGTTATTTTGCCCCCCTATTTTTCTTTATTTTAACACTGAAAACAACAAGAAACTATATCCAATTGCCTGAAGCATACAGAATCTACAAAAACCACTATTTAAGCAATTTCAGTCACATATTCATTAAAGTCATGCTAGCTTGCAGAGACTGCAGAAATACACATGCATTTAAAGTGATAATGGGGTAAAAATATGTGACCTTACTAAAATTAAACTAACTTTGTTTTCCTAAAGAAACAGCAACCTGAGAGGTGAAGGGTAGATTCCTAATCTATTTTCCTTCTTTCAGATAACTCAGTTGTACGTGCGGAAATACAAGAAAGGCACCTTGTAAATAACACTATTATTAAGCATAAATTAAAGCTGCACTTGTTTTGTTTTGAGCCCTGTAAGTGGGAATTTGACCATAAATCCGGCTGTTGCAGAGAGGAGGAGAGATTTGCACTTGCAAATTAACATCCCTGCTCTAAAGGCAGCAGCAAAGACACTCCTGAGCTCCAGGCAAGTTTCAAAGCATCAAACGGCAGGATCAAGTGGGAGACAACTGTAAAATAAAGTACTCAAAGAACTTCATTCCCTTACTTGAGAGCATTAAGAACCAATAAAAAAACCAAAGCAAAACTTGGTGACCCCAAGCAAGATATTGGGTATCTATGAACTGTTTCCCTTTGAGAAAAAGGACAGACAAGCCTTTAACTTACAAGCTTCCTACTGCTACTGATGGCACCACAGAACCACAAGGAACAGAGCAAATGTAACATGTATTACATTCCACCTAAGAGCCTTTACTTGATATTTGTACTGATATTCATATTGCTTTACCTTTGATCTTCTGTCACCCACTGTTTCTCCTCTAATACCTCAATAAGGACTGCTTCTGCTTGTGACAGGAGATGTGTCTCCATCTCAAAGAGCTGGCACTATCAAAAACTATTTCCTTCCTAGTGCACAGAACATGCTTTTTATTCACATATTGATAGTGTTCAGCTCACATATTGTCACACTTTACATTTATAACCATTATTTAAATGGTTTAAGTGGCAACCAAATTACAGCCAAATGCTACATTATTTCAAAGGCAGGAATAAGCAACGTGTGGAACGCAAGGATGCATATTCTTCATGCCTTAAGAGTTTAGCAACATGTACAAAAGCAGGTCTATTCCACAGTTCTCTCCCTCCAGTGAGGTGGAAATATATCAAGTAGTTTCAGTAGAATTCCTGAATATTTAAGATTTGATAAACATACAAAGAGGTGTTCTCAGTGACACGTTTTACTGCACGAGACAGATGGAAAGTATTAGCAAACTGAACCAGCCAAGCAGCAGGAACATATGGCTCCTGAAAAGCAGAAATAAACGAAACCTTACTTGGCAATTTAAATACTTCTAGGAATGTAGAAACCCCACAGTTACAAGTTCCACCAGTGAAATACAATGAAGCCAAGAGCTTAAATATGTATTGAACTGAGATCATTTTTGAATGGAAAAATGAAAACTTGTGAGGCAATTACACCATATCCTTCAGTAGGTGAAATGGGGAATCAATTACAATCTCTGCTGCTGCTGCCTAGGATAAAGGAACACATACAAGAGATTACTCTTCAACTTACACTATTCTTACAAATTATTTGAGGCAGGGCTTAGATATTTTATAGATAACTAATTTCACAGCACATAAAACTTGCCTCAACCCAGTAGCCTATAGCTACACATAAAAAAGTGTTGTATCATCTTTCAACCCCTGAGATCACTCTTTCATGCATATCCTTTTGGGTAGTGGTTTACCCAGTGAAACACCTTAATATATAAGTAATATATAAATAAATATTCACTTGGGAATATTGGAATCACTGAAATTTGATGGTCAAAGAGCATCTTGGGTAAAACTCTAATTCATACAGCAGTCCTTGGTATACGTCAGCATTTTGACTCTGTACGTTACTATCAGGCATAGTATCAGAAATAAGAGAAAGCAAGAAAGAGAAGCAGGGAAGAGAAGATGAGGCAAATGTATCATTGTTCAAAGAAATCCTACATAGAAACCCACTCCATGTCAATGAAAACCAAGTTCCACAAGCAGTTCTAAAGCCATGGCAAATCCTAAACATATAGTAACTCCAGTGCCTCAGTTTCCCCACAATTACCACTGCCATAGAACTAATCATCTCATTAATAAAAACAATTGAAATGATCACTGACAGAAAGGGAAGTTGGAGAAGTACAAGTGTTTTCTGTAAAATTTATTCTCATGGCATTATCATGAGCTTTTCTTATAGTGGAAAGAAGACGCCCACAGCATCAACTAGTAAAATAGCTGGTATTAGAGCAGATAAGCCTCTGCTTCAGCTGTACAAGTGGCTACTTCACCTTTTAGAAGCAGAAATGAAACAAAGCCCAACAAAAAAAAGGAAAATGGAAAGCTACAGTGACTAAAAAAGGGAAGAAAAAATGGAAATAAACTTGCACTTCAAATATATTTTACTTGCACAATGTAAAGATACTGTAAGAAACAGCAGAAGTTAAAAAACCTGTATGTGTATGAAGACATGCTTACTTTATCTACGCAGTCATCAAAAAAAGCAAGGCTTGCATCCTTATCACTGACAAAAGAGCACTCTTCAATGAAGCGAATAAACATCTGAGTTTTGGTCATCAGCGTGTAGAACTTCTGATGTGAACGATCTCGACTTTTGAGGAAACCTATAAAGTGAAATCAGAATCAGGTAAGAATGCCTGAACCAAAGAAGTCCTCACCAAAAGTCAGCATACATTCTACTAATGAGCAGTCATAGAATCAGAATGGTTTGGATTGGAAGGGTCACAGAATCATAGAATAGTTTGGGTTGGAAAGGACCTTAAGATCATCCAGTTCCAACTCCCCTGCCATGGGCAGGGACACCTCACACTAAACCATATCACCCAAGGCTTCATCCAACCTGGCCTTGAACACTGCCAGGGATGGAGCATTCATAACTTCCCTGGGCAACCCATTTCAGTGCCTCACCACCCTAACAGTAAAGAACCCCTGCTATGGGCAGGGACCCCTTCCACTGGAGCAGCTTGCTCCAAGCCCCTGTGTCCAACCTGGCTTTGAACACCCAGGGATGGGGCAGCCACAGCTTCTCTGGGCACCCTGTGCCAGCGCCTCAGCACCCTCACAGAGAATTCTTTTCATAGTATCTAATCTAAATCTGTCCTCAATAACCTTCCTGCAGTGTTTGCCACTTTTGTGCAATTTTATCTGCACCTTTACTTTCACCATTGTTTATAACATTAACACCACAAAATGTTTTTATTCTTTAAGTAACAGAGAATCTAAAATAATAAATTGGTATACATAAAACAAGTTTATGAGTCTTCACCTTGTAGTTCAAACAGAGAACTGGCATCTGTAGCTGTTTCAGAGGGTGCCTCTGTTATTGGTCTGAGATAAGACCTGTAGCCTTTTAGTATTGAGGCCATGAAACACAGAAATGCTTCCTGGATCTCCAAATCTAACAGATGCAGCTTCTTCCCAGAATTAAAATCGTAGTCATTCATTGCTAATTCCATTAATGCATCTTCTCTTGGTCGCTGTTGCACTGTGAACAAAAACAACATTATAATGGTTTACTTTCTTCTCCCTCCCAGTATTCGTAAAAGAAAATGGTATCCTATTAGAATCACTGACTACTGAGCTCCATTAAGTTTGGAACAGATTAATACATGCTATTAAATTCAATCATGATGTGCCAGAATGGATTCAGCTTGACCTTTTATGACTTCTGTATCTCTGGATAACATCAAAAGCCTTTATTTATTTACATTTACCTTTTCAGCACATTAGTTACTACAGCAACAGAGAGAACCAGTATGGATAGAACTTTAAAAAAACCCCTCAAAGAATGCTGTTTGTGGAAATATGTGAAAATTTATACAAGAGCTTCTTAAAGAACCATATTTTAAGGATAAACAGATAGATGGGATGTGCATTAGTTTTCTTTTTTACAGTGCTTTTCATTTCAAAGTGTTTCCAAAAAGCAGGCAATACATATTAAGTACCTATATACTCAGAAAAGCACCACTCTCATGAAAAGTGGCGCCTCCAAAATACAACACAATGCAAAATGCCAATGCAGAGAGAAAGAAAGCTTTTTATTTCAAGCTCTAGCAAAATGCCTATTCTTAAAGTAGATACTTGTATCAACATTTTAAAGCCATCAGGACTCTAGCTAAGACTTCACTGCTGCAATAACCTTCTGTTTCTATATATTCTAATCGGGACACGGTTAAAGTCTAATGACCTCAATAGCCAAGAAGGTGTAAACAGCCTTTAAAAATGCCCTAAATCCAAGTTAAATTACAAAGATCCCATGTAATATGCTTTCCAGGTACGTATTCTCAAAGATGTAGGGCTGGACAACCCCATCCTTTTCACACTCAGATTTAAGTCTTAACCACTTGGTGTCTCTGCCACAGGAACTTGATTTTACAATTGCTTTACTGCTGCTAAAGGCTCCTTCCGATGCCTATGAAACTCATCTTCTAAGCCAACAGGTAATGCCAGAGTGCTGACAGACTCCCTTCCCACTTCACAAAGCCCATTAGCTCTGGTACCCAAGCACATCCGCTGGCGTTGACTACATTGCTATTTCCAAATGCTTTGTTTTAAAGAAGTCACTAACATAACTCTTGCCAATTTCCCTTTCTCACATTAAGATTCAATATACTTTGCCTGTATCAACAATCAATTTTCATTTTTACAAATATTCACTATTTGTGCTACACATTAAAACCCCCAAAGTTTATAAAACATTACTTCCATCTTAAAATTTAGATATGTCAAAGTTATCTCAATTGCCAAGATATCAACAGACTTGAGCAGGCTTTGAGGACCAAAAAGTCTTTATTTGATCCTGGCCTACACTTCGCTTTACTATTCCCTTCTCATAAAAGCTCTGCTTTTTTTCCAGTGGGAAGATAATCAATACAAAGGGGTATCCACTGAACATCACCTCCACCCCAAAAGCCCCTATGTAGGTTCTAATCTCTGAACTTAAAGCACAGCTTTTCCTATTCCATACAAAAACATTATGGCTTTTTAAGGTGACTTTTTATATATGTCAACATATTTAATCAGCTATATTTATCTGTTAATGTGGCACACTGTATTCAATGTACATCTTGCTATGTACTTTCCCACTCACATTCTGCCAGTTGCTGATATAAATTACTTAAAGTGTTCATGAGATTTTTACAAGGTTTCTTTGGTAAGATCTTCCATGCTATAGTTTTCTTATCTCCAGTTCTGGAAGGAAAGAAACAAAACAGAGTGAGTATACACATAAAGAGTGTGTGTCTGTAGGACTGTATTTCTCACCAGAGAAATAGGAGAACATAGAAAATCTGCTCCATTAAAACACAACTGAGAAGGATTGAAAACCAACCAATGAAGTGAAACTTGATTTACTATATAGAGACTGATCGTAGCAATCCAACCAATGCCCCATATTTCAGGATGACAGTTATGCTGTCACTCTTTAGCACTGCAATCAATCCACTTTGAACTCATGCAAGATGGATTAACAGTATTAAGCACCAGCCATTGCACAAGCCACCACCACACATATTGTGATCTGAGTTATCCTTACTTAAACTAGGATGGAGATAATGACTAGAATGCCTATAGTAACCTGAATTCAATATGCGAACTGCTTTGTGTTTAGCAAATACAGATGTGGACTTGAGTGCATCATGATGATAGTGTTCAAGGCCAGGTTGGATGAAGTCTTGGGTGATATGGTTTAGTGTGAGGTGTCCCTGCCCATGGCAGCGGGGTTGGAACTGGATGGTCTTAAGGTCCTTTCCAACCCTAACTATTCTGTGATTCTATGAAGATGAAAGAAAATGACAATATTCTTTGTCAACAGAGGGCACCAGCAAGCCTCAAGACCCTTTGGTCACAGAGTTCCCAAAACTTTAAGCATTTGTTTGATACTTTTTCCATATGATGAAATAGAACTAATCTGTTCTAAGAACATGCATTGAAAGTCAACTAGAATCTACTTATAGCTGAAATACCTGTTCTATGGGACAACAGAAATAACTGGAGATAAAGGATTTTCAACTAACGGATTAGACAAATACCAAAAGAAATGCACAAACACGTTCTTCTCAACCAAACAGTAACAAAACCAAGACTTAAGTTGTCACAGCCTAGCTTGCACTAGTTCCTGAACATTTCAGAGCAGAACTGCTATACCAAACTGAACAAGGTTTTCTATGCACAAATACTTAATACATGCAGCATTCTTTAAATCCACACAGAACTACTGAGGAAAAAACCCCACAAATCAGAAAACTTCAGAAAAAAGGTTTTAGTTAGGCATAGTGATGCTGAAAGACTGCTACCAACAGGAGGGTGACACAAAAGAACACTGACCAGAGATGAAGTACATAGTGAGATTATTAAACATTATACTGAACTGAAACTTTAATTCTGAAATACAATTTTAATCACTTCCAAGTGTTTTAGAATCTTGAATTAGAAGCCTTACACTCTTCCATTTATTTTTATATCACATCATTGCAAGGAAATGAATAATACTCTGGTTTGAGTATCATAACAATGTGGACTGTTTCCCCATGGTTTGAGAGCACTACTGTCCCATACTCGTATTTTAGATACTAAATAATTGGTATAACAGAAGAATGCAGTACTCTACACATTTCTGAAGGAGAAATATGATAATACTGTTAATTCAGTTGTTAACAGTGGCATGATCCTAAGTCTTAATTAAGATTCTCACCCACGAAAGTTAACATCTCTATTCTCAACATGAATTTCCTATACTTAAGGTTGATATGAAGTGTGATTTAATTGTTGTAATTTTCAAGCAGATGCTCACATGAAGACACCAGAATTTCTTGACGACTAAGAAACCTCATCATGAGAAACAAAATTTACTGTTCTCCTGCAGGCGCAATGAAGTGAAACACAGTATGGTTAATCCAGGAAATGTGCCAAGATGTGCAATAAGATTTTAATGTAAGACTAAAAGGCAATAATGTTCTGTGAGGATTGCAGCTCTACTCTGCTGTGTTGAACAGGAGATACAGTTTCTAGAAGAAAGTTCAGATGTTTAAAGTACCCCTCCCCTTCAAGTTTTGCCAAAAAACCTAGTTCTTGCATTTGAAAACAGGAAACAAAAGAAATTAACATAGAAGAAATAGTTAATAAATACTTACTGAGAAATTGTATTGGTATCTAGGTCAACACAGCTAACGTCTGGTGGAGGGTCATAGAGATCAAAGTATCTTGAATCAATTCCCACTATGAATGGGCATGGTGCACTTAACACATCTGCCAGTGCCAAGGGACAGAGAGGAATATAGGGGCAAGGCCAGTGGAAGGGAAATATCATCTTTGGAAAAATGCAGAGACAAAAACATAGGTTTAACATCTATAACAGTATAATCTATGCAAGCAGAAAACACACTCCACTAACTGCTACATCACAATTATTTAATAGATAATTATTACTAAAAACCTATATGCAGAGTATTGAATAAAAAAATGCACTCATTTCTCTAAAATTCAATTTGTGGTATAAAGCTCTTTAGTACAATAGACTGCATAGAGCAGAGGTACCAAAACTGCTTAGTGCAGACACACAGGAAAGTAGCATGCATTTCAAATTCTGCCAGAGACAATACAGTGCTATTTGGGAACATCAGGAACTTGTATTTAGTGCATTGTGATGACCAGACAACATCCTTATTTACAACATCTACACACAAAGAACCAACAACAGTTAGTCTTGCTTTTCCATATTTGTGAGCTATCATTAGCGTTGTGACTTTTTCTCTCTAATTATTTTTATTCTTATTTATAAGTAACCTCTAAGCCTAACAGCACTCCTACTAATTTTAGATTTCATCTAAAAAAAACATTCTTTTGTTCACTTGCAGGTATATGATTAAAATAACCCATTACTTACAGAGACTAATGCCTCTGTCACACTAGTAAGGACAGAAGGTCGTAATGAATGGATGAGAATTTTATGCTCCGTCACAGCAAATACAAGTAGAGTTACTGCATTTTCAGGTCCTAAATTCTGAAGTAGTGTAGAAAACTTGCCCCCACTGTAAGAGAACATTAACACACTGGTGAGTTACAGTGCACCATTAAAAAATGCTCAACAGCAAAAGAGAAAATCAGGCATTAGAGTGGGATTTCATGAACATACACCTGCAAATCTTTCTTTCAAAGACTGCAAAAGCAGACTACATGGTACACTTGACTGTACAGTGAAGAATGGTTACTTCCCAGTAGTAACAATTGTCTTTAACCATAGTCTTTAATCAGCCTAGACTATTTTCAGGATATACACATGATGATTTTTCTTTAAGGAACAACTTACAGGGAGATAACATGCATGTCTTTAATCATTCTCCTGAACTGAGACATGACAGTTAAGACAGTCACAGAACTCTTTCAACTCCCTTGCAAAACAAAAGCTTCACTATTTTAGGAACCCAGGTACCAACTCCTAGAAAGGGAATTAACAATCTATATTCTGCCTCAAGAACCACTATAATGACTTGAAAACACATAGATGTTGTTCAGTAAGTAGGTATCCTTGTCAGGGCTTGGGTCTAATCACATAAATAAAGCTTCAGACACACTTGCTACAAAAGGCATCAGAGAAGGTAATTTGCACAGTTACAACTCAAAGTACCAATCTTTTCTGCAGTGTAGATCAGAGTACATTTCACAATTAAACAGCCACTTGCCTCAGTGGAAGAGGTGATGACACAGGTTGGCTAAGAATCAGGTTATCATGTGGAGATAGCTGGAAAAAGATTTTAAAATACATTCTTTTTATTGTGAACTCTGGACATATTTATTAGAACTTAACACAACTATAACAAAGAACACATAAACATAAAATTTAAACTAAGCTGAACCTTACATATCCCAATTGTACAGCACCGTAAGAAGCAGTGTGCAGTGCTGTGCATCAGTATCTTCTAGTAAAAACCAGGCAAAGCACAATCTTTCTTTCTTGGTCAGAACTGAACACATTGCATATTCATAAAGAGGAATTTAAAATAGCTAATACTGCAAAAACCTGAATATATTAACTGCTGAAAAATAAAGCCTTCTGTATTTTAAGGGAAGTGAGGACCCATACTTCATACACAGCTTTCAGGGGCCAGAGTGGGGATTCTTTTTGGATTTAAGGGGATAGAGATGGATAATATGCATGAAAGGGAGAGATGTCGGGTCATAGCGTAAGGTAATATTTTCTTCAGAAGACGTAAGAATTAGGCTTTTAGCTGGCAGAAACAACTCATCTTTGATAGAATCTTCAAAATTTGCATTAGTTGAAGAACCAAGACAAAGATCTTATTAATTCACATTTCTTACAGTGATATGACATCAAGAGAAATCATTCATATGTTCAGCATGAATAGGATGATTCAAATGAGGACAAGCATACAGACAGACAATCGACTTATCAGAGCTCAGGCTGACATTTTCAGACATAGTAAACCCAAGGTAACAAGATACCAGTTACTTTCATCCTCCCTTTAAGTGGCCATGCATTTTCTGTCTACTGTATGAAAGCACACATACAAGAAGCAGTAGTAATTTAGTAACCTTCAGTAACATTTCATTTCTGAGTGATAACAGACAACCAGACAACAGAAGATGAGATGAATTAGTAACACAGATTCCAAAGCACTAAGTCACCTAACACTGTGCCTAGACAGACACACAGAACACAAGGTATTAGCAAGAGTCTCTACAAAACTGCTTCCTTGCATATTTCATGTAACAGAGCTTTTGAAGGCTGATGCTACATTTAGCTTCAGTGACAAATGAGGATGGCCACACCACTCTACATGCTAGATTTATCTTCAAATAAGTCACCTGCTGACAACCACCACCATTAGCTTGTTCAGGGAAAGAATTCAGACAACTCATTTTTTTAGACCAAGGTAACCTTCATAAACTGCCCTCAGAAAGGAAGCTTCAGCCTAATGTCCTATAGCTTTTGTATTTCACAAAAGCAGATCAACACCATCAAGCATCTATCCCAGGAGCATCTCCCCCTTAGGCAGAAGGGGCACTTACTGACCCCATTCTTCAGAAAGACAAACACATTATTCAGTGTGCTCTTGAAGTTTTCAGGTTGTGAAATACATCATTATAAGAGGAATATCTGTGTAATAACAGGATGTAGGACATGGAGAATGTGGTCTGGCAGATCCCAGATCTGAAACAACTTAACAATGGCAGCTGGAGACCAGGAATCAGGAACATTCCTGAATGTTTTACTAATGGCTAGAATTTCTTGGAAACTTAAAAGTCAGGCACATGTCATGCTCTTTCTCACTCGTAACAGATACCAAGAGGGATCTAAGAATGGGTTAGATATCCATACTGGCATACACGTTGTTACTAAAAATACAGCAGGTTTCATTTTCAGAAAGCATGTAAGCACTTGCAAGAAATTCTCCAGCAACACATACTCAGAAGGATTTGCAATACTAGTTATTTAGCAAAAGATTACCATGTTTTCAAATAATAAGCTTCAGAGTGAAACTACTACAAGAAATGACTGAAGAACAGCAAAATGAGATCCTAAAAGCTTGTCATTTTCAAGAATATAGACATTTCCCCCACTATTTAGGAAAACGTCTTCAATACAATCACCTGTGATTTTATTCAGTGCAGTATCAAACACAACTCAAAAGTCCGTGAAAGCAGCTGAAAAGGAAGTACTTCTTAAACTACCACTGCTTATTTTAAAAGCAGGTTGTCCTCTATCTGTACTATCAGCTACTAAAGCTGTACTAACCTCATGCATACATTTAGAGAATGCTGTGCATATATATACACACAGGTAAGTAATAAATATACACAAGATATGTAAGGTATAACAGACAGAACTTCATGCCACTTGCTCTAGGTTCTCAGACTTTGTTTCAGGATATACACCCATGTATACTTTGACAGAGTTACCCGAAATTCAGACTGATAAAAATTGAATGTTTTTCTCTAAACTGACTTAAAGTTCTCTGTAAATGTGGTTAAATGTTCCCAAGCACAAATATTTTACTGAATGTGAATTAAGAAAAACCCAAACCAAGAACTGGATTTTAAATTGAACTTTAAAATCATAATAAAAGTGACAGAAGTGTCAGTTTCAATATAACTGTTCTCCAATCCCTTTTCAGTATTAGTAACCAATGTCATTTCTGTCGAATACCCAAATATGTTAAGGAAGATCTTTAATACTCAATACTCAATGTATTTACTCCGAAAGACTTCACTAGCTTATGGGCTACTATATTGAGACTGAAAACTGCAAAGGGTTCTCCATGCAAGTAATAACAGAGAGTTACACTGGTTTGATGGATTCGTTCAAAACCACATGACTGGTAGAATAACTACAAGCAGAGTAGAGCTGTCTTTTCCTTAGCAATCAAATTTTAACATGTCTATACCCATTCTGCCTCTTAGGAGGAAAAAAAGTATCAAGGTTTAATATCACTTCATTTAAGAAGTCTTTGAGAAAGGGATTTCCTCTCTCTTGCCAACAGTGACATGGGTGAAATTTCACATAACTGGCAACCTAATTCTGGCAATTATATCCTTTCACTCACACCCAGTAAAATATGCTGGGTCTTGCAGGTAGGCCAGAATAAGGGTCATATTTGATGAAGTGCCTCTGTTGAATGTGTGCAAGTCTTGCAGTTTTCAGTAAGAGCTATCCATTATGTAGAGGACAGCAGGAAGCCCTTTGGGAAAAGAGGTAATCAGGAATATTCACCTCACATCTGGTTTTAATTTTATTTATTTATTTTACACTCAGCCTTCATACAGTAGCAAGAAGAAAACAGTTCAAAAGCTACTGCAAAAGTCAAACCAGATGCGGACTTTGAGTAATTCTTCATTAATTTTCATATACTCCGAAAGAACAAAAATCAGGTTCTAAGCTTACTAAGCAGTTCCTGAAAGATCTCATTAAAGTCTTTAACCAAAAGGAAACAGAACAATGTGAAATCCATAAAAATTAAGTGTATGAATTTAGGAAAACAATCCTGAGCAATAAGAACAAGTACAACATAAAAATTCCATTTTCCATTTACTAACCTGCTCAACTACTGTTTTGTCTCCAGTCAAGACACAGCGATTAAGAAATTTACACTTACCTGAACGAGAATTCTTGGCCTCTGAGGGGATGGAAAAGGAACTTTATGCATGAAATGGGAAATGTGTCTAAAGGAGAAGAAAAATACTGATTTAGTGGAAGTTACAAGCTTCAACTGCTTTACCTCAAGACAAAACTATTGTCAGTAACAGAAATCATTATATAAAAATGGCACATAATTATTCAGGAGATAGAGCAAGAAAACCCAGCATCCAGACCCTACAGGGATTTTCTGACCTTCAAAACCTGTTTTTCTACTAGTGGCATCCCAAATGGCACCCCAGATTATCTATCAGACCACAAGGTTGGTTTATGAGACTGAAAAAGTACAAGGAGCTTTTTAACAAATAGAAATAAAAGTAGAATATTGATGTTTGAGTACTATAAGACCATATTACAATTGTGCTTCTAAGACTGGCTTGAAATAGCATGATTCCTCAGGGACAATAACTGGTTATTTGCCAAGAAATATTCACAGCTGTATATCAGAGAGTCATTAACTTCATTTTCTTCACTTTCAAGTTAAAAATGTTATATAAGATTTCTAATGAAAAAGTATTAAAGTTCTTCCACAAACTACAAATACAGATTTATTTTTTTAAGCTCTCAGTTTTATGAAGTGACTGAATTTGCACAAGTTCTAAATGTGTAGGAGTTCTACATGATACACATTCATGTTTAAAGCAACTACTTGCAATCAGTAGAAAGTCAGGAAGAACCAGGTATTCCATCATAAATCACATGCTACAGCACATACAACACTTTTCTGGGATTTCTGCAACTCTTACCATTATTATGACACAGACACCCCACATTGGAAGAAATTCAGACAACCCCACAAATAAGCACTGATTTATGCAGAAGACTTGCTCTACGTATTTCTCATTTAAAGCTATACATTTCATGTTTTACTGTAGTCACATATCACACATTTAGATGTATGCAAAACCCCCAATTTCTACTGGTTTTAATTTTGTGTACTTGTGTCAGGTTTAACTTTTTTGTTGCAGTTCTATAATGACATAACAGGTCTTAACCATAAGCAGAACTGTGCCTCCTCTCCAGCACTACTCAGCTGATCTCCCTTGAGTCAGCATCAGTGCCTGTGCAGCCACATGGCAAATAAGAACAGGAAAGGAATCAGGCTGACAACGGATTTGGGGTTTTGTCTTTATTACCAGTGTATGAAATGGCCACAGACCATATAGCAAACATCAAGGGAATGGCCTGCTGCTTACAGTAGCCAGGCTGACTGGAAATGTTCAAATACACACATATAGCACAGACAGCCTTCATCATTTAAACAGACAAAGAACCTAGGCCAGATACTATATTAACTTCGTGCAACAGAGTGTAGGTGTACTTAAGCTATTCACAGTAAGTTGACCAGTCAGTTTACAAATCAGAATAAGCAAATAACTCTGTAAAATCAAAATTTGTAGAATATATTATTTCCTTCTCATGCCTTCATAAAAATCAAAACCCAAAAATAGTTCTAAGCTTAAAAAAAATAAAATCTTTTCATTTTTGGAAGTTTGCACTGTCAGAATTTTAAAACAAGCACAGTAGATACAAAGTGGAATAATGAAGTGGGTAATAGCAAAACATCCTCAATGCACAAAGTCTCGTAGAAGTTAGTACTGAAGTTTAATCTGAAAAAAGTTTGATGTGTAATAAAATATAAAAGCAAATAGTGAATTTGAAATCTGATGCACTGAAAAGTTATGTAAGCCCAGATGTGCTAAACGATATTACATATCAATTACAGGTATCATAGATCATAGAATAGTTTGGGTTGGAGGGGACCTTCAAAGGTCATCTAGTTCCAACCCCTCTGCAAGAAGCAGGGACATCTTCAAACATATCAAGTTCCTCAACCACTTCTTGGATGTAAAGATTTTCTCTGCATTTTAAAAGTGAAATCCTCTATGTAAGAAGGAAATTAGGTTTATTTATCACAAATAGAGGAAGATCACTAGTACAAAAAAAAAATTCAATCTGTTTAATTACCTCTCTGTACAAATAGGCATTTGAAAAACCCCACAAACCCACGCATTTCATTCCTCTACCTTAATATATGCAACATTAAGAAAGGATTTATGATCTTGCTCCTCCTAATCACGATGCTAAAGGGTACAAAGCTAATTAAAAAAGGTTTTCTGAGACACTATTGCAGGCACTTAAATTACAAATAAAAACCTGGGTTTATTTGAGAAAATAGGTAAAGATACATTTAATCAGCAGAGAAAAGTGTTTAATCTTGTGTAGCCATATTTAATGCTTGATGACTTAAAGTCAAATGGATATTACAGGAAACTTAGAAGTAAAAAAAGAGCTCTCATTAATTGAAACTACTGCTACAAATCTCCAAAATTACTTACTTCTCAATGGGTAGGACATGTGGCCCAGAGATGGAGTAACGATACAGAAAGGTAAGGAACTTCTTGAAAGCATCAAAGAAAGGCCAGTGAGAGAGCAGACAGATGCATTTATTTGTTTGAACTGTTCTGCATGTGTCTGACTTCCCCTCAGCAGCAGCTGCTAATCCCAGTTGAGATTTTTGCTTCTCTGTGAGATTCTCTTCAGGATATAGTTCATAAAATTGAATAGCAGCACCATATACCTGCAAACAACAGTAGATTTGAAGTCAATAAATCTGCCTCAATCTTCAAAGCAATCTAACAAACCCCAAACATGCAAGGGAAATCAAGTCTATATTACTGCTTAAAAAGTTACATTAATGCATCATCTTTTGAAGCAATGTATTTTGGAATATTCTTATGGCTGTAAAAATCCAAACTGTCAGTTATTTATTTAAAACACTTAATGTCATATGAGAAAGAGCAATTTACAAAACAATTTAAGTGAGAGAAAAAGAATGATTATAGAGAGTACCACTACAATTGCCTTTAAAGCTATTTTAGGACTCCTTTATATACAACTCAAAGCAGTATTATTCTGACATCCAATCTGCTTTTTAGAACAAGTAAATACATGCAAGGCTGTTTCCATGCTTGCAATAAAAATAGTATACTTGCATGTAGACGCAGTCAGAATTTTTATAGCTCTCTAGTTTCAAAGGCCAACATGATTGGAAAGCAAAGGAGTACAGGTTTATATGACCAACAGTCCGGCAGTGAAACAAATACAAGTCACTCTTTAAAGCAGGCTCTGAGAATTTAAGCTTAAGCAAATACATTCAATTTGCCTATAAAATTACAGATTATCATCATCCTGAACAGATAAATGACTGAATTTTCAACTGAAATTATTAACTATTATTTTCTAAATTTTCAAAGTACCTTTTCTGCAGAAGCTCCAGTTAGTACAAACGTAGAAAAAACTGGGAGAGGGTATTTACTGTTAGATGGCCAACATTCAATTGTTGCACCCATAGGCAGACAAAAAAGAGGCACAGATTCTGGTAATGGGAATGATTCATAATCTTCTTCGGGATATCTACATATTAATCCTATAAAGGCAATTTGTAAAGAGGTAGTTATATAAGGAATAGCAGAAATGTATTTGTAATAGCTCATTCCATAAAAAATGCCCAGAAATATCATCTATGAGCATACACTAAATTCAGAAGATCATTAACGCAGTAAATAATCAGGCATAGCAAACAGCTGAAAAGGGGCAGCAAGCTTCAAGCGCCTAAGGAGAAATCACCCGACTAAAACATTGGACTGAAGTCCCACTTTCTATTCTAGGAACGATTCATAACTCATTTATCTTTCTGTTTGCAGGTTGTGTGCACCTCAGCTCTTATAATAATTCACATTCATCACTGGTATTAGTAAAGATTTAAAATTTAAGTTAAAAGCTGGTAACCTGGATAATTGAGAAATAAAACTGATACCTTCAGCTATGAAAGCACTTAATTCCTGCCAACAAAAGTCTCCTGAAAAGTCTGATATGTTAGATATTAGATTATTATTTTTACTATCAATAGAATCAAGCCAATTAATTATGCTGATCCACTTCAACTGAGGATTCAGCTAATGGGCTATCAGACTAATGTGTTTAGACTTCATTTTAAACATAGCTGTAAAACACGAAGTTCTGAAGAGGCTCTTAGCATACAGGTCTTCAATTACATCATGGGGCTGCAGCAATCTAGCCTTTCCTGTTGCCAACCCAGGGGACTCAGAACTGAGAGCAAATATTGTGGGAAGAGATTTCGGATTTCTCTGCATTGGAGCTCACCATCCTTCTTTCCTAATATACAGTGAAATATTAATGAGGAATAAAAATAGTAATCAAGAAGGGCAGTGGTCTTTTCCCACCCTCAAGAAGCAAACTTTTGTGCAAGCTACTACCAGGTGTGGGTCAAATTTCTATTTATTTATAGATTTATCTTCCACCTTTTAGTTGGTCCTAAACTCCTGTTGGCTACAGACAGCAGCACCTCAAAGGGATAGAAGTAAATTAATGCTCAAGTCTGAATCATGCTAATGACTTGCACTCAAACAAAATCAGAGCCCAACACATTTCAGCACAGCCATAGCAAATCTAATTCTGACTTATAAATAAAACAATGAAATAAAGATGATAGTCAATCCAAAAATACTTCAAGAGCTCAGTGCCACTGGTGTGCAGAGCAGTGTGGAAATCTGCAGTAACCTTCATTTTAAGGAACATTTTGATCATGAAAATACGCCAATTTTTGCAGTATTTACTTCTGCATATACACACACAGATCCTTAAGAGTTATCAGCAACAAAAACCAGAGGTGGGACACACACAGGTTTGTGAAACCTATCAAAACACAACTGAGCCTCCAATTACAAGCAAATTTTAAACCAAACTGTTTAGTACACTGTTTTAGAAGAATTCTTTGGGGAAAGAGCCTTTTTTTTTGGATAATGGTAAGGCAGCGTCTCTGTCAAATAATCCTTCAATAAAAATATCTATTGCGCTACAAACAAGCCTGTACATCCTGACTTGAGGATTAAAAAAGCTAAATAGTAGTTACATACCAGCTTTATATGATATGGTGTTGGTTTTTGCCACAGACTTTTTATAACATAAATACACTGCTGAGCCCCACTGTAAAACAAAAGAAATTAATGGATTACATGATGAAACATAACAAAAGGATGTACCAGAAGAGAGTGAAGAAAAAGCTCCTCTTCCTTGTTTACAAAGAACCATAATTTACACACAAAACCATAGAGCATTAAGATGTAGGCATTTTGGGCTGGCTACACTATCCTTTCTGACAACAACACAACCATGTAACTGAAAGGAAAGCAGCTTGGTAGCTCCAAGCTAACCAACCCATGGCATATGTATAAATCTATATATATCTATAAACTGCAACTGGTTTATGGACTGAAGCATGACATCTGTAAATTCTTCTCCAAAACATTTGTTAACACAGCTACAGAATTTTAAGTACAACTGTAATCCATATAAATATTTAAACCTTTCTCCATTTTGTTGAACATCTGGATTAAGTGTGTATATAGATAGCTATACATACATCCATGCACATATTTATGTATATATACATACACACAGGCTGCAATGTTTCTGTTATTAACTACATTTTAAATTAATTAAATTAAAGTAATAACTTTAATAGTTAATTCTTTCATGTCTACATTTATATTTTAACCATGTTAACCTTTAACCCAATTCCTTATTCCATCTCTGACTTCAGAGTCTGTAAAACGTGGCAGTACAACATCAGAGTTCTTGCAGCTTCTGACCAATTCTCTTTCTGGCATGGTTAATATTTTAAAATACTTTTGAAGTTCTCAATTTCTGGACATGAATAAAGAACATGGAAAGCCACAGAGAAGACCAGCACCCTTTAAGGGGACACAAAAGGTTTTATAGATGGAAGATAGAACAATTTCCATTAGACAGCACTCCCGTAACCCAGTCAATACAGGGACTGGTAGAACTGAGAAATCCATTTGCTAATCTACAGGCATTTATGTAAAAACAAGTACAGATCAATTTCCATGATCTTTTTTGCATGATACCACTTGCACATGAGGTCAGAAACAGCAACATCTTTAAAACCTCCAGTTATACACATGATGACACAACAGGTTCTCAAGAACTAATCCAAAACGGCTGAAGTCAGCATTTCCAAATCAGCACTAAAAAGATTTATTTGCTTCAAGACCTCAAAAGAGACTCTGTTCCAACCAGGAACAAAGAAATGGAATCCTCCAACTCTTCCAAGATTGGATTTCTCTTTGGAAAGTGCTTATCAAAATTTGTCACTCTGAGAACTGTCACAAATACTCCACATGCATTATACCCCTGAGTATCAAGTGTTCAAAAATCTAGGTTTTGAATCTTACCATGCTATTATTAAGATTCTTGTCAACCTTGCAGAATGTGTGTGGAGGGGTTTCTCCTTTACTTGGTATGATTATACATATATCCGTAACAGCCAGGGTGTTCAGTGTCATGTTTTCGGATGCTCTTCGGTAAGTGATGTACACTCGCTGTGATGAGGCACTGCCACTGATGTTAGCAGGCCGACCATAGGGAGTGGTTTGAATTATTTTGCAACCTTGCTTCACTCTTTCTTTCCCATCATATAAAACCCTAGTTGAAACAGGAGGAACAAAAGTTAGAAGGCACATCTTCTTTAAACACTTTGAATACTAATACTATACTAAGAACTATAACTAAACAGTACTAATTTAAAAGCAGCTCTAGTCTCATCTCTGATCAAAACATGTTTATGGGCAGGTTCAGGTCAAACTATAAAAAGCTGCTTACAGAAAAGCTTCATGTCAATGAACTACACTAGTTTCCACATGTATGATCACTTTAAAGTGTTTTATTTAGTGCAAGACAGTGTTATTTTCAACTATTAAAGATTCATTGCCTGATCCTAGAACCATTGTACAACTCATCTCTTTTCAATCTGTATTAAATAGGTTAAGCATCTTATCTCAACCCAAATATATACACTGGAAATTATAAATGGCTTTGAAAAACTCCAGAATGCAAAGGATTACAGCTGTCATTAAAATCCATTCAGCAGGCATTTTTCCTACCATACTGGTTACCACTCAAGTCAACAAGTATCTTCCTGTTTAGAGTTCTGCCTCATACTAACAAAGTATAATATTTCAATAAATCTGCTTTATTTGCTCATTAGTCAAACTGCCAAAATCACCTACAGGAATAGAAAACCTACTCACCCCAAATCAGTAAGTGGGGGCTTATCCCTTCCTCGGCGATAACAAAGGTACATTTGCGGTCCTACAAGACTGCCATTATTGAGATCTGCAGACAGGCCTGAGGGAGTAACATCTATACATTTATATCCCTGAGGAACTTCCTCCCCCAGAGATTTATTAAGTACTGTTACATCTGTAATAGGTTCTTTTGGTTTAGCGATTTTATGGCAAGCATCATTGAAGTGGATTTCTTCCTCTAGTGGTTTGGAAATATCTGTTAGTCCCGCGACAACAAAGTAGTCGGCAACACGAGCCCCTTTGTCTTCCATCTTCCATTACAAGATGCTCTAACTGGTAAGAAAGAAATAAGTATCAGTATGTTTAAAGGCAATTGTAAGATAGCAGAAATAATAGAATTATATTTATCTTAAAAAAATACAGTAACATAAATGAAAACGCAATAGAAGAATACAAAAGAAATGGAAAGATCCATCATGAGATCATGTAACGTTTTTCAACTGTACCCACAACCTCTCTCCAATTTGGAATTCTGAACCACAGTTGTGAGTTAATGGTTGAATTTTGGAATGGAAAACCCAAGTGGCCTCTTTTTGTTAACTGACACACCAGAGTAACTGAACCAACAGGCACAATAACAGCAAAATGCTATCCAAAGTTTCACAAGGACTTCACTACTGGTGAGCAGTTTGAGCCAAACAAGTTCTCATGTATTTTGCATGTAGTTTATTACCACACTGTTCACCGTGACAATGGATCTTCTAAAGCATGATGTGCAACTAATTTGTTTCCCAAATATTAAATATATATGCAAAGGCTGTCTTGATTAGTTTAAAGATAAACATTTGCAGCTATCACACCCCATAAGATTTTACATCAGATACCAAGGTCAGATCTTGGAGTATTTTTGCAGGCTTAAAGTTGATGTAATGTTGGTTTATAGCATATGGGGGCTCAGATCCCCGATATGAACCTATCCATGTCCAGCAATATACCAGCTTTTATCCCAAACCTTTAAAGCAAGTCAACTTCAGTGGCTACAGACCACTGTGAAACAAAAACATTCAAGACCACATGAAGTTTTTCATAATAAGAAGCAACACAGTCCTGCTGTTCAGTCAAATTGTGTGGGGAAATTACATCCTTCCTGGAACATATTGATTAGAAAAAATATCTTCATATATAATTCTTTCTGTATATTTGTTTTGGGGCTCTTTTTGCAATGTTTGCTACCAATGTTGTAAATTACCTTCAGCACAGGACAAAATAATACATATAGAATTAAAGGATAGCCTTGCAAAGAATATGTGCACCACATAGCAGGAGATTGAGTTTCCCTTTTTTCAGACACTTCAATACTATTGCAAGCCACTTAAATCCCATATCTTATTTTCTTATTTAACAGCTTGATTTTGCAAGGAAAGAAAATACTCCCCACTCTTTCATGGAACATTGAGCAATAGGCTAAAAACGTTTATCTAAGTCACCCATATGTGCTGGAACCTCAGTAAAGTAGCTTCAGGAAGTTTACTGTCATCAAGTTCCAGACTTTTTAAGCCAGACAAGATATTTAAAACTCCCTTTTGCTCAATTAATTTTGTTTGGGTATAAAATTTTATTGCATGAGAAATTGTCGCAACACTCTCAAGAGCTTGAAACATTCAGAAACTCAATCGACACAATTCAGAACAGTTTGAATGGTTGGTACAAGACTTCAGTCTTCATCAGGCCACCTTTACTCTGGTTGCTGTATCTCCCTTTATGTTTTGCTCCAATACCATCATGAGTTCAGGATTTCGCCAACAAATTTTCATTAAAACAAGCAAAATAACTTTGGACATTGCTCACTGATATTGAGAAATACTAAGTTGTAAGTTGATACCGGTACATTTAATCAAACTGATTAAAGCTGTTGGAAGCTGACCTCAGATTTCCAGCATCAGTCCCTGCTCCAGAAGGAAGAATGTAAGCCTGTGCCAGACCACCACTATCAATCTCATCCACCAGGGCAAGAAAGGTAATTGCATCTTCCTGTTCTTATTTCATAGGTTGCTTGTTATTTTGTTGCAGTAACTGACTTGACTGGTGACTTCTAAAGCCACAAGGAAACAAGTAACAGTTTTAAGGTTACTTGCATTATTCAAGAAAACACCAAGAAAAAAAACCCTAAAAATACCCCTAAATTATCCAACCTTCTTTGCTTTCTATATGGTCAATAAGTAACATGGGACACTTCAGACCACATGATTACTGGGAACCAGCCACTAACATACAGTATTCTACCAGTTTGCAAACAACAGTTCAGCTTGTTTTCTGAAAGAAGAGAGAATCTAGTTACAAAACTAAGCTGTATTTAACCTAAAATCAGTTATTTCAAAGCCATCTGGAATACGTTACTCAGCAGTATATGAGATCAATAACTACAAATTGAAAACTTCTTGAGTGATATATCTGAAGACACACATCCAGCCACTGCATATGCTGCCCATTATCCGACTGTACATCTGGCTTCAGCAAACAACAAATGCATGGGGAGATAAAGAAGCTTCATAAAGCATCTTTAAACTCCAGCAGAAGCCCAAACACAAACATCTTTTAGCTACCATGACTGTAGTTCTAAATATTTTATAACATAAACAATTCTCTGTAAAGCTTAACTATGTTATACTACATTTTAACTGGGATGAAAAGTTTCTGTCTTTATTAACCAGCACTCACTGGATAAGCTGTAATAGCCTTTTTAAAAGCTACAATACACTGGTAAGCATTTGGTCTTTAGTTAAAAAGATTGAAAACAAATAAGAGCATAAGCAGTTGCTTTTAAAAAGCATCATTTAAAAAATCATCAAGAAATGTTGAAAGAAAAAATAATTATGGTTCATAACAATAATCAGGAAAAATCTATGGTCAAAGGCTTCTCAGAAGTACTCCTCAAGAACTGCTGCAGAAGGCAGGGCTGGCTAAGTAAAATCTACCAACCAACTTAAACTCAGTGCTTACACCATCATGAACTCTGGTGAAAGAGCTCTCTATTAAGACAGAAGATAAACTGAAAGCTCGCAAGTCTTGCATGTTTGTGTATGAAAAATGCCCCACAATCACAAAGCAGAAGCACCACAAAACTGAACATTGCCTTAAAGATGATGAGTTGGAAAAACAAAGTTTAGTTTGGTCCTATTCTCATTAGCATTATTTTGCAAAGCTACACCAGTGTCTGGAGTGCTTGACAATGCCTTTTTAATTGAAAACTGGCTTAGTAATCAAAAGTTATACAAACTATGACTCTTAAAATTGGAAGGCTTATACCTTCAGTGCATTAGCAGCACACCATTCCTGTTTAATTAGCCAAGACAGCATTACAACTAAACAGAAAGACATATACACATTATACCGAAGAATCATACCTATCTCACAAGCCTATTATTTATTTCATATTAAGTTTATCCTAAAATTCTTAAATTCAAGCATTTATTTATCCCCAAAAGCACTTTCAAGTAAAACTGGGACAAGCTCTCCTCATTTAGAGCCAGGTAAAATTAGAATCCCCTACGTACAAACAGCTGCTATCATACAAATTTGCTTCCTAAGGTTATAGCAAGTCATACAGAAGTCAGCAAATCTATCATGATTTTAAGCA
The DNA here is from genome assembly GCF_012275295.1 of Melopsittacus undulatus. Classification (NCBI taxonomy): domain Eukaryota; kingdom Metazoa; phylum Chordata; class Aves; order Psittaciformes; family Psittaculidae; genus Melopsittacus; species Melopsittacus undulatus. The sequence goes on along the minus strand of NC_047535.1, from coordinate 2,507,710 downwards.
GATTTTACAGAAGGAGGAGGGAAGCTGATGATGCATCTTTCATATCTGCCCCATCCCTGACAGTGTTCCAGACCCTGCTGGACGGGGTTTGGAGCAAGCTGCTCTAGTGGAAGGTGTCCCTGCCCGTGGCAATGGGTTGGAAGTGGATGAGCTTTAAGGTCCCTTCCAACATAAACCATTCCATGTTCTATGATGATTCTATGATCTTCGCCTTTGGATATAAAGGCTTGCAGCAAAAAATACAATAAAATAGATATCAAACAGTTCAGTGGTATTTTATTTAAGCTAACTTAAGACTTTACTAGAGCTAGTGTGGTACTGAGTTTTCAACATCTGTTTACCATGAGAGCAGATTTATGCAAACTTTATGTTAACAGACCCCAGTAAAAAGGTGTAGAATGTGAGCTAATTCAGTGACAATCATTCTATGAAAAGCAATTCATACAAACTGAAATTCAAACAAGCTTGAGTAATATCTGTAGAAGCTGTTACCATGAAGGTATTCCAAAGCACACTGTGATTATGTGTATCACACAATACTGCAAGTCAACTTCCAGGAAATAAAGCCAAACCCCAAACAAAACAACACAAAAAGTCACATTGCACAACCATGTTGCGTGAAGCAGCAGGTCCCAGGTGAAATTCAACAACATTAACAGTGTCACAGTGAGATGCAGCTACTGTTGCTTCTCTACACATCAGTCATCCGGGGATAAAAGGTTGTGCTTTGAAGACAACACTATGGCATTATAATCATAACTTCTTACAAAAGTCTCTGGAAATAAGTGCAATAAATGGTCTTTAAGCCATCTCATGATAATAACTTTTAATGGACTATATATAATTAATACCATTGGAATTTAAATACTATAAACATCAGCAAGAAACAAAATATCCTTGTGAACAGTATACTGACTTGTAAGACAATATTAAACATACACAGACTTAGCAGATCATGGCTATATAAATGTGGGAGAACACTGGGCTTTTGGGATTTCCAAATGCATGGGAACAGGGGAAACAACCAGATAATCCTACCATAGATCCACAAACTATTCAGCTCTGCTGACCAACAAAGGGCAAGCTCAGTCTCATTGTTTATCCAATGTAATTTTTTAATAGCATCATATTGCTTCATAACCATTTTGCAAATTTGAAGTAATAGTTTTCTCTCTTTTCACTGTTGCAGTTCATAGGTGCTGGCATTTTAACGACTCAGAGAGAGAGACTAATCTGAAAAACAAAATCTGTGATCTAACCCTGCAGGTCTAGTGCCAGTGTTAAAAGAGAACCAAACTGCTGCAAAGTGCAACCCAAGCTGCTATTACAAGAAAGATGATCAGAAGGTCTGCAGAAGCTCCCTGGGGCTGACCCTTTGGTGTTAAAATGCTCATGAGACTCAGATATTAATTCAGAAAGCAGAGCACATAGGCTAACCTATTCTGCTTCCAATTTTTTATTTCTTATTTGCCATAAGCTATCTACAACTGTCATGTAGAAAGCAAAAACTGAAAGGCATGATTTTGTACCTGCTCACATATTTTCAGACAACTCAATCAGCGCCCAAGCTTTCTGAACAGATCACATTTTTCATTCAAACACTGTAAGAGGGATGTACGCATCAGCTTTTCCCTCATCACATGACCAAAACTAATGCGGATGTGCTGCATATTCCATCTGTGCAGCAGTAACTCAGAAGTACAGAGTTTACTATAGATGCACTACACTATTTCCAAGGAAAAAAGTACGGATATAACCCATACAGCTTGCTCCTACCCACAAACCATATAGAGGTGTCTTGTAAGTGGGCTTCAGACCAGAACAGCTCTAGCAGTGCCAGCTTCTTTCCAGGAGCCAGCTTTCCTAGATAGCAAAAAAGGATTTACTTCTGTGCTTTTTGCATGTGCAAGAGGTTTATGACCTACGAAAGACAGTGGTAAGGACCATCCAACTCCACAACATTTTCACCAGTCCAACTCTGGCAGACACAAAAACCACCACCTTCTAATCTTTTAATCTTGTCTTCATTCCATTCCTGCCTCCATTTTTCTTTGAGAATATTAAATCACTTATTAATTTGAGTTCCTTATTAGGTCCTTATGCTGCCTGAAGCAAGTGACATTTCATTTTGTTAGCCTGACTCCAAAGAGATGTGTTTGTAAACAAGGAATGATGCTCTCCCAGTGTAGGCTGGAAACCAACACAGGGGCTCTGCAGCACTTCTTTTTTTTAACAGTTCAAAGCTTTATTATAAATGGTGATTTATTTTTTTAAGCATTCATCATATAAACACATTCCAAGTACTTCCTTCCTTTGAAGGCACATGAAAAGCAGTCAAACACACAAAGCAGTGACCAGTTTATAAAAATTGCCAGTAAAGTTCTAACAGTCCCTAGAGTTTCAGTCTCCTGTGTGTGTTACTGTATTACCCCATTCAAGTATGCTGCCAACACATAGAAACGTTGCAACTAGTCATGCAAGAGCAAAATGAAGTTAACTAGATCAGTCAGCCCTGCTATAGCTACCCAGAACCATTTCTCAGCCATGACACTGCACAAATCACATGAGAGCTTAGCAGTCTTGAGAACACGAGAATAACTGCAGCTACACAGGGAAAAAACTTCACCTCACCCTTAGGCTTCCAAAATTGCCTGGCACAATGACAGATGAGCCTGTCCCCCCTGTGTTTCCTTTAGTAACAAACAATCCTGGGAACAAAGCAGAATCACCTCAAATATCACAGGAATTCTCTCCAGCCAGAACACAAGCCTCTTGAAAACTCTACCGATCTGCTCCCTACCTTTTCATCAGGGCATTGCTTCTACCGTTTGCCTCTCTTGCTGTCAGCCAGGCTTTTAACACAGACTTCCTGTTAAAGTTTCATTCCCTATAGAAACAGCAAAAACAAAGATTGAACAATGTACACATTTGTTGAAAGTCATACTTGCAGCTCACTCCACTCACATTAAGTGAACACTGCGAATCCCTGTGGGACTCGCTTGCCAAGGCAACGTTACATGTCACTTAAGCATTAAAAAAGTACATGAAACCAGATTTTAAAATTAAGAAACAAACCATCGAGTTCTATGCTGCATTGATATATTAAGAACATAAGAACATCTAGTGCTTCAAGAAAGAAAATAAATGGTTGAGGCAGCCACTTCAAATAATTTCAACTCTCCCACTGTTTTCTGATGATAAATACCTCCCATGCCTATCTACAAGCATTAGCCAGCTATGAAAGTGCTCTTTTAGCTCAATAACCTTTCCAAGTCTACTTCAAAACATTGTTCCTCTTTGCAAGATACTGATACTTAAGCAGCTCCTTGTTAATTCCACAACCAGCAATACACATGTACTCTTCCATCTAGCCACCTCATTCCAATTCCCCATTCTTGCAGCTAGTGTGACAGTCCTACTGCCATTTATTGGCATAATTCATTGGTTTTCTTCAGATGTGGTAAACACTACTATGACCACTTTTAAACACTGGTATGACCACAGACAGCTTGAGCTTGTGTTTTATACTCAGGCATGTGCAAAGCCTGTCCTATATTTAAGCATTTTGAAGCAGCAGCTTTCCACTACAGGCCTGAGAATACCTCACTGGAGACAGTCTCAGACTTGGATCTCCCTGACCAACTCATTAGCACCAGGAAGGTGTAGTCAAAATAAGCCTTGTTTAAAGGAGGCTTCCATCTCCCAAGACTTGGAGAACACTCTTTGAAGCTTGTTGTGAGAAGACTTCAGAAAACAGAGTGTAACACAAGCAAGGCTGGGAAGAAACATCTCTGGAGAGGAAAAAACCCCTATACTAGATTATCAGAACTTCAAGATTCTGTTCATAACCCCAATGTACAAGACAATTGATTTCAGATCATGCATAAGCAATCAGCACTGCTAGCATTACTCCTACAGCAAGGAGTGGGGGGTGACAGCCTGGAGAGCAAATCTAGCCCCTGATGCATCCTTCTAATCCATACAGCACTGGTACTAGCTCTTTACATACACAATACAGGACTAGTACCAGTTGAAATCAGCTACCCTCCACAGTAAGTGACTTCGAACATTTTTACACAAGACTGCCATGAGAGCATGGAGCAGTAGCAATGCATATTTTTGTCTAATGACCCAAATCTGTAACATAAAGTTTCCAGGAGTGTCAGAAATTACAATTTTGGGAATCACCTGCAGAGCTGTAAAACGTCTAAGAAATGAGCAGCATTAACATGAGTAATTTCCCCATGGACACTTCAAAAGACATATTTCCGAGTCAGCCATCTGGAAAGCCAATGAGGAGAGTTAAAGGAAAGAAAAATAAAAGTACACATTTAGGCATCACAAGGAACACAGTGAGAACTGCTGCCAGTGTACCTGCAGCATATGTAGAACATATCTACAGCTAGTTTACTGTCCCACATCAAGTAAAAGACCTCCTTTTTCAAGAAACAAGATACAAAGATCCGACATTATTACCCCAATACAACCAGAACTTCTGAGAGCCCTTGCATTTTTCAGAAGGACATTGCCTACACTTTTTCTTCACATTTCCTGCTGTTAAACAAAGGACAGCAACAGAGAAAGTTGCTAACAGACAGGGCTAAAGTGATCAGCTGTGTTGCTTTTTAGGCCCTGTTGTATACATCTGCACTCAATAACATTAGACAACACAGTGCTCAATAAGAAGCTGCTAGCTCCTACTAAGCTCCCTTTGGTGCTGCATCAATAGTAGTTCTAGTGTGAAGAAACACAGTGACATATTAAAAACACCCCAAACAAGAGAAACCCACATTATTCTGCTCCTACATCACTGGGCTGGAATCACTGTCAAGTATTTCATAGGCCCATTCACAATCATCTCTACTAACTCATGGTTAACACAATCTGATCCAAACAGCTGAGGAGATAATCAAGAGAGCTCAAAAAGTAACAACAAAGGATGTCTACAAGGTGCCCAGGAAACAGAAAAGTGCTGGATAAGAGGACAAGCACAGAACACAAGACCATGAGTCTGGGACCAGAAAATAGGAATGCAGGCCAAGGACTGAGGAACAAGCAGATTTGTTCAGCAATGGCTAGGAAGAAAGATAAATCAGTCTTAAATTCAGAGGCTAATCTAGATCCACTGGGATTGCTGCAGTCAGTGAGGAAGAACTGGCCATCAGAGTATCAAAGTTTGGAGAGAATAACCGGCAGGACGAAGGCAGGAAGAAACAGACTTCACCCTGAGGGAAAGACCAGGCATTTTCTACATCTTCTGTTCTTTCCACCATCACTCACCAAGTCTTCCATTTGTTTGTTCTTCATTGCTCTTTTTAGCCTCAATAAAATTTAAGCATTTACTAGGGGGGTCTAACAAGGCGCAGGCTTAGGCATTCATTACAGTTGTGCCACAGCAAAATCCCACAGTATTTAATCCTGCCTACAAAAACTCCAGAAAGAAATGTTAAATATCCCATGAGGCTCATGACAGAGACAAATCTTAACAAAGACAGTTTTAAAGCTTCCACTTTTCTTTCTCGATTACAGTATTCACGGCCAAAAAGCACAAGCGAAGGATGGAAATGATTTCTGAAGTACAACTGTGTCTGCAGGGAGGGATGCAGAAAACAATTTATAGCAAATGAGGGGGAGGGAAGCCAAGGTAAGCACTATAAAATGTAAATATTACTCCATCCAAAACACAGTTCAGGAGGGCAGCTAGTCCATATTTTTTGTAATTACTTATTATACAGCAACTTTTTAAAAGGAGAAGTCCCCCAAACAGAACATTCCATTTTCCTTGGCACAGTAGCTAAAGGCAAATGACAGCAGCAAATCTTCCAATAGTGAGCTTCAGACCCAAAATCTGTCACTGAAAATGTCAAACTGCGTCAGCTAAGAGTGACAGACGTATCCTGCTTTTACTCCACTGTATTTAGACACACAGAACCACTTCAGTTTAGTTTTGAAGCCATTCTTAAAACTTTGAATTTATGGTGTGGTGGATGGAGTGAGAAATGGGAATTGTTTCTAACATCTTTTTTGCTGCATTTAAAAATGCATTTAATTGTGACTTGGAACATTTGATGTTCTTTTTCTCTCTAGCAGGCAAAAATGTCTGGCAAGATAAAAAAAATGGGACCAGGCCATGCTGCAAATTATATATGCTGAATGAATGACATGCATGGACTGCAACTGTGGGGCTGTGACTGCTGTTTGCATATGAGCTACACCACACTGGGAAGGTTAAATGGAGAGATAACACTGACTAATACCTCCCTTATCTAGCAAATCTCTGCATCCAAGTTGACAAAATGTTCATCATCTACCCCACCAAAAAAACCCCAAAAATCCCAACTGTGAGTGTACTGCTACCAGGTCAGCTGCAAGTACATCTATCAAGTAACACGCATGTATGTGGCAGTTTCCCAGCCAGGTTAGCTAGCAAAGCAATACAAAGCAATATCAAGGCATCCCCACAATATCACAGTAAATTAGCTGAAGTGCAGTGATATGTTAAGAAAGCTATGGCTTCAGGATTCCAAAGCCAGTTCAAGATACCTCTTTGTAACACAAAGCAGACATGGCTAAAAAACCTTTCCCCATCTTTTGGAACATAATTATGAAACAACCCTACCCTTAAAGGAAAGGCTGAAGTTTATTGAGTCAAGGTCACCTTATGTGCTAATATTTAGGAGAAAAGCACTCACAGACTCACAGGTTTGCCCCTGGTGCTCTACAGAATGAAGCCTTCACTGTCCTGAACAGTTCAGCACACAAGGTAACTACAAAGTTGTACAATTTGTTAGAATACTGCTCCTGTACTGGGATTTAACTGATGGCACTGTGCTGAGCCCAATTATTTTTGCACTTGCAGTATGTGGACAGCATTGCCTTTTTCACTGTCATTTTATAGTCACAATCTCACAGACACACTTGCTGACATATGGAAGCTACCAGAGCTGGACCAGCTCCTGATCTTGGTTGCACAAATGAGAATAATTCCTTAACCCACAGGTTCCTGCTGAAGCTCAAGACAAAACCAAAACTGAAGAATCCAGCCCACTGTGCCCTTCTCCTTGTTAGCATAATGTCTGCACACGAAAAGAGGGGGTTTCCTCTGGGGACTTTTTCATTTGCATGTATGTATATACAACTTACACCACACTTCTGGATTGTCCGCTTTTATTTTAGATGGCTACATTGAAATAATTTTATTAATTAGTATTAAGTATATTTCTAACAGTCAACATTTACAGTAAAAATTAAATAGTGAGGATAGCATTGACTAACTTACTTCTAACACTCCTCCTTACTCTTCACATCCTATTTTTATACCACAGTTCCTCCTTTTTTCACGCACATACCCACCCACACCCTGTTATTGCTTATTTCTATTTCATTCTGCTTCAGCCTCTACAATAACCCTGAATTTTAGACATGGCATGAAAGTATGCTTTGAAAAGGTAAAAATACGACATTTAAAAGAATAGAGCCATCACTTTCTGAAGTCTTTCATTTCCACTTCTCCTCCACAATTTCCTTCTGGTGCTGTTTTCTAAGCTCTTTAGGGAAGTACCAATGACTACTTCTGCATCATAGACTGTTACTAAAATGACTGCTATAGATCTAAGCTCGCAGTACCACTGTCTCATGTAGCCTTCACTGTATGTTTTCATTTTGACTCCATTGCCCGCAGAGGTGCTTTATAATTGTACATACATGGGCAGAATGTTTTCACATCAATGACAGACCAAGCTTCCAGACCAGGCATAGACTAAGCCTGAACTGAAGAACAGCAGAAATACCCAAAGCTTATTATGCAATATAACAAAAAAAAAAACCAAAAACAAAACCTTGTTCACTTTAAGTAATTACTTGGTCATTACCACTGCTAGAAACAGTTGATTTGAAATAGTTGAACAGTGGTGATACATTCACTGGTTATACATATTGTCCTACCTGCCTCAATCATAACTGGCTTAGCTTCAAGAGGATTTACTGCTTTTAATATAACATTTCTATCATGATTTATGCTCACAGTAGCAAAGATTATTTATATATGCAATTGATATATAATGGAAAAGATGCAGGGCCTTTTCTGTCCTCTTGCCTAAGACCACCCAGTGAGTTTATAGCAGAAGGATGAGTGATAAGTACAACTCAGCCCTCTAAACCACACCTCTACCCTTGCTTTTTGTACAAGCTCAACCTACACTTTCCTCAGAGGTATTAGATCTTTACAGGGTTTGGTTTTGGGGACTCTGAAGGGGAGGGCAGGCTGGCTGGGTTTGTTTTGGGGTTTTTTTGAGAGCATTTAAAATAAATAAGAAATACCATTACATCACAGGAAAGCCCAATTAAAATACTTTGACAAACAAGAGAATCATACTGGAAATATGCCAACCCACATAAACTGCATCATGCCTTGCTAATACACTTAAATGGAAATTACTTTGGTGTCTTTTTTTGGTCCTTTCCTCATCCTTCTAAGAAGTACCACAGTTCTTTCCAGGAATCTTCAGATCAAACACCTTCAAATCCACAGCTACAGATGTATCAAAAATTGAGCTACTGAACCCTCTGTCTGACAGCAGGATACTTGGAAATCACAAATACCCCAAACCTTATGTTTCAACAAGGTTACATTGACCTTTTTTCTTTTTAATCCAACATGAGTTGTGCAACAATTTATCCTCCTTCTGATCATGCCGACACCGTATTTAAAAAACTAAGGTCAAAGTTGACTAAAGGACAATGAGGGGAAAGAAGACTCCCTACAAGTCTTCATTTCAGCAGAGATTTAAGACTGAGAAAGGTTTTTATTAAGTAGCTGTTGTACTATGTCCTTTCCATGAGCACAACAGTTTCTACAGCCAGTGCTATAAAAAGCATTGCAACCTACTATGACTTGCAAAATTAACTCCAATTCAGTTGCTAGGAAGTAGGATGGGAACCGAAAGGGACGTTGAATATTTAAGTGATGCTGCAAATTTCTTTTCCCAGTTTTAAAACCTCAAGATTAACAAATCCCATTATCATCATTCAGCTCAGTCTAGATACCATCTTCTCTCTGGAAGAGTCACAAGACAGTTTCATCTCCCTACCACACACTACAGCAGGAATTTAAACATCAGTAAACCCTTGAATGCAAAACCCTGCAGATTAAAAACTGCCAGACTGAATAGTGATGCCCACAATTCATTTGGAAGAGTTACACAGAACATTAGTATTAGTTAGGAACCTTCCAAGACACCTCTGTTCTCTTCAGATCACCAGTTCAGCTCTACTCCTGCCTTGCTACTTTCCCTTTCAGATCTTAAACAGGACCAGGTTATTTACACTGTTCCCAATGCTTGACCTGAATCAGCCAAGCTCACCTGAGCCCTATAGTACGCACCAGGCTATGTCAATATTTGTGCTTTTACTAACTAATAATTAACTCTGGCCACACTGCTACAAAATTGCCAATATTGCCATTAATGCGTATAGAAATACCATTAAGGGCCATAGTGGTGTTATATCCAAGTAAAGCATACAGAGCAAGCTGTTCACCAGAAACGCAGACCTGCAACCACACTGCTACTGAAAGTATGAAAACTCACACATATGAGCATCCTTAACAGTGGAAAAACATGTCAAAGTAGCCCTTATTTTAAAAGCTGGTCCTGGTGCCTTCTGCTGCACTGTTTGCATAAGCAGATCGTATTTTTTGTGCTACTTTCTAGGAAATTCACTGTTTAGAATAGGACACTGAGGAAATCCTGTTCCATAGGATCAGGAGCTGCTCATAAACTTGAGGAAAGTACCTCATCCAACTGGACCCTCACGTTTCCAGAGCAAGTCAAACATCTATATCACACAAGGCTGCAGAGAAACTTAACTTTTTTCATTTGCCTTTAAGGCTCCATGCAATTTTCCCCTTCCCCAAAAGCAAACCACAAGAACCCTAATGCTCTTTTTCTGATAATGAAACAATTTCAATGCCAAGTCATGATTACCCCTAGAAAACTTCATTTACCAGACACAGTTCCACTTTCATGTTCACTTTAAATTAAATACAGACCCCTCAATCACCTAAAAGCAAGTCAGAGTTTCACCAAGACTCTAAATATGATTCTTTAAAGAAGGATGAGAGAAACAGGAGACTCACAAGAGTTGTATGCTAACACACAAACCAGAAGTAATCCATTTACTCTCCCCCTCGACCTTCCTTGGCTAGACTAACTCAATTAGTTTCCCTAAACCACCACAGACACTTGCCAAGATTAAATATTTGTGTTTAATCATTCAGAAAGTGAAAGATTATGTACTGAAATGTAATACTCTTTACGGAAACCTCTCGTTGAGCAACAGTTCCAGAAAAATAATTGTGAAATGAAGTTAAAAGCTGTGCAGAACACCAGCTTCCACTCAGTTAATTCAGAAACGTTACACTTCAGAGCCATGCCCCAAGCTCCCTGCCCATGGCAGGGGGTTGGAACTGGATGATCTTTAAGGTCCCTTCGAACCCAAACCACTCTGCGATTCTATGATAAGATGAGACCTCATTTTTACCATATCAACATTCTTGAAGGCGGCACATTTTTAAACGCAGCACGTTTGAAATGACTCCAGAATAACAACCACGGTTAAGAAGTTATTAACTATTATCGTTCCTTGGCCAGCAACTTGTGCTACATGCAGACATCACGACGGAACAAATGTCAGGGCTCATTTTCACCGCCTCGGCCGGCGCGCCGCATTAACCCAGGTACACAGTAACCGAAGGGAAAGTCGCAATGAAAACACGCACAAGGCTGAGCTCTACCTGTGCAATAACCCCGATTGACGCAGCTCACGATGCACGGAAACCTGCCCGTTTATCCCCGGGGGGAGGCACCGCTCGGCCCGTTCCCCCCGAGCAGCCCTCCGCACGCCCCGGCCCTGCCTTTGTAACATGGCAGGTCAGCGGCACAGCGCGGCCGAGGCGCCGGCAGCTCCCGGCCCGGGGGTGAGCTCCTCGGGGCCGGCCGTGGCCCCGGCTCCACACCGGGAAGCGGAGAAAGTTTTCCCCCACCTCCCACCGCGGCCCAGCGGAAAGTTACCACCGGCCCTGCACGTCCTCAGCCCCGGCCCGGCGCTGACAGCCCCTTCCCCGCCGGCCCAGGGCCGCCATAGCGCCCGCCCCGCGATATCTCCTCAGTGAACCCCGCTCTCCGCCCCACCGCGGTGACAGCCCCGGTTCCCCCCCGCCGCCCCGCAGCGCTCACCTCAGGCGGGGGCCGCGCTCCCCGGGGACGGGGAACGGCCGCCGGTGCCTCCTACCCCCGGCGCCGAGGAACGGGAGGGTGAAGGGGGGAGCACGCTCGGTCCCGGAGCCCTTATCTCATCCTCGCGGCGCCCGCCTCGCCTCCGCCGCCTCCCCGCCGTGTGGGCGTCTCAGGCGGGATCCCCCCTCCCCTCCGCACCGCCTCCTGGCGCCGCCATCTTGGCCGTCACCGGGGGCGGGCACCGACTCGTGATGGGCGGCGGGACGCGGCTCTGCCCCGCCTGTGGCCCTGAGGCGGCCCCGGTGAGCTCCCCTGCACCCGGCCCGGCCCGGCCCCGAGGGCTCCCTGTGGTACCGCGGCCCCGGTGAGCTCCCCTACACCCGGCCCGGAGGGCTCCATGTGGTACCACGGCCCCCGCTCCCCACCTTCCCCCTCAGGGAGCGGCTGTGACCCGTGAGGGGAGAGCGAGAGCCCTCAGTGAAACCCTCTCGACACAGCGTAAAATACAACGCGCGGACCACGGGCTCGACTCTCTCACACACACAGATACACATATATACACACACCCCTCCTGTACATTTAATTTAAACATAAATTAATCTCCGGCACAAACAGTGTTTCGCTCACCTGCGGCAGGACCCGGAGGTGGTGCCGGCTGTCTGGAGAACAAGGGGAGAGAAAGCGAGGGATTTTGTGCAGGCTCGATGCAAACCGCACAGGGTTCTTGCATCAAAGCCCTAGAAAAGAACCCAAGACAAAAATAATCCCCTCAGATGCACGCCGCGTGTCAGGACGTTGCCGAGCACGACAGCAGCAGTTCTGCCTGTTCCACATGCAGCGCCGTCTGAACCGGCCCGACATTTGATACCAAGGGCCTGTTTTCAAAGTGATCTTTAGGCTCCGACCACACAGTTTTGGCTTTGAATCCAAGCTTCCCTCAGTTCTGGACGTTTGGCTCTGGAGTCTACTGTGTGGCTCGTCCCAATGACAGAAAATTCATATGAAGTTCTGCAAATGTCTACGTTCAAACCTGCTGTATTGGTTTAGCTCATCCCTCTGACATATCTGACCTACTGGGGGAATATAAAAGCAAAAAGAAGGACTTTTTACAAGGGTAGGTAGTGATAGGACAGAGGGGAATGGCTTTAAGCTGAAAGAGGGGAGATTTAGATGAGATATCAGGAAGCTGTTCCCTGGGAGGGTGCTGAGGCACAGGGTGCCCAGAGAAGCTGTGGCTGCCCCATCCCTGGCAGTGCTCAAGGCCAGGTTGGACACAGGGGCTTGGAGCAGCTGCTCCAGTGGAAGGGGTCCCTGCCTGTGGCAGGGGTTGGAGCTGGATGAGCTTTAAGGGCCCTTCCAACCTAAACCAGTCTGGGATTAAAATAAGACCTTTTCCCCCACATGCTTTTATTGACAGTTTATAGCAGAAATGCTGCTCCTATGCCACATCTAAGAAACAGAGGCTGACACAGGCCAGTCTCTGCACAGGCAGAAGCACCCATGTGCAAGCCTGCACATGCAGACACAGCTTTGCGCTGCCAGGTTTGATATTTGTGAGCTGAGTCTGTCTCTTTTTTCTCAACAGGCAGCATACTGACTGAGGAATGTGACAAACCCCGATCCCAGGCAGAGACTACAAGAACAACACAGCCCATTCCTCCTGTTTCTGAGTAAAATGCATTTCTAGCCGCACCCATAGACATCTCTGTCAACAATACACAGTGGGGTAAGTGAGGGATCAAGAACCCAGAACATCTCTATTTATTTGCAGCAAGCTGGTCTGCATTCTGTAGTGAGTCCTTGAATTATTTAGTGCTGGTGGAAAAACTTCTAAATCCTTTGACAGTTTCTGGTGTTTTGTAATCCTGGAAATGTTTTTCAAGTAAACAGCAATAGTGAAGTCCCTTTTCTGGCTTGTATTAATGATTTTGATATGCAAACTATTCTGTGTTCTCTGCCCTTGCTCGTTTTTCATGTAGGCATAATTTTTAGGCTTCAGTGTTAACATCCAAGATTAATGGGTCTGTTCCTACTTCCAAGAGTATTGTTTCAGCTGCCTGCATAGCGAGGCAAAATCACCACACTGATGTATGAATAGCTCACCTCAGAGAGTTTATGGTTATGGACATTAAAATATTATTGACTATTTCTAATGGAAACTTTCATTTTAGAGAAACATCATTCTGAACCATGCTGTGGCAGTCTTCATACTTCTCAGCTCGTGTCATAGGTAAAACTCTGCGTAGACCTCTTTGATTTGCTGTTAATTTATAGCCTGGCCTGTTTATTTCCCTCCACAATTTCTGTCCTTCTAGGACTTATCTGCATCTAATTACATGTTGCACCAGTGTCAACAAATTGCAGTCAGGGACGCGGATCTCACCACACAAGGCCTGATACAAACTCCAAAGCAAGAAGTTTCTGTCCAGTCCTACCAGCACAGCTGACACAGTGCTTATCTCTGTCCTGTCTTTCTTGTTCTTACATCTCCCCATCCTTCTCACCCTGTTCCATCAAGCCTCTTCTGCTTTCTCTCTGTGACCTACCTCCTGCTCACTCTCTCTAGGCTGTGGCACACTTTCTTCCCCACCAGCACATTTAATTGCAGTGTTCCATTTCATTATTAACTTGTCACCACCTTTATCAAGTCACCTTTCCTAGCTCAGGCCTAGCCACAAATATTTCCTGCATAGCTTGTCATCAATTTTCCACATTAAGGCTTGTCTAAAGCCACATGCAAAAGGGTCTATGAAAAATAATGACTCTAGTGCTGTATTTATTTCTGAATAAAAACCAGCATTGGTGAATAGCTTCTGTACAGGCAGAGACTGTGTGTCCAGTTCCTGCAGGCTCATTGCACAGAAATCTGTCTATGTATCAGTCAAACAAAGCCTTCCAATCGTGAAGACTTTAGGGATCTCTAGGCAGTGGTCTTTACACGCATGTGGGGATCCACCCCAAGATCATTGAGGTCAACAGACATCTTCCTACTAATTCTGGTTAGCCTTGGATCAGATTCTTGTTGTGCATAGTAGCTTAATTAAACAAATTAACAACTACATGGTACTGCAGGTGGGCAGGCATCAAGCATGCTTAATGTGGTATCCTGCTGCCTCCAGAGTGCAGGGTGGAGCGCTGTCAGCCAGATTTAGCCTCCCCAGATGTGTGGCCAGGGAAATGCACAAGGTTTCTACAGACTTTCAGCCACAGAACCTTTTATTTCCATGTTGCAACCCTAAATTTCTAGCTTGTGGCACTGAAGTAATTTTCAAAGTATGGTTTAGATTACTTTAAGTGCATTTTACACATGGGTAAACTCAAGCAAGGCAGAGGACAAGTGGCAGATGGTCACTGACAAAGACAGGAATGGAATGGAGAATTTCCTTGTCCCAGGACATGGCTTTAACAGACTTTGTCCCAGGATTGTGAGATTTAACTACTTACAATTCATGAGGCTTCAGCAGTGCTGAAGAGGAAAAAAAAGCAGCTGTCATTGTTCATAGTATTTCCTGGCAAAGACTGGCTTCCATAGGCAAAACTATTTCAGCTTCTTAAGTATGCAATTTGGAGCTTAATCTGTTCACTTTCCTACCAGTTTTATTCCTTTTGAACTTGGCTGCACCATGTGCACTGCTCATTTACAACTCCAGGGGGGAAGAACAAGTCTCCAAAGGAACCCGTCAGAACACCTTTGAAACAGGCACAGTGTATCTGTAACCTTGGTAAAAATAACTATAATGATAATGGATAATTATAAACCATGTAACTGGCAAAACAACACACTGCATTTCAGAGGATGAATTGCTTTACCCCGTCCAGTAACCCACTTTACAATGCAGTAATGGATCTACATTTGGAGGGTTGTGCAATGAAATGGAGCCTTTGGCAAGCTGGAATCACACTGGAAGTGAGGCAACATCTTTGTGGGATTTTTTATATTCATATTTGAAAATCTGGAACTTATCCCTTTTGACATAAAGAGACTGTCCCTGCTTGGAATGATTAAACTCTAGAACAGATTATGAAATAATAAAGGCAGTATTATGATGCAGCAGTACAACAGTGCAGTTACCCTTCACTTTACTGTTCAAGTACGGTATTTCTGAAAAGCTTTTTGCACTCCAGGGGAACTACTGATTATAAATTATAAAAAAGGAATAGAATATCATTCATGTATGAAAGAAAAAAAAAGAGTTTTGAGACCCTTATTTAGATAAAGAACTTACTGAAGCAGCTAAAAATATGGAGAAATGAGGTGAACACAGGGCCTGATCCAGAGTCCCCTGAACTCAGCAGAAGCACTGCAGGGGGTGTTCATTAGGTGTCAGAGTCATATATGTCATCCTGAATTCCAATTCACAAAATGCAGATAAAGAATGTTATTGTATATGAGTAAGGATAAAGTCTAATTGCAGAATCTAGGCATTCCCTGTGGATAAAATGAGCAGATTTTTCTCCAGCAGGTATACTTTCTCAGCAAGGATTTATTGCCAATATTTATGTGAGAGTTTGTAGTCCCCAAAGCACAAAAATGCTGGGAAACAAAAAGGAAAAAAAAATGTATCCAAAGAGAAGACCCAAATGTTTCCAAGTAATTTCCATAAATAAAAATCTGATGCAAGCACATTATCATTTCACTTTTCAGCATTGATTTGCTTCCTCAGGATTTCAGAGTGTGCATCGAGAATGTTTCCCTCAGCAAACACTAGAAATATGCCCAAGGTATTGTAGCAACTATCAAATATCGAATGAGCAGAGACCTAGTAGATGCCCATTGGTATTAACCAGTGAGAAAATGCGCTTTGCTGTGTTGCTGCAGGTCAGAGTATCAAGCAAGTGATGCCAAACCTCTCCTCCTGTTGTTAGCAGGCAAATAAGGATGTTCAGGTGGAGCGTATTTCTCCAGTGACTCTTCCCATAGACACTGAAAGCTCTGAAACAAATATTTGAGAATGGGACAGCAGAAGGGGTGCTTGAGAATGGTCCAAGTCCTAACTCATGTAACAAAACCAACCTTTTATGTGTTCCAGCATTAACCTGTTTTAAGTATTCTCTCATCAGTAAAGCAAGATAACAAAAGCTTCTCTCTGGGGAGTAATACCAGGAAGGAAATTATGCATGCAGATTCGCCAGCAAGAATAACAGTTTCAGGCTGTAAATATACACACTGATACTACTGTTTTGTTGCTATTTTCGGCAGCGCCTGTAGCCTCAGGGGTTAGAGTAAGGAAGTAGCTGCTATTGCTGCTGTTTACGCATCAGCTTTAAAGGTCTGATTTGGACTCATGCTCTTTGGCCCATCTGGAGGTGATTTCTGCAAATAGCAGTTTTTTCTCTGAGCCAGTCCAATCCATCACCGAGAGTCACACCATGTGACACTGTGGTGCTTCGGGTATCTGCTCTCACATCAGATATAAACCCACCTTAATTCACTAGAGAACTCTCTTCCATATTGTTTGCACTTTTACTTGTCTTCAGTTCATGCCTAGGACAAGTAACTGCATTTCATGTATCTAAACATTCCCCACAGTTTGGTCTGCCTAAGATACTTCAGGCTCTAAACTCTTGCCTAGTCCTGCTGTTTAAAGTTTTTGTATTTTGTTCTGGAGATCACTTATATCTTGATGTGTTAAGTGAAGTATATCAGTTAATCACTTCTCAGGAGTACTACTAGGCTTAATTAATGTTTGTAGAACACTACTGAGATTCTCAAGAGAAGCAGCTACAGAAGTGCAAAGGATTATAATTAACTTAAAATTACCTCTTTTTTTAGTAAATGGCTAACACTTAAACTGAGATTCTCCAAGTATAACTAATTTATTTGATTCTTAGACCAAAAACTGTGTTTCCATTTACTACTACCACTGTATGATGCATTTTGATTTTTATTGTCCTTTGATGTCCTCTGATGTATCCAGACACATAAAATAGCTTGCTTTAGTTCAGGAAACACTGTCCAACGTATGTAAGTCAGGTTAAAATCAAACAAATCACCAAGATAACTAAATTAACAAACTCAAAGACAGTCCACATCACCATTTGCCTTTAATATATTAAATAATTCAACCATAAAGCCTTTAATTACTATTATGGAATAATTTCCATATTTATTTATAATATAACTAAATTAATAACTAAATTAATAAACTCAATTAATAAATTAAATTAATAAACTCAAGATAACTAAATTAATAAACTCAAAGACAGTCCACATCACCATTTTCCTTTAATATATTAAGTAATTCAACCATAAAGCCTTTAATTACTATTATGGAATAATTTCCATATTTATTTATAAGGCATCTCATTTACATAAATAGTCATTATCTGGAAATAAACCCAGATCATTAGAATTCAGCAAACTGACAAGCCAGATTGAGATCAGTCAAGATGTATGAAAGAGATTTGCTCCCTGCTTGAAACTCTTCTGAGAGGAAAATCTCTGCTCCTGAACAAGCTTAAACAGGACACCAGTTTGGAAACAAGCAGTACTTCATCCACATGACCTCACTGAAACAGAACAGTTATTTTGTAAGGTGAGAAAACATTGGGTCACTCTTCTCAACTCTCATGGAGGGTTTCCAAGAAAATGCATTTGACACATCTGCACTGAAAATGTGACCCAGATTATAGCTGACGTTCTTGTAACGCAGCTTTTCTCTGAAACGGCAGCATTTCAAAATGTTTTCGGAATACTTCCTTCTTTCAGAATACTTTCTATGCTTTCAGGACTTTCAGTACTTCCAAAATTCTGCATCTAGTCAGAAAACAGAAACGCTGAAAAGAGAAAGAAGAAAGAAATACCACTTCCACATTTCTAATTGCAAGCTGGATTCATCAACTCCTCTGCTATCAGCTAGAGTCCCAGGTACTGACAAAAAGGATACATCTCAGGCCCTTCTGACAGTGCTGTTGCCATTGAAGATCCAGAGCATTCATTATTAGAAATCTTCCAAGTAGAAATAAACTCACCAGTTTTAAAAAAGCTACAAAACATATTCAAATAAATACTGTGATTGCCCTGCTCAGTCAGACCTGTGCCTCTCCTTTGGCAGGGTAAAATACTTGTTTGAAGCGTAAGTGTAAGCTCACCAGAGTAAGGTGATACACCTCAATCTGCTCTGTTTGGATGACTTTCTTAGTAATTCCTAGAGAATGGAGGTTGGCTCAAGCACTGAGTCATAAGGGTTTCATCTCAGTATATTTTTAGTATCTGTTATTTTATCTCGGGTAGTTTTAAATCTGTATCACTGCCCAACTCCTCTCCTAATTATCTGAAATTATTTGCTTCTGTAACTGCTTCGGAATGTCCCCTCATACTACTACAAATACTGGTCTTTTTATACTCATCTCTCAATTCAGTTAGGTTAGTACCTGTTCAAAACTTGAGCAACTGCTGAGAAACAGAGGCAAAACAAATTCACAATGTTAAATCTCACCAGTGAGTCACTGTGAACATAGGTCAGATCAAGTAACCAAGTTTGAATTTGACCCATAAGGACAGCACAAAACTATCTTAATAAACAGCAATTTTTAAAAAATCACAGTCTGACTCAATACAAAAAAGAATACTTCCAGGGTAAATAACGGGATTGGAGGAAATGTCCTTGGCAAGTCAATTTGTTCCATGCTGCTGATGGTTCCTGTTAGTGACAAGCATTTTTTTCAAGAAGGAAACAATGGAAAACAGATGCAAAAGCATTTACCAGCAGGCCAGGCAAAGGCAGCTTTTCCAAAATGTCAAGTGTGCAGACTAGAGTCAATTTAAGAGAGAATTAATTATTTCAACTGAATTAATTTGACTACAATGAAGCCCTGTTAAGACATCTCATCCATCTTGCTTCCTACTGTGCTACCCCTTACAGTCTGAGTCTAAATACTGACCTCTATTTGCAAACACTTCAGCTGAAAAATCCCTTATCCAGCCATAGGACCAATGTGTTGCTTTAAAAACCTATTTACTGTACCCCTTCCAGGAAATCACCCACAGAATTGTGCTTACCTCTTCCACGTTCCCAGCTCATATGAATTTAAGCCCTGGGTTCTACTTTTTCCTCATTCAGCTTCATACTTCTTGTACTTCACCACTACTGTGGTGGTTTCCCAGATGCTTCAGGTGATTTCCATCACTGCATTCATCAGACCCATCTGATGCAAATCTGCCCTTTGTATAAAGTCCCTCGCCATCTTCATTTCCAACAGCTTTTCTCTTTTGTTTCATGCATTGTTTTGTCATTGCTTGCCTTTGGAGAAAGGAAGGTGACTTAATTTTAGGTCTAGAACTCTCATATGGAAGCTTATTTGCTCAAAAGAATATCAATGTTTACTTCCCCTGGAACCAACAATCCCAGAGTGCTTCATTTCCTTTCAGGACATGGGACTTAACATTGTAATACAACAGATTATCACCCATATAAAGACAACCCAAGGAATCACTGTGTCCTCTATTTGCATTTTCCAGATCAACACAGATTTGTAATGCTATCAAGAATTTACAAGTGGCAATAATGGTTGTTTAGAGTTCTTTTTCCTTGATAGTATTATATGAAATGTGGCAAACACCAGCACTGTCACTCCGAAACCTTTTGTTTCCCATAGGAATATCTACAACCATGCTATATATCTATATCTATACCAGTGACAGGCCAAAGCTATCACTTTTGGTTTCCAGTTTCAACGTGGGCAGAGGAACCATTCCAGACCCATCCCTTTCTGTCACTATGAAAAACCTGCAGCAAAACCTCCATGCTAGCATTTATGTAAATTCCTTTATTTCTGCTACTTCATGGAGGAAAAAGAACTCCTTTTTACTGAGGAATAAACTTCACTACCCTGGGTCTTGCATGTCAACTTAAATGCACCAGTGTAAAATTCAGTCTCATTAAAGTAGCTCAAAGCCCTGAAATGGTTTGAATGCTGTTTTAACACTTGCATATAGTAATTCATATTAAATTTATATTTTATAGGAGCTCATAGTGAATATAAATGAATTAAAAGAGCTGAAGTGCGACAAGAAAAGTAGTGGAAGTGAATTTTAAATTAGCAGTTAAGAACTCTCTCCTGTAGCATATTCAGGTGCTCAGAGGCATACAGTTAGTTGGGATGTACCACTCCTTATCTCATGGTGTACTAGAAACAACATGCAAAATGCAAACATGTTGAGGCCAAACTAACATCTTCACTCTGCCTATTATCCAAAGGGATGGGGACTGAAGCTGGTGAAGAATTTCACCACAGAAATGCAACCCAAGGGATGCTAATTCACTTCTTAAATGTTTTTTAAACCAAAGACTACAGCTAGCATCAAGCACAGCATCTAACTCTTGTTCAGTTGCTGTAACATGAAAGCATTGCATGAACCTCCTCTCCAGCAACAGTCCCAGTCCAAAAGGCAGGTCAATCTGGAAAGGATCCTGTGGAAGGTCCAACAATTTATTAATGACACTTGATCTTTAGAGAGCTGCAGTAATGTAGTATTTCTTACATGACTTTGAGCCCTGTTGTGTTCTTGTCGTGCGAGGGGAATGACTAATGTACATATGGAAAAATTTAAGGGAGTTCTTAGAAACCATAATATTTTGCTTGATCGTTCATAACCGAATACATAAAGAACTATCCACTGTATCACTGTTGCACAGCTTGTATTAGGTCTCCATAGTTACACTTGGCATAACAAGTACAAAAACGAAGTGTCTTTACAAGGCTGATAAGCAGGCAGGAAGCAAAAGAACATCTGCTACAGCTTTAGATGGTTTTGCCGTCAGCAACTGCTGAAAAACTTCAGGC
This sequence comes from Melopsittacus undulatus, assembly GCF_012275295.1. NCBI lineage: Eukaryota > Metazoa > Chordata > Aves > Psittaciformes > Psittaculidae > Melopsittacus > Melopsittacus undulatus. Next base: position 2,486,690 of record NC_047535.1, on the reverse strand, counting down.
TCTGCATTCCATGTACTGCTTGCTTGGCCTTTGACACTAGCAGCTGTTGAACAGGAGATGTAAAATGTTATACCTACAGAAAAGGAGGTGCTGCATTTTCTAGTATTGGGGTATTTAATGTTTTTTTTCCTTTCTGTTTTCTGATCTAGAAAATGCTGGATAACAGACCCTGCAGATGGAGTTATCTGCTGAAGGTCAACCACTTCCTATTTCACAATTATTTTTTTCTAATGTTCTGTTTTCCTTTCCAAAGCTGCTTTGTCTTGTTTTGTTTTGCTTTGTTCTCTTTTAAACACCAAAAACAATTGCACTATATACTGAATAGTAATTATAATCATTGTAAGGAAACCATGTGCTTCCCTGAATCAGGGCTGAGGCTTCCAGTCCAGGCAATCTATCTTCTTGTAGCATAACAGCATTTCTATAGCAAGGACAGCCACAGAACAAGTTATACAAAATAAATATCAAACAATTTAGAGCAAACTATTTTGCTGTTTAAAGAAAGAGCTGTTGAACATGATGTTTTAGAAACGAGCTCAACTATGAAGTGCAGGTTCACTGCTTGTGTGTGTGAAGAAAATCTCTGCTCCAGCTAGTTGAGCAGTTCTCCACCTACATACTATTTATATTTGCATAGAAAACTACTAACAGAGAACAACTGACAGCAGCATATTTCTTAGAGTACTAAGGCCCATATACTGTAAATGCATCTTTACGTACTTCCTCTGAGATTGTAAGTTTGCCTAGGAAATTACAACACTTGTGATGAAATCGAAGCGGATTTATCCTTATATGGTAGATCTTTTGGGTCTAACACAATGAAACGAAAATGGGTTTCAGATAACAGTGAGAAAGATGAAGACACTACTCTAGAATTATAAAAGTGTGACTGAGAAGATAATTTTGCCCAGAAATTCTGTGTTTTGTGCTTTGGAGTTGTATGCAGTTTTTTGTACATTCCAGTATACACACACAGTAGTGAGACAAAATGACCTTTGAAGGTCCCTTCCAACCCAAACTATTCTATAATTCTGTTCTATGATGCTATTCATAACTAATCATAACCGAGAATGTCTTTTAAACCTGCTGGACTTCGTGATCAATCCAAGCTCCATAAAGCGTGCTGTGTTCCAAACATCGTGCACATCTTGCTCACTGCACTGCTGGCTACTGAGAAAAATCTTGTCCCAGAAGGTTTGCTCAAGCTCACGAAACACATTTTTAACAACCCAAAGGTGTGCTTACTCACAGAGCTGACAGTACAGCCTCTCTGACAGCAGCTTTCCAGAGAAAGGAGCAGGAAAGAGGCAATGGGTGATGAGATTATCCCCCACGGAAGGAGATTCCTGCTTGGAATATCAACACATCTTTCCAGTCTCTCTCATTGTGACTGTTTGTGCTTTTATCAGATTTTCAGTTTGCTTCTTCAGCTACAGGACCAGATGGCTCCCATGCACAATGCACTGAATCATGGCAAGGCTTGAGGTATTTGTTATGTGCAACAGCAGACACATGCGCTGGACCAGGTTAAACTCTTTTACAGTTAGCAGATGGTGCATACTGCATATGGATGGTACTACAGCAGGTAGCTATATATACATACAGTCAGAATATGGAAGTATCTTTCCTTCTTGCAGGTTGTCAGGAAAATGACTGTCATACCTTCAACACAAGAACTACAGGCAGTGCAGTAACACATGGCACAGGACAGATGCTAGGCACTTCCCGTGATGCACAATGCCTGATGGCAAGGAATCCTGGTGGGCCAAGGACAGGAGGCTCTTGTTCCCCCTCTGATTTCCCCTTACAGCTTTAGATTAAACTGGTGCTGACAGCTTGCCCAGTGTCCATTTGCCCAGCCAATAGCTGTGGGCAGTACTTCTGGCCATGAAGCACCTCCTGAGAAAGGAGATAACCTCCCTGTTTGAGAGCATCTTTGCCTCTGGCATTTTTTAAATAGAAAACAACCCTGATTTTCTCCTCACTTGCCTCACATAATCTCAAGATATAACACTCCTATGAATTTAGAGTGAATGGGAGGGGTTTGCAAATGCAACAAAAGGCTACAGGGTTTATACAGGATGTGATTTGTGCTTCAGTGACAAGACCATAAAAATCACCCTGTAGTCACCTCTCACTGATGCATGGCTCATTTTGGAGCACTGACACTGGAATACCGAAAGATACTTTTTAGACACCCAGGAGATGCCTGTTTCAGAGAATTCCAGGCTGCTGTGCTGGGACTGATCACAAGGAACAAATCCCAAAGCAGTTGAGGGATGTCCCAAATATCACAACTCGATACGATGTGTGTGCTCTGGGTTGCATAATGAAGGAACAGCCCAAGCAGCTGGCCCCTTCCCAATGGCCACACTCCACCCCAGATATTTTCTGGGATGAGAAAATTATCCTTTGGCTATTTTTCAGCCTGCTTTTCTTAGCATGTATTTGACACGTCCTCTGCGTTGAGAACGACAGGACACCTCGTGAGCGGGTGCTGTGCTGGCCTTTGCAAGCAGGCGCGAGAGCTGGCAAGCAGCAGAAACCCATCAGGAACTGGAACCGTGACCAGGAATGTCAAAACTGCAGCCTGTGCAGCGTGGCTGTGATGAAGGTTAATGTGTGTTGCCACCACCTTTGAGGTCAGCACTGGGCTCACTTTAGCAGTCCCAGAAATAGATGTTCAAGTTTGACTGAGAAGAGGGTTTGGCTCTGATAGATCTTGTTTAGCATTCCCAGGAGAGGAAGGCAGATTCTTTCCTTTTTTCTCTTCCTGCCTCTAACCTTGAGTTGGTTTCTGTGGGAAACATTAGTGGCATTTGCCAAAAGAGCTGCCACGGTGAGCCAGATGTCCTGCTGCGTCACAGAAGCCATACATACATGTTTCTTCAACCTGCAAACCCAGACCTAATTCCAGCAAAGATGGAATTCCTCACTGGCAAAACTAGGGAAAAAGCCCAAACAAACCCCGAGTCGAATTGCTTGAAAACAGTAGGACACCTAGTGGATTTATAGGGAATATCTTTAGCATTATGAGCAACATTTTGCTATTGGCAGAACCAACCATGAATATATTTATAGAGGAATCATTGAAATATCAGGGTTTCTATTTAATAAATTGATCTTGTTATAATTGGTACAGCCTCCAGATTGCCTGAAGGACTTATTGCACCCTATGAAAAAACAATGAGTATTGTCTGAATGACTTGAAAACAAATGATTCTGGGGAACTGAATGGATCCCAATGTCTGGGAACAGGACAAAGGGTATTCTGCCAGATCAAAGCCATTCCAGTTGTTCCATCTGACAGCTGTTTAATGATCTTAATGAGCAAAGTTTTATAGTCTCAGCCTGACTCCCTGGAGGATTGTACAGCTTCACATCGAGCATCACCATGCTGAGCACAGCCAGCCCCTCCGCTGGATATCTGAGAAATGAATGAATTGGCCTCAGAATTCAGACTGCCTTCTTCATTCCCCAGGGCTGATCTTCTGGATTCAAATTAGAAGATGATGGGATGAGCAATGCTTGCACTGCTGTTGTTGACATTGTATTTGTCTGGTGGTGATACCAACATCAAGCAGATTTTGACCCTAGACTGGAAATAAAACCCTGTGTCAGGGTGTGGTAAAAGGAAGAAGATTTTGAGCCATGTCTCAGAAATTATGTATCTTGGCCAGCACTTATCCTGGAACTGCCAGTATTATCTTGATAATATGTCTCTGGAGGCAGCAGATGCAGACAAGGAGATGTGTGTTGAGTCCAAAATGGATGCAGGAAACTGATGACTTCATTTTGACAGTCATCGCAAGAATCACCAAGTCATCAAGTCTGTTATATTCGATTCCTGTTCCCAAAGCTTGCTGAAAACTTCCCTTCCTTTCTGCTGACCATAATAGTGTCCTACAGAAAAAATGTCTCCAGAGGATAGTTAATTTTGCTGGAGCTGCTCCCCTCCCACTCTTCCTTCAGTGCTGCAGAGATCCCTAGAGAACAGAAAACTGGGATGAGATTTGATTTTGGATAGGTCCCCATTCAGAGCCAGGTCCTTTTTGATTCCAACTCCAGGGTTAGGAAAGAAAAGGTTGATAGAGAAAATCAGTTTAATTGGGTCCATTCCTTCTTACACATTCTTTTCTTTTTAGAGCTGTAGAAAAATAATATAGTGGATGCTGGAATCCAAGTGAGTTATCAACAGAAAAATTCCTATCGACTCTGTGCATTTGCATTACTCTTACCTCTGGCTAGAATTACCTGACAAGAAAAACTCCCTGTACACCACAGACCTTTTAATTTGGTTCAGGGTTTGGGCTTTTTTCATATCAGCAGATGGATTTTATATCTGAAGGGGTTTTTCTTCTGAGTGACATGTCAAACTGGGGGTAGCGAGTGCTCTGCTTTTCTCCAATTTAGCAGCTGGATTGGAAAGCTTGAATTATCTCTGCATAATTGCAATGATTCATGGATTGTTAGAAAATTGCAAAGTATTGATTGGATTTCCCCCTGAGGATATATTTCTCCTTTGATAAAGTAGGTTCTGGGGCTTCACATTTGTCCTTTCTGCCTTCTGCCCCTGGGGAAGCCAGTGGCTCCTTTCATCTGGGAAACAGGAATTTGGGTCAATGGCCACTCAAGGACAATTTTGAGTTATTGTGATTGCCATTTCCTAATCTTTCCCTGAGTTTCGAAAGGTGATGGGCTTTACAAAGGGTGAACAGGGATTTCAGAGCCAGAAAAGCAGGAGCCAGCAGCAAATACTGCCCAACTCTGGTTTACGTGCTTCTGTTTCTGTATCAGATACCACTGGTGTGTTCTGGAAAGAGACATTGACCTTGTTGTGGGAATGCTACAGCCATCAAGGATGGTGGCACATTTCCCCCTTTATTAGGCTGGGATTTCCCTTGGGGTCTCAGGAGTTGGTGGCAGGAGAGAAAGGGGAGAATAAAGTGAGAATCAGGGATGGGGAGAGCCTGATGCACAGCCCCTGGGGCTGAGCAGCGCGTTGCTGATAGCCCTGACACACATCTGCACACTAATGGTGCTGCTGAGGCAGAAACTGGGACCTTCTTGGCAGCTGCTCCAGAACAGCCCCATAAATATGCAGTTATGAGTGTGACCTCTGCTTCTTTTCTTCGCTAAATTGAACATCCAAGGACCAGCTGAGTATCATTCCTTCTGTATGCTCCAGTTGCTTGGAATGTGCTGCCTCCATGAATAGCTGTCTAAGTGCAAACTGAGGAATTACAAGAGAGCGCTAATTCAAGGTTTGCAATGAATTTAGTGTTCCTGCAAGGATGACACTAATGGCAATTAATGCAGCAGAAATGCCAGTGCTGAATGATGGTTCTCACATTAAAAGCTGCCAGTCGAAGAGCACACAGCCCTCTGTTATTTCAGGCCTGACCTCTGCTTTTGGTCATGTCTCATACACATGGCAGGTGTCCCAGACCATCCCATAATCACAGCAGCACACACCAGGAGAAGACACAAAGAAAGAGCAGAGCTGCCAAAATCAGTCTGCACTGACAGTGACATTTCCTGATGGTTTGCATATTCTCATCTGGGGCTTGCTAGAACAGGAGCAAAATTAACCTAGGACTGAGCAGAATATAAAACTTTATAGAATCACAGAGTGGCTTAGGTTGGAAGGGACGTTAAAGCTCATCCAGCTCCAACCCCTGCCACGGGCAGGGACCCCTTCCACTGGAGCAGCTGCTCCAAGCCCTGTGTCCAACCTGGCCTTGAACACTGCCAGGGATGGGGCAGCCACAGCTTCTCTGGGCACCCTGTGCCAGCACAGGGAAGAGCTTCTTAATATCTCATCTAAATCTCCCCTCTTTCAGCTTAAAGCCATTCCCCTTGTCCTGTCCCTACATATCCTTGTAAAAAGCCCCTCTTCAGATTTCTATTAGGCCCCTTTATGTACTGGAAGCCTGTTAAAAGCTCCCTGCTAGCTCAACACTACCTGCGTGTCCTGCTGCCTGTTGATTCTTGTTTAGATGCAAAACTCTTTCTGCTGTTTCAGTTTTCACCATGAAGAACCTGATTATAAACAATCAAATGTGTTCAAACAGGCTTAGCTAGAAATAACCCCTGCTGCTGCTGCTGCTCATCTGTGTGCCAATCTGCAGAAATATTTTGTTATGATGTATGCTTGGTAAAAATGTCTCTGCTGGGTAATGTCTTAAGTCCAACAAGTGTTAGTGCTACAGCAATGTAGGGGTCTTGGTTTTTAGCTCAGCCAGAAAAGCCTCTGTCCTCACTTCATGCCCTAAAGTCTTGCATAGGACAACCCAGTTCCAGATGAAGAACAATTTGGTGCAAGAGGAAGTAACACTTACACACATGAAAAGTATGAATAACGGGGGTTTTCAAGCTCACAAAAAAGTCCAGCCCACAAAGGGGTGAAGAGCTCTTACAGAAAAATGACCAAAAATACTTTGCTTGGGTTATTTTAATATTTTCTAGCACCAACAGCAATTCTGGAGGATGAAACCAGGCCTCAGAAACATCAAGTGAAAATGAACAGCTTTTAACAACAAAGCTCAATGGAGAACTGTATGTGGGATGCGAGATGGACAACTTAACTACAGAGTTAGAAATACACCCCAGCCTCCACACATACAATGTCCATTATCAATTTTAATGCCCTACTCAATGCAGAAGGATTGAGAAGGGGAACAGGAACAGGATGAGCTTTTTCAGACCCAAGATTTTGGGTGTTCTGGGTTCATCTGGGGATAAAAAGAATGAACCCAAAGATGACTCAGACTCCTACACATCTCTCTGCTACACTAGGAGGTTTGTGCTCCTGCAAAGTCTGGCCTTGCATTGACCCTAGGGAACTGGCACATGCAGTTATTCCCATGGGACACGTGGGACAGGGTCCTGGGGGTGCGAAGCTATGAATGGTCAGTGGGTTTTGTGCACCTACAAGAAGCTGAAGGTGCACAATCTGCCTGGGCACACCAGAGGCTGGTGGCAGGACATGAGCCTAGACCCTGATGCTCCAACCTCACCTGTGTGCTCCTGGTGACACTGTGTTCCTGTGCTATAACACACTGTGACATCACATGTCTTCTAGTGCTTTGTTTTCCCTGCTCAGAAGCTCTGAGGCAGTGTGAACTATGTATTTCTAAGCGCAGAGGATCATGTTATAGCCTGTTATTGCTCTGGCAGATGGTAACTGATGCACAGTGCTGCTGCTGGAGCTCGGGGGTTACTTTCCATGCACAGGAATGATACAACAGACACTGACTGCAGAGATGGTGAATGTACTGCTGCTGCTAACAGCAAGGTGGTGGAAAAAGAGCCGTTTTATGGGCTTTGGTTTAATCATCTGGACACAAGTGCTATTTTTATCCTCTTCTATTTAGGTCTCTAACCTGTGCCAAGGGAAGCTGATGACAAAGCTGGTGTCTCCCACAGCACAGGGGCAGATGAGGAGAACTGCCTCTGGGGAAGGGAGAATGGGGGTGGCAGCAGTGTGATGGTGGGGAGGGGGCCTGCACTTGTAGCCCGTTTGCACCTTATGAGCTGGAGAATCCCAGGTTGGAAGGGACCTCAAGAATCACCTGGTCCGTTTTGTTAGGCAAAGCCTGACCTAGACTAGATGTGCAGCCAGACCTTAAAAGTACCCAGCATTGTGGAAATTACCACTTACCCGAGGAGATTATTCCAAAGGCTGATCCTTCTCATTGTGAAAACTGCTCAATGGCATCTCCGACACCTCCACCACGAGCTCCGCACACCCTCTCAGCCCAGTTCCCAGGATGGATCTGTCTGACTGGGAAGCTTCCCACCAACCTGCCCAAGCTCACTGTGGCTGTGGGCAGCTGGGTAGAACCATCACTGATCTGTGCAGGTGGAAGGGCACCCGTGTTGTGGCTGGGGATAGGGCTGGTGGGAGCAAAGTAAAAGCAGAGGCGAGGGGTGATTTCCGTACCTGTGGTGGCAGAAACCTGGGAGCGTGTCCGGTCGTAATTAGCGCAGAAGACTCCAAAACCAGACGGACGAAAAGGATTAGGTTCCACCGAGATTTGAACTCGGATCGCTGGATTCAGAGTCCAGAGTGCTAACCATTACACCATGGAACCGCTCTGCCACCACCTCCTCCGGGCCGCCACTAATCCCTTGGCAGGGGCTCTGCCGCAGCCAGCGCACCCATGGGGCCGTGACCCCCAGGGGACGGGGTCCTTTAGGGTCCGCAACCCCACCGGAGCCTGCCCGGGGCTCCGGTACCCCCGGTGCGGGCCCTTTAAACCGGGGTGGGCGGGACAGCAGCTCTAACCCCTCCCTTCCTCCCTCCCTCCCCCGGAAGCAGTTTTGTACCGGAGCCTCCCCGTCCCGGAAGCACCTGCCGGGGGGCGGGCAGAGCGCGGGGGGCGGAAGCGTTGCGGCGGCTGCAGGAGGGTCTGTCTCCCGGTCCGCACCATGGGCACCCGCGATGATGAGTACGATTATCTGTTCAAAGGTAACGGCAGCTCCGTCCCGGTGCAGCCGGAGGGGTCACCTTCCGTTGGGGGCCCGGCCTCCTCACGGCTTGACCTTCCCTGCGGTGTGGGTGGGGTTGGGAGCTCCCCCGCCGCTTCAGCCGGTTCCTACGGGGAACGGGTCCCGGTTGCTGCTTGCTGAGGCCGTGGAAAGGCCCCTGGCAGCTCTCGCCACAGCGAGGAGGGGCTGCGCTTCCGCGGCCGTCAGCGGGCACTGATCGGGTGTCCGCGGGGAGCCGCTGGGCCCGGCAGTGTCAGATCGGGGCAGGTTTTCCTCGCCCTGATCTGCCTTGTCCAGGGCTCTGTGTTGTGACAGAGGCGATGCCAGCCTGCTGGGGTGGCGAGCACAGCGTTTGTGAGGGGGCAGAAGGACTAATTCCATCTCTAGCTATTCAACGGGGCTGTAAAGTGAGTTATGGACGCAGCGTTGGTAGATGATGCAGCTAATTTATTAACGTAGCGTTATTCACTGCTTGCTGTATTCCAAGCCCTTTGCGAGGGGGGGATGTAACTGCTGTTTCACACCCAGCAATGCTGCGTCCTGTCCTGGGTGCCCAGCAGAGAGGGGCAGGAATTCCTTATTTTCCAGGACTGATGCTCCTCCAGCCTGCATCCAGCTGGGTTAAAGTGTTGCAGGTTGTAGTTAACTACTCAGGTCTGGCTCCCTGCAGAGTAAAGTGCCAGGCTGCCGTGCTGGTTCCTAAAGCATGCTGTGAAATGTGTATGGAACAGCAGCTGTGTTGAAGTTGACTATCCAGTTTTGGAAACCCTACTGCAAAAGCAAGCAAATTATTGCTAAAAAAGGTGGTTTATTGTGGTGTGGTTATATGTTTGAATTTAGGACCTTAGGAGTAGTGCTCATTACATTGCAGTAGTGAGAGACTCTGTGGTTGTCATTGTGCAAACAACAGAAAACATCTGTGGGGTTTTTTTCCATACTTCAACTCCTGTAATAACTTTGAGGAATTAATTGTTTCCTTTTGCCTCTTTCATCCAATTGCCATGTGGAAGGTGGTGTTATTCCTAACAATAAATCAGTCATCCGTACGGCTGTTAAAATCAAATCAGGAAGTACCACAGGCCAAGCTTTTCGGCTTGCAGCATTGGCAGCGGCCTTCCTGACCACTGGTTTACTCACATTGAGCAATCTTATTGTAGGTACTTATGAGTTATCAAAACCATTGCAGCACTTTTACTGGTTCATACCATTCTGTCAGGATGCTTATAATTAATGTTTGGCTGTCAAGGCCTGGGAATGTTGGTGATGCAGTTTGTTGGGAGAGGTCCTGGCTTTCATTAGACCTGCTTCCTTATAGAATTAGAAAATAATACAGCTGGGATCCAGTTTTATAGAAGCATTCAAAGCTAGTTTAATATATTGCCCCTTCTAAAGCTTTTTCTGCTTAAAGTAGTTTATAGAAGCCTTTGGGAGCACAGGGAATGCTGTAAAAATGGTGTTGTGAAGATGAGGGATTTGGGTTTTGCAAAGCTAAAGTAGACTGCAGGAAGTTGATGCAATGTCACATCACTGGGATTAATAGGACAGCTGAAATAACATAACTGCAAGAATAATACAAATCCTGGAAACTTTTGTAGCTTCCCAGAGGTTCTAAACAAGCTGTCAGCACTCTGGAATGCTGTTAAAATTATTGAGAGTAGGTCTCTGAAATGAATGTCCCCTCAGCCAGGCTCTGGTCACAAAGGTGAGAGGTAGGTGAGAACTCTTGGAAAAGGAAACGAGAACTCAAGGTAATGAATAATTATTAAGCTGATGTTTGAATGGGCATATCCATTTTGACCTGGATATTGTAGATTTAGAAGATGGAGAAGAGAAAATAATATTGTGATAAATAATAAGGTGACACAACTTTATAAAAATTAAACCAGTGAGTGATAAGGGCAAATAGGGGAAAAGTCTACTGTTTGTCATAATTTCCATGGATGTCTGTAATACTGCTTTTACCGAGCAGCCGGCAAAACCAAAAGGACATAAATTCCTACAGATATATATGCAAATTCTGGAGCAGTGCATTGCCATAAATACTATAAATGGGTCTGAAAGACTGTGCAAGTTTAGAGAGGAAGAAAAATGGCTGTTGGGGTGTTTCAGTGTGATGGATAGAGTGGCAGTTGTGAAGGTATTGCATGTTTCAAGATCAAAGGGCCTGCATCTAGACAGATGCAATGATTAACCTGTTGTGTTACACATAATATTTCTCAGACATCAGTTCTTGACAGTCAGATGGGATATTGGTCTATAAGGACATTAAACCCAGTGGGACAGTTCTTCTGGGTTTATGAACTCGAAGGGACATGGTAGGTTGGTGGGACTGAGTTCAGAGCCTGATTTGATTTAAAGTAACTGGGTGATATTTTCTAGTCTAGCTGTCCGTTACTACTCTCGAGTTGAACTGCCATGCATCTGTTTAGGTGAGAGCTCTGGTTTTGTCCTGACAGCAGCTGTGTGTCACAATCTGGCTGGTGGGTGTAAGCTGAACCCACCTTTGCTACTTGTATGATAAAATCACAGCTCCTGTTACAAAATACCCCTCTCCTGACCCTGTTGCCACACTTCAGCACGTGCTCAAGCCTAAGCCTAGCTCGTAAAAAGACAGCTCCTCATAAATTATTCTTGTCTAGCTACACGTCTTTGTATTCTTCCATGCTTTTGGGGTTTAGCTGAGAGCAGTGCCCACTGTTCCCAGCACTGCACTTGAGGAAATACAAGACCTATGAAGCCCAGTTTGAGGAAAGATAATTTTAAGGATTTTACTTTATTACTTAATAAGTTAAGCCTGGCTTAAATGCAGGAACTTTTTATACTTTTTGATTTCTATACTTTCAGTAGATGAGTAGTTATTAAAGTAACCCTCACTTTGAGAAAGTGTCTTGTGTTTTCTATAGACTAAAGCCAGAGAGGGTTATGTCTGCACCGTGACCATCTGGAACTCTGGACCTGAGATCAGACTTCTCATTTCTGAATGCAGACCTGACTTGTGCTGACATTCAGCTTACAGTTAGGGAAAGCACCAGTGTCAGCTGTTTGCTTCCTACTTTGCATCATGTTAATTTCTCCAGCTTTTCCCTTTGAGATTGAGGAAATGCTTTGAAACTGGACTTGTTGGTTTGGGATTTTGAAATCCTTTTGATGTGTTTTGTTTAGAGAAATTTGTGGGGAAAAGCGCTTGCAAGACACCTATTGGCTTTTACAATGGTAGCAAGCCTTTTGCTCTCACTTTTGTGCTATAATAAACCTCTCAGCTTGGCCATTTTACTACAGAGGTGTTTAGAGGCCCAGTTTTGTGTTATGTATAGCCTGTACAGATAACAAACAACCCCTACCCAAAGTGAATTTGAGATGCTCGTTCCCTCTATGACAAGAAAAACAGGGGAGCACATGAGAGGAGGGAGGTTAATGGTTTACCACCATCACAAGGTGCAGAACCAGGTCATCTTATTCACATTTCCTTTAAACTCCAACTGAAGTGGGCAGGAGGAGATGTCCATCAGCAGATTCTGCATGGAGATGTGTCCAGGCTCTTTATTAATATGCCTTTTAACAGCAGAGCTCAGCACAGAGACAATTGGTTTTAGGCATTTAATTCTCTAGCACTGATGTACTTGTTTTAAATTGGGTAATATATGACTTGTATAATAACTTGTACCAATGACAATACAAGCTACTGACAGTGGACTTCCTATTTTCAACCTGATTAGGTTGGAAGTACCATATTTCATGGGATAATTAAAGTATTTTCTAAAAATGTCAAGTAAGTTGGAGGTTTAACAGAAATTAGAATGGGGTGAATGAGATGGAGTGTTGGTGAAAAATTAATCATCCTTTCTTGACATAGTTATCAATGGCTTTTCAGGGAAGTTAGGAAATTGAGTTCTTATTTTGGTCTACAGAAATAAACTGGAATTACAGAAGGAAATTCAGACAGTAGCATGGACTCTTTATGCTCTTATTCTATTTCTCTCCACCAAATCCTTGTCTTAAACCTCTGGGGTGGTGAATGCTATAGTCAAATGCATAAAATTAAAGAACATGGGTCAGTTCAATACTTGCAAACATCACTAAACCAATAAGAATTACCTGCCTGGTAGTAGTCTCTCAGGGCAGGGAGATACTTTCCATGACTTTTGGGATGTGCCAATGCAAGTCTCTGCGAAGCTTCCTAAGGTGCTGCTCCTGTAAGGGAGGTGCTGGTCCAAAGCAGGTTACTGATGGAAGCTTTCAAGGCTGTGTCTTGTGGCTGAACTTGCTTAAGTATTTCCTCTGACCCTTCTTCCTCTGCTGATGTAGTGAAGGATTTTGCTGACGAGGAAGGTTAGAGCACAGCCCTGGAAGGGCTGAGTGCTGATGAGAACTGTGATCCTCCAAAAGGGCTGGGGTTCAGGATGTAAAGCTTTCTGCCTGGGGATTTATGGCAGTTTGGTAAAGTAGGCATTTGCCAACTTAAAGCTAGAAGAGTTAGGTCTGATCACAGGGAGACTGAGCCATCAAGGTGATATGGTCAGGAAAAGGTGATTCCAGATCCAGGTATACCTAGTAGAGATGCAAATATGAAAGTCTCTGTATACGTTACAGTTAGAATGATGTGTGCAGTTCTTTTCACTGTGTGAAAAAGAAACTGAAAAACTTGTAGGGTAAATGTTTTGGGAAATGGACAGTCTGTTTATAAGGAATCATTTGAGCTTATTCAGCTCGTAGAACAAAGCCCAGAGATGTGGCTGCTTTCTGTAAATACCCCAGCATTAACACCTTAGGGAGAATAAACTAATAAGCTAATGGACAGTGCTGGCACATGAACACTGCCATGAGCTGACCACTAATTTCTGCTGAAAATTAGGAGGCAGTTTCTAACCATTAGGAGTGAGTTTTTGGAAGAAAAGCCCAATAAAAGTGTGTGTGCAGGAACAATTAGCTTTAACCTGGAACTAGATAACATAATTTCCCTCGCAGAAACTGAGTGCTTGAGATAGGCTGGGACTCAGTCATCCAGGATCATTCCTACTGTGTTTCTATGCTAAGAATGTAATGCATGGGAACACTGGATAGTATAATTTATCAAAATGAGGTGGTTTGATAAGGAAAGCAAGATTAAAATTAATAATACAGTCTGAGTTAGGCTGTGATATTTGCTCAGACTGGCAGGAGACTTGGGTACCTGCTGACATTGCAAACTGTTCTTGTCCCTGTTCAAGAGGAACTGCAGTGGCCCAATTCAGTAGAGGAAATAGCTGACTCCAAAGTGGAAAGTCTAATACTTTCCCCTTTTAACTGGGGACATATTAATCTGGTGCTGGAAACCATTGAGAACATAAGCAGCATGGGATTCAGACAAGGTAAGGAAAAAAGAGGAATTAAAATAATCTATTGTTAAATATGAAATATACACTGAACAACTTAACAGGTATATGATGCTTCCTGTGGGAAAAGGAGATTATGTATGTCGGTTGCTTTTCTTGTTCAGAGAAGTTTCTGGCTGCTGTCAAGAACTAATGCTGGTGATAGCAGGACTGCAGTATGCAAAGGGAGTTGGTAACTTTTGCCTCTAAGGAACTTGTTGTTTCTAACACCTTGCAGTGAATATAAATATGATGTTGCCTAAACCTGCCAAAATAGTCTTGGAGAACTTATTTGTCAATGAGAGAGGAAAGCAGTGGCAGTTTGCCAGGTGGGGATGATGCAGTTAGATGCCTTGTCCCTGCACTAAGTTTATTACTGTTTAGCATCTTATGTGCCAGCAAAGCTGTTCAGCTGTGTGAGGGCAGCCAACAGTGCTGACCTGTCACACAGGACAGCAGAATCCTATTGGCGTTCAGCATACCTGCTTGCCACCTACCTGCACTTATGATCTTCATAAACAGAAGTGGTTAGCAGAGCCACTTGGGGGTTTATGCAACCTCTATATCTTGGCCAGCTGTGTGCTGAGTCAGCTGGCAGAGGAAGATCTTTATTGTGATGAAGTGTTCTCCACAAGGCCATGTTTGAAGTGAGCATTTGCTGCAATTCTCATTTTAGAGAGGGTGTTTAAAAGGTGCTGCTCTGCCCTTGCAGTCAGAGAACAGCCCATTTGCCAGAACTGGTCTGCATTGTTTAAACAGAAGATGCTGTTTGAAGGCTGCTGTGTGGCACAGCAGCAGATGGGAGTATTTGCAGTGCTAGACTAAAGCTCTGTGTGAAGGTTTCTCAGGTGATTGAGGACTCATTTCTCTGTTGTACCACACAGTCTTTAACACTGTGTTGCAGTGACTTAACTGCTACGTGCTGGGTGTAATGGAGCAAGTATTCCTGTTGGGTTTTTCCAGACTGGCATAGCCACAATGTGTTTTCTGTCAGCTGGGTGAGCACTTGTTTGCTTGGACTGGTGTTGATTCACTGCTGAATTCAAGTTATCAGCCTATCTTCTCAAGGATTTTACTTGTCCTTTTATTACCTTTCATTACTGGTTTGCTTACCTTATCTTTAAGGGCATGAGATCATCCTGAGAGGCTCCTGCTGGTGTGACTCAGGGTTGTGAATGTCTTTCATCCAGTGGCCTGCATCTTGGTAATGAGTTTTAAGTTGCACTTAAACTTGCATCTTTCAACTCCACATTACAGGATATTGCAGTGAGCCCTCATGATGCTTTCCTTCCTTGTAGGAGCTGGACTTTAAACCTGTCAGTCTCTCGTCAAGCACAGCTGAATCCTTCCAATTAGTTTGATTGGCAGTGGTGCTGTGATGAGTCAGACTGAAGTGGATGTGGATGGTGGCTCTAATTCTGAGGCCCAGCAATACCCTGGCAGCATTTTAGAGCAGTTCAGGCTGGCCTGAAGCAGGCAGGAGTTGCAGCAGCAGTGATGGACTGCAGAAGGGTAGAGCGCTGTGGCTAACACTGTAACCTGGCCATTGGGGTGATGGTGATCTTGTGATTTTAGGGGTTTGGTTCTTCTATTCACAAGTTTTTCTGCCCTACAGGGGAGCTTCTCTTCTGCAAAGGTGTGAAGAGAGTAAAAGGAAGGCAGAGGCTGCTGCTTGCCCTGGGTTTTGGACTTCTTCAGCAAAACAGATTGCAGTTGTGTGGTGTGGAGTTGTTTTGTCTTTTAGTTCTAGTGTTAAGATGTGAAATTCAAACAGTCCCTGACTGTTGCAGTGACAGCCGTGTATGCTCTTCCCAGAGGAGCAATGTTCTTCCATGCTGGGTGAAGGAGGCTGGAATGTCACAAAGAAAAATCAAGTCTAATGTCTGTTCAAAATGCTGGTGAATGTGGCAGCTCTGGTTCTCTAGAAATATCAAGACTTGGACAGCAGATCCATGACGGGGGTGGTGGTTTTGCCATGATTTTCCTTTGTGTTTCATTCAGGAAAATGAATGTTTATTGCAGGTGATTGTCAGTGGCTTACCTACATCTGGAATCTGATTCTTATGTCATTTTTGTCTTGTAGTTGTACTTATTGGAGACTCTGGAGTAGGCAAGAGTAACCTTCTGTCTCGGTTCACTCGCAATGAGTTTAACTTGGAAAGCAAAAGCACCATTGGAGTAGAGTTTGCAACAAGAAGCATTCAAGTTGATGGGAAGACAATAAAGGCTCAGATATGGGACACAGCAGGACAGGAGCGATACCGAGCGATCACATCAGCGTAAGTGACACCTTGTGTGGCTGAAGAGAAGCTTTTGCTGAGGAGGGTGATTTTGAGCCTTTCTGATTCTTCAAACTGCAAGCAGGGGATGTTTGTGTTTTATTGTGTGATACCCACAACCTGTGGTGGAAGGAAGGTTAAATATTATACGGATCATAAACTTGATATAGTGTGTCCCTGCACAAACTGATTCATTTCTCGGTGCTCTCATGATTTGTAACTGGAGGCATTTCAAGTCTAGAATGTAAGAGTTTGAGGGACTCATTTCAATGCAAGCAGTTGATAAGGTGGTGTCAGTGTTCACCAAGGTTTTATCAGTGGTAACCTAAGACCAGAAACTCTCCTGTAGCACCGAGGAAAGACTGCTCACTTTGTGTGCTTCTTTGACTGGAATAAGCCAGCATAGCAAAAGCTGGATTTAGGTAAAGGTGGAGGTAGTTGTGGGGTGGGAAATACAGCATGTTTCTTTTTGAATGATAACTGTGCCTCTCTCTGGTCTGAAAGGAGACCAGCCATGGCCTTTTGTAAAGGGAATAGATCACATTGGCATTTTTATGATCCAGTGAGTCATTCTGAAGTCTCACTATGGGCTGTGCCTGTACTGCTCCCACAGCAATGGGTGGGGAGACTTTTCAGGAGTGGCTCAGAGGTTAGAGGTGATAGTAGCTCCCTAGAGATTCCAGAGCTTCATTTTGGGATGCAGGGTTCTCCTCACAAACGTGTGGTTTGGCTTGCCCCCAGACGGTGAGCTCTCCTGGCTGCACTGGTGGTACTGTGGCATAACCCCACTTGGAATGCTCTGCTGCACTCTTTCAAGTCCCACATAGCCTGTATCTGGATATTTTTTTGTATAGCTGTCTTAGTAACAGCTATTTTCCATTGTTGCACAGTAACTTGTCTGACTTGTCACTTTGAATCATGATGTTTCTTGCTGGTTCTCTAACACATCTCTTCGCCCACAGGTACTATCGCGGAGCTGTAGGGGCATTACTGGTGTATGACATCGCCAAGCACCTCACCTATGAGAATGTAGAGCGATGGTTGAAAGAGCTGAGGGACCATGCTGACAGCAATATTGTAATCATGCTTGTGGGAAACAAGAGTGACCTGCGCCACCTGAGAGCAGTGCCTACAGACGAGGCCAGAGCTTTTGCAGGTCAGTGAACTCAAAGCAATTTCCTACTGCAAACTATCTGGGAATCTTAGATATGCCAGTGTGCTGGTAGGAGGAAAAAGTGCTGCTGGTGATGTTCCTCAGTTCACAGGCTGGGGTTTGCCTCTTGAATTCCATCAAAAAGAAGCCTTGTAAAACATCCATGCTGATGTTACAAGAATCAGCCAGAGGCACTTTAAGATTTTATAACATCCCTATAAAGAAAGGATGCCTGCAGGTGGAGCATTGTCATTCCCCCATAGGGCTATTACTGTTAAATAGCTGCCATCAGATGCTAGCAGGTGGGAGGTGGAGGAACTTGATGAGGTTAAAGGAAATCCAGGAATCTTCCTCACTTAATTCTTGGAAGTGCAACAATTCTCACTTTCAGTGATGCAGGAAGATGTGCACCAAAGTAACACAGCACTGGGCTGATCCCTGTTGGTGTTGGGTGCTGTTGCTTTCAGAGCATGTAAGGAGGAAAACCCCATGACTTCTTATACACTACGAATGTAATCTGGTACAGAGGTTTTTCAGATGAGAAACAGATATGTGCTGTACCCCTCTAATTATAGTGTTTCTGTCCACACAGAGAAGAATGGTTTGTCATTTATTGAGACGTCTGCTTTAGACTCTACAAATGTGGAAGCAGCTTTCCAGACTATTCTGACAGGTGAGTCATCTCCTGCCTTGTGTTTCAAGGGGGAAGGGCAGAAGGCTGCTCAGGATGCAAATAGGCAATTCTTTGCCTATGAAGTGTTTAAAATTTTGCTGCTCATTCTTCACAGCTGTAGGATTTCAAGCCCAGTTTCAAGTCACAGTTAAAATGCCAGCCTTGAACTCGGGAATGGATCCTTGTTCACTTTGATCTGCCCCAGGTTTCTAGTCAGCCTCAGCCTAGCTTACCTTTCAGTTTCCCATTTGTGTATGGTAAGGGAGTGCCCACAGGAGGGACTTGTCTCATGCAAGCAAAACACCCATTGTTTATCAGAGGAGAAGCCAGTCTAGTTTGTTTCCACCTTTAATGGTGGTCATAGCATCTGGCACTGGAAAAGGGATGAAAGAGTAGAGATCCTCCCTTTGAACAATGCTGCTACTGGTAGTATGAGACATAGCGACTCCTGAGCTGCAGGGTAGTTGCTGTCATTCCATTAGTAGTCCTGGCTGGACTTTTGGCCTCTGTAACATGTGATAGCAGGGAGTGCTGTGTCATTTATGGTTTGTGGATAAAAGTACTTCCTTTCTGTTTAAACCCTTAAACATTTTCTTAAGGACACACCAAAAAGGACTTTTGAGCCATACTGGAACATGCAGTGAGGAGACACCTAGGAAGTTATTTACTGTAATAAAAGTATAAATTCTCTAGCATTTCCTGAAATGCTTTATGAACAATCTAACAGTGGAGAGAGTTGTTAGGCTGCTGGAATATTACCTGCCTGTGTGCATCTCTTTCTTGTCTTATCTTAGTTGTAAGAGTCCTCTGCTAGGTTCTGGTTCTACTTTGGTTTTTACAGTGGGTTCCTAAGCAGTAGTGCTCCTGTCCATACGCTGGCAAAAAAGTGTATGTTAGATGAATAAACAGTATGCAGGGGTGTTTGTCATCTTGCTGCTTCATCCAGTGCTGGGACTAGAACTAGAGCTTGAGTTGGTTTCCTCCTTAGCTGATCCATGTGGTTCCCTTTTAACTGCAGCATTGTCATTTGGCTGTAATTCAACATTGCACAAGTTTATAAAGGAAAAAAGGAGAAGTTATGGTGGCTTACACATTTACTCCCTGTATGACTAACCACTAATGCCATCAGAGGGTGGATGGCTAAGGAGTGGCTCAGTGTGATGGTATCTGGGATGCCTTTCTTGCTTTCTTTACCTGCCTAAAGTCAGCCCTATCAGAAATGCCTGTGAATTTGAGCATAGGGATTTTTTTCTCAGGACAAAAGGCATTTTTGTTGCTTATATATAACTGCTAAAACCTGAAACTTCTTCCTTTATGCATGTGCCCTTTGCTGCCCCTCTCCTCTCATTAGCACCTGGACTGTGCTTTGAGGTCAGATTCTGGCTGAAAGCGCTGTGTGTAATGTAAAACAGCCTTGCTGCTTGCTCTTAAAGTTTTCGGAGCAGATCAGAGCTCTTGGATGAAGGTTTGTGAATTAACTCATACTTGTTCAGCACCAGCACTAATAAAACAGAACTGGAAATGTATCACCTCCTAAGGCAGCTGGCAGGCTGCCCTAGTCAGTAGGAGCTGGTCACCTAATTGCCTCATCCCCTCTTGGGCTGTTCTGTTCTCTAACAGTGATGCTGAAGAGGTGGAAAGTTTCCTGCATGCCCAGGGCTGTGTGTTACTTCCATAGAGCTGTGTGAGGATCAGATGATACGCTGTGGTTGCCATGGGGAAGCAGTTCACCTCTTGGGCACAGGCTAGGCTGTTTCTTTATCTCTCCTCCCATGCATCCAATTGTACTTTTTATTCACAAGTTATTTTGGATTCTAATGGGTTTTTTCCTGGTTTAGTTTTCCTGTAAGGGAGGGCAGTCTGCAATGGGAGAACAAGCCATTAAAACTTGCCCTTGGTGGACTCTGACAGATGTTGAGGCCGTTGCTGTTCCACAAACACCAGTGTTCCCTGCATGTTGCTGTGATGGCATTTTGGGTAAAGAGCTCTTGGGCATGTGGACAGGCTTCTTGTTGAGGAGGGGCTGGCTCAACCGTGCTGGAAGAAACACTCCTGCTGATTAGTGGGCATGTGGCTCGCTCCAGACAGGAGCTCCTGTTTCAGGGAGATAAAGACCAAGTAAATAATGCATTAGCAGCAGGTTGGCTCCATCTGGGCTGTGACTGGCATGTTAAGGACGAATGTTCTGCCAGTAAACTTCTTGATAACACTTCACAGCTGGCTTTCCTCTGTTAATGATTTGTTTTGAAGGAAAGAGGGGAGCAGTCATCTGAGGAATGTGGGTTTCAGAGTGACCCTGCGGAATCCTGGATAGCCTGTATTTGGCAAGGCTGCCTCCAAGCATAGTGCCTGCGGGTGGAACACTTGCTGTCCTTTGAAGAAGGAAGCTGGTAAAGCCATCAGGCTTTGCCACAGGCTGCACAGAGGTGGCTGACAGAAGGGGCAGGGCATGCTGCTGCACCAGCTCTGCTGGTATTTGCAGTGCTGGGAACTGCACTGCAGAGATATCCCATGCTGCTCCTAATGCCCTGCACGCAGCTCCCTGGGTCTCATGAGCAGGGTGTTGTAACTAAGGTCTGTAGCAAAACTCCTTTCTTCTGCAGCCCTACTGAAGCTGGTCTGGTTGGGTCAGTGTTGGAAACTTGCAGGAGGAGTTCCCTTGGAGGTTTAGTGTGGTCTGTGTTAGGCTTATCCACACCTCTGTTCTCAGACTAAACCACTCTGAATAGATGGCTTTGGGCGTGGGAAGTAGGAATCCCTTCTAGTTAGCACAGCTCAAGTACGTGATCTGCTGCTGTTAGAGAGGAAGAATGGGGAGAAAGCTTTTCTTTCCTCTCCCTGTACTATAGAGGACTTTTAGAGGGGAGTACATCTTGCATCCATTGGGCTTCTGTGGGACATGAGCCTCCAGATGAAGGTTTGGGGACGTTTTCCTTCTGTGACTTAGAGTAATGGTCCCTATCCAAATTCTCCTGTTACAAGATGTCTAGACTTCAAGGGCTGATTGCTGTGTACACAAAGCTGCTTTGTATCATCTGGCAAATAGGAGAGACTGGTGTTATAATCCCAAGCACTCCGAGCATTCACAGCAGGATAAAGCATCCTTAAAGTAAACTGGAGTCTGCCTCTGTTCCCTGCCTGGCTCTGTGCTGTGTGTTCCAGTGCTGGATTGTGCTGCTTTTTCATCTCTAAGGAATCCCATCTCCAAGGAGACAACATCACAGAGCATTAACATAAAAAAATCTAGGGATTTCCTCTTTGTTACCTGGAAATGAGTGAAATGCTAACGCAGGCTGAGCAGACAGGGGCTGGGCAAGCTCCTCCTAGGCAGCAGTGGCACTTTTTCCCAGCCCTCTTTCAGGGCAAGGCCTGTCTCACACAGTTACCAATTATGCAGTGATGCATTCTGCTGAATGTACTCTTAATAAGGTCTCATTCATTTACTGAGCAGAGCATAAAGTGTAGTGTCTTCATTAAAAAGCACATGTCTTCATTAGCCTGGCATTCCTCTGTACAGGCTGGTTTCAGTGTAGGCTTTGCTGCTGGGCATTTTGCCTCCGCAAGCGGAGGTTTGAGCTGTTCCCACCTCCCTTTTCACACCATCCCAGCTGTGTGTGGTGAAAGGGAGTGCAGCTGATGCAGGGAAGGGCAGGTTTTAGCCATTAAGGCTTTCATCTGTGTGGCTGCACACAGGTTTGTGCTGCAGAGGAGGGACAAGCAACACTGAGCAGCGAACTTGGGGCTGATGGAAGCTGATGGAAGCAGCATGGCTGTGGAATTTCCCTGCAGGACAGTTGGGGAAGTGGGGATCATGGAGGTAGTTCCCAGAGTCAGAAGGGACAGACCCTTTATGAGCAGAGCATCAGCACTGTTAAGATTGGTTTTGAGGCTTCATGGTTGTTTGCTGCAGGTCTTTGCTGTAAGGTGAGGGTGTTACACAGAGTTGTAAGTCCTTGCTTTACAGGAGAGGAGGAATGTGTGACAGCTTCTGTTAGGGACTAGTATGAGCTTGCTCAGGAAGTTCTCTGGAAAACGGAGATTTGTTGCTGCTGCAAGTGCTGCTTGGGATTTCCCAGTAACACAAAAGTGACAAGAGCCTCCTGATGAATAGGAACTGGCAGATTCTCCACCTGGAGCTAAGTCAGGTGTCTGCCTTGAGCTGGGGCAGGGTGGTGGCACAGGGAAACTTGTCCTGAGGAATGCAGAGCAGATCCCTTTGGCTGTGCTCCTCCCACCTCTGCACACAGGCACTCTGCTCAGCTCAGGGCCAAGCTGATCTTTATCTGTGGATTCCCACATGGGCTTTTGCAGGTGGCTTTAAAGACCTGGTTTCATGGGATTCACTTTAGCTGTGGAGTTGTTTGTGTCTAAGGCTGTTGGAGAGAAGAGTGAACTTAAAAAGGGTGAAACCAGCAAAGCCTTTTACATGTGCAGGGCTTGTCTGGTTGCCTCAGTGACTTGATCTGTATCTGGATGTGTGTGTAAAACCCATTTTTCTGGACTGTTTATCCCTGTCTGAGCTGTCAGCTGGGAGGCCCAACAGGCAGATTCTTTCTAAGTGACACTTGCCGAGGTTAATGTTATTTGTAGAGCCCATGGATACAGCACAGTACCAGAGAGATGTGTTTTGCCATGTGTGCAGCCCTGTTCTTACTCTTCCTGGGGAGCTCTTAGCCTCTCTTTATTGGCAGCTTAAATCAGTGCAGGCTGATTGTGTCAAGGGCAAGGTTTTGAAGCCTTGCTTGTCAGGGACTCTTTTTAGCCATCTCTTCCCCTTGTAAAAGCAGGTGCTCAGCTGTGTGATCAGCTCTTGGCAGCAAGGAGGATCTCTGCACCAGGTTGCTCAACTTCCACTACTGAAATGATGTCAAGATGTGCACTAAGCAGCAGCTCATCAACATTCTGAGCAAAAACAACTCTTAAATGACAAATTCCTGGTGGAAAAGATGTGTTTTGGTGCATAGTCCAGCAGGGTGTGTGTTTGGGTGGTCATTATCCAGCTGATAAGAGACTTCAGACCTCCAAAAGCACTTGGACCTTTGCTTTGTCTTGCCAGAGTTGTTTGTGCTCTGTGCTCTTCCCTGCTCTGCAGCAGTGAAGTGCTGACACCCTTGTCAGCAGCCTGGGCTTATCTGAAAGCTGTGACACTGAGCTGGAGCGTGCAGACAGGGAGCAGGCATCGACTCCCAACTGCAGGGTTCTGCTGCAGGCACTGCTGATGCACCAGCTGCCAGCACCCCTGTCTGGTGTGCCAAGAACCAGATGTGATGCTGTCAGTTCGGGGCTGTCTTTTTGCTGAATCTGAGTCACTTTCAATCTCTTCCATTAAACTGAGGCTCAGCAAGCTTTTATTTTTTTAAACTTTAGTGGTTTTAAGACTCAAATTCACAAGTGAGTTCCCCGTGTTCTATTTTTGGTGTCCCTTTATTTCCTTTACGGGGGTGAAGTGCTACGCACGCCGTACTCTTTCTTCTGTGCAGCTGAAATGAGTGCTGTCGTAGCTGCTCCGAGTTTCTGTTCAGCACAACAAATCCCAGGAAACAGGGCAAGGCTTTCAGTGCAGGTGTGCAGAGCTCCCCATGTGCTGGGAAAGGCGCAGGAGTTTAACCCCTGCTCCCTGATTTATGCTGGACTCTCTTCATCCGGAACCCATGCTTCTTCTCCATAGATTTGAAGTTCAGCTACACCAATGCAGTGAGTGTGTGGCTGCTGGAGGGGCTGAGTCTCCTCTTTTGGGCCTCAATCAACCCTTTCTATACACTTAAAGCTGCTTGGATAACAGGGGAGGTATTGTATGTGATAGGCATGCTGAGAGAGAAGAAACTGCCCTTGCAGTCCTAGCAGGGAGGGAAGTTACGAGTGGTTCTATTTAATCCTGTTTATGGATATATCCGCAAACGTGGCCACTGTCCTCAGAGCCTTCCGAGCTATGAGGAGGAATTGCTGGGGCACAGGTTCTGGTTTGTAGCAAAGAAGTTTGTGAATTCTGGCTCTTATCAAAAGGGAATTACAAA
Organism: Melopsittacus undulatus; assembly: GCF_012275295.1. NCBI lineage: Eukaryota > Metazoa > Chordata > Aves > Psittaciformes > Psittaculidae > Melopsittacus > Melopsittacus undulatus. The sequence goes on along the minus strand of NC_047535.1, from coordinate 2,462,727 downwards.
AGGGAGTTGTTGAAAAACTCGGTTCTTCTGCAAGAATACGTTTTTCTAGCCATATAGCATCACAATTGAGCTTCCTGTGCCAGCTCCCGTGCGTTACCTGTATAGGGCCAAAACTATAGGAAACCCTTCTACATTTTCTGCCTGCTTTCCCCCGAGCTGACTTCCTGCTGGTGTCTGCCTGGTGTGTGTGTGCAGTGACTGCCTCTTTCTCATCCTCCAGAGATCTATCGTATCGTGTCCCAGAAGCAAATGTCGGACAGACGCGAGAACGACATGTCTCCAAGCAACAACGTGGTTCCCATTCACGTCCCTCCAACCACCGAAAACAAACCAAAGATGCAGTGCTGTCAGAATATATAGAATGGCTGGTTCTTTCCTAACAGGCTGTGTATATTCCCCAGGTCCAAGATTTAAATATATTTGTAATTCTTGTGGTTCCTTTCCTGTGTTTAGTTACTGCTTATTCCTTCTCAATTTCTTCATGTCTTAAACACTCCGATTTCAGTGTTTATAAATCTCTTACTTCTATGTGGCTGCAGTATTTTCCCAACACCGACTTGTCGGTTTGGGGTCAGTGAATAGTTTGGAGCTGAGCTGATCTCTTTCCACCATGATGCCCGCTAGTCAGAGCACAGACACCTTTAGTGAGCACTAGAAGATGTTATTCTGCTCCTCCCAAAGCGATTGCTGTCAGGTTAGCTGGGGAAGTATCTCTGAGCAGGATCATCTTTCCTTGACTTAAGGTGTTGCATACTGCATCTAAAGCTTGGTGAAACGCCCGTTGCTCTGAAGTGCAATTTTAATGTAAGTTAAATGTTTTTGGCTACATCTTCAGATAGTCAAATTAAGGATATGTGTTGTTTTTTGTTTTAATAGAATATTATGGGGGAGAAAAGAGAATTTCTTGCCAAAAAGCAGCAGGGTTCTCACTACCTGTGAATGAGCTTTTGTGGTTTGGCACCTGCTGCAGAGGAGGTTGTGATGTGAGGCAGAGCTGTGGGAGCCTGGTGGGAAGAACGTGGAAGTACAAGCTGTGTAATGGATTAAGGGTCAGGCCAACACTGGAACTTGCAGTGTGGTTTTGTGCTGCCCAAGACTTGGCCTCCACAGTGCTGGTGGTGTCAGGATTTGAGGATGCCTTTTTTGTCTTTCATGGAACTTGAAGGATGTTGTCACATTATTACATGTCACATTTATTGATACATGCCACATAGATTAGTATAGTCAGTGCTTGATTAACTTGCACAACCAGGTCTGAGTTTTCAGTTCTGTTTCACCCAATATTTCCAAATTATCCCAGTGGTTTCATTCATGTTCTTTGACAGAAACATCCAGAGTAGTTTCCTTGCTGGATGGCTTCCCTCTGTGGTCAGTGGCTCAGTACAAATCATCTATTGGATCAGCTTGTTCAGGGATATGTGAACTGTGCCTTCTGTCGCTGCACTTGCTGCATCTCGCTCCATACGTGCTCTTCCTTAAACATGCCATTAATCCTGAGATTTGGGGGCTATGGGCACTGGCTTTCTCCAGGGTTTAAAAGAACAGTTTGTTGTATAAATGCCTGTAGTTATTTATACAATCATGGGAAGTGTAAGTGGCTAGAGGGGACATTTCTCAAGCTCTGATAGGACCCGCTTGGAGCATCCCAGTCTGGGTAGGCACTACCAGCTGCGTTCCGTACCCAACCTTTCTGTCTCGCGGTGCTCATGATGTGTAAGGCACACGGAAGGCATTGCTGTAGTCGGTCACTTGTGTTTTTTTAAATCCACTTCTCCTCCTGGTATTAGTTCTGAAGATGCTGGTTTGATCTGTTTGTAAATTACTTTGTATTTTATGCATGTACTGTACCTTGATCCAATATTATTATTATTTTTTTTTAGATTGATTTAAAATATATTCGTTATGATTCTAATAAAGAATTACAGGGGACGACTCAGTACAGTGTTGGGTGCACTTTGTGGGAGAGCTGGGATTTAACCTGTTGCTTTTTACTTACTGGGAGCTAGTAAGCTGCTTGGAACAGGCTGTGAGAAGACTCTGAAGACGCTTCCTTCTGCAGCAAACGCAACTGCAACGGAGCCTGTGGGAGCACAGATCCCTGTTGGAGGCTGGGTGTAAATGCTGTTTCCTTCACCTCACAGCCCTGGGCAGCTGTGAAACGGCTGCAGGAGCTGTTAGACAAAGTAAGAACTCTATTTTACTCTGTATTCCCCCCACCAGAACTTTAGACTTAACCATAAACCAGGCCTTAGACAGGTTTTGCTGTGCAAACCCTCTTGCAGCACTTAGGAACTGCTGCAGCGTGGACCATTACATTTTCAGGCAATGGTTTGTAAAGCCTTCCTAAGCCATCGACTTCCAAAGCAAAGTCAAATGGTGTGTACAGAGCTGTAAGTCCTCACCTGTTAAAAGCTTCACCCTTGTGCTCTGGGGTTCTGTGCTGCCTTTTCCTGACCAAGCGGTGCTGTGGTGGTGGGTCCAGGGACACTGCTGGCACATAAAGATGCTTCACAAAGAGCTTTGGGAGAGACAGGGCAAGACATTATTCCATCTGAACACTGACCCAGCAGGGAGTTGTTTGTGTTCAGCTGCTGATTAATCATCCCTTTCCATAATACTGGCATTACTTCTGTACTAAAGTGTCTCTTTGCTAATAGGAGACAACCAATTATAACAGAAAATGCTTTGGGGCCCTGGAATGAGCTTTGTGAGTTTCTGGGAACTCTGTATAATGCTGTAACATTGGCTTTACCTGCCAAAAGCTTTTGCTATCATTGACGCATTTGGAAGTCCCAACCTTCACTGTTATGAAGCTGTTCAGTGAGTGTCAGTGGTGCTGGTGTTTGATGGGAGTTGAGGTTCTGCCTCTTAAGCAGAAAGGACATGTTATTGTTCTGATTTAAAGACATTTTCATTCAGCTACAGCTGCTGATTCTATCAGGTCAAACCTGATGAATTTCCAGCCTCAAACAGCTTATCGAGTGTGGCTTGTCAAATCAGGAGGAGATTACATGCTGGCCTTTAGTTAACAAGGTTTCTAGAAATATGAAGTACAAATATTGGAAGGGCTTCAATGGGTGGCAGTGCTCAGGGCTGCCTGGCATCCTTAACTGAAGCTGTTCTGCTGCAGTTCTGTGCTCCGGAGGCATTGATGAGGCTCCCTGGCAGCGCTGTCAGACCTGCCACGGTGACTGCTGGTGTCCTGCCTCATCCCTGCTGTGGGCAGGACAGTGACTGTGCTGGTCTGTATCCTCCTGAAGGCACAACCTGATAGTGCCACAGAGCACTGGAAACCAGAGCCCTGGTGCTCTGGTAGGTATGCAGGAGCTTGGCTGGGTTTGTGCATTGCTGGCGTGTCTTGCTCAGCCCCACTGAGGTTAAACTGCTGAGGAACTGTAACAAAGATAGAGGCAGAGCCAGTTTCCTTTTGTTTTAAGGCTAGAATTAAGGTCCAAGCTGCAGCTGAGTCACAGCACTGTGGTTTCTGAGCAATCCTGTCTCTTCTGGGTGAGAAACCTGGTCCTGGGGGTGCTTCCATTGAGGGTGGCAGCCCCTTTGTGACCAGTCACATCTGGAGCACTCAGACCTGAACAGGAAGCTTCAGTCTGCAAAGGAGGATGTTGGAGAAGTACACACTGAGAGAAATCCCATTTATTTTGTACAAGGTGGGATACCTTTGCACAGTGAACAAATATATTACAAATCTGTCTTGCCTTAAAAAAGTATTGCCATTTCGGTGCCTGTTCGAAGCTAATGCTCATGGACTAGGTGCTGGGTTTGTTGTCCTCCTGTTAAGCTCTATGCACATCATTGCATTTGGTGTGAAAATCCAGCTTGGAAAAAATAATGGAGCACAATCCTGCTCCCTGGAATCTCATTGTGAACTTTACAGCACTGCAGAGCTGGTGACCAGGCAGCAGCTTGGGCTGCTTGTGCTTGCTGTTGGGTCTCTACCAAGAGAGCTCCTTTGCAAACTGCCTTTTCTCGGGATACATCTGAGGTAAGTCTTTCTATTCCTGTACATAAACTATATCCCTACTGGCCCCACAGAAGAATTGTCTGCTCACATCTCAAATAAGGCTTTCCTGGAAAACAAAATCACTATTGCTGCTCAGTCATTGCCCCCATGCACACATGCAGCATTCAGGTAACTACGTATGCATTATCCTGCAGGATGAAGAGCTGCTGCTCTGGAGGGGTCCAGAGCCCACACAGCCCCATCATTGGGGCTCCCCATGCCCTGATGGGAGCGTGTTGTGCCAGGGCTTCCATCCCCACCAGGGTGCTCTGAGTGATCCAGCACTTGATCCTGCTGTGGCTCGGAGCTGGGATCACGTCGTTGCTCCAAGCTGGAAGTCTCTGACCAATCCCCCAGGCCAGCAGGAGGTTACACCAGTGGTCATGCTTTGAGCAAACTGAGTGGTGCTGGTTTGGGGCTCTTCTGCTTCCATCAGACTGGCGACTGTGCAATGATGGTGTGGTTTCTACTTCAGAGGCAATTAACTTGCTACTTCTGCGTTTGCCTAATCAAATTACATACTGAGAGTTGATACTACTTCATGCTCAAAATCTACAAGGAACTGCTTAACAGCAAGGGTTCTACTTCCTAGGTCAATAAAGATAGAAAATATACTCATGGTGCCTTAGTCCAAAACTTCACCATGGCCAACCCCTTGATAATCCCTTCCCAAACAGCTGCTGAAACACAAACCCCAGTTTCAGCTCAATTTAATGACATTTCAGGTAGAATCATCAGCAGATAAAGATGCACTACATGGTAATGCACATCAAAGTAAAGAGGGTCAGAAATGGCATGCTGTAAGGGAAGCGTGGTGAGATGGTTGGTAATGATGGGCTGGAGGAGGGGATGTGGCTTCGCTTTAGGAAAGGAAACCAAACCAGGGTTAGTCTGTGCAAACCTGCAGTGTCCCAGGGCAGGAAATGCAGGTGCATCAGTCTGCACTGCCTGCCACCTCTGGTGGCTTTATCTGACAAAATCAAAGCTGTACAAGGGAAATTAAAGCCTATTTGTGCCAATTGGAGGATTTTATACCTTGTTAAATCTGTGGTAAGCTGGGTGTGAGCCCATTGTTGAATCCCAAGTCGTTAGCAAAGACCAGTGGATATTTGCCAAACTGTTACATTTTAGAACGTGCACAGACAGTGTCTGTGTTAATGTTCCTCAGCTCAAATACCCTGGTACTGAATAGAAAGATAAAAATCTCCGTGCTAGTTACCAAGCATGATCTGCACAGGTTGCACATGAACATGGCAGCAAATGGGGTTTTCAGACAGTGAAATGACAAAGTTCCCTGCTTTCATTCAGAAAAACGTCCATTTCCATGACAAAGAAGTAAAATATATCCCAGTGTGTTCCAAGTCACTTTGTTCCCACCAGTAAAAGGGTTCTTGATGTAGTTGGTAGAAATGTACATCTCTATGTCCTTCTACTCAGCATGGGTGTGTGTTTATTGTACAGCAAAGCCAGGGTTAGGATACACGCCACGGAGAGTTTCTGCCTGGAGCACGTAGACACCTTCCTGGGGTGCTGGACTCCAGTCACGTGTGGAGGAAGTTCTCATTAGGTCCTGTTACCCATATAAAAATGTCTTTATAAATAACATCATGCAGCAGCAGTTGGCCCAAGCTGATGTTGTGTTACGTTAGGTCCTTGTGTAAGACAGTCTGAAGTCCCATCAGCATCCTGCAGCGCAGAAAAGGATTGTCTTCTCTTTTGCTTCCCCAGTTTGTGATTGCAGCACAGTGCACCAGTGAAGTTCATCCTTTTAAGACTGCTTGTCCCAAGATGGCCCGTGCGTTGGGCTGTGCCTTACGGGGAGGAGGTCATAGTGACCAGGAATGTGACTGTTCCTAGGCAGGTCGTATGGATTCTGGAGGTAACTGGCACTCCGACCACGGGCGTCTTGGACCACGCTGACAGTGGGCTCTGGGGAAGCAAGGAAAGTGGGGTTATGGTAACCTGTAGCACTCCCAAGGCTAGTTACTCATGTGTTTTCTCACTCAGCTTCCCAAATCATCTCATCTCCTCCAGCACATGGAGCAGACCAGGGAGGAAAACACCAGAGCCAAGGGCAGGTGGTTCCCAAAGCCCTGCAGACGATGGCTTCAGAACACCAACACTTCTGCTCTTGCAGTGTCCTGCAGCTGGACTGCAGCAGTTTAAAACAGAAACGTGACAAGGAGTGGTACCACACTTACATCCCCCAGCCTTGCACAAGCCCCTATCCAGGTTTAACACAAGAAGGCACAGGGCTTCTCCCATGGCCGGCACCTCCCTGCACTGTGCCATATCCATGTTAGGAAAAGGGGAAAGGAAACACACCAGCATTTGCAATGAACACCCCAACAGCCCCTCTGCCTCCTGCCCCTCTTACCAACTTCATAGATGTTCTTATTGGCGGTCGATGAAGTTGGCATTTCTGAATATGGGGACTCCCTGTGCCCAGGCGATTTCATTTCCACGTAGCTGCTCTCGGAGTGTTTGCATGTTAAAATGGGGGGGTCTTTGATGGTGGCGTAGGGGTTTTCGCTGCTGTTCAGGGAACAAGTGCTGGAGCTGCACACAGATTCTTTCATATAATCTGCAAAACAAGAGGGGAGTGGCAGTGTTAGTGCCATGAGCTTCCTTAGGTTAATTCAACCTCTGCACAAGTGTGGGGGGGACAAGGGGGCCAGGGGGTAAGGAAGATCCTCGAAGCATCCAGCACAGGCACCCGACGCGTGTGCTCGGGGTGGATCCAGACCATTGCATCCACACTCACTAGCAGGAGAGAAATCAAAGCCTCAGTTTTCCTGTAAAAGGTTCTAGTTGTCATTTACTGCAGCATGGAATTGGAGCTGGCATCCTTCCCTCCCTCCCACTAATGCCTAAGGAGTTCTAACCCCGCTCCACATGGCTGTGGTATGTCGGTTCTGCCAGCAGCACCTTCTGCTGCTCCCTGGCCTGTTGGGCCAGCTACAGGGTTGGTGTCCGGGGCCTTGGGTCAACATCCAATGCCATAGGTTTGAATACAGAACATTTCCAGCAGGCTTAGAACTGCATCAGTGCAGTGCGTGTCCCCTGAGAGCTCTGGTTTCTGGGGCTATCCAGCACCAGGAAAAGCCAACTTCACATTCCCACTGCCATTAAGACTGGGAGGAGGCTGCTCCTGCTAGTGGGGAACACTTGGGTTTCCACAAGGGGAACAAGCCTCCATCTGAGCCTTGCTTTTGCTTTGCCTTTTACTTCCCCCCCTTGCTGTCCATAATCTACTGCTCCTCTCCCCTCGGCTGGAGAGAACAGGAGATGGTGACAGAGGAGGCACTACATGGGGAGAACAGGGTTGGTGTGAGAGCTGTAACCACGGTCTCTGAGTGCCCCTGGCCTGGCCATGCCAGCCTGCTGCAGGGTACAGTGCCAGTCCTGCTTTAAACATAAAAAACAAGAGAGAATAAATGGACATTCAAGAACGTGCCATTGCTGCCGTGTGCATCCTGCTGGGCAGTGCCAGTAATTTAGAATTAGAGCGATGCAATGAAAGATGAGGCATTTTCTTGTGCTGGGTTACAGTACAAAGGCAGATCCTGGTATATATGAAATACTCCCGGTGAAATAGCGGGACTTGCAAAATAGCTGCAATCCCAGCTGCCCCCGCTGTCTAGTATGGGAGACAAAAAGAGAAATGCAGGTTAAGAAATAGACAGACAATAAGATATCGCTTCTCCTTTACAACCCTCACCTCTGCGCCTGTGCTCCCCGACCTCCTCACTCACTCCTTGGCTTTGCTTCACTCCTTGCTGTGTTCTCCCTCCCTCAGCTCAGGGGTTGTGTCTGTGTGTCCATCATCACCCCAGGCCTGGTGCCCTTTGCCTTGGCTCAGCACTGAGCAGGCACCCAGAGCAAGGTGTCAGGTCATGTCCTGCATGAGCTATTGAGTTTCTGTGCTCTGATTTCAGTGATGGGAGCGAATCCTGTGAGCCCTCAGCAATGAGGGTGAGTGAAACCAGCTGTGGGAAGCTCCACCTCAAAGCAAACCAGCTGCACCATGTGGGACCATCAGGGACGTGAGGGTCCTGGCACCAGTGCAGTGTTTATGGAGCTATAAACTCCTCCCTTGAGCTCAGCCTGGGTGACATGAGCTGTGCCTTTGCTTCAGAGTTCGGTAGAGCACAGGAGACAAGAACCAAAGCCACACAAACATTCCCAGGCTGCAGGCACTAGGGTTGGGCCCTCCAGCTTTCCCAACCCCATCCCAGTATAGGCACGTCAGTGGAAAGCTGTCCCATCCTGTCCTTCTATTGAGCAATGGAGCAACCTAACAAGACCAAAGGCTTGTGCACATGGATGAGCTCAGCGGTAGCAGCTTTTCCTAGGTATGTAACTTAAAGGAAGGTGCTGCACAGTCCGGGCTTGGTTGGTGTTTAAAGGTGAGCAGACAATAGGTGAAGATTAACAAATGCTATCATAAAATGCAAGTCTTTAGGCTAAAAATGCCTGCATGGATGGGGCTGTTCCTGAGTGCCTGGGAAGGCTGCACTGCGGCTGAATGGTTCATGCAGGTGAGGAGCTGAGAGCTGCTGGTGCTGCCGGAGGCTGGAGCAGGAGCAGCTCCAGGGACACGGCCCAGAGACAGACTCAGCCCTGAGGCTTCTGTTCTGAGACAAGGAAAGGCTCAGCTCTACCTGAGGTCACAGCTTCTGCTGGTTACTGCAGGTAGGAGAGCATGGGCAGCCTGGGATAAACCAGCTCTCAATTCTGGGGTGTGAGGACAGCAAAAGGGAAGAGAAGGCTCCTGAAGGGGAGACCTGAGAGCAGCTCCAGTGCCTAAAGGGGCTGCAGGAAACCTGGAGAGGGGCTTGGGACAAGGGATGTAGGGACAGGCCAAGGGGAATGGCTTGAACCTGCCCGAGGGGAGACTGAGCTGAGCTCTTAGGCAGAAGCTCTTCCCTGTGAGGGTGCTGAGGTGCTGGCACAGGGTGCCCAGAGAAGCTGTGGCTGCCCCATCCCTGGCAGTGCTCAAGGCCAGGTTGGACACAGGGGCTTGGAGCTCAAAACAGAGCTGAGCCCTGATTCATTAAATGTAGTTTATAAACCACCATTGGCTGCTACAGCGACAGGGGGATGGTGACACATCCTGCTCCTGCAGTGCTGCAGGTTAGTGGCTGTGTGGGTCAGTACTCATCTGTTCATGGAAGTGGGGACCCCAGAGCTGGCCTAGGCAAAAATCCCAGCACATCCTGCACTTTAGTAAGTCCAGCTCAGCTGCTTCTATCTCCCTAAGGTAAAATGCACCTGCAGTGCTGCTGGGGCTGACATCACCTCCCAGGCAGCTGCCCTGGGCTGGAGCCACAGCACCAGCACTTCCCTTCCCAGAGGAGACCAGTGAAATCCCCCTTGGGCTGCACAGACTCATTTGGCCTCTCCTAAGAGCTGCTTTTTCCCAGAAGATACTGGGAAACAGCACGTCAATTCCCACTGACGTAAATGGGAATTCTGTGTCCAACTGGGGACTAGACCCTTTGCTCTGCATGCAATATAACTTCAGAGCACCAGTGGGTGTGTGCCAGTGCTCTATACACCAGGGAGCCCTTAGCCACAAGATGTGTTATGTGCAAGATCACAGAGAATTTAACCCTCAAGGATGTAGAAGTGCCTGAGTTACTTTGTTATGGAGGGGGTTTGGGGGTAATTAAGAAGTCTGGCATCAATTTAACCCAGAACAAATGGATTTAGGAAGCCTCAGCTCAATCACCCTGTAGGACTCGTGTCCATGCTGCCTCATTGTCCCCCTGTGTATTGAGCTCTTGTGGTGGTGCCAGAGCACTCGCTGTGAGCACCCCATCAGCTGGACACACTAGAGAAATATGGGGAAATACGGATATGGGGAATAGACTCTACTTTTGAAGTCCCTGTCTCTGTGTTGCTGGATACCAATCACCAGACCCTTGAAGGTTTTAGTATTGATACCAGGGACTGGAAATGTACTCGTTCCTCCCACAGACCAGGTTCCTCTCTGATAATCCCCTGGCATCCTGATGCCCAGCCTTGGTACCTACAGCCATGTTTGAAGTGCTAAGGCACTATGATGCATGCAGGTGAAACACGTTCTCCTACTGTTTAATCCCATGCATGGGTGTCATTCAGGGTAGCGTGCCTTGCTGGCTGCTGTCATTAACCTGGCTAACCTCAGCTGCTCTAGGACACCAACACAGCAACATAGTGCTGCTTTCTGGAGTGTGACACAGCTGTGACACATTCCTGTCCACCAAACAAATGAACCACACTGAACCAAGCCCTGCATCTCTGAGGCAAGTGCACCAGTGTTTTGAATGGCTGGGACTTTGCTGGCTATCATGCAAAGCCTGAGGCTGCTTCAATCCACCAGTGCATCAGCCCTGGGACCCACCATGTGCCCTGCTGGCAGAGCATCCCATGCAATGCTCTTGGCTGGGGTCAGCACCAAACACCATTTTCAACTGCAGGGCAAGCTTTCTCCAGTGAGACCTAGCAGATACTGATGGGAAAAGACATCATCTTTAAACTGCATTAAAGTAAGTAACAAAGCACCTGCCTGCCAAGTGTTCTTACTGACAGAATCCAATTGTTTGGGACTGGGAGTTTGTTTCATGTGAATGACCCAGCTTAGAAGATACCTTCTCTCTATCCTTCATATGAATTTAGCTAGGCAGGGCCAACACAAGACCTCGCAAGGGCAAGGAGAGCTGCACACTGAACATGGGGCCCATCACCCAGCTCCTCCTGGCTGCCTGAACCCAGAGCCTGCCCTTCAAACCCAGCTGCTGGAAGCCTGTAGCCATCCAGGGGCAAATGCTCCTGAGACATCTCTGCCAACTGCCTGCAGGTGAGGTTCAGAACCCCCTGGGATGTCAGGTGTGTTCCTGTGTCCCCAGCACCCTGCCCCTGACACATCAGCCTCCCTGACACGGCTTCCAGGCCCAAGTGTTCAATGTACAAGTGATAAACATGTAAAGAAAGTGGCTCAGATCCTAAATAATGATCAGATTGTGCAGCAGCAGGAAACACATTTCACAGTTTGCTGTTGCTGTGGTTCCTTTTCTCCCATTCTCACTGGGGTGCCCTGTGCTGTGTGACTGTGTCTCTGGATGGGGACTCCTCCTGCATGTGTTCAAAGCAGCTTTTTGACTTTTTAAGCACAGGAATTTAGTTGAAGCTAATCTTGAAGTGCATAGTTCCATGGAAAGAGAACAACCTGCCTGACTAGAATAAGAAGAAGAGAATCATTGAAGGAGTTGAAACCAGTGGCCTGAATCAAATCTACATACATAATCTGGTTTTATCGGGAAGGACTTTGCCATGGATCAGTGGTTTCCTCTAGCAAGCCTGGGTGTTAAGGTGATGTTTTAGCAGTATTATGCCACTTTATCTTGTAAACAGCAGCTACAAAGTAGTGTTCTCTAAGCCTGGCTATAAGCTGCTCATTGCTTTTTATGTGCACTTTCAATGTCCCTTGTTAGCTCAGGTAAAGGTCTTGCTCAGTAACACCTTGGCCATAGCAAACCAGTGAGTGCCTTGACACCAGCCCTGTGTGGAGGCACCATTTCCCCTATTACCTAGCTGATACCAGCTCAAGGACATTGTGCAGTGTTTACCTGCTGGGCTGAGGGAGGGACATTCCCAGCTGGTGTGTGCAGACACAACAATCTGGGATTCAGATCCAGGACTTCAGCCTGAAACCTGCATGTTCTGAGGGAGACAGGCTCCTTGCTCCATCTCCTGTACCACAAGCTCAGTGTGCCAAACCCAGCCCAGACTATCAGGAGCTCGTGGGGACCACTGTGCCAAGTGGCCTTGAAGTCCATACCAAGCTGGAGTATGCTGAATGTAAACCTGGAGGACAACTGAAACGTAAAACCACTGGGCCTTGTGCTTGTGACTCATCTACAAGCCCTTTTTAGAGCTGCCCTGGAGTCAATGCCCATTAACTGCTGCGTGCCGGCGTGACTGGTTAATGTTCTGAGTGAGGTCTTTTCTCAAGCTCTGCTATAAATCTCTTTCAGCAAGGCCATGCAGCAGGGTCAGCCTGTTTTCTATGGCTTTGTTTAAGCTCTGGAGAGCCAAGAGCCTTACGGAGCCACAGCTTAGGCAAATGCACCAGTCTGTCATCAGCACCTGCCACCAGGAAGCCCTGTCCATGACTAATGGGTCCTAAAAGAGCTTCCCCTGGCCAGACAGCTCCACCTGCACCTCCAGTCCCTGCAGCAGAGCCCTCCCTTTATGTCTCCTGCTGCTTTGCTGAGGCAGGAGCCTCCAGCCTAGTGAAGACTTGAATCCATAATTCATGGGCCCCAGACATCTGGCTTGGAGTCAGCAGTGCTGCCAGCTGAGTGTGTGCTGTAGGTAATGGCTCTGTCCCTTCCTGCCTCTGCATGGCCCCACTCCCGGGTGCTCAGGTCTCTCCTATCTCACCTCTTCTACGACACCCTCCTCAAACTCTTTGCCAGGGTGGCTGCAGGCACTGGATACCATACCTTTGAAGCTTTTTTCCATTATGTATGTGTTCTGACGTCTATCCATCCCACAAGCACCTGCATGGAAATGATATATAATGGAAAACAAATAAATATTTATGTAAATTGGATTGCGTTGACGACTGAGCAGCATATATTCTTTCCCCTAAATTGTACATCAAGGCCCTCCTTTAGGGAGGCTCTTAAGCACATCCTCAGCTGTAAGCATGCACTCAGTGCAGTGGGGATTCTGTGCATGCCTACAATTATGCATATGCTTAAGAGCTTCCCTGGAAGGGAGGGCTTTCCTGATGCAGGGCACTGCTCTTTATCAGAGCTACCCATCAGGAGAACAGCAAGAAAACACCATCTGCTGGGATGTTCATTACTGAAACACTGGGTTGGATTAGTAGGAGGCTAAACCATCTCCTTCCAAACTTGAGTCTGCAGGTTCTGTTACATTACCCTGTGGCCAGTTCTAGGCTTTGCTTCATTGTGGGTAGTATGGTATTTAATTCAGTCTTAGATTCTAAGGTGTGCACCATCCTTCTCTATTACCTACTATGGTTTGCTTATCAATATGCACAGTTCAAGAACTGATGTGACCACAGTCCCCAAGTGACTACAGAGGCCTGAAAATGCAGTAACTGAGAACAGAGCTGACAGCAAAGACTTCTGCCTCATGCAACTTTGTCCCTTACAGAAGCAAAGATAGAAGGGGATGGGAACCTCCACTGCAAATGATCCTGGATATCAATCAAAAGGCAAATCTAATGGAAGCCTTTAAATCTTTTTAACTATAGAGTCTGCTATTTCTTACTGACTAGCAAAATCAACACAAATTTGGTTACAGAGATAGAAATGTCCTTGTGGCTTATGGGATTCCCAATCAAGTAACTAAGTTATGCTGGTAAAAGAGCCCTGCAAAGAGCATGTCCCAGAGGTCTCCCAGCTCTTTGTCCTTGCATGTCCCCTGGTCTCTATAGAAGAAGCTGTCACCACCACTGGCAATGCTGTACCGGTCCCCTTTTCACAGCACCTTTGCTTTTGTTAAATAAGGAAAATCACTACATTAGACAATAAATGTGTTACTGGCACATCAAAGCCACCCCCTTACAGAGTGTCCACCCCTGAGCACAGCAAAAGGGGCTGTGGTTCACAACTGGCTCTCTCTGATGGGGCTCTTGCATTTCTAGCCAAGAGTGACTGCCCAAAGCTTTGGAGCACCTTCTGCTTTGTTTTCCATCGCTTGTCCTGAGCCAATTCCCAGACCCACTCTGTAAAAGCAGCAGCAGAGGGCAAGGCTGACTGGGTGGTTTGGGCACAATGGGGAAGCTCTTTCACACAGCAGTATTTGCTGTGTGCTTTTCTTCTCTCCTGCATTCTCTAGGGCAGGGTCCTGAGTGAAGAGGATGGAGCTGATTCATCCTTTGGCTCACATCCACAACGCTGGTGCTCTCTTTCCCAGCAGTGGTGCTCCCAAAGGCCATTCCTGGTGATCACACATCCTCCTGGCAGGGCTGAGCAAACCCCCATTGACAGAACACCCAAATAGGGCAGCTTCACTGGAGCCTCTGGTAAGCAGCAGCTCACACCACACAGCAAGGCTGGAGTGTTGGTGGGCACACAAATGGGCTCAGAGGGTGAAAGGGGCTGTATCCACAAAGAGAAAGCAGCAGCAAGGAAATAAAGGAAACCCAGACTGACCCATGGGAAGGTGCATGGGACACAGCATTGCTCAAATAGAGCAACAGCAACATGGGAAAGACCTTCTGGCTTTGGAAGGCTGGGATGGATAACTTTGCTCAAGATCATGAACTTTAAAACACTGACCAGCCATTTCAGAGTTAGAGACAAAGCAAGGAGCAAAACACACTGGTGTATCCTGTAGGACAATGTCCTAACTGCTGGGGATTAATTTGATGCTTAGAATAAGGACCATGAGGAACAGGTGATTTATGGAAACAGGTTACCCAGGGAATGGTTACTTGTGCTCACTGCACAGTGCAGCCCTATACAAGAATGTTGCATCTGTTCTGAGCATCCTCATGAGATCTTTACAGGAATGATCCCACTGTGACCATGAATACCCAGATGAAGGCTGGAGCCTTGGGGCTGCTGTGAGGCCTTAGCGATATCAACCAGCACTTTTGGTGGCTTGGAGAGGAAGGACTCCACCTTCTGAGCATGTTTTGTCAGCTCAGCTCCCTGTGAGCTCCTGCCAGCCCTGTTGCAGATGTCAGACACGTATGTAAGGGCTCCTGCAGCCACAGACACAGTGATGTCTGCTCTGAGTCAGCCCAGACTCAGACCCTGCCGGAGGGCAGGTGCTGTGTGAACACAGGCTTCAGCTGAGTGAACCTGACTGCTGGTTCTGAGCTGGGCAGTCCTTGCTCACCCCGAGCTCACTTCAGTGTAGCTGTAGAAAACTGAGAATCCTTCCTATGGGAGGATGGCTCAGAGAAGCTGGGATGCACCTGCTAGAAAAGATAGATACAGGCAGGGTTGGTGCTGCCTTGGGAGGGCTGCACAACCTCTCAAAGCCCTTCCCAGCCTGTTCCCTGTAATTCTGCCTTTAGTCTTCTTCTATGTCTTATAATTCTGTGGGTTTATGACCCATTTTTGCCTATTCATTGCATTCCTCAGGAGGTGAAATGAATAATAGATACGTTACTTTTTAAACTGCAAAAGCAATTAATGTGGAAAGGGCCTGACCAGGGCAGGAATCTGGCTCTTCAGGAAAAGCCAGGTTTAAATCTGGAGTTAAATTATGTGTGTGGTGAAATCACAGTCTTGCTTGGAAATATTTTCCCCACCTTTTTGGCTTTGAGAAGGATGCAAAGTCAGGTCTGACCCAAACTTTGAGTCACTCGGGATGTGCTGCAAATCACACTCCAGGCTCTGCTCTGAGCACTGCTGTTAGGAAAACACTACAGATAAAACCAGTTTTGTCTGCAGCCCGCTGAGCCCAGCACTGCAACTAATGAGCATAACAACCTTTTCTGAACTCAGTGGGTGGTTTAGGACATTTGACTTGCTTGGAAGAGGAGCTGGAAGATGGACTCTGTAGTTGTGTAATGCAGGCTGGGCTGGAGGAGAGAGGTTAGTCACAGGGCAAACAATTCCGGTTCTGCAACAAGAGACAGTGAATAGGAAATGCAAAGACATGGCATTCCTTGAAATTAGTAGGACTAAGCTGCATTGAACACGTAGTGACACATGGCAAAGGTGACAAAGCTGCCTTTCCTTGGCACCACAGATACCCCAAACCCTGGTATCTCAAACACTGATCCATGAGAATCACTTGTGCAATGTGCTCATCACCAGACTCCATTTAACAGGTATGATTCTCTCTCTGACAAAGCCTGATATTTGAAGCTCCCAAGGAAATGTGCCAGCAGTAAAAATACAGGTTTTGTTCTGCTCCTTGCATTTCCCAGTTGGGAAGAACCCAAACCTGGCAACCGAAGTCCTGTAAAACAGGTAAGATACCCCCTTGGTGCGAGCAGCCCTTTCTCTGCTCCCTCAGAGAGCATCTTTCTTTCTTCCTTTCCCTTTCCAAATGAAACATCCAAGGGATGACTCCTGGCTGAGCAAAAGCCAATGATGCAAACTGGGAGCAATCAAAAGGTGATTTCCAAAGCTGTAAAAGCACAGCCTGCAAGAGTGAGGAGAGCAAAGAGGGGTTAATAAAAGCATTCATGTGCCTGTTACCTGTGGGATTGCCCTTATGAGATACACAAGCAAAGAAGAAGTACGTGGTGTTTCCAGAAAGCATCCTGTTGACCCTCTTATAGACACACAACTAAAGACACATCGCTTGGAAGTGAAGAGCTGTGGTGCTAAGCACACAGAAGAGGGCACAATACCCCCCATCAGCTGAGCAGCAGGGCTCTGCTTCTGTTAGAAACAGTCTCCTGAGCTGCCAGCCCTGCTCCTGAGTGAGTAGCTTGGGAGTAAACTGCTTCTCCTGCTCTTGAAGATCAAAGTGGATCCAGCATGGAATGGAGAAGCAAGTTTGTCCCCATGAAAAGAGTCCCTGAATCCTTATATCCAGTCTGAGCACAGCCATGACCCTGCGAAGTGAAGGTGTGCTGCAGATCAAAATACAGAAGGCGTCAGCCTGGGATAGGTCTGGACCACATCCAACCTTGAGCACAGATCTGATCAGAAATGCCTTGCAGAGGTAAAGGGACTTAAGAAAACTCCTTGTGCTTGCAGGTTTTAGCAGATGAGTGGTTCAGGTAATTTTCACACAGATATTCTGATGATTTCCTTTCCCCCAGCTCTAATTCATAGTTATGACACTTGCAATTCCTAGCAAGCCTATAGACATTCCTGTGAGCCGGCTTCATCCAAAGATCCTGTTCTTTGGCACCACTGCCTCAGCCAGGGGAGCTGCTGGCTGAAGAACCAGGCAGGTGAGCTCAGGGCTTCCCATCCGCTCCCAACTTGTGCACATCTCTCTATAATATTGCATGGGGTCACAGCAGAGGAGCTGTCCACTTCCATTTTAACTGTTTTAACTGAATCCAGCTGCTATCCCAGCTGGAGCATCACTAGCATAAAAGCTAAGGCTAACAGTGGGATGAGAAGGTGCTTCCTCTAACTCTTCAGTACCTCCATGCATGATGCAGCTTAAAGGTTGAGATCCCCCATGTGAACTTAGTAGGCTTCACTGGTATTACCTGTTTACAATTCAAAATCAAAGTTTTTAGCTTTCTTCTGAAATCTGCACACGTCAGTGGAATCTGCAGCATTTATTTCTGTGGGATTACCATGAAATGAAAACATTTCACAGTGAAAATGAGCAAGAATTCAGCATTGTCGAAGTCAGCACAAGTGATTTTCATACTGAAAGGGAAGAAAAAAATCTCTCATTGTTACCAATGAGTGTGAAAAGAACATTTCGGAAGAAGAAAACAAGGAAAAAATGAATCTGGGATGCAAAATGCAATGGAAAAATCAGTGACTGTTTTGCTTAACTGAAGTATTTATCACTTCTACGTCATTCTTACAGCAAAGGCACTTAGCATCACTTCTGCTACTGAAAGAAAATGCATGAATGCAGGACAAATCTGGCACTCAGGGAGTTCCGGATACTGCAAGATAAGAATGAAGCCAGTGAGCAAAGCAGTAGAATGGGAAAAAGAAAATGAACTTGATTTGAGGAGCATTTGGAAATCCTCACTCCCCCCAGCTCTCCATGGTACATACAGAGCAACACAACAGCAGTTCTGCAGCTTGTTGTACAGAAGAAAACACTAATGGTTGATAATGATGGAAAAGGTTTTGCACTGAAGCTCGACAGGTTTGTGATTTTCCTGATGCAGGGATCTTTGGAGCTAGGCATGGTGTGTGACCAAAAGAGCAGTGACAAGATGTGATGCATGGTGATGCCCTGGCTTAATTCTTTTGCCATGTGAGCTGTGAGATAGTTGATGTTAACAATCCCATAATACCAGTTAATACTGCACTTTCCATACTGCAAATTGTCAGTAAGGTATTAGTAATCCCAGTAAAGGAAAGGGCAAATGCTTTCTGCCACTGACAAGCTAAACTCCAAGCGCTTAGATAGGAAAACAAATAGCATCCAAAGCACCAAGTCTGGATGGGTTTGAGACAAGAGCTGCTAAAAACCCTGTTAAAACTGAAGCCAGGGAGAATGAACTCAGAAGGGGCAATTAAACTTCACTCTTGGCTTGTTTGCACTGGCTGGGCATTCAAAATTGCCTGGAAAATGGCCACTCTGTGATTAACTGGGAGATAACAGGGTGTATTGCATGCTCCAGCTCCCACAGAGGCTCTGGGTTTATGGACACGCCAGTATGTGGTGCTGGACTTTATTAAGCATGGAAGGGAAAAAATAATGCCAAATTTGAATTTTTAATGTCCTAAGTTAGTCCTTATAAAACCATTTATAGAGTAGTTGATAGTGATTACACAGAGCAACTGAGGGAGGGAGATTAGAATGAATATTGGCTCTTCTTTCCCAACATGTGGTTTGTGGTAAAAGAAACCATTTTCAATACTTCATCTTTCACTATTGGCAGTTCTGACTGTGAGATAAAGAAAACACCAATATTGGTCATTATGGTTAATGCCTTTATGAAAGGCTGACTTGGGTTTGGAATCGCTCTAAAGTCTACTAAAGTGATTAGATTGTTTAAACGTTACTGACCTAGTTCATTCAGATAGCTGTAGGGTCTCCAGTCTGCAGTTTCTCTGTCAAGGGGTTTGTTACTGAGCTGTTCAAAAAGTATGATAATGGGTTAATGCTGAAATAAAGACCGTTCCCACCCAAAACTACAGCCCGAGGATGGCATGAATCAAAATGGGAGATGACTGTTACCTTTGGCCTCACCATTTCGGTTCTTTAGCTGTATGAATCTGACAGTTGTTCACTAGCATTAGGGAAAATCACAAAGGAAAGTCACTTCACCAAGCAATGAACATAAGCATGCTGGAAAACAGATTTCCTTCAGCATCCAGGGATCACGACTGGAATGCTTGTGAGCATGGAGTGACAAGCTGGCAGTTTCAAGACAACTAATGGAGATGGATGGATCAAAACCACCTACATAAGCATGCAGATAGGAGCTGTTTGGAACAAAGGGGATTTGCTAATACATCTGTGTATTTATTTAGGGAAAAGAGACATAATGGCTACAAGATTTCTCTCAATTCAAGGAAAATAACATTGGCAATAAGGAAGCATGAAGCCCAGTGCAGATCTGCCAGCAAAAGTGGAGAGAAGTCCAGGGCTGCCATCCAGATGCTGCTGCTGGAAGAACACCTCTTGCCATGTGGCAGCTGGGACTGTGTGTGTGCCAGCGTGGCAGTGCCATTGGAGGAGGTGGCACTTGTATTAAGCACATGTGTCAATGTGCTCTTCAATTTCCTGCCCGTTATAGGAGTCTCACTTGAGCCAGGTAATGCTCAAGCACAAGAGCAGAGGCAAGGGCAGTGTCAGCCTCAGGGATGGGGACTTGGGGTGAGCTCGCTGGAGCATTTCCTATGGTGGTCAGCACAGGGAGAGGGGCTGCTCTTTGGGGTGTGTGGCTCCACTAGACTGGGGCACCACAAGGCGTATGGAGAGGGGCTTTTTACAAGGACATGTAGGGACAGGCCAAGGGGCAATGGCTTTAACCTGGCAGTAGGGAGGTTTACATTAGATCCTAGGCACAAGTTCTTCCCTGTGAGGATGCTGAGGCACAGGGTGCCCAGAGAAGCTGTGGCTGCCCCATCCCTGGCAGTGCTCAAGCCCAGGTTGGACACAGGGGCTTGGAGCAAGCCAAGTGGAAGATTGGCACTGGATGGTCTTTAAGGTCCCTTCCAATCCAACCCAATATGTGATTCTGTGTGATCGGGTGAGTCCCAGCAAGCAGGGCCTGTGAATCACTGTCGTTGCTGAGTTTTCCACCTCAGCATTTTCTCCTCAAAACCCACATGTGCTGGTCCTGAGGATGTGTCAGTTCAAGAGCTAATCCCAACCCTGTCTCTAAAAAATTCAAGTTATGAAGCCATCAGTGCTCTCCTGGGTCTGCTTCCAAACTGGAAAGCTCCTGCCTCTGTTTCAGAGGGCTCAACCCTGCTATTTTACTGTATTTATAAGTAAATGAATAACAGTAAAGGCAGTTAACATTGAAACAAAGCATTCAAAATTACCAAACCATTTCATTTTTCCTGATGTCTCATTAATTTTTGCTTAGCTTTCATAGTAGGTTTTAAGACCCACTGATGTACTGAAGTCTATTGGTATATAAAATCCCAGCTGGTTCCTAGGGTGGGAAGCACTATGCAGGATGCTGTGCAAAGAGCCCAGAGACCTGCCTAAAGGAAACACAGCCAGGGAGGGATAAAGGGGCTGTCCCATGTAGGAGCTAGGTAAGCTGCTCTGTGCCACCATAGCTAAAGTGGTTTAGCCAGTTGAGTGCTGCAAGGAGCACACCACAGGGAGTAACCGTGTCATGGGAGGTGGAGAAATGCAGCAGGGAGGAGAAATGCTGGACCCAAAGAGGGGAGGAGGGCAGGGGCTGGGCAGCCATGCAGCTCCTCTGCCCCTTGGTTTAGGCAGTGACCACACTGGGGAGTGCTTAGGGTCAGGGTATCTCCTCTGGTAAAAACTCCACTATAAATAAGGCAATGGGGACCAGCAGGATCCTCCCAACCAGCTGCAGAGGTCTGAAGCCTCTCCCTTATCTCCAGGGAAAGCATCTGCAAATACTCCTGTCTTCCAGGAACACCACATTTAGGACAACTACACTACACATTACAAACTGGCCACTGACATTTAGAAGCTTTTATCTGATCACAGAAACTGGGTTTCATCTGGGTGAAGGTTTGTAACAACCAGAGGCAAACCCCTGCCCTCACTGACTGGATCCTGCTGATTGAATTCCCTTGACTCAGGATGCAGGCAGTGGTCTGGGGTGTTTTTACACCAAATGTTATCTGCCCTGGCTTAAACAGACACAGGAGAAACCATGGTGTGAGCACAGCAGGAGACAGCACAGGTAGAAAAGACTGTGCACATACACACACACACAGAGTGTTGGGTCTCTACAAGCACCTGCACAGTATTTTTAGAGCTATTCAACTGAAGATGTACACAAATAGGATTCATCATTTGTAAACCATGTAACTGTGCTCCAAATAGGCTGAACTTCAGCCTGGAAGAAAGATTCCAGACACACAATCAGTGCAAATACACCAACCATACACACACAGATGTGTGCATATATATACATATATATAAACATATAGGTATACACACAGGTACACACAGAGACAGATTAATGCCAGCAGACTGAAGGAACCCATTTCAAACCCATGTGAAAGCCTGGCTCCGGCTGAAAGAAACCCTGCTGCTGCAGAGCCACCGGCACTGCCCTTGAAAGAAGTGGTTCTGTGCCCTGCAATGTGTGGGGAGTGAAGCCAAATGATCACATCAGTCCCTTGTGGCCCCATAGCCCTTGAATCTCACATCAGACTGCAGCAGCAGAGCAGTTACATCTTAGTCCCTCATCCTGTTCCTTCTCATTTTCTGTCTCCATCTATTCCCAGTAAGGTAACGTGTCATCAGCTCATGGGGCACCTTTGCACCAGCCACTGTCCGCAAGGACATGCCCAGAACAGAAAGTGGATAAAGCTGGTTGCCTGCAGCATTTCTGGGGCAATCCTTGCCTGAGAGCAGTGGCTGTGATTGCACATCCTTGCCCCTGGCATGGACTGTGCATCCGGCGTCTCCCAGTTGACAACACAGGAGTCATTCCTTCATCATCCAGCAGTTCCTTGTACTTCCCCAAAGCTGGGAACACAAACACTGACACCAGATACATGGGATGGGTGGATGAGGCAGTCAGAGCAAACAAGGAATGGGAGCGTGAGGAAAAACAGATGGGTTTGTAACGTGGTTATGGGGGAATGAAGCTGAAGTTCCTGGCCCAACACCCAGTCCCTATAAATCAGTGCAGCCCCACGAAGGGCACTGGCAGTTTCCATCAGCAGAGCCCACAGCCTTGGTCTTCATTTCCAGACCTCTGGAAATCCACAGACACTGATTTCCAATCCAGCTGCACCACTTAAATCACATCTATTAAAGTCTTGGGGTTTCTATTAAAAGCTGTAGCTTTGCAGGATTTATAAATCAGCTCACAAACCCAACATTTGGCATGAAGAGCTATGGGCTAGAATTGATTCTTTTAATGAAATGATTTGGGGACATTTCTAAGTTTTTCAGAATGCAGTCATTAGGAAGATATGTGATTATAGCTGTCTCTTTGTGCTACCATCATTTCTTAACACACTATAATTTGTTAACATATTTTTTTTTACGATACAAGATACTTCCATTTTTAGTGTGAAGCAAAATTGCTTTTTCTGGAGGAAAAAATACTTCATAGTAAATTTATCCACTAAAAATCCTAGCTTTTAATTTTAGCAGTTTGGTTAAAACTACCTCATATCTGGCAACTCTGCCTTTAAGATCAACGAGATGCTAGCATGAGTAAAGCCAAATCATTACCTGCCCGTCTGAAACAGCCGGATGGATCCCAGTGACAAGCTGGTCACCAACGTGCCATTTGTCAATGCTTGGGTTTTTAAAGAGGTGATTAGGTAAAGAAGTGCTGGCAGGAACTCCATCCTCCTTTATCCTCCAGGACAGCGATCGATAAGAGTTTTACCATCAATTTCCTGACTACTGACTTCAGGTTTCCATGGTCCAAGCCCCTGTTTCTCAGTGTTAGATGGGCATCCTGAACACTCTGCAGCAATTCTGTATTTGCAGTCTTTTCTCCTTGGACAAGTTTTAGTTAAAGGTACTTTAATGATACTTTCTGTGGCTGAATTCCTTTTTATTAGCTGGGTGACATCCAGTCAGACCATATCCAACGACCTCTGTTTTGCAGCTTCTAATTTTATGTGAAGTCTTTGGTAGAATTTAGAACTTCTTTTAATAGATGGGGATCTGCTGGCTTTAAACATTCAGGACATCTAATAGCAATTGAATTTTATGATGTCTGTAGAAGCCAGCAACACCTGAGCTGTAGCTGTGATGCTGTTCTCCTTCAGCAGGGAGTGAGGGTGGAATTAAAAGCTCTGCAAAGGCACAGAGTGAGAATTCTCCATTTGCTTGTGACACACCAGGGCAGCAGCCTCATGCTTTAGACAGAGTATTCTTCACAAGCTTTGGCAGCCCTTTGTAGAAGTGAGATATGTGCTTATGTTCATGCACAATTAGAATCTCAAACACAGAGCTGGCATTGAAGCATGGGGAGCGGTTCTGTGAATGGTCCCACTGACCCCTCTTGGATCAAAACAGGTTCTCAGCATCTGAAAATCTGGTCTCCAACTCAAACAATGAGAGCTCTGATGTGAAGACAGGTATGGAGTGAGTGTGAATCTCTATTTATCTGCTTTGGAAAATTTTGGTGCAGTAATTCCGTGGCACAGTTTCACTTGAGTTCATGTATGATGCTCTTTGCAGTGTCATTATTACTTGCACATGGCATAAGAATAAAAGCCAAAGCTACTTGCAGGAGCTAATAAATAAATGCCAGATTTTGGCTTCACTTAAACTGATAGTAAAACATTGACTTCGGCAGGGCCAGCATTTCACCCAAGCTGCCTTTGCAAGCTCACTCACATGGAAAAAGCCTTTACTTGTAGTGAGGTGCTGCTAGTTAAAACTTGCCTCTGCCTCCTCCTTAACTCCAGTGACAGTTCTGTTGGACCTTACACAGAGACAAAGCTCAGCCCTGCAAACTCCTGCTGGCAGCTGGAGCAGGCTTTAGGGACATAAGGCTGGCAGGGCTTTGATCACAGAGTCCCTGTGTCCAGCCACCTTTTACTGCAAACACCAGGCACATAATCGCTTTGATGGCTGATCAAGCTCCATTTTAACTGTAATCCGATTTCTTTGTCCCATTAGGCTTACTGGGAAACTATTCCAAAATCTCACTGATCTGATGTTAGAAATCTAATTTCCAGCTTCGATGCATTCATGGCCAGTCCATCCTCATTTGTTCTCATGCCAGCTCTGTCATCTAGCTCAAATAGCTCTTCTCCCTCCTAGTGTTTACCTCTCCGTATTTATAGATGGCAATCAAACTCCCTCTCAGCATTCATGTTGCTGGATAAAAGAAGCCAAGCCTTTTTTAGTCTCTTCTCATACGCTCCCCCTTATCCTCCCACTTGCTTTTTTGCCTGCATGTGTTCCAGTCTGAGCACTCCACTAGCACAACTAACCAGCCCTGTATACACCAGGAGGGTTTTAATGCCTCCACTCACACTTGTCTCTCAGCAACTTCAAAGATTTTACCTTCAGGACATGCGTAGGGTCCTGAGCAGTGGCCAAAAGTCTGTCTGGCACAGGGGAAAAGAGGAGGTGAGATACCTCCCACTGGTCCTAGAAGAGACGCAGGGAGGCTTGGCACTGCTCCCTTCCTATGAAGACAAATCCGTCTCCCCAAACTGTGGTCCTCAGTGCTATGCTGGACCTTTTGGCTCCTGCTATCTGCCATCCTCACTCATCTCGCTTCCCCAGTGAGGTACACACAAAGGAACAGAAGAAAAAACCCCACAAAGAATAACAGAGTGGGTAGGACACCAAGGGAAGAGGAGAGAAAGGGCAAAATAAGACACAGAAAGAGAGGACAAGAAGGGCAGGGGGAGCACATGAGAGAAAAAGCCTTCTCACACTGGAGCATGGCTGCATCTCCCACTGCCCTGTCTTTGTCCCTTGTTCAAGCTGTCTCTCTGAAAGAAGTGATAGAGGAATGGCTCCAGTCCATTGCCTCAAGGCATGATCTCCTTTGAGCATAGGGAGGAAAACACATCCAGGGCTCTGGCTCAGCAGTTCAGAGATTCCTCATCCTGCATCTGTGCTGGTTCCTTTGTGACCCCAGCTGGCACTAGAAAGAAATGAATCCTCCAAGTACAACTTGTGCACATTTCCCTGAGAAAGTGGGAATGGCACCAGGCAAACTGATTTGGAAATGAAACTCGTTAAGGCAGCCATTAGGGGCTTTATGTGCTCTTTTGTCTTACTTGGCTGGAGAACTGCATAGACAGAAGCAGCTTATTTTTGGCCATCCTCAGCTGTTCAGTACTGTAAAGCATTCTCATGAATAAGTAAGATGGTGGGAGATCTACAGGAAATATCAGGCCATATATTTTGGTAAGTGCCCTGAAAATACCACACCAGGACAACCTGATCTGACTGACTGCTGGTAACAGTACTACAGCAGGGTGAGCAGCCTCCAGGCTCGTCCAAATGCACCACTTGGGTTTTAAACCTTTTCTGCAGCTTAATATTGGAAGTAGCTCTGTGACAAGAGGGCACTGCAGGCTGGGAAACCAGGATAGGTGCTTGCTTTGACCTTTCCTGAATTCATCTAATTGCTGCCACAGGATTAGTGGTCCAGATCCACACTCCTGGTGTTCATCCTAAATCTGACATTATGAACGTTTGCACTTCCAATTTGGGGAACAAAACTGCACGATGCAAGGGGACCACCTACACTGGAAAACGTATTTACACACCTGTCTAAACTTCCCTTGAGAAATCTCTGGAGCCAGCCTTTTTATTACATTTTAATGAGTTTTTCTTTTAATAACCAAGGAATGACTTATAGGAGCACATGGAGAAATATTTTTGCATTCCCTGTCTCATACAATAGTCTTTTTTCCTTTGCATTAATCTTGTTCTCATGGCTTTCCAGTTAACAGAGCTACACGTGGATTAAGGTGACACAGCCTGCAAGTACCATCAGTTTTAAAGCTGACAACCTTGATGGGATCAAATGCATTTTCTTTTTCCTCTGCTCCCTACCCTTTGCCCCACCTTGGCTTATTAAGGCTCTAAAAGGAAGAGCTGTCTTACTACTTCCCATATCTGAATCTATTGCTAACATGGTGAATCGAGTGACAGTGCTGTCCATGAATGGTCCTAAGGAATCAATAGATACATGAGGTAAGTAACTCCTGGATGTTTGAGCAATACAGTCTGAATAGCTCTCAGAATGTCCCTGGATGAGAACAGTGCTCAGAAGCACCCTAGGTACCTTCTTGCATCTATCTACTTGTCTGTGTCTGCAGGGAATTTGTGTGTCTACCAATGTGGGAAACAAAGCAAAGTTAGATTTACTGACTTAATGCTGCATTGATTTACTTTTGTTACGTTAATGCTAATTACTCTAGTTATTTATCTTCTCTGAGAAGCAAACATACCTTACAGTTGCTAGACACCTAGCACTATTGACCCAGACAGGCATGTGCTGAACTCCAGTTACCACGCAAAGGGATCATCAAGACACACAGAAAGCAGACATTTTTGTGTCTGTTAGAGCTCCCATGTCAGGAGCTGCTACACTGGGGTTTGAAATGCTGGCAGACCAGAAGATCCAACAGGCATTGCTTTGCTTGATTTCCTTGAACTGATAAGAACATTGCTACAGTGGGGTGAGATGATATCTACCTTACTGGAGCTGTTTCCATCCAGATTACTGGTAAAGAAGCGTGAAGTCACACCACATGAGAGAGTGTGGTAGCTTGGATTGGAAAAGCAATGTACACTGCCGCTACCTTGAGATACATCTGGGGAGAAAACAAGTCATCACAAAGTATTTTGGAAGCCATTATGATTCTTAAGAAACTGAAAGCATGGTAGAGATGATCTAGTTTAGAACAATTTGTTAAGCACTGGCTGTTACTGCACATCTGCAGATGAAATCTACCCTGCATTACCATGGTGTGAATCTCGACTATTAACATTACTATAAGACAAGAAAAAGCAAATTATTTAATTAATACAGTGTTATCTTTTTGAAGGTCTTAAAAAGTCATTCCTGGCAGTCCAGCTGCTTTGCCAGGTGAGGGAAGCAATGCAAAACTCAGGAAATGCACAGTCTGCAACACAGTTTCTTGCTTAAACACATATAAGAGCTACTGTTGTGAATAACCCTTGGAGTTGTGAAACAATTAGTTTGCTATAAAAAAGGTAGTTAATGTTAGAAATTCAGGTGCTATAACCATACCAAGGAGTCCAAACCATTTTACTTAGCTTTTTGTGCACTGAAAGGCAAACCTGGGCAGTTACAGTGTTATGCTTAGAGACATTTCATCTGTTTCCTCACTTTAACTTACCAACACATTACCAAAGAAAGTAATTTATCAAGAAAGGCATCATATTTACACTGGCACCTCTAATGAAAACATCAATCCCAATCAGGTTCCAGCTTAATAACGAATCAATAAATAACAAACTGATAAATATTTCAAGGTACCATCAGAAGAAAGGATGAGAAGCAGCATCATTTGAATAGCCAAGCCCTGTAAGAAGTAAACCACCAGGTTTAATAAACCATGGGCTTAAACTGTAGGTGGAAAGGTTAGTTACAGGAAACACCTTCACATAGAAAGGGTAAGGAGGTGCTGGGGTGGCTGCTTGTACCCATCACCAGTGATGTCTGACGGAGGCTGGCAGCAGATGGGTGAGGAAGGACATGGACCTGGCTGGCACTGCCTGCGGGAGTCACCATCAGCATCTCCTTGCTCTCTGCGTTTGCATTCCTGTGAGCATGCACTTTGCTTTGCTGACATCTTGTGGAGATCTAGATTTAGCTTAATTTACTGCAAAATATCCCGTTTTGAATAAGTGGTTTTATCTGCAGGGTGTCTGTTCCAGAACTGCTCTGGCACAGAGCTGAGAGGACACTGCCCAGGCACATCCATATCTGACTGAGCATTTATTTTCTGCTGAAACATGCAGAGCCATTTCTGAGGTCAGCTCTATCTGGTACCAAGCGCAGAGCCTTTTAGTACTATTTTCTGAGACTGCTGCTAACAAAGTATCTCTGATTAGGATGTGATTCCAGAGCTACAGCCACTGCATTTAACTGCTTTTAGCTAGCCACTGGCCAGCACAGCAGCCAGGCTGCCAGGGCTCTGCCATCTCCCCTCACTATGACTGTGTGATATCTGCAGTAGAATTAACAAGAAACAGATATCTCTTGAAATAATGAGAACTGGGGCTGAAACCCAAACTCTGTGTGCCCATGGCAAACACAGCTGCTCACAAACAGCCTCGAACCTGCTAAGGAGGGCTTGGCAGCTCCCCAGGGGAGCAGAGCTCATCCATCCTTCTCACAACCTGCGCTCCCAGTTAAATATAGACACTTGAATCCATGTCTTTCTGCTTTGTAGGTGAGTGTTGATGGCTGAGTCACACCAGCTCTCAGCTCTGCCTTCCCCCTTCCCTTATCTGTCAATGCCCTCTCTCAGCTGCAGGCAAGAAGGACCAGCTCCAAGGAAGAGGCACAGTCCAATGCCTTTGCCGCAAGATAAGGGCACACATGGACAGTTCCCGTGAGGCAGCTGACACATTACAAGTTCACACCCAGCTTATCTGGCCCTAGCTTGTTTTGTGCACCTGAAATGAGCAGGAGAAGCATACCAGCCTGTCCTACTAGGTAGCACATCACTGAATTAATGAACCTGAGCTCGTACACAAGGCTGCATCACCAAAAATCTTTTCTTCCTTCATTGCATGCAGCACCATACACTCAGAATTACTCCTTCTACACAGTTCCATTTGGTCGATACTTAAGTACCTACCCAGGCTGATTTACCTTGATAGCACAGTCCATTTTCTACACATTTATTCATGAAGCTCTTATAACTGCTGGCTGGAAATACATCACATTCAAATCTAATGCTATCCCAGTTTAAAAAATAAAATAAAGCAACCCACAAAACCCTCTCTGTTCTCAAGGATGAGAATTTTATTCTGCTCTGAAGAGCAAGCAGAGACTTTAATGCTTAAGAGAAAGGAAATGATTTAAATTAAACCCAAAAAAGCCCAAAGGTTAATGTTAACATGGGGAGATCAGTCCTTGGAAGGGATCCATGATGTCTGTGAGCCCCTCAAGTCTGAGGCTGTGCTCCATGGAAGATCCAGGAGGTCTGGATGAAGGGCAGGACACTGCCACTTGAAAGACTGATCTGGTGCTCCTAGCAGGGCTGGAGGGTGACACCAAGAGCCCTGGTCCCCACCCTGCAGTAGCAGCAGGGCAGGGAGGTGTGGATATTGGGCACAAGGCCAGCCATGAAAACAGGGAATAAGTAAGCACCCTGCATGAAATACACACCCAGAGAGCTCGAGATGCAAAATGGAACTGTTTTCTTCTTCAGTATCTTCTCCATCCATACAGGGTGTAAGTGGGGTGGCCGAAGATTCCAAGCAGGAAGGTTTGCTGCCACATCCTACTATGCATCATATGCAGATCATTTCTGTAAACATCTTGTCTAGAGTGCAGGATCCATGATGCTCTATTTAGGTTTTGGCTCTCAGCATAGGCTGAGAGTTTAAGACTTCGGTAACACCTCAAGCATCACCTCAGCCCATAACCAAGTCTCTGTGAAAGTACTGAAATGCCTGCAGCTTTCCAGCACTGCTGCATAGTTTTCCCTTCTGTCCCCATCTCCTTGAATTAAACAACCTGCACTTTAAAACCTTTGGTTGGGTGCAGTGTACTGTTCTCGTGCTGGGGAGCACCATTTGATTTCAGGCTCATTTGGGAAGTCTGCTGTCAGATCCATGCACTGTGTGGTTGAGCTCTCCCAGTGTGGATGGTTTCTCTTTTCCACTGGCAGAGTGTTTGTTTTGCTGCCACATCATTCATCCGCAAACACAAAAGACTCTAAGGGCTGCCCAGGGGGTTCCTCTTCCTTATAATCTCTCTCACACACATGCATGGATTATCAGCATCAGAAGAGCTGAAGACGTAGAGACCAAAAACATCCTCCAGAAATAAATTAATGTGCTGGAAGAAATTACTGCCTCCAGGAGCCAGGGATCTCTGTATGTGACTCTATTCAGAAGCAACAATAATAACACTCCCCTAACAAGAGTAAACAAGCTAAAGAACAACAGTGATGGCTCAGGCTTGCCATAATGGTACAACCCATACAAGACTGGATACTGCAGTCTTTGCTTAGGTGGAATTCTGCTGAAGTCCATGGGTTTGCACGGGATTATATTAATTGGACAAGTACATCTTCATAGTATTCTGCCCTTAATCCACATAAGAAACTCCAGGTGAAGGTTGAAATTCCTGTTACCTCTGTGTAATTGCTACTGTCCTTCAGCATGGTCTGCAACCCACAAATGCACACATGCACTCATTTACACATGTTGTTGCCATCCACCCATGCTGTGAGCCTCTATTTCTTATCTGTGATCTTGTCTCAGTATCCATCTGCCCATTTGTTGATGGGGAAGATGCATGTCAGCACCTCTTCTGTCTTTCTGCTCTACAGAGGTGAAAGGCTGAAAACAGCTTAGGTAATGCCAAAGCTGGGAAGGTTACTGATGGGTAGAGTGTTTCAGTAGGGGAATGCACTGGAGAACAGTCAGAATGTGGCAGGGAGCTTTCAGAAACCCTTGTCTAGAAGCTGTAAATACCCTCATAAAACAGACCAAAACTTGAAACAATACTGATACCTGCAGACAATTTATAATGGGATGAAGAAGCAGCAGTGTGATTTCTAACTCAGTCTTCCTCTCCAAGATCTCATGACCTCCAGGGATGGCTGACCCTACTCAGCTGCAGCTTCCTGAGTGATAAAACTTCTATTGCTACAAGGACTGCACAGAGAAAGAAAGCAGAAAGAAAAGGCCCAGTCTCTGCATCCTCATCACTGACTGAGATGAAGAGGAAGGAGGCATTATCCAATTTCTTTCAAGAAAAGCCCATACAGCACCACTGACCTTGTGCTGTTCCAGACTGCAAGGACCTGGTTCTTTAGGTTTTTTATAAACTG
Source organism: Melopsittacus undulatus (assembly GCF_012275295.1). NCBI lineage: Eukaryota > Metazoa > Chordata > Aves > Psittaciformes > Psittaculidae > Melopsittacus > Melopsittacus undulatus. Next base: position 2,431,911 of record NC_047535.1, on the reverse strand, counting down.
AGCTGACACAGAGCAGCAATATCACAAGGGCAAGAATTAAATTCATTGTCGTTGCCTAAGGTCCATAAGAGATCCCATGATCAATGCAGCTGAAGGATGCGATCTCTCAGATACTTATGATATATCCAGGGATTCAGCCATCCCCAGATACCTGTTTTTTCCTCAAGTATTGAAGTATCAAGTGGCATCAGGAGCTCTGGGATAGGTGGCTGCACCTGAAAGGAATGTGAAGAACATTGTATAGGGAGATGCAATACCCACAAAGACAGAACCTGCAAGGACAGTCCTGGGCTGTCAGCATTTTCAAACGCAATGGCTTTTTCTCTGTGGCTGAGGAAGAAAGTCATTTCGCTATGATAGCTTCAAAGGATGAGAGAATCCTTCCTCAGCATTAACCCTTATTTGGACTTGTGCAGAGTGTTAGGCTGGGGTACCATCAGGTTGATGTGGAAGTCTCCATTCATGGTAAAACATGGAGATAAAACCACTGAGGGATTTGTCCTCCCTTGTCTGAAAGGAGGAGGTCAATTCCTGCAGTCAGGACCTCCCAGCAATATTCCTCTCCTTATTCTGCTATTTCGAAGTTGTGCCTCTGAAGCATGCTGGGTTACACATACATTAATGAGAAAAGCACAGCAATAAATGAGGTGTAGCAGGCTTTGTAAACAAATGGATACAGTGCCAATAGGAAAGGAATGGATCGCTGAGGAGTCCAGAGCATTTTTCCATGCCAGTGGCTGCGATCTGCTCTCGGAACTCGGAGCCTCGCCGCTGCTGAGATGTGCCACAGTTGCCTTTTGCATGTTCATGGTCTGGCTCTTCAAATGCTGTTGAAATGACAAATTTCAGGCCAAGCTGTGCTGGCAACTAGCCGAGGATCAGACAAGCCCTCTCTGGCAGCACTTGCATCTATTTCTTACCCAAATGGGCGGCTTAAGCAAGGGCCTGCAAAGCCCAAATTAAAAAGTAAGAGGCAATGGGAACAAGTCCAAGGTTGATCTTTTATCCCCATCTTGTAGCTCTCAGAAAAAAAAATGCTCTAGTATAGGCCTGAGTGGTCTAAATATGAGTTTAGTCAATGGTGTTCAGCAGAAAGCCCCCGATGTCCCCCAGCAGGGAGAGATCAGAGGAAACAGGAAGGAGGTGAAGCCATCTCATGGTCTGGCATCTTATCTGAGACCGGCCACAGAGGAATGAAGAGAATGACAGTGTTAAGATGGAGATCTTATCCTCCAAAGTTTACCCAATCTGCCAAGAAGAGCTGCCCTCCACAGCAGTACCAGAAGATAGAAAGAAGCAAGAAATGTGGTGTCAGTATGATTTTGTATGATCTTAAAGAGCCTTCCTCTTCTTCTTGCCTGCTTTCATCAGCTCCTGTGAAGAAAATCCACACCAGCTGCCTAGATGATGGGGATTGGGCTGCACACAGAAGGAAGTGACAGCAAATAGGATGCCTCAGATCACTAACTGCAACATAGACAAAAATAAAACCACGCGATTGACCCATTCAATTCCATTCCTCAAGCTAAAAAAGTCTTCTGAGGGTTTCACAAAGGGAAAACTTCTCTGTACTGCAACAGCAGCCCATTTAAAAAGTGGGGTTGATGTATTCCATGCAGTATATTTCTTACTTAAGTATATCCTGTATCAGATTAACTAGATTTTCATATATAAAGCAGTTATATTTGGTTTCCTGTCCCTGTTAAGTGTTAAATGATCACAGTATTCAGAAGAAGAACAGAAATATCATTTTTGAGGCTCTATAACGCATTTTATACATCACAGAAGCTTATATTTCTCCAACATACAGAAATGTGAGTCTATATTTGATTAACATAAAAAGACCCTTACCAGAAAGTGAGTAATCTGTATTAGTCATCCTCATGGCTGGAGTATAAGATACACTTGGCATGTCATGGCCCTTCTCCTTCTGTTTCCGTCGATACCACACAAACAGTGCCAGCAAGACCATAATAATTAGAAGGAGAATAATAATTCCAATGATTGCTCCCACTGAGTGCCTCTCTGATCCAAGAGCAGGGCTAATTTTAGTATAGGGGTTTAATTCTTCCATCATAAGAGCCGCTGTTAAAAGTAATTCATAACACACTGTAAATTGAATCATGCATTTCATCTGTGAAACACTATTTCTTTAAAGCAAGTACATCATTGGAAGGGGAGAGAGAGAAAAAGAGAGAGATTTTACAGGCAGAATTTCACTGTACCTTGGTCACATCGGATTCCTTTGAAGCCTGGACTGCAGTAGCATGTACCTGTGACATGGTCACACGTAGCATTATTCATGCATTCACATAGTTGTTTGCAACCATAACCAAATGTTCCTGGTGAGCACTCTGGGAAGCCAAAGAAAAGATTGGAAAGAATTCTATTTATTTCAGGAATGAGTGAAATGCTTGCCATGGAATATTCAGTACAGAAGTCTCCCTGGCTCCAGTGTCTCTAGGATCCTGGTGTTGGATTAGTAATCTTTTAAAGCAGGAGATAAATGTCCTTAGTGTACAATTTGGGGTATTACTTATTGAACTATAACTTCCTGCAAAAGTCATCCAAGACTTTACAAGGATGAAACCAATAATAGGTAGAGAAGCTTTAAAAGCCTAAAAAATATACATCACATGTACAGAATTTAACAGGGCAGGAGCTCAGAAGCTGTAGACAACATCTTGAAAGAGCATAGCATTCTGCACCAACCCTGTGTATTTGGGGGAGTTGGAAAGCAAAGTTTTAATGTACCTCTATGTGAACACAATAGACTTTTACCAAATAAATCTCACATGCTTTCATACTTATCCCTACTAGGGCTAGAAGGTGAATATAACATTGCAGGTAGAATTATAGAATTGAGAATCTGAATGGTGTGATTTGCTCCACTTCTGTATTAGGGTTCCTAATATAGGAGAAATTTCTATCCTGTCTTTGTATTTCTATCAAAGACAAAATGATTGAACGTCCAGCTGTGAAATTTATTCACACAGTTACCATGATGGGCTATTACAATAAATCTGTAGGCAGCTTACTATACTTCTTCAGGCACTGTTCAATAATAAATTGAAAGAAACAACTTCTGTCACATCCTACTTGCTTCTATGGAGAAGGCACATTACTGAATGCATGCACACTTCCAATGGTTCTTCTTTGTTTGTTTTAAGATGTGACTTCTTGTGTGTCACTGCAAATGGTTTGCATAGCATGATACCTTCCCAATGTCAGACTCCAAGTAACTTATAGCAGGCAAAATTTAATATTAAGTAATACACAGTAGCTAGTGTCTGTATAATGATTTGCAGTGTATTAAAGTGATGTCTCTTTGTTCCATCTGCAGGTCCTCAAACAAGGAAAAATAAAATTATTGCCATTAATGCTCACTTTAGTATTAGCCTGTAGCCTATTTAAAATGAATGAGGCCTAAATTTTTGGACTGCACCACAGAAATGATAGCTGCATTTAGGCATTTCATCTGCAATGCAGTGTGACTGCCCATTCAGCAGGATTCTGTGAAAGAAGGAGCCTTGATGAAGAGATGCTTCTAAATTAAATAGTAGAAGAACAAATAATTACATTTGCAGTATGGAGAGAAAACCTCAGGCTTTGTGCAAAGTCAAATTATAAATGGAGCTTCTTGTGTAAATTCAGCTACAATGCAAGTCTGCTGTGGAACTTTTTATCTTCCTGGTTTATTTCTGGTTGCAGTAAGGGTGCATGCAAATTCACAGTAAGTTGGGCACTTACAGAGTTACAGTGGTGCCAGATGTAACCCCCACATGAGCATGCAAACTTGGTCCTGAGACACATGCTTTGCTGCGTGCAAGTATGTGCAGAAGAAAAGATGATCATGAATTGGAACTGGATGACCTTTAAAGGTTCCTTCCAACCCAAACCATTCCAGGATTCTGGGATGCAGCTTACATTGTTCTATTCATTAGGTACAAGTTGTTTGGGAAGGCTACATCCAGTCAGCACTGAGTGCAGTCATCTGCTTTCACCTCACCTAACTTTAGGCTGGAATGGAAAGGCCTAATCTGCAGGGGATTCACTATATTTCTTTACTCTTGGACTGTGCAGCATTCAGGAGATGCTGCCTTCTCCCCATGGATTACATAAGGTGCTTGGGGCTGCTGCCTTGCTGACATCAACACCTCATTTACGAGCCTGTTTCTGCAAGGGATTCTGAAATACACCCTTCCCCCACTGGAGCAATAGAAAAATGAAGCCATGTTGCTACTCACTTTGCTCACATTGTTTGCCTGTAAATCCCGTCCTGCACGTGCACTGCCCAGTGATGTGGTCACAGTCTGCTCCGTTCTGACACTGACAAACATTGGCACAGTTCTTCCCATAAAAAGCAGCTGGGCAACCTTTCAGGAATCAGAATAAGGAAAGACTGAGAAAGAAGCTGAAACACCAACTCAGATGTGTTATCAGCACTAAATATGTAAGCCTATAAATCTACGGATGTTCAGCCTCTGTATATTTAATAACATTTATTTGATCATCTAAATGCAGATACTATGACAGCCAATATTCTTGAAGTAGTGTTTCTCATATCTTACAGAATTGCCTCTTAAATGTTTCAGAAGAACAAAAACTTGACCCATCTATACAAGCTGTTTTGAAGAACTGAGAGAAGATGGTTAAACAGAAACTCTGAAAGGCCAGAGATCACTCAATTACTTGCAAGTGAAAGAGCCTTCTTAAAAGGCTCACCTGAGTTTGATCTCTTTTGAACAGAGCTATGATTCTGTGATAATTTGGCTCTAATAGGATGAGAAACCTCAAACATTTTCCCAAATCAGACCACATATACGAGGATTTTAACAAGTAGAGACATTGACTGGGCAAATTCTGACAATGAATCAATAATCTAAATGGTTGGTGCCTCTTTTATCGAGTGCCAAAGGCATAAAACACCTTGGAGAGCTTCAGGACTATTTTTGTCGGGGTGATGTGAAGGTATCCCAAGTAAAAAGCAGGTGGTTTAACAGGGAAGACTGCAATACTTGGAAGAGACACGAGGTAGCAGCACATACTTTGACAGATACCCTGGCACAACAGTGTCTCTGAAAGGCTTACGCTGAGTGCAGTAGAGCCCCGTCCAACCATGAGTGCATCTACATTCTCCATCGTATGGGCTGCACATTGCTCCGTTGTGGCAGTTGCATGAATGAAAGCAATCAGGGCCCCAAAAACCAGTGGGACAAGCTATGAAAATAAAAAAGATTTGTCAGCTGACAAAGAAAGCAATGATAGTGTGTTAGTGCTGCGGAGGAACTACAGTAAAGGGAGGACCTGTGAGACACCAGCAAAGGCAGAACTTCGCATTGCAGAGCTTGGCACGGCTGCAGCAATTCCCTGATCATGACCAGTTCTTCCAAGCCAATGATTGCTTTGAAACCCAGGTGCAAACCTACACCTCACCCACACTGTCAAACCCTGGCACAAGGAATTCTTCCAGTAGGTTGAGGAAGGGGATTCTCCTCCTCTACCCCACTCTCATAGAACCCCTCCCTGCAAGTCCTACATTCCCTAACACACGAAGGATGTGGAGCTCTTGGAGAGAGCCCAGAGGAGGCCACGGAGATGCTGCAAGGGCTGGAGCAGCTCTGCTCTGAAGCCAGGAGAGAGCTGGGCTGGGGCAGCCTGGACAAGAGAAGGCTCCTCAAGGGGAGACCTGAGAGCAGCTCCAGTGCCTAAAGGGGCTGCAGGAAACCTGGAGAGGGGCTTGGGACAAGGGCCTGTAGGGACAGGCCAAGGGGAATGGCTTTAACCTGCCTGAGAGGAGACTGAGCTGAGCTCTTAGGCAGAAGCTCTTCCCTGGGAGGGTGCTGAGGCGCTGGCACAGGGTGCCCAGAGAAGCTGTGGCTGCCCCATCCCTGGCAGTGCTCAAGGCCAGGTTGGACACAGGGGCTTGGAGCAGCTGCTCTAGTGGAAGGGGTCCCTGCCTGTGGCAGGGGTTGGAGCTGGAGGAGCTTTAAGGTCCCTTCCAACACAAACCAATTTAGGATTCCCTGTGTAGGTCAGGTGACAGGATCAGCTCTTTGCTGTAGATGTGCTCTGAGAACTACTGAAACAGCAACCCTTGACACTACATTACTCTCTGTTCTCTATTCTTGCTGGCTTTATCTGTGAAGACAGTTTAGACAGGGTTTAAGATATGGAGGTAATTTAATTTTCTTTTTGATAGTCTGGAATTCTTGCATAATAAAGCACAGCTATTCAGGGTTTACTTTTGCTATGCCATCAACTACTAAAATGACCACATTCTGTTGAAGCATAGAGGGCTACTCAGGTAAAAATGTAAAGAAAACTTCTTACAGTACAAATTCCCATCCACCAAATCAGACTGCTTTTGTTGATGGGCCTAACACTAAATTAAAATCTCCAGGTCTATTATATACTTCAACAAGTACAATATTAATACATTTTCAAAAGTTATTTTAAGCCTCCCTCCAAAAGTGAATGCAGTAAGTTACAGTTATTAGCACCAGACTAAAAGATCTAAAATGATGATAACCCTTCAATATATAACAACTATATTTTTGCTTTAAAAAGCACTTCCCATTGCTTCCTATTAAAGACATGAATTAATAAGGCACTGTTCCCAGGAAACCTGAAAGTACAGAAATGGTGCCTATTTCCATGTATGCCATTGGCTCCAGTTCTGACAATAAACGCAAGTTTCTGGCGTATGACAGACATCTCTAAAGCCAGAATGAATAGAAAAAGCCCTGCCGTGATGTCAGTCAAACAAAAGGTCACTGAACTCACACGACGTAAAGCTGAACAGGGTTTGGCCTCAACTATTCATGCTATAAGCAACCAGAAATAGTTTTACAATGCCTTTGTAAGCCAGAGCTGCAGGGGCTGTTAGTGTCTCCACAACTGGCTCTGGAGTTGGAGCTAAAATTACCTCCTTCACAGCTCCGTCTCCCGGTCATTCCAGGTTAACTGGGATGGAGGGAGGTCTGACTGAAATAGCTCAGTAGTGGAGCCAGGTACGTGAGGCCAGGTGCTGGCAGGAGCCTGGTGTGAGGCCAGGTTCACGTTGGGAGATTTACTCTTTCTTTACAAGAAGGTAACTGAGGAAACAGCCAGGTTCCCACTTGAATCATCCAAAATACAAAGCAGCTATTGCCAGGTCCTTCCGCCTGCTAAACTGGAAATTGGTGCTGCTGAACTGGCCTGCCTCTCTCTGTAGGAAAAAACCATCCTTTTTCAAGGTTAACAGCACTAACAGTCATTTCCCAATTACATGGCTAAATATAATGAGGAATCTGTAGAGTTTTCTGTCTTTTTTTCACCCTTGTTTTTGAATGACAGCAATATTCTGCCTGTGGAAGACACACAATAAAAGCAAAATTACAGCCGTCTGTTTTTATCCGATTCCTACTTTATCACTTGGAGTTTAATATATTTTCCTCTGGAATGCTGTCTAATATGCTAGTTGTATCCAGAATATGAAGTAACATTTCTGAATGATAGGATATTGCTTCCCTCTGTGATCTATCTTCAATTAAGGGATGCTCTCAGGAAATGACACTTTGGGATCAGCAAATGCCAATCTTCTACCTGGGCAATTTTCTGGAAGAAATACTCCATCCCTCCAAGCCCACACTGACTTTTACAATTAAATTACGTTTAATAGAAATATTTTGGCTGCCTAATTTCTCTCTTCTGGGGGCCTGGTACATGAAAACATTTACTGGTTAATAATTTCTAATGTAATAGCTGAAAGAAAGTTCCTTCAAAAATAAATAAAAGAGAATTCAGCTAGAAATTAAAAGGGAGCATAGAGCTTTCTTCTCTGATAAGAGCTTGTGACCTCCCTTTCCTGCAATAGCAGCTAGTAACAGCTTCTGCAAATTCCAAATGCAGAAACTAACTCAAGCCAAAGCTAACTTAGATTAATTAAACGAAATAAGCCATAAAGAGAGTAAGGCACTGCCTGCTCTAATACTGCAGGGATTTCCCCAGAAGCTGTCTTTAACTTTCAGAAAACACTAAATGGGAAAATATGTTATTTTAAAAGTGGAGATAGAAAAATAACCCTTTGCTTACTCTGAGAACAGTCTGGCCCTATCCAGCCTGGAAAACACTGACATGCTCCATCAATCGGATTGCAGGTCCCGTTCTCGGTGCACTGACAGACCTCAGCACAGTTCTTCCCATATTTTCCACTGGGACAGACTGTGAAAATAAAAAGGCATTTTACTGAAGGTTCTTCATAATGAAGATGAGGAAGTCACAGGGCTTAACGTTAAGCAATTAGAGATAAAAGCAATCACAACATTTTTCTTTGCTGAAGCCAAATGGGCAAAGTTTGTCTGGAAAGAAGGAAAAGGCTTAAGGTGTTTAAGACTGTTTTGTTCGCTTACATGTCAGGCATAAAAACAATGGGAAAATGTCATCTTGAAATCCATTTTTCTGCTGGAAAACCAATCTAATATCATTAGGAGATTACAATTATTAAAGAGAATTATGGAAGCATGAAGAAAAGAGAGAAAAAATCAGAGAAAAGTGGTTATTAACAGAGGAAGAAAACAGCAAAGTTGAGGAGAGTTCAAGGCGCAGCAGCAAACACAGGGAACATGGCTGGAAGGGACTGATGTGGGCACTTGCCAAAGGATCCCTTAATTCCTGAAATAGGGTCCTAGGCTGGCCCAGAGGATTACAACCTCAGCAATAAGAAGTACGAAAGTAGGAAAGGAACATTTTACTCTCAGTATCAGCCTTGGGAAGAAGTCTCAAGAAGATGAAGAGTAACAGGGACTCCTACCTTCAGGTCTGTCACTAGAACCTATCTCCCTTGTATCGTACAACTGATAGTGCCAGCAGTAATGGACCAAAAGCTGCTGATACTACCACCCAGTGTGATGGCCAATGTCCAAGCCATGGGTATTGTCCTAGAAGCCCAGTGCCCATGAAATGGCTGATGTCAAGAAAAGGCTGAAAGAGCCATAGAACTGCAATACTGGGCATGCCAGACTGCCTAGCTCATCATGGTCCTGATTCCTTCTAGATCAAACAGCGGTGAGACCTGAAATTGCCTTTGGTAGTAAATACACTAGGCTTTGCTGAAGATCATCTTTCAGCAGTGCTGGTGGGAGGCAGGCTCCCAGCATCTCACAGATGCAAATCACGCTGCAGAGAGTAAACCAGGACTAAAGCTGCCTCTTCCAGAAGTATTTTTGCCATGTAAGTCTGGTGGAAGACTACTCCCACAAATACAGCACATATCCAGTTGCTGAAATGTCATGCTTGTCTATTGGCATCTGTTCACCTATTCCTCTCCAGCACCCATTGCTGCAGGAAGTGTTCAATTAGATTGTAGATGTGGTTTTCAAGGATATATATGTATTTGACTGACAGCTGTTATAGATGTGCTACACCCTAACAAAATCAGCATCTATTCCTGTTTGTCCACCTAGCTTACTCCTGAACTTGGAAGAAAAGTTTCTTGAGAGTCATCTTGTAACAGCCCAAGCACAGTGACATAAAATTAATAGACATGGAGATCTCCATCCTCCCACCAACTTACTGGAAATCTTTAACGCTAAAGTTGATGGAAAGCTCTGCTCAGTAATAAATGAAATGTTTAATTTCTGTGCTCTTATTGGCTCTGTTCCCTGACAGAAACAGATGTATTTTCAAAACAGGATAAAACATATAGTCCATCTTTGCAAAGGATGTAACAAATGGAACTGGACTTGTATCCTGGTAAGTAATAGTGATGTCAAAAAAGTGATTAAGGCACCTCCCTGAATTATGCAGCTGTTTTACCACTTCAGCCCCTCTCACTTCCTCATAAGTAGTCTCTGCAGGTGACCTCAATTTATCCTGACTATGAATCAGCCATAGATTGAAATCCTGAGCTGTGATTCATTTGCTTTTATACAATGTGCCATCCTCTACTCTTACTACGACAGAAACCTAAGAATGTGCACGCTGTTGTGTTCTGCGTGCATTTCTATATACTATGGCCTTATCTGTGGGAGTTGATAAAGTTGGTTTGGGCTTTTAAATGGTGTGCTAAACAGAACAGTTCTCTAACTGAAAAGAGATAAACCCAAACACAATATACAGATAAGAATGAAAAGAACAATACACAGACACAAAGAAAGAGAAGAAAAACCTCCATATCACAGGAAGAGCAAAAACTGAAATGATCCGGCAGCCTAGGTTCTCACATGTGCTACACCACTATTTACTTCCAAAGCTCTATATAAAGCAGTTCAATGCAATATTTTTATTGCATCTTTAAGATGGAGACAGATAACATCACTTACGTGAAGGCTGGATTTTTTTATATGTACAAAAGGAAATAGTTCTCAAAAGGCTTCCTTAAAATAGGAGCTGATTTGCACTGCAGCATGGAATGCTAATGAATCAGGGAAAGATTTGTGGTTCAAACACTGGTGCAACAGGCATACTTAGTAAAAGAAACACTGGCTCTGCACAGTGAGAGCTAGCAGAGGGGTTCCTATGTGTGAGCACCTCTTGTCTCAGTGATATAGTATGATGCTCTTCAGAATGTCAAGGCAGAAGGATTACAAAACCTGTCGTGCCAGAATGGTTGTTCTCATTAATTTCAGTACCCAGGCACATTGACTCTCTTCTAAGGAGGTGAGATCCAACCACAAGCACTTCTTCAAATGTCTCAAACATTTTTAAACAGAGCTGTAGAGTGAGGACTAATACCTCTTTCTTCAGGAGCAATCTGGTTGTACAATGCAGCTCGAGATGTTAATTAACTATAAAAGCCCAGAAGTGGGACTCCAAAAGTCCCCGTGGGATGTCAGGTGTGTTCTAGCAGCGATAAGAAGTTATTATCAACCCATCTTGCTACCTGATTGTGTAAGATATTCAGAAAACAGCTGCTTAGTTGTTTGCTGCTCAGAATCCTTAGCACAACCACCTCAAGCTGTACAATTTCAGAGGTTACACAGCCCTTGCACGCCTGTGCTGGTGATGGAAGAACGTCCCTGCTGCCAGAACAGAGACAGCACAAGGAGATGAACATTCAGAAGTGAAATCCTCCTTTCACATTTTTCTGATGGAAAACATTAATTAGCATTTTCCTCTCTCCAAAATAAAGTTACATGTTAACTCATTCTGACAAACTGCAACACAAATTGGTTTTAATTAGGACATGAATATTTTACAATTAATTTGGTGGCTAGATCAACATTTCAAAGGGAAACCAGAAGTGCTGAACATCTGAGCAAAAATAAAATAGTTTTCTTAAGAGGATAATTAGCCCTGGTTACGCTTTGAAATCTGGCTGACTTCTCCCAGAAAATGGACAAATTCACTGAAATATGTTCATTTTAACCAGTTAATTGCTACCATGTTTAGCTGGCTATGCAGCACGGGAAAAGGAAAACATGGTTATACTTAATCTGTGTTTAATGATTTTGTGTAAGTGCTGTCTGCAATTCCTACCTCAGTGAAAAGCAGGTCATTAAAAGGTGTTAGTTCGATCTTTACAGGGATGGTGACTTCACGAGGGCAGGAGCCATTACAAATCACCTCCCTTAAATCTGTACATAGGGAAGTCCTACAGCAGTGTGTAATGCAGAATACTGAAATGATTTTGGAGGCATTCTTAGGAGAAAACTGAACATAAAACTTATGGTTAAGAGCAGACTGACTTTCAAAGGCACAGAAAGGTGATGGGTATCAGGGGGACCTGAAGCTACTCTTCAGCTATGGAAATTAACTCACTTTCCCAACCTCATCCTGCACTTGTGTCTGGATGCATGTGATTTTAGCTCTTCCCAGTAAGGTCCTAGACAGCGTAAATAAGGTTCCATGCATTAACTGGGTGTTTGGGCTTGTGAATCTGTATTAAGCCTTTACCTTAAGTAGTATCTACACCTCTTACATAAAGATGTCATCAATACTTAGGATACAGTAGGCTGAGCAGAAAGGGAAATAAAACCATTGGATGGCTGATATATTTGCAGCAGGTGTCTCATTCCATATTCATTTCAATACAGAGCAGCAGACCTGTTTTATTTATGAAAGCAGGAGCACATCATATTTATGAAAGGATGACTAAGTAACTATTTGCATTTTCCCTCTGAAGTAAAGAATTTCTTATGATCTAAACTTCTGAAATAAGGAAAAAAGGCAGGGACCTTGTGGTTGGTCACAGATAGAGAAACCTGGGAAAGGAGGTGGCATGTGGGGGTCTGGGGTTCAGTACCTTGGTTGCAGAGAGCACCAAAGAATCCAGGCAAGCAGTCGCAGTGTCCTGACACGTGGTGACAAGGCCCGCTGCTGTGCACACACTGAGGGCAGGGCTGGCTGCAGTGGTGTCCAAAAAAGCCAGGGGGACAAACTGGGGACGACACAAAGTGATGAAGTGAGCCATCACAGGGTTTCACATTTCCCATTGCTAAGTGCTTCAGAATTCTCTCTCTTAATCCCAACCCAACGTTTCTTAATTTATAAAACCACAATTTTGTGAACAGCTGAGGTTAGGAATCTTGTTGGAGTATTCCATGTTAATAAAGTGTGAGCTCTGAGTAAAGCTCTCCTGTGGTTCAGACATTCACACCATTCTACCTCATGCAACTCCTTGGCTATTAAATAATACAGCAGAGCTCTCTTAGCAGCTTCTCCCTCTTGACACTAGTTTGAGTCTTTGCTCCAGCTAAACTCTTTTACAAAACACAGGAGTTTAAGATGTTCAAGACCTCACAGTCTACTGGCAGATATTGTTAATAACACATATTCCACAGCTTTTATGACAGGTAGGAAGACAAAGCCTCATACCTGTACAGACAACAGAAACCCAGAATGCCATTTCCTTTGGAAATTAAGCTAAGGAACCAGAGAAGGTGTTATTAAAACCTCAATATTTTATGTCTAAACAATTTGTCAAAGGCTGATTTCTAAACATATTAGGTTCAATGGTGTGTTAAACTGGGACAGTCAGTTTATACATGCCATTGCAGAGCACCATCCACCAGTGATGAACAGACTCTAAAAATGGTAATTACAGTAACAGCATACAAAATCACCTCATTTGCATCAGTAATCACACCGGATAGCTGACTAAACTTGTCATGAACTGTATGTTTAATTTGATTAAAACCTGGATTGAAATTATTATAGAATTTGTACATAAGGTATAGTGCTAAGATTATGGCTCACTCTCTCTTATAAACGCATATTGTTGCTTCAAAGCACATGTAGAATGAAAAACATTGACTGTCCAAACATTCACTGCAATACATAAGCTCAAAGGAATGTTAAATTGCTGTAAAGTGACTGTAAAAATGACTTTATATGTTTTTATTTTTCCTCCTGTCATTCTCTGTTACATAGAGGTTACTATATCATAGAGGTTCTATTTCTCCACCTAAGGAGAGTTTTTCTCTTGATCTGTCTCTTCACAGAGGGTGTCAGGTTCTTATGCTACTGCAGATTTCCAGCTGGAGCTTAGCTGACAGGCTTGTTGATGATGCACAAGCTGTAAAACAACCTGGGTCATTCCTGAAGACGTTTTTGAGTCCTAAGCAGTAGACTATCCTGGTGTCTCGTGTAATCCTGATTACAGACACAACAAGTTGGAGGAGCATCAGCTTCAGTCCTAAGTTATAGGCTAAATTCTGTTTCTGAAGAAATCTCCAAGAGGAAAATGTGACTCTGAAAACAAACTTAGGGAGTTAAAGCTACCTTCACCTACAGAGGTGTCCTCTTCACAAGGCAGTCTGGATCCTGTCTCCCTCAGAAGAGGTGGAAGGAAGCTGAATTCCCTGACTATATATTCACATAGAGGCATTCCAGCAACACAAGGCAAAAGCAGAAGCATCTACAGGACCTCTCTGTTGTCACTCCAGTGGGGAGGAAGATTTCTCCCCATTAGGTTCTCAGCAAATATGCCCATGGAGCAGCCTCATTACTGGAGTTGCAAACTAGGGACACACTTTGCCTCTTGTAGCCTCCATGCCATCAGCTGATAACACTAAGCTGGGTTTTTTCACCTCAGGAAGGTCAGAAACCATTAACTTCTGGAAGTTTTGCACTCTTAAGGTTGCAAATTTGTAAAACAATTTCTTCCCCAATTCCCTGAAGCTCTGAGCACCACATTTTAGCCTTGGAGAGACATTTTACAGCCATATAGATATGCTGAAGCACCTGGAAATTGGGGGTTATAATGGAAATGCTTATAGGCTATTAACTACAGCAGTGCTAGAGGTCATCGTTATAATGGCTTTAAATAAGAATTGTCAGCTACAAATTATTTTGAGAGATGAGTGTGTTTGACTGTCAAATGTAACTGGTGAAATCAAAGGGGATATTTGAACTGGGCATGCAGGATATCTCCCAGGAAGAACAAGAGCTGCTGCAGAACAGAAAGACAAACCCATTTCTTGTTTACACAGGAAGATGGTTGAGTGTAGTTTGCAGCAGTGATTAAGAGTCCCTAAGGGGAAAATACAGCTTCCCACATAGAGCAAATGATAGGATTTTTATCTCCTTGGCACATTTTAATATGTGACAGCAGAACATCAGACAGGAGCTATTTCAGGCTGATGTGTTTCTGGCCTACAAGAAAACATTGTCTTGCTATTTTGTCATTATGTGATGGGTCACAGCTAACTGTGTTTAACAGCTATTCTGTACTTCACCATAACTTAACTCTAAGTCTGGTTTTGCCCAGATCCTGCCAAGTTTGGTATGTGAAAGTATTCATCCTTGCTAGCTTTTGCCTTTAGGAAGCCCTGAGCTAAACCAGCTCAGAAACCTGTGTCTCTGTCTGGCATCACAAATGAGAACTTCTGCCTCTGCTTCTGCCACCACATCTGCTACAGTCTGCCCAGAGAAGCTGTGGCTGCCCCATCCCTGGCAGTGCTCAAGGCCAGGTTGGACAGAGGGGCTTGGAGCAGCTGCTCCAGTGGAAGGGGTCCCTGCCTGTGGCAGGGATTGGAGCTGGATGAGCTTTAAGATCCCTTCCAAGCCAAACAATCCTATAACTCTATGATCTATGGAAAATCTTACTTCTCTGGCACAAGGGTCCTCTGTATCCTGGTGCACACTCACAAGTGCCATCCTCTGGGGAGCAGGATCCCCCGTTCTCACAGTTACAGGAGATGGAGCAGTTTGGTCCCCAGCGGCCCTGGGTGCAGATATTGTCACAGTGGATGCCTGCAGATGTAAAGACACACATTAGGTTTCACACAGCTTAATCTGCTCATTGATCAAAGAAACATTTGGCTGGACTGATACTTCATAGTACATCACAGAGCAAACAAAGAAGCCCGGAAAGGAAATCATTATCCTTTTATCTGCTTAATAAAGTGAAAATTAAGAAAGTGCCAAAGAGGTGAATTCTGTTGGTGTTATTGGGCTCCTGCTCAGTCCTTAGCACCATTAAAGAAACTCTTCATGCCATCTGAGAGATGAAGGTCAGGAATTGCTTTAAAGTCACAAGATGCCTCAAAAAACTAGTCTGGAAATATGCAGTTGACTGAAGCCTGGTTACTTAACTGGTGAGTTGGAAGACCTAAAAAGAAAAATCAGGGTTCTGCAAAAACATGTCCAATATTTGGATTCTTGAACCTATTCAGTTCTGTGTTATGTATGATGCACTTCCCAACAGAAAGTGCTGTGGGTTGTTATGCACATACCCCACATCCACCCAGAGCTCTCTGAGTTCTGTTGTGAATGGAGTTCTGGTCTAGCAAACGGCTTTGTGTGGGCACAGGCTGATCATTTGCGTGTTAGATGGAGACTGAGACCTGACAATCAGCTCCCAGTGATTCCCAAGGTTGTTGTTTGATATTTATTATTATGAGAAGCAAAGCTTGGAAACACTGGAAGAAGCACACAGCCAGAAAGCTTAACAAGAAGATTATGGCATTGTTTCAACTGGCTTTAACTGGTGACTTTTAAAACCACCCTTGTGCCATGGCTTGTCACATACAGATGTATCCTAAGGATTTGACCTTGCGCACCATAATTTGTCCAAGAGGCTCTTACTCCACTGGGATAAGACAGCAGCAGTGCCTGCAATTAGCAGAGCTATTTGCATGATCAAGGGCTCCTTGGACTGAAAAAGCTTTGCAGATCATGAACTAGGAGAGACTTTCAGCAGTGCCAGCTGCAGGGAGTGGCAGCAGCAGCAGCAGCACACGGTAGATACTGATAACAACAGAAGAAGTGAATCACAGGCTGGCTTGAAAATCTTCCTAACAACATTACCACACCAGGTGCCTTACAACTGAAGCGCAGAGATTTGATGGCCTACACACACCCCAGCTAGGCTTTCAACATGAAGATGTTCTTTATCATCCATGCACATGTCCCCACTGCATAATGGGATAAATGCAGACAAGGGCTCCGAGAGCCCCAGCCTCAGCCAGAGGTTGGATTAGCGCCTTGCTAAGGAGAAATACAATCCCAAGTAATTTCCTCCACCTCTGATAACTTCATCTGGATGCTACAGGTAATGGACTGTATTTGTGAAGCTGTGATCTGTACAGCCACCAAACTTTGAGGATTATTAAATCAGCTAAAAGTCATTATAAACACACTTACAGTGCAGTTTCAAGTTAGTTTTATAAATCTCTGAAGTTAATACAGTAAGAAATACTGCAGAGCCAAAATTTCCCTTTTCTGAAGATTAATCACACAATTATAATGTCCCTTCCTAGAAAATCTTGACCAAGTCTGGCAAAAGTACAGTTTGAGATGGGGTTTCTAGTAGTACATGATCCTAGCTTTATTTATGAAAAGGCATGGTCCATGCTGTGGAGCTTAATAAAAACCACATTAAAATGCAGTAAAAACATAAAACAAGCTCAATCCCTTGATATCTAAGTAAAAAATTATGGGAAAAAAAAGTAATGAAGAAAGAGGCAAGGAACATTTGTGTTAGCAAAATGGAAAAAACCAATCATTTTAACACAGTTTTCCCCACTCCCTTTGAAATCAAACATATCCTTGGATTACTTAAACAGTAAATGCTTTGTGTGTACATTTATGTAATCCATCTACAGTACTCTGTAATTAAAAACTCATACAATAAATCGTCAATAAATAAGTGTGCTTGGTATTTATACAGCCATAGATGTGATCATTTACAGTTGTGAGAGTCTCAGCGTGAGCTCCCAGAAATGGAAGTGAGACACAAATGTAGAAAAATGTGCATCCTTTCCTCTTGACTGCAGCATTAAAGCCACAATTCTCTCATTGTCAATGGGCTATTTATACGTGGAGACAATTAAACAGCATTATTTCTTGTCTCTTCTGGCAAAGTTGGGGGAAGAATGACATTGGCTCCTTTCTCTTGAAAGGTAGCTGCATTAGAATGCTGTGGCTGTTCTGTGCAGCAGCAAAGTCCTTCCTTTAGTAATGAATAATGAGGGATGTCTTCCCGCTCCTAACGAAGGCAATGAGTCATTGTGAAGCCGATTGTTGTAAGGAAATGTAGAGGAGGGGGAAGAGGAAACCTTCCAGAAGACACTGATAGCCATTATAGCACTTATTTATTTGTACATTTTCAGAAGACAACCAAGAAGATGCCGCAATCAATTTTTATTACTTTGTATTACTTTAAGTTAATTCTCGTGGAAGACTTCATTTTTTGGAGGCTCCTACACACACTGAATAGCAAATATAAATGAGAAATTCAAATTGCATCTGGACATGCATATCCTAGGGAACTGTGCTAAAATAAAGCCCCTAACTTGAAGCATATGCATGGGGGGGGGTCTATCCCTCCCAGCTACTTTACAACTGGAGTCAGTGAAGCAGCAAGCAGCTTTAATGGAAAACTTTCATATTCACTTACAGAACTTGCTGATGAACATTTCTGATAAGCAATTAGTTTTCCAATGCCAGAAATACAAACAGATGCTGAAGTTGTCACATCTCTGTGGTCTCATGTTACAACCGTGGGTTTCTGACTTATGAACAAAATCCTTGTTTCACAAGCATGCTATAGAATTAGAAAGACAACTACCAGAAGAAGTCCTTGAAGCTGCAGGAAGCGGTTCTATACATAAACTCTATTGCCTAGATACCAGGAAATTATCTTACTGCCTCAGGCTGTAGTTCACAATTGTAGATACAAGCATAAAATTACACTTTCAAGACCTTAAACAATGTTCTGGGGGTGAATTGTAAATGAAATTCACATAACTGACATAAATTTATAGTTATCCACTGTACGTGGGCAAAGGACATTCACGCTCTCATGCAATAAGGCAGAGCAAAGGCAAGAGCTGAGTCTGCTGTGGGTTTTAACTCAGCCTGTGAGACGGCAGCCACAGAGCCTCCACATCCTGGTGTGGATTCAGGGTACTGGATTCCTGCAGACACTGTCTGCTCTGCAATAGGATTTCCACTGCTGCCCTTTGGACTGCTCTGTACATGGAATGTAGCAGGCAGAGCCAGGAGTGGCTTCACTCCCCAGTCCCTACACTGTCATACTTGGCTCACACATCGGGTAGGAAAAGCAACACAAAGTGCCTCAATTGCTGTTGTGTATATTATGAAAAACCCAATCTGGAATGAACTGAACCCACCAGAACAGTCATGACTCCTTTATGGGACAACTACATGGGAGAGCTGTTCCAAGACCTTTCTCCTTAAGGGCCCTTCCAGGACTTTTTTGCCTTTTACTACCAAGTGGTGAAGCAGCTGCTGTCTGGGATATCAGGAATACCTGGAGTACCTCTAACCCAGACTTCCCGAGGGTGAGGCAATCAGGTTATGCAGGTATCTCCCAATGGAGAGCTGAAGATTGTACCTTGAAAAGGAAAGCAGCAGGGATAGAGGCAGAGGAGGAAGCGGGTCTGGCAAGAGCACTGGCTGATGGAGACTCCTCAAGTCACGTATGCTTTATGGTAGTAATATATAGCATATATTGTAGTCCAGTTCTGCTGCACAGAGGCCAGAGGTATGTGTCTGGTCACTCAGTGTGATATAAGCTGGTGTCTGCCTATATAAACCAGTACATTTTTACTGGATGAAGTTAGCTCTTGGTATTAAAAGTTACAAATGGAGCTGTGAAGGATTTAGCTAACATCCACACAACCATCATGAAAAGGAGCAAGAAGAAAGGAAAAGGGAAAAAAACAAAACCCAAGCTGTACAACTGGGATACAAGGTCTCTATTGAAGAGCTACTTCATACGCTGTGTCCATTAATAACCTTCAATGGCTTCCTTCAATGCATGTTTGTCAAAGTAATGCAGATTTAGTACTGCCTCTAACTGTACCATGCTGAAGGACTTTGAAGGGTGAAATTCCTGAAAGCCAGACATAAGCAGAATTCCCTTTTTCCCTTTCTCCAGCTTACTTGTGCAATTGCACTTGTGCTTGGGGATTACGTCTCTAGATCTTAATAAAGCCTGCCGTTGTTTCTCTGCCTTGTCTCCAGACAGCTGGAAACTAATACTCCAACCACAACAGAAGAACAAAAATGGGTGGAATAATGAGAGCCAGTGGCCTATTTTTGACCACTGCTATCCCCTTGACAGTAGGCTCTGCAGCAGGGCCTGCATGCTGCCCAGCATCTAATTATTTCTCAGGGATGCAGGGATTTGATAAATTATAGGACGTGGCTTCCTTCCCCCTCCATGTACTTCAATTTTACATCTACCAATGTACAACTGTAATTATTTCCCTGAATAAGATCTTCAGCTCTTTTTTTTCCAATAGACACAATCTAAAGACAGATGCAACATCAATTAGCAATGACAGGAATGATTCCAGTAGACATCTGAATCCAACACAAACACTGTGCTCTCCTCCACCTGTCTTTCAACATGACAAGAAGTCATAATAATCTCTTATTTCTGGCATTTGAATAGCTTTGGGAAAAAAAATGCTTTTTGTGCATAAATAGGCACTGGATTTATGCAGCAATCCAGGGGAGGCCTGGAGTTTGGTGAGTCACGCTTGGCTTTCATCTGGAATGCCTGGGAGATTTGGTCTCTGGTACTACCAAGTCCTAATGGTGGTTTGTATACCTGTTGGCACAGTGCACTATGGCAAAAACACCGGAGTAGCAGTGCTGATTCAATAGCACAAAATAGCTTAATGATTACAGCTGCAAGGCTATTTTAGATAAGTAATTGCAGAAAGTGGGCCCGCAAACACTTAATGGTACTGAAATGAGGTACGGGAATGTATCACTGAATGTGATCTCTAGATTTCTATAATCATATGTCCATATTTTCCTTACCCTTACTCTCTTCTCTTTCCCCAGTGTTCTTATTGCTGTTACACTTACAATTTCCCTATAAATTCTATTTAAATCAGCTTGGTGCTTGAGATGGGATCAGTGTGCTTTCCTTAAGGATTATTTTGCTGTTTCAGTCTGTAAAGAGTAAAAGGAAATTCAATATGAACATAAGAAAGAACTGCCCGGTTACCTCTGGATCAGCTGTTCAGAGGTGTTACAACAGTAGACGAACAAGAGTTCATAAATAATACTTGATGCTCTTCTATCACTTCTTGCATCTTCATAGAGATTCCTACCTGAAGCAAACCCTGCAGTATTTGTCTCAGATCCAGTCAGAAACACCACAGCACAGTTCATGACAGCTCAGCATTTAAGGATGCTGAAGAACAAGCAAATCTGCTTGGGGAGGGCAGCAGAGAGAAGAAAAACATAAAGGGATCTCTCATAAAATTAAATGGAAACATTAAGAATTGATGGCTGCTCATCCAGTCTGCAAATAAGCTATTTTTGTTTTTATATAGTGAAACCAGTCAACAGAGATAGCAGCAGCCACATTTACATTATCTATGAACTTTTGTGCTGTTAAAAGGCTTTTCTAACTGATTTTTTACCACATTGGTGCAGCAGAGCCCATACCTTGCTGGGAGTTGCTCACCTGTGGGCTTCAGAGGGGGCAGCTGCTGGGGGTAACAACCCATCAGTCTAAATGAAAGCTGCATGATCTGGCCCTAAATTATGAAGAATAAGCCTTTCCCTGCAGCCAGTGAAAAACTCGAAATTGTCTCTTCTCTCATCATTGCATGGGCGATTTATGCACCCATTAATGTAAGTGTTTTTCTGAAAGTAATATACTTAGAGCCTAATGCACCTCTGAGGAGCACTAATCGTACCCCTATTTTTAATTATCTAGAGAAAACTCCAGATATGAATCATCCAACATGGGGAATTTATGCAATAAAAGCTTTCGAGGCAAGAGACCTACCTCGCAAGAAATGGAATAAGTCAAAATGTTTGCTAGAATTAAGGATCATTCTGTTCCCTCTGCAATAGGATATTCTCCAGGGTGCACTATTGCAGGAAGAAAAGTTGCCACTAGCAGAAAGAGCAGATTGTGAAGAAACCAGTACTAGAAGGAGTCAAGTCTTGTCCAGTCTTGCCTCACCTTTAGGACGCTTCCTTCCTACTACTTCTCAAAGTCTGGACATGGTGTTGGGCTGGGAAAGAAGAGAAAGCTGGGAAGATCCAAGCAGACCTTCAGCAGGTAAACAGGAGGGAGGAACATGTAAGTGGGACTAAAAACATGCTGCTTTCCTGACTTCTAAACATTCAAGCCCCCAAGCTAAGCCATGAGCTACAAACACAGCTTAGCAAGAGCTGTTGTACACCTGAACCTGTGCAAACCTATTGCGTTTAATAACACTGACTGAAATCCAGCCTCTGCTCCTTTGTGTTGAGCAGAAAGGAAGATGTTTACAGCATTTGTCCCTGCAAACACTTTCACCAGTAACATATAAATACAACACTGTAGATTTCTGACTGTTTATTGAATGATCTTTTCCCTCTTTCACACTCAGCACGCCAGCATCCAGTATTTAGTCTGCTGAAACGTTCACAAATCATTTTCCACCACTTCTCGCCCACATTTATTTGTAGGTGAAGGCATTGTACACACAGCCTAGCTTATATATAGAATGCCTCCATATTAAAATGGAAAATGCTTTAATAACTAGCGTCAGGTTTCATTTTTTTAGAACCATTAAGTTAGCATTATCCAGGATGCCATCCAAGCTGTATCTTTTCATGGGAATTTAAAAGCTGTCCTTTAATAAGTGAAAATAAATACAAAGATGAATGAATTTGTGCCTCTTCTGTGTTTATAAGATTAACACCACCATCATATGCGTGCATGCTTACTGCAGATTCTAATTATAGTCTAAGGGGCTCATCCAGCTCCCACTGAATGAGTGGCAAAACTCCAACCCATTTCACGGAAGGTGAAATACACCCTAAAGCTGGTGCAGGACACACACAACTAAACCTCACTCAGATGAGAATCTGGAGTCCCCTAGATATCTGCCAAGGACTGCATAGACATAATTAATGTCAGGACATCAATGAAGTCTTTGATATAACTTCATAATTCATAATTTTGGAAAATTAGGCCTATAGCAGCAGGAACCATACTTAAAGGTTCCTGTCAAAGAGAGAATTTTTAAGCACAGCCTGACATTAAAATCTTATCAACTCACTTGAAATTAAGTCAATGAAAAATTAAAGCTAATTTCTAATAAGCTTATGTTACATTCATAGACTAAAGGGCACTTGTCGAATCCAGAGAATAAGCACACCTTTTCATATGGAAACGATCTTCCCATGTGAAAGACAGAGGCCAGAAGAGAGGCTAAAAGGAACCATTTTAGACTGACTAAAACTTTTTTGTCTGTTTAAAGCTAATCGAAGGATACAGAATAATCACAGAAATAGAATATTCATTTCAAAATCTGGGATAAGACTGCCAAAAGTAATCAGTGCAAAACATGGTTTAGGTAATGGCATTAGACATCTACAAAACACATGCTTACTGGGAACTCACTATTACTCCATTCAGATATTTTAGGCTGCATATTCCAAACCAAGAGAGAATGAAACAGTCTGATGGGGAAAAAACAAAACCCAACCCATGACACTGTGGATCTCCCCAGCAAAAACCCTGTAGGGGCATAAAACAAGTCCTAGATCTTTCTGGTTTTAAAGACACACAGAAAAGTCAGCTACCAATTATACCAGCGTGCTCTTGGAGTTGCTCTATTAATGACAATAGAATTACTTTGTCTTCAACCTAGTACAACTGAGGAGAGGATCTGGCCCTAAGATTACGAAGTGGACAGTGCTGCAGTGTAGGGAATGTCATATTAATATGAGCAAATACATTTCATGGAAAGCCAGGTGGAAAGTTTTTCTTTTTCTTCAGTGATTTACCACCTTCTTGCACAGAACTCGGGGAAAGTGAAGTTAAAACCACCTTGGAGCTCCCTGTCAGAACAGTCGGTGTTCCTTTAGAATTCAAAAAGTCCTTCCCTTGAGTAACAGCCTTATCACTTTGACTGAATTAATGCATCTGCAGGAGGGAAGAAACATGTTTCTGTGTTTGAGTGACAGTGCAGATGTCACTTGCAGCCTGCAAATTCTCACAAACGTGAAGTCTCATTCCTCAGAGCTCACCTTATCTGTGACCAACCGACGCTTCCCAACCCCATTAACTCCCCTATACAATCACATGTGAAAATCCCGACAACTCGAGGCAACCACAACTACTGTACAGTATTCCTGGACATGATAAGAGACAATCAGAGTTTATGTTGCTGACAACGTAGGAAAGTTACTGAGGTTGGAAAGGACAGTGAAATATGTATTTCGATTTCTGTATGTAACAGCAAAGAGGAAAGCTGCTCTTACAAGACATGAAGGTGAAAAATACCAACACAATAATAAGATGTTTCTTCCTTACCAGCATATATAATTTTCATACCTGCATGTGGCATCCTGATTAATTAAGGGAAATCTATGAGGGGGTCTTTTATAATAAACCATGGGATGCACCCTGTTGTATTTTTCATCTTAGGTCTACTGTACTATCCTATTTCCCCCAAACCTATTTTTGGGATGTTAAAATCTACTGAATAAGCTTCGGCTTTGGCTACTCAGAAAAGCCTTTGAGTAAAGGAGTTCAGTGGGTAATTGAGATAGCATCACAACTACAGTGTTCTATAAAAAACAGGGTAGCACACAAAAAAGAGACAGACAGAACCGAGATCCAGATAAGACAGCATTTCAGATTAAAGGCATTCAGATAAACAGGATTTTAACTGACCTTAACATTTACAGGAATGGAATATATCCCCCTGCAGATTGCTTCCTATTTAATCCCACTGTAATATCTGAAAGGTTAACAAAATACACACTGCCACAATTAATTTGAAGCACATTGACTCGTTACAGGGAGGAAATGAGCTTGCTGTGAATATCAGCCGGCCCTGTGGCTTTCCTATCTGCAATCTGCTGTCCGACTGCACAAGCGGACGGGCTCGGGTCTTAGAGACAGGATGAGCAACGGCTGTGTCTGGCTTCCCAGAGAGCCCTGCTGACCTGGTCAGGTCAAACATAAAGGGGGCATCTCCCAAAATCAGAGGGCAGGGCAGCAGCTATGATCAACTGAATTATTGGTAAGGCCATGTAGTAGTAGCTAGTTGGTGTCAGTGAGGAAACATGCTGCCATCAGCTGCCTTGAGGAGAAAGGACCAAGCTGACGGGGGCTCTAACAGAGGAACGTTGCTTCCCCATGTCCTCCCTAGCTTCTGACCCACAGAGCAGGGCTACCAGGGCAGCTGGTCCTTCTTCATCATGTTTCAGTTTATTTGTTAAGAATAAGGAACCTAATTGACAACACTGAATAAATTGATGACCTTCTCCTTGTTGCTGAGCACTCAGGTGAGGAGGTTGCACCTGCGTCAGTTGAGGCTGATAGCTGCTTCTGTAGGACCTATTTGCTTGGAAAGAACCTCCAGGAAATGCTCTACCACGCAGCTTTTCCACACTTCTATTCTCTCTGTGGATTCAGTGTCGGCAAGATCCCTACTTAACCAAATGCAATTAGCGTCGAAGCACTCCATTTTCAAGCAGTTTCATTTTAACCCGAATGCACACAAAATTAACACCTCTTCCACAAAGGACAAGTGTGCTGGGAGCTTAAAGGTATCTGTGCACACACACACACATGCACAAAGCTGCAAGCACAGAAGCCATACATACCTAAAATGCATTGCAGAGCTGGAGTAAGAGACCTTATTAATCTTTAGACAAGCGTAATCAGTAAGAGTTGATCCTGCTGTGAGCTACATTTTTGCTTTTTAACCTAGCAATAGATATGAACATGTCTTCTTTTGATTTTAAGGGATATATCTATATTTCTATATATATATTTATATATACACATATGAAGTTATGCGTATGCAGTACTGGTGCAAGCTGGAGAGCTCCAATCAATGCAAGGCCGAGCCCCTGTTGTTATTGCAGCTGACATTTGCTTCCCATGGAGGAAAATTCAGCTCTGCATTGAGTCAGCAGGTCACAGATCTGGTTTTATCCCACATCTGAACAAATTTCACTTTGTCTGGATCGCATGAGAGCCTTTTGCCAATGTGGTTTTGGTCTTTTCTGTACAAATGTTATGCTTGCCTTGCTATCTACAAAACCATTTGTGATAGAATGTGTCTGTCTGCCTAGCTGGGTAATTTTTCCACTTGCAATTCCCCACTGAATTGAATGGAACCTGTATACGCATGTCTTCAAGCAGCTTGCTGCCACTGTGCTCATTTATGCATACAGCTGGTTTGCACAGCTCTGTGATCTCCTGGTTGATATGTGGGAATCTCTTCATCATCTTCCCATCTGCCAGGTACGCTCAGCTCCTGAAAATTACTTCCCCCCAGCTGCTACACATAGAAGGGCATTGTCCTGAATAATAGTGTTGATGGTGGCAGTCATAATCTAGTAAAAGGATGGTAGGCTGCTATTAACTTACATTGTATGCATTTTTTACACGCCTTTCTGTTTTTCCTTCTTCTCCCACTCTTCCTCCATGCTCCTACCATCTATCAGTCTCTGCAGGTTTATACCAGTAACATCTCAAAAACCACTTTAAAGAAAAGGGGTTCAATCTTTCCTTGATCTTTGCATAAAACACTGACATCAAGAAGGAGTCCCACGTGTGGGATGAACATACAGAATATGCTGTTTCAGATGAAGTTTTGTGGCTATTAGGATCAGAAAGCCATGTGAATTCTCTGTCTGGTGTGAGTGGGCAAGAAAAGCCTCAGATGTTCCTCGAGCCTGAACTTTTCTGATCTTATTCAGGCCATGCCTAGTTAGCACCAAATTCAGAAAGCAAAACAAAATTAAGCCCGAATTATTTATCATGTCATGTTTATAAAATGCACTGCAATAAACATCTTGGCCCAGTTCACAACAACTACACATAAAATCTTGCCTAATAAGGAGGTTAAAGAAGGACACCACAGACATTATTCTTACCTTCAGTTGGAGTAATTTGTGTCTGCATTTGATGTACATTTACAGATGAGGATGGGAGTAAATACAAACTATTTGTTGCAAATACCTTTGAGGAGAAGCCAAACCTTTAGTCTGCACCATCTGCAAAGTGCATTTCCTCAGGTTTCTTCTGGAATGCTATATCCAGAAAACGTGCAATAAACGTTTAGAGGAAGTGTGTACAAATATATCTCTTTAATTTACTGTACTTTTAAAGACCATTTCTCCCTTGAAGAAACCCCAATGGCTACAGGGAAGCCGACCAACTGCTTCTCTGATGATCATCAGTAATGCACGGTAGAGTTTTAAAGCCTGATAGATGGATATATTGATGGTGAAGAGGCTCAAAGAAAGATGAATGTAGCCCAGTGAATGAAGAATGCAAGCTAGAGTAGAAGATATTAGTGAGCTTATGAAATGGATTTTCTTGGGGGAAAAACACTCTTTTCAAGGATACCTGCCCACTATCTCTGAAAAGCGCCTTTGTTGTATGCAGTGTACAACTTTCTATTTTTGCATTTCATTTAATCCTTCAAAGTTTTTTCCCATTGTACATTCTAGGTTTAATTTCACTCCATGCTTCTAGGAGCTGAGCTGCTGTGGCAATATCCTCTCCAACAGAAATAGAAGGCATGCACTGTTTAAGGTGCAAATGAAGAGGTAAGCTGACAGTATCCCAAATGCTGTCTGCCTGATCACCTGCCTTGCTCCATATATTCTCCCAACTCGTCCTTGTTGGGAAAACAAACTTTCCAAATGAATTGTTGTCAATATAAATGCATTCTGACTGCCAGTGCCACTGGTGGCTCTGCAGTTATGGGCAAGAATCTAAGTTTATTTCTCTCTAGGGCCTCTACAGAAAACTCAGGGAGATTAACCAGTATTTTAGGCAGCTAAGTGTGAAATACTGGTTGGGTCAATAACTTGCCCCTGCTGCTGTTCTGTCAGCTGTCGAAAGCTGGCAACGAGACATGTCAGTGTGGAGTCAAGTACAGGTCTTATCGTACTGAGGCCTCTAGCCTGGACTCTCTGACTTCTTGGAGTATTTTTCCCTGTGTCTGTGTAATCACAAGAACTCCTCAATGCTCAAACCAGCACTGACCTGCTCTCCAGAACGACCCTTCTGCTTGACAAGAATGGAAAACAGGAAAAGCATAAAGACTTTTTGTAATGAAACTGAGTCTTTCGTGATGGAGCAGCTGTAATGACTCATTCAGAAAACACGTCTGCATCACCAGGTATGATGGTCCCAGGATTCACTGAACCACAACTGCACCCCCACAGGAAGGGCTATTCAAGGAGAAAATCTCTGCAGGATTTCCAGATGATCTGCAGCCCTCCTGAGGATTCTCTTTATGGAAGGCTAACATCTGGTTCCAGTTTTGGAGCCATCTTCAACTAATCTGAATACAAATTTAATGAATGCCAGTTACTGTCACCATCACAAGTGATTTAAATATGGTTAAGTTCAGCTGATCTTGTCTCCATCTGTTATTCAGAGGTTTGCAGTCACAAGTCCAGTGCTATAACTGATGCAATAAGCCAAGCAAAACAACCCTTCAAACCCCCACCAAACAGCAAAACCCCCAAGGTTTTACCTGTCCAGCCTGCAAGACAGCAGCAGTAACCGGTGACAGGATCACACCCATCTGCATGGCTACAGTCACAACGTTCACTGCAATTAAGACCATATGTTCCATCCTTCCAAAAGAATAAATACAAAAGTCTCTCAGTAATCAGTTTTTTGTTCTAAAATGTGCAGAATCATCCATCATGTCCCTCAATGCTGAGTTGCATTTTTTAAATTAACATACAGGGAGGATAAAAACAACTCAGTGCGTAACATTTCTATAGAGAACCAAATGAGGAATCACTTTAGAAAATGATGTTCAAGCAAATGCAGATAACGGAGCAACAGCTCTGATATAACACAATGCAAAATAGAACACATCTACTTGACTGCCAGAATGCCAATCTGTTATTTACACATGATTTCCTTCAGCTACCCACAGACAAAATGAGACACTGACCTATTGTACATTCAGAAAAGCTATGTGGTGTGTGGCTTTTGTGGGTGCAAAACCCCTGCAGTTATACTTACAGGGCATGGCTGGTCACAGTACTCTCCTTGCCATCCGGGTGAGCAGAGACAAAAGCCATCAGCTGGCCTGCAGGCTGCTCCATTTGTGCAGTAACATGTCTGGTTACAGTTAAGACCCCAACTTCCACTTGAACATGGAATAGAGCAATCCACTCCTTGCCAGCCTAAGGAAACATATGAGAGAAGATCTGGGATGTTTTGATGAAAAAAGCAAGGTAGAGACAGCAGTTTGAAAAGTGCAGATCTTTGATTCTAGGGCCAGTTTCCTCCTGATCTTGGTGTAAATGGGGCAAATGTCTTTAAACTGACAGACGGTAGATATAGATTAGACATTAGGATGAAACTCTTCCCTGTGAGGGTGCTGAGGCGCTGGCACAGGGTGCCCAGAGAAGCTGTGGCTGCCCCATCCCTGGCAGTGCTCAAGGCCAGGTTGGACACAGGGGCTTGGAGCAGCTGCTCCAGTGGAAGGGGTCCCTGACTGTGGCAGGGGTTGGAACTGGAGGAGCTTTAAGGTCCCTTCCAACCCAAACCAGTCTGGGGTTCTGTGTTTCTATGATAAATTAAGACTATCTTGGAGTCAAAGGCTGGCCCTTTTTTCATGACCTCCCAATGTCATCTGCTAGCATCTATACATACAGGAGGGTGATATATCACTGTGTTGGATGTTCACTAGATTCAGGTATGGCTCTCTGGGACCTGCTTGGACAACACAAGATAGTGCAGTACTGTCTGGCAGGGTAGAGACCTGCTGATCAGTGAGAATGCAAGAAACTTGTCATTGGATGCCTCCTGTTTCTTACCTCATATTTTTTTGAGAATGCTGTTTAATACAAGAAGCTATTACACCTGAAAAAAAGACCAAGGCCATCATTTCTAACCATTAAGGCTCAAATCTTAACTACCAGCTGCACAATGGCTTTCATTACACTGCAGCTGTATGTAATGGAGTTGAGCAGTAACTCATGGTTTATACACCCTCATTAAATGGGGTTCTACAGTGATCCATTAATTCCTGTTGGAAATGCCAGATTTTATCGTTATTTGCCTCACTTTTGTTTTAGGGCTTATGTATGCCACACAGGCATAGCTCATGTTGGGATTCTGGGGGAGGGTACTGCTACACAGGGAGCAGAAGAGACACCGTGCTATGGAGCAGTACCAGAGTTCTCAAGTAATTACTGAATACATGGCTTATGCTCACTACCAAGCAGACAAGGGAATTATGGACATATGTGGGAAGCAAAGCTGTTAGTCTTGCAGGGATACTCTGGAGCAGGGAAGACTTCCTGTTTCCCTAGATAAAAGACAGCCCCATCCTGCAACCCCATGTCAGCTCAGGAGACAGAAGGTACCTGAACATTTAGATGAGGTATTAGGAAGCTCTTCCCTGGGAGGGTGCTGAGGCGCTGGCACAGGGTGCCCAGAGAAGCTGTGGCTGCCCCATCCCTGGCAGTGTTCAAGGCCAGGCTGGACACATGGGCTTGGAGCAGCTGCTCCAGTGGAAGGGGTCCCTGCCTGTGGCAGGGGTTGGAGCTGGATGAGCCTTAAGGTCCCTTCCAACACAAACCAGTCTGGGATTCTGCTGCTCAGGTTTCACTGTGTTAGGGCACAGGGAGGACAGGGAACTGAGGATGGCAGCAAGGGCAGACATCCAGAGCCCACTCCACAGTACCCAAGTGCAGGGTTGGCAGCTGGGATCAGTTGGAGCTCAGATCACCAGGAAAGCCTGTGGGAATGAGAGCAGCCCAAGCTGGAGGCAAGCAGTCTGCAGTCCAGGGTCAGGCCTGCTGAGGATAGCCACTGCTGGCCACAGCCTAGTGCAATGGGCTATAGACTAGACAGAGCCTCTGCCCCTGGCCCACTTGTGTCGCTCTGGCCATGGAGGGGAGAACATGGAGGGGCTTTTGATTCTTGGCGAAATGGGGGTGCAAAATGATGGAGATAAACCCCAGCAGCCTGGGGATTGCTCTGCATTTCCTCCAGAGAGGAGCCACAGGTTTGTGAGCACACTTAGTTCTGTGACTCGTTCTTGCAGCAGAGCAGGGAAGTCTGGCCCCTGTTCAGGGCAGAGACAAAACATCCAGTCAAGCCCCTGTTGAGTTTTGATACTTGGGCAGACTGTTGAATTACCGACAGGCACAATAAAATAGTGGAGTTAGTGACTGCACAGCTGTGCCACTTGAAAAGGGGAGAAGCATCGATGCCAAATTGCAGACAATTGTTAAATCTGAATTTTGTTTACCTTCTTTGCAATAGCACAGACCATCCACAGGGGAACACGCACCATCGTTTTTGCAATTACAAACTGATGAGCAGTTGGTTCCATAGGTTCCTGCCATGCAGGTAATGGTGCAGTCATCTCCCTGCAAACCAACAAACAGAGTCAGCTCGAGGAACTGGAATCGCAGGAAATTCCCATCTCTGCACAGGGAGGCTTTCTCTTTCGAAACAGTGAACAGAGTGTTATGAGCTGATTGCTGAATCTTCAGCACTTGAGCAGTTACCGCTGCTTCCCATGATTATGATGCAATTAGTGCTTTGATTGACTTGGAGGAAAGGGACAAGTTTCTGGCATTCATTCAGCAGGAGGTGGGGAAGTTACAAAAACAAACCTCCTAGAACAGATGTCAGATCATTAAGCAAAACACTTACAAAACACTAATCACAAAATATACAGTCTGAAACTGTGCAAAGATTGCTCTGCAGTTCTTGGAAAATAGATTCTAAGAATAGGGCTGTTAAAAAGCTAAAGGAGCTCATCCCTCCTCATCTTCCACAGGTTGGCAGAGAGGAAAACTACCCAGCAGGTGCATTAGACCTGTTTGATGCATGGCTGGTACCTGCATTTGTTTTCAACTAATTTGAATGAGACTGTGGCTTTAGGAAGAATGCTCAACAAGGAGTGATGGGCATGTCAGAGAGAGGAGGCACACAGAGCCAGTCTCTGTCCTGTATGTTACAGAAACAGAATATTTCAACAGTAAACTATGGTACTGTATGCACTAATAAACTTGTGTGGCTGAGAGACAGTTCTTGCTAATGTTGTTGATCTGATGAAACAATGACATTAAAATTGGAGCACAATTCCTTTAAGCCTACTCACTGTGTCCCCTAGTCAGTTCTACATACATCAGCATATACAATTTGTTTCTGCTTCCTTTTCTTCTATGTGTAGTCCTGACTTTCCCATCACAAATTAGCTCTAGAATTTACTTTTTCAGTGAGTCAAACTTCAATAATTTAGTTCTATGTCAGAGAAAGCTCTCTTATTCCAAAGTTAAAGAGTAACTACATTGTACAGTGTGACCTATACCATTGCTCAGGGGAAAAGATCCTGGTCGAAATGTATTTTTAGCAGGTGAGAGGCTCCACTGTTTGATAGGAGGACCCATTTATCAGGAGATGAATGCACACAGTGTCAGCTTCCCTATGCCATTGCAAGTACCTCCAGGAGCCTGTATATCACAGCCTCAGACACTGAGACAGTAAAAGGAAATATGAACAGATTCTTGAGCACCATAAACCCCATATGCTTGCTGTAGCAGTTCTGCCTAGCACCAGGATGACTCAGCCTATTTTATACTAAAACCTTTGGTTTAGGGGAAGTAAAAGAAACGGATAAAATCCATGTTGCTCAGAAGTAAATCCTTCAAGTCCCTGATTTTGAGTGAAAGCAGTGTTTGCAGAAGATGCTATCTTTGACCTTGGTGGAGTAAAACAAGTTCCCCTGAAAAGGCCTGGCAGTAAAAGATGCTGTCTTGACAGGCAGAAAATCCAAAGCAGGCTGCCCCTCATTACCCTGCCAGCATGCCTACAGAATGAGCTTGGGAACCCAGAGCCGGGCAGGATGGCAGAGGGGCATTCAGTCTCCACGCCTAATCAATCCTCTGCCTTTCTCCTGTGTGTAACAATTAGACAGCCAATTAGTGCCACTTAAAAAGCCACATCTTGTGTGAATGAAACTCCCAACTCATTTCATGTACAACACAGAACTGCTGGTACTGGGAATAATTTCTATGACAACTGACCTTATTGGAATTTGAACTTGTGATCTGGAAGTGAAAGAAAATTCCTTTGAAAAGAGAAATAGAACAGAGTGATGTGGAGCTAAAATATCCCCTTGGAACTGGAAAAGTGCCTTGAAGATGGAAGTCTGAGAGACCAGAGGAGGTCTGGAAAACTGGAGGTTAAGAAAGGAATGACCAGGTTGTACCAGGCTTTGAGCAACCTGGTCTGGTAGAAGGTGTCCCTGACAGTGGCAGGGGACTGGAACTGGATGAGCTTTAAGGTCCCTTGCACACAAACCATCTTGTGTGTTCTATGACTCTATGACTAACGAAACCAGCATCTGGGCCATGGGTTGAAGCAGAAGGTGAATTTCCAGTTCCTGACTTTCTGTGACAGCACATCAGCTCGTGTTATGCAGTAAGTTCCAGCAGGCCTTGTGCACAGCAGGCTGGTGTGGATTCACTGGTTTTCCATAGGCTCACTCTGTATGGAGTGTACTCAGACACAAACACTTTGGGCATCCCAAAGAAAAGATGCTGTCCACCAGCTAAATATCAGGGTGCTTCATCTTTATTCCGCATGCTTTTGAGTTTTGGCCTTTGTTTTAATGTACTATACTTTATGCACTAATAGGGGGTGGTCATTCCAGCTGTCCACCCTACACACACTTACTTTGCAAGGAAACTTTAACTGAGGAAATAGCTGGCTTAATGAGGTTTCTATCACCGGGTTTGACAAGCGGGACCTTCAGAGCTTGCCGAGTGACAACTGCCAAATACACTTCACTTCTTAATTACATAAGAGGAAAATGCACTTGAACTATAGCACTGGCTCTAAGGTTTTATTAATTATAAATGCACACCTCGTTATTAACATTTTGAACTTGATTTGGGAGGGTGACCTATGAAATGAAATGCATTCAGGTATTGTTAAAGAGATGGAAATTCCACTTCCCTCTTGCCACCTGCCCTAGTGAACAGGGCTGCAGTATACATCCGTCCAGTTGTTAATGAGGTATATGTTCTTTCAAACTGATTTCAGCTGCTGTGTATTGAATCTCCACTCTTGCAATCTGGTACTTTATATTTCTATCTATTTAGTAAAATTAATCAACAGCTGTGCTCCTTATGTTGATTATTCTTTCTTCTATTAAGATGGGGAGGTTAATGAGAGTAGTGAAAAGCCTGGATGTGGTGTACGTGATAGGAAGGAGTAGCTAATTCAATCAAATGTATACCCCTGAAAATGTTAACGCTATATTAAGAAGTCTAGCTATAAATAACTTGGTATTTCACATCTCTGTTTTCCAAGTCAGAATGATCCATATGGACATCACAAACTTTCAGAAGTGCTTTGCTTCCCTCTTCATTTTCACTCAGAAAACCTAGTTTATCAGAATATAACCCTGAAATCTATCCAGTGTACTAATTCCTAATTTCAGGGGTCAGATCTGACTCTAACATAATGGAAAATTCTCTTTATGGGAAGTGGGACTGGGGCCAGCTCCAGTAAATGCCTGGCTCCATGTATGAATGGGATGTTAGGGCCCTCTGCTTTGTACTTCACCTTCCCAGTGTGGGAGGTGGCACCTCCCAGCTGCTCAGAAGCAGAGTGAGCCTCTTTTTGTTAGAACTCTGAACCTGACAGGAGTATCCCAACATGGCAAAGATAAAGGTGGGGGATCAATGATCCCTGGGACCTTATAAAGTCAGCTTTAAATCAAAGTGAATGGTGGCAGTAATATAACTAATACCACCCATATGACCTTCCATACCTGGAAGTACTTCAGAAATACTAATTGTTGCTAAAACCAGATGACAGACCTTTCTAGCACCACGAGAGGTTTGGGCATACAGTTGTTGATATTGTTAATTCTCCCCTATATAGGGAGGGTTAGGCCCAGGGATCCAAACTCCATTAATAACTCAGTCTACCAGCTCACCATCCATCAGCATCAAATATTAATAGACTCGGAGGGCCAGCTCATACATCTTTCTGGATGGCAGTCAATAACACGTCTTGTTTCTGTTCAGGGAGAGGGGATCATTTTCTTCCACAGAAATTATTGTTGTACAGTATTAGTAGAGCTTCCAGACGCACTGCTGCTGCCTTAGGTGTTAGCTGTGTTAACAAGCTCCGGATACTTCACAACATGTATTCCCTGGATTAATGTTGTCCCAACAGATTTGCCTGTTTCTGTTAAATGTACATTCCTGCTGTAAACGATGACTGACTCCCTTTAAAATCCTTTTTCAGTGTTCAATAGAAAGATTTCTATTTATTCCTGTACATTTGGGATCAGGCCTTTAAATCTGTGAAATGCACTTTGATAGGGGAAAATAAAAGGTATCCCAGGGCATAAGGGGAGTTAATAACCCAGTAATGGTCAACACCACCTGGCAACGTCTGCACCCATACCTGGGCTGTCTCAAAGTGTGATTATTTAAGGATGGGGAATTAAGGATTTCAGAAGCAGCTACGATCTACAGGCATAAATTTGCCTTGTGGGGACTAAAGCCTCCTTGCACTGAAGTCAGTGGCAAAACAGAAAATCAATTTTTCCAGGCCTCTGCAATGCAGAAGAGTAACAGGATGTTATTGAGCTTGGCCTCAAGTTGGCAAGATAAAGACCAACGTGACAGGTTTGTTCTTAAGGTTTAATCTGTCAAGGTGTTGAAACTCCTCAGCACCTGTGCAGATTGTGAGGGGGACTGACAACACTGGAAGGCAGCATGTTTGAACCTTTGTAATCTGAAGTGTGACTGACTAACCTGAGATTTTTAACAGGGTATCTGGTTCCTCCTTCTCCCACTCCTCACCTTTCTTTGTGCCAGATGAATGAGAGGTGCAGCACCTGCCACCAGCCACAGCGAAGCTCAGCGCTGGGTTCTCAGAGCTCACAGCAATGGGCATTATAAATAGAAAGAAGGGCATGGTGCAGTGCCATATGTATGCAATGATAAACAGATCAGAGAGACAAAATGCAGTTGCTGTTTGTACCTGATGTCTGTGTGTCCAGATAAGCTGATCACTATGGATTTAGCACATAAAAGTATATATTTATGTGTACACACATTACATGGCACACCAGTGTGCTGGTACACAGTGCTTGTGCACTGATGCAGATCACAGATACAGTTCTGTATATTTACTTATTTAAT
Source organism: Melopsittacus undulatus (assembly GCF_012275295.1). Taxonomy (NCBI): domain Eukaryota; kingdom Metazoa; phylum Chordata; class Aves; order Psittaciformes; family Psittaculidae; genus Melopsittacus; species Melopsittacus undulatus. The sequence continues at coordinate 2,396,310 of NC_047535.1, read as the reverse complement.
TGTGACATTTACAATTAACCCAAAGTGGTTCTCCACAAACATTCCCTCAAGGTAAACATATGGTATCCTGCAACACAAACCATCAGAACAAACTAATTTCCTTAATGGTGTTCTAGTGGAAATTAATGTGCTCTTCATAAGCATATTAACAGCAGTAGGAAACTTCATACTTTTACTGGTCTTCTCCTCCATCCCAGACTCAAACATTTATTCATGACCTTACTACACAGCATCTTTACTTTCCCAGACATAATGATGTCCTCTGGCAGAATTCCCTTCCCCTCTGGGTGTTACTAATTACTCCCTGCAGATGCTATTATTGGTGGTAATGACAAAATGCAGAAGAAAGGTTGGCGAAGGATCTTGTGCCCCACACAAGCCAAGCGTTCAGTTTGCAGGTCATCACTTTTGTTAAGAACTGACAAGTGTTCCTTTATTCACTTTGCAGCATTATACAATGTAGCTGTGCTAAAATTTGATATACATCTAAACCGGCACAATGAAACCACTGATGACCTTATTCCATCTCCTTTTCCTTTTGCCCTTCGCATGGGAGAAGATGGGGTAAGGTGGAAAGGATGGGAAAGAGCTTTCTTATATTTATGAAGTGACTTTGCAACTCCTGACTCACCCAAAGAGAACCAGGCAGCCCTGAATGCTGAAGTCTGTCATTAAATCATAAAGAGCTTGAACATCTGCAAAGCCTTCCCCAGTCTGCACCTCAGTAGCATCACAGTCCTCTGCAAGTGTACTGTCAAACCTGGACATATCATAAGGACTAAGCACAGCTTCCCCTGGGAGTGGGAAGAACTTGCCCCTTTGCTTCCTAAAGTCTTACAAGGATTTATAAACATTTACAAATGGATGTCAGCATTTTATTTCACCTCTGGCTTTGTGCTAATATGCTAATTCAGGGAGTAAACCTCACAGTTAATGCCAGGTTCAAAATCAGTCAGCCTGGCACTGATTTGCAAAGTGGGTGTTTCATCAAAAATATCCAGCAAAAGATGCACACAAACAAAATGGAAACTTTATTTAGAGAGTAGTAAGTAAAAATATGATAAATAAGGCTAATTTTAAATACTTACAGTACTTGATTAATTGCTCTTTAGTTTCATTTTACTGGTTAAAGCCAGAGCTGGGAGCACTGACACTGAGGGGAGTAAAAGAGCTGTGGTTTGTTATTTTCCAAATCGTTTGTACAAAATCAAGTTGAACTTGGTAGGTTCCTATTTTATAAACCCAAATATATTTGCTGCTGCTGGTATGACACATGGGGTTTGGAGCAACAGTTATCTATCCATCTTCCTAGAGGAAACCTTCCCCATCACGTTGACATTGGGAAGCCTTTAGCCACAGCTTAGGAAAGCCTGTGATTAGGACTTTGCTACCTAGAACATGATTTGTACCTATCAAGATTAGAGAACTTGTGCATCCTGTCAGTGTGGATACCATGTATACATACATACAGCTGGAATTAACTGCACAGATTTCCAGATTTCTTTTCGTGCTTTCCAGCACAGTAAATCCCATCTCTAAGGGTTTTACTATGGAGGATGCAAGGATTTATGTGTCTCAGGAGTCAGGCACTGCACATGGCTCAGGATCCTTTCAGACTGGGAATCCAGGGCATGGGCCCTGAGGTCTTGTGTCTGAATATGTCCCTATCCCACTAACTCGTGGGAAAGAGGAAAGGGAAGCAAGGTGCACTACTGGCAGCAGAGCTGCCCTCATTCCAGGAACACAGGGTTTTTTTCCATAGAGTATTCCATGACCCATGTACAGTAAACCCACACAGGCAAACTAACAGACACTGTGCAGGACAGGTATCATCTCTGGAAGCACAGGGTGCACAGAATCTCACCACTCCCCTGTCCTCTAGCATCTTGGCTCTACCATGCTTCATACATCCAAGAGGAGCAATAAAACCGATGGTGGACTGGTGCTGTGTAAGAACAAAGCCAGTAAAGTCCAGCTTTGTAGGCTTTTTTTTGCCTCAATGAAATCAAGTGAAGACAAATACAAATAGAACTCCCAATACAAAAATTGGATTTTGCATACTAAACCTCAGCAAAGCTGCAGTTGGATTTCTGTCAGTGAGCTCTTTAATCCCCCTCACCACCAGGGAATAGTTTTCAAGTTTCCACTACAAATATGCCCAATATCAGTCAGTTATATGCAATTAAAAAATCCATTCCTCCTGTTCAAGCCACCTAAATATGGGCATTAAAAAACAAGAAAGAGAATTCAATAAAGAGAGCAAGGGGGGGATTGCACCCTCCCCTCTGCTTCCCGTAAATCAAAGTAGCACTGTTGCTGGCCAGAGAATCTACACTAACTTTACAACACTTGAATATCTGCCTGGTTTAGTATTTGGGCCTTAACTGCAGAGCACTTCAGTGTCAGCAAGGCAATGAATACAGCATCATATAATTAAATGTATTCACCAGGAAAGCAGCAAGGAGAGTAAAAAAGATGATCATCAACCTCTGAACATGATTTTAACACAGTCAGCACTTTTCACCTAATAAAATATCACAGAACACATTTATCCAGGAGGGACCTCTTCCAAAATAGGAGATTGGGTTTAGACTGGCTAAAACAACTCCTGCATCATTTCGTCAGGTGAGATGGCACATCACACCTGAGAGGACAACCTCCCACAGGCAGGCTGTGATGGAATACAAGCAGCACAGCCATGCACAGCTCAAGAAACATGATGGAGGTCAATGTCCAGCTAAATCAGATGATGTTCAGAGCTTGGCCAGCCCCAGCAGTTGGCTACAAAAGGGCAAGATACGAAAATAAACTTCTAATTCTGCAGGAGATTGTTTATGGAGCAGATATTTCAGGTGGAAATGAAAATATCTATAATACATGGGTTTAGATTTAGTTAATGGGAAGACAGATACTCCCACCTGGAGTACTGCATCCAGCTCTGGGGCCCTAACACACGAGGGACGTGGAGCTGTTGCCTCCACAGACAGAAGAAGCCACAGAGATGCTGTGAGGGCTGGAGCAGCTCTGCTCTGGAGCCAAGAGAGAGCTGGGCTGGGGCAGCCTGGACAAGAGAAGGCTCCTGAAGGGGAGACCTGAGAGCAGCTCCAGTGCCTAAAGGGGCTGCAGGAAACCTGGAGAGGGGCTTGGGACAAGGGCCTGTAGGGACAGGACAAGGGGAATGGCTTGAACCTGCCCAAGGGGAGACTGAGCTGAGCTCTTAGGCAGAAGCTCTTCCCTGTGAGGGTGCTGAGGCGCTGGCACAGGGTGCCCAGAGAAGCTGTGGCTGCCCCATCCCTGGCAGTGTTCAAGGCCAGGTTGAACACAGGGGCTTGGAGCAGCTGCTCCAGTGGAAGGGGTCCCTGCCCGTGGCAGGGGTTGGAGCTGGAGGAGCTTTAAGGCCTCTTCCAACACAAACCAGTCTGGGATTCTATGGTAAATTATCAAGTCAGGTCAATCATGTCTGTGTCAGGAGGACTACAAATATACATTATGGGACCAGCTGGACAACCAAGTCCTCTGTTTAGTTAAAGCAATTTAAATCCAGAATAGGGCCACTTCACAGTTATTCAGATGAGGCTGGGAGCAAACTCTCATGATATTTTAAACTTAAACTCTGGGGAAACTATAAAGGCTTTAACATCTGTGGGGTTCATTGCTGCTACTATAATCAGCTTTGATCAACTGCTAAAGTGCTCCAAAAACCATGGCCAGATCACAATTAAATGTCCCCAAAGGTAAAATGGCCCTGGCATAATGTGTGTTATTTCAAGTTAGTGGAAAGTATTTACATGCCTGAGAAGGATACACTTGGTACCTTGGTACATACACAAGGTACACTTGGTACCATGATGTACTCAACAAGCTACTTTTGTCAGAACCACAGGACAGGAGTTAAAGATGTCAAAAAAGTGCAGTCCTTGAATACTGCTAGTAAAGACAAACAGAACCTATTTCCTCTGCCTTTTTTAAATGGAGGGGTCTGAGTTGGAGTTACCACTATAGGAAAGGAAAGATTTTAACACACTCTGTGAAGTTCCATCATTTTCCTTCCCAGATTTGGGCAGAACAGATCAGTGGCCAACTGAAGCCTGAGCCATTTGGAACTACAGAGAAGCATTGCAGTGCAGTGTACCTCAGAGTGAGAATCCAGAGCAGGCCATGACAATTCTGCACCAGCTCTTTTATTGGAGTACCCTTGTCTGGATATCAGAGATGGTTTCTGCTCTGCCCACATAGCCTGAGTGGCACAGTACAAGATCTACCTTGTAGAACAATTGTGGCCTCCTGACTTCTTTGCACTAATAAATCTGGGCTCTGGCTGACAACTCTGAGCAGTTCTGCAAAAAGGACATTAGCAAAACCAGGAAATGAAAGGTATCATTTATCCTTTCAGCCTCTATGACATCCTCTGGCAAGAAGATCCACAGTTTAATTATAAATAGAAAGGAGAAAAATTATCTTTATTTGTTTGCTTCAAATCCACTGCCTGATTTTTAATTGGGCAACTTCTTATACTGTGATAAATGGTAAATAGTAATTCCTTCTCCCCCTTCCCCTGTGGTGTAAGAGACCTCTCACATATCTACCCTTGGTGACCCCTTTTCTAAGCAAACTCATCCCACTCTCTTATTCTCATTTTATGGGAGCCATTTCACAATTTAATTACGCATTCTGTGAAAAGCACTATCTTTGTCTTCAAACCTGCTGTGCAATCATTTAATTGGCTGCCTCTTGTTCCTGTGTTATTAGAAATAGTAAATAACTATTCCTTGTTCACATTCTATACACCATCCAGAGTTCCATAGACCTCTATCATATCCCTCCTCAGCCATCTGTTTTCTGTGCTCAGTTCTAGTTATCACGTCATTCTTTGTATAGAAGCTGTTCCATATAAAAGATGATCTTTGTCACCACTCGCTACTTCCATTATACCCTTTGTAAGCAGGAATCAGCCAAACTGTGGGCAGGAGTTTGAGATTTAGATATATTATGGATTTACACAATACCCAAAAAATGTTTTTTTCCAACCAGTTTTGTTCTCTTTCTGATCATTCTCACTGTTCTATCTGGCGCTCTGGATTTGTTTGGGTTTTGACCTGTGCTGAGCATACATTTGAGCTTTCCACAAAGCTATCCACTGTGATTGCCTGAGCTCCTTCCCTGAATGCCAGGAATTAAATTAGGACTCACCTTTTGTGTATTTACTTCATGTTGTTTTCCTGTCACTTGTTACTCTGCATTTTCGAACACTGAATTCCAACCTACTCAGTTGTGCAGTAACATGAAACCCTTCCTCAAATTTGCTGCTGTCTTTGTGTTTGATCATCCCAATAGCTGTGCACTATTTGCAAACTTCCTTTCCAAATCCTTCTCTTGCTCTGCTATACAATTAGGGTTAATGCCCAAGCACAGTCCCAAATCTAAACTTCTCTTCCCCACACACTGCACTCACCAGCATGGTCCCTGGCTGAGACCTGCACTCTTCTGTAACAGAAGCTGCCAAAAAGAGCAGTACATCAGCACATCCCTGAACTCTTGTTCACACAGACAGGATGGACTGTGTCCAGAAGGAGTGAAAAGTGCTGCACACAGCAGGTATCCCCAGCTGGTCTCTTGCTAAGAGCACTGAAGCCACAGAAGCCACAACGTGGATGGAAAATACCCAGGTATGGGGCTGATGATGCATCCGACAGTGGTTCTGAGCTGCATGATCCACAGGTGAGAGGCTCAAAACAAAAAAGCATCTAGAAAGGCAAAGATACATCAACTTCAAGCTAACAGGGTTTGTGACGTACCTTCTAAAGGCTGGTAAATAACCTGGCAGTCATATACAGGCAGATAAACAGATATCCCCCCTCAAACTTCCACAGATCTTCCTAAAGCCAAAAACCTTCAGCAAAAAGAGTTCAAAATCTGGTACAATTTCAGTTCCTCTTTGGCATAAGAAAACACAACCAAAATTTTCCATTCATACGCATCTGACTGTAAAGGATAAAGTCTTTTCCTTTGACAGTGTAGTTAGACAGAAAATACAATGAAAAAGAAACTAACCTGTGTGTTAAATCCTATGCTTAGGTGGTTTTAATGAAGTCAGTTTGCAATCTGAACTACCAGGAGAGTCAGCTACCAGCACTTTTATGCATAGATCCACAGATAGTGTGGATAAAGACATACACATTTTGAAGTGTAATAGATGAAAAGAGACACTGTTATTGGCAAGCAGTTTATTCCCCTGCAAAATTCAGGTCAAATAACTCCGTCTGAACAGAATATTGGGCTCTGCTGATTCTGAATGAGGCTACAGGAACTGAAATGCAATTTGGCACAGCCACATTGCCAATCAAGGATAAAATAGAGGAAGTATGTCAACTAGCAACAAAGGCAGAGGCAGTCAGGCTTTCTGTATGAAGCTGGTTCCTTTGGACCCACTTACGAAAACTTTGGAGTTACTCAGGTAAACAAAACTGCAACAGAGCCCAGAAGTAAAAGTAAATACAAGAAAAGGAAGAGACCTGGGATTTGCTCACAGTTCTTATCAACATGGTGTGTGACTGAGTAAGTTCTCATTAGTAGAGGCAGTCACTGAGGCAAACTCCACTCTTGTATATCTGGGACAATCCTACTGAAGCTAGCAGTTGTGTTCAGGCAAACCTGGGCTGACAAAGTGGAATTTGAACTGTCACAGGCAATCTCTGAAGCTTTTACATTGCTGAGGGAGCAAGCAAACAAAATAAAATAGCAACAGGTCATAAAAGCATCTAAAAAATGCCACTGAATTCAAAGGAAGGGATGCATTTTCCACAACTGACAGACACCCACCATGTCTTGTGCATCCAGTGACCTTGTTAAATACACCCGTACAATAGATCACCTGCTCAAAAGCATACAGCAAATGCCCTGATGTGAGAGAAGACCCTTCATTAGGGCTCGTGCAGCCAGGTGCTGCCATGAATGCTGTCAGGTTTAGGAAAACACAGGCTCCTAAATGCTGCGGCTGCCGGTGCTCCAGCTGGAATGTCTAATTGGTGAATAGGAGCTCCAGGGGGAGAACACCAACAAGCCTAATAGGCAGCAAGCACCTGGTTCATTGATATAAAAGTCAATAGTAGAGCAGCTTAGGCTGAAAGCCTGTGAATACACAGGTGGCCTTCCCATAATGATCTTCCCTGTTGGGATCTGAATGTAGGATATTTTCTCCTGTAACACAGCAGAGCTGGAAGAATCCATTTGTGAGTTGTTATCGAAATAATGGTTTTAGACCACATCCAGTTTCTTTGCATTGAGGTGATGTTCATTGTTGCTTAGTCTATGTGTGGCAGGGCCACCTCAGATGTGGATTGACTTCTCAGAAAGGTACCTGCCATTTAAGAGAGATGCAGAACAATCTGGATGACTTGCAAGGCTTGTCCTAGAATCATAGAATCATGGAATGGTTTGGGTTGGAAGGGACCTTAAAGCTCATCCAGCTCCAACCCCTGTCACAGGCAGGGACCCCTTCCACTGGAGCAGCTGCTCCAAGCCCCTGTGTCCAACCTGGCCTTGAGCACTGCCAGGGATGGGGCAGCCACAGCTTCTCTGGGCACCCTGTGCCTCAGCACCCTCACAGGGAAGGATTTCCTATGAAGGGTGCTGTTCCAACAGCTCTGAGCACCTCCGCTGCTTGTCCTCTGAAAAATTCCTATGGGGGCTCTGAAACAGAGAACACAGCCATGCCACCAAGCTTGACTGAAGCAATGGTTTGTGAAGGTAAAATGGTACAAGAGCTCAGTCTGCCAGCAAATTTGCCAGTCACTGCTGATAGAAATGCAGTTTGTGATGTAAGCACTGATCCACAGTGAGCTGGACTGAGACCAAAGTCATTTCATGCAGGCCACTGCACAGCTAAGAGAAGATCATTTTCAATCTGCACTGACCTGGCCTGGATCAGCCCTAGTAGCCCTGGGATGCAAAACTTTATAGTCTGTCACTGGTCCCAGTGGCCTACAAAATCCAGCCATTTATGTACATAAATATGTACTTTTGTATGCATGGAGATGTGGGTAAGAAACTTCAGAGGTCATCAATGGAAAGGGATATCAAGATGCCACTCACAGGTAGTTTTCCTCTAGTCTATAAATATGCAATAATCCTGATAGGTACAAATGATCCCTGACCAGCTCTGTTTATGTGAGGAATGCACCAAAACACTGCACATGAGATGTTCTGAATTCATGTTAATGAACTCAGACCTTCCACCATGCAGCCAGGCTGAGGGGAAAACTTCAGTACAACTGGGACGTGACAGTTCTTCCCTTTCAAGAACAGTTTTCCAGCTCCCTCTTAATTAGGCTGTATGGAACAGAGTGGGTCTTTTGTTGCCTGCTTGAGATCCACTTCTTGCTTCACATTCACTTGTGAAGTAATTTATAAGCTTAAGAAAATTGATCAGATGGGTTTTCAGGTTTATCTTCCTGTAGAAGATACGAAGAAAATGCAAGTTTGAAGGGCAGTGCATTCCTCAGAGTCCACAGCCAGGAAAGGGGGATCTAGGACACAGACACAGATAGCAGAGGACCTGATTGTGTTACTGTGACTGATGGTCTCACTAGTATTCTCAGATTAATCCACTTTTCAAGCACCATGTGAATAACATTTGTAACTTTTCCTAACACAGTTTCCCAGGGCACAGTTATATATTCCATTTTTTGAAGTTATTTTAGTTGAATTTCCTATATCCCAGTCTTTCACTTCACCCCCAGACCTAAACTTCCATCAATATCAGTTATCAAAGAGACTGCATTTCCTTCTTGCTGACTTTGGCAAAATGAACCCCTCCAAACTGTACAGAACACACTGAAACTTCCAGGTCTTTTTGCTGTTTCTTTAGGTGCATCCCACTACTCTCTTTGTAGCTAAGCTGGGACTGTCCCTCTTGTGCTGCTTCTTGCATCACCAGTGATAGTTCACCTTGGGCTGGTTTTGCCTCTCTGCTGCTTGTGTCTCTATACTTAAAGGCTAGCTGAGGCATTAGTCCTGGCTACAGTAGGATATTCCCAAATATCTTAAAATGAAGTCTACTAAGAACTTCTGAATAATTGAGGGAAAACAGGAAAAAAACCATAAACAGGAAAGAGCTCCAACTCTAGGAGCATGGGAATCAATTTATCCCCCGTCATGACTTAATAATTCAGTCTTTGTTCAGGCAAAATCCTTTCTTTTTAGGGAATGGATGCATGGTACCTTTAACCTGGTTGTGCAGGGAGGGGGTTATGTGAATTTGAGGTCCATGAGCCTGTCTGAGTGTCCTTTGTTGGCAAAGTGTCACAGGAGACCTGATAGAGAGACAGTGTTCCTACAATGGGGAAGGAAAGGCTAGGGGACTAAGGATATAAATCTGTGCAAAACAAGGCTCTTTTAGCCCCACTACTTAAGAGGGCAATTTATTCTACTTCATGGTATCATAGAATCATAGAGTCATCAAATGGTTTGGGTTGGAAGAGCCCTTAAAGCTCACCCAGTTCCAATCCCTGTCACAGGCAGGGACCCCTTCCACTGGAGCAGCTGCTCCAAGCCCCTGTGTCCAACCTGGCCTTGAGCACTGCCAGGGATGGGGCAGCCACAGCTTCTCTGGGCACCCTGTGCCAGCGCCTCAGCACCCTCACAGGGTAGAGCTCATCCCTAAGAGCTCAGCTCAGTGTCCCCTCTGTCAGGTTAAAGCCTGTCCTTATATACCCCTATAAAAACCCCTCCAGCTTTCTTGTAAGCCCCTTTAGGTACTGGAAGCTATTGTAAGGTCTCCACAGAGTCTTTTATTATTAATTAATAATTCCCTTACTGTCAGCTACAGCCCATGCTCAAACCCATCTGCATAGCGAGGATGCTTTATCCTTACCCATCACCACTGCTGCCAGCCATTCACAATGGTTTTGAGACACTGGATTATGAATACAAACAGGAAACCAGTGAGAAGAAAATGCATCTTCCTTGTGCATCTAGGTAATTCCTGAAATGAGACTGGGCAAACTGTTGCTGTTGCCTGTAATACTCCAGTTAATTGGACAACTGCTGTGCCAGAAAAGCTTTTCCTCACCTCCAGCAAGTAAAATTTATACTGGTGGTTGGTAACAAGAACATCTTGATAAAATGGTTGAATTTATTTTATAACTATAAATGAAAAGAGCTCTTAACAAAGGGGGGTAACTGATATGCTCTGTAAATCAAGGATAAAAGGACATGGGCTCTATTGAAGATTTTTTCCCCTCGTCTTCTCTTTTTCAACCTTTTGATGAGCTGCCCTGTTGCTCTGAAATGAGCTTCCACTGAAGTACTTCTGGAATTATCTCAAAGAGAAAGGGATCATTTAAATGAGTTAAAGCCCCCAGACCAGATCTGCTATCTCCAACCTTTGGTTCATTTGGTAGATGAAGAATTTAGTGGAATTTATAACTAATTTCACTACTAAAGCAGAGGCTTATGAGACAAAGAAGTCTCATTCATTTTTTCCTGCTTCCTTCTGAAGCGGGGAAGGATGATACATTCAGAATAAAGATGAAAGCAAATATGTAGAAGAGAGGGAAGAATCTGATAAATTTGTACCTTCAGTGTTTAGAAAACACCTACAGGCAACGACTCTTCCAATTCCTCCAGAACCACCTGGGACTTCAGTCCTTCAGGGAAAATTCAATTGAAGATGAGATAAGGAGTTCTTTTCTATTTACCTTTTTTCCCCCTTTCAGACAACAGAGAGAATTTTAAAGGTGTAGGACAGGACAGCAGGCTCCAATTTTCTTTTAATATAGAGGGAAAGATTGGTTTATTCTCCTCTATTTTTTTACTTCAGGGAGCAAGAGATATTGTATGTGCCAGAAGGAAGCCGCCCATGGCTGCAATGTTCAACACACCAGACCTGTAAGTTCCTTATGACCTCTGTAAGTAACACAAAATTATGGTTCTCCTCATTTCTACACAAGGGGAAATTGGTGATCTTCCTCCCTGGGTAGGCATGGGGTGGACTAAGGCCAGCCTGGCACTGTGTGGGGTGTTTGCACTGAGATCATCCATTAGCAAGCTTGTCATACAGTTCCTGTGTGTCTGAATAGGTTTATAGCACTATAATATACACCTGTTTTACAAAGTACTCAAGCTATTGCTGACTGCGTGTTACATGGACTGACTTCTACTCCAGTGTGCAGGCAGGCTGTAAACTCCAGTGTAAACCTTGAATGCAATTTGCACCCCTGTGGCAGAGAAACCATTATGCTGAGGAACTCTGGCATGCCAGATAAAATTGTGGACTTACAGAGCCAGATTAAGTCTGTGTTTCAGTCCTTAAGTGCACAGATGCCTACTGAGCTCAGCTGGAGGTATATATGCATACATACTTGTATAAGAATAAACTTGAAAGGTATTGCTTTATTATGCTTTTAAAATCCAATTTTGATGCAACATCAACAGCAGATGCAAATGGCTATAGATGCACAGGACTGGGATATACCTTGGAAAGTCTTAGGGAATCCGAGTGACATTCCAAGAGATGAAAAATCTTCTGGAAGAGGTAATCACTGCTATAGTTTCCATTCTTGCCTGTACTGTGATTGGCTTGCATGGGATCTACCAGTATACCCAAGGAAAAGAAGAATGTCAGAATGGATTCTTTCATTTTGGTGATGAAGTGCTAGCTTCGCTTGCCAGCATGCAGGGCTCAATAAAAGCAGACAGGCCTTCAAAAAATTGCAGCATAAATAGATGAACTCTTTAAAGTAATATAAGTTCTGTCATCTAGAAGTGAAATATAGACCTAAGTGCCCACCAAAGTAAAAGCTGACCGCACATTCTGCAGATAAGTGTTAAAGTTTCCTCAGAGTGTCTTGGCTGAGAGATGTTTTAACTACACATTCCCTTGCCACAATAGACAGAAGGAAAGCATTTGAAGTCAAATCCATTTTTCAAAGGAAGAAAACAAAGCATCCATAAGGAAAAATAGCCTATCACAGGGTGAGGTCTCCAGATAGGCACTCTTTTGAGGGAAACTGCAATTAGCTGTGCAATAGGGAAGGTGAACACAGCATTTATGATTTCGGTAGCTAGAATGCTGATAGGGACGTGCAGGGGGTTGGTTTCAAGATTGCCTTATGAGACAGAAGGTCAGGATTCCTGTGGTCTCCTGTCATATTTAATTCATATCCTCTAGCTTTCTTCACCATGTTTATTGAATTACAGGAATAAAATTAAATGAACCAAAGACAAAAGAAGAGAGGACATGGACAATCCTGATTTCTTTTACGTCCTTATTGCACAGCTGATTTCAGTGGGCTTGTAAGAGAGCATCTTAAAGCAGAATTTGGAAGGAGGGAAAGGTACAATTTAGTATAACCCCTCTCCCTATGCCCATAATTGCATCCAAGTAATTTATTGCAAGGAGCAACTATTTGCATGTGGGAGGAGGAATCCATTTTTTACCAGTCAAGAATCTCCCTGTATAGTTTTTAAGGCTAATCTCTGTGTACTCCCTGTGTGTGTTTATCAGATTCCTTCTTGCCACAAATGAGGTGGCAGTAGAATGGCTTTTCAAAACCATTCTTTAGAAAAGCATCACTGGCAATTCATCACATAAGTACTAAGAGGCAGCCCTCAAATACATTAAAAATAACAGTTTCAGGGAAGTACCCTATTGGCATCCTTATAATGATGATTCCCTGCAATCCTCTTAGCTAAATTGATACAACCTTTATCCTCCCTTCCCAAGTGAGATGAACAAGCACAGGGTTTCCAACAGGCCTGCAGCATGCAAGCCTCCTCTACTGCTGGAGCATGTAGGGAGGAGCTCTAGATATGGTCCAATTATCCTGTTTTTATTGTCCTGTATAGTGCCTCCAAACCAGGCTGGTTTGGGTACAAGTGTGGAGCACTGATTTCTCAGCTACTTCTTCCATCAAATCTACACATAGTGTCTGCACTGTTGTTTAGACATCATACAGTTCAAACAGAACAATCCCCTGGTGCCAGAACAGTCATATCAGAGCAGTCAGATCAGAGCTTCACACAAATCACCTGCATCAGTACCCAGTAACATCTTTATAACAGTGTCATCTGGGTTTAGAGCTAGGTATGTACAAATCTTGTTGGCTGAGGCTGACCCAAAATACTCATCAAAAAACGAATGTTTTGAAGTTCCATTCAAACCTGCAACCTCACCAATATTTAGCCTTGGCATTTGAATAGCTGGAAATGTCACAGCTAATAAATAATGTATTATTTTCTGAGCTACAATGTACATTTTTATTTTAAAGCTCAAGTCTGTTTAACTCCCAAAAATTCAGTGTTCTGCTCACGTACATGTCAACCTATGGGATGGCCATCTTTCCACTTAATACATTTAATAAAGGTGACCAGATGCTTTGTGTTTTTAATGGCTTGTTCTGCATCCCAACAAAATGTCCCTGTTTTGGCTGCGACTGCAGATGATTCATTCTGAAACCCAGCCCAGATGCCCTGACACAGCCGAGGCAGGGCACAGTCAGAAACCAAGCCATCTGTGCAAAAGAAGTGGGCTGGAGGAGTGCTTTGTCAGGGGAAGACTGTCATTTCTTTGTCACTATGTTTTCGAGGCATCCAATAACCAAAAAGTCCTACAGATCCAACCTCTCTGCCTTTGCAGTTAAATTGTGCAATTATATCCCATGTCCCATCGTACTCTCTTCCTTTCCCCCTTACTCAGAAACCCTTCAGCCTGCTCTGCTATGCTCATGTGTAGATCAAATGTTTCTGTAAAACGTAAGATGTTGCTTCCACTTTTGTTCTTTCCAATCATATGGCAAAATTCCTGACCCTGTAGCTGCATCAGCCAAATCTCATGCTAGAAAAAGCAAGAGGGATTCATTTATGGCTTTTCTGGCTAATTAGCTCAGCCCAGTTCTGTATTAGCATCACTGTTGTCAGCACAGCCAAAAGGGACATCCTGCATTCGTGGTGCCACTCGCTTGCAGGCTTGCCGAATTCAAGGGCAAAATTCTACCTGCAGGCAAAGCTCCCCGTTGGCTCAGCAAGAGGCAGGCATGAATATTTGAAGGCAAAGCCTGGTCTGGAGTGTGTCATTGAGATAAGCCACTTCATGCCTTGAGAGGGTTCTGGCCCCACAGCATCTTTCTCTTGACCTGCAGGCTGTGCTGAAGCAGTGCTGACACTTCTCCCTACCCAGACGCTGGAGCACACAGCAAGAGGGTGGTGGGAAGGAAAGGTTCCTGTCAAGTTTTCTTTACAGCCTATGTTCTCTAGCATTTGAAAGAACCATTGCAACTCAAGTATTCTGGCATGCATACGAATGACAAATAGGCTTCAGAGGCAATAAATTAGCAATTTCAAGGCTTTACTTCCCCTCATGGACTAATTGCCAGAGATTATAGTATATTATGAGAAAGCAATGATACTAATGCCTAAATATGCTTCAGTGATTATAGAGCTATCCTCAATAACCAAGCTGTTTAAATGTCAATGCAAGAAAGCTCTTTATTATGAGATTAAATATTATTTTGAAGCAATAGGAACTTCCCAGGCTTCATGCCTGCAATAATACTGTCTTGGAGCAATATATATTGGACAAAATATGGGCTTTTTAAAATGGGTATGGTGAAGGGTCCCAAAATATTTTTGTGCTGCAGACTTGAACAGCATTCCTGATAAGAAAGAGGATTTTGATATCTTTTTATTTTGCATTTGTTACTAACATGCTGCTGCCTTCATTCCTCCACCTTATGTTAATACCTGCATATCACCGCTGTACAGAGAAGATAAATTCTGTTGTTTGTTACTGCGAGGGAATCAAAGCTCCAAGCCCTTCTTTTTTCACATCTCTAAGTACTACTGTCTTGCACAGATGCTTTTGACAGTCCTACCCCTCACACCTAAATAAATCTGTTTATAGCCAGCACTGAGAGAACTCTTGGAAATGAGACAGAAGTTCCAAATTTCAGGTTCAGCTGTTGACATGAAGCAGAGAGCAAAATTTGTGTCTTTAAGCCATAACTCCTATTCCACAGTTCTGGAGATGACAGTTGGTGTGGATTTAAAATGGAGTGAGGCTGAAAAGCCTGAAAGCATTTAGCATCCCACTGATCTCCTATAGGACTCCCACACACTATGGATTCTTGTCACACGGCTGCACAGTCTTCTCCTATAGATGACAGCAACATTATCACCCCTCAAAATAGGACAGTTATTTTCCTAGCAAACCCTAAACACTGCAGTTGGTATGATGTCCACCAGGTCTCATAACTGCAAATCAGAAGAGTTCCAGCACAGAAAAAGATCATAATATCTCACGATCCCTAGAAGCTGAAGGTACCTATTCATCTCATTTTGAGGTTGTAACTTAAACCAATAGAGGGTAAAGCACATGTAGGAGGCTGCTAAACATCATTGGAAGTTCTAAATATATTCTAAAATAATAAAAATGCCCTATAAATATAAAAGCTTGGGGAATGTCTTTGAATCTGAAGCTTGATTTCTAGTAAACTTAATAACTAATAATTACTGTAACAGTAGAGAAAACACCAAGATAGGCCTGTGGGGACAGAACAGGTACAATTCAGGACATGAATTGCAGAAGGACAACTGCCAATGAAGTTGTGGTGGAATTCCCTCTTGAAAATAATTTGTTTTGTTTAGGAAGTATTGTTTCTTAAGCATAGCCTGCAGATCTCCTCCATGGTGTGCTCGAAGTGAAGAGGTGCTTCATACTTGGATGACCAGGGAACTTACCAGCCAGAGTTCCATTATGCCCATCTGTAGCAGGACTGGATACCTGGATCCATGTCCTAGCACCTGCTGCAACCTGGCTATCTTTAATCTTGGATTTTTGTTGCTTCCTCTTGGCTGATTTCTTCAGCCATTTTCTATCTCGTCTATGAAATGTAATGCTTGTTTACCTCAGAATGTCTGAAGCTCTTTCTGATGCTCAGGTAAAAGACACCTGCCATGTATGCTCAGAAGAGACATAAATTGCTCTATCATTTACACCATTTTCAAAGATCTATTAAAATCACAGTGTGACTGACAGGGAACATGCTGAAAGGCCAGGAGAACTCTTGCTTCTCTCCCAGGCATACAGTAATCTGACTTCTTTTTTGTTTAGTCTTGCTTAGACTATATGACTAGAAACCATGTTTTTATCCTTACAACAGTAATGAACTTACAATACTAATGCTGAGTAAACTAGAAGTAAAACATTGACACTACTCAATGTGGATTTATAATAGAATAGGGAAAAATTAGCTGCATTCACCCACTTTGATGCAAATATTATTTGAAACCAGATTAAATTCCTCTTTTCTGAAACGCCCCATTATTCTCAGCTCTCACTTACCATGTATCCCGGCGCACACAAACACTTCCCAGTGATGCTGTCACAGTCTGCACCGTTCTGGCAGGGGCAGGTCAGCTGGCAGCCTTCACCATAGTACCCAAGGGGACAGGTTTCATTGCAGTAGAGTCCAGCCCAGCCAGCTTTGCAGCTACATTCTCCAGACAATGGATGGCAGCTAGTGGAGAGAGACAGACACCAAGGAGATGAGAACTGAAAGAAAAACACAGTCCATAACCAAGAATAGGGCTGAAAGGGAGCTTAAAGCTCATCCTGTTTCCACCCCCTGCCATGGGCAGGGACACCTTCCACTAGAGCAGGTTCCTCCAAGCCCCTGTGTCCAACCTGGCCTTGAACACTGCCAGGGATGGGGCAGCCACAGCTTCTCTGGGCACTCAGTGCCAGTAGTAAAGAACTTATTCCAAATATCTAATCTAATTGTGTTCTACTCTAACTTGTGTTTTAAAGTGAGTGCCGCCTCAGCAGAACTTTTCAGCAGGGAGTGGTAGAAAGGAAAGTGCTTTGGAAGGGAAAAATCTCATTGGGAAAAGAGTTTTGCAGGCAATATTTAGCCATAGTGAACAGAACTGATCACTACCTGAAGCCTTGGGATTAATTGGGGCAGGAGTCAATAGGAGCCCTGGGACTAAATCTCAGCTGTGCAGGGGAATGAGTCAAGTTCCATTCTGCTGAATAATGAGCATTGCAGCCCAACATTAATCTTCTGGCTTTCATTTCTATTCAGACAATTCCACACTGCTGTGAGAGCACACAGAGAGAAAAGTAGAAAAGAGAATGGAGCCCAAAAAACTGGACAATGCCTGGTCCTTCTGTATCTGCTGCGTGGCAGACTTGACTTACTCCTTTGTTCCTCCTGCTATGAAACAGTTTATTCACCAATTTCTCTCTTACAAACAGAAATAGCTTATCCCAGGTTTTCTTAAGGCAGTTACTTCCCACAGCAGGAGCCACACTGAGGATGTGCTGGGGTCAAGGGAAGGAGGAGAAGGCTGGAGATGTGATAAAGCTCAGTTTGATGAGGTGAGGTTTCCAGGGGATGGGAGGGGAGAGTACAAGGAGGTGTCCAGTTTGGGGAGATGAGGTGGTCAAAAGAGAGAGAAAGGAATGGAGAGGGAATCTAACCTTTGGAAAAGGACCTCACACTGTGTAAGGCTTCACCTGAGAGCTCAGCATGATCTGGGTGCCTCTGCAGCACGAGGTTGTTCCTTAACAGCACTGCCTAGCCCTCAGTGAGAAAGATGAGGAATACTACTGCTACAAATCAGATTTCTTTATTATTCTCAGAACAAGAACAATAAAGAAAGAACAGGGTTCTACAGAGTGGCACCTCTCTATGGACCTGTCTCCTGCTTTCTTACCTCATAGAAACTATTTATTGTCCTTTATGATTATTTATGGCTCTGGTTTAATACCACACACATGACTGAATGGGTTCCTTTACACCTATAAAATTAATATTGTATATGTTAATTTTCAAGGTAACCTCATAAAACGTAATTTCCAACTATGTGTCTGGCAATGACTGGTAGGAGAGGTTACTCATATACTGTTGTGACTAAGAATGATCAGATTTTGTGAGTGTCATATGTTTCATCATAAATAGCATTTTAGTGACTAATTAAAACAATTCATCAGCTTAACAAACTACCATCCATGAAATTCTTCTGACAAAGCAGTCCCTGAAATGATGGTTGTTCACAAAGCACCTCTTAACATTCAGATGAAAATAATAAATGCTCGTTTTTTCCCCCCTCTGTGTCTATTAATCATCACCTAATAGGAGCAGAAAGCTAAACATTAAAGAACTACTCTAAAGTGGATTTCTTGTTTCTCTGTTTTCACTGCTGCTGCTCATATCATACACTTCTATGAGAACTGCATCTGTTGGCTCAATTTAATCTTTCAAAGGTAATATATGATCATGGCAGTCTGAATCAGCCTGTGACAATTCAATTGAACATACTATACTCAGGGAGAATTTTGACTCCAAGGTTGTCTCCTTTTTGCATGCATGCAAGCTCACATGCACTAAAATGAGAAGCAAGAAACAAGTAGGTTTTGTGGAAGAGTCTGCAGGAGACAGGGGCCTTGGACTCCAAAGTGCAGGAGAAGGCTGAGACCATATTCTGCCTTGCTAAAGCCTTGTCCACTCTTTCATGAGGCTATGAGCTAGGAAAAGCCCAGTGCAGATGTTTGGGTCCCTGCATCCATAGACTTCCCACTGAACAATTTTGTTACCAGCCTGAGCATATCAGAGTTCTGGTTTTCTCCTAGGCCAAGCACTTGCAGTCTTTAGTGCTTTGAAATATTTGTCTTTTGCTGCCTTACAGAGTGTTGGCATTGTAGGATTAGGAAAAAGCCTCCACATTAAACTCCAGAGTTATGGTACCCATAACAATAGTTCTGGATAGGTAGCAGCAGTTGGTGAATAGACTGTACAGCAAGAGAAGGGAAACTTCTCCTTGACAATAGCAGGATAAATCTTTCCAAAGCATTTGTCAAGCCACACAGTAGCACACACTATAGTACTATGGTAGCCTAACAAGCAAAAGGATCTCAACATAGCTAGGTGTGAAATGAAGCTGCAGGCTGTGTCCAGCCAGGAGACCCAGGAGACTTTCTCAGACACAGAGAACAAAATGCCCTGAATCAAAACCACTTGTTTGACACTGAAGGCGGATGAGATTTAGATGTCACCAGCTGTTCTTGTCCCAGCCCTGTCAGTGAATCCCGTCCATGTATCTCACTCTTTCTGCCTTCATTTTTCCCATCTGTAAAATGATGATCCAACCATCTATGCATTCAGACTGCCCAGTGAACTAAATGCTAGTTGCATTGAGGCATTAATGGCAAAGGTATTAGGGCAAAGAATATGAAATACAGCTAGAAATGTGAATTACTTGTATAATTCCTTCCTTCCTGCTCTGGATACCTTTCTAGGTCTCATGAGTCCATGGAACACTTTGGCAGCACAGGTTACAGCATACGTAAGCACTTCTTCATGCCACTAATAAACTGGGATCAAGAAACACACACAGTTCCTCCAGAGAAGGATCCCTGAATGCATGCATAAGAGGCCATCCTCCCTCCGACAGATCCCAGAAAGCAAACCCACTCTTGAAAGATTTTGGCAGTGTTACACATGAGTATTGTGCATTGAATCTTAACAACTTCTATTTCTTCAAATCTCTTGCATAACAGGAAGGAATCGTGTCGAAACCCTAGAGTGAACGCAAGCAGCCAAGTGCTCCTCTGGCTCTAGGCCAGGTAGAGGCAGAAATGAAGCTGTCCACCACGCACAACACGGCAGGAGAAGGAGATAGTTCCATGGCTCTTGCTGCAGTTTGGGAACTAGAATATGGTCCCTGTTTTTTGACCCACATTTACAGCCATAAAAGAAGCTTTATTTTTAACTCACTAGCTGAATTGAAAAACACAAAGTCTTTTTTTGACCTTTAAATTTTTTAAGCATCTAATTTTGAGGAAATCTGAGGAAACTGGGTAACTTTCTTCAGGCAAATTGGGAGAAGAAATCCTTTCAACAGCACAGTCTGTTCCAATTGCTGAATTTGTTCTCCACACATCTTTCAGCCAAAACAACTTCTTCCCAGCGAATTTCCTGACTTTCTGTTTATACACTAGCATTAATCATCTCATCTTAATTAACAACAGCCCTAAACCTTATTTAACAGTATTTCCTGCCTTTTGGCGTCCATACTAAATCAGCCTCGTCCAAGCACGTTGTTGACTTGGGTCAAGGCAAAACTTCGTGTAAGGTACATGGGGTTTGGACCTTCAGACTTTTCAGTGTTGAGGCAATAATTGGATACATCTCTGGAGATGTATCCATTTCATTTCATTGTCACAGTGTCTTCCTTCCCTTCTCATGTCTCTGACCTGGGAAAGACATTACTAAAGGCATATGGCTCTGCATGCTGGCTCCTCAGCATTGCTCACTATTCCAGCTATTCACTTCCCTCTCTGCTTTTCAGAAGAGCAAGCCAGGGTTATGCCTTTCTGACTATTGTAAAGTGGGCTTTTTGCATAGGGGGATTTTCGTAGGTGTACCCTTCCCTGTGGAAGGACAGGCCATGTCACCAACACATTCTAAACTACATAACTCCGCAGTTGTTCAGAGGTTCCATACAAAGTGTCTTTCAGCGTGCTTTGATGCAGAAATTATTGGATGATGCTCTTCAGCCATTACTATGCAGGAGGTTAGACTAGATGATCACACTGATCTCTTCAGACATTAAAATACATCTATGAAAATAGAAAAGCTGATTGTGTATTTCTTAATGCTCCTCCCCAACCTGCTCCTCAAAGCCTTTAAAACTTCCTATTCCAGCTCTTGAATAACTAAATCAAATGAATCAAAAGCACTGACAGAAATAAGTAAGCTTCCATCACCTTCTTTCAGTGTTTATATATAATTATCCTGCCCACCAAGGTATCGCTACAAGTAGCCAACAGTTTAAACTGCTTCTAGGGAAAATAGATGGCTGTCAGTAAATGAATCACTTTGGAAGACCAATTCCAGTCATGACAAAGATTCAGCAGAAGAATGGGAGGAGATGGGTGGGAAGTGCACTGTATGGGACTGGTAAAACAATCAGTGCCTTTGGAGAAGGTCATTTTCCATCAGCTCCGACACTCCCTGGCTCAGGAATTGACTGCACTCTAAGGAGCTCATTGAAAAGTGGAAAGCTGAAATACCGTGGATAAATGAAAGAACATTTACTGATCTACAGCTGGCAAGTACCTCTTTGTTCCATAACAGCGGGGATAAGATGTAGGGAAAAGGGAGATTTTATCAATGGAGAGACTAGACTCATTTATTAAGGAAATGGTGATACCATCTGAGCAGAGGAGGCTGCCAGTGAAGCTGATGGAACAGTGATGGGAGGGAAGGCATTAAAACATATCTGTCAGGCACATGGTGTGTGAGAATGACCATGTGCCCAGAAAAGAGCTGCAAGAGGATTCGATCCAACTTGAGACCTCATCCTTCTCCACAGCTGGATTGTGCCAGTCCCCTCTTTCAGGAAGGATCTTCTGGCAAACCCCCAGAGCACCTCTTTGAGTAACCCAGGATGAATTCCTGCACCCTCAAATCCAAAGCCTTCCCCCACTTAAAAGACTTTTACTGAATTGAACCCTTAGCTGAGAAAGAGCAGCCAAGCTCAGCCCTGCCAGTGGCCTGCAGTCCTTCCACTCTGTGTCCAGCTTTACGGGAAAACAAGCACACAAGCAGCTTTCTGCAGGCCAGGAGTTGGGGTGAGGACCAACACATCAGCTAGTGTCCACGAGTGCATTTTCACCCTCCAGGTCACATGAAGAAGAGCTTTCACAGTGGAGCAGGTTTTCACACTGTGTGGTGTGATATGCAGGAATTCATACCTTAGCTCACTGCAGTAACTCCTGACACCCCTATCCTTGGTACAATACAACATTAGCTGTTTGCTTTATGGGTATTACTTTTTTTGGCCACGATTTTGTGATACACAAAATAATCAGGAGTGATAGAAGCCTGTTGTACAGAGCTCCTCTGAGGTGTCAAACACTGGTTCCTTGCAGGCAAACCCAGCAGAGCTGGAGCTCTCCGTAGAGGACTCGTATCATCAGAATTACAAGGCTTTTAAATAAGCCATTGTGAGCTTTGACTTTCAGTTAAGCAAAGCCTCACCACTCACAGCTGAACTTGAATCCACAAGAAAGGTCACTTGTTTGTTTCCAAGACTGAGACAAATGGAGTCTATCTCAAGCACACAAACAGATTTGCCTGAAGTGGAGGGGGTGTGTGAGTGTGTGTGTGCATGCACACAAATTAGGTGGGATTGCTTGCATGCATAATTGAGGAGAGTGTTTGTATTTTCACAGGCTGCAAGACTGCAAGGTAGGTTTGCCATCATCAGCAAGGCAGTCAGGTCCCTGCCTGTCTGGTTGGAAACTGAAGAATGTCCGTATCAAGGGCAGATTTGCTTGGGCATCAATTATCCCCAGCTCCCTCTGAAGCCTATACCATCCTGACTTGGCTATGAATGCCTAACGTTAATGGACAGAAAACGGAGGAAATCAAGTGGGAGCTGAGGGACTCAGCAACTTGCAGGCATGGCAAGGAAATGTGGGCACTCTAGTCCAGCAGAATAGCTCAGGCCAGGGTGGTTTTGCTGTCCACGCTCCCTTTATTGCATGTGAGGAAGTAAGGAATCTCCAGATAGCAATTCCAGCAGTCAGTAAACAGGCAAGAAGTTACAAAAGGTAAAAAGGAAAATAAATAATAAGGAAGAGTCTTAAGTTCTTTTTTTCAGGGTTTGAAAAACTTATTCAAGCCTAGAATGGGAAAGTTAATTCAACTGATCTCGTGTTAAGTGCTCAAGTCTGTTTGCGGTTCTAGCTCTTAGTAGTGAGAACCTCAAGAATCAGGTCCTAAAAAAAGCAAAAGGCAATAAACCATCAAAACCTGACCTTTTAAGTGGGGTTATTCCATTTTAGGTATATTTCCCTGATCTTTATCTTCCTGAATATTTCACATGTACGCATACTGAATGGAGAGCAAAAATAGGCGCACATGAGAAATCTACTTTGACAATGTCAACGTTGCTCCAGTTCCATAGGCTGACTTGAGGATATTGATTTCAGTCTATTTATACATCTGCCTCAAGTGTTTTCAACAAGGTAATTTGCCACCAGACATAAACTGAAGCAAATTAGGTTTCATTTTGAAAGTCCCCTTGCTGTCTATGGATCTAACAGGAAAACCCATGTCATAAAAAGAGACAAAGTGATGGATTTGAGTAAATATATCCTTATTTTTAAACTTCAGTGGGACATTTGACATACATATGGGCATCGTATGACTATTCTTATGCCTAGAAGACTACAGCTACAGTATAAGGCCATATGCCAGGTTGTTTCAGGCTGTAGAAGAACTGTTTTGATGGTTAACAGATACATGCTTAGTAGCTGGCTGGACTGAGGCTCATGGTTCCAAACCTAAGGTCACTTAAGTCAAAGGTTGCAAGCCAGATGAACTGTGTTCTTAATTAAAACTAGAACAGAAAAGGGAGTAGGTGTAAGTAAGTATATTCCCAATGCTTTTATTTGACCAGTCCCCGCACTACTGTATGATTCAATGTACGTACCTGAGAGTGTTGGTGATATTGCAAGGACATCTCTTGTTGCATTTGAGGCCGTAAAACCCTTCTGGACACATTCTTTCTTGGCAATAAATCCCTTTAAATCCAGGATCACATATGCATGCTCCATTTACATGGTAACACTTTGCACCATTCTGGCAGTCACATCTTTGTGTGCACTGAAAGCCGTATGTCCCAATAGGACACTCTTCTTGACACCTGCAATGAAGTATATGAGACAGGATCCAATCAAATGCTGTAGCTTAGTCTGCTTCTGACTTTTACCCAGGGACGTTGTTGTTGATGAATGAAGTACAAAATTATTGCTCATTTATTTGAGTAATATACTGTGGATGATGATATCAGTGGAGTGGTGCGATATCTTGGGCACACAAAGTGCTGTTAACTGAAAATGCATTAATCTCTTTCCAATTATATCCTGCAAAATTTGCATTAGTTAATATTACCTTGGTTAACAAAGTGCATTCTTGTTTCCTGGACCTTGACAATCCCATTCATCAACCATAAGAAATTGATAGGGAATAAGATACTTTATAAAAAAACCCCCATCTCTTTGCTTTCTCTTTATTACAGAAGGCTTATACACCTTCTTTAAAAGCATATGGTCCTCTTAGTGGTAATGAGGATTGAAAGGGAATGTGCTCTATGAAGTAATAGTGAGTAAAGTGCTCTCCAGCACTGTGTAGTTTTACTTTCCCTCCATGCTGTCACTGCACCAGATTTATACCAACTAGGAGAAAATAGACTCCTTTGTCTTTTTTGTGTGTGTTCTGAGTAACTAAAGCTCAAATTTGCTTTTCATCTCCTACTCCAGGGATGCTCAGTAGTATAAAACCCCAAGACAAATCACTTTCATGCTCCTTAGTGTAGTATGTTCTCCAAAATTGCCCACATTTTTAATATCTGAACCTGCAAACACTATACACAGATTGCTTTAAATTGCACCTTCCACGCACTGTTCAAAATATGTCCCTACTGGATACATGATGAAATCTGCCAAAAAGTCTCTTTCATTGTCCTACACAACCAGTTTCAGCATTCCTAATGTTTCCTACTTTGAAAAGCCCAACTAAGGTCCTACAGAAAGCAGCTGATTCTGTGCTTGACACAATTCAGTGGTTTCAAGATTCTGCAGCGAGTCAGTCCTACAGTTTACATGATCCACCGTGAAATACAGAGAGACCTTTTCAGTTAATAACAAACAGAAAAAGAAGCCCAGAAAAGTGCAATTCCCTTATCGCATGGATGCCAGATATTGGAAATTGCCTATCAGCATTAATTTAATCCTGAGCATTGATTAAAGTGTATATTGTAAACTCAGTGGATAGAGGCAATTGTTAAATGTCTTTCTGCAGGTCATTTCACAGCTGGCAGGTGAGAGTTAATATAATGATCAGTAATAAAAGATTAATGTGTGGTGCAAGCCAGGCAAAACTGCAATGAACACAGTCAGTGTATAAGAAGAGCATTACTTTTGCAGCTTCAGATGATCACAGTTTGCTAAAAATAACTGAAGAAAACAAAAGGCCTAGCTAGTGATTTAACTGCAGCAAGCATCCACATAGCTACTAGTTACACATCCAACTTCAGGAGTTCAGACTGGACCCAAAGAGAGAGGAGCCTGGGACAAACAGGAAAGGAAAGAGCCCAGGGAATCACCAGTGGCACTGGCTGCTCTCCCTGCTGCTCTCAGGGAAGTTCAGCTGCAAAGGAAGTAACCTACAAAGAGTGGGTAACATTAGGACTGAAACACTCAGAGCAAATGAAATGCAATGAAGATCATATTAAGATGCCTTATGCCTCTGCTGCTGTATACAGCTCTACTAGTTAGCAGGAGAGCACTGTACCCAGCGAGATGAATACTCAGTCAATAGTGCACTGTATCATTCTATATTTATAGAAGATGAAGCATTACCTAGCAGGGAGAAAAGCATCTGGAAATGAAATATTGACGACCTAATCTATTTACATAATTAGCCTTTTCTACTAACAATTTAACCAACTTACTTATTTGGAGATCAAGCAGCTACCGCTAATGAATTTTATACAAAGAATACTAATAATGACTCCTCTGGAACATAAGAATAATCACAGCAGGAATTAGCTTTCTACTTAAACATCTTTCCTTTGCAACATATCAATCTAATGTGTCCATAGCACCATTAACACCCAGATACATTGTTCAATTAAATTACAAAATGAGCTGCTAAGCCCTAGTTATGTTTCTTGTTTAATTTACATTGCTTTCTGCCTATCTGGGGACATTTGTATTATAATATCCACTGAACTTTAATATGTACTATAATTATTTGGGTTGGGATAGGATAATATGGCTGTCACCTGTAGAATTAATGAAAGCAATTTCAGAAAATATTAAGCATGAGACAGCCTGTTTAACAGATGAACTTACCCCACACACCTACATTCTTTCCAGATATGTTTTCCTCACACAATAATGCTGTAAAAAGCATTTTAGGCTTTTCTGTTTGTTTATTTTGAAACCATGCTACACTTACGTAGCACACACACACACTAAAAGCCATCCAAAACACACTAACCTGCAGATTGCCATCCTGTAGAGGAAAGATGCAGGTGCAAACACAACAACAACAGAATTAGTCTGCTCACAGAGTTATAACAAACGTGCTATTTGTTCTGTGAGCTTTAGTTTCAACAGCAATATAGAAAACAAAGTTCAAACAGTATGTTCGCTTTTCCTGTCAGCTGCTCAGCTCTCAGACACCCCATCCTCAGCTTCTCACTGCGCTTCTGCTATTATTCCTTTCCAGTTTGCAAAACATACATTTATGTGACACAGGCAGTCATTGCAGCAGAGCACAAAGCTTCCTCGAGTTATTAATAGTGTTTGCTGATTTCCTAGATACTCAGTGCAGAGCTCCTTCCTGGAAAACAGGTAGGGAACGAAGGTGGCAATTACACTTGTAAGTGTATGGACCTTTATGACCATTTTATCCCCACAGATATTTATCTAAATATATGTTCTTCTGCACAAGACAATGATCCCTAGCATTATTTAGGACTTATTATTTAGGAGCTAAAGTGTATTTACATTTTTATTGTGGTTATTCAGAATACCTGTTATTCTGAAGAAAAATTTTGCAGTGCCTTGTATAATTTAATGGAGAACACTACCTTGTTGTGCAGCAGCATTCTCCTGCTATACTTGCAATTACACTGTAACACTGCAACACTTGCAGGAGATCCAGAGCGTAAAATAGACTTTAAGCTACAACAGTGCTGACTACTCTGTCTCATTGTCCATGCTGTATGAACACCTAAGTAGGGAAAGCAATTTAGGCTTTTAAAGACCTTGTGCCCACTGCTGTCCTCACTGAAATCAAAGGGCAATGTGCCCTCAGCAAGCTGTAGTTAACAGCAAGGTAAGGGTTTGTGTGCCTGTGGAGAACAAACCATCACAGGCAACATGCTGTCCCAGCCCAAGTGAGAGGCCAGACTCCAATTGAACATAATGAGCCTAAGGTTTCCCTTCCCTACTTGAAGGCTGATTAAAGTCTGATATATAAATATGTTTTAACCTTCTGAGAACCCATTTGAAAGGTGGGAATTTCTAGGCTAATGCAGCTTCTTGCTGCTCTAGAAAAGCTTTCCAAACTGACAGTTCACTGAACTTTCTTCTGCTCTCATTCATCCCTCCACTCTCCTGTGTTTCTGCTCTTCAGCCTCTCCTTTCAGTGTCTACATTTTACTTCCCTGCTCCAGGAAGGGGTAGGTGAGCTTGCTACTTGCCACCTCCTTTCCTCCCTCCCGACATGAGTTATATTGGCAGTTGAGCAAAGAAGCTGGCTCAGCACTGGGCTGCTGCTGGGAGCTCCTGACAGCTCTCACAGTGTTGATTCACCTACAGCCAGAAATCAACCTAGGTCTGCAATAATCAAATGAGGAGACTTAGAGAGAGAGGGCCTGTGTTAACTTCCTGAGCATGGCCAGCACTTGGGATTGACATGGGGACAACTGGGGACTGTGTAAGTGTCCAGGCTGCACTATTGCTTCCTCTAGTGCAACTGTCTCCAAAAGGAGAGAAAGAGAGAGCTTTTGTTGGCAATGGCTCAAATCACTGTCTCCAGATGGAGGATGGGGGAAGAGAGACTCCCTGATGTCTTCTCCATTAAATTAATTTGAAGTAATTCATATTCCCACCATAGTCAACCACGTGCAAATCCTGATGTCACCTCAAGATCCACCTCCAATGACCACTGTCGATAAATGGAATGGAGGAACTTCCATGTTTAATGGGGAAGAGCACATCCTTCTGAGCCCTGAAGGTCAGTCTCTTTGTGTGTTATAAAGACCTGATGATTATACAATGAAGCAAGAAATAAGAAATTCCAATGAGCAGGGCTAAGCCAACATGTGCTGCAATCCTATTTTGACTTTGCTGTGTAGTCATTTTGCTGAATCCATGACACCTTTGTAAAACAATATTATCACCTCCTCTGATGGATTTATGGGTGAAGGCTCTGGTTTATAAATTCTGAGGATTTATCACCTTTTGTTGGTGCCTGAGATGGATCAGTGCTGCAGCAGCACAGAAGGGGCTGAAGGAAGCATTAAACTGCTGCCTTGCTCACTCTCAAGGATATTAATTTGTATAAATACAGTTCATTTACATATCTTGTAAACATGCAATGCTCTCTATTAAATTTATCACTGTAAATATCTAAATTAAATGTAATCCATTAAATTTTAAGTTATATTAAAAAAAAACCCTGTAAGTGAAGAGCAGTGCCAATAAAAAGTAACAACATTATCACATTTATACTGCTCGAACTGCTTCAGAAGGGTAAACCTAAGTGGAACAATGGGAACATAACATCATTTTTCAGAGAGTAAGATAGTTCTAGAAGGGGTATCAAGATTGCCAATCCATGGTTAAAAGTAACACCTTTTGGGGTTGATTTTTACCTGTCTCCTATATAGCCAGCTGTGCAGATGCATTTTCCTGTCACAGGATCACAGTGTCCTCCATTGTGGCATGGGCAGTCCTGGCTGCAGTTAATTCCAAATGTTCCAGGAGGACATGGCTGTGCACACACCAGCCCCTGGTAAGGTTGGAGAAAGAGCAATAGTTCAGTCAACATTCATAATGCAGTAAATGTTTATATGCAGCTTGGATTTTTATTGCCCCTGGTCAGAAAGCCTCGCTTCAACCAAACACGAAGGAGACCAAATACAACTGCTGGAGACGTCCCCTGCTGCTTTTCAGATCCTGCCTACTTCATCCCTTTACTCTTACCTAGCCTCATCTCTTCAAGCAGCACAGAATGGTACCAGCCTGCTACCATGTCTGAGACATGGAGAGGACAGCACAGGAACAGGAGATTGGGATAGCTGCAGAAAGCCACCAGTGATGATATAAAAGCAATTTGACTGTCCACATCAGCAGTGCAGTAGCCTTGGCCAGAAAAAGTGATTTTGCAGTGGACTATCTGCCTAATCCCCAAACACTGCCTGGATGCATCATCCAACATCCTCCCAGCCCCTAATCCCCAGCTTTGGAGCCACATCTCAGTCCCTGACCTCCTTCGACTCCACTTTTTGCTGGCCAACTCCTTCCACCAAATCCCCATCTTTAAGCTGTTTCCTCCTTCCCCTCCCTGCTTAACCACCCCTGAAAGTCAAGGAAAGACAGACTGTCACTTTTGGTTGTGCTCCCTGGCACTGCTCATAAGGAAAAGCAGTTGCTGGACAAGACTTATTCCAGCTGTTCAGCCCCAGGGTAGAGAATGCTCATCATAGGCTGCGTCTACAGAGAATTTATCTGGCAAACTCAGGTGGTTTTCCCCCAAGTATCCCATAATGTCCCTACCAAGCATCAAGGCCTTACAGGGATTTCCCTACACTTTGTTAGAAGTTGTGTGAATGTTTTTTCATGTGAACAAACACAAAATCTGAGGCTGGCACCCAGCTGAGGAACTTCAGCCAAAACAAGTCTGGCAGTGCTGTGATCTGAAGATGGGGTCCTATAATGGGAAAGGTTTGGCGACTGCAGCCAAGTGGTGCTGCTGCCAGTGCCATGCACAGTGCACAGTGTCTGAGAGAAACAGTGGGGTTCTGTCCCTGTTATTGCTTTGTTTTAATCTCTCAGAAGTCTTATTTCCCCACCCAAGCCCTAGGGGCTCTGCACTGTGAACAAGTCACGCATTAGACACAACTCACACAGAACATAAGCCAGGAACATAATAGCTGCTTTCTTGCTAAAACAGTTTGGGAAGTTTAGCAATATCAACAAGCCCAAAGTGGAGAGGCTGCTCTTCAATGTAATCACAAAAGAGATACTTCAAGCCTTTCTCAGTCAGTGATAGGTGGCTCCTGGGCTGTTAAATGGTCAGGTTGGCCTCAGATCAAGAACTTTCAGATTACAATGTTAAAAACCTGGTGTCTCTGGACTTGAGTGATACACAGCACTATAGATCTGGAAATGGAAGTGTCCGTTTATCTTGATAATAAATACTTTCTCTCTGCACGTCGTAAAAGCAACAGGATTTCTATCAACAAATGATGAGAAAGCAATACTCTGTGATGCATCCCCCCAGAGCTGTGAGAATCTTTAGGCATACTTTTTGCATTAATATGTACTAAGGGAATCCAAACCATCCCTCTCTGGAGGATCAAATGTCAGACCAATGTTTCCTGCTGCTTATACATCTAATCAGTAAAGTTCACCCCATCAGCACCTTTTTTAAAGCCCTGATCTCATCAGCTTCTGCTTTTGACATTATTTCCTGTATTATTACCATTTTGTAGCATAGAAAAGATTTTTTTTCTGCTCCATTTTCTCTCATTCCCATGTTTAAAATCCACAATGAAAGGAAGAATAGACAAAAAATACAAATTACACTTGCTTCATAAAGCCCAGAGGCAACGAGGAAGAAGTGATTGGCAGAATGCGTTGTATTAACATGACACCATGATGCAGAGCCTTGAGGATGGGATCTGGGACCCAAACAGGGTGTACTGCCAGTGACAAATGTTCTGTCATGTAAGGGAAGATCATAACTTTCCTGAGCAGGGAGAGACTCCTTCAAAAGTGCTTCTGAGAAGCATCGTAAATGCTAAATTTAACTTTTCTCCCTAGCTCCTGAGAGTGGAGAACTGAATACTGCAAATGAGAAAGATGTATAGAATTAAACCTGTAAATTGTTAATGAGGCCCTAAAGCAACCACCCGCCAACTCCCACAGCCACAAAGACCCAGAAGTGGGAAAAGCCCAACACTGGAGTGGTCTGCAAGCCACATTTTGTTGACTGGTTCACCAACATCTGCTGTGAGCCAAAATCCTCTTGGTGGAAAAACCACGGGACAGTAAAATCTCACAGGACACAGCTCCTATAACTCGTCGTGCTTCTGGGAGAAGCTGCACTGGGTGGGAGGAAGCAGGAGGAAAGAAGTATTACAAGTCATAGAAGAGCCAGGCTTTGAAGATGACAGATTCAAGGAAGAACCTGAGAACCCAGAACTTCCTCCTATTCAGCTTACTGCCTCCTCTTGCAAATCCCAAAGGCAGCCAAGCCCTGAGGGAGCTGAACTGCTGTTAATAAGCCTATCCTAGGAAAGGATAGAAGTTGCAGCTCACCCAGCAGCAATAAAATCCAAGTATAAATCCAGGGAGAATTCTTTCCTTCCAACATGATGGTATATTCAATACAACCATGCAGTCTCAAGCCTCGAAATCAGCAAGTAAAATTCCTGATGTCAAAGCAAGACTATCCATGGTGTGAAATAAAATGAATTCTGTCTAGCAAACCCATCTCGCTTGCTCATTTACAGCCCACTCATGTCTCACTTCCCAAACCATTCCCACCACCAAGAGTTAAAAATATAGCATGAAAAAAGCATTTTCTCTCTCTGTGCGTCCTGGATTACCAGCTTTTCATTAAAACCCTGGAGGGACCCTTTATAGTTAAAATCTCAACATTTACAAGCTGAATGCTTTTACTTATAATTTCAGTTTCTTTCCCCGGAATACTTGATCTCTCTCTTCAATTTTAAGTTATGCTTGTTTCAAGCATCAATTGTTAACTGTGGGGTTTCTCTGGGGACAGAGCAGCCAACAACACACTTTTCAGGAATGTCTCTCTGCGCCACTAAAATGCAGACAAGAAACTCCAAGCTGTAAGCAACAGGGCAGAAATGTGCCAGAATACATGACCATAGGTGCTGTGCAGCCCCAGTGCTGTGGCTCTTCTTTAGGGTCTGTGCTGCATCCTAAAGGACCTCTAAAAACTTCCTGCTCTCTTCTGACTTCTCACCTCTTTAGTGACTTTTAACTTAGCAAAACTAGAGAAAACTCCTGATAAAATACAGAACAGGAAGAGTACAGTAAAACAAGTCAGATCCTGAGAAATACTGGCATCAGAATCGTTGAATCCCAGACTGGTTTGGGTTGGAAGGGACCTTAAAGCTCCTCCAGTTCCAACCCCTGCCATGGGCAGGGACACCTTCCTCTAGAGCAGCTGCTCCAAGCCCCTGTGTCCAACCTGGCCTTGAACACTGCCAGGGATGGTGCAGCCACAGCTTCTCTGGGCACCCTGTGCCAGCGCCTCACCGTCAGGTGGTGATATCTTTATATTAATCACTTTATTGATCACTTGGAGGAGTAGTGCCAGAATGGACTGATCAGCCCTCAGAGATATGTGAATTGCTTCCTTCGTGCTTTAGCTCCAGTACTCTTTAGGAAAGAATCTTTTCTCTGTCTCTGAATGCCAGTGGAGGATAAGGTACCACGCTCTTACATAGAAGTTACGCCTACTTTGTCACTTGAAAGAGAACAGCATCACCACCGTCTTTGCCATGACTGGCCAAGTTAGAGACTCAAACTCTCCAGTTAAGAGATTCTCCATACACAGCTTTCATCAGAAATTATGAGCAGCAATCTGCCTCTCACATATTCCTGCCTGACAGCCACCAGAATCTCATGGTTGGTACTTTCAAGCTGAAAGTAGTTTTGTGATCAAATGGAGGCAGCATTTGCTCTACTAATCTACTAGAAGAACATGAACATCTCTCTCTGCTTTGAAATGTTTCTACATATGCAAGGCCACATCAGAAGCCACGGCTGTATGATGATCTTCAGGGTCTTCCACATATTAAAATACAAATCACAGCATTTGTATGCATTAAAATCCAGCAAGATTGCCAAGAGACTAATTGTCAGATACAGGAAATATGCCAGGAAATGTAGTACAGCTAAATGGTGTGTGTGGGCCTGTGAGACTTGGCAACCCCCAAGAGAGTTAATTATTACATTATTGATAAAGTTGAGGACTTTTAAAATGTTTGGCCTTGCTTTCTTGACACAAAGGATTAAAGGTTAGGACAATTTGCTCTCTGCAGTACAATGCCTGATGCAAGCAAATCTATTGCAATCAATGGGAGTTATGCCTGAGTAAGGACAGGACACTGAAGCAGTCTCTGGTGCTGTGCATAGTGCTGCTTTCACAACTGCCCAAGCCACTGAATTCCCCTTCGCTTTTCCCTCTTTCCTGAAGGGGAAACAGGACAGTGACTTCAACAGTGTCTGAGGCTGCAGGGAATATTCAAGGAACTAATTCAGAGACACATTCTCCCATGTAGAAATGTAATGAGTAGAATCATCATAGAATCACAGAATGGTTTGGGTTGGCTCATCTAGTTCCAACCACATGCCAAGGGCAAGGACATTTCCCACTAGAACAGGTTGCTCACTGCTTGGCTTACTATTTGTTTAACACTGTGATAGTAGCTACTTAGAGTGGTGGCCTGTCTATGTCAGTGCTGTGCACATGTAACAAAGGTGGTCCCAATTCCAGAATTGCTAGAACCTTGTAAGAAATACACATCACAAGTACAAAGGGAAGGCTTCTCCTGAGACAGTGAACAATGAACTTCCTATTCCTACCTCTAAATGAGTATGAACAAAGTACACACCGTCCATCCAGGAGGACAGGAGCACTCTCCAGTGATGTGGTGGCAGACTCCTCCATTCTGGCATGGGCAGCGCAACTCACACTGAGCTCCATGGCTGCCTGGGGGACAGCGCTCTTCACAGCTTTGTGGAGGGAGAAGAAACAAAGAAGAAAGAGATCATTGAAAACAACTCAGAGAACACAGTAAATGAGGAACATCCACAACACAAATCATCATGGGAGTACTTATGTATGTTATGAAACCTCAGCAAGCCTCAGCTGGCATTACAAATTATCCAAGATTTCTTTTATTTCAGCTGGATTTATTTATGTGCCATGGGTTCAGGGCAGTGTAAGGCTGACATATGTGTGTAATGTTTATGCACATAAACAGGACATAGTCACTACTGTGTTAATATTTAGTAGTGACTAAATGTTAATCATTTAGTCATTACTAAATGCATTTAAGTCACTACTAAATATGTATAAGTCATTACTAAATACATTTAGTCACTACTAAATGTTAACATTTGCAGTGTAAAACGGACTGGCAAGAATTCAGCATCATTTAAAGGCTATTTAAGCTCATTGGGTCTCTCTCAGTATTCATGGGAGGCCAGTGTAAGGTTAATCCCTGCAAAAACCAGTGTCTCCTACGTTTGTACATTGGTGCTTTCCAGTATTACTTTTTCTTATAACCCCAGATTCTGGAAGTGCAGCAGGTTCTTCCCCTAACTGACTACTCTCTGATGAAGACGTTCCTACATGTCAGGGTTGGCTCTGCATGTACTGCTGAGAACTAGCATACTAATGTCAATGGGACCACTGTAATAGTCAGCAGAGGCTTTAGCAGTGAGAGCTTCCAGGACTGAGGTCACAAGCCTATGAGGAAATCAGGTACTAAATAAAATATTCAAGAGTTCTATCACTTATTTCTGAGGGTTAATATGATCTTTATCTTTTCCCTTCCCCTTTATGCAGGTCAACAAACAATATCAGACTGCAGGAGTCACCTGTAACAGATCTCCAACCAAATTCCAAACTGAATTCTCTTTTCCCCTTAAATAATTTTGAAACCCATAATTACTTGTGAAACTCCTGAAAGCTCTCTAATGAGAACTGATGTTACCCTGGGGGCGATGTGAAACAAGGAACTATTGCTTGCTGTCCTAAAATTAATATGCAGATTTTGTGAGTCCTACTGGTAACCCTTCAGTGTGGTGGATGGGCACTCAGCTACATGATTCTTGTTAAAGTTAATAGGAGTCACACTGCTAAATCCCTGCTCACTATGCTTAAAATTTACCCCCTAGATAGTAAGCTGATATAGTTAGCAGCAGCGCTTCCTCAGTTAGATTGAAAGTCAAATAAACTGGGGATGCTAAGTCCCATTTGATATTGCATTGGACTGTTAATGACTAGAATGTCCAATTGCTTATAAAAACATAACTCTAATTTGGGTTGTATTCACATACTGAAATTACGAGCAGGTACAACTGTTGTACAAGCTGGAAGATATAATGGATTTTTAAATTCACTTTAGCACTACATTTTATTTTATTATGCAGATGGGTATAATAAGCAGCAAAAAAAAAAGAGATTGATTTAGTCTCAAATTCTGTTACCTGATTTCTAGGAAAGGAAGTGTACAACACACAGACTGTGTGAATTTTGCCATTGCATTAAAAGTGGTTAAAGTGGGGTTTAATGATGCAGAGTAGAATCCACCCATCACTGAACTTACAATACCCCGGTGTATCCGGGAGCACAGTGACATTCTCCGGTCCTGTGGTCGCAGGTGGCTCCGTTATGGCACTGGCACTCAAGCTGGCAGGCCTTGCCATAGGTGCCAGGGTCACAGAGCTCCTCACAGCGCCAGCCTCGGTACCCATCCGCACACACACAGGCCCCGGTGATGGGGTTGCACAGGGCCTCATTCTGACACTGGCAGCGGTTGCTGCAGTGGGGTCCCCAGTGGTCGCTGTCACAACCTGGAAAACACAAAGTCATTTACAGGGTGATTAGAAGAGTCCATCACAAGCATCTCATCCCAGCCCCTTGTGCTCAGCTTGGGAAGCAGGCAGAGGCTCCGTTCATACCAGGAGCTTTCTCCAGTTACCCCCCCTGCACTTGTATTACATCTAAATTTGAGGACTTCGTTTAACACCCTTATTGAATCAGGAACTAAATCTTTTAATATCCTGTTTCTTAGTGCTCTGATAGGAATGAATTTATAGAGGAATCAGATTCAGAGGATCACATCCTCACTGCAGCGTATTTAATTGCAGGCAGCATGGCCACTCAGATCTTGTAGATGGGATAACGTCATTGAATACTGTTTCTTTGCACTGTTCCCATAAGATAATAAATACGATAATCAAAAGAAGAATTTCTTTGGTGGTGTTTCTGGGAGTCTGGGGGGGTTTCTTGGAGCAAGGAGACAGTAGGGAAGACAATAACACTGGAGACGGGATTTCCTGAGGATGACCAGGCTTAGGGTGAACATGTGGAGTGTAGATGTCAGGTAGCTTCTGTGCTGATATAGTTAGCACTATACTAGCATTATACTAGTACATACAACAGTAGTATGTACATAAAACAGTACGTACTAGTGATACAGAAGGACCCCAAGCCCTACAGCCAATGACATGGGGTAAAGGTTCCCTATGGAAACCATCAATACACAGTGAGAACCCTCCACATTACAATCCTGCCTGATCCCTTCTCCTTGTACATGAACCATAGGCAGGATAAGAGAGGGAAGTCAGCATTATAGAAGCAGTCTGGTCCTGGCTTGCTATAAAACCAGCAACTGGCACCTGCAAAGAACCCATTTAAGATGTACACATACTGAACAAACAGCTCAAAGAAGCACCCAGAGGTTAAGCTTTTCTCAGTAAACTTACATGACTTTAAACTGACAGAAGGGAGATTGAGATGAGATCTTAGGAAGAAGTTCATCCCTGTGAGGGTGCTGAGGTGCTGGCACAGGGTGCCCAGAGAAGCTGTGGCTGCCCCATCCCTGGCAGTGCTCAAGGCCAGGTTGGACACAGGGGCTTGGAGCAGCTGCTCCAGTGGAAGGGGTCCCTGCCCATGGCAGGGGTTGGAGCTGGATGAGCTTTAAGGTCCCTTCCAACACAAACCAGTCTGGGATTCTATGATTTGCAGAAAAGGTCGCCCACCCACCACTCTGTAGCCTTTCAATACAGCTATGTCAAGGGTGAAGAAAATCATCATTCTAATCAGAACAGAGCTGCTGGCAAAATCCCTTCTGAAGACGCAATTACAGATCATTTTCCAGGTACAACTGGTTTTGATTATACCAACAATTCTGCTAGCATAAAATCCACTGCCGTGCAGGGCACCAGTGTCTTCACAAGCTCTCTATTTGCCAACAAGAACGCTAATCCCCAGGTGATGCTGCTTCTATGGCCTGGATCTCTGCTTCCAAACTTAGCAAGGTAAATGTAAAACCAACTTAATGCTGATGCTCTTGTCCTAGAAATTTCATAGCTCTCTGCTTCTACAGTACTTGGCTATAAACCCACACTGGGTGACTGTATCAGTTAATGTTGGCAGTATTTTTGTCCTTCTTGAGAAGCAGGTTGCTCACTGCTCACTGTGAGGATACTGAACAGCAAAGGAAGAGAGGCTTCACTCAATTTGCACTGCTGATTGCCAGTTTACAAACTTCTGTTTCTTGAGCAAGTGTTAAAGGCTAAAATAAACCCATAAGAAACCAATTCCAGGGTCTCCAAAAGGATCTTCAGGGTCTTACAGGATGCAGAGAGATGGGTTCACATCCTGCAGAAAGCAGAACACGCAGCGTATCCCTGTGCCTAATCCTGGTCCTGCCTCACACAAGATGGTTTATTGCTTTGCCTCCTCTTTCCCACAGCTGTAAACAGTGATGATAGTTCTGCACTGACACCACTGGGAGCCGAACAAACAAAATCTTGCTCTTTATAAGTCTTAAATTATTACTGAGAATCTGTGGAAAGAGATGATCCATCTTTATTTCATATAGACACTTGCTAAGGCTCTGTAAGCCTTCTGGGGCAGGGAGCAAATCTGCTGGAGCTGATGGAGTTTCCCAGCAATTTCTGTTCCAGAAACATTGATTTGTTTTCTGCAGAACTTGAACACCAAGGGATGCAGTTCTGCACCTCCACAAGGGGTACCCATCTGAGCCACAGCCCTTTGCATGGGGAACTGGAATGTGGGCATCAGACTTAACCCTGCCTGCTTCAGGGACTTGGTTCCTACCTCATCACACCTCGCTTTGAGACCTGACTGCCAGACTGTGGGCTAATACAGTTCCAAATGCAATTAATTTGTTTAAGAGGAATAAATAACACTCATTAGAACATGTGAATTATATCCTTGATCTTCTATGCCTCAGGTGAGTGCTCCACTCATCAGATTTGTCTGCTCTGTTTGTGTTCTTCGCTTTGCAAGAACGTGGAGCAAGAAAATCTTTTATAAGAAGGGAAAACCATTTCCCATCATCAGCTCAAGCATCTTATTTCACGTTTACAGTGTCTGCCCTAAACACAGCTCCTTTTATGTAAGTCAGTCTCATTTGAACTCTTATTTACTATATATATATATTTGGTCACATGCTTGTTTTCTCCCTGTACCAAGTTTCACTCCAGAGTCTAGCCAAAGGGAAGAGCAAAATGCTGAAGAAAAGAGGAGAAATTCCTCTAATTGGTTTTAAGATCATAAAAACCTGAATCTGGATAATAAAAGAAGCCTGCTGTGACCATAAAACCAGCTGGCAGTTAGACAGATTCTTCCACAGGCTTCTAAGTACAAGACATCAGTGAACACACGTTGCAACATTCAGTATGTTTAGACCAAAGTAGCTAGCCCAAATGTTTTAACTATCTGTGAAATAAAACAGCTTCACATACCAGATAGCTACTCAGAATGTGAATTTCATGGGGATTTACTAAAGAAAGGACATAAAAATGAGGATTAAAGTACATCTGAATGCTCATGGAAGAAACTGAAAATATAGAATTACAAAAAGATGGGGCTTGTACCAGGTCTCATTTACAATGCCTGATGCAGCCTTTACACTTCTTAGGCTTCTTTTTATGTTCCTAAAACTAGTAGTAGGTTTTGACTACAGTTCTCTAAATGGTTTGAAACTAGAATCTTGGTGTGTGTCTAACCAAGGTGAATATGCTGTGTACATCTAACAAAGGCGAACACAGTGTGTGTGTAACCAAGGTCAACATCCCGTTGTGCCTCTAGGGACAGGATCCTATATACACACCGACAAGTTGGTCTCTTCTAGATTTAAGTCTTTTCCTCAGATGGAAAAGGTTTTCTGCTTTCAGCTATCAGTCCAAACCCTATTCATTTCATGCAGTATTAGTTCATCTGCTGCCACTTAATTGCAAGGGGAATTGAGTATAATTCATTGGCAATGTATTAGTGTAAAATCTGTGATACTGAAATACCATCCTCACCTGGTTTTACACTGCAGCAATCTCACATGAAAATAAGATTTTTGTTGCTGAAAGTTTACCAATTCCTGTTGGCTTTCTTTTCCTGCTTTCCTTTAAGTCCCATGTTGCAGTGAGAGTCTGTGGAGCTGTATGTAAATTCTTTACCTATTTGATTTCATTGGGACATTATGAGATGCTTATATTGAGATAACTCATATACATCTGCACTGTGGTAGCCTCTGTACCTTTACAGAGGTAGACAGACACAGAGTTGATGATAAGCTAAAGACAAGTACTTCTCAAACAAGTAATTCCACTGAGCTCAACAGGACCACTCGTGTGTGAGACTACTCAAGTGTGTAACTAGCGGTGAGACAAGGGTCTAGTAGTTCCTGTTAGAAACTAACAGGAGAAAACAAAGACTTCAGCAACCAATACATACTTTTTCGATACACATCAGAGTGGTAAATCCAAGCTGGTGTGTTACAGTGATTCCTGTTTCAGAGACACAGGGCAAAGCAGCCTCAGAGCCATGGAAACTGCTGCACTTGAGGATCACTGGAATCCCTTCTGTGGCTGCAGAGAGGCTATTTTAAAATAGA
This sequence comes from Melopsittacus undulatus, assembly GCF_012275295.1. Taxonomy (NCBI): domain Eukaryota; kingdom Metazoa; phylum Chordata; class Aves; order Psittaciformes; family Psittaculidae; genus Melopsittacus; species Melopsittacus undulatus. The sequence goes on along the minus strand of NC_047535.1, from coordinate 2,356,806 downwards.
ACCCAGGCCTAGCCCAGTCTGGTCCTGCTCTTTTTCATAGTCCCTGTGTGCTACTATAATGGAGATAAATAATAACAGCAACACCATGTGAACAGAAAGCTGATTAAAGCTTACGCAAGTGCTACACTGTAAATGCATATGCCATTAAAAATGTCAAAATGATACAGAGACCTTAACTATACCATCAATAAGAAAAGCAACCTCAGAGTGGTGATGTCAGGGAGGTACAAATGCTCCCTTCAGACTGCATGGATGTCAATAGCAAGAGAGATGAGTCTGAAATAGCCAGTGCTCCCCTGGGAGATGCTACATTAAAGGGAGCTGCCATATTTCAGGTCACGTGTGAACATTCCCTGGCAAACATGCTAACTTCCCCACTTTTTCTCCTTCAAAAATATGACTGGAGATCAATTGCCACCAATAAAATGAATGTAACTGTAAAGGACGATGCTGGGTGCCTCAGCATAATTGCAGGTGTCTACATACACTAACATGATGGCTGAAAGATTCATCCCTCATGGAAAGCGTGCTCAAAACAGGACAGTTTTTCTTCCTCTCTGCATCCTTACCCCTACTTGGAAGCCTCAGTGAGGGCTAATTGCAGCCGGCTCTATCTACCACTATAGTAATGCATGACATCCCATTACCAGTTCTGTCCTGTGGAACGCCCAAGGAAGACACACTGGAAGTGCTGCTTCACTCCCTGCTAGAGGGTTTTACCCTCTAGGAATGGTCAGTGTGCTGTGTTCTGGGTCAACAGAGCTGCCCAGTACTGAGCACAGCAGCACAAGGCAGCCAGCAACAGGGCAAACACACAAGTCTGAACATTTAGCAGGTAAATAAAAGCTCTCCCAAGGAAGAGATGACATTTATCAAGCAACTTATCTCAACAAGAGAGAGTCAAAAGTGCTCTTCCAGTGCTTTTCCACCCCTGTGCAGATACCCTAAATATAAAGACATCTTTTGTCACAGCAGCACCAGACTGTGGTCTTAGGGTTTATGATTATGTTGTTCTGGTTAGCATAAGCCAGTTTGTGTCCGTTTTTATTGCTGTGTTCTGGGTGTTCAAAGTCAGCAGCACATCTCATACAGAAGGCACAGCTGAAAAACACTGAGCGGTTGATTTTCCCAGCCTCAGGACTCTGGATCCTCTTTGGCTGATGGGATGTTCAATGCATCCATGAATGAAAGGAACTTTTGGCAAATCTGATAATAATTTGTCAATAACCAATCCTCTGGAATGTTTCCAGATTCCTTTGAAATGCTTAAAAGAGATATTAGCCTTCAAAAATGCAAAGAGATAAAAGAGCGAACTTGGTAAATCTGGGAGGACATAGTGAAACAGTGGTTATTTTGAATTTATTTTGGAATTAAGACTATATAGCTGTACTGTAGAATAATTGTATGAATATCAGTTGAGGTGAAATGCTGCCCAAACTCTGTGTGGGGTTATTTTTCATCTAATTCAGTTTTGGAATCCAACTGGCTTTTCAATGGTTGGCCCAGCTCATGCAAAGCAGGCAAAGAAACAGCAAAAGCTACAGCACATGCTTGGATAAGAAAATGAAGCAATCAATTAGCTTTTTATTCCCTGCACTTAGTCCAATAGGAGAATTATAACCCCTGTATTGAGCTGATGTCAACTCATGGTACAAACATGACTCATTCTGGCACAGCTCAACACCTTTGGAAACAGGAGCCAAGCCTGAGATGGGTGTGAAACAAGATCTCTGAAGAGGGAATCCCCTTATGACAACAGTTCACATCACTTGGTGTTTGGCTCTGAGCAGGGCCGTGTCCCTCACGTCCTGGCACTGCAGGTTATACCAATACACTTGTAAAAGCATGGGCCAGAATACTGAAAAATCACTCCCTGATCTGCTCAATTGTAACCCCCCAAATCCCATTTATCTTACAAGATTGTTTAACCTTTGAATTTCTAACCCGTATTTATGGATGATGCTGTCCTCAAAATTACCTACATTGTCAGAAGTACCCTTCGAAGATGTTCTTAAAAATGCTTAGAGACCAACATTCTACTTCTGTGATTTCAGAATAAGCTGATTTTCTTCTTCATAACCATATCAAGACACTGACAATCTCCCATGAGACAGCATGTCTTGCTCAGGTCTTACAAACAAGAGAGGTCCTATACCTGTCAGGGCAATGAATAGGTTGGATTTCCGTAAATAAATACTTTCCTAGGGGCAACCAAGTTACCAATGGATTTTAATAAACAACCCTGCTCCAAATATAATTTAGATTACCTGAACTGTGTCACAGGCATTTAGTTGGCAGCACTGGAAAAACCCAAGGTCAGGCTGGACAGGCCTTGGAGCAGCCTGCTCTGGGTGGACATGTCCCTGCTCATTGCAGGGGGGTTGGACTAGTGACCTTTAAAGGTCCCTTGCAACCCAAACTATGCTATGATCCTATGATTGTTCATTTTCTTCTGTAAGAAGCTTTGTCCAGTCCCTGACAGGTTCTCTATTACGCAGAAATTACTGTCTCCAGTTTCAGCTTCAGGCTCACTCACTCTGTTGGTTTGAGGAATAGAGGTAAGGGAATTCTAGCTTAAATTTTAGCTTAAATCAGTAACCTGAAGCAGTAGTTCTTCCTTGTTAAAGTACATTTTTATATCCTTTTCACTGACAAGCTGGGACACCTTCCATGTATAAAGCAATAGCGTGAAATCCAGCTGAGCACTGTCCCACACCCAGGGGTGTGCTCAAGTGTTCCCTGGGAAAACCCACCTGTACTTGATTGAACCATAAAGAACGCAATTTGAAGACACTCAGAGCCACCTCTGGGTAATTCATTACCTCCATTCCTCAAAGATTCCATCTGTACTGAAAGCAATCAGCAATTAAAGGTTTCAGATGCTTAGCAGGACTTCTCTTACAATTGTTCCTAGTAGATGCCGTGGGCCACTGGCTGTTTAATCTCCATGTAGTAAGTGGTCCACAGAGATGGTGAGAGCCTTCTACTCTTAGGCCATTACCCTCATGTCAGAGGTTTGTTCTAGTCCATGCTGATGAGCTGTCTATCAGCTTGGTGATACCCTTGAAGGGATTTTTCATAGCCTTTCTTTTCTTTTTAAGGAACAACAAACCAACCAGGGACTAACACATATAAATAAGGCATCTGACTTATGAAGCCAGTGTCACAAAAAGAAGAAAATGTCAGATTGAAGGCTGGAAGAGCAGCAGTAATTCAGCACTTGAGCCTATGAACTATGATATTCTCTTTAATTATGTGAGCACAGGCTACCATTTACATGCCCTGGCATTTTCTGTCTTCTGAGCTTGTAGCTTTGCAGCCTTGAGGTTCCTAAACATGGGGCCTGATTTTCCGAGCCTAAGGACTCTGGATCCTCTTTGGCTGATGGGATTTTCAATTAATCCATGATTTAAAGGAACTTTTTGGCAAATCTTGTTGTTTCACACCCATTTCAGGCTTAGCTTCTGCACATATAAATATGTAGTTGTAAAACGACCCAACCAAGTGGCAAAAACCTGAGGTCAACCTGAGGCTGGCAGAACCTGCAGTCAATCTCCTTTTCCAAGTTTATGGAGCAGTCTTCATCAGATACAAAGGAAAAGATGGGACAGGAACATCAGCCAATTTTTCTGTAAATGGGTAGATTATTGCTCACAGGAGGAAATGAATCTAATTTTGTGTTTGTTTTGTGTTTCTTTTTTCTTAGAGACAGAAGAACAGCTTTTCATCCTTCAAGAAAGATTGTACTGATTCTCTCTGAAGTTCATTGTCTGAATCAGATAAGCAACATGTGGCTGGTTTAGGCCCTGATTTAATCTCAAATGATGATCTCATTAGTCATTGACTTTCCAACATGTGGTACCTAATTCAATCACAGCACTTCAGTTTATTTAGTATCCTCTGAGGAAACATTTTCCTTCCAAAGTAATCCTTGTTTAAAGAACATTCCTCCAGTATTCTGTAGGATGCTTAGAACCGTTACCTATAGCTGTACACTTCTATTTTGGGTAAGTGAAAACAAAATCACTGTAATTCAAAGAAAAGTTGGGTATTTGGATGTCAGCCTCGTCAAATCCTGTAATGAACTCAGTATATTTTGGAAGCAGCAAAATGGGAGGAACAACTTCTACTCCTGACAGATATCAAAGTGTTGCATTTTCAGAATTCCATCATGAGCTATTTTGACAGAGGCTTCAAAAGAAGTGAAAATTAGAACACAAAAAAAACCCTGAGAATATTTCCTATTTCTTTTTGCAGAAATTACTCTTCAGTTTAATGAGCCATTAACTCTACTGACACTCTCGATGTTACCAGGAGTTTGAAAGCATGAAATACTTCATAAGGCAGCAACAACATTCTATGCAACACGAGCATTGTCTTGGTAGAATCTGTTTAGAGAAGATGCTGCATTCTTAAAAATGTTTTTTTAGTGTCATATTAATGGGAGGCAAAGTCTGTTCTTTAATTAGAGTTTTACTGTGGTGAATTAAAAAATACATGGGCAGAGTATCAAGAGTCTAATAAAACTAAATGAAGATATGATCTTTCCTCTGTATGAAACCCAGCAGTCTTTGCTCTGGCAAAACTTGCATCAATACTTCATTATTATTGTCTAGGACAGGATTGCAATAATAAGATCTGCAAGTAACTTACTTAGAAATTCTGATTTCCAGCTGGGTAAGACATTCTCTCTATCTCTCTCAACATCTATAATGGACTTAGATGTTTTCATTGACTATCTCATTAAATCTTCCTGTAGCATGTCTGCACAAAAGTACTGTCAGTTTTGCCTTCACAATGGGGTAGAAACACATCTGGATATGCCTAAAACACTGCAAGATGGGTACAGAGGAAGGATCCAAGCACCCTTCAACAAAGAAGTGTTGGAGAGGCTGCCAGAGGGGCTCAGGAGTGGCAGCAGCATTGCTCCAAGGTGATTCAAAGAAAACCATGCAGAACTTGAGGCCTTTTCACTGGGGATTAGGAGCTGTGGATACACCACCTGTGCCTGGTGGGAAACAGTTCAAAGGCTTACAAAAAGCTATGTGCAATATCTACATAGAGCTACTTGCTATTCTAAATAGTGTATGGTCTTTAGCTGAGTGCTTAGCAAGGCAGGGTTGTGGGAGGAGGAACAAACCCTCTTTCTCTTCTCAGTACATTAACGCCTGTTGACCTTGATCCAGTTGAGAGCAGACCCATAGGGCCAGACTACAGAGGTTAGGCCAGGCTGGATGACCTTCAGTCACAGCCTCAACAACCTCCCTGCACCAGGGCAGGAGAACATTGCCTGTCACCTGAGGAATCCACCATGCTGAAAGCAATCTGATCCCCCCACTGAAGTGACCTGTGCACCTTCTGTGACTGCAGAGTGGTGTTAACTGTGTAGAATCAAGTGGGATCAACCCCTTTTGGCAAAGCTCTCCGGGAGATGTGCTCAGCTCTTTATTTTTCACAGCACATAAACTGAGCATCGGAAGGTCACCCTGCTGATGTTTTGCCAGATATGCAATATACCTTTATTTGCAGTTAAAGCACTACTTAAAGAAGAACAGCTTCTTGTCACTGAAATAGCGAGTGCTGGAGAGCAGGTTCCTTCTCATTCTCATTCACACACAGGGATGTGTCCCTTCACCTTTGGCTGTAGGTCAACATGCAAATTGACATGAGGGAAAAGACTGGCTGATCAGTGAGTAAAATGGTACTGTGAAGATAAGCAGATGGAAGAAATGCTACAGTTAGCTAGCCAGCTTCCAATTACTCCATAAAGATTCACCTTCAAGGGGACATATAAGCACATCCCATATGAGTAGCCTAACACACAGGACTGACTCATCAGTCATTTCTAAGGTGATCAATAAGCAATTTATTTTATTGCATTAATATGGAAAACCAAAGCAAACACTGTGGATTGTGGTACTTCCTTTTATTTCCAACAGTGTAGTTGTAGAGTAAAAGGAACTGCTTCTTCCCCCTCACCACAATCCTGTCCTAATATCGACTACCAGTGCACTGCTTCTCAGCCAAGTAATATCAGCTTAAAGGATGTTCTGCCCCAGTAACAGAGTGTAGGAAAAATCTCACCTTCTCTAGTGTGAATTCTGTTACCTGAGGTCTTTGAGAGAGAATTACAGCACCAGAAGGCCTGGTGGCCTTTGAAATAGGGGTGTCTTTTATACCTAAAACAGTTCAAAGGCTTAAAAAAGAGATGTGCAGGTATCCACATAAGATACTTGCAGTTCTCTTTTCTTCTAGGCATACTTGAATCTTCATACGGCTCTTTAATGTTACCTAATGTCTTCAAGATATCTTAAATATACTGCTGTCTTCCTCTTATAACCCATTAATAGTAATGTCCTTTTCAGGCACATAAAAAGAAACAGGGTTTTTTTCAGTCTTGCCCTGTGTAAGTCAGTAAAACCAAGAATATTCACTCATCGAAAGCACATCATGAGACTCAGCACAGTCTCTGCAAAAGCTTTCTTGTATTGGCCAACAGAAAATAGGAAGTCCAAAACTGTTGGGGAAGAAAACGTGAAAAGACTGAAATACCAGAATCCTCTAGTCATCCTCTTTTCATGTCACTCAGGCACTGAGGTGCTGGATGTTCTGTTAATAAAGAGGTAATCAGAGAGGTAGACAAATACAGTGTAGCTTAAATCCCATGAGTCAAAGCAGGGATGGCTCTAAGTGGGCTGGGGATAGCAGAAGACACACACCCCAGAACCAGGAGTTTTCTGCAGTCAAATCCCCATGTCCCTAAAGCAGCTCCTTATACTGCAACGCTGCTGCAGCACTTCTGCACCACTTCTTTAGGATGCTAATGCTGAGAGAGCAAAGCAGCCACAGGTCTGCTAACCTGATCCAGCAGTTTATACTCACATCACAGCCAGCAGCAAAATGAACAAGCCCTGAGTGCTGCCACTGTCTCCCTATGGTTCCCTCTGTGTAGTAGTAGGGCTCTGGCTTCATTCTGGAGAGCTAGGCAGGAAGACAAAGTCTTGCCTCATAAATTATTGAGATTAGATGTCTAAACCTTGATATTCTATTTTGACTTCTGCACATGTTCAGATGCTGTTCACTGAAGCGCAAATTAATGCCAATTTCTAAAGCAGGAGTTGCTCTAAACTGGGAAATGAAACTTTTTGTTGTGATGTTAAAAACAGACAATCCTTAAACTGGTTTACATCTTGAAAAATAGGATGATCAAAACTGTTCACCCTCCCAGGCAGTTATGGGTTTGCTGAACTGAAATGTTTTGACAAAATCCCAACCGTTGGAAGCGTGTGCTTTCGGAACAGCTTCACCCAGTGTGGATTGCTGCATCAAGCAAACCTCAGGCAGGCAGAAAACACTAAATCATCACTCCACTGGTTCTTTCCTCATTGTTTACCAACAAAGTCTTAGTGCCTCCAGTGTTATCTGTGGGTCGGCTTCCAAGAAAGCAGGAAGATGTACACAGGAGCTCAAGTTTGGTCCTTGGAGGTTCAGTCTCCGTTGGAGCAGTCCGAGGAACTGCCTATGAGAAACAGCTTTCTCTCTGGATTAATTGAATTTCTCTCTTTCTTAGTGACAACTGCCACTGAAAAGGAAAAAGCAAAACAGACATACGTGCATTCCTGGCTGGCTGGCAGCAGGGAAGCGAGCAAGATTTTGCTGCAGGAGAGCACAGCATCTGTTCATTAAGGTTTTAAATGCCAGGTTTCCTATAAGTTTCAGATCCCTACATTCTCTCAGTGGCAGCTGAGCTGTACTTCCAAAAGCCACAAAGAAAAAGAGAAGTTTTCAGACATGACCATCATCAAAACTCTCCACTGACCATGACAAGCACCGTGGAGCCACTTCTGTGGACTATAATGACACAGGCTTTCTGTCGTGGGTTAAGTTAGTGCCACACGGAAAATGACATTGATGCCACAAGCTTAGGGTTTCCTTGGCTGAGCAAGGTTCTCTGCTCACTGCAGAGTATCAGAGCAGAGCAAACACTGCAGGCACACACCAAATATTAAATAATCAATGAGAAGCAAAAGACATGAGCCCAAAGAAGACCACTATGCTTACTGGTAAACAGGAGCTACCCAGGCAAAGGTTGAATACTGCCTTGTAGACAAATACTGCCGGTGTAGATGGGGATTGTGTAGTAGATGGTGATTTAGGAATGCTGCTGACACAAATACACAGATCTGATGACACAGGAAATGAGCATCCGTTTGACTTCCCCCCACCTTTCAGAAGAATTTACTAAATATAATTCACCCTTTAAATATTGAAGGATATCTGCAGAATGTTGTTGTTTTTGAAAGGGTTCTTTCCTGACTGGATTTTCCTCATCAGGCTTAGTAATCAAGTTGTTTTATTTGGAATGGATAATTATTAGTTGAATAATTAATTATTCAGAGTACACTGCTAACTAAAATTCAAAGTATGCTGCTATAATAAAATAAAATTGACAATATGCAACCATTCGGGTTCAAAATTGTGCACTAAGATCAAAATGTGTAGGGTTTTTGCACATTTAATAGAATTGCTGCCATCATCAAAGTCCCATACAAGCACTGACTAATTCTCATGGTCCACTGATGAGCTAGAAAATATACTGTATCACCATTCTATAGAAGGGAAACTGAAACGGACAAATTACACTGAACTAAAAAGCTACTCAGAAAATAGTTGTAGCACTGAGACAGAACAGCTCCAAGTTCTAAGGTTTAAATTTATGCTATAAATACTTTATAGTGTGTTTCTTCACTACATTTATAATTCTCTGATGAATTAAACATATGAAAAATTATTCTTTTATGTGTACCGATATTAATTTAGAAAGTATTTCTCTGTTTCTCATCAATAATAGTGTTTAAAAAGTGTAAAACTGGTATAGGCAACATCACTGGTACACAAACAGAAGTGGTTTGGTGCAGGACGTGAAATGTGAACATCCCGGGGAAGATACCCAGCCATGAACGCCTGTTAACTCCCCACAAACATCAAGGAATCATGGAATGGTTTAGGTTGGAAAGGACCTCAAAGCCCATCCAGTTCCAACCCCTGCCATGGGCAGGGACCCCTTCCACTGGAGCAGCTGCTCCAAGCCCCTGTGTCCAACCTGGCCTTGAGCACTGCCAGGGATGGGGCAGCCACAGCTTCTCTGGGCACCCTGTGCCAGCGCCTCAGCACCCTCACAGGGAACAGCTTCTGCCTAAGAGCTCAGCTCAGTCTCCCCTCTGGCAGGCTAAAACCATTCCCCTTGGCCTGTCCTTACAGGCCCTTGTCCAAAGCCTCTCTCCAGATTATTTATGATCTCCAGATTTTTGCCTTCAGCTGGTTCTAGCTCGGGCAGTGATACCAAGTGACACTCAGGCCACATCTACACAGAGCTGAGCAATGTGACTGTGGCACACACAGACTTGGGCTGGCTGCAAACAAGCTTGGTCAGGCATTACAGCAGTGAAGCTTCAGCTAAGCTGTCTTTAGCAGGGGCTGGGTAAGACCCACTCGAAACCCATGTTGACAACTTTGCTTAACAGCTCTTGCTACGCTTGGCTTCAGTAGGACCAGGAATGGGGAAGGCTGGGTCAAAGTAACAGGGCTGTCTGCTGCAATCACCCCTCTGACTGCAAAGCACATTCAGACTTAGTAAATGCTTATTCAGCCTAATAAAATTCTAATTAAAGCTGGCTAAACCAGTAATCACTTCTTTAGTCAAAAGAAGGCACAGCCTGGACTGCACAGAAAAGGGGCACCTCCTGATCCAAGACTTTCCCCTCTGTGTGAAGCCCATCAGCTTGCATCAAAAAACCAGAGAGAAACCAAAGAAAACCCTTAAGTCTTTGATTTACACAAATGATATATAGCAATTCCATAAAAAGGCTTCACTTTATATGATTCTCTCTCCTGATTTTACAGGTCCCAGCTGCCCTGTTCTCTCTATAAAGGATTCTTTGGCCACAGCTTGTTTCTCTGTATTTTCTTCCATCACCATTACCACTTCTGGTGTCCTCCCTCACTCGGACTCTAACAAAACAAAACCCAAGGTAAGTCACACAACACTTGCTGCAAGATTTCCCACAGACTGTGCTGGGACCTGCTAAGCTTTGTTTCCCCATCTGAGTCACAGAATTAAGTTCAGCAAGGCAGGAGATCCAAATGGCAGCAAAGCTGCACATAGAAAACTGCACACACAGAGAGTGCTGGAGTTTCTGCAAGTATTTTTCAATTCAAGATTGTTAAATGTAAAAAGAACTGTGTTCATAGTGTACCAGAAGGACATGGCCTTATATAGAGACCTTGTGGCTAGCGAGGTTTAAAAGCTTTATTGTTCCATATCTTGCATATATGCAGACTCCGCTATTTGGCACATCCTTAATTTCTGTCAAACTAAAAGAATTCGAACATTTTCTGTCAGGGAGCTGGTGTAAATCTTGAAGAAAGCTTAAAAAAACCTTCTACCGTTGACTCATTTCACTCATTCCTAGGCAGATCTGAAAGAAGGAAGGCTTGAAAGCAACATTATGAGCCCAAGAATTATCAACTCTTGAAAGGCACACCGAAAATTACACTGGGAGATGGGTATGAAGGTAGTAGAAATTATTGGGTCTGTGCACTTAACAGATTAAGAAGGTGACTTCCCACTGAGACTTGAGAACACAGGTGCACATAATTTGAAAACTCTGCATTTTTAACCTTTTCAATTTGCTAGCAAAGCAAGGAAGTTGTTGAGAAGCTGCAGTAAACATGGGAATTCAATCAGCTTCTGCCAGCCTCTATCTCCTGACTCTCTGATCCTTTAACCCAACAGGTCAGTCGATCATGGAAAGTCTCTTTGGCAATGAGCAATAAGCACCTGAACAGAGTTGAAAGTAACAGGAACACCTTTTTAGCAGCTGCCTAATCAAATCTCTTCATTTCCTGCAATGGGGGCTGCAGCCACCAGCGCCCATGGTCATTGTTGACACCAATGTCCTCTTCTCCACTCTTCCTCCTAGGTACCTGTGTAGAAGGGCTAAAGCCAACTTCTTCATAGCAGTCTGGTATCAGTTTCTGTCCATTTTTAGATACAGGGCCCTACAACCCACAACTGATAGGTGATAATGCTTTTTGCAGAAGTTTTTACAGCATGCCAGATGTGAACACAGATTTCAAGGTGTTACTTTTACCTGCTCCTGTCAAGAGACTTCAGTTTACCTCTTAGACCCTGTGGACTGTTAAAACAATTCTAATCTCATAATGCAAATACTCTGAATTCCATTAAAATCAAAACACCACTTGACTGCCAAGCAACAAGAAGCACATTTTATGCATAAACTGCCTAATTCCACCTTCTAAGCTTCTGAAAAAAACAGTAATTGAAGCTCATCATAGCTACACCTAGAAAGATAACCTTGGAATGGATTTCTGCCTGCCCTCCAATTACAGGCAAACCACTGTTTACATCTCACTTAAGGCAATAGGACCCAGTAGTGACATAGGGCTACTATGCTGACAGCAATGCCATAGACATAACGAATAGCACAGCAAAGACTTAGAAGGCAGACACACTAATTAAAATCCTGATCCACAGCCCACTGAAATGACAGCAAAAGACACAACTTGTTTTCCAAATGTAGCCTTATAACCCAAATGATCTTCAGACTTGTTCCAGCAACACAGTCTAGCTGCCACCCACAACATATTGACAGGTTGAGTTTCAGTAAAGAAGATTTGAAACTGTCAATCCAAATCCCTGTTTTCCTTAAGTCTAAATTATCATAGTGTTTTCCTTGTGGGAGATCTTCAATATATTCCATTTGGAGCACAGCTCAGCCCAACCAGAGCTGCCAGCATCCCTCCTCACAGGCTCTGACTGCTCGACTACATTCACCTTATTTTACACTATTTACACATGTCCTGTAAAGTTCTTTATTGAGACTGAGTTTTTACAGCTTAATTTTAAGGCACTCAATAGTTGTGCTCAAAGAGATCTGAAAGCTCCATTGTCTCCATATGTTCTCAATTGCCAGTAGGTCAAAATCTACTTGCTCAGCCTGCCTGAGATACAACGGGAAGCCTTTGGAATTAGGGCTTCTAGCAACTCAGCTTCTCCTGATTCTTGTGCAAACCACTCAATCTGTCTTGGCATTTAAACTAAAGACGTTTTTATTTGCTGTTACTTTTGACTGGCCTTGGAAATGTACTTCAAGGAAATATCGTTATTGTAAAACACCCTAAAAAGCAGTTGTAGACCTAGAAAAACTATATGAATTTGATCACATTAATCTTTTTCAGTAGCACATCTGTCAATAATACTTTGATAATTTGCAGTGATCTAAATAATACAGCAGTTAAATCTGCAGAGCAGTGTGTTTTACCTTCAGAACCAAGGAATCCTTAGTGCTGTTTTCCTCTCAGCATTTCACCACTCCATTAAAGAAGAAAACACCTCCTGTTTTAATTTATAGCAATCATAATCAAATAGCTGAGGGCTTTTTTCCCACCCTCAATATTATAAGTTAGACATAGTAGAGCAGTTAAGATTTTTATTAGGTTTTGATCTTGCATTTTGTAGAGAGTGGGGGAATTATTTCTTAAGGAGATGGATTTCCAGGTTGTCAGCTCCTTACTGCACACTAACAGGGAAAGGTGTTCCTGAGAAAAATAAGCAGATTAGAAATATAATAACAAAGGTGCCAGAGCTTACACAAATAAAGTCCATTACAATTCACAATGGGCTAATGAAAAGCCATTGTGCAACACTACAAAAGTACGCTGTGACATCAGGAGCTACCAAAGAGCCTGCTGGCAGAAATCAATGGCAAAGCTTCTCTCCAGGGAATACTTGCACATTCTGCTCCTAAATCTCACTGCTGTGTACAGGTTTTTGAGCAAAGCTCAAAGCCATTCATCTGGTACGGCTGGTCCTCAAAGTCTGCCATTCATAAGTCAGCATCTACAGAAACCAAAAAGAAATGCCCAACATATCCCAGAAATAAGCAGAGACATGGTTTCTGTTGGTAGGCACAGACTGGCTAAGGACCACATAGGGCAGCTGTCTCAGATCACTTCATTCTTACGAAGTTATCTTGTTAAGACTGATTCTTACCAACCAATGCACCAGTAAGTTCTTTCCACATTCCAGATTTTATCTTATTAGTGACCAACTCATTTTAGTAATCAAATCATCACAAGTTTGATAAAACTATAAACTGGTTTACCACCAATAAGCAGTTAAAGTACATTATATGGTACAGCACCACCAGTCACACATCTTCCCTAACCAGCCATTCTTTTTGCCTTCATGTCTTTCTTAGGTGTGAAAGCTCAGAGCAAATATGTGGCTGCAGGCTGAGCAAACCCCAGGAGTATGGAAACCCAAAGCATTCCTGCACTTTGATGCTGCTCTCCTCTACTGACCATGTGCAAGTAGAACTGGAGGAGAAAACATGGGATGGAAAGTGTTAGACAGAGAAAAGAAAATCACTGAGAGTAGGAGCAAAGGAGAAATGTATGTTAGGAAAGAAAGCTGAGGGGAATAGGTTTAAAGAAAGAAAATAAACCCCACACAAAATCCAGACAAACCAGGGAGAAAACCAAACAGCTGAAAGGAGACGTGTGCTCCTGCTGTCCTTGCAAAGAGCGCTGCCAAGGGCTCCCTGCTTTAGTGTCCCACATAATATGTCCCTGAAAATAATGAAGGTCACCAGCACATTATAGGAAGTAGCAAGCAATGAGTAGCCCATTACAGCCAGCACAGAAATGATCAATTTGTTTATCCTTGTTAACCGAACACAGATAACGATGTGCTAAGGGGATAGCGGCATCTGAAGACTTCCATTCCCCAGCCACTTCCCCTCCCTGGTGACACACACAGAACCCTGCCTTGGGTCCGGCAGGGAATAATGACTAGCTGTAATAAAACCAAGAGCTGCTGCTTGCACATCCAAAATCTAATGCCTGATTTCCTGGCAGTTGCCTTTGCAGGGGTTTATAAGTCAATTTTTGAAGCTCAGGACAGCATTAACAAACTGACAAGTGCCACCCAGTCACGTCCGTACTGTCACAGTTATTGAGGCCTCTGGAGAGAGTGTCAAAGAAATAAAGCCAATTTCTTTTTTTGCTTAATTTGTGTCAATTGATTTCCTATTTTTAATTAATAATTCTAATTATGATGCGGCAAATTTACCCAACAGACACAACTAGTTTAATCAGCAGGTATTGATTGTAACAGTAGAATTATCCCAACGTTTCTGACACCATTGATTTTCTGCTGTGTGACTATAAGAAAACAGAAGCTGGACTGACTCTGCTGTCTGCTCACTGTGCTGATGATCCCTGAGCTATGAATTGCTGCTCTTGACCCTACAAATAAAAATACAGACATTATCTACTACTTCAGCACTTCAGAGAGGGAATCTGGTGATTATGACAGATATAAAGTTCAGTCTCAGCAACAGTAGCAGGAAAATGAAGCTGGTAGGCACCGAACTGAAGAAGAAAGCAAACTGTAAGGCAACAGTTAGAAAAGAATTTGTAAAACTGAGCTAAATCATTTGCTTTAGGTTCCTAATTTGTCCTAATCTTGGACAGCCAAAAAACATCTTTTAACTTTAAGCACATGCTTAAATATCAGCAACAGCCACTGCTGGCTCCAGAACTAGTGCGTGGGGTGAGGAAGGGAATTTATAGACAATGCATAGTGTGGCCCATGCTGCTGTTTAGCACCTTTGCTGGAGGCACTGAGGATTCCTGCAGTGCTCTGCTCATCAAGCTCCAGGTTCTGCAGAAATGATGCAAAAACCTCACTTCTAGTGGCACAGAGTATTTTTAACCACTTGCAATCTGAATGCTCCAACACTGAAGTGTAAAAAGCTTCGCAGCAATGAGATCTCCCATGTGCCTCAGGTATAATGGTGTGGCAAGGAATATGTCTGCAACGGGATGGTGTGTACCAGCTATCAGTTCTCGCCTCTGACTGCCTTACTTAACAGCAACCTATTTCATAGAATCATAGAATCACAGACTGGTTTGGGCTGGAAGGGACCTTAAATCTCATCCAGTTCCACCCTGGAACTGGGGGGAAGAACCTGTGCCTAAGATCTTCTCACAGGGAAGAACTTCTGCCTAAGAGCTCATCTCAGTCTCCCCTCTCTTGGGCAGGTTCAAGCCATTCCCCTTGGCCTGTCCCTACAGGCCCTTGTCCCAAGCCCCTCTCCAGCTTTCCTGCAGCCCCTTTAGGCACTGGAGCTGCTCTCAGGTCTCCCCTTCAGGAGCCTTCTCTTGTCCAGGCTGCCCCAGCTCAGCTCTCTCAGCCTGGCTCCAGAGCAGAGCTGCTCCAGCCCTCACAGCAGCTCCATGGCCTCCTCTGGACTTGCTCCAACAGCTCCACATCCCTCTTATGCTGTCGTCCCAGAGCTGGACACAGAATGCAGGCGGGTTGTCCCCAAAGGACAGCAGAGGGGAAGAATCTCCTCCCTCAACCTGCTGCTCACAGTGCTGGGGATACAACCCAGGACATGGGAATGGGGATGGAAGAACAATGCAGGTGTTGCTACCTGAAGGCAATGGAAAGGCAGAGACATGTCACATCACCCACCACTGGCAACACAGGTCAGAGTGGGCTTTTACCTGAAGTGTAGGGAGGAATGGCTGGGGATTGGAACCAGCTTTAGCAGAGAGGTGTGAAAGGGAAACCCTGATTTCTAATCTAATCACAGACTAATGGAAGATAATTTCCCAAGTTCTCTCTTACTTGGTTTTCACAACAGTTGACAATGCAAGCAGATTTAGCAGAAAAGCTGCTTTGGTAGAAGGGAAATCACCGGTAATAGAAAATATACAGTGTTTCCTATAGCTGTTAATTCATATTAAACATTTTCTGTTTCTGTTTACTCAAACTATAATGTGTCCATTATAAACATGTGATTATGTTAGTTAGGGTTTTAGCCAAAATACTTGGAAGAATAAAACTGATGGATAATTACAGTAACAGTTATTTGTTCCCTGCCAGACCTGCAGTAAAGCATGCCTGCCTGCAGAGTTACGTCTTTTTAAGCCCCAAAAGATAAGCAGTACACATCATACACTTTGAATAATGAGAAAGATTTCCTATGGCCAGCATTTCAGAGCTGGAAACAGACTGTGGTTTGATATAAACCATATCTATTTATGTAAAATGGGATTTTAATTGGAGCTACTTATCCCCGTGATATAAATGAGGCAATGAGAAATGATGGATGCACTCTGGTAATTGTTGTTACACCACCTTGCAAACTACAACACAAAAAAATCTTTCATGTACATAATGGCTGTTTAAATTTTAATACGATACAGAACAGCACTTCAGCAGGCAAAATATTAATGCTACATTTGGGGCAATCTTTATGTTTAAATACAAACCGTATTTAACTGAAAAAATCAGAATCCATGAGGAATGCTGGGTGGATTTGTTGAAGTGATAAATAGATCTATTTTGGAAGCACACAAAAGAAAGTAAAACACGCGTCAGCTAGTTAGTTTTTGCAGTGGGAAGGTACAAGCATGACACAGCATAAGCTTATTGTCTCCCAAAGTATAAAAAGTAGCACTACGTTGGATGGTGTGGAGCTATATGGTCTTAAAGTAGACACTGCTGATGCTTCTTTATTCCTACTGAACAGCAAAGGTCGAGGGTGCAAACCTGGTTTCTGTTCTTTATTATACAGAAAGAATAGCCATATACATTCTTAATAATTGTTATACCTATGGGGGAAGTAAAGCCAACCTGCTCATTTAAATGAAATGAAGATTGGGCACTAAACCCACCCTACTCTTCTCCTCCCACTATGGAACAATGCCGCACCAGCACGTACAAACACACCAGGTCTCTCCGTCATGGCTGTATCCCACTTCCAGGAAAACTGAACAGCCAGTAAGGCTCAAAGAGGCTATTGCAGACTACAAGGCTTGAACAGTGCAGACACCAAATGCAATAGTGCAATTAGAGATAAGTCTTCTAAAGATAGAATAAACTGCAGAAAGGAGTCTGTCTATACCAACTGATGCATCATTTGTCAGAAAAGGAACATCTGGGCTAACCTGGAAAATATGCCAAGAAGTTGCTTGCAACAGAGGAGTGTATTGAATAAAAGACCAAAGCAATCAAGACCTTCTGTGGTTATAATCTCATTTGTGCATTGACGGTATTTCAGTCAATAGACTGTCATGCACTAGCTAAGAGTTGCATTGTAAAAATGTTTGGACTATCATATCAAATTTAATAGCTGATGCTTTACAAGGTCAGCGAGTGGAATCATTATTCTTAATAGGGTGAGTGATCAAGCCATAAATCCAGTAAAAATCAAATTTCACTTTGGTGTCTCCTATAAAACAAAATGAAAAAAATAAATTCAATTCATAAGTCTCATCATTTCTGGTGACCAGATCCCATTGTGTCAGGAAAATCAGTGGCCCACTCTGCATGTAAAGCATGATCTTGCCTTTATTGAAATCCATCTCGAGTTCTCAGTCTCTCTTAGAGGAGCAGTGATAATGAAAGGGAACAGTCAGGTTTGGAAGGGGTAGTTCATAATTCTACACAATTATCCTGAATGTTAATATTGAACTAAGCAAATGAGAAAGCAGAAAAGGAAGCTCAGCTCATTCTACCCCATTTTACCAGCTGCAGCTCAAGCTACACAGTGAGAGCTTTCCAATACATGCACTTAATATGCACCTGCATGGAAGCAGGGTCAACAGAGTACATGGAATGGGCCAGACTCTGTCTGTCAGGGATGTCAGTACCAATGATTTCTTTTGTTTATTAAGCCTTTCAGTGAACCTGAATCAAGAATGAGAAATGGAATTAAACCCTCACATCATGTCATTTGGTTTCAGTTTGTGTTATAAACCAACTGCACTGTAAAAGAAAGCAGGGAACAGGGCTCCTGACTAAGAAAGAGGAGTGGCTGGTCTTAAACCATGGCACGAACTCATCACACTGCACATTTTTGTATCACATTGGAAGCTTCAGAGTATCATTCAAGTGTCTGCGTTGAGTCCCTTCCCATTGTAAATGCAATATTAATAAACCATATTGAGTTCCCCTAAACAATAACGGGGAAAGAAATAAAAAACCTAAACCCCATCTGTCCTAATTCCACATGGACCTTCCTAACCCAGCTTTATTTATCTGCCAAAAAAGAGGAAATATACCCAAAGTAGGCAATATTAACAAATTGTGAAACATGGATCAAGGGCATTTTGCTTAAATCCCTGATTTGACCAGTTCAAGGTATGTCCCTCTTGTATACCAGTTATCACCTGGATAGAGGGTTTAGCAACTAACTCTAATTATAGAGATGTTGAGCAGTGATTTTTGTAAAGGGAGAGTTAAGCTGAGAAGAGCTTCTTGACTAGAAGCCAGTGTGCTCAATCAATGAAATCATCATAAGAGACAAAGAATCAGACCAAGGGTGGAATGCATATGAGAATGTGAGGCTGATAGTTAGTACAACTGAACTGTCACCTCAGTGTAGGCTGGAATGTGGCCATAGAAGCAGATTGATGGATGAATTGTGCTCAGCAGAGAGCAGCCTTCAGTGAATTGCTGATAAGATCTTAAAATACATCTCACAATATTACAAGCCAAGGTGGAACTGCAGCCTCTGCAGCCTGTAGCTCAAAAGCCATGCAGGTCCTGCTACCTACTTAGCCTCAGGGGGCTTTCCTGGTCTGAAAGAGGGTCTTTCCCTGATGTTCCTGGGATGGCTGTGCAGTGTTAGTGAGATGTTACACAGCAGCTCATGAAAACTGGAAGTGGAATGAGCTTAACGAGCTTGGAAAGATTTGGATGAGTTTGTGTGACTCAAAGATGCTGATTTCCCCTGTAACTACTGTTTTTCTAGATGACAACTTCATGTCTGGTAATTAGAGGAAGGAGAGAGTCTGACTGGAACCGCTGCAATCCAAAGGAAATAGGCACTGGTGGGATGTGAAGGAGAGAGTCTGACTGATACCGCTTCAATCCAAAGGAAATAGGCACTGGTAATAGACACTGGTGGAATGTAAGGGATATAAGGCTAAAGCTGTGTGGTAGGCTGGTTCCTGGGTTCATAGAGGCTATGATATTGCAGAGCACATATGAAGAGGAGATGGATGTCAGAGAGGTCGCTGATAAAGGTTTCTTTACTGTGTTTAGCCATTTAAGCCTTCTGTGTACAGGGGCATTTTGGTTTAGGCTCCCTCAGTATTAACAGAGATAAGGAACTACCAATCTTCATGGCACATAGAGCCAAGCCCTAAGCAGATAGTGGAAAATTCATTGTGAATTCAATAGGTGCCTACTGAATGCTAAGGAAGAGGAGGCCTCGGCTGCTGTCATGATCCTCTGGCTTCTAAGCTACACTGGTGTAACTGGAATCAAAAATCAGTGTGTAAGTCATGAGAAGACATGAGAACTTCCTTCATTCCTCACTTATGAAGTTTGTGCTGTAAGAGATGCGAGGCTCATTTCTGACTCACACAACCAAGGAATGGCTTTACAAGTGATGATAAAAAACAGTATTTTTGGAATAAGTCATCCAAACAGAGCTATTTTTTTCCCCCAGACTGTGTCCTGGATAAGAGTTACGCCAGGTGATCTCTATCAGGCATGGACCAAGCTCCCACCTCCTCCTGAATAGTGCAGTGCACTCTAATTAAAATTTTGGGTAGTAAGTTTGCTTTTTATAGTGTGTAAAGTCCATAAACCAAAGCCATTTATAGAGCCGTCCACTAAACCTCATACCCCTTTAAAGGCATGGTGAGATCTTCCCAAAACCATTCTCATATTTCTCTTCCAAGAGATTTTAGTGTTGGTGATAGATAGCCAACCTGAGAGCAGGAGGAAGAGCAGCTCTTAACTTATCCATGAACTTGAGCTAGCACAACGAGAGGTATAAAAGAGTCCTCAAAGCTATGTGCCTCCCTTCAGGGTGACAGTCGCCATTCCTTAATGTCCTTAAGCTGCAAGGAAAGAGAATGGCTTGCAGCATGCAGATGCACAGGGCTGCAAAGCCCTGTGTAAACTTCATTGAACAAATGCAAATCTTTCTGCTGACCTAAGCTGGCTTTGTTAAATCCAACACACGGAACTGAATTCAGATGCATGGAAATAAGGTGTTGATTTTTTTCCCCTGGAAATCAAGCTGGGCTCAGTTCTGAGGTCTTAAAGCATTTGTGTCTCCCCTCATGCTGCCCTCTCGCCTCTAAGAGATACCTCATCAGCAGAAAAGGTACCACATTTGCTCTTCATCACTTCTTCCCTTAGAAATCCTCCTCTGCTGCAGCAGATGAGAAATTTGGCAGCAGGGAGGAAGCAGGTGTGCTGAATGCTGCTCTCATCATCCCTCACACTGATGACTCTGCCTCATTAGTTAGAGCTCCATCAGTAAACCAACCAGGGTATGGGGCTGGTATTAGCCTGTGACTGCCCAGGATGCTTGACTGATACCATGCTGTTAGGCCAGCATGAAATAGTGTTTCTTCAAACCCTGCCTATGTGCTACACAGGGGTGAGCAGAGCCTGGGGACTAAATCCCATGGGCAGGCTGGATGTAGCCAGTTTGTATATGAGAGGATGCTGGATTGGAGCTCTATGGATATGACTGAGTTTGTGCCAGTTAACCTCAGGGTCAGAAAATCACCTGGCCCAATGATGTACCCACTGTTCCCTTGGATTCCTTTGTTTGACAAACCCCAACTATCATCTCCTGCTTATCCCCAGATCTTCCATCTCTCCAAGCCCAGGTTGCCTACAAAAAGCACCACAAGCCCTTGCAGATAATACGGAGGTAAATTTCATCCTCCCTCTGGGAATGTTAAAATGATTTGTCAGATAGTTTAGATCCCTGTATGAATGCTGTGTCCTCGTCAATACCCACCACTGTGCCAGTTCTTCTGTCATTCACAAATTCTATCTGCAGTGATTCTGTATTTACTTCTAGATCTTGAATGTAAATATTGATTATACTACCAGAAGCCCACCAAAAATACATGTGATGATTATTCCACATTGACAGCTGCTTTTTGAGATCTGTCATTTAGCTTGTATTTCACTCTGTAATGCACAGTATTGCTAATTGTGTAGTGCTAATTTCTTAATCCAAATATCCGTCAGAACTGAATCAAACATGTTATAGAAATCAATTATATTTGCACAGCTACCCTCATAAAACTAGCAACTAAACCTGTGATCTCATCAAAGAATGAAACCAGGTTTGTGTGGAACAACCAATTTCTTGTGAAAAGCTAAACCCCATTTTAATTTCCATCTTTCAATTTTTTATCGATCCAATCCAATTAGTATCATAATTTATTGGTTTTCCTCCTGGAGTTAACAACGTCTTGTCCAAAAGCTGCTGAGCATTGTGAAAACATGCAAGGTTTTGCTTATTTTGTATTAAAGACACTTTCCAAAGTTCAAGGACACTCTGGAGGATAAAGATGGAGAGCTTGCAATAGAGGAATCCGGAACAGTGACTTAGCTGCTGGACTGGCCTACCAAGAAAGCCCAGGGGGAAGAAGGAATATCTGAGTCATCCTCAAACCCTCCCTTTTCCAGGTCTCAAGCACAATTCAAGGAGCAATGGGGAATTGTTCACATGCTGCTTTAGCACAGGTACAGATTGATTTCAAGCTGCACTGTTACACCAGCCTCTTGCTCCGCAGCAGGACTTGTCAGAAGGCATGAGAGGACCTCACTGCTTGAAGGGCAGGGCAGAGAATAAATAGCACAGGTTACTAATATGGGCATCAGCAGCAAAGCAGCTATTGCTTTTTATTCCAGCTCACTCTTACCCTGTTTTCACAAAGGACTATGATTCAGATGTAAGTTGCTGAGATCCATTTTTAATATCTCCTGATCAAAAGTGGAAGCTTAAATAACATGTAAGGAATGACTTTGATATTAAAGAGAGAGAAAGAAGAACAAATAGCTTAATTTGCTTCTTGTCTTTCTTGGCTTGGGATTTTGAAGCAGATGTTCATATGCAAACACCAAAAAAACCCATCTTCCATCCAAGTCTGAGCACATTCTGCATGGTTCAGAGATGTATAGTGAGGACTGCAACTGTGTGTATGCTTCCTGCTGATATTGTCTTAGGAATGTCACAGGCAATGACCTGTGTAAATTCCCTGAACGTGGGACATTAAAAAGGAGAGGAGAAATCTTTAAAAAGGAAGAAAGTATCTGAAATAACCCATACTCACAGAACATGTGTGTGTGATTTCAAGCATATCCATAGGTCTAAAGAGAGGAAAAATGAAGATTGAGTATCACAGTAAGATTTTAATGATGGTCTTGGGAGAAAAAGAAACAAGAGGTGTTTAAAGAAAAGGGCTGATTTCTGGATATTAAACTGATGAGCTACAGGGTAGTACATGTAAAGCTTCTCATACACAGGGGAAAGAGACTCTTCCTATCGCCCAATTTCTAAAGGGCTGGAATGTCAGATTTTCAGGAGGGCTTTGATTCTTTTTGGTCTGTAAGGAATGTGAGGGAACTGAATTATGGAAACCAAAGCCAGACACAAGGGACAATAACCACAATCAGCACAGAATCACACAGGAGGATATGTGATGTTCCACACACCCACATCAATGCCTAACCAATGGAGTTCACTTCCGCCCTGTTCCTTTCAACCATGGAATTACCACTGATGTAGTATTTTCTATGGGTTTATGATTTTTAAAATGCTTTTTATACATTTCATCTCCACTTCTTTTACAAGAACCTGAGGAGGACCCCCCAGAAATAGTTGTCAACTGTCTGTAATGAAGAGGAAAGAGGAAGGGGAAGCAGACTGAGTATTAGCAAGTAAAAAGACTTCAGGTTTAGATATAAATCTGGGGTGCTTGATGCCACAGCAAGACAATTCCTGTGCTCCTACCATTTAGAAGCCTGTTCATGTAAGCATGGCTATGGATCCAGAACATAGAGGCATATGTTATGCATGTACATATACACATCTTAATGGATTTCATGGAGATATTGTCAGCTATCTCTCTGCCTTTATTTCTGTGGAACCTAAAATGTACCACGGTGACTTTAGTGTTTCACAGTGTCCAAGCACACCTCATGCAATTATGTCCTTGGACCTCAGGGAAGTCTAGTCACAGCAGTCACATTCACCATCATATCAAGTTACAGGCCAAATACCTCTTCCAAGTTTGCCTCTAAATATGTCCAGGTTTTATATAGGAAACAAAAACATTAAATAGTCTCTGTGCTTGGACCTGCATTGCTGGAACAGTATCTGCTATGCACCAGCTGAGCATAAGCTGAGTGCAAAATCTGGCCCTTCATACAATGGGATATATTTGGTGCTGGGTCCAGATAAGAACAAAAAAGCAATTGTCTGAATTTAATCAGCTGGTGATAGTTGGCAATGCAAGAAGTCTTTATGCAGGTCTTTATGTGTCCCAGCAATAACAAGAGTATTGGAATTTATATCCAGGAGATAAGAGAGCACCTTGTCACTCAAGCACAGCTAACAAGGGAAATTCTATTTGGTCCAGACATGCAAATGCCAAATGCTTAGTCTGGTTATTATTGTAAATTCCATTTTTACAACGTCTTATTTTTAAAATGGTCTCTTAATTGATTTTTAATTATATTTTTCAATGACATTTAACTACAAGTGCTTTGTAAATATAGCCACACACACACAAATACATTGAAGGAGAAAATACCGATACATTAGAGGTACTATCTTCATGGACTGCACTAAGGAGAAATTCTAGTGCTCTCTTTAGGGGTTTTGCATAATGAAGTCAGATCAGATTTGTTCTGGGTTTAAGTGGGCGCAGTTCTACCTCAGGCAGCTGATGCCAGATGATACACAGCATCAAACCCATCAGCACGGAAGTGCACTGCACTTCCCTGGCAGTCAGACCAGGAAGCCTGAAGCACTCTATGAATCAACTCAACTCCCTTGACTCTGGCTCAGCATCCCTCAGGTTTGGGGTCCAAAGCACTATGTGTCAGCCAAGAGAGAAACCATGCACAGGGAAAGGCTGGAACCAGCACCCTCAGCTCCTACCAACCAAGGCACCCTACATTAGCCACTGGATTTGTTGGAAACCACTCACTGTTGTAGCTGCTGTTCCCACTAAGCTCTAGGCGCTGGGCTTCCCTGGCCCATCAAAGGTGGCCCTTCCTGACATGGGATGGGGAGAAAATGGGAGATGGGACAAAAGGAAAAGATAGACATGGGAGGATACAAGAAGGGAAAGGGAGCATCTGTAACTGAGCTCTTCCAACAGCTTTGTTACACACGCACACTGAGCACACTTAGGGCTGTCAGTGATAGCTTTGCAGTAGCCCTAGCTGGCTCCAGGTCAGGCATGGAGGAGCTGATCCACAGGGATATAGGTTCACATGAGGGCTGCAGAGCAGGCAGGTACCCAGGTTTGGCTGTGCTGGCTGTCCTCACCCTGCATGCCCAGGCAGCTGGAGATTTCAACACACCTGCACTACAGATTTTCCTCCTTCCTTTTCCATTGAAAATGCCACTTTTTTGAAAAAAAATATATTTTCTGACTGCAAAACTCTATTTTTTTTAACAATAATCACTATTTTTCTGCCAAAGGTGCTTTCTTTTTTCCTTCAAATTCAATTCCCCATAGAAAGAACATGATGGCTATTTTTGTAAGTAAGTGCTATTGATACATCTTACAGAAAATCAAAATGATAATGTGAGAAATACCACTTCCTGGGCATTTTTGTAAACACTGTATAATAACCTGACTGAAGTCAGCAGGACAACAAGTGAAGGTCCCCATACTTTAACTTGTATTTGCTGACAATTCCCGCACACCTTTACATGGCCAGGATGTATCATTGTTATTAGCATGACTGTAATTTCATTAACAGTCACAGAAGCAGTGGAAAACACTATAAAACCCCAGAATTTAGTCTTTATCTAACTTCCAAGCTTAACAATTACAGCAGATGCATAGTGCTTTTGTTGTGGAAGGGCCTGATTTCTTTATGTTGTGGAGCTCATCAAACCCACAGGACTGGGGAATGACTGTATTGATCTTGGAAGCGATTCACTCCTGTGCAGAAATGCAGCACAAGCCTGGGTATCACATAAATCTTGTTTAAGTCCCATACTGGGGAATAAAGTGGCACGCAAATTACACATTATGCTTACAATCATGCTCTGTTCCTAGGCATTGCTGCTCCTGAGTAGACTAACAGAGGTTGTCCAAATAATCCCATTCTGCAAACAGGGAGACTAAGACAGTGAAAGGAGATGTGACTTGCAGAAGGTCACCCAGCAGGAAGCAGAAGGGCTGGGCTACATCAAGGTGCCAGAGCAGAGATCTATCTTCTGTCCATTGCCCTTAGATGTGGTACAAATGTGTGGTCAATGACAGCTTCTGCCCCATGAAAGGTCTTATCTAAAATGCCTCTCACAAAGTCTGCTTGCACAATGGGAGCTGGGTGCTCATCACAAACTGCTTCATTAATTTATGTCATTTATTTTGATTTTAAGCAACCTGATAGAATTAAGTGTTGTATATGTCTTTCATAGATAACTAACATTGGTTTTACCTTTTTCCCCTGTGGATATGTATTTTACACACTCTTTCATCTTTCAGCAGCATTTCTGTTCACCCATACTTCCTCCTATGGGCTCTGAGGGAAAAGAATGTAACTGGTATCCCTTTCCAGCCTCTAATGAAACTAAGGGTCAGATTATGTCACAAAGTGAAGACTGATAAAGTATCTTTGCTGACAGTTTTAAAACTTCAAGAACACAGAAATGAAGCAAAAATGAATTGGAAATCACCGGGGCAGCAATGCACACTCAATTCATTCACTAAAAATGCACATGCTACATGTCATATGTGTCCCAAACCCTAAAGAACAATGAAAGTGTTTGCTAACAGCTAAACCAAGCTGCAGTATGTGCTGTACTTCTGTGGCTCAGCAAAAGCTGGCTGTAAAATAAACTGTGGGTATATTTTAGGGAACTACAAGTATAGTTTCAGATCAATCCAGTCCTGAAGCTGTGCTGGTACTCACAACAGTTATGGGAAAACAAACCTGCTAAGGTTTCTTGCAGCAAGGATAAAACCCTTCCTTCCTTACAAGCTGGCCCTCTCCTTTTCTGGGGAAGCACATACATCACTGCACAGGGGATCCAGCAATTCTCTGTAGTTTCAACTAAACATATATGCACCTGTATATATGAAAGGTTCCTTTCTCATTTGGCCATAAAGTGCCCAAGTTGCCATTTAAAATGTGCATAATTCCTCACCTAATAGTACCCCCATGAATATCCATGTACAAATCGTAGTCACAAGTGCATGTTCAGTGTGCTTTACTATTCTTAACTGCCAAAACACGAATGGTTTCAAAATATAAGTGTTGGGTTTTGGTTTGCAAACTGCCTGCTCAGTTCCGTTCACAATCCCATTTTAGCGTGCGCTTGGCCACAAGACAAACCTAACAACAAGCCTTTGAAAAGATTTTGGGATGCAGGTTGGTCTAACAGCAGGGAACAGCAAGAAATCCACTTCTCCTCAGATGGATGAAGTGGCAGAAAAGCAAGGTAGAGCAAAAAGAATCAATTTGTCACGACCAGGAAAAGAGAGACGAAGCTTATGTTTTCATTTCTGATACCTAAACTGGCAAAGCACTTGAGAAGCTGACATTTATTGATCACGTAGCTCCAAAACAATACCAGTGAAGTTTAGAGCCCACACAGGCAAAAGACATGCATTAAATACAATGGAAAAGTTCCTAAAACTGCTATTGATAGAAAAAAAAAGGAGAAATAAATTCCATTTACAGACTTGGCATGTGTATGGGAAGCATAAAGTCACTTTTACCAGCATGAAAGTGCTGGGATTTTGCTATTTCACAGCATTTTCTTTCCCGTTAGATTACCACTTTGAGATGCAGAGTGGACGTTGTGCCTGTTAATGTCACTGGCCTCAATCATGCAATCCTTAATCATGCAGAAATCCCTGAAGCTTTGCCCATGTAAGAATTACAGCGTTAGTGCAGATTGACCCCCGCTGCCTCTCTGCTGCAATAAAACTCTGAGACCCTTTTGGATCATTACCTCTACAACTTGCCAGAGGACATGGGAGTGTATTTATGGGCTTGCTTTCTGGTTTTAATGAAGAGTTGAGGCTTCATCCAGTGGCTTTACTGGCCAACACAGAGCAAGAGAAATAATCTAAACCAGATACAGGGCTAGGAAGGATTACTTGTCCCGGAATACATCCCTTTGTCCACCAACTCTGCCCCCATGGAGAGCAACTTGCTAGACCTTGTTCAGCCATTGCCAGGATGCCCTTCTCTAGAATATAAAAAACAGGCTTCCTTAATGGTGTAAAAAGGTTTTAGGTTTGTTTAAGCTCTGAAATATGTATTCAATGCTCAGTTTGCTTGTATGGCTTTTAATTAGATCAACATTGGTGTTCTGTCTTTGCAGTGAAATTGGAAACTGATATAAAATCAAGCCTACAGAACATTAAGCATTGCAGTGACTGGAGTTGTTTTTCATGGCATTTATCATCTCACTGCTTGTTTTTCACAATGACATCTCCAACACAATTCTCTTTTAACATACAATACTAGGTGAAAAACATTAAACACGTTCACTGGCAGAGGATGGCTATTTATCAGGGATGAGCACAATAAAAGCCATACCTACCCAATTCTGAGCTGCAATTCACTCAACTACATAACTCAGCATTAAAGGGGAAGGAATATCCATCTGGGACACTTCAGGCAGAAAGAACCTTAAAAAACTTAGCTTGGATGTGAACATATAGAGGACAATGCAAAGAAAACCACATTGTGTGCTTGGGTGACAAGCAGAATGATGGTGGTGTCCCTCACAATTGACAAAGAGGTAGGAGACAGGGCACAGTGAGAGAAGAGGATGCAAATCCTTCTGTTCTGAAACCTGTGAGATCTCCAGACAGACACCTAGTTGAATGTTTCTTGAAATGACATGATGTGTAGGCAAGCACATAACCAAATGAAATTATGTGTAAGTGGAGAAGGGAAGGAGATCAAAACTCATTTCAAGGCTGGGACAGCCATCATGGTTGAGAACAGCTGATAGGGAAAGGAATGAGGGTGATAGCCAAGGGCTTGGCCAAGAGAGGAGAACTGCCCCAGACTGAGAAGCCTGTGACTGCACTGTAATTCTTCCCTGTGAGGGTGCTGAGGCACTGACATAAGGTGTCCAGAGAAGCTGTGGCTGTTCCATCTCTGGCAATGTTCAAGGCCAGGTTGGATGGGGCTTGGAGCAACCTGGTCTATGATTCTAGGAAAAGAGGAAGCAAATGTTCAAAACCGTAGCAGGAGGCATTAATTATAAACTAATCTAAATTATTTATTATCCTGTAGTTGTTTGCCCTCAATCCTGAAGTGACAGGTGGTGAAATGTGTTCTTAGTTGCAAGCAAAGGCCACTTTCAGGTGGGGCTTCAGCCTCCAAGTGATCTTGGAAGCTGCTGCATATCAAAGCCAACCCAAGACAGCTGAAATTATTCTCCACTGAAATCCATACAAACATTTTGATAATGACAAATGCCATACATCATTAAAGTACTTTATTCATGCTTTATTTACCCTATTTTTGTAAACAATGATAACGGAATAATGAATGGGGAAATATATGGGGTTTGTTGTCTTTGTTCGAATTTCTCAGTGTGAGAGAGCAACATGTGTCTAATTTTTTGTATATCCTTGAACAGCCTGAAATGACAGATTGGCCATAATCTGTTATAAAATCTCAGTGCCAGAACATGACAATAGATAGCACCACAGAGTGTCTTGGTTATCTCAAAGGGAATAATTTAACACTAACCAACAGCAAAAGGGTGACCCAGTTCGGAGAGGCCTGGAGAGAGATACATTGCTGATGGCTCCAACCATGTGTGGCTACACGCAGGCACAGTTAAAAGGCAGATTAATAGGCAGTCAGGTGTGAGGAAAAAAGCCAAGGAGCCTACTGTGGACCACACGGCATTTATCCTATTTTGTAAAGCACTTTATGAATTAACCTAGCCTGGTCCTTTTTTAAACAGTGAGCATCCAAAGATTCACACCAGCATTCCTCCAGCCTGATCTGTATTCCAGAACAGTACTGCTCACATAAATCTCAGGGTTGTTTTTCACTAGAGAGTGAAAGGCAAAAAAGAAAAGCTCCTGTTAAATCAATAGGCTGCATTGCACACCACAGTATATGAAAGTAATAGTGCTGCGCTTATCATTTGTGCTGCCACCGACTAATTGCTTTAACTTGCACTTCGTTATCCTCTGTAATATGGTTACAAGAATAAAGAATGACAAATAAGAACTGTTACCTTTCTACTGGCCAGTCTTTACTCACAGGGTGAGCTCTCTTTCAAATGCATCTATCTGGGTGAGTAAGATTTACCAGATTACACAGTGACTTAAAAGGTTTAATACAGGCAGTGATGGAGAGCTGCCTTAGGAAATATTTTCACTGGCACAGTTTTGGGATCTAACACAAAAAGGTCTTTACTGCTGCTTTTGTACCCACCATGGTCTCCCTCAGCTCTCCCTGCATTTAAGTCAGCAACGCTGGCAGACAGAAAACTTGATTCCTATGAAACACTTAACATGCCTTATGTCTTCCTTGAATCAGATCTTCCAGTCATTCACACACCAGAGAGGTGATCTGATTCCTTTGATGTTAAATTAGGTACCATAACTAATAAAGCTGCCTGTTTTGATTATCAAGCAGGAACAGGCAAAGAATATTATGGATAGGGCTCTGGCAAGAAGGATAAAAGTATCTGGTCATTAATGTGTGTCCTAGTTAAAGAAAATCCTTTGTTGCAGCAAAAAAGAGGAACTGTAGAAAATCTGAATGAAACATCCAATAGTCACATTATGACCACCTGGTCTCTGGTGGTATTCAGAAAGGGAAGAGGAGCCTCCTCATCCTCTTCTGTTGCTTCTAAATTCTCTGCAGGAGACCAGTTTTCTCCACTGGAAGTAAAGGATGTGCACAGTGTCAGAAGGAAGGAGAGAATAGGGAAGCCATCACTCTGAAGCCTTTATTTACGTGATGATGCTCAAACCCATCAGTGTTCCTATGCAAAGACCTACAGGCTTCATGAGACACTGCAATGGAAATGCAGGAGTTTCACTAATCAAATGAATGCACTTATAAATGACATTTTTTAACCCCATGGTACCCTCACATGTGTCTCAAAAGTCAACATTTACATTCACAAACATCACTACTATCTGTCTACAACAACGGCCATAACTGCATTAAGGCACACATAAGCATACTGACAACCAGAGGGGAGGAAGCACAAAAAAAGCCTAACAAAGAAAAATGCTGCTGAACCATTTCTTTTCCAAAGCCTTCCATGCCATGTCTGAGGTAATGAGTTGCCCAGTGTGTACAGTTACAAAAGCCATTCCATAGTAATGGCTGGGAGGTAGTTTCCATCCTATCCTTAACACATGCTGAGCTCTCGCATAAAATGCACTTTTCTAACTCCTTCCAGAGATTTTCTCTCTATTTTTATTTCACAGACATAAGATGCTCTTTTTATTTTCTGCTTGCTTACAAACCAATTATGATCAAGAATCTCCCTTAGAAAACAGCACTAAGTGTCCATAATTACGTGTAAACTAGCTCTAAGTATTTAAGGACCACAACAGTACAGAAAAGTAAACCTAAACATGACCATGAATCAATGTCTCATTTGTATTATTTCAAATACTCTGCTAGTTAAAGATGTTTTGAATTGGTTTATGATTATTATAACCTCTCTGATAGTTAAATCAATCAAATAATCATTGCTGTAGTTCATCAAATAACCATCTCTAGAAAGATGGTACTTCCCTTGCATACTACTAAGGAAAAACAGCATTTCTTTATTACATACATGATTAGTTAGTCTTAGGATTGTAGAAATATGGTGAAATAGTGCCTTGGAGGTAGTAGTTAAATATTTTTGCATATGTTTGCAGAGTTTCTATTTTTCTTAGAAGGAAAAAGACATAAATTATAGGGCACACTGTTACATAGTCAATGGCATGTATTGACTGCAATATGTTACTCAACACTGCTTCATACCAGACATTTACATACACATCTAGAAATTCAGCCAGCATTTTCTTCTTCACAATTACACTGTATCACCCTGATTTTGCTTTTTAATTTCATTAAACCAGCCTTTCAGAAGCCTCCTCACATCTATGTGGATACCAGCTTCTCTGTGAACAGCATTCAAAGGAACTACTTGTCTTAGCACTCTGCTGACATTATCACAGTGAACTGCTTTAAAATATCACTTCTAACTGTAATATTAGCACAATAAAATGGTTTAAATTTGCCTGCTGTGTCTCAGAAATTGCCCTGATGTTGAATTACTTCTCATAGTACATTAACAATTATTTCAATAATTGTCAGGAGCAGGGATGGACATTTTGATCTCCTAAATGGAGATCACAGCTCCAAGGACATATGCAGTTCATTACATTTCATAACTCTTGGCTCTAAGGTAGGTAATGAGGAAGACTTATACCTATATATCAATTACAAGTTTATTGTACTAAGCGCTCACAGGATTAGAGCATCTGCAAGCTGCAGTGTTATGCAAAACTCAAGATCAAGGCTTCCCATGCAGTGATTCCCATTACTGCATAATAAAGATGAATGCAACCCAGTGTTGCTCAGAAAGACCGTTAACTAAATGAAGAAAGCAGTTCAGTGACTGTGGAATCTGTACAGGAGCCAAATCGAACTCCCTCGCATAACTACTCAGAGATGCAACACTTGGGCAGCTGCCCAGGGAAGGAAAGAGAAGAAAAACCAAGTCTGCCTGCGTTTTTATTTCTCACTATGAGCCCATGGTTATAAAATCTAACTAAATACTTGATCTCTGTATATGTGCTGCTCCAGACTCTTTAACCCATGTATTTTTCAATATAGGGCTGCAATTGAAATGCAGGCCATGTTAAGTGCATTATGATAACTTTGCAGTTAGGCATACAACATATTCCTACTGAATTTCAGTATGGTGCAGTCCAAAGTGAAAAGATAAAAGGAATTCAGATGATGAAAACTCGGTGGGGGTCCAGAATCCTCAGCATGTGACCAGTCAAGAAGCAGAGATCCAAATGACCTGGCCAAATCTGCATAAAGCTTTTCTGCAAACGTACATGGATTCCTGCAGTAATCACTCCATCAACACATGGGATTGTATCCCCACCTCTCCCACTCTTCACTTCTGCTTGCAGAAGACTTGCATAATAAGTAGAAACTGCATTTGCAATGTACTATTTTTTGAGCCTTCAGGATGAACGCTGTTCAGCTTGACTACCTGGTGGATGTATTTAATAATGCATCAAAAATACGTATGTATTTCTGATTCTGAGACGAGAAACAAGGAATGACAGTCTATAAACATCAGCTTGTTACACAACTTTCAAAATACTAAGGGCTGAACACTACTGTGACCTCTGCATTGCACAAAGTAGAGAATTTGGCATTTACAATGCATTCCAAACTTGACCCATCACTAAAAGGAAGTTTACCAAGGAATGCTGGCATGAGTTGTTAAGAAGCCAGTATGGAAAGGAAGGTACATTTGGTAACCAAAAGTGAAATCCTGGTCAAACTGAAGCAATGATACATGAGACACTGAACCCTCTGAAGAAAGAGGCTGTGGTTATCACAGCTGAATGTGACTTCAGAAACTGTTCCTGGACCACATGAACTGCATGGCTGGGAGAGTCCTCTGCCACGTACCACTCAAGTACTGCTGCCTGTGCTGGGCTACACTGCCAGGGTCCTGGGTGCACTGATGGGTTTCAATGGCCCTGCCCAGCCTCCTTGGGACCACCACTACAGCCCCTGCCCTGGACCCACAGGTTCCACTTCAGCTCAGCCCTGGGCTGTCAGGTCCCTGCCTGAGCTATGCTGTAAGGGTCTTTGTTTCCAGCTCTGTACTAGACACGGCTCTGTCTGGCCATGAACCCCACTGATCCCTAGTCAATGGGCTGATACCGCAGCCTGGACTCAGATCAGCCTTGTCACCATGGACCTGCTTGACAGTTGCTGTACAGTGCTCAATATCTTGAGCAGATCTTCTAAAACAGAAGAGCAAGCATATGTCACTTTATATGTGTCTGTAGGAGATTCAATATATTTTGATCAATCACTTTCTGTGAGCTCAGAAATTGAAGACTTGAAGTATTGGTCAGCCACAGAAAACCCCACTCTTTACATAGTAGAAATCAAAAGGGTGACAAAACCAGGCCTAATCAAATATGGCATGTATTAAAGTGCCAACATTTAATGCTAATAGACTCATTACAGAGAACTCTTTCATCAGGAGGGGCACCACCACTCACTTGTTGGAAGACATACAGTATACTGCAGATTTGTCAGGATATTGACAAGCAAAGAAGGCATTAACTGTAAACTCTTTAAAGTCTAGGCATGTTGTAGGCAGCAGATCTGAAAAGCTAAGAAATCAGAAAGAAAGCATCCAAGTAGTTCTTCATAGCCTTGTTACAAAATTAGGGATGCATTTCATATAGAATCATAGAATAGTTAGGGTTGGAAAGGACCTTAAGATCATCTAGTTCTAATGTCCTGCCATGGGCAGGGACACTTCACACTAACCCATGTCACCCAAGAGTCTGTCCAACCTGGCCTTTGCTCAGTATAATGGTTCCATAATTTAAACTGCTAATGATAATTTTCACTTAAAACAGAGTTAAACTTGTACATTTCTAAAATAATGTATTTTAAGCCATAGGTCATTTGTTCATGATAATCAGTGTGTGACATCACTTATGCTAATGTTAAACATATGGTCAAATCTAATACTACGTTATTTATTGCTGGATTATGTTACATAATCCATGTGCAAAGCATACAAGAAGTCAAGAAGCTGAAGCCTGCACTTAGCTATATTAATTCTCTCAAGTGTGATGATATTTCATTGCACCTCTTAATAGCCAAATCTTTTCTGCCTCTCAACTGCTGCTTGGCAGTCTGGATAAGGAAGATGTGGGTGATCCATTCCTGTAGCTGAGATCACACTCTGCCTGCAAGTGCCTCACCAGATGGTCAGCATATTGCATTTTCCCCTTGGTAACATCCTTTTTTTTCCCTGCATCTGGAACTCAAGTAGGAAAATACTTCTGTTGTTTCCTATGGTGCTGAAGGTGGGGACGTATCCTCAGCTACTGCACAGCGCAGCTACCCAAGGCTGTACAGTACCGTGCTTTAAGCTGAGATAAATCTGAACCTCAGCTTCCTGCAGTCTGTTGATTCACCAGTCAGGTAATTACTGTCACTTTGATCAAGAATTTCTGCAAAACAATTGCTTATTTGATCTCAGGTGCTTGAAGTGCTGCAGATTCTGTTCCCAGATTGCTTTGAAATGGGCTTTTAACATACTCAGCTTTCATCCAAAGATGTTTCTATCAGATGATGAAAAGGTTTTCCTGACCCTGTTAAAACTTCTGGATCTCTTCCTGCCTCTTGTCCCCTGGTTAGGGTCATAATCCCACCAAAGTCTGAAGCTGATGCTGAGTTTTTGTGTCTGAGCAGAAAACACTGACTCATCCCATAGGTTACTGGTGGCTCTACAGCGAGTCCACTGAAGTACCAGCAGTCCCCACGAGGTCACAAGTGTGAGCTGAGGAGATTGTATTCACTTTATTGTTTCCTTGCTCTGAGCACTGAGGAATGTAATAGCTTTTTAAAAATCCTGTGTTTGCATTAACTGATAATGTGTTCTGGATGGAATGACTTTTTTATTGTAACGTTTTAGCAACGGCTTCAGAGCTTTGAAAAGACATCATTTTAATATGCAGAGTGTTCACCTCCTCAAATAGCTGGTACTTCTGAACACTTTACAAAAGAGTTACAAATGGTCCTGGTAGTATTTTAAGAGTTCATTTCCAAGTGTTTCCACTGTCTTTAGAAAACAACATCTTCATATCACTGATCATTCTGGAGACTACATTATGAAGATAACTTGGCAAATAGCAAATTCCAGTGTGCTACCTTAAAAGTGACTGTGGTGGGTTCACCCTGTCTGGATGTCAGGTGCCCCCAAAGCTGCTCTATTGCTCAGCTGGACAGAGGAGAGGAAATACAGTGAAAGGATCAGGGGTGAGATAAGGACAGGGAGATCACTCAGCCATCACCATCATGGGCAAAACAGACTCGACTTTGGGAAATTAGTTTAATTTAGTACCCGTAAAATCAGAGAAATAAACCCAAATCTCGAAAACACCTTTTCCCCATCCCTCCCTTCTTCCCAGGCTTAACTTCACTCACAATTTCTCTACCTCCCCAGCAGTGCTGCAGGGGAACAGGGAATGAAGGCTGTGGTCCATTCATCATGTGTTAATGAACAGTCTGTTGCCTTGAGCATCTCCTCCCCTCCTTGTTCACTGACCTTGGGGTCTGCAGAGCTGTTGCTCTCACATGTTCTCACTCCTCTCTTCTGCTGCAACTGCCATTGTACAGGGGTTTTCCCCCCCTTTTCAAACACATTATCCCAGAGGCACTGCCACTGTCACTGGTGGGCTCAGCCTTGGCCAGAGGTGAGTCCATCTTGGACCCTGCTGGCCTTGGCTCTGGTGGACATAGGGGAAGCTTCTGGCAGCTTTTCACAGAAGCCATCCCTGTAATCCCCCCTACCAAAAGCAATACAGTGACTGTCACTTTTTAAACAGGCCACAGCAGTCAAAGGGAAGATCCATACAATCCAGAGAAACAAATTGCTTACTCGCTTCATTTCTATAATAAAAATTAGTTGCAGAAGAAAATCTTCCAAAGCTCTTCATATCAGGAATCTAAATCTCATTTTCAGAAGTGATAGAAAGCTTAAAAGCTGATGCATCACTGGCTTTAAGTGTCTGAAATGTTTATGCTGCAACACATGAGATATATCTCTGCTGGTCTAAATTAGGCAGCTCTGGCAGCACACATGGGGCACTAGCAAACTGCTGGCTGCCAGGCCACACAGACAGCAACTGGTAGCAAGCTCTTCCCCCTTCATCTGCCTTACTAACAGTGTCTTAACTTAGTAAGTTAGATCTAGTTTGCTTCTGCATACTCATACCACAATCATGTGCAGAGATAGACAGATTCTACATCAGTTTTCAAAGTGCAAAAGAAGACTTCAGAGAATTTCACCCCAGTTATCCTCTCTTTATGTCTCTCAATGAGGCCACATTCCTCTTCCCCTTTTACAAGTCTGCAATACTTTCTTTTCTCTCTAGACCAATTTTGTTTTGTCTATAAACTATTAGCTTCAAGGAGTTACACCAGAGTAACACTGATGTGCAATCAGAATATAAACCAGTGGGAATTGCCTCTGTGTGTTCTCATCTAAGCCACTCTGCCACTCTCTCCTTTCCCCTTTTTTTCCCACTCACTCCTAGTTATCCCTCTCAGACATCTTCCAAATCCCTTTGCTGGGTTTAGTATTTAACACAGAAGCAATGAACCCATGGAATTCTCCTTTCATTACTAGAGTGTTATAATAGCAACTTTACTCAGAAGTAGTATTTCATTACAGCATCAAACCTGTTCCTGGGGAGGAGCACAGTAGCAGTATTTTTATTTATAGGGAATAAATAATCATTTGCAATGAATTATTTTTAACTCTTGTTTTAACAACATCAACACCAGCACCCCTAACTGTGTAACCAGCACACACACATAGAATCATAGAACAGTTAGGGTTGGAAAGGACCTTAAGATCATCCAGTTCCAACATACTCTGAGAAAGGGAAGGGATAAAATCCATATATTATATCAAAGAAAATAAACCCCAAATCCACTCCAGAAGGGGGAAAATGACCCTTTGATCCGCTCCAGGGTTTCTATATGCACAGGGACTTAGAACTGTGAACTTTCTGCACTGTGGGAAGGGAAACTCCTGGATTGTCAATGGCTTGAACAACACATCAGCTTGGAGATGCAGCAAACTCCCAGATAAAGACCTTCCAGTGATGGTATTTTGCATATTCAAAAGCACAACAATATCTGGAGAGCTCGATTTGCTTCAAGACATTTAAGATTCCTCTGATCT
The DNA here is from genome assembly GCF_012275295.1 of Melopsittacus undulatus. Lineage (NCBI taxonomy): Eukaryota > Metazoa > Chordata > Aves > Psittaciformes > Psittaculidae > Melopsittacus > Melopsittacus undulatus. The sequence continues at coordinate 2,319,727 of NC_047535.1, read as the reverse complement.
CTATTCAGCAGGACCGCCAGCACACCTAAATAAAATTTACATTTGCATGTGCCAGGCAATGGAAAATGGTCTCGAGAAAATGACTTTAAACTCTGTAAAACCAACGTAAAATGTACTTTAAAAAAATCTATCTAAAAGAGACAATTTGGCAGTGCAGGGTGAAGGGTTTATTTGCATGCACTTCCCCTGGCCCTCTAATTCAAACGTGGCTTTTCTAAACTTCTCCTGCATTCATCTCAGAACCACATCCCATAAAACCTACAGACCATCTACCTTGTCTTGTAGGGCAGCCAAAGCCTCTTAACAAACAATGGCCAGGGTGCCACTGTCATTCTCTACATGAATTCCAGCTGAAGTCAGTGGGAATCTTGCATAAAAGATCAATGGGGGGTATGCTCCCAAACAATGTTTTCTTCAGCCATAGGCTAAGTTTTTGGTGATGGATATGAGTTCTCATTGCTGTTGACAATTTTTACATACCTAATTAATTCCCTGAGCTGCCCATTAAACCTTCCTGCAGAGCCTGGAGGTGGCATTTTTGCTGGAGACAATTCAACCTATTGCATATGTGTTCCTATCACTTTTTAATAAAACAGGCACTAATCTTGACATCTGAGTCAACAGGCATTTCATCCCAGAAGAGCAGGATAAAGGTGACAGGATTGGATGGAAAGTAGTGTTTTTTCTATACAGTACTTGGAGAGCTTGCATGCTAAGGCACTGTATAAAAGCAAAGCAAAACTTGCTTTATGTTAACCTATACAACGAACTAAATAGACTTCTTGAAGGATAAATAAGCAGGTAAGACACAGTGATACAATTCACTGTTACTGATGATGATTTAGGCTGTCAGCAAAGCCAGAAAGCCCACTGTCTAGATCCCTAGAATACTTTGCTCCCAAGGGATGCTCAAGCAACATGCACACAATCAATGGGCTTTTGAAAGGTTGCTCATAATAACAGCCCTTCCTCCAGCCAGACAATTACCCATATGCCTAAACATGCTTAAAACCATTGCTATTCAGAAAAGGATGTGATTAATTTTAAGCATGTGCTTAAAAGCTCTGTTGAACTAGGTTAAGGGAATAGATGTTGTGAGCAAGGAGGACAGGCATAAAAGTGACTACAGGGCTGGTTTGTGTTGGAAGGGACCCTAAAGTTCATCCAGTTCCAACCCCCTGCAACAGGCAGAGACATCTTCCACCAGACCAGGCTGCTCCAAGCCCCTGTGTCCAACCTGAGCTTCTATCATTCCATGATTCTATGGTTCAAAGCATGTTTATAATAAATTTATTTTGGCAACAATCTTTATGGAAAACCCAGGTGACCCCAGGACTGAGCCAGGGCCTGGTGTGCATCCCATGGAGTTTGGTCAGTTGGTTTGCCAGTCTGTACTAGGGACACTAAAGGGACCAGGGACAGACAGGATGCTCTACTATTGAAAGCTGCTGCAATGTCTAAGAGACTCTGTCTTTTGAATTCTCCCTGCAGGGAACACAGAAGAGGGACATAAAACCTTCCATTCAGTTGTTCAGTCTTCATTGTTGCAAAGATAAAGTAGCTGGAGAGGAGCTGGAGCCATTTAGCAATTAACTGACATTTTAAAAAACAATTCTTTTGCAACATTCAGGCAATTCTTTTTATTATCTAGTTAATGGTAGCACTTACTGAAGCTAATTTTATGTGTAATAAAACTTCATTACTATCCTTTCTTCTGAGAGAAGGGGTGCAGAGGACAATTGGAATGAGAAACATATGGTTCCTTATACTTTATCGGTCATATATGTGAAGCATCACAGGTATCTACAATATTCCTCTTTCCTTTTTCCCTTCTTTTTCTGGCTGTGTAACTGCTGTACTCCCATGTCAGAGGTCACCTATTAAATCCTACTCTTCTCTTTTTTCTTCCAATCACAAATCAATGATGAGGACAACAGAAGGTTAGAGCCTTATTTAGAATAGCACTGATGCTGCTGTTTGCTTCTTCAAGGTCTGCTGAGCCTCTCTCAGGCAGAGACTCCAAAGCAGCATGTTCTAAATCAGCAAAACTGGGTGCTCGCTGACCCCCCGATGTGCTGCAGTGCAGGAAAGATGGATGAACTGGGGGTCCAAGCTGCCCTGCTCCAGCCTTCGGGTTCCTGCTGGGTGCTGTCAGAGCAGCAACGGGTGCAAAGATGTAAGGAAAAGGAAGGGTGAGCAGGGAGAACCGTGACAGCCAAAGGTGACAAGATGACATGGCTTTTAATGCTTTTGCAATCAGAGTTTTTCTGCCAGCCCAACTCAATCCAAGTGGGTTTCTCTCAGTCACTGCTATTAGCTTGATAATGGATATATTCAGAGAGAAGTGGACAGATTGGCATTTCATACGGTATCGATTTTAAAGCATGAAACTGAGACTGATCTGCAGAGCACACGTATTATTTTTTAACGCAAAAAAAGCAGAAAGAAACAAACCTGGACTGCTTCTGCATAATAAGCTTTAAAGAAAGCATGGGGACTTCCTCAGTGGGAAAACTTCAGTCTGTATCAGATCACTGCATAATTTAGGCAGACTTCATGGCTGTTCCACCAGTCTCATCCCACAGTAAACAATGCTATTTTATACAGGCGAGGAGTTACAGGCAAACAGCTATGGGTTTAGGCTGTCAAAGGTTGTCCATTGACACTGCTGAGGCTACATCAGTTGACACTCACTCAGGAGCTGCTTGTATCACTTCTCTGTATGCTCAAACAAAAGTATCTGGACTGTGTGGAAAAGGCACTTATTAAGATATAAACCACTCTTATCACAAAGAAAGATCATCTGGAAAGTGCTGGTAAAGTCTATTTTGGTCTTTCCTTTTCCTACTTGTTCTAGCAGGACAAGCCAAACTCAGCTGCCACTTGCAATGCTGCAAAGAAAACAAGCTGGTGTAAATTGCTAAAACTCCATCTGGGGCTGAAGGTGCTAATTTACACCAAGGGAGGATCTGAGCCACTGCCTAATTTTGCTGGTGTTGCTCAGCTATAACCCAAAGTAGGATTTCTTTTTTCTCTCTATCTTTTGTTTCTATTTAAGTGGAAGCAATTTTATGAATATGTTTAACAATGAGCACCCCAGGGACAGCTTGGTAAACCAAGCAAGAAAGAGAAGAAAGAAACTATAGATCTGTTTTTCAGACATTCCATTGTATGCTCAAGTCAGTGATCATGTCTTTGGGCATACCACATCCACGCTGCGACGGGAACAGACATTACCTCAGTGCAGAAGTCAAAGGCACTAAATGGAGGAGCAGCACTTCAAAAAAGCTTGTGATTTGGACCCAATTGTTTTCCATCCTTTGTAATTACTTTAACTTTCAGCATCAGTTTTTCCTGTGAGCAGCTCAGTAGCAAATCAATTTCCCCTTTTCCTAAGAGAGATCCTGTCTAGGTTTAACTAGAAAAAAATGCTATGTGATGGGGTATTTCAGATGTGTGTTCTTCGTCTGAAAGCAGCTTTATCCATTATTTTAGCTGTAGGTATAGTCTGTATCTATCTCCATCTCACTTTCCACATACAGGTATATTTACTCTACTATGCATGTGGTAGTATAAGAGGGAACTCAAGAATCCCAGCTTTTCACTGTGATATGCAGACCTTTCTTCTAATCATGGGATGGCTTAAGCTACAGAATCCTGTTTCCAATGGTAGAAACCATTGTAAAGCAGTTGCAAACTATTTTAGGTAGGCATCATTACTATCTCAGCAACGTGCATTGATGGATTCATGACAACATGGTTATCTCTAGTAATTCTAGCAAAACACTACTGCATGTCTTTGGAATATCTTTGGGAGAGATGCTTCTTCTGAAAAGCATGTGGCACATAAAGGCTGCAGGGCAGAACAGCAGTGAAGTGTGAAAGCACTCAGCTGGGGCAGCCAGAGGACTGGGTCTGATGCCAAACCCACCCTGTTGTAGTCTTTTAGCCCATGTCGTAGGACTGGATGTTCCTTCATGCTAATTCAGTGCAGTCTTCCAGCATTTGCTTTGCTTTAATCACATGCATATGCATATGTAAACTTGGCCTAGGATGTGCTAAATGCTTTTCTAAATATGGATGAACTTCGGAATTGGAGCTTTATCACAGTCATATTCCCACCTTTGTGAAATGTAAGAAGCAGTGGGAGGTGCTTTTTGCTTTGCAGTATCATAAAAATACAAGGTTAAAGCTGGCTTCATGCCTATTGTACAGGAGATGATCTGAGAGCCTGGAGTTTAAAGAGAAGTGGCTGACCTACTGTGAAACATGAATAATGCCCCACATTTCATTGCCTTGGTCTGCCCATCAGAAGGCCTTCTCTGAGATTTAACTATTGTTTTTCTATTTCTTCAGTATTTTCAGATGAAAGGTGCTAATGTCCCAAACATCCTTATTAACTGAAATTCATTGCCTGGTTGGAAGATCTGAGCGCCTGATGTTATCTGAGACACACTGAGAACTGTATTGCTTCACAAAGTAAAAGGAACTGTGTTACACTTTTCAAAGAATCTCGACGTTTATAGAGCTGAAAGAATGCTTTGAAAAATACATTTTTAATTTGAAATTAGACTTTTTAATCAAAGTGGTAGATTGCAGCAGCTACACCAAACCTAAATGCGTGACTCAGTTCCTAGCGCGGATGTTCTTTAAACAGACGAGTGAAGTTTCAGCCTGAAAGTTGTCCTTACCATCATAAGTGCTTTCTATAAGTACAAACCAGAAAGGAAACCTTTTAGGAGTGAAGATTTGAAGTATATCCTTTGCATCAAATGGTGCTGATAGTTTTTCTCTTCTGTTTTATTCCTTTGGGTTTGCTGGGCACTTAGAGCCCCTCTAGTACTTGTGTCCATGAATTTGTTCATCACTGGTTTGGTTTTCTGACCCTCAAAGAGGTCAGTAAATGAGTTTTTATAAAATAAGTTTACCAGTGATACATACTTCATGCCAGAGAAAAGAATTAACTCTTCTACCAATAGTACACATGGACACCCCACATCACCTCACACATATAAGCTTCCAGTGATTTCCAGCACTGGACTGGATCCTCTATCTGCCCTTCTGCTTCTTCCTGTTTCCCTTTCTTCTTTCCTTCCTCAAGCATCTGTTGCATACACCAAGAAGGAATTATTGAGCTGTTATTCTGGAAAGGCAGGGCTAAAGAGCATGAACTCTTTTGTACAGTGCAACTTCTTGGTTTATGCAGCTGCTGTGATGATTAATTAGTTAATGCTATGAAATCCTTGGAACATGAAGGTATCCAGCTATATAAATGCAAGTATCCATTAATTATTATAATGTAAAGTCAAGCAGAGGGTGAGTCAGCTAAGAGAACCAAAACTCTAGTATGTAATTCCAAACATAGAGCAAAATTCACCAGATAAAAACAAATTTTCCATGTAATATCTTCACTAAATCTATTCAATTTTGATCAGTGGGAATGTGCATAGAACAGTTTTGCAGCTGGACCAGTTTAACAGTGTCTTCCGCATGCTGACTTTAAAAGTGCTATTTTGTTCTAAGCAAACCTTAGCTGATCCAGATACTTCAACATTCATGACCCAAGCAGTCTCTTTCAAAGTTCTAATTGTTAAAACATTCAAGCTCTCTATCCTGTGCTAATGGACAGAAGGTGAACTGGTGCTGGGCAGCTGCTTCTTGATAATAATTATCCCAGTAATTAAGTTTTGCCATAGCTGTTACAGTAAGAAACCAGTTTTGACATTTATAAGAGCAGCATTATGAAAAGCTGAACTCAGAATTATCTCTTGATCATAAGCCTAAAACAATTACAGATGTTCTATTGATGTATGCTGTAGTCCTCTTCTCAGCACAATAATTATCTTTTAATGAGCCCACATTAATGTAAATTGGATTCATCAGGAAATAAATTTCCCAATGAATGTGAGGCACTCTACAGGTAACCTTTCATGAAAGCAAAGCTAATACTGAGCTTGATCATTTGTGGACTAGAGCTTTCCGTTCAGGATTGAGACAAGGTGGATCACATTGTTCCTTGAAGGTTTCATAGAAGGAAACTGAATATGTCACTTTTGTAAACTTTTGCCTTTGGTAAAGGATGGATAATAAGGCACATTTTATCACGGTTCCTACTTCTATCATGCCCTTATTCACCCCAAAGTGTCATTTGTGCCATGGTACAAATAGTGGGTGTCTCAGTTACAAAAGCTTCTGCTCTTGGGTTATTCCTGCTAGACTGATCTAGGAATACCTGCTGCCCTACTGCTCTGTTCTGTATCAGCTCTGCCACGCTCTTAAATGTCTGGAGTTGTCTAAACATCAAATTTCACTGAATAATAAAGATCCTGCCTTGTACCAACACACATTAAAAAACAATTAAAAAATCTTATGAATATATATAATAAATAATATGTCAATTTTAGAAGAGACTGAACAGGTTTTGCCATAAGTCTTCAAACTAAGACCATAATGAGTAGCTAAGCACATGCATAGTCAGGAAGGTGTCTGCTGGGATTCACTAGGATAGCATGATACTATCCAATTTTCTAAAACTTTTCTCTATTCTTTACCTAAAAGCTATTTATAGGGAAGACACAGCTCAAGGTAAAGCTGGGGTTGGAACTGAATATGGGAGGGAAGCAGATCCTGAAGGATTCAGCTTGGGGTAAGTCCACCTTTGCTCTAACAGTGAAATGCTGACAGTCCTGATTGTTCCCACAGTCCCAAATAAAGGAATGGGTAAGACGGGGGGGAGCTTGTCAGAGGAAATTCAGCTCATCGGTAGTTGTGTCCTCGTATTTCACTGGGCTAAATATGGCACACACACAGCTAAGCTTCAGTCTCTGCCCAAATAAGTGGCTATCAGGAGCCGAGGTGTGAATGCAGCCTGCCCTGATATATACTAGCTAGTTCTCAGATGTTAGACTTGGCTGCACCCAATATTTACTTGGACTCCTGTGTGGGCTTGTGCAGTTTATGCTAAATCCCCCACATGTCAACCAAGAGATGTGGAGAGTACATGTACATACCCCACTGTCACAGAGCCTGGCTGCAACACAGACATACTTCTTGTCTAAGTCAGAAGGCAACAGATGGCTAAACCCAAAGAGAACAAAAGGGAACAAGGAGACTATCTCAGTTGGTGACAGGCTCACCAGTGCACTGGATACATTACTGTCATCAAGCTTTTTGTGGGCCTTATCTCTATGCCAGAAGAAAACAAAAGGTCTATGCGTTGCTTCACATCTATTTTGAGCACTGAAATGTGATTTCACAGGTATACAGGCTCATACTGGCCTTCCACAGAGAATGATTTTCTCCCACATTAGAATATTTAAACTAATATTCATTCAATTATGGTGACTACATTGGCTATTTCTCCTCCTGAAGAAAACAGACCACTGAAATTCATCAGGATAGATCTAGTGAAATGCATGCAAATTGTGTACATACATTTACACTCTCACAGAGACTGCAGAAGTCTCCATTAAAAAAACATTCACTTTCTTACCGCAGCATTTGTCTGCAGATTCTAAATGTCAATATTATCCCCAGTGAGAAGCAAAAGGAGGTTGAAAGGTTGGTGGGTTTAGAAAGCCAATTGCCATCCGTAAACTGGAGTTATGGACACTCCATGGCTTTGGCAGCAGCGAGGCTTGGGAATGCTGCAGGCTTAGGTCTAACTGCACAATCCAGAATTCACAGAGACACCTTTTGTATTCCTGTGATCATCACAGCAATGAATTCATGTCAACGGGAAGTACATCAGTAAATGAAAAGAATATTCTTTAGCATTTATTAATCATAGACCCCTTGAAATAAAGTGGAGAAAAATCCCTGTGTAAAACTGACTCTTACAGATCAACCCCCGTTTTCATCAAGGACTTGGCCAATATCATGAGTGCCCATCACTAAAAGACAAGCTTGAAGTGGTTTGTTTAAGATGTCATAAATAAGAAGTAGCACCCTATTTGAAGCAGCAGTGATCACCAATTGGACTCCATTTGTTGCATGTCAAAAATGGGTGTTAGTCAGAAACTCTCACTCCCACTTCCTAGGGGAACCTGAACACCCGGTCTTCTTTGGCACTAAGACAGCAGAGTGATGGAGCAGTGCAGAGGTTATGTGGTAGGCTGTTGCTGAATATTACCTGAATGGGCCTCTGTGGGCAAAAGAAAAGCACAGAAATGCACTAGTCATTCAAAATGGGGACACCATTCCCTTTAAACACAGCCCTTTACCAGAACAGTTTCATGAGGATATTTGATTAATCTTGGATCTTTGATACTTTCTAATATGTCACTCTTGCTTTTTAAGCTTGGCTTTCTGAGTAGACTGCCAATAAATAAGTGATTTTCCTCACCAGCAGACTACCACTTGAAGACAGTTTGCTATGGATGAAGGGAGAAGGGATGTGTTGACAGTCACAGATACCAAGACCATATGCTGCCTAATCTCATCCTGAGCACATACTCTGAACCTTATGAAATCTATGTGATATTTAAATGTATCCACACTACACAACTCCAGATCCATCAGATTTCTTGCTCCACACATATATCCACTTTGCTAAGGGTTGTACAAAATTAGACCCTGTGGGGTAGGTGGTTATGACAGTTTGCCTAGTGCTTTCAGTGGATTTGCTGAGGTTTTCCTAACTGCCTGAGACCAGAGTTTTGATCTCCTGCAAATTGAACAAAACAATTCTGACAAGTTTTACCTTGTCTTACCAAAGTCATTGGGTATTCCAACAAGAGTCTGAGCTGAAACGATGCTGAACTGAAAGCACTAATAGTGCAAGATCTGTAGTGGAAAAGATCTCTTTGTTTGCTTACTGGAATAGGATTTATATTGTCCCTGGGTGTCTGTGCCTGCTGCCTGTCCCCCACCCTCTTGTTTTAACTCATTGGCCAATTTCAACAGCCTTCAGCAGACTGGCAGATTATCCAGAAATACTGCAGTTCTCAGGCTGCAGATAGACAATGAGACAGAAAAGGATGATTTTATTACTGCCCTGAAGAAAAGAACCCTCTCTCTAAGCACCAAAGGATGCACATGGGATTAACCACTTGGAGGCAAAGGTTTTAAATTTTGCCTCCTGATAATATAATACAATACCGATTGCAACAAGTGCCAGCTCCTGACTGGGGCTGCACAGTAAATATTCATATCAACATGTCCCTTGTTGTCTATAGATTAAGAATAGCAGAGGTGGGGTACCATTTAATAAAGCAGCCTTTCCATAATTACATTACAGGAGGATCACTGCTCCAAGTGCAGCCCAGACACCAAATCTGTCTTTGCCTCTACTGAGATTACAAGTGTGACAAGTGTGATTTGGAGAAACACACCATGATGTTACAATTTCATGCTCAGTTTGCCATGCTTACAATCAGGCAAGAGGAAAAAAAGCCTTCAACTGGTAAACACACTAAATTTGCTATGGAAATCACTGAGAGAAGATAAATACAGAGTCCTACAATGTCATTTTTACAGTCAATTTTCTCTCTGTATCTGAAGTTTATATCAAAAGAAGAGAAATTACATAAACATTTCATCTGGACTGTAATAGTACTAAATTAGGTGCTCTGGAGATTATTCATATAATGTAGATAGGCTGTCAGTGGCAAATAGGAGAATTACAGTAACATTGAAAGAGAATCCTCCCTAATTCATGTACAGTAGTGAGAGCTTATACAACTTTCAAGTAAACATTTTTTACAGCTGTTTAAAGCAGCTTCACTGAGCAGAGTGTTGAAGTGATGGAGTAGTTCTTTCCCCTCATACACAAACTTCTGAAGACACCTGAGGCACTTTAATGTTAAATCTTAGCTGAAGTTCTTATATCTCTATCATTTGACTGAGGATACTGAACCACGATGTGGCAAATGAACCAGCCCTGGTCCCACACAAGGTCCATTGGCAGAACTTGCACTGGAGTGAAGCAGGTTTATCCCAGTCATGAGAGGCAGTCATCTGCTCCAGCTATCAGAGACATTCCCTCACAAGACAATGTACTCAGCAGACATATCTTCAGGATTCACATCTTGACCACTGAACACACAGCAGAGATCAGCCATTCAGTTCATCCATCACGAAAAACTCATGCTTGCTTTCTTGTTAGGATTCCAAATTACAGGGCTGCAATGTACTCAATCGCTATTCAGCAGGAAATAAGGAATTCTGGCACCTGCAGGCACAGAAGTAGCAGCAGGAACAGCCCTTCCTACAGCCCATGGCTTGCTAAGTCATGTTCCTTTACAGTCTTCACCTGAAACATCTTTCTCCTATTAACTGCTATTACAGCAGGGGCAGATACACAACAAGTAAGACATTACACAAACTGTACTTCAAAGGCCTGATAGTGCAAGTGCAATATTTTCCTTAGATTCATTTTATTTAATGCTTTCCCTAAAAAGGATGTGTGATATTTATTTATTTATTCTTCAACTAAGTGCTTTGAGACTTCGCAGGTTTCGTTCTACTGCTTGGTGACCTTGCTGCTCCAGTGAGTGCAAAGGCCATTTGAGAAACAAAATGGGTAGAAATACAGGTATTAATCAGCACAGCTTACTGAAAATGAGCATGTTGCACAGGGCCAAGCCCCTAGGAAAGGAAAAAGTCATGACATTTCTAGGAATGCCACCGGGAGCTGTGTGGCAAACCTCTGAATAATGAGATGAAGAAGTAAAATGAATGTGGTTTGGGTAGCCTGAGGGGTTCAAGAAAACACAAACTCCTATCTGAAAGAAGAAACTTGCACAGAACTTAACTGTGCATTCATGTTCTAAAAGGGCTCTAGCACAACTCCTGTTTCCATTCAGTTCTGTTCTCTACTCAGATCTTTTCTAGAGTAACATCTCAGGACCACACCGTCTGCCAGAGGGAAGGGCGGAAGGTAAAACCCCAAAGCCTCACAAGGGAGCTGCAGGAAGGGGCTCAATGTAAAATATTAAGCAGGGACACACTGGAGTCATCAAAGCACTTCCCACTGCTCCCACTGAGAGGGCAGCCAAAGAACTACACTTCCCAGCACAGCAAACTGGATTTGATGGGTTGAATCCCTCTCTAAGGGCTGCACTGCACATTATACACTAGCACATGAAGTGCTATTAATACAGTGACAGGACATTTAACTTGTGAGCAAATAACCTGGACTACAACCTGTTGTTGCATGACTTTAACTTTAGAACCACGTCATGCCTGGAGCACTATGTGCAGTGTTACTGCCATCAGGTGCACATCCCTGCAGTAATTGTTTCTGCAGCAGCAGTCCCAAGGTGCAATCTGTAACCTGTGCTAGATCATGGCCCTGCTGTGAGAGAACATTCCTTAACAACCAGCTGCAATTAGAGATGAATAACAAATTCAAATGAACAGCCATCTGATTTTACAGATCTCATCCTCACAAGACCATCCCATCTTCAAAAGCTCTTGGAGGTTTATATATACACACATCCAGAAATTGATTCCAGCATCTGAACAAGTTAATTGGTTCACAACTTTAATGCAGGGTAAATTTTCTTTACTGTATCAACTGTACACTGCAACGGAGATTAAATTAAGGGTGTTGTAGCAAAGCGTAGACCACAGTTTATAATAGATTTATAAGCAGTGTATGGCCATGTTTGTCTTTTCCTTTATTTCCTCATAAGCGATGCCATTATAGCTGCTATAATTCCTATTTACTTGACTTCTAGGCTGCTGGCAAAAGCATAAAAATAGATTTTGGGAATTTATGTCACACATGTGCTACAAGAAGGCAACAGAAGAGCACAGGTAAGATTGATTCAAGTTTAGAGCCAGGGTTTTTCTTATTCATTTTCATGCTAACCCTGTTCCCCAAGCAGAGAAGTTACCCACCTCGCTTCCCAGCCAGCTAAGGACCTGCAGGTTCCACCAAGCTAAACACAAATGACACGGTAACTGTCTGTCTAACTTTGGGCTTAGCTTTGATACAGAAATTGGAAGACAACACAAATAAATTCCTATAGGAATGCTGCTGTATTCCCAGTATATTCACTCCCAAAACTTGATTTGAGCTTGATTCTAAGTCAGAATGTACTGCATGAAGCAGTACATCTCCTTTCAGCTTCAGTTTGAGTTCACCTAACAGCAGCTAGAGAAATCAACTCTGGCTCTGGGAAGGGATCAACTAATCCATTGCTGGAGTCATTGGATCTGTATCAGTGTGGGATCTGGACATCCAAGTCAAAAGAACAGTATTTCAAGTGTCATTTCACAAGAATAATACCCCAGGATATTGTTCTACCTGTGAAGAAGGCTTGGAAGGATGGAATTAAATTATTACCTCTTATAAAGGGTATCTATTTACAAAGGCAACTTCTGTTTTCACACTTGGCCGATGCAAAACTGTGCACTCATGACATGCTAGCAAGTACTGCTGGTAGGCCCCCTGTGGATGGTCCCTTGTGCAAGGTACTAATAGTGCAACCATCATTCCACCCACTTTTCCTTTCCTGCCCACTTTGTCTGTTGAGTGACAAATCAGGAAATATTCATTACCTCCATGTTATGGGATGTTTGCTTTAAGAGGACTTTCCTTCCACCTATTATAAATGTTCATAAATCCAGAGTGAAATATTCAATAAAAAAGAGAAGATCTGTAGTTATAGAGAAGAGCTCAAATAAAGTTCATGGTTTCTAAGTAATGCAGCTTTCAATTACCATACCCTTTTTAAACTGTGAAAGATGTAATGTTAATCAAACATGTAATTTGCAAGTGTTTTTCTTTAGTAAATGTCATGTACAAGTAGATATTTAGGATGTAATGCAAAAAGTAATTGCAGTTGGATAACTTTCCATGGTAATATTTATTTACTTTAGAGCAGACATGAGTATTCCTGAAAAAGGAAATGAATATTGTGCATAAAATCATAACCCTCCTGAAGTAAATTCCAAACCTTCCATTGCCTTCCAGGACTGGAATGTCACTCAGTTTAGTGTGTTAACTAACCCCTTTTCTTTCTTATTAAATAAGAGTTAAGAAAGGAGTTAGCACAATGGAGCTCTGTGGATGAAATGTTCAGACTCTGTCCAAGGCAAAAATACCAACTGCTCCTGATGAAAAGTGCCTGAAAACCAGAAGAGTGGTAATGGTAGACATGAACTCTGAGGGCAGAGGTCCCATTCTCTGAGAGCAGAGGTCCCATTCTCTGAGGGCAGAGGTCCCATTCTCTGAGGGCAGAGGTCCCATTCCAGGCTCCACTTTGGTGACTGTAAGTGTATCATGTCGCCTTTCATGGTCTCATGATCCTTATAAATTCCCATGATAAGATTTTCATGGGAGCTGCTTCTTCTGTTCAGGCACCTACATCAGGGTTACAGCACCCAGAAACTTTTGATGTCAACCCAGATATCTAAATCATTGTCACAAGTGAGTCCAGATATCACTGGGGTGTCCCTCCTGCTGTCACTAGGCATAAATAACAATGAATTGCTTTATAAGGCAAACAGCCAAATTCAATCTTACCAAAAAATACATTTCTACTTTAAATAAAAGGGTGTTCTTTACATACACCAGCCAGAAACCAACTGATCTAACTAACATGCAGGGATCAACAAGAGCGTGTTTTAAGCTGAAACACTGACTGAAACAGCAATGCCTATCAAGAGACTTGGGGAGCTGTCAACAAGATGAGGAATTGGATGCACCCAGTATGAAAACAATCTTTACATTCATGGGAAGAGGCTTCATAATGGGACATCCTGCACTGTGAGCTGCAGACTCTCAACTGCCCATAGAGGTCAACACTGTGGCTGAGTTAGTAGTTAGAAAGTAGCTGTGAAGTCCTAAATAGGGGCTTTCATCAGAAAACAAATGTTCTTTCAGAAATACTGTGTCAATGGCACATCTCAAACTTCTGCAGCATCCTCTTAGGAAGACTAAAGGCTCTGTTCTGCTTTCTGCAGTTACATACACATATTCCCCACCATCACCACCTTTGCCCTTCCCATGTATTTTCTACAAGACATGTGCAGTTTATTAGCTACTGAGCAGGCAGTAATCAAGAGCATCCGAGGTGGGAAATTGGATCCAGGACATAGGGGCTGAGGTTCACTTGAGTACCAGTCCCACAAAGTGAGGAACAGGGTTTTCTCTTCTGCCAGACAACGCCTGTGGTAGGGTGATGTACACCCCAGAACCACTCGAATTGTATTTGGCAAGCAGGAGGCAGCTCCAATGCTGCACACACGATGTGACTGGCTTCCTGGTACATGTTACATGGTTCATGCTGATATTTTCATATAAATAAACCAAACATCATTTTTTCTTAACATATCACAAGCTACAGAATTAAAGGGAAGGCAACGCTCACAGTGAACCCATCAGCCAGCAATTTGCCTCCACTTCTTTATGTTTTCAAAGCATTTTCCACTGTTTCCTTTGCCTGGAAAATTGGTTCTTTTATCAAAGCAAGCTATCAGCTGGCTTTAGTACTATCTACGTTAGATAAATATATGGTGTATTTTAACACATTTTTCATTTACTTCTAGGCATTTGATTCTCTTATTTCCTTCAAAACATGTTCTATGCTGTTTATATTCCTGAGATTGGAAGAACAGGCCACTAGCTACGTGCATTATATTTCCACCCTTTTGAATGTAGCAGCTATGTTTGATTTTCTTCAAGTACACTGTAGTGTGACCAATCAATCTGCTACAACAGAAGACTCTAGAGAGAGCAGCAAAAGCTACATGCCCTTGGGGCTCAGGGATGAACGAGTGACTGACCACAGTGGTCCAAAGGAAGCTGAACTTCTCTCAACAAGAAGTAGGAGGGTAGGCTATGTTCTAGACCAATGGATCTAGATCTATACAAGCCGAGGGGATCAACCAGCTGTGGAACTGCTTGTCCCCTAAGTTAACCAAAAGAATGCAAATATGTGTCTTCCTGAGTTCACTAAAGCAGCATGGGGAGTGCACACCCGGCTCAAGCCAACATGGAATGCAGATAATGAACAATGAGGAAGGTACCTTTGCAGAGAGCAATGAGCTGGAGCTGGTTTCAACCCACAGCAACTGGGGAGGCAGTGACATGAACACACTTAGAGACCAGTAACGAAATTCATGTTTGTGTTGTGATTCAATGGTTTACTGCAATCGCTACACTCTGCTAATTTACACTTGCACTGTGATTTAAGTGCATTGCTGTATCACCCTGATACATCAAAGCAGCGTGTAACTTCAAATAGGTGAATTCTGCATTAAGCATTAAAGCACGCAATGTGCAATACCTGCAAGAACCTGGTCAGCATCTCCTGCGCTCTGACCTGCACCCCCTTCACCTTAGCAAGATTTATGAACAAATCTTGCTAGCAGGCCAGGTTTCACAGAATCACAGAATCATAGAAGAGTTAGGGTTGGAAAGGACCTAAAGATCATCTAGTTCTAATGCTGTTTTAATCTAGTTTCACATGCTGTTGATTCAGAACAAGGCTGGCAGACTATCTGACTTCTCCTACATGAGTGTACTAACATCTGCACACTTTGCTCCTATCCCCACTGTGGTTATTTCTTTCCCCTTTGCTCATCTTCTCTGTGATCCCACATTCATCATTCTTGCAGAAAACTGTCTGGTTTGGGTGACACCAGTGTCCTGCTCCAGTTCCACTACAGCAGGACTCTCCCATCCTTTTCTCTTTTTACCTACACAGCTGCTACTTTCTTTATCAGCCAATGCTAGCCATAGCTCAGCTAGACTTTTGGCAAATCACTCTTTATACAAGATATCCCTAACATACTTTGACTTCTAAGACATAGTTTTGCCCTTTTTTCAGTTTCTTTTCTATTCCTTGCAGTTCTCTTCTTAGCTACCAGCTCTTCCTTTGATAATTAATATGAAACTGTCTCCAGGGTTTCCAGCTACAAGTATCTCCCTCTTAAGCTTAAGTTGGTGATTCCTGACAGTCGACTCAGAACCTGGACTTCAGGACATCTACTATATGAGAATTCCCAAGTGTTCCAGGCCAACAGACACTGCAGATGAATTTATTTAGTTTCCAATCCTAACTATTCTATGATTCTATGAATGTTTGTTTTATATATTCTTTTTTCCCTTTTGTTTCCCTAGGATTTAAATGAACCCAACAGTCATTATTCAGCCCGACGTTATTTTCCATGCTTGGGTCATTTATTCTGTCTTCATTATCTACCAATACTACATCTGAAATACTATTTTCCTGGTTCAGTAGTCTGTTGGCAGGAATATCTAGTATTTCAGTAACACTTGTTCTCCAAAATATATCGGAGAAATTAAAGCTTGGAAACGATACAAGTCCTCCATGTATTTCTCTCTGTAGTAACATTTGACAGGCCTCTACACAGAGCCAACTCAAGAGCTAACCCTGCAAACCACATTTCCAGCACTACACCACACAAAGCTCTGAGCAGCCTTTCCTACAGTGCTTTTGACCTAAACAGATGTTGATGTATCTTTACTTTTATTTCTCTGAAGCCAATCATAACCCTACAGCATAATGCTACCCAGCCAGCTTAACAGTATTTTATCTATAAACTATGATAAAATGGCTCTGTGCATTTTATAAACATATAATTGCAGAATTCTGTAAGAGAGTCTATTACCTGTTTCACAGATAATGTCTCTTTGCACACAGCATGTGGTGAAGCCTTTAAAACTACAGACTGTGGAAGAACTGAAGAGTCTTGCCTTTGTAAGTGCTTGGGACTCTGAATAGGTCTGTGCAGAACAAGTGTCTTATAAACAGAAGGAACTGACCAGATCTGTGTGTGCAGCTAAATCACATCATGCTTTCCAGGCTGGGAAATTTAAATTCCTCAATACAGAATCATAGAATCCCAGAATGGTTTGGGTTGGAAAGGACCTTAAAGCTCACCCAGTCCTAACCCCCTGCCACAGGCAGGGACCCCTTCCACTGGAGCAGCTGCTCCAAGCCCCTGTGTCCAACCTGGCCTTGAGCACTGCCGGGGATGGGGCAGCCACAGCTTCTCTGGGCACCCTGTGCCAGCGCCTCAACACCCTCCCACAGAAGAGCTTCTGCCTAAGAGCTCAGCTCAGTCTCCCCTCTGGCAGGTTAAAACCATTCCCCCATGTCCTATCTACTATTCCCTACATGTCCTTGTAAAAATTCCAGCTCCAGCTCCATGGTACCATGGGAGCAGGCATCACTCTGTTCACCTGGCAGACGATCAGCCTCTGCCTTGCAGCATGAGGTTTCCATCCTGCATCTTACTGAGCGTCTTTCCCTGGCACTCTCTGAGCAGAATCAATCTGAAGGGAGGAATTCAACTCTGATCAACCAAGGACAACTTCCACAAGGATGTTTTGATCAAATGATATCAAATCTATAGGATTGCACAGTGCAACAGTTTGCAAACATGGCAGGAAAGAATATTTTCTTGTTGCAAATGTAAGTAAAACATTTCCATTAAGCCTAGGGGAGATTTGCATGCACACGAAATACAAGATCAATCTACGACAGAGTTTGACATACAAGGACTTTATGTTTACGCTTTGGCTGATGTTTAGCATGCTGCAGTGCAGCAAATAGAAAAGTGTAGTTGAGCTGTCATGTAAGATAATTGATTTTGACAAGGCTACAAGTTAATTCATCACTATTTTGCAACTTGTTTAGAAATTCTTTGCAGCAATGTCCCAGAGGACAGCATGTAATCGCTTGTAAACTGAAATTAGGTCCAGAGTTAAATATCATTAAATCTCAGCTACAGCCAGAGCTCAGCATGTGACTATTAATGTGTTACCTTCCCTATTATATCAAGGACACAACCATAGCAAAGGTTAGGAAGATTATTGCTCAAAGTTGCAAAGTGCTTATAACTAGAGAATTAAGTTGAGACAGATTTCCAGGCAGCCCACAAATGGGTGTAGGAGAAAAGCCACTGAAAGAACACCTAAAAATCATTAATGTAACCATGCACTCACATTTCCATCAAATCCCAGAATGGGTTGGGTTGGAAGGGACATTAAAGCTCATCAAGTTCCAACCCCCTGCCATGGGTAGGGACACCTTCCACTAAAGCAGGTTGCTCCAAGCCCCTTCCAACCTGGCCTTGAGCACTGCCAGGGATGGCGCAGCCACACTAACCCTGAGTGAAATAAAGAGGATTGTGAAACCTCATCTTTATACTGATATAACCAAATTAAATCACCACACACGTTTGCCACTCAAATATGTTACTATATCAGAGTATGAAGGATTGGTAGATACTTTAAAACTGTATGCAAAGACCATATTGTTTGACAGTTTAATTTGCGACTGTTAAATATCAATTGCTGAACAAAGGAGTGCATAAAAATTATATTGGATACAAATAATTCTACCTCCCTACAACTAGAAAGAATATTTGCATATTCACTTCTCTCAAGACACAGTTAAAGACTTTACTTTCAGGGTCTTGTAGTAATTTCTACCAGAGTGAGGAACAGGCCCTCCATACCCTTCAGTGCAATATACAGCCTCTTCTTCTCTGAAGAATTAACCACACATGGCAAACAAAGAGACCTCTCTGTGCATGTCTGATATCCAACATACAATGTAAGCTGGTTCTCTAGGAACTAACTTGAGACTCTTCACTAAAATCCATCTTATTTTTCCAAAAGATAGTACATTACGTCAGAAAACCTTCTTAATTTCACTAATTACTTTTTAATGACCAGAAGCAAACCAAAGACACGAGGTAGGTGCCATGTGCCAGCAGACTCAGTGCAGAGGATGGTCGGAGTCAGAGAACTAATCATCCACCTGTGCTCAAAACCTGCCAGCATCTGAGCTTGGTTTGGGCTTAATTTCTAAAGAAATGGAGACTCTGTTCATTCTAATTATGGTTGTGGAGCAGGGACACCTGTACTCAAAAGCCACTCTCCAAGCAGGCTCAGATGGTGACTATGATGCTTGTCAGCAGCAATGCCTGATTCTGCAGACAGACCTCAGCCCATTACTAGCACTAAAGTGAATACAAACCCTCTTGTGCTTTATAGACCCTTATTTCCTCAATTTTAGAAAATGCCTCATAAAGCCAATTTATAAATGTCTCTTTTTTTCTTTCCCACTCTTCTCCTTCCCCCACTTAAAGTTCAAATATAGAGCTACATTGCTCGAGTCCCCTGGGGTGTCAGCCTGGCATCCTTTGCAAATGTTGAATTCAAGTAATGCAGATTACATTAAATAAGTGCTTCTGATTGCCCTCTGTTTTCCACTATTATGTGAGAAGGAGACCACAATGTGACACTGGAGGCACACTTGGCAGTTGCCACTTGAATAGTGACTCAGCTAAGAAAGTAACCACACTGAATCAATGTTATTTGGATGCATGGCCTGAAAAAGCAGCCTGTCATTTTGAAATACATTAAAGGAATCTTTTTGCTATATAAAATGGTGTTGTTGGCTCTTAGCCAGGCTACCTAAGCAGCACCAGGGCAATCGAGGAAAGACAGGGAATAACAGAGAACTCGAGGTACTAAAATCCTACCACTGCTCTGCTTGAGAGCCATTTCCTTGCTCTGTTGCAACATCTTCCTGTAGGAAAAACAGTAGGCAGCTCCTTGAAACCCACTTTACTCCCTGCCCAGTGGATATGCAATCAGGAAGGCAGCTCACCATGCAGAGCTGCCAGCTCAGGAGGCCAATTCTGAAACCAGGCTGTGGCCTCTGTCTGCCTGTAAGGCAGGCTGGGGGTGAGAGCAAAGGTATCTAATGCACCTCCACCCAGGAGTAAGTTGGCATTAAGGGCAATAAGGGAGCAAAGAAAAAGAATGGATGAAAGCAGGAGGCAAGAGAAAAATGAGATGTGAAGGAGACAGTAAGAGAACGAAGAGGGACATGGGAACAGAAGGCCTGGATCCAGCATAAAGGATAATCTCTGAACTTCAGCCTGCTGTGGTAGCAGCATCTCATGACCAGGGTACTTGAGGACCTGGTGATGCCAGCCATGCCTCGATAAAAATCCCAGTTCCCTTCCTAATGAATTAAAACCAGCCTGCTTTCTACCCTCTATTTCCTTGAGAGACAAAAATGCTTTAGTAATGTGACATTGGTCACAGTGAGATCGTTTCTCTAATGAGATCCAGGACAGCACACAACCACTAGAACAGAGGAACTGAATCATGTTTACGGTGTCCAGAGAATCAGCGTGTTGAAAGCGTGACATCAAAGAGTGGGTGAGTTGGGAGAATCCAGAAAGCCTCATTTAAGGTGCCATTCTACATTTACCATTAACTGTCAGATGTCCCTTTGTTAACATCAGGGGGGTGCATATAAAGTATTCTGGTAAGGGAGACTCTGGACCTTAAAAAGACTGGCAGAGCCATCATCCAGAAGGTAATTTCTGGGATCACATAAATGATGTCAGTGGGAGCACTGGAAGCAGAGAAAAGACTGGAAGGAAGCTGTTTGCATTATGCTTTTGAAATATAGTTCCATTAACTACAGGTTAGGCCAAGGCTAGTTATACACTGATGCTTACATATTTACATCTTACAGGGCACGTAGTTGTAATATTACATATTACAAGTGCACGTAGAGGTAGGACATAGGGGAATAGATTTAAATTGGCAGAGGGGAGACTGAGCTGAGCTCTTAGGCAGAAGCTCTTCCCTGTGAGGGTGCTGAGGCGCTGGCACAGGGTGCCCAGAGAAGCTGTGGCTGCCCCATCCCTGGCAGTGCTCAAGGCCAGGTTGGACACAGGGGCTTGGAGCAGCTGCTCCAGTGGAAGCTGTCCCTGCCCGTGGCAGGGGTTGGAGCTGGAGGAGCTTTAAGGTCCCTTCCAACCCAAACCATTCTGTGATTCTATGAGTCGGTTTAAATGCAAGTGTAATTACTAACTCAAACAACCTCTTTCTTTCTCTTACAACCAAAAAATAACCCAAGTGTAACTTTCCCTGTACTCTACATTTTCTTTCTGCAGTTTTAAAGCTTTTACACATTTACAGAACTCTTGTAGCTGGGTAGCACTGACCGGCTGGGGAGGTTTTGGTTCTTTAAATCTTATCAAAATAGTGAATCTCTGCAATTCACTTCAGAACAGTGCTGGGCATTAGGAAGCTAATGTACTGATTAATTTACCTAATTACAGTAAAACAAACAATCCTGCAACTGAGGCTGGTCTGCTCACTTACTTAAAGTGCAATTACAGTCAGAACTGCACAGACAGAATCAGCTCATAGATATCCGAGGGGTGGCCCACACTAAACATTTAAACACTTCTTCTGGTCATGTTCTGGTTTTCAGGTCTGTCTCTTCTGAAATATCAGAGACTGGTTTGACATTTGATTTCCATTTCCGTACTGAAACTGGGAAAATACGTGGCTCTAGAGGAAGACACTGAGAGAGAAGTAAATAGAAGCTAATCAGTCATGGAGTGGCTGGATGGTGATGAACGTGTTTCCTATGCAGTGTACAGGGGAAGTACATTTTCTGTGCGGAGAGCTTACACCACATCAATTAACTACTGAAATCTCATTTAAGATGGACAGCAGCTGGATCTCAGTCCTATTCTGAGGTCTTCAATGAAATCTAAGTGGTAGAGGAATGTCATATTGTCCTCATGAAGGACTGAGCACTGCTGGAAATGCTCAGTGTACAGGTTTCCATTCTCAAAGTAATCTTTCAACAAAAATGCTGTATACCGAAAACTCCAAAACATGTCCCTCCTGAATCCCATTGTAATGGAAGTATACAAAGAAATTCTCAATAATGAAGAAAAATAGGATTTTTAACCTAATTCACTATAATTTTAACTGGCCTTTCTTGAATGTTACAAAACTCCCAATTTCATATGTAAGATGAATGACTCATGTACCTGTGCTGATCATTGCTTATTTCATTAAAGAAAATATTCAATTTCAGTACAGAAATGAGGAAATTCTGTGTTGTGCAACAAGCACAGGAAGCATCATAGAAAATGGTACTGACAGAGCCAGAATATTTCCTGCTGTAGACTGGTACCTGCTCTGACATCGAACTTTATCGTTTCTATTTTACTCTAGCATGCTACACTGCTGCTCCTGTTTATTAATGTGTGAAAGACGTGCAGATAAAGTAGAATTTGGACTTATATCTGCAGCAGAGCACTGTATGGCAGCTTTTAACAGCAAATGAGGAGTGGAGCCATCCTGTACCTTCATTTCAGGAGCTGTCTGGTTAAAAGACAACTGAAAGGATCATCTTCTCAAAAGACAGTCTTATTACTGGATTGAAACAATTTGTTTTTATGGCTTATCTAAGTAAATAACATTAAACATCAGTCATTTTTCTCCTCTGCTCTTCAACTTGAGAAGAAAACATTTAAACTGAGAAATGGTTTGGTTAGTCTGTAAGCCCTGCTTCCACTGAGAGCTCTGTTGACTCCTGAATAAGCCTGATAAAAATATAAGCATCCAGTGTAACAAATTCCTGATAGTGCTATCTGAATATGAGGCTAGTTTATGCACCAAGAGAGGATCAAAGATCTTGGTATCATTGGTAAGTAAATGTAACAAGACAATTAAAAAGTACTCTATGAAAAATTTAAAGGAAGGAAGAATTGTCCATAAGCTGATAGCAAGAGAAGACACTATTTGCTTTACTGGCCTTTTTTTCTATAGTTTGAATAATTTCAGTTTCAGGACTTTAAAGCCTGCAGGACTTGCACAGGGGACCGAGCAGGGCACAGAATAATTTAGAAAAAGAATTAATTCCTATTGAAAACACAGAGAGAACAAAAATGTTATTTGAGAATGAATTAAATGGAGAAATAATTAGTATTGAATTTTAAAAGCTGTCCTCAAGAATTACCAAGGCAAAGACAAAAATGATATGATAGAAGAACATTTACATGTGTAATGCCATGTGGGAAAGTCAGCACATTTAAATGTTCATGCACCAGATAGTAATTAAAATTGTCCTAAGTAGCTGCAGAGCCAATTCAACACTAAGCACAGAACACACTTGGATCCATCCATCCATTCACCCTGAGTGTAAATCTCTCTAATCTGACCTCATGGTTCTCATCTTGACTCTGCCTCCATATTTCTTCTTAACTGGGTTAAAGGAAAACCAAACTGGCCATTGAAAAATAAAGAACTAAAGAAAACCCTGTATCTTTCAAGTGGAAGTGACTTCCTTCCTTGGCAGGGCACTAGCCACATAGTCCCATTACTGGGATTTCCAAACCATACCTGAAACAGCAAATGCTAAGATCCTGAGAATCAGTTGAGACTGAAATTTTACATAACAAAGCCTGTTTTCCTGTGTACAGGTCTGTGTTCTATTTCCCTGCTCTCCTGTTATCGAAATGCCAGCCTAATCCATGAAATTCTGTAGAGTTTCATGCATCTTTGCAGTATCTGCAGTTCCTTCTCTCCACGTCCCTCCCTTGCAACACCTGCTGAGTATTAATGCCATCTAACACTCTGCTCTATCAAGACAATACTTTATGCACTTGCAGGAAGTTGATGGCTTTGAACTCTCTTCCAATCTACCAGATGTAGAGGGACTGGTCAGAGCAGGAGATACAAGGCACACATGAAACTACCTCCATCTCCTTCTGTAATCAGACTAGAGAACATTTCTGATGAGAATAATTGTACCTATAACAAAGAAACACCTCAGAAATGTTAAATATTGAGCTTAAAGATCTGAGTAACGTGGCTGAGTTTATGTTGCCATTGCTATGAATGCAGAATAATTCCACTTGTGTAGTTCTGTATTAATAAAACTGTGATCAAAATGTGATCCAACGCCCTCCCAAAATGCAAGATGTCCTCTGCAACAACAAAGCAAATGAAGCAAAAGAGAATGCAAAATAAATTAAAAAAACATTGGCCTTGCAGATACAAAACCAAGTTGGGATAAATATTAGTGCTGATGATTTTCTTTCCATTATCTACAATGTGTTTTTCTTCACAAAGAGGTTTAATACCATCTATCACTCATGTAATGGATGAAGCGTGAAAGATGCCTTCAAGCAACTTAGCAGCTTGGCTGTGCCTCAATTTGTCATAGTCATACACAAAGAAAAAATGTACCTCCTAATACATTCAAACGTGTTGCACCCTCCAAGAACACCCCAACATCTGGATATCTAAAATACAGTCTGCAACATCATGACTGCATGTCAAAGTAATTAATTAACATCACTTCCTTCTGCCAGATAGGACATACATTTACTACAGAGCACACAACATTTGCTCTTTCTGATTTAATAAGAGCACCTATTTCTTCTGCAGCAGTTTTCATCTAGACTCCAGTATCACACACAAAGGAGGATAGGCTCCCCATTTTATGAAATAGCAAATAGAATACAAAGAGGGAAAGGAATATGTTCCAGAATGATGCAGCAGCCCAGGAACAGAGCTGGGAACAGAGCCTGAATTCTTGAAAATGAGTGAGGAATTCCAGTACTATACCCAAAATCCATCCTGTCAAGAGAATTTCCATGGCATTTCAGGATTTCAAAATGAGAATACCCACATAATTCTTTGGATAGGTTCACCATAATGAAGTCCTGCTCTCATATGCAGAAGATTCCCACTGGCTTTTAGACCTGCTACTTACATATTCTGTGTTTTCTGTCATATCTAGCAATTCAGTGAGCCCCTTGCTCTGATTCAGAGATCAACAAACTTATAGGAATAAAAGAATTCATAGAATCATAGAACTGTAGAATAGCTGAGATGGAAAGCGGCCCTGGGGATCCTCTAGTTCAAATCCCCTGCTCAAAGCAAGCTACATTGGAACAGGTTGCCAAAGGCTGTGTCTGGTTGAATTTTGAATATCCCAAAGGACAGAGTCCACAGTCTCTCTGAGCCACTAGTCCAGTATTTAATCACTCTTGCGGTAAAATAGTCCCTTAATCCTTAAATGGAACTTCTTGTATTTCACTGGTCTCAGTAAGCTGTGAAGCTAAGCACTCCAAAGAGGCCTGAAACACAGCTGCTTGTGGTGGTCCCTGGGAGACCCAGAACTGGGCCACCATCATCAGATCCTATCAATAAGCCCAATAACAAGACCTTCCTCCCAATATACTTGTGAATAAGCTCTGACAAAAGTAATTCTTCATCTGATACTGAAAACAAATTGGGCTCTGTCCTCAAACTCATATTTCAATATGTATGATAACCCCATCAAGTCTGGAAGGAAGTTACCAACCTTTACCAGTATCCCCAGACTGGAATCTAAGGAATTCAAGCAGCTTAAATTTATTCTAGAAGGTGGAAATTGTATTTGCAGAAACCCATGTATTTTCTTACTGCTATCCCAATTGAACTAGATACTATGACATTGGGAAGCATTATAGACAGGCTAAAGCAGATGATAAAATGAAGACTTATTCTGGGTTCCCAGGAATTCAACAACCGTATGTCATGTCTCCCTGCTTCCCACCCCTGCAGCAAACACTGGATCTCCGTGGAAAAATGGACCTTCCATGTTTATCCTCATGTCTTTCTACAAGCCCTCCTTCTCTTGCAGTTTGTTGCTAGGCTTTGATATTTATATAGGAAACTATCACTGCAATCTAAGTGAGACAGGGGATCAGACACTGGTCCTCTCCTGCAATCCATTCTTATGATTTACTAATACTGCACATAACTAGAACACTGCAACTCTATACACAGCACTCAGGAAGGTGGGATTTAAGCAGGCAGGAAGGGTAAGAAGTCCTTGCCTCTATTACTACTGCAAATTTACATTGTTTCATCTTCATGTTTCCAGCTATTTCTTTTAAAATTCGAATTTTGCAGGCTAATTTTACCCAATCTACCCTGCATTTGATGCACATATTTGTAAGCATTCCATAGCCCAGCAGTCTCTGGCCTTTACATGAATAGGCACCACATCACAGGGAGAAAGCCATTGAAAATGATGAACTGTAGAGACTTTTTTCCTGAATGACCACCCTCCAAGATCAAAGAATGAGTGTTTTATCTCTCCTTTCTGGCTGATGCCCACAAAGATCTTCCTGATATAAAATACTCTCAGTAATAATACAACACATCATTTTGATCTGGCATTTACTGTTGTTCCTAATGGGGCCCAAATCCATCTAGCACAACACACACCAAAGCTATGAAAGCAGATAGAACTTCCTATTACAAAGTAGCTATGGATGAGAATCTTTCTCACAAGCTTTCTCTTTTTTACCTTTCTTCAGTGCAATCCTTATAGTTCTTTGAGCACAAATTTATGTGTAACAGTAAGTCTCTTTATTTTACTCCACAACCCAGCAACTCAACATACATTGTTATTATCTGATTCTACTCATCCTTTAGGTCACTGATCATATTTCTTGAGTTCTTGCCATTACAAAGAGGCTGACATGCATAGCTGTGACACTTGGGTCTCTTCCCAGCTTCCCTGACAAATGGCCTTCGCCATCCCTTCTTAAAGAAGATTCAGATCTTCGTAACTCCCATTTTCACTCCCAGACTTCCAGGTATTCTGCTGGGTTAACACAAGCATGTTTAATAAAGAAAATCCTGCAGTTTCTCTGCACTCAATCCAGTCTTTCTGAGCTCTAAAGAAATAAATGGAGGATGTGCTATAGACCACACATTCAAGATGATTACAAGGTATAAGGAAGGGTTAAGTCTGAAGGTGTAAAGTATTCTCATGAGTACAGCAATACAAGTGACCTTTTGACTGCAGAAATTTTCCTTAATGTGCACAATTTGTGGTATTTCACTGCACATTTTTGTCAGTAACAGAATAAAACCTCACTGTTGAAAATTGCACTTTCTTTGCCTGCTCTATACTTCCAGGGCAAGAAAAGGCAGTTTTGGCAATTGAATGGACTATAACTTCTAGCATCCCACTTCAGTACATTGTGTTTAAACATTAAGTAATGTTTATTGAAGCTATAGTCCCGATGACTACTAGAGAATAGATGTTTACATCCCTTCATAAACACTTAAACAGGTTTCTTTTCCAGTACCAAAAAAGAAAAATGCCACTTTAACCAGAACACTTCACTTCTAAATCCCTTTTCTGGCAGGTTAAGGCCATCAGTTTGCAAGAATTAGGTTCTGTCTCTCTTTACTTAATTGTTTGCATGACAAAAAGCATCTCAGCTTTCCCCATTTGAGTCAATTCCTGACAGGTTGAGTTTTCCCTTGCCTTTACCATTGCCAGTCCCTTTGTCCTCGCACATTCACTGTAATCTGCAATGATGCCCTGGCTGTGATGTTTCCCACCATCATCCTATCTCCTTTCTTTCCACTTACTTTCTTATTTGGACAAAACCTGTAATTTGTATTGAGTAGAACCAGCCAGTAACCGTCTGCTCATGAAATTCTTGGTGCCTCACATGCAACATAACATTCATTTTGCAAAACATCTGAATTCAGCTGTTCATTGTCTCAAGCCCAGCTATCTGCCCACTAAGCTCCTTTCCTATCCCCCGCTGCTTCTGGCTGAAGTCTCACCTTGCTTATTTTTCCCCAAGAAATTCCTTCTTTGTCATGTCTCAACCTTTCTTTTCCACTGCCTTCTATTCCATGCTCCCATGCACATCACCTTCCCCCTGCTCCTCTTCGATTTGGCCTCTCTTCAAAACTACATGCATGTAAGCGGTGGTTATGCTACAAGCAGCCCCTCTGGAGGGTCAGGTGGGATGCTAGCACACCATCTGCTCATTTATTTCCTTTGGTCACAACATCTTGCCTCATTTTGTGTGCTTTTCCTTACAGATAACCATAGCCCCTCTATGCTCCCTGCCAAAGCTAGATTAGCAGTGAGAGCAAAACGCTCACCTGTGAGCAGTAGTGGGAAGACTTTGATCTGCCAAAGCCTGGATGACAAAGCCCGGTCAGATACGCACTTGTTACGTCCTCTGCTATTTCATTATTTCTCTTCACATCACTAAGGCAGACAAGCAGTCAACAAACATTCATTTCATTGGGGAAACAAAATAACTGCTCCTGTGGCAAACCCTTTTTCAGTGCTTTTTAAGGACTACAAATAGAATATCAATGGAGGGGTCGAGGAGGCATTTTTGTGAGTGTAATTTAGGAGAACAGGACTTCTCAGAGCAAGTTCTGAACATGTTTCACTTCTAAAGGATGCTGTCACACTTACAATAGCACAAACAATGGTAAAACAAAGGAAACTCTCTGAAACTTTCTCATTTTACACATAGAGATTTAAGGTCATCATGTCTTTATCTTGGTACTGAGAAGATACTAGAAATGCAAGTGATTGTAAGTCTGTAGTAAAAAGAAACTCCAAAGAAAATGTTTATCTAATTTTTACCTGTACATTGGCACATTTATCTCTAGGCTTTGCTCTTATTCTTACACAAATATATTATTGACATGGAAATATCTTTTAAAGCCATAAATAACAGAATTATTCCATTGGGCAATGGAATAGACTGGCATTATCTTTCCCTCATTTTAAACTGTCGTGTTGCATCACTTCTGCAGATCTGATCATACATCTCTAAAGTTAGTAAAGCTGCCTCCAGGCTGTGTTTTAAAAGCAACCCACCCAAGACCCGAAGGCCAGCAGCACATTACAGCTACATTCATCTTTAGCAAAGATATTAATTGGTGGTTGATTTCTCACCAACACCACTTGCAGCCTGCCCTCCTTTTCCAGCTCTGTGAGGGGCTCAGTAAATCCACATGAGAAATATATTCAGCTCCCATGGGAATCAAAAAGAAATAAGGACTACCCACCTTGTGGGGGTTTATTTAAGATCACACAAAATCAGGGTGAGGTCAGGGGAGAAACTTTAGCATGGAACCTTTGCCTTTAGCAAAGGCACTGCCTATACTAACTCCCAGGTCATGGAGCAGGCATAGAAAAGGAGGGGACACAAACAATACAGACCTCACTTTTGGAAAGCTGGTCAGTACAGCAGCCAAAGTATAGCTGAAATACACTCAGCTGCATCCTTTGAAATCAAGTATTTCAGTATCTTTGCATGTGGATGCTGGATCTTACAGCTAAACAAGACAATCACTAACAGAGAAAGCTGAAGATCTATGTGCTTCCTGCCTGCAGTCTTCCCTCCTATGCTTGGCCATACTCACCCATGCTGTTTGAATGAATTCTACTGACTCTGCCTCAGCTCTCAGATACCACTACACAAGGTTTGTATCTAACATAGGGTGATGAATGAGTGCTATTTTCTAGCACATTTTACCTGCTGGAGATCTGAAGTCAATTTCAATTCTTATTTCTGAATGAAACCTTTTGTTCCCATTTTGATTTCATCATTTAAAGGCTGCCTAGGTCTTGCACCTAGGAGCAACAGCATCTTCTGAAAACTCCCGAGACCATGGAGTGGGTCCTTCTCAGCTGTAGAACACAGCTTTGGAGACAATTTCTTAACCCAGAAGACATCAGAGCAGGCCTGAGGCTCCTTCAGGCTCAGAAGCTGTGGCCTCAGCCTGCCAGAGCTCCCATGGTATATTCTGATACCTAAGTGCTGGACAGTGAGCTGAGCTCTGATCTCTCCAAGCATTCCTTAAGTACCTCATGACAGCTAACACAGAGACAAGTGGTTAAGAAGCTTTCCCAAGGACCACTATACCTTTTTTTCTGCCTGTTAGTAAGCAAAAACCCCAGGAATACCTTTGAGTGGGTGTCCACAGCTGAGATTTTTGCCTGTACTTTGGGAGAGGGAATTCTACTCTTTTCTCCAAGTGACAGCTCTTTAGTGTCCAGGCCATAAAATTATACCAATGGTACTTCTAAACTGATCTAAAGTCTGTTCATTTGTGTAGTGCACATTTAAAGCCACGTTATTGTAAGATGCTCCAGCAATGAAATTTAGCATCAGCAATTCAGTTCATTAAAAAGGGTATTTTAGTAGGTTCTTTCTTTTATAGCTATTACCATGTCTAAAGTGAGAGAAACCTCAGTCAGATTAATAAAACTAACAACTTGTCACAATACACTGCCATTCTATGAAGTCTCCTCTGCTCTCACCAGTTCAGCAGCCTAGGAAAGATGTATAGGAGCCAAATTCCCCCTTGCAGAACCACACAACACCTGGACAGGAATGCATATAGCCCATTCAGGACTAGTAACCATGGTTTCATGTACTGAAAATTACCCTTAAAGTGTAAAGTTTTAGTCAACCACCAAGCCATTCCCCAGATAAGAGAATAGTTGCATGATAAAGTTCACTTCCAGATGTGGCAGGGGTTCTCAGAGTACAATGGGGCTCTGCTTCGGGAGGGCAACTATTCTGTTCAGTTACAATCACCTCTTCAATTGTCTTGCTTTGGTAGAGAGCTTCCATGTATATCCTTGTTTGCTCCCGAAGGTTCACACCCACTTCTCTTATCTGAAATCTAAATGTCTTTTTGCACTCCCTTTCTTCTTTGGAGAAAGGCTCCAAAATCATGTTGCTGCCTTAGGCCAATATAGAAGACAAACTCTTAGCATGCAGTAGCCTCATCAGCAACTGCTTTGAGTACAAAAGGGAAGCATGGTTTTAACAGATTACCTGAATTCTATGCAAATATTCACTCCAGTACATAACTCATTATAAGTTTATCTCTTAAACCAAAGCAGCCAAACACGCAAAAAACTGGATGCTTTAACAGAGATGATTGTGATAATATTGTAATAATTACACACAATTGTGCAGACTTATCCTAATAACATTACACCTTTTTCCTTTTTTAATCTTTATTAGACAGCTGAATGCCTTTTACACTACAAACCTAAGCTATTTTCTTAGCACATCTCTATCTTCTGGTACTCATCTATGTGGCAGGTCAAAAAGTCATCTCTGTCTAGGAGTAAGGGGTATGTTCAGACCCCTGACCTGTATATTGTGCTCAGCTCAGCAGGAGACCTGGCACTGGGCTGGAACTTCTCTTTCCTGATGAGCTAACAGTGAGGTTAGTTCACTGAAAGAAAAACCTACCATTGCTCAGCCTGGATGAGTCTCAGTAACTCTTGGTCCCTAAATGAGATCCTCATCAGTGTAATTTCCTGTCCCATCCTCCCCCCACCCCCAATCTCATAAGTTCCAATTTCAATAATGACTTAAGCTTTTATCTAACTTAGGTTAGTCATTATTGACTTTCGAAGGTCTATTCACACACATGCAGTACACTGCTAGATCAAGCCTTATGAGCAATGGAACACGCTGGAAGACAGAACTCCAGGGACTGAAGCAGCCAGTCAGGGCAGCTCAATAGAGTCTTCAAAGCCATTCAAAAGAGGCATCTCAAAGGAGGGCTGAGACTGCTGGGAGGAAATGATCTGCCACTACCTCAAGCTTTAGATGTAACCAGCTGATTTAAGTCCTTTCCCACACTCCAGCAGGGAAGATGAAGGCAACAAGTAAAGGGACACAGGGTGTTGAATTCCTATTTTCCACTTACTTTGGTACACAGGTTAGAATAACTGGCACCTGATCTACTGATCATCAATGAATCACACAGAAGTAGTATAAAAAGCATTTTTTTCTCAAAGTAAATCTTGGATCTACTTTTTCTCTTCCAGAATCAGCTGTTGCCCTTTGGCCCTGATTACTGGAGGAAAAAGCCAAGGCTCATCTCTCCCATAAGCTCTCAGCACCTCCAAAGCAGTTAACTTAGAGAACCTTAGAGGATACAATCATATCTCTCATAGAGCAAGGAGAAACCAACACAAAAAAATGGAGTAGATACTAACAGCTTTAGCAAGAGACAAAATATTCCCACCAAATGAAAAATGATGGATTAGCCCAGCTTAATGCAGCCAAATTATCTGTGTAAAAATACATACAGGACATGCTGCTGTGCTAGTAACTGCACTGAACAGCAGCTTGTGTTTACATTTCTATTCCCTGGATACAGGCTGTCCTGCGTAGGCTGGGCCCATGAAGATGGGCTGTGCCAGAGACTGCTGAACACATGCAACCTGGGCACGCCAGCCCAGGAGCGTGGGCCCAACATCCAGCAGAGGCAAAAATTAAACACAAGCTGTTTACCTGATTGCACCAGCTCCGCAGGGATTGAAGGGAGATGGGTGTTTCTCAAGTTTAAGGAAGAGCAAATGGTTGGAACTGAAAGACAGAGAAATCTATTCCACTCTGTAATTGCTACAGAAAGATCTTTGTATGAGCCTCACTGGAACTTGGGTTTATACATTTGCATGTCTTTGCACAATGTAGCTGTCACTGAGTCTGCAAATCACACTAAAATTAAGCTGCAATTTGAGCTTGGGTTAAATGAAAAGCGTATTGAAACTTTAGTCCAGGTGCTATAGATAAGGAATTCTGTTTCAGCAAAAGCAATAATTAAATCTGGATCCCAGTGGAAGTTTCACAACTTTAAACAACTTTAGAAACTGCACCTGAACTCAGCAGCTGGAATGACAAATGAAAAACTTTGGCTTTCATGGAAACAGGAACACTGTACCCAGTTCTGTCACCTCATCTGGCAGACACTTCAGTACAAACCCACAGCACAGACAAATTCCCACACAAGAAACAGGGACAGATGTCCTTCAGGGACAGGCTCTGAATCAAACTCATTGCCCACTAACAGTTTAGGACAGCTGAGGTCTACCATCTTTGCATCTTTTTGATGCCTTAGTGGTTTCCCAGTCAGCCCTATCCTAAAAACCTGAGCATAGAAAATCAATGATTCCAGCAGATCAGTCCCTGATATCAGGCTGAATTTTGTTTGAGCCTGTATCCACAAACCAGGAATCTCTCCTTTGAGCTTCATTTCTGTTTCATTTTAAGAATGTGAAGCCAAAATCAAGCCCCAAAACACCACAGACTCACTTTAAAATACTCTGGTTTTCTCCTGAGATACCTGCCATTGCTTTCATAGCTTGCTGAGCGATCCCCTGTCAGATTTAGCAGTACCTGCAGTCCTCATTCATCACAAATCTTGGAACTGAAGCACTCCAGCTGCTCCAGGGCTATACCCTTAAATGTGATCTTACTGTGATGTTAGACTTTGCTGTTGTCATGACCTTGGCTATTTTTGACAAAGAGATAAAGATGAAATAGGCTCTTGCTCATAATGACAGTTTGTACAAAACATCCTTTCCAAAGAAGACTGTGTTATCTGTATATGTACATTACTGCCCAGCCTATGCCTGGCTGCAATGCTGTAATCAGGGGACATAGCATGAAGGAAGATGGTTTGGCGTTGTTATGCCAACACCTCCTTAAGTACGCTTTAGACAAGGACTCTATTTTCTCCCCATCCCAACAGCAAAGCAAACATTTTGAAACCCACTTTATTTTTCCATTCTAATCTCTGTGTTTGCTTCCTCTGAAATTTCTCAGACTGACACGCACAATTTTGGAAGGTTCTTGCTTTTAATTCAGGCCTCTTGCTCTGAATTTTCTTTTTCCTACCTCTTGTCCACTGCTTTGCGAATCCCTTATTAACCAGAAAGATTTCTGTGATCTTCTCTGCAGTGAAGAGTGCTCATGAAACTCAAAATGGTCTCCAGTGATACTACCTGATGGGTTTTCACATTTTGCATGAAAATCACCTTATCCCTTAGGGGCCTGATGAAAGAGATACTCGTTTAGATTTCACTGAGATCTTTTGAGCTGTTTCTTCTAAACTGACTCAGCAACCTCTTAAACACCTGCTTAATTTAAAGCAGATGACAAGCCCTACTTGTGTGTCAACTTAAGGATCTGCTTAAGTGCTTTGCTGGATTGGGGCCTAATGGCGTGCAGATACAGATGGCTGTTATCAAGACCCAGAAGAGGCCAGGTAACCACCAACAGTCAATTATATCCCTAGCAGAACTTCAAGGCAGTACATCATACTGTTTGAAGTTAATTGTTTTGAAATAATTGGACAGGTGAGCAGGTAAGTTCACAAAGAGCATTTGCAATTTCTCTTTGTATTTAAAACACCACAACAGTGCAGACTGCATGGACAAAATGGGAATGATGTTATCAAAACAAGTTAAAAAGGAAGGGAAAAGGTATGGGTTTGTTTTTTTCCTAAAAACTTTTCCTTTTCATTTCTAGCATCATTAAACCCTTGAAAACATTTTATTTGGGAGCTTCTTTAGTTAATATCTCATTACTTCTCTTTTTATTGTTATGGTAATCAAGCCTTAAAATATTGCAGCTTTATAGTATGAAATCAAGGCTAAGCCTGTGGGCATCGACAGATGTACCACAGCATGCAGTAAAACACAGGTACAGAGGCATGCAGAGCTGAATATGGCACAGGGCTTTTTTATAATTGTTTAGTAATTCATCTGAAGTTATTTTAACCTTGACAACAGCTGAACTCTAACATGTACCACAGTCACTGGAAAGTTGTTCCTAACAGCAAGCCACATTGTCTTACAAGATGAGTTTTAGGAAAGCATGAAAGAAAGTCTGAGAATGAGAATTAAGGTGTTTGGATGCCTTTCAGCCTGTAGCTGTAACTATTCACAACATTCAACTCAGTATATTCTAGCCAAGGGAGAATGGTAGCACTGGGAAACTGTGTTTGACACCAGAATCTTGCCTCCAGTTGGAAATCTGTGCTTGGGGGCAGAATTCAGACCCTCTCCTGGCAAATTACACACCAAAAATAGAAGCACTGGGGTCTGACTTCTGGTTTCAAGTGACATGTGGACCTTGTGCTGGTGCTCTGCTTGTGGTTGAATTTCACCCGTCAAACCAAATGAAAGTTATCTAGATAACTTTTGGAAAGTTCTGATGGTTTTGTCTGCAGGGTGCTGAAATACAACCTCAGAAAGAGTGAGTGTCCCTAGATCTTTCCCAAATGACAGCAGACAACCCCCAGTGTCAGGTCCACTTCTCAGCACTGTTTGCAAGAGAGAACATTCAGGAAAAAACTGCAGCTCCTGGGAGATTTTGTAAATTTAAAGGGAGTGTTTGGGCAAGCAATCCCCTTCCCAGTACAAGAGTTTCAAACAGACAACATTAAAAGCAGTATGCCTGAGACTTAATAAAATCACTGATACTGAGGAGCATCTCAGAGAGTTCTGTAGCCTCAGCAGGAGCTGGGTGGCATTTGGACATCAACAGCTTCAGTTTACCCACAGCACAGCTCTACAGCACCTCTCATAAACATCCAGCAACTGACATTTGTCACTGCAAACACGTAACCTTCATAGCAGGCACCCAATAGTACTGAAGGAAGAGGAAAAACACAGGCACAGGTATTACATTGTTCCAGAAGAAGTGAAAAATGTTTCCCACATTGTTACTGAATGACAGTAAAACACAACTCAATATGTGGATTATCAACATGTCTGAAAAACCTGAGGCAAAGGCTCTCAGCTTCTCTCCCAGTAACAACACACTGCATTCAGCTGATATCTGTTCTATACCTTCTAATTTAAACTAAGTCTCCCAACAAGAAGGAGGCCAGTCATCCAGCTTTCTAGCATCAAGCATAAAGGTGTGCAGCTCTCAGCTGCAGCAGAAGCCAGTTCTGTTGGCCATTCACACTTATGGGCATTCCATCAAACAGTGCTTGTCGGATCAGACCTTAGGACAAGCATATGTCTTATATAGCATATAACAGCACATAACAAATGGAATGGAAGACAATGGCCACTACAGGCCAGCAAACACACTAATTACATTAATAAAAATGAAAGCTTAAATTTTGAAGCTAATCTTGGGCTATCATTTATAAAAGTTAACAGGGCATATTTAATTTAGGAATTGGCTAACGCTTCTCTTGCCACTGCTGAAACCTCATAAATGAAATATACTGGATTGCTGCCCAGTGCGGAAATAAAAGTTATGAATAATGTTTCTATCTCAATCATTGTCAGTGCTTTAATATTCCTAATTACTTTAAAAAGCTAAATATTCAATATAGGAAAAACCTTCTTTTTCTTTTTATCTTCACTTTCAAGTTACTGCAATTTAATAAGAGTCACTGGGTAGTTTTAGTCCATGAGACCATTCTGAGCTTTGACATCTTATCCTTTCCTCTTCATATTTACCAAGAATGGAGTGCTGTTACTCTACCTGTGTACATAAATGTATGCATCTGTATGGTATGGCCATGTTGTCACAGCCTTTTTTTACTATTAGAATTTGTAACTTCTCTAAGTGCACTGTACAAATACCCACTGGCTCTCAGGTTAAATATATCTACTACTAAAAATAACCAAAGGATAAAATGAGTTCCTGAGATCCTATGTAATATTTTACAAGTTTTCTTTTTTAAAATATCATCATAGTCAATAGGCAATGCTGCCCAATTTTCCCCTTGTCTACATTGCCAGGTAATCCCAAAAGGTTGCTTCAAACCCCAAAGGCTGGCCTTTCTTTCTGCCCTTCTTCCCTTCTTCCTCCCTATTGTCTTTTCTGCTCCGAGGGCAGCAAAGCTGCAGACAAGCTACCAATGACTTGGCCAGAGAAGAGTCTGTCCCATTGACTTGAGCCTCTGGAGGTGTTCATCCCCTGTCATATTCAAGTCCTATTCCCTTCTAATGCCTCCCTTTATAGATCCCTTTTGTTATCTTTTTGCCTGGTAATGATGTCGCTTTCTTAAGATCCCAATCAATTTTGGAGAAAGGCAGGAAGTAAAAGCGAAATGAAATGTTCATTCAGTAAATGACTCACAGCATCTTTCTTGATGCAGTTTTATTTACTTCCCTGACACACAAACAGCCTTCATTTAACAAGTTTATTTCCGTTACATCAATAAGGTATTGGGCCTGTGTTGCACAACATCTTTGATGTTTGCACTGGGAAGAGCACTGCCTGCTTCATTCCAGCAGGAACTAACCACAGAGACTTAAACTTATCATTACCAATTAAGACTTTGACATACACAGCTTCACCAGCTGAACGAATGGAAAGCCTTAAGTGTGAATTAATTTCCTAGCCAAAGGTGCCAAACTCCTACCTCTAGCATTTCCCTAACTTCTGCAGTATGGATAATTTAAGTTATAGGTTTCAAGTCAGAAGGGAAAATCTGGGCTGCATGAAAAGTCAATGGCAAAACTCCCACTGGCTTCAACAGGACAAGGATTCTGTCTAAAGACAGTGCTTTCCAAACGACTCCAAGTACTCCACACAGTATTTAATGAAGAATGTGTTGTATTAAAGGTTTAAGAGAGCAAAAAGATCATAATAGAGCTATATGATCTGTATTGGTATCCTAATAACAGGAGTGAAAGCATTAAGAGCATCAACAGACAGCCTTCATTTTTCCACTTAAAGCATCCAAGTTCTAAGGCTACTGCATTATTTAAAGTCTTTTTCTTTCCCAGCAGCATATATCTTCACCACATGATTGTAAATCTTTACTCACCACTAGAGCAATCAGTACCTCCCCATCCTGGTTCACAGTGACAAGTGTCAGGAGAGACACATCTTCCATGCACACACTCCTCTGTGCAGAGCGCTGTTTGGAAGAAACAAAGCACAGCATTGTAAACATAGTAAGTGGTTGGTAACCATACACTTAACTATGCCTCAGAGAGCAATCTTTTGTTTAAAAACATTAAACAAAGCAAACACACACAAAAGAATTACTTGCAAGATTTAATTAATACAAAGTGACCGAAATAAAGTGTAGGTTTCTTGGCAGCAATAACTCATCTGTCACTTCAGCCCTTCCAATGAAAACCTCTAACACCAGAAATTACTTTGGTTGGCAGTTTTGCTTCGTAATAAAATTTTTACTAAACTGACACTTATTATTATTATATTACAGAATATCAGCTTCTTGTACTGCACTCAAGTTGCTACTTTTCATAAGATAAAATGGAGCTCAGCTTTGAAAGTATATTATGATCCAAAATAGATTTGTAAGAATATAGCTCAAGGAAATCATTTCACCACACGATGCAGTAGTTGTAAGTGCAGCCTTGTCTTTTCAAGGTCACCAGTTTTCCATAACTACAGTGTTCTGTATCTTATTTGTCCACTTTGGATTATTGAATGCTCAGTATCCTCAAGGTTCAGACTATGAAAAACTGGTTGGTTTTACTGTCTCCCTTGCCAGTTGCCTAGAGATATACACAGGAGAATCTTCTTTTCCTCTCATTGAGCAGCAACAGCTCATAGTTTTAAGACTTCTCCTGTGCTGTTGCAACATCTTAGTTCCCAGTGTATGCTGGTATGCCCATCACATACAAAAAAACCTGGACAAAAACCACTTTAAAGGCTGAACTTTATTGCTTACTACCTTGTTTCCATTTTGCCACCTAGGACATTGCCAAAAACTCAGCATGTCAGTGATTCAAACTGGATGGTTAAATTGAAACATACAATTTCCATCTAGACTAACATGCAGGAGTTATTAATAAATATGATGTAGTGGCAATGAGATCACTATATTAAAATATATACACACAAACATAGATATCATACATATGACTTATTTCATATATAACCTATGTTTTTTATCCTGTGTTTTCTGATATATCCGATGGGAAATGTGAGCATTGTGCTTCCTTAACCAGGAACTGGCTGAAGCCAGACTACAAAATACTTACACCAAGACAAAGATTAATTCATTTCTGTCT
Source organism: Melopsittacus undulatus (assembly GCF_012275295.1). Taxonomy (NCBI): domain Eukaryota; kingdom Metazoa; phylum Chordata; class Aves; order Psittaciformes; family Psittaculidae; genus Melopsittacus; species Melopsittacus undulatus. The sequence continues at coordinate 2,281,301 of NC_047535.1, read as the reverse complement.
AAAATGAGGCCAGTAAAGCTGATTTGGGAAGTAGCTTTGTGTTGCTGTACTGAAAACCCAGCTGCACTACCCAGTTCAAACCTCCTGGAAGTTGCACTGGTCCTATGTACGAAACACCCTGTTAGATCCAGGTCCCTCATATTCCACAGTGTCTTGATCATTTGAACAATACCTGATGTGTTTGACATTCTGTTTGGGCTACCAGATCAGATCACACCTTGAATCCATGCTTATGCTGGCATCAAAGCTGATGGGAACATTCTGCTGCCTATTCTGAGTTTAGGTCATCACACCAACCCACTGAGCTATTCATGATGTATTTAAATCCCACTTTAAATCACAAGAGAACTTTCAATAATCCTATGGGACAAATCTTCCTCCTTTTTATCCATCAAATCACATGAGACCAGTGATCAGAATGTTGTCTCATTAGGACGACTCCAAGATCTTTCTAGATTAGTCATTTCCTTCCTAGGTTTGCTGCATGTCAAAAAGGCAATTTATCCTTATTTCATATCTTGTGTTTAGATAGCATTGCAGAGGGCATGAAATATTGATAGCTAATTCTCCAGTCACTAATTGTTCTCATCTTTTGGGCATTTATTTTACTTGAGTTAGAGTTTCTGAAGATATGAGGCATCCTCATCTACAGCTGTAGGATGGAATTAAAAATGGGATACTCGATAAGCAGGACTTTAAAGTAAAGAAATCCACATCTTCATGCAACCATTTTAAAATGGCTGGTTATCCAGAACAAGTCCTCATAAAGAACAGCCACATACATTTAGGTTGTTATTAAAACTGAAGTGTGCTGAAAGATACACAGCATGCTGGGATAGAGATACTTTGAAAACTGTGCCCTCTATAGCTGTATCTGAGAATACAGTTCTCATTGATGTCACTTACAGACTAGTTTTACAAGAAGTACAGAAATCAACACTGAGGTTTTCCTGTTGCCTGTGTGGACAATTACAATAATAAGTCTTCCTATATGTAAAATGTGCAACTTGTTATTCTTTTAACCAGGCCAGGTTCTCAGCTCAAGGCAGAGGGCATTGTCTGTGAGCAAGAAGGTTGATGGCGACTGTTTCTTCGCTCTTCCAAGTAACAAAACTCCTGCTCATTATTGCTATATATGTATTTAGTTTAGCCACACAAACATATTACACCTTAACTATGTTAACATAAATATGACAACTAATTAAACTATTTAATAAAGTTCACTTAATCACCCAGCTCTGCACAGAAGTGCTGCTATCTGTAGTAATGCTCCAACCCCTTGAGACATGTGCTATGTGAGACTTGCAAGCAAGGCTCAAGATAGTATTCCTCATTCTAAAGCAATCATAGAATCACAGAATGGTTTCAGTTGGAAGGGACCTCAAAGCACAGCACATTCCAACCCGGTCTTGAACACTGCCAAGGATGGGGCAGCCACAGCTTCTCTTGGACACCCTATGGCAGCACCTCAGCACCCTCCCAGGGAAGAGCTTCTGCCTAAGAGCTCATCTAAATCTACCCACTTCAGTTTAAAGCCACTCCCCCTTGTCCTATGAGTGATAGGAAAGACACAAGTACTGTAGAGGACTGCATCTTTGGGTTTAGGTGCTTTAGGTGTTATAAGTCCCACATAGCTGCAGATGACAATGTTTAATGAGCAATTAAAGAGTTAAGTACAGTAAAGACACTCCTTGGAACTGTGAGTTCTCTCATCTCTGTTTATAAAATTGCTAAAAGCAAGGTAAAATGAAATAAAGCAGCTATAAGCTCACTAGCAAATAGTCATTTAAAGTTGTGAAATTACACAGGACTAATCTTATACATCTGGTTCGCAGAAATCCCCCCTTTTTGAAAGGGGATGCTCTGATATAACCCATTTTATCTGAAGAAGCAAATAAGCAGACTCCTGCACTGTCTGATTCCACTCAGGCCTGTAAAGGTCCATATAAAGGTCATATTAGGGTAAAACTCTGAAGTTTTACCATAGCAAATAAAATTGTGAATCTCCCCTATTAAAGGGAAGTCTTGCCTTGCCCTAATCTTTAGAGTTTAAATTAATTTTTCATTCTATTAACATTCAACATAATAGGATACAAAGGTCCCTAAGGCATTCTTCATAATATACTTTGTACAGTGGTTTGCAAATGATCTTACTAGTTAATGGAACTATAAAAATTACTTGCACATAAAGGTCAAGAAAAATAAAGATAAGTACATACTTTCTGACACTGTCCTGTTCAACACTCGGCTAAAGGCCCCTGGAGTAAAGAAAACTTGTACTAATGCAGGGAGTAGAATTCCTCCTAGTATAATAAACCCAAGCAATTCAACCTTTGGAATTCCAGACTTTTTATGTCTGCATTTTCCCTTGACCAATTCTCTTGAACAACCAAGCACCTCATTGATCACTTTATTATTAGCATTCTTGGCATGAGTTGAAGATCAGCTTGTAGTTTGATGCAGGCTGGTAATAAAATGACCTACATCACAGCCCTGCCAAAATGCCATCTTAGTAGGGACGCATTGAGCATGAGTTATTTGGCCATACTCAAGGTTACACAACAACTGCTCCTTAGCATGGAATACAGTCAACAAAAGGGTGCTGCAACGATTCATTTGATGCTTATCAATTCTTTTATAATTACAAACAGTGGGGGTTTTTTTTAAGTATAAGGTCAATCCTCAGGGAAATAGACCTAAAAATTAAACTCCTCACACCTGAAATGACTGCATAGATTTCTCTAACACTAGCACTTATTTTTTAATTGTTGTCCTGAAGTTGAATTCAGGTGCACTAAATGGGCTGTCTGTTTCTCTTATCTACAAAGGGATGAAATAGCCAGGATATGGCTGTTGAGGAGTACACTGCTAAGTGGAGCAGACTCTTCTGGAGATACTTTCATTGCAGAGTTACTTCAGCTGAGAGGCACCAAAGTTGGATTATCTCTGTTCTCCTTGGTGCTGCATTCCTGTGTGTGGACCCAAACTAGAACTTTGCAGGGTTTACTCTGCTCATCCCCATGTTATCAACCCATTGACTTCTTGTGCTTCATTACACAATGTAAGTAACACATGCACCAGTTACCTTCTCAACCTGTTTCCTAGAGATAAAATGCATTTGGAGAAGTTTCATTCTGTGGGAATAAGTCTGGACTGACCCCTGTGTGTTGTGCTTGCGATGGAATGTGGTGACATTTGCAGCGGTGAAACTGGAAGAGATCACACCCAGCACATCCCATCTCTTTCCCACCTCAGCTGGTGGAACTCTGTGGTGCTAGACAAAGAAAATATCTTGGAAACAAAGAGCAGTATGAAGTCTAAAGGAAGCCAGCGCAGAAAGCAGGACACCAGCTTCATGAACTGCTCTCATTCATAGCAGTGTGATCTGCTGAAGAGACATGCTGGAGCGTTCCGTAGTAGCTGGAGTTCCCTGGGCGCTGCGGGCTTTCTGCCCAGGGATTGTAATGCAGCCAGGAGGTGACAGAGAGCATAAATAAATGTAGATACATTATAATAATGGAAAACATTGCTAAACAAAGATAGCAATGCTACTATGTGAGAGCATCCTACACAGAATGAATGGGTCTGTTGTGACTGCACACATGGCACAAGGATATCGTCCTCAGACTGCATGTTCTTCCAAATCCTTTCCTTTTTCTGCCCTCCCTTAAGCAGTCTTTGCCTGTATTTCTTCACTATACACTGATCTCACCCAAACTCTGATAAATATCATTTGTTTGCTGTGAGCCAAAGGTAGTCCTGTGTTTTTTTTGTTACATTGCTAGTACTCTAATTTCAGGTCATCTAATCAGTTTGCCCCATGCTTGCGACACGGTGTAACTGAAACGAGGACAAGCTTGATAGTGTTGGACTATACAGAGCAGAAGATTAATAGAAAAAGTGATGTTTTCCTTCACCATTTCATATGTGTCCCTGGAACAACTTGGGTCATTTTAGCACACTCCTCCAGTCCCTGTGCTGCTTTTAGGGGAAAAAAAGATGATTCTTGCAGGTGAACCACCAGTTATCCTATGGCCAGTGGTTTCAGATAATGCAGGGAGGTCAAAACAGATGAAAAGAGATGAAAAAGATGCTTGCCCCTTTTCCATTAGGAATCTCTTCACTCAGGGCCAGTCTGGTGTTTCCATCTTAATGTACTGGCCTAAATCCAGGGTGTGCTGAGTCTACAGTATTGGCTTCATTAGATAAGCCTGGAGTCAGCTTTTGGCTAGATTTTCTTAGGCTGTGCTCAGGAAAGGGGGAGTTGATAGTGGAAGAAAGATGACTGCAGCTAATGCATCCAGGTGGGTTTTCCTCATTCTTAGATTATTGCTTTGTTGCTGAACGGAAGATTCCCTCTGTAAATCACTGCTTTTCCGTCAGGAATCACACTGATTAGATGGTTTCCTGGATAATTGTTCCAATGAAGTGGGATAATAGTTCTTTGCATTGCTTAATGTCTGATTCTATGGTCATCACTCAGGATACATCCATTAATTTATCCCCTTGGATAGCACTTTAATACAGGGTTCATCAACTTTAATTCATAAAGGTATTAAGAGATCTCAAAGCCTGCTAGCAAGCCTTATTTTTCATCTCCTTCTTGGTACCTCATGAAAATAGTAACAAAAAATACAAACCCAAGGAGATCAATGTGATCAAAGGAAAGATGAGACTGATGCAGATCATGCAACAGTCATAGGTTGCAAGACCAGCTCCTTTTCCTGCAGGTTCGGAATAAGAGGCTATGCACCTATGCAATCAGAACATAATCAATGGTCTTTCTTGTCTGGGACTTGGGGAGTCTCTGACCACTGTGCCTTGGTGAGATATTGATCTGTGGAAGGCAGCAGCTAGGTTGTGCTATCCTCAGTCTTGACACCCTGCCAAAGCTTAGGGAGCTGGCTATGCAGGAGACAACCTGTGAACGTCTAAGGTAAAAGGACTGAGGAGACACATTTCAAGGAGCAGAATCTGACATAAGTTAATGTCATCACTGACAAAATACCAGTAAATCCCTATGTGAATCTGCCAGGGGGTGAAGAAGCATCAAATCTAAGATAGTTGCAGCTCAGCTTTCTAGTACAATGTGTGGCTCTGATGAGTAATGTGAAGGTGAACACAGGGTCCCTCATGTTCTTATCATGGCTGAGTGTCCCAAGCAGATGACATGGGCTAGATTACAGGTCTTAGAACAATTCCAGCCAGACCTCAGTGTTTCAGATTCTCAGGTCTCACACAGGAGGGATGCTCAAGTTTCCTGATACTGGAGAAACTGGCACTGATGAGAATCTAGTTTAGTCTGTGTTGTGATCTATTGCCTGCTGTAGGCCTTACTGTAAGGAATGGCTTGGGAAACAGACTGTGCCAGGGGAAGGTCAAGGTAGAGGAGAAGCAGCCACTTTTTCTATGTGCCCTCAGAAAAGTAAGACTGGTGAAGTACTTTTTGGGATTGCAGTCTAGTTGGTTCTGAGGAACAGCTGAGCTGAAGCAGCACGTCCCTGAGATGAGAATGGCATCGCGTTAGTGACCATAAGATAGTGGCAGTGACTGTAATAGAGAAGAAGGTTAGAGCCCTGCAAACAAAGAGGTTGATGGAGTCACACATTTAGCAAACTCTTTGTATCATTTTGATGCCCCATTGACCTTATCTGCTCTTGTAGAGAGAGGGAAGGGGAGATAGTACTTACCATTTAATAATGTTTGAATGAGAGCTGAAAAGCAGCCTCCTAGTAGCAGCAAATGTCAGAAGAGCAGAACTGGGGTCAGGAAGCTGAACCACTTTGTGTTTGGTTGTGTGAGTAGCTGAAGAGCTCTGCAGTACTTCAAAAGTACGAAAAAGGAACGTTGGGAAGGCAGGACTCTGAGCACTGAAGTGCATCTGCCCTGCAAAGTGGGCAGGTTCCAAGGCTGGGTAAAAGCAGCACTAATCTGTTAGTCTGTAGATAAATTCTACAAGGCAGTTCTAGCAAGAGGAATGACTGCAAAGGCAGGAGGGAGGCAAGTTTCAGAACTAGGCAAATTCTGCACTGAAGGCAAAGCATCTGTTTCATGCCTGATTCCAACAGATTCATGACCAGTGTCACAGAGAAAAGGAAGACCTCAGACCAAGGCTAGAGATGACAGATCACACAGGGGTGTCTCTTGCTCATCCCCAGTGCTCCATAGGGATCATGAGATACAAGTACTCAGGCTTGCTCTGTGGGGTGAAGAGCAAAATTCCACTTTGAGGTGAAATCCTGGCCACTATAAGGCAGTCACACTCCCAAGTCACTTAAAATGGTTAAGGCTCAGTCTTTCTCACTGCCACCACAGAAAGTGAATCTGAGCCCACAGAGAACACTTTGGAGATCAACTAAATATTGGTAGTGGTTGATCATTTAAGGCCTGCAAATGATGTTATACATTTTCTGCCATTGCTTCAACTAGAAATAATCATTGCATTCTACCACATTGAGAGGAGAGACCTCTGCTGAGATCAATTCTGCTGATCAATGTTCTAATACAATATTATTCTGTGGGATAATTTCAGCATTTAACTTTTTGTGGTAAATGATTTCCCATTGCCTCACTGCAGGGTTCACAACAATCATTATCACTAGTTCAAACTCTTAATGAGGTTAAGAGAGATCCTGAATCAGCAGAGCAGAATCTATGACCCAGGAAAGCTTTTCCCCTCCTGTGCCCTCTGCCTATTCCTTCCACTTTGGTAAATTGACCAACTCTTTGCAGCAATTTGTAGAAAATACATTTTCACTGGTTAATTTTCTACTGGAACTTGATTCATCCAACCAGCAAACCTAATGATAATTCCTCTGCAAATTGTGCTTTGTATTGCATCTTTAGAAATAACATTTCTCTCTTTTCCTAAGTAATATAGAAATACTAACATCTACTCTTAGGCATTGTCTTTCACTCTACAGATGATCTAGCAGACCTCACTCCACCAAAACTAAATGCAGTCAAATAGTGTTTGTCAGCAGGAGGGTCCTGTTTTCTTTGAGGACAGAAGAGGGAAAAAGCAATTCTCCTTTGTCAAAAGCAGTGGAAGTATTCCCCAAACATTCTGTTCTTAACCTTAGGGGAATTAGGTTTTGTTATCTGAAGGAAATTCTTTACAGGCTGGGGAATAATGGCTTAATGGACATTTTAATGGCTTTAAGATGAAAGAGTGGAGACTGAGATGAGCTCTCAGGCAGAAGCTGTTCCCTGTGAGGGTGCTGAGGCGCTGGCACAGGGTGCCCAGAGAAGCTGTGGCTGCCCCATCCCTGGCAGTGCTCAAGGCCAGGTTGGACACAGCGGCTTGGAGCAGCAGCTCCAGTGGAAGGGGTCCCTGCCCATGGCAGGGAGTTGGAACTGGCTGAGCTTTAAGGCCCCTTCCAATCCAAACCATTCTATGAATAGAGCAGAAGCTCATACCCAAGATTCCTGGGTATTCCTGCCAATATATGGAGAAGCAGCCAAACCTACAAGGAGAAAAACATAACCTGGTCTACCAAACCACCTGTAATGGCAGTTACTATCAAACAACACTCAACAGACTGCTGAAGCAATGACTGCTCTCCACTCTGGAGCATGGGTACCTTGATCTGCAATTTGGCCTCTCCAGGAGTTGTGCTGGAATGGAAAGTGAGCTTCCAATTGGAAAGTACAAAATCAGAAACTAGCTAAAAGGGAGAAGTCAGAAATAAGCAAACATTTCCAACATAGAAAGACTGAAGCAATGTACAGCTGAGGAAGGTGAGGAAGGCAAGACTCTCAGAGGTGCTACAGCAGACAGTGAAAGACATGAGCAGGACTTTGGCCTAAAAAGCAATGCAAAATAACCAAGTTATCTTGCCTGGTTCTCTGGAATCACCCCAGAAGTACAGTACTTGCATATTTAGCTACAGGTTACCTCCCCTCAGGGCATTAAGTGAATTTCTTTGTGTACAGATTCCATATTGCTGTTCCTCAGAAATATTTCCCATTGGATTTAGTAGCATTGCTACATGCCCATAGATCTCCGATTACTGACTTGCGGGTCTCATGCCAAGAACGTTCTATTTTCTGTCAGTAAATGACACAGCTCCACTGCTGATTGATTTTCATAGGCAGAGACTATGTGCTATGTAACAGAGTGAGGATGGGTGCACCTCAAAAATGTTCCTAAAAGATCATAAGCAGATAGACAAAGACATCTGGCCTGCATGATACTTCTGGCTATCGTTGCTGAGTGATGCAACACCTAATAAAACTAAATTACTCTGATTCTCCCACATACATTTTAGTCCTGTAGCACATTGAATAAACTATTGATTTTTTTCAAACAAAATCTTTCTTCATTCTTATTCCAGATTTCATCAAGCCAATCTAACAATAATCCTTTCTTTGTTTCTCCCCAGAATAGGATGAATATGGACACATTTCTAAAGGCAAACCCGTCATCAAGGCCAGGCTATTGGATGGCATGGGCCCCAGAGGGCCAGTGCTTTTCAGACTGCATTGAAGATCAAGCTACACACTCCAAATGAAGGTCACCCTGATGAAATCAGGGATAGGAGTACAGTCTGTTTGAAGATCATGTTGTGAATAAGCTACAGTAACAGTACTGCGGATGGAATATTTAAATGCAGACACTTTTGACTCTTTTCACATTTCAAAAGGAACCATAGTGATGTCTTTCAGAGCAACTTAGGGAAAAGAACTGCAAAAATGACCTCAGGAAATAAATTGTTGTGTAATTATAGGGGCTGACTTTCATCCCAAGCCACTAGACTAAACTTTTCTGTACCCAGCTCTAGATTGCAGATCGACTCATTTAGGATCAAGTCCAATTTCTTAGTAATGTCTAAGTGCTTAGAGAAACTTTCTACTAATGACACAAAGTAAAATGTACTTCACGATTCCTGTGATTCACACTGTTGTCTGAAAATAGAAGATTGGATCTGAAAATAAAAGCTTACACCTCCATTATCAGAAGCTGCTGAAGATGTCTACCCTTTACTAGAAGGTAAATGTTACATAACATTTGCATAAACACAACTATTATACAGTATTTGGTGGGAAAAAAGATCATTTTGGATACATTTAATAATGCTTTTAAAAGAAATTCTATTTAAACTGTAGATTCTCCCAACCAATGGCACCTGTCAATGCAGATGTAGTGATACCAGATCCTAAAATAGTACCAGTGACTTGCTTCAGCAGAGCTTAGATGTGCACTACATTGCTGTAACAAAAAGCCTCCTTTTGTTGCTTATTATACTGAATACCCCGTTTAACTTCTTTATAAATTTGCTTATAATGTGTTCCACAGACAGTTTCTTCTTTTTAATCAGAAAAAGAGCTCTTTATTTGACTCCATTTACATACTTAACTTGAAAGCTTTTTCAAGTAAGGCTATCTTTAGTGGGTTTGCACATGAATTTCTGGGCATGACAGTAATGAAAGTAAATCATAGTATTCAGCAAGGAAAAAAACTTGATAAAAAGAAGGAAAGCTTTGGGATTAAATACATTGAAAATACCTCTTGACTTAGAGCATCAGAGAAAGTGAGGTTTGCCAAAGTGAATGCCTGGGTTACAAATACAGAGCTGAAGATAAATTATTCAGAAACGTGCAATGGACTGGAGTTTCATGATACATTTCCTTGGGGAGCTTTAGGAAACCTTCAGCAAAGTGAAAAGTATGTTCAACAATACACAAATATGAAGTGAAATGCTATAATGCTGTAACAAAGAAAAAGAGGATGTCTATGTTAGCAGTCAGAGTATCTGGTTCTAGAGGAGGCATCCATGGCTGGTTTCTGCTATCTCATTAATACTTTTACACTGTACTACTAGAGTATTTAGTATTAACAGATGATTTTCAAGCTATCCAGCCAACATCATCATCATCTTCTTTCACTAAGAATAATCAGGGAACCAAAAATGAACACTGATTTGCCAACTGACTCTACTGCAAACCTGAAATGGCCATCTATGTGCCCTTTGTTTTCTTTTCTCTCTTCTTCCACTTCCATTTTCCTTATTAAACGTTTTTTAATCTCAAGCCACAGGTTTTCTCTTTCTTTCACTCCTCCTTTCCTGTTCCACTTTCCCACCAGGGGAAGTGAGAACAGCTGTGTGGCTCAGTGAGCGAGCAGATACTGGGTTAACCAGTGTGGTTGACCAGGTACTGGGCTATGCTATTAGTCTATTGTACATCCTTCAGACATTCTCCCTGTGGTATGGATTCACTTTTATTTACACATTCAATCTTACAAGATGCCTAGAAATGAGGAAGAGTGGCAACTGGCACTTACACTTTACTCCAGTCAGCAAGGAATCCACAGAGAACAGTCCCCCCCATCTGACTGATGGCTTCCAGACACCTGGAGTTAATGTGGGACAAAAACTCTAGAACTGGTCAGGGCAAAGTCAGGGGAAGCTACATAAAGGCCACCTAGATTTAGGTAACTTCTTTTCCTCTCCATCTCCCCCTCCTTTCCTATGTCTTCAAAGCACAAGGGAAATAAATCTGTTAAATAGGAGAAGGATGTAAAGGAGTGGTCAAGAAAACAACTTCAAGTTTAAACATGTGTTTCATTTCACACATCTGTCTTCTTTCTGACCCTATTGATTTCAGTAAGTTAACCCAGCTCACCACACATCTGGACTACTAATGAGCAACATCTTTTGGAGAGAAAAAATCATCTGGAGTTCTTTGCCTCCATTATCTGATAAATGGCCAATATCTTCTATGGATATACCCTCAAAACCAGTGCAAATCAGCATTAACAGCACTGAGCTGTATTAAAGCAGAAAGAGGAAGAGAATTTTCAAAGGGAATCAAGACATTAAAGAAGATGTAGAAGAGTAAGGATGAAGTAACTGAAGACATCCCTGCCAGCATGGTGGATCTGGGCTGATTTACACACCTAGGGATCAAACTGCTAAAAACTGGGCAAATGAATGGACTAAACTGTGCATGGCTCTTGCTCTGAATTCAACAATGAACTCACACCTCTGATTTTTGTACATTTTTTCTGATTCTCTTTTTTCTGATCCTGCTGAAGCTCCCAGGTATCCAGTCCATTACCACAAGTACTGAGTAGCTCTGGATCCAGTGCCTCCTTCTGTGTCTGCCTTCCCAGTTGTTTTATACCGATCCAACTGAGATTGCCTAAAGCAACCAGAAAAGCTTTTTTACTGCTACACTTGCAACAGTCTAAATCTTTTTCTAACTATAATGCTTGTGTAATTTTTCCTCTGATATTTATTAAGCCCTTTGAGACATTATGCAGCTTCAGCAAACCTTTCCAACTTCATGCTACCTTCATTCCTTTGTATGAACATTTTGTTTCTCCTCCTTCCCCTGCATTTCTTGCAGAAGTCTTTCCCTTATTTCCTTACTACTCCCCACCAGCATCTTTGCAAATCCATCAACATCCAGAAGCTGACTGCAAATGTAAAATGATGGATGAGAGATGAGAACTGATTTTTTCACCTTCTCAGCAAAGAGATCTCTCCATTATCTTTAGACTAAACCGTAACTCAATGTCTTTATCTATGCCACAAAATGAGCTGACCTAATTGTAAGGCTTTCTCCCTCTTCCTATCCTACCTCCCAAGATGTTCAGAAGGAATAAGCAAAGGTCTCTACTGTTTGCAAGCTATGGCCTGCCCTGCTGTGTTCTGTAAAATGGGGTATCAGGCATTGGTACACAGCTCCAATGTTACACCCGGAGTAGGGTAGCAGGAGTTGAATGCAAATAACCAGTTCTGCTACATACTCCTTCTGTTGCTGTCCTATCAACCCACCTGAACGTTCAGCAGAAAACAGGGATTCCTCCCAGTCACCACACATTGGTAATAATGTTGTTGCTAACATGACTATGACTACTACTATTAAAAGCAGAATTTCTTAATTCCTGTACAAGATCCCCTCACATGTGAATGCAGGACTTACATTATCTTCCCCATATTCTTCACTGGAAAAAGATGTATGAGGTCGTCTCAAATGCATATAAAAGAAGAAATTTCAGAGTCTCCTACTGTCATTTCAACTCTATAATTAATAACCTTATATGCAGAATGGTCTTTCCGCACCGTTTTCTTGTACGCATACATCCCAAATCAGATAGAGAAAAGGAATGTCCCCTGATACAAAGTATCTATGTACTGCTAGATCATTTCCCTTAATTTATGTTGCATTATTGATGTACAGAATGCTGTACTTGAATTATGTAACACTAAGGCTCTTACAGCAAGCACCAGCTTTAATGTGTGTCTATAAAGATAAGAAAAATGTATTTCCTAAGTCCAGCAGATTTCAAACAATATATTTTCAAGTTAGAGGGATGCTCATCATGAGGAATTTAGCATTGAGGTGAGAAGGGAGGGGGACAACATTCCTTCTAAAATGTTAATGAGCTTCTGCACAACAAAGTGAAAATAATCAACAAATCTGACATATGAACAAATGTTATGAATATTCAGGAAGTTTAAGCCGCTGATTCAACAGTCTTGTCAGAGTGTGCAACTTCTGCACTGATCACATAAGCCATTATTTTTCTTTTCATCACAAGTACACTCCACTGCGGTGTCGTTGTAACATACACATTGAATTGCAAGGATTGTAATTCATCCAGATGGTAGGATGCTCTGGCATTGTTGTTCCTATGGTACAGATGTTTAACAAACCAGCCATATGGCTCCAATGAGATGGCCCTTTCAAAGATCACAAAAGCAGCCTTGTAAACGGGAGCGCAGTCCTGAAGTATGAATGTTCCTATTGCTACAATCAAAGCATACATCATGCTATGAAGCTGGTGGGTCTGATAGAATTGCAGGATTTATGAAACATTATTTAAAACCCTTAAAAGTATCAGGTCCTAAATCTGCACAATTTCACCAAGTCAGCTATTAACAGAGCATTCCTCATTGGTTTTGAAATTCATTAAAGGTTTCAGACATAGGCTGAAAAGATGGGTATATAACTACCTGCAAATATAATAATGTCCAAGTGAACCATCACTCTATGTGACAAACTGAGACCCAACCAGTGAGACCAAGAATTTCTCCATCAAAAGATTTGTCAAAGTCAAGGAGCCCTGAATGATGGTTGTGGCAATTGTAATGGGGAAAGTTGAGAAACAGTCTGAGATCAATAATATCTTGGCCGAGAAAGGAAAGACCCATGGTCAATCTATAACTCTACTGAATTTTGGCAGGTTTGAATGATAGGTAAGTGGTGCCAGTAAGATTGTTTAATCGCTAATCCTGTCATTATTACATCCTGTCACATTGCATAGATTTAGACATTAGAAGAAGAGGGTAAGGTAGCAGAGTGAAAAATAAAACTGTTAAAAGTTAAAATATCTCAATCTGTGAAGAAAAGGTGAATTGCCAACTTTGTGTTTCATGCTGGGTTTTTTCTGCCAAGAACAGCAGATGTTGCAGTCCTGTCTTCCTTTTCTCTGATACTTGGGTCTCTGACCCTTTGTTACCTAGAAGAAACATCTCTTTTATATAAATCTGTTGTGCAAGAGTAAGATTAATATGGACAGCCTGAACAAAGCATTCGTCTCCCAGACAAAAGTGTGCCCATTTAGTACACAGGGAATCTTTCCACCTGACGTGTTCTTAAAGGGAAGCATTCTATTACCATCTACTCAACAAGTAAAAACTACAGAAGAGCCACATAATATTCCTTTTCTTGTTCTTTTCTTTTGACCAGCAAAGTGGTCAGAGATGCTTTAACTACCCCAGATCCTAATCAGGCAAGAGCATTTTAAAACATCCTTATGCAAACCTTGAAGGGCAGTTGAACCCTGTGGTGGTTTAAGAAAAAGATTTTCTGCAGTTTATGCATTTGCTCTGCCAGAAGCTTACCTTAGCATACAAAGTACAGGCAATCACAGTTGCTCTGATTTACTACCCGGCTTGTGCTGTTTGTTTTCAGGGACAGCTCAGTGAAAAGCTATGTCATGTATGAGAACATTCAGAGAAGGGGAATCAATTTGCAGAACTATCAGAATGGAAGCAACCATTTTGAAGACATCAATGGAAAAAATATGCAGATGTGTATTTGCAGCATTTTTCAGGTGGAATTTCTGGAATACCATTACAACCCCAAGATATTCCAAGCCTTTTATGGGCACAAAGGCAATTTCATAGCCCAAAACTGCCTAGCCAAAGTGCTAATGAACTGGCCAGATGTATAACTTACCAGCCAACAAATTATTTGACCTTGTGCCTGAATTCCACATTTTCTGGGGCAGCAGCATATCCAGAAAGGCAAAGAAAACACCAGAGTGGCAGAGCAAGACATTCTGCGTCATCCTGATTACATAGAACTGAGGGTAGATTTTCTTAGACCAAACCCATTTAGTAAGTCCCAACAGGAGGACAAAGATAAAACTGTATATCTGACATTCCTTTTAAAATAATAAATGAGAAGGGAAAAGATCAAAACAGTCACTGAAAGCCTTCATTCCTGCTTTAAAATCCAAGAAACAGTCATTAATAGAGATTTAAACTCAGCCTTCTCTAGTCTAAACATGTCACTGTTAATTACAAAGCTATTTAACTTTTGCAAGAAATAAAGACTGCTATTAATGAAAGAAGAACCAATTAGCCTTTAATCTACACAATGTTTTTTAATCAAACTTTCTTTTGATCATCAGGCTCACTGCGGGATGTATTCTCTCCTCCCCATGTTGTAGTGGCTTCCATGATTGCTAATGGAATAGATTTTAAAGGGCTGGCTGGGTTTGGAGAACCTTCTCTGCAGGGCTGGAGCTTCCTTCCCTTTGTGGCAGTGGGGCTTAGCAGAAGGATGCTCATCTTGAACCATGCTGCCCTATGGCAGCACAGGAAAGTGGGATGATTTTGATGGTGTCTCCTCGCCTCCCTCTTGTAGCTGCTGCCATTAAAGGAAAAGGCACTGAACATGTCTGCAGGAATGTGGGACAGTAGTGCTAGACTAGCTTGGTAGGCAACAGAAGACAGCATCAGTTTAAGGAAAACAAACAAGTGGGTAAGGGAAGGTAAGGAAAGAGGCAAAAGCAGGACAAAAAAGGAATTCGCTGCTGACTGCAAAGAATGATGAATGGAAGAATTTGCTTGTTGGCACAGAAATATGTTGTGAAAAAAGCCAAAACAAAACTAACAGGACAAGGGGTCGGTGTGTTAGAAACAGGGAGTATGACATGAAAAGGATCACAACAGCAAAATATTGGTGAGCCTTCAAACTGCTGGTTGCAGGGTCAGAGAGATTCAATGAGGTTTTTCAGTTGGTTGATTGGTTTTCCTTTGTGGCTTCTTGTGGTATCAAAGCAGTAAGACCACGCATCTAGAATCAATCATGATGGAGAGCTCCTTCCTTTACATCATTTCTCTTTCAGCAGCATTTGCTTCCCAGATCTCCCAGGAAGGATAAATAAAAGATGGCCTTTGAGGCATGTACTTCGCATTTCTGACCATGCAGATGATTCAGTGTAAGAACCTGACTCCTGCACATGTGAACCTAAATACCACCTACACTGTTTCAAGCACACAACTGGTCTGACCAGGTACCTGCTGTCTGTCCCGCATTAGCAGAACTCTGGTTTATGGTCTGTGCTGTTCTTTCTCTGTAATATTTGTCTGGCAGCAGCAGGACTCTTGAGGATTAATACTAACCAAAAAGCACTTAAAAATAAATGTTAACATCCTCATAAAATCAGAAGCTCTGCAGAGATCTGTTGTCATAACCAGTATGGCAATTAAAAAACAGAAAATAACAGACATTGGTAGATTGCAGAGAGAAAAGTGAAAATAAGTATGTTCTGTGCCAGACAGGATTTTGAGTCACAAAACCAAGTTGGTAATAAAAGTATGTGGAGAAACTGCTGCAACGATATTGACCCTAGAGAAGCTTAAAGGTAACTACATACTTAACATAGGAAGGGCTTCAGCAATAAGTCATATTCAATGCTTTTCAGAACTTGAATAACAGCACTTCACATTTCAAAAGATCAAATGATTACTCCTTCTGTAAAATCAGGCTAATTCTACCAGCCTTATCTCAAAGGGCTGGCAATTTTGCAGAGTCCAAAGCCCCCTCAAAGTAACTGTTCGGCATAAAGGTCATTTAAAATTACATTAGGGTCTATTCATGTTTCTGAGGTGCTTCTGTATTACATTTTAAATACAATATAGTTAGTCAGATAAAAACACCAACACAGCTGGATACAAATAGCTTTAAAGCACTGTGTCAAGATACATAAAGTTAGCTGGATAATTGTATTACTTTAGTATCTAAATTATTCTGTGGCATTTTAAACCTGTCTATAAAATTTGGATTCTGATATTTATCAAAACCTTCTTGTGTTTTTCTTGTCATAATCCCATTCTAACAAGATGTAGACAAGAGATTCCCAGCTCCGCTTCCTGAGCAAAGCTGCAACACTGATAACACACAATATTAAAGTACAAGGCATTTTTAACTAACAAAGCATTTAGGTGTTCTTGAATGATCCATTTCACTTCTTGTCCCCCTCAGACTGACCCAACACACTCCAGAGCTTTTTATTGACTTAGACAGTGCAGATAGGACAAAGTTCTGATATTTGTGAAGCTTTAAAAAGAGCAAAATCATTGACAGGAACTGTGAGAAGTGCTGAGATTTTAACTGCTTGTACCTGAACTAAGAACTTTCCAAGTTAAGAGGCAGAAACTTTATGCTGCTTAATAAACTCTGTGACAGTTTACATGTAAGTGTGGTTTTAGTTCCCCTAATTCTTTAACATTAGTACATACTTAGGTAAATTGCTCCCCAAAGTATGGTCTGATTCAATAAAGCATTCAGGAACTTCATTAACAGCCTCTCCAATGATTTCAGCAAAATTTTGCTTGGGTACTTGGAATACATATACTGAACTGACCTGAACTGTTCAGTATCTGCAACCCTGACTGAAATCAGTGGGATCTGAAGGTTCTGAGCAGCTCTGAAAATCAGCCTTTAATATTACTACTGCAATACATCTTTAATGTACCTACAGCTCCTGCAAAAATTACTTTTAATTGTCAGATCTGAAGCAAAGCTCTGTACATACGTATGCAGTAGTCTCCACTTTCGTAATATCCAGGGCAACACTGCGATCTTCGCCGATACATAGTTCTTAGTCCTCTTCGATAGGCTGTTTTATAACTTATTCTAAATGGCAAGACAGAAAGCCATTTGACAATACAGAAAATCAATGCTTACTGTTGGAATTATATTTGTGTTAAATTATAGTAAGGATAGCATTCAATAATTATTTAAAATGCATGAAAGCTTTTGATATTAAAAGCCACAATAAAAAAAATCAATATTTGTTTTGAAACTTGAAATATAACTTGTATTATAAACACAGTACTCATGACAGTCAATCACTGGAGCTCCTCCTAGGACTGCTACCTTAAACCATTTCCCCAGTCCTAAAACAAGGGCAAAGAGTTTCTTTGAGAGCAGATGATTCATTTCTGCAAATCAGCAATGTCAGTTATCACCAGTGGAATGAGCAGAATCTTCCACTGTGTCAGTGCACTACACAATCCATTACCACAACGGAAACTGTTCTCGCTACACAAAATGAAAAGTTAACCCCAAGTGATTTCTTCCTATTTGCTAACCCTTCCAAGGCACTAATGCCTTGCAAAATGCCATTAGAGTCCCAGTGGAGTATTTAAAGCATGTTTTCTCTACTGCAATATGTGGTCTACAGAAATGGTTTTAAGCATTCTGTAGCTTCTCTAGACTTATCCATAGAGTTAGCAATGATACTACATTAGAAAAGGAATATTAACGGACATATTATATTATATCATATCATATTATACATTATGTTTATATAACAGCTTTATTTATGTTAGTTTATTTGAAATTACCTAAACTGAATAAAATCTATTGTCCCTCATGCTAGATAAATCGATCAAATTTACTCTGCTGCATTCCAGTCTATACAGCAGTGCAGAAAGCTTTGCTCCCTGTTCAATTCCATACATCAGAACACAGAAACTAAAAAGCAAAACCCACAGTCAGACTAGGATAGTGCTGAACAATCTCTCTGCTACTGAGAGTTAAGGTACCAATTAGCTTGCTAAAACTCCCTTGAAAGATTTCGAATATTAGTGGATGTTTGTAGGATCCTTTTGTATTTGGAACTGGAATGAATTAACAGCAATATCTTGGAGCCTGGGAAAAATTAACTCTTGGTATCAGTGCTAGAAATGGATCCATCCTTGTTTTACCAGATATTCTACACAGATTTTAGTGCATTATTTCAAATATGGATCCATTTGTAATTATCACTAACCCTGAAGTATCCGATTCTTCAAGATTTAGGAGCTTCAGGGACTTCCTACCATAAACCTGGACATGTGCTAATCACTTGGAAAAGATAACTGGTCATGGTTGGTCATGCAAGAATCACTTCCAGTCCATGGAAGGGCAAATGGCAAAGAGACATACTCCTGAATGGCCCTGTAAGGGACTGACTATCATTGACCTCACCCAAATTTCAGGCAAAAAATCTCTCTACTTCAAGCAATGCCTCTAGAATTCCAAACACCCTGGCTATTGCGCTGAAATATATCTTTCCATATCTATATTACAGTACCACAAAAACTTGCATAAATAAAAGGCAAAAAACCATAAAATTTTGGGCAATTAGTTCTTACCTGTGTCTGGTGCACTTGAACCAGTTCAGTATGTCAGTACATCTTGTATAATAGATCTGATCAAAAGGATGAGCATAAGACTCCTGGACTGTCACAGCATAGCTAGGAGTAGACAAAGAAAGGAAGTGAAAGGCTGTTTGTTGCAACCTGAAAAGCTTCAGTTCCCTGTATATGCCAGTCACCTAACTTCGGTATGAAAAGAATTAAATCAATAATCTCAGAAACTTTGGGCATTATTACAAATCAAGAAAGGGCTTCCTTCAGCCATAGCTCTTCCTGAACATTCTGGCAATGCTGCTAACTTTGGCTCCATAACAGAAACAGAGGTTTCAGTCTGAGTAACAAACCGTTCCCTTCTGGAAAAAGGACTAAATTCATGGTAGTTTGGACGGTGAAAAGGGTATTTGGTTGACTTAATGCTGCACATTTTAAAAGAGAGTAAAGCACCATGGTTTTAAAACATCCCAGTTGCTTTCCTGCCTAGGACTGTCAATTTTTGCTTGTACTCCAAAACAGCAGTGAAGAGTTTGTGTTAACGTAGCAACGCTGCATGTTGCCACCATGATGGGATGCTGATACATCATTTTAGGATGAAGCAGCACCACTACTTCAACTATTGGGAGCACCAATCAAATAGGATCATTTATAAAAGATGTTGAAGAGTGTTTATTCTTCTGCTGGACAAGTTCAATCCTTTTAATCTGTAGCAGAAATAACCTCAGAACTATGTGAAACTTGTAATGTGAGTTAACTGGTATCTAGATTTGGAACATACAGTTAGAATGGGATTAGCTCTCTTTGTACAAATGAATGGATAGAAACCAAAACCAGGCGAGTTGGTTAGAAATCACAGAGCTCCAACAACAGTAAGAATTCATTAATCTCCTTCCCAAAACGCTATTTTTCACGTATCAGGTACTATATTAATTGCTATGATTATACTGAAAGTGTCTGGGCTCCTCATGCGACAGAGGAATACAAAACTCACAGACTACTTAGGGTCAGTCATTTTAGAACACTACATTGCCCTATAGTGAGTGTGTGCACTGTCCAAGAGACTCAATCTCAGGTTCTGATAACAAGCCCAACTTTATCAGATCTACGATATCTTTGGAGAATGATAGTGAAATCATTCTAGACAGGGTCAAGACTCAGGAATTAGACCCTCCGAATCATTCATTATATTGATTGTTTTAATCCTCCAAGTGATCTCCTTCTTGTCAGTGGGACTGCTGATGTGATTAAGCCCTGTGAGACTGCACCCACTAGGTAATACCAAAATATTTGCTTGGAAGGTCCGACTGGCTTGAAATCGAAGGCTGGACTGTTACTGCCCTGCTTGTCATGCCCCTTCCAGACAAGCCAAGATTCTACAAGATGTTGCTTTTGCCCTCTGTCACAGTTTGCTGGGTTTGACAATAATGATTTTACTGCCACTAATGGCAAAATGTAAAATATTTACATTGCTCATTATTAACACAAAGCAGTAACACTCAGAAATCTTGATTATTATTTTATGATGCCAGTTGTTATCCAGCAATTGCCCTAACAATCTTTTCCCTTTGATTTATTAACATCTAAGTAACAAAGTCATCCTGGTCAGTACAACCAATCAATTTTGGTATTTAATTTTTGTCTCTCCTTGATTGGGTCTCTGGGTTGCTGACTATCTTCAGACAAAATCAATATTTTATTCCTGTGCTCTGAATGCACTTCACCTCCCAATACAGACTGCAAAATCCTCTCCTCTCTAGTTTTTGCTTTGCAGTTGCAAGAAACCTGCAAACAACCCTCTAAAATCAAACTGCAGTGCCATTAAAATATGACTCCATCTCTGCTCTTGTTAAAAGGGTTCATTTTGCTAAAGTGGACAGTAATTCATATTTGTGTGAAACTAAACTACAGAACTAGAAATTTAGTGAGTTAAGCTTAAGAGTACAGGAACTTCAGCCTCTGCAAACAGACCCTACATGACTGTGACCCCTATCAAAGATGGTGGGTTTCTATGTATTTATAAGAACTGTCCTGCACAGATCCACTTTTAGGATGAGGACACTGTAACAATAGAGAGAACAAGAATTACCAGGGCCTTTAGTTCTCTGTGCTTTCAAGTAGATATTCTTTGATGCTGACACAAATTTGGCAGATAGTCACAAAGTTCAGGACATAGAGAATAAACCTGCATGGTGCAGCAGGAAGGGCTTAAAAATGAGTCAAAATCTCTAATAGTCCTGCTTGACCACAACCAGAAAAAAGCAAGACAGAATAAGGCCACCATTTCTCTAGGTCTCTCCATGATAAATGAAAATACCTGTGGAGTGCTCTAGCTGAAACCATGGAGGAGCTTTCCAAAGTGCAACTGAGCAGAGGGGTATGTAGTCTATATACAGCTCAAGCTTTTAAACCAATTCTTTGGGATGACCCAAATTCTCAAAGCTGCTCAGAAGTACTATTTATGTCTTGCAAATCCATGTTCTTTTGTGAGGCAGGGTGGCATTTAGCAAATTGTGGCTCTTATTTTGCCTTTTGTATGTACAGATCTGAACCGGCATGTTATACATTACCTTTCCCAATGACTACAAACATTCGGATCATCTGGGTTTAGGGACAGAGTACATTTGAGCAGAAAAGACAGAATAAGCCCTTTTAGAATCCACTTGACCAACATATGCGCCACCATTGTTGTATCTGGGTGAAGAAAAGAAAGTACAGCCATTAAAGACAATTTTGAAGAAAACATCCTTCTGGGCCTTTTCACCCTTGCTTTTGTGCAAATCCAAATACTGGGGAGTTATTTACAAATTCAAATACTTCAAAAAGCAATCAGCTAAACAGCCAATGCATTCTGAAAGGAATTTATACATTTAAAGCTGCTAAGCCTGATGAATTTGATCATTAAGCTACCCAAGACACTGATAACCCCAATGATTCTTTGAAAGAACATTGCTGCTACTGATCATTTTTACAGCTGTCTGTAATGACAAAATAAATTACTGAGGTATTAAAACAAACTATACTTCCATCAGCCTATAGGCAAAAGGAAGAATACCCAAATACCCCCTTTGATTTACTTAAATGTGTTTTACTTGTGTCAATATAGTATGCTAGAGTTCAGCCATAGGCTCACTACATGACTGAAGCAAAATCAATTTGCTTTCTAACTCTCAGATGGGGAATCACTTACAGTGGCAGAGGTCAAAATATTGAGTCATTTTATGCAGAACACCAAAGATTAAATAAAAATATTTGCATGGAAGTTGGAAACAGATTGTATAAAATTTATTAGCTGTGGTCTCTTCATCGTGTAACAGTTCATCTATTGAATGTACTGACTTATACATACTTATTGCTCATTTGGGGCTTTGAAACCAAAGCCACGGCATTTGCCTAGAGGCCCCAGTGATGTCAGTCAACAAAACGAAATAGACAGGAAATAGGAAGCTGCTTTTAAATGTAACTTTACAGAGGTGTTAATCTGTTAAACATTAAGACAGTAAAAAATATTTGAAAATACCCATTTTAGACATTCACATCATCACATAATCCACCACTGAAATCAAAAGTCCCAGAAATTATTCCTGGCAACAAGACTGCCCTAAAAATAGACTGAAGCTTCATATGATCATCTAAAAAAACACATGGCTCATTGCCTTATGGTCCAGAACAGCAAAAGGGAAGTTAAGAGGTTTGCTCTGCATGGCACTGATATACAGCCCAGCATAAAGAAGATGTCACAAAGCAGAATGAACAGTGGAGGGACAGCCAGGAAAGCTGATCTGAAACTACCTCCTGATTCAAAGCCTCCTTAGCCAGTTCAAGGACACCCATTACCTTTAGTGAATTTGAAGTCAGGATCCCCATGGGAGTAATAGCTCATCTTTTGAATTATTCCTAGAGCTCAGCTAAACCCAAAGATAGGTCTTAAGCCATGTAAGTCATATTAATGTTAATTAACATGATAGAATGCTAATGTTCCTCATGAAATGGATTTAAGCCTGGGAGTACCATTCCCCACCTGCAGGCTGTTTCAAGGTCCCATGGCAACAATGCAAAAGCTTACTCAGGAAATTAAGAGGGCTGATGGCATGAGAGGCAGTTCTGTTTATTGAAAAGACACTCACTACACTTGTCCTAGACATGGAGGAAAATGTCTTGATGGGGCTGACCGGGAAGTGCTCATGGGACAGAAGTTCAACAAACCTAATGTTCAAATCCAGAGCTTGAGTGCAAATTCAGCTTTCTTTTAGCATAGCATGTACCAACACATGTGAACTATGAAGTATGAGGCTCAACAAAATGACAGACAGGCTTTTAAACAAAAAAAGTCTTCAAAAGATGCCTTTAACGTACTAAAGTACCTGCCATTTGAATAATACCAAAGTGCAGAGGACAAGGTACTGAGTACTATCTTATAGGTTGCAATTTAACCCCTTTCTTCATTCTCTAATTCTTTGGTTCCTGGTAAGACTGAACAAATTGGACCAGAAGAAAGTCTATTTCTGATCAACAGAAGTATCAAAGCAAGGGTAAGGCAAAGCCACTTAAGGAAATACAACCATTAACAGAGGGGGTTCGAAATCAAAACATGGTTCTGTGCTCAGTTTGTTGACTTCTAGAGAACATCAACAGCCTGGGTTTATCCCTAAATTAATTAGAGGCAGAAAGACAGCTTGATGTCTACATTAAGAGAGCTAGCCTCTTCACATTTAAATAAAGCAGCCCTATATTTGAATTGTGTAGTTCTTAGAGATGTCAGCTTGTTCTTAGGAAAACAAAGTATCAGTTTGGGTTTTAAACCAAACAAACACCAAAGAATTATTTATACAACTTAACAGCACACAGAATAGTTGTTAGTAATGTATTTGAAAAAGGTTCAAACTTGTTTTCTAAACTTTGAATTTTAATATGAATTTATTATCTGTTTAGAAATGAACTGCTTTGTGCAATTAATTTTCCAACTTTGTAAGTCAGATCGTATATCAGAAACATCCAACTTGCCACATAAAGCGGAACCTCATTCATCTCAAGTGTCTCTTTTCCTAAATCATATGAAATATTTCACTTTGATCACTGTTAATAGAAAAGACCTCATACCAAAATGGAATGGTTGCTATTACAAGATTCAGAATAAAACTCTAAAAATAGGAACACATATATTAAAAACCAGCATCAAAAAAGACTCCAGTAATGACATTTTTTCAGCTTTTATTGCTCCCCACCATTGCAGAATCATGGAATGGTTTGGGACAGAAGGGACCTTAAAGCTCATCCAGTTCTAACCCCCTGCCATGGGTAGGGACACCTCACACTAGACCATGTTACAAAAGGCTCTGTTCAACCTGGCCTTGAATAGTGCTAGGAATGGGGCAGCCACAGCTTTTCTGGGTGCCCCGTGCCAGCGTCTGAGCACCCTCACAGGGAACAGCTTCTGCCTAAGAGCTCAGCTCAGTCTCCCCTCAGGCAGGTTCAAGCCATTCCCCTTGGCCTGTCCCTACAGGCCCTTGTCCCAGGCCCCTCTCCAGGTTTCCTGCAGCCCCTTTAGGCACTGGAGCTGCTCTAAGGTCTCCCCTTCAGGAGCCTTCTCTTGTCCAGGCTGCCCCAGCCCAGCTCTCTCAGCCTGGCTCCAGAGCAGAGCTGCTCCAGCCCTCACAGCATCTCTGGCCTCACCCTAACAGCTCCACATCCTTCTGATTTTGGAAGCCCCAGAGCTGAAGGCTGCACTCCAGCAGGTTCCGATGAAAGCAGAGAACAGGAGGTAGACCCTACATCCTGCACTGTGTTTAATGTTTGGAACATATTCTCCAAGGAGGCAGCATCAGCTTTTCAGGGGGATAAAGCCTATACCTTCATTAAAGATGCAGCTTTTAACAGGAAAACAAATGGCACAGAGCTTCTCTGTGCAGTCCCTACATGGACTCTAACTTTTTTGTCTTTCCAGGCCCGATTTTTCTTTTCAGGAGTGAAAGAAGTCAATTTAAGTACAATTTGGCACGAGAGAGGGGTTTTCAGTCCAAAATACAAGCTGGTGATTTCTCACAAGTGTCTCCCTCTCTGCTGATTACAACTGATCAGGTTAGATATCTGATACTTATTGAGCCATTTTCACATACCTCAGTGAAAGAATTTCAGTATTTCACCTACAATATTGACACAGATCACTGGTTCCAGGACAAAAGAAACACACTTTCAGTGTTAAGCCCCAAATCTTATCTGTAAAAAAACTGGTAGGTGGCAAGTCATTGATTTATGTGCCTGTGGATTCACCTCACAAAAATCTCTGTTGAGGAAACTGTGCAGGGGTTTGCAAGGAGATGGGGAGATGGAGGTGATAGTTTAAACTGGACAAAGTACATCAGAGTGTGGACAAAAGCATGTTTGTTACTCTCTTCTAGAGTTTGGACAACACAAGCTGAGGATCAGAGTACCACTCGAGATTAGACCTGCGTGCAGAGAAAATAAGACCCCAAAGAATCCTTGCTGGGTGAAGGAAGTATCCCCTTAAGCCTTCTCTAGGTGTTGAGTACCTGGTTGTGGGCAATATTCTTGGGAAAGAGAACTACTGCATACTGGCATACTGGGAGTAAAAAGCAAACCAAAACCACAGGTTACATTTCTCTTCTGTTTCCTGGGCTGACAGACTAGAAAACTTAACTAAAAATGACCATTCCTGTTGAGGGGCAGTAGTGACACGTCTCCTTTTGACATCCCTGTCACAAAAGGTTTCATAACATGACTTCAACATGAAATTCAGACAGAATTTCCAGCCCATGACAAAATTGTAAATGGAATGGTTTTTTCTCAGTTTGGCATGGAATGAGCCTGGTGTCCAGCTGTAACAAGGGAAAATATTTACAGAAGTGTCTTTCATCAGCATGCAATATTCTTAAATCCTTATGTACTTTTGAAAATCATTCCTTTCGGTGTCTAAATGCATATGCAGTTTATTAACCTGACTTTTCTCCACAGATTTCCGTTTAACAAGGAGCCATGTTAAAAAAGTCTTACCTCAAAGTGCTAAAATTCCTAATGGATCCTGGCTTTACAGACTCTCAGCACATGAAGACACGGAGCACGTTAACAGGATAGCAGACAAGAGCTCCTCAGACATCGCTTGGCCCTGTGAGCAGTCAGTTTGAAAGAGAGAAAACATACTGGGTCAAAGAAAGTGTGGTTGGAGGAGTGGGAAAAAATTATGACAGAAATTATATATATTTAGAATGGTTTATCTCATAAGATAATTGTGTTATACCAGACCACAGAGCACTATCCTGTTCTGAGCCAATAGCAAGCGTCTAGGATGGAGTGGAAGAAGATGGTTGACAGTAACACATCCCTTTTCAACCCTTGTAGCTTCCAGCAATTTGCAACTTCCTCAGCCACAAGTGGCAGCAAGTGTTTAATAGATTTGATGGGTTCTAGTCCAATAATTTCTCTAATCATTTCTGATCCATTAAAATGTAAATGCCAAGCTCTAAATCTGAATTTTCGTGTAACATCCTGGGATGGTCTCACATCTTAGCCATGGATGGTATCAAATACTTCCTTCGGTTTTACATCTGCATCCTCAATTATTTGATACATCCTCACTCCTCTGTTAGAAATCAATCATTGATTCTCAGACTTTGTTTCCTGTTCTTTCCTATCACATAAACAACGTTTTATTTACATACAGATGATTTCTTCTGTAATATCCCAACAAAAAAGTTGAGTTTCTTTCAGGAAGTTTGATGAAAGATCTTGAAAAAGCCCTCCGGAAATCTAACTGGATCTTGGTGATCCACATGTTTATCTCAAAGTGCTTTAACAATTCATGGTGCCTTTACAAAGCCATGTTGACTCTTCATAAATATATTACATTTATCAAGAGATTCCCTCATTCCATTCTTAGAGTTGCTACCAAATAAGAAAACGGAGGTGCATCAAAATTCAAATCTATTCTCATATTTGTGTGTGAGCAATTGAGGAAAATGCCAGATAAGAGTTAAGTCAGAAAACAAGAAGTTGGATTTCACTGAAGGAGCATTAAAGTGACTGAGTGTTTGCTGATTACACTATTTTAGTCTCAAAGTAGTAGCAAGCTTCCAACAAGCTGCCCTCAGTGGCATTCCTTCTTCTCATCCCATCTGAAATTTTCACCATACTTTAGGCAAGGGATCATTTAAACACTCACTTCACTTGGCTCTCCATCAGATTTTATTCGAAACAAGCTGTTAGGAAAGCTAAATGAGGCCATCAGTTTCAAAACTGATCGGGATTTTTTGGATGCCTCCACTTATGATTAATAACTTGAGATACCGTGAAAGGGCTGAAGAATATGCAGAGCTCAGAAAACATGCTATGGAAGAGGCTGGTTTAATGTGGGCAGTCAAAAACTAAGCCATTCAAACTCACTAGTCACCTCTAAAAATTGGTGCTACAACCAACAGCAATATTGCCAACAGCAAGTTGTGGTTTTGGTTTGTTTCTAATGAGAATTTAAAGCTGTTTTAAACAGATAAACATTTTAGGAAGGACTGCGTACTGCATACAAAAGCACTGGCACTTATCCTCTGAGCACAGACAAATTCAAGTGATAGGAGTAGCAGAAACACTAGACTATGCACTGCATTGCTGGGTTCTCTCTCCTGACATCTTGCATGATTAAGACAGTAGACAAAAGCTGCCTCTGTTAACAAAAGATGATACTTCAGTTAACAGGGTCTATTTAAACCTCCAGAAGTCATTGTACTGAGGGCAAATTGTTATCCCTTACATGCAGGCAAAACAGCTGGTGTGTAATTTGTGCTAAAAACCCCCATGCTGTCATTCACATATTCAGCTTTTCCATGTTCTCTCCGGTACTGCTTTCTCTAAGGTCTGTGTGCATCTCTGCCTGTGATGTCAAGAAGGCAGTTCAATAGCTGGAAATACTTGAGTACATACAGAAGTCACTGCTATTCACAAGTGTCCCTGATATCATTTCCAGACATAAGTCTCTTGTTGCCTGGAGGTGACAGAGACAAGGGGAGAAACAGCTGACCAGGACAGCTCAACTGCTTCTGACCTTCAGCAGGTTCCTCTATGGTCCTCTGGGACAGCTCATGGCACAGGATCAGTTTGTGCAGCTGAAGAGTCCAGTCCCTCAGCAGTGGCACAAGCTGGGAAAATGCCAACAAGATGTACAAAACTAGGAGCTTTCTTCACTTATACTTGAGTTCATACAATGGAGACAAGCTTCTTCCACCTTTTCCCTTCTACTCATAGGGGTAATGCCAACAAACCTAAGCAGGAACCTGAACTTCTCAGGATAAAAGTATTCTATGCTCTGTAGGTTAACCTAGATCATGTTAACCAAAAATCATGGCTGAAGTTTACAATGGATGTTGTAAATGAAACTAATTAAACAATTCTGTTGTACTTTCTGGAATCAACAGGACTTGGAAAATAAAAGAATGAAAGCAAAATTTAGATATTTTTGTAGTTTATGGTGAAATTATCAAGGAAAATGATGAAGAGCTGCATCCAGAGTCCTGTTTGCTCAGTCTTAGCCAGGCCCCTTCTGCTACATCTTCCAGTGAAGCAAGTGCTGTTCAGTGCAAATAGAAGAACTAATTCCATTTCCAAAGATGTAATTTTAGAGGCTTTCTGATAAAGACTGGATAAACACACCAAGGTCCTAACTGTTATAGTCCACCTATTTTCTGTATCCCTCACACTCCTTGAACCACAGCTGCTCAGTTTTCCAATAACTAGGTGGAGGGCTGCTTTTACCAGGAACCAAGTGTCCAAATCTCTTAAATTGCTCTAAATCTCTAAGCTCTAAAATGTGTCAGTATGAGTTGCAATTGCTACAGTGAAATTTTTTACAGTTCCATGGGTATCTTATGAAGTCTGAAGATGTGCTTCAGTGCTGAGCCCTCTTACAGGCTCACTTCCACTGGAGTCAGTGGAAGCTTGGCTAAAGCAAAGCAAGAGTAAATAACAAAGTAAGCTCTTCTCAGTCTATTAAATGTTATTTTTTAAGCTCTTGATTGTTCCTTCAGTGCTCTCAGAGGAAAACTGGGAAAAAAACCACAGGGATGTGCCACTAGGCAAGTAATCCAGGCAATCAGAATGACTGTGGTTAATGAAATATGCTTATTAAGACACATACATATGTGTATCTGGGAACCAGAGTACCTGTGTCTAAACCCTACTGTCACAGACTTAAGGCCTGACACTGGATTAGCAAAGTGAGTGAGAGTGAGATAGCTTAAATTCCCAAGTTCTGCATCTAGTATTTTCTGTAGCCTGCTCTGAGCCCTGAGGCACCCAACCACCGAACAGCACTGGGCTAAGAAACATCAGGTGAAACTGAAGTTCAGAAGTCTCAGTGTGTTCCACAGGAGTCAGGGGAAGAGGTCTGACCAACCTGCCAGGTGCTTTAGGAATAAGCATACTACAATCTGAAAAGTGATTAGATGCTGAAGCAACAACATCAAACGCATTTGGCATTATCCATCCACTCTGAGATCAACAAAGAAATGCAGCCAGCCCTGTTTTATCAGCATTTACACAAACTAAATATCCCTGCACCCTTGTGCAAAGCACAAACACCATTTCAACAAGCTATAACTCATTACAATACTTTCTCTTAGATAATTGAGTAGTTAATCAATAGTCCAGCAGAAATATAATGAAAATATGACATTAACAACACCTAAAAACATTGCTGAAGCAGTGCCCAAGTACAGATAATTGCTGGCTCCTTTTCAGAAAGGTCAGCATGGAAAAATATTATCACTGATTTTTCTGCCCATAATTTTGTACTTGTACTCAAGTACCATGTAAAGTTGGAAGTCAGCCCTCTGAACATGTGGCCCTCTAAGTTATTAATCCAAACTCAAGTCCACTGAAACGTCAGTGTTCCTTGTAGCGCCTAAGCCCATCAGGACAGGGAGATGGCTGACGTTCCACCAGCTCCTTCTGCCAAAAGCAAGTTGGTGTTGGCAGGCTTTGAAGGCAAAATCCTGGTACCCTGCAGAATTTCAGCAGAAGACACCCTCCTGCAAGCTCAGAAATCCTCCTGAGGCAGTCACCTCTGAACCCTCTCAGTTAAAACATGGTAAACAAGGAAAGCTACCAAGAGCCTCTCCATGCATTTGCCAGCTTAACCTGATCTCACCATCTGACCGCAGCCATAAGGGGATGGCAGAGAAAGGCAGCTAAAGTGCTGCAGTGTCCCCTGCACTGATCCCAGTCTTCTGGCACAGTGGAGTTTTAAAGCTGCTGAAACTGTGTGGGGAGCCACATTCTCTACTGAGCTAACAATATATTTATATTCACTATCCTACGCATATTTCAGCTACTCCTTCACAGACATTACTTCAGCAGAGAAAGTAAGCTGACACACATCAAAAAGCTCATCTTCTGAGAACTCAA
Source organism: Melopsittacus undulatus (assembly GCF_012275295.1). Taxonomy (NCBI): domain Eukaryota; kingdom Metazoa; phylum Chordata; class Aves; order Psittaciformes; family Psittaculidae; genus Melopsittacus; species Melopsittacus undulatus. The sequence continues at coordinate 2,251,233 of NC_047535.1, read as the reverse complement.
GTTAGCTTGCTTACATATAGCCACCCACCTAATCCATGTTCAAGATGACAAACAATTACAACATATGCTTCCTTAGACACTTGGAGCAACAAAGACCGTGTATCCCTAGAACACCCAGGATAAATAAAGCAACCTAAGCATCACTGGATGTGATGAGGAATAATGTGTTTATAAGTATTTAGCTAAGAAACCCCAACTAAATTCCAACAGGATTTCTTTGTAGAGCATTTAAAGAGAGCACATGAAGTCGTTCTGAAACTGGGAGAAACAAGCAATGACATAAAAAGATTTCAATATACCTGCAGTGAAATAAATTAAATATGATTTCGTGAATGTCAGGCAAAAAAAGAGCTGTTTGAAAGGTGGAATATCCTTGAAGGTAGTATTTTTAAAGATGACTCTTATTTATCAAGAACAATGGGCCCCTTCTTTTTGTCTTCATTTATCTTAGAGGATAATCAAATGAAACAAACAGCAAAAAAGTCCCAAGTACAGTGAACAGCTGAGCCAGGGACAAATTAAGTAACACAGATTGATGGCTGTTGATCTACAGCAGCACTATCACATCCCAGTGCTACATCTCATATTTCATTTAAAGACCCGTCTCTTCCAGAAACGGTGCAGTATTTATGGGAGAGGCTGATTTGCAAGCCTTGGAGCTGCACTGAGAATCCACATTCACTTTGTCCAATTTGGCTTGAAACTTGGTGAATGCCTTGAACTTTCAAGGTAGTAATCCAAATAAAATGAAACCCAGCACTGGGATAAAATGAACACTGAGACTAAACATGTGTTTTCAAACAATGCTGCAGGCAGGACAAAGCTTTTTATCTTCAGTTTCCTCATAAGACAGTAAGGAAATACTGTTTGCTGCTTCTGTTTCTACAGCTTTACTAACCCCACTGGTCCAATAGCATCTATCTTCATCTCTTCTCCTCCAAGTTTTCCCAGTGCTTTATTCTCCCTGGCATTGTCTGTTACAGCAGCACTCAGATGTTCTCTTCCTGCATTTAATTTCCCTTTCAGCTTCTTGAAATCTTAATTTCAAATTTTTTTAACTTCATAACTGTTAAAGCCATTGAGTGGCCCATATAGAATATAACATTTTCTATGAATGTATGCTAAATATAGGATAAATGGTAAATCAATTTTTAGATTCTTAATGGCTTAAGAATTAGAGTGGCCACTTAAAAACTGCCAATTTCACTTGAAATATGAGAGGTTTCCTCAGAAGCTGCAGTAATTCTTTGTGCTTTCCTGTGCTTCTTACAGGACGCATCTGGAACACTATCAGTACTGGAGGAATGGTATTTGGTTCAATCATGTCAAAGCTAAAAGCCTGAAGTTAGGAGTCCATGTAATTTATCTGATTCTGAGAGCACACACAAATCTGTGTCTGAGAACCAGGCTGGTTTCTCTGGTGCCTACAATGGCTACAGGCTCTTAGGTTTAAGCCTAAATAATAGGCTGAACAGACCTGCTCTTCTTTAGATCTCTGATCACCCACCACTGACTACAGACCTTCAAGCTACAGAACCAAAGACAGGCACCATGAATGGTCTCATTCAGCTACAGAGCAGCACCCAACTACACCTTCACTTAAATGGGTCTCAACAGGTTGAGATGGACAATTTGCATCCGTAAATGCCTGTTTTCTTCTCTGCAAAGGGCAGTAAGGAGACAAGACTGACCAAAATTCCCAGCAGATCCAAAGAGCCTCCCAAAATATCCTCACCTTTCCAGGAACCATCATAGACACTGTTAGAGCAATAACTGGAGAGATAAATGAGAACATGACCTCAGCTTTATTTAATTTTTCATCATTATGCAAAGCTCTTGACTCTGCTCTCTCTAAAACCTACTTTATCTATTGTTTATTTCTTATTCTCTTTTTTTCCAGGAAATTGTTCATTACAGATAAAAGCACCTGTTTTACAGTAACAGGGCACTGGGCAAAATCTCTGTCATGAACTTGAGAGAGGAACATTCATAAATACATCAGAAAGAGCAAACCCAGAAAGAAGTGAGAGGCTGCAGGGCAGTATCTCAGGTTGAATGAAGGCAAAGAAGATGTAAGGGTCTCCGAAGTCTCTGCTGGCATAGATGGCTGAACTCCATCGAGTTCACTGTGCCAGTTTCTATCTGGAGAGGATTTGGATCTACTAGCTCAGCCTTCAGACACAGATGGTATTGGGGCTGCTCAGTTTAGAGCCAGTGTTTTCTTTCTGGCTCGAAAACAGTAGCTAGAAAAGTCACTATGGACAAACCCAGATCTGAATATAACTGGTGCATGCAACTACTTTGGCTTCCTCTGCCTTCTGCTCCTAAATTTGGCACCGAAAACTCAGTTAACTAATATAAGAAAGAAAGGTTAACAAAAGTTGTAAAAGAGAGGGAGTGGGGGGTAATTTTAGGGCTTAATTTCTGTTGTTTTACAGGTGTGCTAGTTAAGCTTTTTTCCATAAGACAAGTAGAGTTTCCTCTCTGTTCTGCCCTCTGCTTACAGGTCTGTGATTGCTACCCTGGTCTGAATCCCTCTAGGAGAGTGAGTTGCAAGACAAAGCAGTTCATGTGTCCAGACTTTTGGCCTTATGCTCTGCACCTTGGAAATTATTTACCTTGTTCTATCTTAAGGCATTCTTACTTCACTACTTGTTTCAAAAAGTCTCTGATATGAAGTAGAAAGAGAAAGCTAGTCTTGCAACCCAGCACAAGAGCAGGAACCAAGAGTTTAGCTCTCAGGGATTACAGTGATGAGAGTGCTAAAGAAACAAGTGGATCAGAATAAAGCACACTGTGTACCAAGCACAATTGTCAGCCAAAGGCCATGTGTACATTTTTGAGCTGTCTTTGCCCGAGTCTTACCCTGATAAACTGGAAAAAGTCCTTCTTCGTAACATCCCATTTCTGACTATCATTCATAGAAGAAAAGCACAGGTGAACGCACAGCACAATGGTTAACTGGATTTTACCTATTTTTCATAACTTATGCTGCCCCGTCTCATCTCCTAAGGATTAAAAGACTCATCATCTGCCAAAGTAGACAGCAGATACAAAGGAAGTGTGGGATAAGAGGTGTTTTGCTTGTTTGTTTGTTTAAACCTGGAGCCCACCCACCAGCACAGTCACTCATCCTTCAGACTGTTTCTGTTCTTTGATTTACTAACTAACAAGTCAAACATCAGGTGGGAGTAGGAATAAGTAGGTGGGAACCAGAGCCCAGAGCAGTCAGAAACTCTTCGAAAGTTACTCTAAGAGCTTGGAAATCTGAACACTGGAAGTTGATTTCTCAAAATTAGAGTAAACAATTCCCATTTTTCATGCGTCATGCTACAACTTCTCTTTTTTATTTCAGTACTGACTCTGACAGAGTATTTTCTCTGTCTTCAAGTTCTTCCTCAGAAGGATTTGGTCAAAATATCCCCTTCAGACCTTGTAACATCTCAATGAAAACAAGCACAAAAAGGCCAGCTGGAAATCTGGATATCAGTTCAGCTCTAAAAGATGTTCACACTTTGCAATTGAAACACAATATTTACTAGTAGTGTATCACCCCATTACCACGAATTGAGGGGAAATTGGAATTTCATGCGACTGAACAGGCTAATTACATACAGACACAGACTTTAAAAACTAGGCTTTTCGTGTTCTTAAGTATAAGCAATCAAGAGTAAGAGTAATGTTTCATAATTATGTCATTGATCTAAATTCCTTTTCATTTTCCTATGAAAGCACCAAACTTACATAAGATACATCTGAGGTTGTTGCCATTTCTCAGATCCACATTTGTTCTAATCAAATATTCACCTCGTGACTTGTTGGGTTTTTTAGTTATTTCCCTTCACATGAAATTAAAATTTGGAAAGTCTGACTCTATCATTAACTTTGAAGAAAGTACTAAAAACTCATTTAAAAAAAATAGTCATAGGGAGCTATGGGAAATCCGGTATTAGGCTGGCCTACTAATTAAAACTGAGCATGCCACAGTACTGCCCCTGTTCAAAAGTATCCGCCTACAGATCTAAAATCTTTTCATAATGATTAAAATCAGGAGTAAAAAAATCCCAAATCTCTCTCCTCTTTCATGTAGAACCACACAGAACGCACTTTTGCAGATTTCAAAGGCCATTAAAGCATCACCTTTGAAAACAGATGCACAAGCAGGCTCACAAGTGATTTATGCAGGCAAGATGCTCAGAACTGCCAGGGACTACTCGTGTTCAAAGTACCCCCAGCGGGCTCAGCCAGGTTCAGTTTGTATCACATGTAATTAGGATTCTTTAACCATAAAATCAATAACATAATTAGTAAATGGGACGTTATTTCTCAGAACCTTGCTACAACTTATCAGTCTTTGATCAGGCAGAGCTGACTGCTAATGATATTTAATGTTAATTAATGAAAAAACATGTGATCAGAAGTTTTGGGGAGAGTTATCTAGTTATGAACCATAAAAAATGAAGTATGTAATACCTGAAATGTAGGTTTCTATCAATGACTACTGTTTAGGATACTCTAAGAAGACATTAGGATTATGAGTCATCTTTAGCTACGCTTTCTTACATAAAGGCTCTCTCGAGGTGGTGTGTGCACAACAGGTGACCCAGTTCATTACCGAGTTCTGGCTCATCTATAATACCAAAGTCTGCAGATAAATTCCCCTCAGCTGCAGGACAGCACCAACAGAATATTTGATGAAATTCACTTCTCTTTTGACACTGGCTGATTGACAGCAAACCATCATGACTGAAGCTGCTGACAAGATAAATAACAGAACCTGCAGAGATGAAGCAGGGATTTCAAAGGAATGACTACAATCCTTAGAGAAGAATGATTAAAGAAGGCCAAAGTATTTCATAATCTCATAGGAGTGCAATATTTCACAACCAATCACTTTGACTGCCCAAGACCCAACTACTGAGAAGCATTTATATTTAAAAATATTCCAATTTGATGGAACCTGTCTAAGTAACTTTTAGTGATTGTCAGGCACATGGAAAAAGGCAAAAAGAACTTTTTTGTTATTATAAAATGTCCTGGGATTCACCAGAATCATTGTATCAGGTTTAGTATGTCTGTTCCTAAACTAGAAAGGAAGGGTAGAATAAATGCATCGTATTAACACCATAGGGCAGCTTCTATAGTCAATATGTCAGTTAGCTCCCATTTCCCAAGACATTTTGGCTTTGATAATTTATATCCTAATGCTTAATATTAGCTACCTATAGTAAATGAATCCCTGGGCTCGGTGAGACTATTCTAATACCTCACTTGCAAAAACTTTTTCCAGTAGAGATGTGTTAAAAGGAGCACTCCTCATATTACCTCTTTTCTCTCTAACAAATATACAGAACAGCTTAAAAATATTGAGAAATATGCTAAATATTCTTATAGCAGCTCTATTAATTCCATGTAGGACATGCCCAGTTGTTCAGTGGCACATTGTTGTTCAGGGAACACTGAACTTACACATCAGGTTTTCAATGATACAAAGTCTCAGGAAAAATGACAGACACACAGAAGGGGGAAAAAACCCACAACCTTGCTGCATCTCTAGCAGTTTGGTTTAGTTTGCAAGACAAAGTGTGAAATTGCTGAGAGCAGGATGCTGGCTAAATAGGTACCACTTGTTCTTGCCCCAGATGTGATGGAGCTGGCGTGCTCTTCAATACAAAGTGATTAATGATTGCTTGCAATCAGCCCTGGAAATCAATTGGCATTGAGTGACATAATGATTCTATGACATCACACAGCCTCCCATTTGATGCTTGTTCCTGGACATGTTTCTCCTCGTGCTGCCATTTTTGGCACTGTGAGTGGGCTCAAAAACATTATGGGCTTTATGATGTTCCTGAATAAATAAGTTCTCACTTGAGACAAATCTTCTACTTCTTTCTGCTAAACTGTTTCTTCCTGTTCAGTCCTGCCTCCTCCCATCACCACTCTTTGCATGCCAAATCCAGACACATGAGCAGGGCACAGGAGAAGCTCTGTGGTTAAGGTTGGGCCTTTACTTCAACTTAGAGTTATAAGAGACTGTAGGAAGATCATATAAATGAGAAAGAAGGTGCTACTGGTAGTAGAACTGCACATGTTGCAAGACACATAAATCTCCCAACTTCAGCTGTACCATTACTGCCTGAGTGGACCATTATTTTCTGCCACTACCAATAACAAGTTTTTCTAAAGTGACTGTTCTGAAGCAATTAATGTTTTTAAATGACCCCCAGTGGCCACTTCCAAATGCATTTTAGGATGCTGTGTATTTTCTTGCTAATGTACATTAAAAAAAGTAACAACAGGAACTGAGGGATAAAGGGCAGCTACTTTAGTCTCTATGTGACAGGTTTCTCCCTGCTTTAATTACCACAGTGGCCTTCTCTTTAACATATGTTCAAGTTTCATTATTATTGCTTTTAATAAGTTGAACAGCAGCAGTATGTAACATTCTAAACAAAGTCTCACCACTATGTTGTACAATGGTTCTGCCATTTTTCTATCTCTGCACAAAAATACCTTACTGAATCAGTCCTAGAACATCACTGCATTTCAGCTTGGCAGCTCACAGACATCCTGTAACCCATGACAATAACCAGATCACTCTCCTCCTTTGTCATATCTCAATGATGAACCTCCACCTCACAGCAAAGATTCATGCTGTTAGTCCCTGACTGTATGTCTTTGCACTTGTTCTATTGAATCTCTTGCAGCTACTCTAGTCCACAAGGTCACCCATTTCCACCTGTATGACAATCCAGTCCACCCAGGTACTGAGAAGCTCTTTAGTCTCCTAGATGAAATACAGAGCAAGCCAGGAACAGTCAAGAACATCAAGTTTCCCATTATCACCAAAACATTACATCTAGAAAATGGAAATAGAATCTGCATTTATATTAATCAGAGGCTAAACAGTGTGCATTTTTCTTCAGGAAGAATTACATGCTCATAACTGAATACATAAAAGTGAAAGTAAGCTTGATAAATCTGCCCATTTTGTTATTTGCAGTTTGCTTCAGTGCAAGCTGTACCAATATGAACAACAGAATAACTTCTGCACGATGAGTACTCTGTGCACGTTTTTACTGAAGTTCTTTGGTCCAGTTTGCAGGGTGTTTATTTGGGATGTGCATACAGCCACCACATGGAACATCAGCCACCACAGACACAAGCAGCACAGGACAGGCTGCAGGTGCTGGGAAACAAGGCATCAGCTGATGGATCTGCAGTAAATGATAGCTTAAATCCTAGTAAAAGATAGAACAACATCAGAACTGTCAGAGCAATTTTCCACATCGTTAGTTTAACACCTGAACTATTGCTTATTTTTGCAATTGAACTATTCCCAGTTTCTCTCTGTTCTACTCTGAATCAACATCAGTTTGAGATGTGTCATAAACATGTTTGCCTGAAAAAGCCAAATGTACCACCCCTGAGGTGGAGACTGAAGGAGGAAACAGTAATTCCTTAACATACAAATAGAAAGATTGGTTCCTTTTGTATAAACATCTGGGCTCACAGTCAGCATGACATTAGTCTGCCTCTGACTTAACGTCATAAAGACTTAGTTATTAATTTTCATTTAATGCTCCCATAATTTGCAGCTTTGCACATGAATATAACATTTTAATCTGTTACCAGCTCTCTCAGGAATGGAACAGAAATGACAACATTTTCGTGTCTTCTACTTTACAAAGGAACTACCAGTTAAACACCTTCACTTGTCAGGCATTTGTAAAGGTATTTCATAGTGCACAAATTGATCGTGATTTTGAAACGAAAAAACAGACAACTTATTTAATATACTAATCTTCCAAACTTAAAACAGTTTAATTCTTTCCATATTCTAAGAGAAATCAAAACCAAATTGTGAGGTGTAAGACAATAATTTATTTCCAATGGTTAATCCTTCAAAAACCCACAGAGAAAGAGACTCAGGCTGACACCTAACTGCAAAGCCCAAGGGTGTAGTGAAAATCCACATGCCACAAGGAGCACACACAAGAGGGTGAATCCTAGCCCCTAGCAAAAGTATTAGTGGACACAAGGCAAACAAAATACCAGCTGACTATCCAGCTTTCTTTTCTTTCCTTTTCCTTTTCCTTTTCCTTTCCTTTCCTTTCTTTCAACACAGTTGTGCTGGTTGGAACCCAGTATTGAGCTATCCTCTTTACTGGTATGGAAAACATGTTTACTGCATGACCTAGCATCATGTGGATTCTGGTACAGAGCCTTAAGGATGCTTAGGATCTATAGGTTTGCTTGCAAAATACTATGCAAAAAAATTAGAGCTATAACGGTTTTAACCTGCCAGAAGGGAGACTGAGATGAGCTCTTAGGCAGAAGCTCTTCCCTGGGAGGGTGCTGAGGCATAGGGTACCCAGAGAAGCTGTGGCTGCCCCATCCCTGGCAGTGCTCAAGGCCAGGTTGGATGGGGCTTGGAGCAACCTGTTCCAGTGGAAGGTGTACCTGCCCATGGCAGAGGGCTGGAACTGGAAGAGTTCTAAAGTCCCTTCCAGCCCAAACCAGTCTGCGGTTCTACGATTCTATGATATTGATAATATTAACTTGTTTTCTTTTACCTTACTGATCAGGAATCCTGTAGAGTATTAAAGACAGCAAGCCTATATGCATGAACTGTTTTGCTTCCTGATGTGGGTTCTAAGCCAAAAAGTTATTAGGCACCAGGCCAGCGGGAGGAAGCAAGAACAAGTAAATGAATGAGAGTAGAAGTAATTTTAGCACTTACTTGGATTAGATGCAGATCACCAATGAACTCTTTGCCACTTGTTTTCTCCTAAGGGAAATCTCACCTTCTCAGCTTTAATTTAATCATGGCAAAAATATGTCAAGTATTGATTATAACTACAAACTAAAGTCATCTACAAGCATGTATACATTAACACTATCACTCAGACATGACCTGGAAGAAATCTTCTGTTTGCCTCTCTTCATCCTGATTTCCACTCCTTCTAACAGACTGTCTTATATAGAACAGCATGTTCAAACTTGTAAACATCAGTTCTGGTGATGAAAAAGTCCAGGAGGAATTTGTTAAAACCATAAAATTTATGTTGCCTGTGATGCTAAGCATTACTAAAAGACACGTCTTCCAACTATGAAAGCAGCATACAATAAAGCCTCTGAGGAAATACTGTATATTAGCACTGATTTCAATTTATTGCAGCTTGAAATAATATTCCAGTCAAGTCTAAAAGTAGGAGAACTTGGCAGAAATCCTCATGAAAATCCTAAAGCAGTGCTCTTTGTTCATGACCCTTGAGAAAGGAAAGAAACAAGTGACACATATCTACAGTGCATTAGATTGCAAAGCAAGAACAGGATGTGAATGGATGGAAGATTTCTAAGAATGACCCTCTGCTACCTCTTCTGTACCTGCTCGCCCCAGGCCACACTCTCTGCCCTTCAGTCCTCCTTTCGTCTGCCCCAGATCCCACCGATGGCACTTTGAAGCTCATCAGCACTAGAAAAAGCCAATGTGTAGAAAGTTCTCAAGGTTTCAAAAGTTTCCTATTCCACTTTGAAATGAATTCAGACCTTGCAGAGGAGAAGCAATAGTGAATGTCTTGGCCACACACCTATGCTGTAAGGATATTATATAAATGCCCCTAAACTGCTTTAGAGATGCAGTTCAATACCCTGAACTGAACCAAGAACAGGCTCACTCAAAGCTCAGGCTTCCAAATGCTGGCAGTTTGACCAGAAATCCACCCATGTTAAAAAGAGCACACATGCTCTGACACAAACATAGCTTCATGTATTGCCATCTTCTGCTGAAGAAAACATCACCGACTGCCTGCACTCATTCCTCATTATGATCAACCATCTGATTCCATCCCTATTCAGACTTCTGTTTCCCAGATGTGTGTAATCCCACAGGAACCCACGGAGCAGAAAACCACATTACCTCAAAGATACAAAATAACACACAGTCCAATATTCTGATCTTACAAAGACATACACTTGCTGGGAACCTTCTGGAATAACAAACATTTTTTCCTCCACCCACTCTATAGTTACCTATAGAAGGAAAAACCTAGAGGAAGTTCCTGAATATTCTGTCTGTGTTTCTGGTGTGTTGCAAAGTAATGACATTGTTAGAGTTTCACGTTACAGCTTCACTGCTTCTCTAGTACCTGTCCAGTCAACGTCTGACAGAGGAAGATAAATGTATTTATAATACACAAAGTGAATAACAAAGAGTTTATGAAGTTGTCTCTGACACAACTGACAAGTCAGAGCTGGCAGCTCTAATCAGCTCCCAGCTGAGCCTGGGAAACTGGAGGGAACAGAGTGCTGACCTTTCTGATGAATTGCTGAAAGAAGGGTAAAGTTTCCTTTGCTTTTTAATGGGAAGGGGTAACAAGTTCAAAGACCTTGGGACAAAAGGGAGATTCCTGTGCAAGAGCATTGTCCATCATACGTAACAAACAAATTACTGCCTTATCTAAACCTGATCCTTTCAAAAAAAGGCATATGGTTTAATATTACACAGATGAAAAAAATCTGGTAAGTTTCAATGCTACAAATCACTGCCAGATGCTGAAAATGCCCTAAACACCTTGTTCATGTCTCAAACGTGAAAAATGCAATAGAATATCGTTTAAAAATAATTTTTACAGGTCAGTGGTTCTGAAAATCATCCTTTTCTTTTGCCACAGGTATTCAGCGCCTACTTGTTTCTTATGGAAACAGTAGGATTTTGGATGTGTATTTACCTAGTACCAAGAAAACTAATGCAAGTAATGCCTAATGATTCAATCAGATATTCCAAAGGAAGTGATCATTTATTATTTTGCAGTATTCATAAAATTTCTGGCATTGGTTTTAGAACCTACTGAACATCTGCTCTCTTAAAAGGAAGCACCTTGGAACCATGTCTGAGGACTGAGAGATACAGCAGCACTTTTCCAAACATTTCACCTTCAGGTTTATAACCTCATGCAGCCACCACCCAAACCAGCCCCACAGGGGACTTGGTTGTTCTAAAAAGCCAAAACTCTTTTCTGTTGAACAGCATCATACCACAGAAGTCTCTGTTCAAGTGCCTGCTTCAGTGAATGGCTGATAGAGAGACCTCACAAGAAATTAGGGAGGTTGGTGAGTTCTAAATTGAGACTAATGAGTGATTTGCAGTAAACAAACTGCAGACCTTTTGCTTTTTTACATTCCAGTTTATCCATCTCTCTCTGTCCACTGGATGTTAAAGGAATGAGCCCATAGCTTTAAATCACCAGAACACACATACACACCTCCGAACTTGTCTGCTGAACTAGTCCCTTTATAAGTCACTGTACAATCTTTCAAACAACACTGAAAGAACTTAAATACTGATTTTGCTAGTACAGTGCAGGATACACCTGAATGTCCATCAAAAACACCTGCACCAGTAAAGCACTTCCATGTCCTAGTTAGTTTTTCACGTTCCTTGCAGTTCCACTTTAGCAACTTCTACTAGGTACTCGTGGCAGACCTCGTATCCCCATGGCCTCCTCTGGATTCGCTCCAGCAGCTCCATGTCCCTCTTGTGCTGCTGCCCCAGAGCTGGATCAGGACTGCAGGGAGGGATCTCCCCAGAGTGCAGCAGAGGGGCAGAATCCCCTCCTTGACCTGCTGCTCACGCTCTGGGGTGCAGCCCTGCACACAGGGGCATTCTAGGCTCAAGCACTCACGCAGGGGTCATGGGGAGCTTCTCATCACCCAACACCTCCAAGTCCTTCTCCTCAGGATTGTTCTTAACCCCTTCATCCCCCAACCTGTATTGATACCAGCAGCTGCCATTTCACATCTTTCCCTTTAATTCTTGTGTAACTTAAATTGCATTGGACTTACTAGACAAACTGATCTGAATATTTGATCCACGTACTCCAGACTGCTCATCATTGATTATACAAATATATCATCCATTTCTCTTCTAAGGCAAACAATTTCTAGTTCTTCAACATAGTCTAACAGGAGAGTTCTGGTACAGTTTAAAGCATTCCTGTCACATCTGTAAAACTCATTCAGCTGCTCCAGCACCAACATTTCATAACTTTCTTTGAAAAACAAATTTCAATTACTTTTTTTAATAAATAGTGTTGTTTAAAGCTCATTCAAATGCAAAGCACTCTGTGATTTTAATTGGACTTTTAAAAGTGTTAGATCTAGTCCTTAATCAGAGCATCACATGATATCCTTTCTTATTTGCTTATGGATGTGAGCAGATTTCTTGGATTATTTCAAAGCTTCGGTAGAATGACACTGATGCAGTCAAGTGAAGGATCTGAATCCAAGTGACTTACATTGCAAGAAATGCACTTGGAAAAGCTCTACTGCTGCGGTCACAGAACCACCTCATGGTTTAGTACATTATTTTCACCAGCTTCACAGACTGGAATGACTTCACCCAGAGGAGAACAAGTCCATCTTTGTTAGCAAAATCAGAATCAGCTTCCCGAATCTGAATGTATGATGTATAGGTCACCTCAGTTTTTGCATGGAGAGCATATTATATATATATTTCACTCTAGTGGCAGACTCAGGAAAAAAAAAAGCAGTAAAATATTTCCTCAGGGTAAAATATAGCTCCCAGGAGTCATAAAGCCTGAAGCAAAAGGTTATTTTATCCACCATATGCTGTATGGTTTATTATTTTTGGGGGGATACAATGATGTTCTAATATGCTGGTATTCTGATCCCTGAGACATCATGCTACCTGCCCTTAGCAGACCTTGGAAGCAAAGAAGTCCTTAATAACACCAATGGGCAGAAAGGGAAATGAAAGAGAGAAGTCAAGACACCAGTGCAGAACCATTTCATGACTAGTGAACACAGTGAAGAATGATGGATGTAGATAATTACCTCTAATTTGTATCTGAGAGAATCTTTCAGACAAAACACCACATAAGGTTTTAAAGTGCAAGGTGAGATTGCAGGTGTAGTAATTAGTGACAGGCAAAGCAGCCAGTAGCTTAGATCTTTGGGGAGTGAACAGACAAGTGCTGGCCAGTATTTCGGGGTTAGCTGTGTCAACAGAAGATGGGGACAACTGCCTTTCAGTACCGGCTCCAGCCTTCCTCAAGACAACTAATAAATGACTCTTTCTGCTTGAAGATGGCAAACAGCAAGGAAGGAGAAGGATCCCACAGAACTAAATCAAGAAGAAACTGAAAAATACTGAAAAATATTGAAATGCAATAGTAGTGGAGACTTTCTGACAAAAATCTACTAAACGTATGGAAAGCTGTATAAAATAAGCAGCACAATTACCAATATAAAACACTAGGAAGCCCCCAGAGTAACAGCTCACACTATCCATAGAAAGTTCAACAGGATAATGTTTCCCTACTATCTGAAGTTCATATTTGGAAGGGCAAATCCCAACTGAGCTGATTATCCACAGCACCAGGTACTGCATAGGCATGCATGGAAAGGCTCATATCTATACCTTTTCCAGTAAAAACAAACACTGAAATATTGCCACATTCCCTTATTATGTCTAAACATAAAGAATTTTGATACCTGCATCTGCGCTCCCATGCTCTGCAGCAGGTACTGCTTACAGAAAATATGTTGAATACTTTGGAAGAGAAGTCTGAGAAATAGAGATGAATGGATAAGGCAAGTCTGGCCTGTCACAGCTCCTCAGCCAGGCAGGAGCACAGGGTTTATGGCACCTGTGGCAGAGCATGTTCAAACAATCCTGTTGGTTTCAAGCTTCAGAGCTAAGATGGAAAACATTTATGAGCACAGTTCAGTGCTCATGTACACATACTGTCCGTGTGCTATGGCTGTAAGAGATCCCAGGGCATGGTGTGGTTCATTTGACTCATCACAAGTGAAGAGGAAGAATTCAAACACTATAATAGCACTTCCTCTCTGAGGAACTGTGGAAAAAAATCGGTTAGGACAGAGGAGAAAATAACAGCCCAAATATTTCAACCTTGGAAACGTCCTTGCAACTTCTCTTTGTATGAAATGACTTGCATACAAATCCAACAGGTTTAGCTGCTTCTGAACACACATACAGAGGTTTGGGGTTTTTTCCTCTTTTTGAACAAAAGAAATGAAAGGACTATATTATAAGAGGTTTCTTTTTTCCTTTTTGAATAGGTCTACTCACTGCTATCTGGAGAGCTTCTGAGAGAGTCACAGCGACCCTCCAATGCAAAAATTACAATCTAGGTAGCAACAGGAAAACAAGGACTTGAGTGCTGAGACAGGAAATCATACAGGTTAACAGAAGAGGAAGGATGCAAGAATTTGATACAACACTTAAAGAGAAGATATAGGGTATAACCTAGGCGAGGAGGCTTATCCAGGCTGCAACTGCATTCAGATCTTCTCTTGTCTTACACTCTTCATATCCCTCATTCCAGGGATGCTGTACATGACAAACAATACCCATGCCTTAAGGGAAGATTCTGAATTGAGAGGCTCAGATCCCGTTTTCCACCAGATCACAAGCAACAGACTTATTCCTTCTTCATTATCATTTATATGGTGCAGCGCACAAGACTGAGGGAGGGATGGAGAACTCCTGTGCTATGCACTAGGCACAAGCACAGAAAATTCTTTGTCCAAATGTTTAAATGACTAACTCTGTGCTTACACCTACATAACAGAGATAAAATAACGAATGTAGATAGACCTTTAACAAGATCACTCTGTTCTCCTTTGCCTAGTCCCAAGGAATGCAGACTTTAATCAGGGGGGAGGAAAAGAAGAAAGAAAAGCAGGAGCAGGTTGCACAGCTTAGGTGCTGCTTCAACTTGTTCCATCCTCTTTCAATAGCCATGAGCAAGTGAGGGCATCTCAGCTCCAGAGAAACAAGAGCCCTGGTGTGCTGCGTGTTATTGTGAGTGTGAAGCACTGGAAGCAAGGACATCTTCAGCTCTCAGCGAGAGCACTTTTTGTGTTGAAATATCGTTCTTCACTGTTTGGAATGAAACCCATTATTACCAATTAACCTGCTGTGAACCCATATCACTGGCTGAATTGAGCATAATTATTCATCCATAGTAATAGCTAAAGTAAATTCTGGCAATCTCGGCTAACATTGACTTCTCCTTTGGGAAAATTTCAAAGATGCCATGTCCTTGGTTATGTTTTTAAAACGTTTTTTTTTGTGTTAAAGCTGCAACTGAAAATGTATCATTATGACTCATTTCTTGTTTTGTAATGTTGTTTTCTTTCTTCTTGCACAAACATCTATAACTAACTCTATCAACTGAAAAATTACCTCACCGTGTTCAGAAACCTGATTTTTCTGTAAGCAAAGTTTTAGCATTGGTAACACATGCAGGTTGTCTAAAAATGTATTTTTAAATTAGTTGTTACTTTTCATAGCTTTTTAACCACACAGTCTGATGAACCACAGCCCTGCGCGCAAACGCAGGCATAAATCTTGGTTTGAATTTATTTCAGGTTGTCATATGTAATTTACTAAGAGAACAGCTGCCAAAAAAGAATCCAGAGGCAAACCTAAGTTGTCATCTTAAATTAAATGTGGCTCCTTTTTGTTAATCTTTCTACATAAAAGGTTGTAAAGTAGTGCATTAAAGATGGAGCAGTCCTCTTTTCTAATAAAAAGGCAGAGGTGGAAAAACAGGATAAAGACAGAATGTGTCTCAAGCTGAGAGAACATGTGCTCAAGACAATGGAGTAAGTGCTCACATGCTCTCTGAAAACTGCAGGCTTCTCTTTATTTTTAGGCCACATGCAATGTGGGAAATGAGCAACCTAGACACGGAAATGGAGCAACAGCAAAACATCTGCATAAGCTTAGCATTAGTTTTCTGCAAAGGAGAACAAATCAGAAGGGCAAGTAATGCCTGATGTGATAACCCAAGTGGCCACTGGATGAATCATGTCCCCTGTACACTGTACTGGGACTACACAACTGATGTCATTAATGGCAGGCTGTATTTTGGCTCTCACTCAATGATCGTTTCACTTTCATAGTCAAGAAACTGCATTATTAAACCATGTCAAAGCTGTTGAATCTTTGCACTGGTACCCTCATCCCATCACAGTGAGGTTGCTCTGGCCTTCAGGGTCCAAATCAAGCAGTTCTTAACATCATCTATTTGCTCACCTTAACCATTAGCACCTTTCATATTTTTTCCATACCCTTCCACTGTGTAAAACTCTTAAAACTGTTCCACAAAGTCAGCACCTCTCAAATCCTCTAGAAAGTCTTCTGCTACAGCTCCTTTACAGTTTTCAGACCAAGGCAACCAGTAGTAACAAAGAAAAGCCCCAGGCATAAACCTGGAGCAAGAAGCACCATGACAATTACACACAAATGTTACAACCAGTACTTGAAAAGTGAGGAACAAGCAGCCTGTGCACAGAAACACAAACATTTCAGCCATAGATTTACTTGTCAATATAGGGCAGAGCTACAGCATTGCCAAGAGCTTGTGTCAGGTATATGGGGATTTTTAAAAGAGCACCAGCTTGACTTGCCACCAATTGATTTGTTCATGTGTTCCAAGGCCTAAGTGTTTGTGTGGAGGAAGGTGATGCTTGGCAACTGCGTAGTTTAACAACCAAAATTGGCCATTCCACAAAAATCACATGAATGAACCTTCAAACTTTAGGTGAGTAAAATACCCCAGATGTGACTACACGGATATCTTGCCTCTTTGGTTTACTGTTTCGTTTTCTAATACTCATCTTTCCTCTGCATTTATGCAGTAGCGAGCATTCACATGGCAACACCAGTTAACACATGAGGGTTTTTTCTCCCAAGTAACAAGTGATTGGATGAATGGAAACAGTTCCAGTTTGTGCAAGGGGAGGCTTGGATTGGACATTAAGAAAAATTTCTTCCCTGAAAGGGATGTCAAGCATTGGAACAAGCTGCCCAGGGAAGTGGTAAAAGCACCGACTTGGGAGGTATTTAAAGTAGTGTTTAGGGATATGGTTTAGTGGTAGACTTGGCAGTGCTGAGTTAATGATTGGACTTGATGGTCTTACAGGTCTTTTCCAACTTAAATGATTCCATAATTCTATGAATAGAAACTGAAAAACCACAGACCATTTTGACAGCCCTGATGGGTCATACATTACCATGTCCCTTTGCATTCGGATGATACAAAGTGAAGTGGAAATAATTATACTCTAAACTAGGTGACTAAATGTCATTTAATGCAATTCCTACAATAACGCCGCTTGGGTACACATAAGGATTTGTGACTTTTTGCTAGCCTATCAACTAAGCATTTGTTTTTCACCAAAGAAGTGAGAGAAAAACAAGGCTTCTTGGATTAACGTGTTCTATATTTTCCTTTGGGCCTATATGCTGCACCTTAGTACATTTAATTATTTCCTGTGAAAGTGAGACCTCCATCTAATCAGAACACCTCTCACTATAACACAACTTCCCCCCCCCCCCAAGCTCCCTGCCCTCTAAACTACCCTGAAGGGCTTATTTTCAAATGGAGAATTTAGGACTACGTGCACAACCGGAGTGTGGATGGCCTTCAGCAACGCTGTCATTGCCCATGCAAATGGGGTATGTGCCTGCTTAATTAAAACCTAATTAATCTGCATGCAGGTGTACATCACTTGTGTGCGCTGTGCGGATAAAACTGCATACAGTTAGGCTGGGAAGCTCCCTCAGCAGTTCCTATATGCCTTTGTCTGCCCAGTTCTCAGATCTAAAGCTGGTCCATGCATTCCTGGGGGCTGAAGACACTTCTAATAGGCTGCTGAAAAGCAATTAATTAAAAAAACCAAACCCATAAGCCTTCCACCATTTGACTTACATTTGCTATACAAAGTCCATGCCTAAACCTGAAATCCTCCAGGAGCCACAAACTGACCTCAATGATGCAAATTGGTTCAAGTTTCTACCCACAAAGCCCAGCTCTTTTGCCAAGATTCACAAAAGGTGTTTTCAGCCCCACA
Source organism: Melopsittacus undulatus (assembly GCF_012275295.1). NCBI lineage: Eukaryota > Metazoa > Chordata > Aves > Psittaciformes > Psittaculidae > Melopsittacus > Melopsittacus undulatus. The sequence goes on along the minus strand of NC_047535.1, from coordinate 2,233,317 downwards.
GGTCACACTGTGTCTTTTTTGCCATACTCCTTTGCTGACCGAGCATCTCATCTCTCCGACTATGAGCTACAGCCTCTTTTTCTTTTGAAGATAGGAGCTTTCTAGATCCCTTCTATGCACAGAAGTTTCCCCACCAATATTATCAGTCACTGGGGAAAAATGAGTGTCCTATAAAACTCTTCTGTCTCCAGGGGTCTAAATGCAAGTTAGAAGCACAGGCACCCTGGGTTTAGTCAGATTTATATGCACCTCTGCTATACCCTTGGCACTTTGCATAGATTAAAAGACAATATTCTACACAACCAATTAAGATCTTATCATATTAATTGAACTGCCATTATAACATTACCACAAGCCATCTAAGTAATCACTGGATGATAACTCCTTATAAACCAGTTCATTGACCTACCAGATGCCTGCAGAAAAGGTAGGCTTGGCTGCATGCCTTGAAAGCTCCGAATCCGACAAATAATTCCTACCACAAGTGACATTTTCCACCCAAACAATGCCTCCAGCTTATCTATATATATTATATGGGGAGAAAACCAGGCAGGGCGGGTTTTTTTGCTTTCTGAAAACATTTTTGAAAGTTCAAATAGTTTCTAGACACTACAGAGAGGGGAAAAAAGAAAAATACAAAGCTGCTATACTTTATATATACGTAATTATCCATCACCTGAGATCAGGAAGAAGACTGCTTTTATTGACCAAAGATCCAGTCTCTTATTTAGGATAGGAAAAAAATCAGGTACTAGCCATAGATCTGAATCAGGGTTTAGACTCTTGATCCATTTGGTCTGGTGCTCTAGTCACTGGCTTAGCCTGCAATATTTTTGCTCATTTTTTAACCTTGAAACAGCATTTTCCTAGTTTGTCATTCACTTCCCAAGCAGCTGTCATGAGCTGAAAATGTACCAATATGATCAACCTTCCCTCCTCTTTTCTTCCCTTTATGTCCTCCGCTTGTAATGTACTTTGGGGCAAAAGGATGTATTTGTTCCAAGCTACTTTCTGTCTGTGTGTCTGACACCCTGAATGAAAGGGGCCTGTTTATATGCTTTGAAAAATGATAGCTGACATCAAGGGACTAAAAGCTATACAGTATAAAAGCAAAGGAGCCTTTTGAGAGCAAGTCAGAACACAGAAACTCAGGAAGAAGTACCGGGAAGGAAAAGATTTCCTTTACTGGTAAAACAATAGGACAGTGGCATCACCCAATCCACCTTGTTTTGCTGTTGTGTGAAGTCCTCTCTGAAAGAAAGACTTTGGAAAGAATATCCTACAGCTGTTTCCCTCTACTCTTTACAAAGCACTACAGTCCAAGCCCAACAGTTTCAGGAACATTCCAGTATGTATCAACAGTTACTACAGAGTATCACCCTGTGTTGCAAGATGGATTACAGATGTAGTAAGCAGACAGTTACTTTCTCCTGCTTCCAAAGAGTTAGGCACATTTCCAGCAATCACTACTTGAATTTGATGGTGAAACCAAACTAAGGATAATTGTGAGAAGCCCAGCATACAAAAGAGCAACAGATACCCTGATTCTGTGGGATATTCCTCACGGCATGATGTCAGAACCACACCAGGTGAAATACTCTATTTCCATTACTGAGGAGTGCACACTCTGCTCATTTCTGGCATCAATAAATACTTCTTAAAGATAGAAGATGGTTTCAAACATACCCCAACTGTTGGCTGGAAGGTTTCTAAAAGCTGTTTACAGTTGTCTTGCAACATACTGAGTTCCTGGGAAAATTCATGGAGCTGCTACCATCTGAGTACTTAACACTTTCCAAGACTGTGAACCTCAAATTTTCTGTCAAAATCCATTGCAGCAAATATGTCAGCAGCTTCCCCCAGTTTTCCTTCAACCACGCACACTGAATACACAGTCTTTTTTATTTCCCATGCAGAAGCACTCATGTTACTAATTCTAATATACGATGTCAATGTCTAATGAAAAGTCTTCAAGAAAGATGCTGACTGGCACCACAACCAAATATCTTTTTAATGTCATTGAGTGATAAGTAAAATGACCACTGTGTTTGTCTCAGTCCCAGCTTGTTTGCTGGCATCTAGCTTTTATATTATTCATTATTTATGTAATGGCTATTATCTAAATTTTCACTTATGCAGTAAAGAATCTTAAGCTCTAGTCAAAAGCATTTGATTTACAATCTCAAGTCTGAGCCATTGATTTCAGATCAAGTACTTCTGCTGAATAAGCCCCTCTATTACAAAAAGTGACACACAGGAGACTTCACCAATAACAGATGGGTATCACCAAGATCTATAAGGTCACATAATAATGCTATACAGTGATGCAAATCTCAAGTTTCTCTGACATAACATAGATCAGGCTATTCAGATAACCTGTTTCTTCCTACCCTCTCTTAACATAACAGCCTCTGCCAACATTATTCCTCTTGTTTTCTGCTATTTCCCATTTCCTAGCCCTGGCTCTGCTGTTCTGCTCCCTGCAGAAGCAGTTAGTACTCCCCACAGTACTATCTCCCTGCATGCAAAGGCTCCTGCCCAATCCTGCAGTGCACAAAGACTTTACACAAGTATGGGCAGACTCGATCTTAAAGGTCTTTTCCAACCTAAAGAACTCTTCAATTCTAGGAATGACTTCACATTCCCCCTGCATGAAGGCAGTAGAAATCACAGCACAGTGAGGCAGGCTTTACACTTTAGCTTGTTCAGTAGCAAGCACAGTGTTAACAGAGAAAGTATTAATAACAAACATAATAAAACACAGTTCTCAGAGTGTATAAATTACACAGAGCTGAACTAAATGTTAGATATTTCCTTTTGGTAATAAAATAACTCTCAGTTTTCTGAATAATTTCTGGTCAAACTCTACCCCCAGCTATAAACATACCGGCTGCAGTGCCCTGCAGTGAGACACACGCCTATGCACCTCTTGAATACATACTTGAATGTGAAAGAAGCTCTATTAACACTCCCACTTAATAAACTTGAAAAATATGTTTTTTGCTTAATATGCATACATGGTAAATCCAGTAGCACTGAGCAAAGCACATCTATCATTCAGCTCAGCAGTTCAGTCTGTCAGATTTCATGATAAATGAGCTCAGGAGGTTCTTACAAGCAGTGAGGAAACCTCGAGACTGAAGGAAAGCCACAGGGTTGACCATGTTTTCCTTGAAGAGAGATATAGTTGTTTCTGGAATAAAACTCTCTCAGCCTATACCAGTGATAGGAGATAAGCTTGATATGACACAAAAAAGATCGTGTAGCTGAACCAGAAAGACCACTACTACTCTAAGAGGACTTTAATAAAATGTAAGCTGTATAGTCCCTAGAAGACAACATAATACCTGCAAATCCTATAACATACATTCAGATAACAGCTAAATTCCAACAAGGTTTGCATTTCATTTTGTGCAGGTTCCTGTTTCACATAACATATGCTGTCAGCAATCATCCTCTATTTAACATGCATAGCAATTCCTCTTCTGTGTCACTTACTCAATAATTTGTCCCTTTCTACTGAAGAAAAGGAATGTAAAGTCCTAATCTTGCTCTGGGTCATTCAGGCAGGGAGGTGGGAAGGCAGGTAAAAGTGTCTTCCACTGAGGAAAGCCAGGCAAGCAGAACACCCACAGGGAGGGGGAGGTACACTGAGATCCTAAGGGCCTGTGCTAGATGCACCTGCTGACTACACACACAAAGGAATGAGCACATCTAGAGCTTGTCATCACCAGCCCCAGTTAGGATGCATTCCTTGTTCTCTGCTTGCCCCAAATTCTCCATGATACATGACCACAATTTTCTTCAGCTCCTCAGGGTCTCAGTACAACACCTACCTATGGAGGGACAGGAACCGATGCAGGAAATGTTTGTATTTTTTGTAGTTCCAAAAGCCACTGTAAACATTTCCTGATTGCAAACATGAGCTGCGATTCAATCAGACACTAAAGCACATGCCAAAGTACAAGCTCTTTCGCAGAGCCAGTTGAATCTGGTGTAAGTCAGGCATGTAGCACGAGAGCCATGCCGAATCTAGCCCAAGAGCAGAAATTCTCTTTCAGCTCTGAAGGTCATGGCCATTCCCTGCTTGGCTTTCACAGCTCATATTGTCCCTTATTTTTGTAAAAACAAAAGTTATGGTACAAGGGCTTAGGAGGTTTCATTTCAAAAGCCAAGATACCACTGAAAAGAGCACGGATTTTTCAAATTTGAATAATATTTCCTTTAGAAGGAAGAGAGTTAACATAAAAAATACCATCCAATTCCTCTATGTGAACATAGCAGATATTAGTAAACATTATTGTGCCAATAAAGCTAACCCTTGTGAAGATGATGCATAAAAAGTTTCAAAGCTTTACCTCAGGACTGCAGAAGTAAGAGATAACTGCAGCACAGAGAAAACAGCTACTGAGCTTCAGCCTTTCCTTGCGAAGAACAGCCACGGAGAAATTTTACCCTTCCCCTGCTTCAGTTTTTTACTCCCATAAATCAAAAATGTCTTACATTAAAAAAATTGGCAAGCAATCAGACAGAGCAGACTAATTGCTTTTGCTATTTAAAACGAACCTCATTTTAAATGGCTAAAGTGTTGTGGTTTAAAGTAGCTATTGTACATGTGCATTAATTAATTTCCTAAGGATTTTTATTACATCTCCATGACACAGTCTAATTATCTGATAATGCTTTTTTCCCCATGTATATGAGAACGACATCGCTCTAGCATGTACTTCAATTGTACTCCAAGTGCCTGCAAAGTGTGAAACCAAAGAACTCAAGGTCTGACTACTCTAAATAACACATCAGGAAGCACTGCTGCAAAATCTTTTCATTCCAAAGGGATACAAGAGGTAATCTGTCAAACATCATTGTCCAACTTATACATTTTTTATACTCTTTCAAAGACAGATTAAAAGTGAGAGAAAACATGTGCACAGGATTTCATTAAACATTTCCCTTCTTTTTGAGTGGAAAATGTAAACACTGCTTTCTTGCACTGGTCAGCATAATAAATTAAAATAGTGCTGGCTGGCAGACTCTTACCCTCAGCTTCCATCTATTTCTAACACTTAAAATGCTTTTTGGGGAAGTCTAAGTCCATATCACTGCAGGGATGTTCTGTCAGGTTCTTCTCAAACTCAGGTCTAGTGCTGGCCATGTAACTTGTGACAACCAGGACACAGGCCACACCAACTTCCCAAAATCCTGAAGGATACCTTTGAAGCTGAAGAATAAGGACCAGGAGAAACACAGCACATAATGTAGCCTGGTACCAGATAGATTTGACCCACAACATGCCATGGGAGTTGCAGTTTTCTTCTGTGCAGCTGCTCCACAATGAAGTAAGATAAGGGCTGGTAACCACCACAGTGAAGATGTAGGCTAGGGAGAGAACTCTCATTCCTCACAAAGCAGTAAGGAGAGTCTATTCACCATCCTATAGAAGAGATAGTCCCTATTTGGAACAAGCAGAAGAGTGTATATAGACATATACTACTCCCTGATTCAATTGCCACTACCTAGAAGGAGAAGTCAAAATCTATCAATAACAAATGAGAAATACATAAATATCAGAATGAAAATAAGGAGTAGTTAAAAACCCATGAATTTGCTTACTGAGTCACTGCAGTGGGTAGGTGAAAGAGCTCAGACCTCAACTGCAGCAAAGGCAACAGGAAACCTGTTCATTCAATGAATGAATAATACAAGCCTTGGGAGAAAAAGAACTTCTGAATGTTCTTCATTTTCATTCTGTTTAGGAAAAACCCCAGTGAACTCAAGTCTTGGCAGTATTTTTACTAACTTGCAATTAATTTAGACTAAATATACTACATAACACTACTGGAAGGCTTCTCTGTTACAGTAACAGTAATTGCTACAGTAGTAGGTATGCATCTGGGCAGGTTTCAGTGGAGAACAGCAATCAAATACTAAGAGTTAGCACTTAGCTTCCCTCATGTTAAATCATTAGCATCCTGTGTATATACTGAGAGACTCAACATTGAGAACATCATCTACTTACTTTAGATTAGCAACCAAGCCCCAAATGAACATACCACTGTTGGCCTAAGCATTGCAGAGACTGCTTCATCGAGTGTGTGTGGGTACAAATCAAACAAAATACCGCACAGCATATGGAATATAACCTGGGGGAGGGAAAGCTGGAGACACAGCAAACTAATTTGTAAAGTCTAATCTCTGTTTGACGCATACAAGTAACTCCCATTAATGTGAAATCAAGTAATATCACACCAAAAAGAGACTACACTCCAAAAGTGGCTAACTGCTGCCCACTACAACCCACTCCTCTGCAGTGTCTGCTGTATGTTCTGCAGTAGCACAACCTTCTGCTAGCTACTTCTGCTGAATTCAACTAGTTAAGCCTGTGCCAAAGACTGGCTTCAGGGTGAGCTTGGCATCATTACTAGGCAAGAAATGCACACAAACAATCAGGCACAGTTGAAGCTTAGTTCTTGGGCTTCTTGGCCCTCAGATCCTGCTTAAAGAAACTTTGAATCCAGCAGACAAGTCAACAAATCATATCCCCAATTCAGCAATGTAAGGCCATTTCCCATGTGCTTGAATTTTACACCTACCTTCTCCCAGCAACCAGCACAAGAGGATGCCTGGAGATGAGGCTACAGTTATGTATCACAGGAATCTCGATGGTATCACCATCTCTTGAAGAAGATGTGAGCATATGAGTATATACACTCAAACCCACTCCTCTGCTTCAATAGCATTGGTGAAACAATATTTGCCAAGTTAAGCTCCAGCCCTTCCAGACACTGAACACCCTTAGAGAAAGTCTTGAACCCTGGGGAGATGAAGCAGCTCAATACCAGAGTGGGATGGAAAACACAAAGGAAAAGGAATGTGAAGTGTGCATCATTCATATATTTTATCTTTCTGTATCCTTGTACTCTGTGTGCTTGGCATGGACATGTGGCCTCACTGGCAGAGAAAAAGCTATGGAGTGAAAACGTGAGAGCAATAAAACACTGCAGCACTTCAGGGGAAATGGCAATTTCCATTCTATTGATCCCCTCTTGGATGTCAATGACACACTGAGTTTATTTGAAAAACTAAATTCTGGAGGATGTTGCATAAAGATGCTCTAGTTAAGCTTGTCTGAGTGACTACAAGTTCATTACATTTATTATTGCACTCTAGGATGCAGGTAGGAAATATACATTCACAGCTAAGTATGCATATAAATCACCATAGTTTGTAACTGCAGCATGTAGATATAAAGCTTTCTGGGATAAAAAGGTGCATTCTTTTTTAGTGGTTTATAAGATTAAGATGTCATTGTAAATCATTATCAAAATCATAGCACTAGACAATTAAATTTTAGCTAAGTAAGAATTCCCTTAACTGTAAAACCTCCAGGATCTGAGCACTTATCTCATTCAGCAGCTTCAAATGCTGTAAAAACACTTGCCAAAAACATCCCACCAAAGAAACAAATGGAAAAATTGGTACTTAAAAAAGAAATCATAATGTAAACATAGATTTCTAATACTATGTGTCTGTAATACAAAACTCCTCACAAAAGTAGAATCCAGATATTAATTTACTTATTTTCATAATATACAGTGCTGCTCAAGTAACTTTTGCTGACAACAGAGATGCCAAGAAACTTTCATGCAAGTTATTTTGAATGAGGACAATTCTTCCCCAGCTCCTTCTCTTGCTTATAAATAAGACAACATTGGCAGATGTACTGGGTGTATCAGCAATATTTGACAAAAGTGCCTGGGCTCCCTTGAGTGGAGAAATGTCATTACAGCACCAGAAAAAATCATTATCTGATCCATAAATGACTATGCAGTGGTGGGGTTTCATCCTCCAGCTTACCACTGTTTGCAAAATCCGTGTTTTAAAGAGTCCTGAAAAAAGCCATTCTGCCCTTGCAAGTATGAGCCAGAAACCTGAATCAGCCTTTCTTGTACATGCACATCTTCATTACATGCCTTCAAAGTGACAAGAGTGTTCAGCTGCATCAAGGATTACAGCACTGGTCCCTCAGTCCTGTAAAACTTGCTTTCCAAATCACTATGTGGCCTATCAGCAAGTGCTGACTCATTAACTTTTCTTGTAAGACTTTGTTCCTACCCTGCTGTAAACAGTTATCTGACATTCCAGTTTTCAATCATACATTTTTAATAATCTCCAGGAGAGTTCCTCTCTTCTGAAGTCTGCTCAAAATATTTCTTTGTTCTTCACAGTCCTGAATATTAAGAATATTATTTCTAATTTTTTTCCTGTGAATGTCTCAGTTACTTCTTTGGCCACTACAGAGATCCAAATAAAGTACAGCAGCTCCTTACAGTTCCAGTTTTGCCCAAGGTTATACTGACTATCCAAAACAGCACTTGCTGCTCTTGAAAAGATGAGCAGTCTTTTTCCTCCTTCTCTGGCACAAACACATGGGCATGTCAGTTCTGTTCTTCTGCTACTATTATAAGTCTCTTCAGACAATACATTTGTGACCTGGTACAGAGCTAGTGATGAGTCCAAGGTACACCTACAAACCTTGTTTAGAGAGCATCTTCAATTCAAATTCTCCATGTCCTGATCTCTCAAGAGTGTGGCAGAGTTCAGATAAGAACACATTAAAGATGATGTATGAACCAAGGTCTGAATCTTTCCGTAAGTACTGCTCAAGATGAGTGAGTGATGTAAATGGATTACTTTACAGACGACTTAATGCTTTGTTATCATAAATCTATAATTCCATTGCAGATGCACTGTAATTTAATAATAATGTTGTTTAGCTTCTAGAGGCTTAGGGTGCAGCTCTGTCTGCTGTCAAATCTATATGCACAGACACCTTTGCTACCTCAAGGAATATGCCACACAATTCAGAGAAGTACTGTAAAGGAAAAGCCGAATACTAAGCAGCAAACTCTGAAGGAAGTGCATTTTACAAAGGAAAGGATCAAAATAAGTGACCAGAAGGCACCTGACAAATAGCAGGCACTTACTTCAAGCAAGTGGTATGATTTTTATAATAATACTATTTGAAGATTAAATTGGTTGGCAAAACAAAATCTTACTGCCTTAAACAAAAAGATTCTTTACCCATTTTGTATTGTTCATCACTAAAAACTGTCTAGCACATGCTTTAAGCTGACTGTATCAGAATATCCAAATACCTCATGTACCATGGTGTGGAAAGACTCACTACAGTCTCCAAAGTGGGAATGACACATTCTAGAACCACAATTTCACACTGAAAAACCAAAGAGGCAGAATTCCACTCAGCAAAGGTTGTTTTTGACTTCCTCAACTGCCAATCACTGTCTAGTTGGTGGAATACAGGTAGGCAAATGGAACAAGTGTCTTCATCTGCATGACTGTAAAACTAAACCTACCTAAAGCCAGCAGCTAAGTTCCAATTTTCTGAAGAGTTAAGAAATTAACACTAAAACATATTAATTCATCCAGTTCTGCTCAGTGAAACAGAAGATAACAGAAGTAATAGGCTCAACTACTTTACCTACATTTAGAAAGAAAGTCTCTCCGAGGCCTGAAGGAAGTGGAAAACATTAGCCAGCAGATGGAAGCTCTACTGAAAACCTTGCTCTTAAACCCTTTATCCAAATTAAGCCTCTACAAATTCCAGATTCAAGACCATTAGTTTGGAAAGTTCATAAGGATATGGCCCACTGTGAAGAGTGAAACTCACCTACAGCTGATTGCTATGAAGAAGGGATAAGGGTATCGCATTCCTCTCCTGGGATATTACATTTGGATGTTCTCTGTTACAGTCCAGGGAAAGAGGATAAAGATGCACTCATTGTTAACCTATGCAACTGTATGAACTTTGCTCAACATAAACCTGGGGAAAAAAACCCTACAGACCAAAAAGTACATAAACTTGCTGTAAAATGTAAGTTTTATTTCCCACAAAAATTTCATAATCTGAAATTAATCCTTTCTTACTTTACTCTGTTCTCTCATCTAAGGTCTTTATCAAGGCATTGGCATGCTTGAATGGCCTGCACAGCATGAGCTCCAGTGCCAGCTTATTGGTGGAATTAAGTCTGGGACTGTACACTGCTCACCCACCCCAACTGTTGGAAACATGGAATTGTTCAGGAAATGTACCATTCTAGCCATGTGGCCTGTTTTCATTACTTTTACTCATCAGCAGAATGAACTACCACATTTTAAGCCTAAATTATTCAAAATGTAACTGTATGGGAACTTGCTCATCTTCGAAATCAAACCATTAATTTGATGCCTAATGAAAAATCCTTGAATAGAATTTCAGTTGGGATTTGGAAATAAATTCTGATCATAATGTCCAATTTCACTATTTTCTCTTTGGTTGATCTTCTTTCCTGTATTCATAACTTTTTTCATTCCTTTTAGGTAGACTTCCAGCAGGACAGATGGAGGACTCTAGCCAGCAACTCCATCAGCACAGGACTCACCATACCCAGTTTAGCTCAGAGCAGTAGGAAACCCTACTTTAGTTTGTTCTCCATTCTTAGAAGGAAAAAAAATAGCCCTAAAGCCTCGTCTTTCACATGTTTTCACACTGTCTACTTGTGTCAGCAGAATCCACTGCCGAGTAACTTACAATCTGTAACTTTTCCTTAGCAAATCTGGCTCACTGCCATTAGAGGAAAGTCACACGTAGAGGAGACCTAACAGTAAACTGCTGAGAAGACAGTTGAGGAGTAATGCTTGAGAAGACGTTGGGCTAATAATGCCCATTTCAAGATTTTGTCAGAGTAACTTCTTTTGTCTAATGTGGTATTAGCCTGGAAAGCCCCCTCCAAAAGTATCATCCCATGTTTCCAGTGCTTAAAGATGAAAACAACCAGATATGAGGGATTTTTTCAAAACTCAAATCAATAAGAACTTGCCCATTGATTCCAACTAGCTTGTGAGCAATCTGCTAAGGCAACTTTTATACATAAGGGAAAACAATACACAAAAGTAGCACACTACCTGTATACAGGGGCTGATCCTCTTAGGGCACACACTCATATCCTTCTGCCCAAGACATTCCAGACAAAAAGAAGGAACCTTTTCTGTCCAGTGCTCAGTGATAAAACAGAAATTTCATGTCCCCTCCATATATAGGAAAAGGTCAAAGAATTTGAGAGGAGATAAAGCCCCACTGACTGATTCATTCTGCAGGACAAGATGCAGAGAGCAGCTGCAGTAAATCTGCATTTCAGCCACTGCAGAGATGTGCTTCAGGGTAATCCTTCATGCAGCCAGAGTCCAAAGACAGGTCATGAATTTGCAGTCTCTGCTCCATGAGACCTGTGCAGCAGTTCACATGCTAAAGCCAAAGCACATCCAAATCAAAGATTTGCTCTAAACCTTAAACTTGGCAATTTGGCTTTTCATGCCGTCTTCCTAGATACAACATGTTGAGGAGCTTTCTTGGTCCTTTAACATTACACATGTGTGGCTACTACACCATCCTACTCCAAACAATCCAGCAAAAGAGCTGGGTCTGAAGAAAAAGGCAAGATAGATTTTTGTCTTCAGAAAGAAGTCCCTGACACTTCTTATACCTGGCCAGGGCTCTGGCAGGGCTCTCCTGGCTCCCCCTTTGCCATCACAGCCACTACTGACTGTGTTACATTTAGAACCTGAAATAACTGGAGAAAGCTTGCCCCCAGATAGATGCACACACACAATTAAACCACAGAGATAATCTTTTTGCTGCTTAGAAAATCTATTTTTAAGGTACTGGCACTTAAATAAAACAAAAGCTGTTTGGAATCCATTGTTCTGTCTGCTGAGTAATGAACACCAGCTTGATAATTACATCAAAATTGATGTTTAAAAATGTCTACTCTAATTAATTTATTATAATATTTATGGAACAGTTTCAGACAAGGTCTAATGCACCAAGGATTAAATGTCACTCACTTGCAGTGCCTGAAGGATGGACACACCCATTTGCAAAGAACATTCCCCATGCTAGTCAATGGAGAATATGGTTGTGAAGGATTCTTCCCCTTGGGCACTGTTGCTGTTTCATGTGCCATGTGTGCTCAGCATTAAAGCTTGACATTAAATTCTCTTATCAAAATACACATATTATAAGCAATTCTTCCAGACCAACTGAGGTTTTTTTACAGCATTTTAGACTCACAATGTTGGAAAATCTTGAAAGAACCAGCAAATAGTTACAATTCCTTGTCTCCAGCCAAGTTTAAAAGGAAAACAGAAGTACACTACAATAGGAATAATGGAAAGACCAGGTAACCCAGCAGAGCAACACTTCATTTTTGCCACCTTGCATTAATATATAGACATAGATTGCCGCAACCCACACTAGCAAACTACAAGGAACTGGAAGGTGATTTGCAATCCCAGTCATGCTGACTGGCATATCTGGGGTGTAAGAGAAGGTTACTTTCTCCCATTCTTCATGAATACCCAGTGCATCTGCACATGGAGGAGTCACAAGCAACCATGAACAAAGAACACAACATTTCCCTGGGAAGGTGACAGAACAAATAATCCTGGAAACTACTTCCAAACATAAGAAGGACAAGAAGTTGATTGAGAGTAGTCAGCATGGGTTTATGAAGGGGAAATCATGCTGAATCAACTTCATAAGTCAATGATGAATTGACTAGCTTAATGGATAAGAGCAGAACAGTAGCTGGTGTTTATCACGGCTTTAGTAAAGCTTCAGACCCTGTCTCTCTCAACATCCCAGCAGGAAGATAACACTTTCTGCAGACATTCAAAACCCAACAAGACAAGCTCCTGAGCAACCTGCTCTAGATAAGCAACGCTAGAAACTGGTTGATCTCAAGAGGACCCTTCCAACCTCAACTATTCTCTGAATCTGAAACATCCATCCAGGATGGCTTATATACATACAGTCAGAAGGAAGATGAGCTAACCTTCTGATGTCCTCTCCATCTCTACTCCCTATATCAGTATCTGATACAAAGCAGTATCCACAAAGAATATCACTAATCTTTTTTCCATTGTTTTTTGCCTAGATAAGGATCTATGGGATGTCCTGAGCATTAAATAGTTAAAAGAAGCATTATTAGTAATGAAGGCTGCTATCATAGATAAACTATTTTGTTCCTAAGCTGAATCACTTGCTGATCCCTTCAGAGATGTCCTTCAGTAGTCCTCTCCATTACCCGTAGCCAGCAGGACCGATTTGTGGACCAGTGTGTCTCGTGCATTTTCCAGGCTTCCATCAGTTACTTCACTTCCAGTTGGGTGCGAAATCCTCTCCAATTCTCTGAGCAGGAATTAGAACTAGCTAGCTATTACAGTGGATCATGGCCTTCAGTTGAAGGCTGCTGATGTTGGTATTTTTCAAATCACTCCAAACCACAATTTAAAGCACAATTTGCCGGCTTAACTTGAAGTGAGAAATAACTTAGTTAGATGTTAAACATTTAGAAACTGCTAAACACTTATAAATTACAGCAATTTTTCCTGTACGAGCTGTGTTTTGCCAAGCAAAAGATCCCAGCTGAGGAAATCATTAGAACTCCTGCTACTTAGGCCAGGGAAGTCACAAAGGCACAGCTGTCATCCTTCACTAGCCAGTGAGATCTCATAGCTGCAGGGAGAAAACTCCCCATTCAAAAACTGAGCCTGTGCTCACTCACCTTCGGCTGTGAACTGAGTTCCGCTGACCTTGGCCCCTGGCTTACACCTTCATGCTCATATTGGTATCCTAGCCCTACTGCAACCTTCTAATGAACCACTGACACGAAACCAGCCTAACAGTTTATGTCATGTCCAGAACAGAGAAAGATCTTTAGGAGTAAAGTAGTATGGGGTGGAGAGGAAGGGAGAAGCAGCTTTGAGTTAAGAAACATATGAAGAATATAACTGAAAAAAAAATAACTCAGAAACTAAAAACCAATGCATTTAGAGATTATGTGAAATTTAGAAGGAAAATCTGATGTTTAAAAACAGCGTAGCAGCAGAAGCTGCTGATCCAGGTATCAGAATAGCTGGTTTGAGCTAAAAACTGGAAGAGAAAGATCATTCTCATATTTCAGTGTTCCAAGTAGATGGAACTTCTGTAAATAAAACAGTGTCTTCTTTGCTAGCTATTTTATTTGAGATGTGCAGAGAAGCTTCTATTCATATATTCTACTCTATATATATACAAGCAGAATGTTACTTTGTAAAATAAAGTTTGGGGTTTTTTTTTAACATCTTTTGTATTACCTTTGGAAGTCTCCAAGAGATCAGAGAACACCCATATTAAAGAGTATCAAGGGCATTTTCAAAGCCTCTACCTCAGAACTTAGAAACCTGGAAACCAGGAGGTGTTCTCCTTTGCCACAAGCAATGAAGACAATAGGTGAAGGAGTAAAGACCTTTTTACAATGCTTTCAACGTGTCCTCTTGCAACAGAAATATTCTTATTTGCAAATTGTCTGTTTCAAGGAAATACATATTGCAAATAATCTATCTGATAGCACTATAATTCATTGTGCAAGAACAGATTAATTTAACTTGTATTTCCTGATCCTTACTTTTTTGTTCTTGGTATTACGTGAGTGTATTTTATATTCAATTTTCTCCTTTGTTATCTCTTTTAAATAAGGGAAAAGATGAGATCCCTCTGAAGGTGATAATCTTCTCATTTTCTCTTACTAATCAGAAAACCTGATGAGATCCTTTCCTGTTTATTCAGACTGTGGGCAGGACAGCTCCTCTCCTAGGAGGTGGGACTAGAGACACATGCATTATAACTAAAGAAAGAAAGATATTTAAGAGAGCAAATACTTGAAGCATGTTGATTTCTTAATGTTCAGATACTTTGCCAAATTATTTAGGCCACAAGAAAAAGTTATCATTTTTGCATTAGTATTTTCATGCTCCAGCTGTGACTTGACAGCATTAAGCGAGGCTCATCATAAGCAAACTCTTTCAGATCTGAGTCATCGGGCCACCCATTCCCACTGCTGACATCATAAGGTTTCACTTACAGAGCATAAATATCCCTTCTGCTCAAAGAGATTGCCTCAAAAATATCAGGCAAGTGTTTTAACTATAGATACAAGGGGGGAAAAACGAAGTATTAACTGGAATCCTCAGAACATTTGATTATTTTTCAGATTCTTACATTAAAATTGAGTAACCTCTACTCACCTTGGAAAGCTTCACTGCACAACCCACTGTGAGGGCAAGAGTTTTCTTTTAAAGAAAGTCAGTTTACATTTCATCAACTGAACACAAGCTTTATTTCTTTTTTGCTTAGAAGGAGGAAAGCGTCATGCCACAAAGACCAAAAGCCCTCTGTTAGTATATAAAAAACTGCTGTGCTATTGAGTAAAAGCTTGGCCTGAGTTGGAGTCCATTAATAGCTATCTGTACTCGAAAGACATTCATGTATTTTTGTTTGTTTCTCTTCTCCAATTCCTACCCTTCCAAAGAGAGCCAAAGGCTAGATTGTGCTGCATCTAGTAAAGATTAAATAGCAAGCAATTCAACTTCTGGCACTACACTTTCAAACACAAAAGGGGTTATGTCATGCAAAAAGAAAAGGGTTTTCTTTGGAATTGTGCATTCTTCTGCTTTCATGACATAATGAAAGGGAAGGGTTGCATTTTAAAGCTCTGCAACATTATCAAACTTTGCTAGTGTCACACTGTTTGCAGGAAGCCCACTGCCTCATCACAGCTACATAGACACATACAATGACAATGAAAAATTAGCATTAATAGCTCATACAGCCAGTGCATAATACATCTGTGTTGTATACAAACACGCTCACAGATCTGCCTCATTGCTTCATGGTACTGGGGAAAAAAAAGTCACTTTCACACACTGGTTGTTTACTATGTAGTGTTACTCAGTGAATAGTAAGCAGGATCTGAGACATAGTAAGTCCACAAGTAAATCACAAATGGCAGGTTATTTCAGTCACACTGTGGTAAATTCGGATAATTCTAATGAAGTCACTTGTGCTGCTCCAGACTGATCCACCCGTAAGCAGAGTGGGATAGTCCTGGTGTTCATTTAGCAAACTGGAGAAATACACTGAGATATTTTTGCAGATAGGGTGAAACATAACTCACATCCTTCATTAATAGCTTCTATTTGAGGTATTTAATTAGCATTATGATACAGCTAACCAAACTGCATCTAGCACAACAAAGCATCTAAATTGTCTTTGCAGGCTGAGCAGTTACACCTCTTTGACAGCTATGTGACCACTTGCAATTCTAATGGCTGGTCTAGCAATTAAAGTTCTCTCATTAATCACTACTAATTAACTCCATTGATCCCTAACACTGGGATTTCCACATTAAAGCATGCTGTAAGAAGCATCACATTTGTTATGGTATAATATTCAGAGGAAATGAAATAAGAGAAGTGCTGTGTCAGGGGACTAAAATACAATTTAGGCCAGGATGTGAAGTTACACCTAAAACTGTGCATTGATCTTAGCTTGCTTGTTTTAAATTGAGTCTGCTCTCTTTGAAAGGAAGCAGCAACTATCTGTCACATGAACATGAGTATGAGGGGAGAAAAACCCCATGCAATGTTTAATGAATGAACTGAGGAGATGCTGTGCAGGTATGCTACTCCTGCATCAACTCTATCACTTCAAATAGCCTGAAAACCCCATGTGTCCTGAGGTGGTTAGTGCTGACTGTTGGCATTGCAAGTCATGCTGGGCAGGGCTTGGTGCATCACTCCAGAAGACGGAATAGTCATAAGCACTAACCAACTGCTATAGTCCTAGATGTAAACTACAGTAAAGACAAAGACTCCTCTTAACACTGTGAAACTACTCGCACGTGCTTGGCTATTGTGACAGCTGAAACCAGGACAGACACCCAGCAGGTAACTGGAAGTACCAATTGAATGCAACTAAAGTATGAAAGTAAGGTTTTAAAAGATGTTAAGGTTCTACATCTGTAACTCTGCAGGAATGGGGTGGGAGAGGGGTGTCAGGGGCGATGAAGATTTCGTTCCTCTAAGAGGTATCTGAATTTTACATCATAAAATGCACAAGATAATACAAGAACTACAATGCTAATCTGGCACAAAGACAGTCTCTGCAGGTAGTACAGCCAATCAAAAAAGAGCGAACTGTCAAAAGGAGTTAAAGTTACCCTGTATTATTAAACTAGCTTGTGCAGTTAGATCAATATAGCTTTGGCAACATACTTCTGTGTCAGGAAAGACAAAAAAAGCACATACTTTCATTGCAACTGGATGTTCTCAAGAAAATATAAGCAACTTAGTACAGAGAACTGAAGGAAAAAATATCACTATTTCATAAAACACTATTTTAATAAACTAATGACATTAACTAATTCTAGGGGATCAAAATGGTCCTGCTTGTCCCTTGACACTGATTTACCATATCAACTTCAACAAATAGTATTTCCCACACAGCTCTCAGGCTTTCCTCCACTTAGAGATCTGAAAACTGCTCTTAGAGATTTTTCTTTATACGACGAGCTGGGGAAGGGAGCTCAGGATTCCAGGGTGCACATGAGCACAGCCTGCAGTGTAATAAATTACCAATAAATGCACAGATAAATTGGGTGAGCAGAAAGTTCTGTGTCTGGCAAACTTTTTGATCCTTTTCCACAGGCGACTCACAGATAGTTTGAAGGTGACACCACAAAGCACATTAAAGAAGACACTTTCTCCTGAACTTCAGCTTAAAAACACCAGCTGAAAAAGCAGCAAATTCATGGTGTGCAGGAGTCACTGAAGTTCTTCCAGATCTTCCATGAAGGCTCTGCTTAGCTTTCTAAACAGGGAACATATACAGAGGATGTTCTGCATACAGAGGAACTCATTCATGGCACAGCAGCCCAGAGTCCAGTAAGAATGACATTAAGGCAAACATATGAAGATTTTCTAGATCAAAAGCTGTTAATTTGTGAAGTAAATGCCCAGTATTGTCTCTCTACTTCCTGCCTTTGGATGACACTATCAACAAGGCTTCCTTTGTGCTTTAAGTTCTGCTCAGTTGTACATTAATGCACTAGATAATACTGAATCATCTGTTCTTGCCTGCAAGAAGCTGGGAGGATTTATAGCTGGTACAGCTTAAAGTTAGAGGTGATGTGTATGGGCAAGGCTGCATGTACAGAGCGATGTAGTGGAGCTCTCCTCTCCACAGCTCCTTTCAGTGCAGAAGGCACAAAGCAGAGAACATGATGAAATAAAAGAAATGTGAAGTCATAAATTAATGTCCTTTCAACACAGAACGAGAGATTTTGCAGAAAGCTGCTTTTTATCACATTGTGCTCAAGCAAACCAAGGATAGAGCAAAAGCTGAGTGAGTACCTGTTGTTTGGATACAGTGGGTGAAACAAAGGATAAACAAAGCTTGCAGCTTCAGGGTGCAGTTGCCATTATTCAGTTAAGATTGAGATATTGTGATGTTAAAGCTATACCTTTTGCAAATCTTCTCTGTAGTCTTGAGGTTTCTCTATGTGTTTCAGCTGGGTCAGCTTGAAAATGTACAGCTAGATGCTGTACATATCAGAACCCAGTTCAGGAGTTCACGTCAAAAATTCTTTCTCCATTGATATCAATGGGATTTACGGGTCTATTTACAAAAACACCTATATATTTAAGTGCTTTCCTGTTGACCCACAAATTGCAAAGTATTGCCAAAAATCCACCCCAGGACAGTCTCCTCATTCAGGGTGCACATTCACATTGTAGTCACTCAGAGAACCTGTATGGACTAATCTGAGAGTGACCCTGTATTCCCTATTTTGGAGAATAAAAATGACAGTATCTGCTTCAGAAGATAAGACAAAAATAATCAGCAACCTCTTCCCCTGAGCTGCTGCCTCAGTGTAAGTTTTGTCCCAAAGTAAGTGAAGATCCATTAAACCCGTTTATTCTATTCTTGTTTCACGATAAAAACCCATCGTCAGATGTCCTATCTGCAGTCTTATCCCAATCTCAGAGATTCAGATCGTATCCAGCCTGCCATACCATATCTGCATTGCTTTGGCTCTTTTGTTCTCAAAAGCATTTTGAGGTAGCCTCTACAGTAAAAAGAAACAGAACAATGGTATGTCTTTGACAGACTGGAAACCAGCAGAGGGTAGGATGAGCAACGCCTGCTAGCTAGAGAGGTGGACAAAACAGGAGCTTTTGCCAGCTCTACAGAATGTGGTACATTTGCCCCAGGACAAAAAGATGCTTCAAAACAACATAGTGCAATCTTTGCTGTGCAATGAACTGAATAAAGAGCTGATATTGAATGACATTCCATCTAAATCAGAGGAAGCAAAGAACTGACTTAGCCAGGCAGCACCTGCTTGGCCTTCTTAGTATGTATCAAACATCTTACAGTGATCAATGTCATAGGAGGCTCCTTTCTTTAATTCAGAACAACGTAAACCCATTAGCTAAACATCAAGTGTTTCAGATAGTGTTATTCTAACCTACATCTGTCCAGCAGTGGGTGTCACCTTCTTCATATAAGTGTTTGAAGGCTCTCTCTGCAAAACCTGACTGGGTGTAGTGGTAGAGACACACTGACAAAGAATGCTTTAGATATTAACATCATGCAATCAGCAGCTTCAAAGTAGCCATAGGTAACAAACTGAACGTTTCCAAGATCAGGGCAGAGCTCTGTGATGGAAATTTCACAAATACTCTCACTTTGATCTGAAATTGTTTAACAAAGTTGTCATGGGCAAATTTACCTCTGTAACAACACTCTGCTGCTCGAGAAAAGCACGCTGCAAAGGTCATCAGTTCCTGACACAGATGATAAAAGGATCTTCAAAACCTACTGTGCCCCAGCACTAACCATTCAATTCCTGGGTTTGCCTCTGATTTTGCAAGGTTCACAATCCAAGTCTGTATTCAGTATGCACATTCCAGTATAACTTTGTCTATGTAGAACATGCTTTGCTTTCCAAACACTAGAAACAGAAGCTGAAAAAATAAATCAAAAACACTTTCCCAAACTTCATCTCCTCCAGTCTGCTCAGATAAAGAGTTTTCTACCTGTTTCTCATCACAAAATAACTACACCATATGTCTTCATCATCCACAATTTGACACAAGAACTAACAATTTGATATCTGACTCTAAGCTGTCTCCATCAAGCAGACAAGAATCGCAGATGAGATCTACTAAGCATTGGGTTTTTAACTCACTGCAGATTAAAACAATGGTAGCAGCTGGAATTGGTGCTCTCTTCCAACATTTTCTGCAACAGAACTTAGTTTTACTGAGGCAAATGAAGCATTTAAAGTAAAATTAAGAACCATTTCCATATCATGGAATAAATAAAAATATTTTATAAAGCAGAAGACAATTTGTTCCTATTATTATTATTGTTAAAAGTTTTTAGCTTACATTGATGCCACATAACACAAGAACAGCATGGAAAAAATGGTGAGAGAGGTTTATGAAATCAGGTAATTGATGTCACATTTAAACCTGTTCTGATACCAGTTTAGTCAACAGAGTTTTGGCACCAGTGACTTTGCCCAACTCTGCTACACTCAATCAGCAGAGGCTCAGAGCAAATGAGCATGTGAGTTACAGTGAAATATAAAATAAGGCGCAAATATTTTTGCATTAGCTGTATGTATGGGGGATGTTAATCAAAAAAAGGTATTACACAGCTAGCATCTCTGAAGAGCAAAATCTCTTATCTCTGGAAGATATTATTGCCATTTACAGTCTCATGTCTAAGTCGTAAACTGATTTCATTTCTGTCCTGGAACAACAATGCTGCCAAAGGAGGAGGTCATTGAGACTTTTAAAATGGTTAGAAAATATTGATTTCACTAGTTCAGAGCAGAAAGCTCCACAGTTTATGAGAAATATATGAATACAAAAAAATCCTTACCTTTGGGTTTACATCTTTATCTTTTTGGAACAGTGACCAGGATGGGTTTGTATCGTGATAAATGGTTAATATTACATACTAACTTAAATACTTATAAAAAGTCTGACAGGATGAGCACTAGGTGCCAATCCCATATGGTTTACTGACAGAACAGGGCTACACTTGCATCAGAGTGAATGCACTGAATGCACTCAAATAACAACATATAAATTGCAAGACAAATTAACAGACGGGTATCTGTTTTAATTACGTATCTTGCCAGTGAAATAAAGATACATTACAAAAGTGACTGTTCAGGTTTCACAACAGACTTTTCAGTAGCAATATTATTACTGTTTACATGTAATTAATAGTTCTAAACAGCATTGTAGGTTAATGACATTAAAACATACTCTTTCAACTTCCATTCAGGAAATTGAAAATAATTCAATAACACATTCATTAAAAGCCAACATGTAGGTCCCCATGACACATTATCCCATCAGTTCACAAAATATAGTGGAAATTATAAGGTTTGCTACCATATGCAACAAGTCACAAAATAAAGCAGCATCACTGTAGAATGTGTAAAGGAGAAACACTGATTAAAATTTGCCTGCACTGACCCTATATATATTTTGCAAGAGATTCACTTGTACTGCCTGAGAATTTTGTTAAGGCAACTAACATACCTGGTCTGAAAGCAGTAAGTGGTATAGCACAGGCAGCAGTGACAACCCAATGCAACCAGATAGCCTTTTGTTTCCCAAACAAACAAAATGGTCAGTTTTGGAACACATATCCAAACACTTTGGACTGGAATGATCTGCTGCGATTATCTGCTCTAGTGATTTCTTTCATTGTATGATCAGAACCAACTCAAGTAATTAATGGTTTTCTTTGCAGCAACAATCAGCTTTCCTGTCAGATTCTTGAGCCATGTTTTCTGCCTATGCTCATGACATGTTCCCCTCAATTAAAGGGCCCGATCCTCATCTGTAACACACACAAGGACTTGGCATAGAATATAGAGCTTATTCCCATAATCAGTAAGCAATATGAAGAGAAAATCTAGCAATAAATGCAAATATTCTATATCAGGCAGCCTAATGATACCTAAAACCAATGTTATTTTTGGTTTCTAGATCATGCCCTGCATAAAGCTTCTCATACTTATTAATAATGTATATGTTCTATATTCTCTTCATTCCCTGTAGCTCCAATTTTACTGTCCTTTTCCTATGTCTTTAAAAAATGATTTGGTACTTAACAAATCTTATTGTAAGGTCTCATGTGGTAATTGTAACTTAATTTAGGTGGGTACTTTAAGGTATTAGTGTAGGGGTTTTATTCTGCTGTGTGCTTAAAAAAGACACATGAATTTACAGTAATCCTACAACTCCCATCAACTCACTTATAAATTGAATACTGACCCAAAGATGAGAAGCTGCTACTATTCCAATTGCTTTCATGTGTGCTGCATCACCTGATACACCTAGCTAAGTATATAGCTACCATAAACACTTTTTGTCAACAATGTGGAAAAAAAATGGCCTTCCTTTAACCAAATGAAATACCCATAGAACCAACCCCCATAAAATGTACTGAATATTCATATATATATATATATATATACACACACATGCTCACACACACATAGCTTCTTCTATACATGTGAGTGTATCTATCTATTTTCTCCCTAAATGACCATGCTCCCAGACCCAAGAGCGATCTTTCTAATTACATGAAGAACTATACAAGAGCATAACTTTCCTAAGGATTTCTCTCACCTACTGGAGGATTTCTATAGGAAATAATTCTTAATGATGACCAGAACAGCATCATTCTAAGCACTGCAAGATTTCAAATGATGGTCCAAAGATAATTTGCTGTAAATTATCCTACAAATTATGTCTTCATTATCAAAAGAGGATATAAATAATGCAAATTCGATGTGCTCATCCTGCCAGTTCTACATTTATATCCAAATACCCAGTATTTCTCCAAAAACATGAGGGTCAATGAAGCCAGCAAATACACCCATCTGTGGTTTCACTATTTTAAATGACTGGAAAATGCAATACATGTACACCTGCTACAGGAAAGTATCTTTAATATTCAAGCTGAGGCTCTGAGAGCACCAAGTGATGTATTTTCTTCTTGATATACTGATGCATTAAAAGGAATTATGCATGTAAACTTGGCCACTGCAAGAAGAGACCTTATGCCTTACACTGGGGTAAATTTGATTATTCAGATAAAGTCTGTAATAAAATGAAAGCAATTTCTGGGATTAAAAAAATAAATAAATAATTGTGACTCCAAATAAGAGGAAGATGTTCAGTAATGAAATGTTTCCACCTGAAATCTTACACCGAAAGCAATTTGAATGGTCCATAAACCACAGTCCTAACTAGTTCATAAATACAGCAGATGTATTAATGCTTGCCTTTGTTTCCTTCTCTCTGGTACCGGCTTACAGGCATTTCAATCACCCAAGTGACAGAGCAAGGGTACCAGCACTGGGGGCTGTTCTATTTCATCTCATCATTTTAACTGCTCCATAGGAAAAGGAGCCTGATATTCACATAATATCCAATTGAAATACTGATCCCACAACACTGTTGAAATACTGCTGAGAGTGGGCTCGAACAGCAAAGAAATTTGAGAAGAAAGTCATATCCAAGTTGAGAAAGGAAGAGAGAAGGAATAGGCTGACAGAGACTGACAAGTGAAAAGTGCGGAAACAAGGTACATGAAACTGTGCATACCAAAGCTTAGCTACAAGAGCTGGTGTCAGATACACAGAAGATTCACTTAACGCTGGAGTCATACGATCAGATGACTGGAAAGAAAGCTTCTATCTTCTGCAAAATGGTAAAACACATTTAACATGTCTTCATTTCAGTGAAGCCTGCCTTACTTTTTGTCCTAAATGTTCATTTCTGCACATCACTGAAGACATCAGTGAAGCAGCAAAATCAAAGGAGACCAGGACAAATTCTAACTTGTAAAATGTGGGAGAACACAGGGTGCCACAGCACTGGGAGGAGCAGTACCTGCAGACATAAACTATAGGAATACGTACTTCTTTTGACAAACACCCAGTAACAGACTGGGGATTCATACAAAAAGGAGACTAAAGCACAGGTTAAAAATCAGAAATGCTTTGCAAGCTTCTGTAAGGGAGTGAATCGAGAGAGGTACTCTCAGTTTCAGATTTAAATCTGTGTATTTCCTGAGACAGAGGCATATTATATTCTTTTACCAGTGGCCCAAAACACAGCCCTTGTATGTGTCAATAATTTTCCTCCAGGCACAGGACATTCAGGGAAGGATATTTCTGGCTATTTCTAATCTCGAAGTTATTCAGTGGAACAAAGATTTTGCATTTAATTTGAAGCTGACTGGAAAATGTTATCGAGTTATCTCCTAACCAGATTGAGAATACAGCAGCAAAATCAAATCATGGGATGAGTTTCATGCTCTCTTGCAGTAGTGGTTTAAATTTGCTAAAGTTAGTGGTGTCTCTGCTGGATTACATCACCTGTTTAGCTCTAAAAGAACATACTAGTATAAACTATTATCAACTTATCAGCAATGTGCCTTTCAGGGGCTGCAAGACCAGAAAGGAAGACTATAGTTTTAGACAGTCCAGCAAACCAAGCAGGCTCACACACTCTCGAGAAGTCACAGCTCAAAGTAATCAAAAGGTCTGAAATCCCACTAGAGCCCTTGAGAGTCATGGATGTAGTAAACTAAAGAGTCACCAGAAATGATTGCTTCTGTCTTCAAGTGTTCTGAAATCTGTGATCATTCTTCTTAAACACTAATCACAGTCATCTAAATCATAAACATTCTATTTCCTGGCCACTGCTCTGGTTGATGATGTGCTAAAAGATCATCTTAAGCATCTTGTATCTGCCCGTTTATACCTGGAGTGGACTGAGAGCAGCACATCTTGTTTTGCCATTGACAGCCAGTTGCTTTAGTGGGATGGAACTCCAAATGTCAGTTTCCGTATTACAAGCCCCCACCAGTCCCAACTGCACTTCTCTGAAAGCCTCTCTTCTGACTCAGTGTCATAAATCACACATAATTAAGGGCTGGGAATCGGAAAATCTCTGCATTTATAACTTCACTTTCTGGAGTTCCAGCCAGCTATAAGCTTGATGAGCTAAGTCTTTACATCTCTGTTTTCCAATATTGGCAAGCACAGGTTTTCCCTGGTATTTATCCTTGTGCTAACTATCTTCACAGGATTCCACAAGGAATTGAGTAAGCTATGCAGGGATTTGACACATAAGGATGTGTGTCCCCCAACCTTGGCACTACATGAGTCTTGCCAGAAATAGAATGCTGCTGGCAATGCACTTCTTTAAAAAGTAAATTTGGAAGGAATAACAACTGGTAATTAATTGCCTCAAATAAATGGCTCTGGACTGAGTACAAGCCACTTGGATTATATAACAAATAAAAGCATCTTCCTAGGTGGTAATTCACAAAGTTGGGAGAAATAAATTGATAAATAAGTTCTTTGCTGCCCTGCACTCTTCTTCTTTATGAATTGTGTCACTCAGCCTTCGGCTTTACCTGATTTATACATGCAGATACACAAAAGCCAGCTAAAGAATACCCGACCTTCCCTCCCTTTGCTGCAAGCCAGAGGGGAGCAACACTGGAACCTATTGCCTTGTACTTTTCAAAGAGCAGACAGAGAAATGCTCTTTCCCCTTATACTTCACAATGAAAAAGGTTTTAGGAGTGAACTGACAAAAAGGAGAGAGCCTAATTCCTCCCTGCTAAGTAACTGTTGTTGCAGGTATTTGAAAAGATGATGAACAAAAGAGGCAATGGGGATTGGGTTTTGTGCAATCACAGAATAGTGAGGGTTGGAAAGGACCTTAAGATCATCCAGTTCCAACTCTCCTGGCACGGGCAGAGACACCTCACACTATACCATGTCACCCAAGGCTTTGTCCAACCTGGTCTTGAACACTGCCATGGATGGAGCATCCACAACTTCCTTGGGCAACCCATTCCAGTGCCTCATTACCCTTACAGTAATAAGATGGAAACTGAAAAAGTTCTCTCTACCTCCATGGGCATGTTGTTACAAAGATTACTTAAAGTGACACTTAATTCCCATACATTTTGGCCTTACTCCAGCTTCCCTGGGGTCCTACTAATCTCTAATCTCCAGAGTACTGTGCTACCCTAACCCGACCACAGGACACAACACGACATTCAGTTCTGTCAGTCACTGCTGTCCTCAGTCTAATGACTCCCTTTGGAATTGCACAGGGTGTCCTACAGTCACCGAGAGCACCACACAACTCCAGATCTCTTTTCCTGGTATTTTCACCCCTACCCTCCCAGGAACACCACTGAGTCTACTCAAACTTGTGTAGAATAGAATTTGGCTCAGTCCTTTTTTCTCTTGAACACAGAATCGTGGAATGGTTTGGGTTGGAAAGAACATTAAGATCATCCAGTCCCAACCCCTTGCCATGTCAGGGACACCTTCTACAAATATGTTTTGTTTGATCATAACAAATGTGTGATGAAAAATACCTGATCTTCATCAGACATGTACTAAATATCCATCTGACACCCACATACACTGTAGGTTCCTGCCTGCCCTCTGTGCACAATTTAATTAGATGAATAATAAATATGTCAAATGTAGCAATGGTGGAAACCATTTGTCTGCAGTAAATATACATCCTCAACTTGTGTTGTTCACAGACAGCTTATTATGGCTAACAAGCCTTTACCTATTTATCCTAAAAATAACAAGAATCTTCTTTCATTTACATTGATCTGTCCAATTTTCCAGGAGGAAAATACAATTAACCACAAATAAGGAGAAAAATAATTCCAAAGTTGACAGATGAGATGCTGTTTTAAAACACTCAGTTCAATATGCTAAAAGCATTCTCTGTCACAACAGCACTTCCAAAATCAAGCCTGAATTGCAAAAGGAGTAATGTGAAAACTCAGCCAAAAGGTTGAGGAAGGATTTTCCATTTATCATAATTTCTTCTATTGAACAGTGATTGAGGATTAAACTGAGCCAACAAAAATTATTTGTTAGGATAGTTTCTTTAATACAATAATAAAAATATTAATAAATTCTTAATAAATTTGCCTGTTTGGCCTCCACCACTGGAGCAGCTTCTCTTCCTCTGCACCAGCTACAGGAAGAGTCCAAGAAAACTAAACTGGGAGAACCCTCTGGGAAGTGCTCCTGTGGGCCTGCCACCACTGCCAGATACAGCTGAAGACCAAATACTGGACTAGAAGACTTTTTGATCCAACCCAGAACACCCATTGCAATATTGTTCCATTCCAGTAGAGCTCCTCAGTGGGAGGCAGTCTCAGTGAATTACTTCTTTCCTGCCTCCCCAGGTGTCAAGCTGGATGTTAGCATGTTTGAAAATCTGTGCTTAGGTTCCTAAAATGTTATTCCCAAATGCAATAACTGAACAATTCCTTTGACTTGAATTGGGTTGGAATTAGGCCCAATGAACTTCTTTGCTTTCAAAGATCATTATAGAAAATAGAATTGACTAGCACCAGAGTTTATTACACAGCCACTGGACAAAAATGCATTCACTATAATCAAGTTGCTACTTCTCATATTTTAATTATAGGAAAAGCATTGTAAAAGTCACACTTCCATTAAAAACAAGCACTTTCACAAGGCCTAATAATAAATTTTTTATCAATAGAAATATTCAGAATTAACTTTCTGTGTACAAATTAGATTTTAAATAGCAAGTTCATTTCTCTGGTGATCTCATTTAGGTTTTGGTATCAAGCAATGTCTCAAGCACATAAAAAAACTCCTGTGGTAAATTTTTATCCCTAATGTTTTCCAGCTGGTCTCTAATAACTATTCCTAATTGTACTTGTTAAAATTGGGATTTATGAATCTCAATTAGACTGGTTTTACTTATCCTACAGCAATTTTCTGTACCAACCAAGGCTATTCCAAGATAGAAAAAAAAAGTTCAGTGGGTGACAGAATAATAATAAAAATAAAAAAGAAAATGCCTCTTATCCAACTTAATTCTCAGTAATTCTATTTCAATAATCCCAAACAGAAAATACAGCATGTAATAACCATTTTGGGAACTTTGCTCATTCCACAAGTGACAAAGTACTTTTATTATTAGGATTTTCAGCTTTGCTTGTGTGCCCTACTGTGGACATAAAGATTTACATCATTCTCAGTGAATCTGTTTTAATTTTCTTTGCTAACTTAATATCCTGATTCAGCAAAGTATGGAGATACAGCTTACTCTGAGCACACACTGAAGACCTCAATGTTCATTTTCCTGCAATGCATGCAGAGCAGCTTCAGCAAAGTTGTTCAGTGTATTCTTACCTTTAAGGCTTAATGTGACTATATCTTTAGCAGGCACTTGGGTCACTATTTAACTCTTCTGCTGACCAGTGTCCAGTGCTGGTAAAGAAAACTTACAATACATCCCTGAAAACCCATTGCTTCCCTTCCCTAATACATACTCTAGTACCAGTTCTCAATCAGTATCACCATACAAAATGTTCTGTCATCTTGCTGTGAAATGTGCTCTGAGAGACCTTTTACATCATCAGTCACACAACTTATGAGAGGGCTGTGCAGTCAGGATTCAGATATTAAACACTATCAGCCACATCTTTGCATGAGTGTTATCCATCACCCAGAGAAGCTTAAACAAAATGCATAAACACAACTATGTGTCTGCCATGCCATGCTTATGAAAAAGCAAAGCTGCCATAGCTTAAGAGGAGAAAAAATTAAAAGAGAGAAACTGTTTTAGACTAAAATATATCCCATGTATGTGAAGAAACTTCTGCTACAAACACATTTTTTATTACAGTCTCCTACAACTTTCCCAGATGGCCAGGTAACGGCTATTCCTTGGGGGTCACCATCTGCTCTGCAACTAGTGAGTCATGTCTCCGATTAACATTCAGCTCCCTGACAAATTCCCTTGAAACCAGAGCTGGAGACCAAGACCCTCATGCATCAGAGAGGCTCCTCCATGGCAAATTCTGAATGTCAAAGTCATTACACCTAACATAACATGAACATTCCCCTTGACACCACTTCTAGCCTAGACAACAGACAGGGCTGGCTTATTTCTGCAAGTTTCTACTCATTGCTAGGCTGAATATAGACACAAGAATGCTATTTTTACAACATTACATTACAACATTGTCTGTTGTTGGAGCCAAACACTTTGGCTTGAAAATTTGATTTCAGATATGTTAAGTAACGCACAATAAATTCTAATCCAAAGGGAAAAAAAGAAAGAGGAGTGCTGGAGTGCATGCAAAGCTGTGCTCAGGCACAGAGTGGTTAACACATGCCTGCTGTCCACTCAACATTTGCCTTAAAAGCTGCTGTGAAAAAATCTGATTTCTCCCCAGAAGTATCATGATTGAAAGTAGCGACTTGCAAACAGCAATGTTTTTATGGGCTCCTGTGAAGAGGATTCTCCAGTGCTCAGTAGGGCGAATCCAACCTTCTCAAAAATACTGATCCCATTATTCAGTTTTGGTAATTAAAATGTTTTCTAAATGATTGTTCCCCAGCAGGAGGAAATTGATTCATTCTAATGCATTATTGTATTTTTGCATGGAATAACTTTCTTGCTCTCCCCCCCTTGTTTCTACCATTTGCAGATTAATTATTTAGATGTGAAGATTTGTCTACTGTATTTGACACGAAGCTTTAGGGAGTCAGTGGAGAAACCCAAGGAGTGCCTCATCATTTGCAAGTCCCATTTCTTTCTCTTTGGATATTGATTAGCAGAGCATTTATCCTGAGGAAGTGGCTTGACCAGGGAAACATAGATCTCAATGTGACAGTCACAGAATTTACACATTCCAAATGCATTTTGGGGTTTTATTTATATGCTGCATTTTAAAACAAGTTGTTTGGGTTTGTTTTGTTGTGTTTCTTATTGTTTTAGGTTTTATTCAGGCCACAGAATCTTATCTAATTTAAGTATCTTTGAATAACACTAACTACTATTTACAAACATAGTGCCTTTTACTTGGGACCAAACTCTAAGTACATTAAAACACACTCATTGACATCAGTTGGTTTTGGGCTAGGCTGTTACTTACTCACAGAAGCATTCCAAAAGCTGAAGCAACAGACACCAGTGTAGCTAACTTCAAACACTGGCTCAAAACTAGAACCTTGTCCCATCTCAAGAAAAGAGGAATATATATCTTATAATTTGATCACAGCAAGCAATATTTTAAATAAGTAAAATTATTTTATGTTTGCATTCATCTTTTGCAGCACTTTGAGTAGAATCAATGCTGCCACAGGTGACCCAACATTACACAGTTTCTCTCAGAGGATGTACAAATACGTTAAGATGCAAAACGTATCAGAAGCATTAGTATTCCCAGAAAATACGAGGCACTGATATTAGAGGCAGTCTTTGACAAAGCCAAGAACAGGCTTCACCATTCCTGATTCTGTAACACATCTCTTTTTCTGGCATTAGATTTATGCAATAAACAACAGTAACCATAACATTTATTACTTAATATCAAATTTACTAAAGTGCTCAAAGTTCTCAAGCAGAATAAAGGTCTATATATTATGTAAAGACATCCCAAGAAACTATTTGTCCTACAAAACTTACTGTCCTATATATCTCTGATGAAAGCCTCATCTTCAAAAGAACAGCAAGACTTCATTGCAGGTGAACCTCCCAACTGCTACTGTTTTCCATCACTGTGCATTTGGGTGAGTTTAGGTTTGAAACTCAGCTCTGACAGAGGCTAGAACAATAAAAAGTGATGTCCTTCATACAGCAAAGTTATAAGTATGTGCTGTAACCCAGTAGTGAGCAGCACAGGGGCTATGCTATAGTTTTAGCATACATGGTATAGATTTAAGTCTTTAAATCTATTACATATATTACAGTATCAAGGAGGATGGCGTGAAGATCACCTTATCCTATTTCCAAACAGCCTCCTATCTTGTGTCTTTGAATAATTAGTTCTAGCTAGATGAGAGGAATTCTTTGTCCATTTTGAATTCCTTGCAACGAATAATGAGCTGTTATGCTAATGCAGGAAAATACTTATTTGTATCCAAGTTTTTTGTTGTTGCATCATTTTTTTTGCGTGACAGGCAATACATAAGACATGTAAGACTTCTTTTAATCCATACACAGATGTCCAAGATGTTAGCTGGAAAGAAAGAAAGAATCTGACCAGCCCAGAAGAATGCTGGGGAGGATAAGACAAAAGAAAGACCTGCAGGAAAACAAGACAGTAGGGAAAAACATCTGCTTCTATTATCTAGAAATCATCAGCGTTAAATGCTGGGCATAAATCAGTGCAGCAGCTTCCTAACTCTTTTTCTCTCTCTCAGTCTTCCTGTCAAGCAAAAGGATTTTGCACACCATAAGCAGATCTGAGTCCTCACTTCACTATTCTTACTTAACTCAGTGATTTCTGGGTGAGCCTTTTATCTGTTGCTGAATTGTATTTAGTTGTCTCTTTGTCCCACCTTGTTTATTTACTAATTTTTGTTGGTCTTTTGTCTGTGTAAGTGACTTCCTTTATCATTCCTACCCAGCACCTCTGCCTGCCAAGCTACTTCCATTGCCTTTCTTGTTCACCACTGGAGTTCTCACATTTCTTGCATTTTACAGGCCAGACCAAGAGGAACAAGCTCAGTTTCCAGCCTGCACTCAGATGATTCACAAACAATCTCATGGAACATATCTTGAGAAATAAATTTCGCTTACATCTCTATCAGCCAAAGTGATACAATATAAATCAAAAAGAAAGATGAAGAAAAATAAAACTTTTGAAAATTCCTGTGGGTTGGAATGGTTGTAGCAGCTGCCTCCACTGCTCATTGCATCCACTGCACTCACCTGTTTATTAACTGACACTTCTCTATCTTCTGACCACAAGCAGCCAATGGTATTTTGTCACTGAACAGGCCTCATATGACACAAATCACAACTTCTGCCCTCAAGAGTTTCTAATCCAGTGTTAGGTATCAGGTGGACAGATCCCCTTCTGCAACAAGCAACACTGTGCAAATGAGGCTACTCCCATTCACAGCATACAAATCTTTCTGTGTATTTGACCATTGCTGTTTACTACAAATGACTGTTTTGTAAATATAATTTCCCACTATTGCAAGTTCTGTGACTTATTCCCAGTAGCCCTCACTGTGGAGGCTGCATCTAATCAATCCTCAATTACTGTGCAAATACATCCTACAGGCTACTGATGTCTTTCCTTTCAAACACATAATACATAATTAATGACAGCTATAACGCCACCAAAGACTCCAAACCAAAAGAAATCCCTGCAATTCACAGTTACCAGCACCAAAGGCAGATTTGCTGGAGCACTTAATTTTCAAGGGGTTTTTACTCCTCTGGAAAGGTGATTATGAGTAGTCCCAGTCAGTGACTGCAGTTACTCTACTTTACTCCTCGAAGCACAATTCTACATAACTAAGTACAATATTTCTTGTTGTAACATTACATGGTAATAGTCAGGGCTACATCCAAAACACCTCATTCAGGGAAAGCTCACAGTAAACCAGCAAAACACTATATGAGACACATGCACAGTTCTGTCCTGCTTCAACATTACAGCTATCAAAACCCATTCTATCTAAACCAAAGCTCAGAGCTATAAATTATCATTTTTGAACTTGTTCATTCATTCATTTTCAATAATGGTTTTAAGGTTTTTCCTCTCTTTACAAATAAAATGGAAACTAGGCATTATTATGAATGGGTGGGATTAATCTCACAAGGTTTGAGTAAACCAAAGTTAGAATCATGGTCTGGCCTGGTCTGCTGGTTCATACTGAGGACTAGCAGTGTACCAAGAACTACCTCGACCTCCTTTGGAGGAAGGAGGCAGAGCCAGAAGGCAATTCATAACTAGTCACACAGTGTTTTATAGAAGACAGTGCACGATAACACTGAGAAGTAAATTTTCTGATGCTTGAAATGTATCTATAAAGTAAGTGACTGGCCCCATTTGCTTGATAAAATGCCCACCTGAAATACGAGGAAAAAAGGAAGAGAGGAAGAGATGAAGAACTTTCCCACACTGGACATCAAGTTTGAGCCACGGTATGTGTTGTAGCTTTAACGGGTTTGATTTACTTTATCCATTTTAACACACAGAAGTTAATACTAATTCAACTTCATCAGCCAGAACTTCTTTAAAGAGATATTTATACCTTTTACATTTAAATGAAGGCAAACAGCAGTATAATTTAAGCTATAATAATGACATCTAAAATATCATTGTTTTCTTCAAGAGAATTAAGCTAGCTGTGGTAAGAGATAAAAACCCTTTGAATAGAGAAGCGTTGTCACAGTTTGACTTGTCAAAGCTCCTGCTTCTAAGAATATTCATGATTTTACCGTTCCTTGAGAACCATAAATGACACAGCATGTCAGTGAGACAGTTTCAATCTCAGTCTGGATATTTCTGTCCAGAACTGGAGTATAATTCAGTCTCCATCCCCAGATAACCCCAGCCTTTCTCCTTATTCTGCTAACAAAGAGCTTAATACTGGACCTCCTCCTGAGAAACAAATTCTATACCTTGTGCTAACCCCCATGACTTCACTGAGACTGCCTGGAATGAAAATGAATGCAGAATTTTATTGTAAATTAAGAAAGCATGAATCAGACCCCAGTGTACAAAGTGCAACTGCACTTTACTGGAGCAACTGCCTGTCAAGTAGGTACTAGACTCTGATGCGCAACTCATTTGACAAACTGAGTGTCAGTGAAGTCACCTACCAGTGTCCTACGCTGCTACCAAAAGCATGTTGGCTGCTAAATGACTTTACATTCTTTCTTCTTTTTCTACCGAGCTTATTTTAGAAAGGTTGTATATCAATCTGGAAAGTGCTGTGAACATGATGTTATCATAATGGTACCATATGCCAGTCGACTACTTACAAATCATCCATGCTTCTCTCACTTGGTAGATTTTATAAGCATGATAAAGAACCTGATTCTCTTCATGTTTACACTGACTTTATATCAGTATACTTCCATGTTTTACACTGGTAAAAGAAGGGAGAAATATTTGTACCAAACCCTCTAAAAAGCCTTTAAGGATCTTAAAATGGCTGCATCAAGTAACGGATTTTACTATTCAAGTATTTATCTCAAAACCAGATGTGAGTATTAAAGATTCAAACCCTATGAAAGAGCAGAATATGCTCCCAAGCCACTTTCCCTAGACGTACAATCTACAGAAATAGGTTATATGCTTTAACTAAAGAGCTTTGGAGTTTTTAATTTACCTCCTTGTTTTGACTCCATAAGGAGGCAACTGTGAGTACTCCTCATAGTTTCTCTATAAGGAATTCTTTTGTTCCAGAGAAAGATTTCCACAAGTTCACAATACTCCATAAACCTCACAAGAAATCACGTACCATAGGTAGGACTTGTGATAAAAACAGGTCAGCAAAAGCCTAGATCTTAACAAGGAATCCAAGAAAAAAGGTTAAGGAAAACTTCAGCTGCATAGCTGAACTTAAAAAGAACCTGGACCCGTTTCCACTCATATGTACCAGTTAAATATATATACTAAAAATAAGAAGGAAAAAAGGGACTTGTTCGCAAGTTTCACTCTTAGATAACCTTTAAGCTGTCATATTCTGACAGTTCTCTGGTGCCTTTTTAACCCTTTAAAATTTTTTTCAGAGTAACTATTAGTGCTCACAAAACATTTTGGGTTGAAAAGCCTACAAAATTAAGTAAATTAAGTTAGAGCACAGAACTATTTTCACTCAGCTACTCTGTCTTACTCCTCTTCCAGGCAGTGAATCTGATTTCAGCCTCATGCCTATTCATTCATTAGCCTTTATAGTCAGGCTGTTACTAGGAGAATTTTTCAATGTCAGTTACTGCAGAGGAAAAAGTTAGGCCTACCAGTTCTAGTCTTGTTTGCAATCTGGTGCAAATTGGATGCACCCTTCTTTCCTGCTGCATTTCTGTGAGCAGGCTAAGCAGTGACCTTCATCTTGTCTCTCTCTTCCCCTCTCAGAAAGAAGCTTTCATACAAATTTCAGTACTTTCCCTTTAGAGCAGCAGCCAGACAGCAGAAAATGCCTGAAGGGCTCAGCACTACTGTTCATATACAAGTGTTTGTAAAAACATTAATCTTGGAGAATTCTGGACTTCCCTTTGGACATCCTGATTGAATACCTCACGTTCTCTGGGTTGTAGCCTGCTGTTTGAAGGCTACTGAGTCTGATCTTCTAACAGCTATACTGTATTGTCTCTTCATGAATTTGGTACATAACCTTCAGTTCCTAAGGTAAGGATCATATTTTGTAAACTCTTAAAATTCCTCCTCTCTATATGTATACACCAGTTGTACATCACCCACGGGAATCACATAGGGTTGTTATGCAGCTGAATTCATCTGGCAAACTTTAAAACTGATTCTATCTGGGATTTGTCTCCTTTGAGAGTAACTCTTTTAATTTTCTACAGGCTTTTTTATCTCTCTCCTTAATACACAGAACTTCCTCACTGAGGTTTCAATCAGTTTTGTGAAAGGAAAGTACCAATTGCTGCTGGAGCACAGTCAGGCTGCACAGTGCAGAACAATCAGGTTGATTTTTTCATCTTTTCCATTAACATCTCAACAACACCTTCTAGGGGTAACTCGTTTATTCCCAGTGGTAATTTGGACCATTTTCTTGATCCCAGGTTTTACCTATTAGTACCTCTAAGACAGCTGGGGAAAGACTCAGTTACCTAAACAGGATAATTTGAGACACCTGAGGTAAAACAAGATCTCTGCATTGGGCACCAGATATGATGTATGTTTCACAGAACAACTGAATGCTGATGGAGCAGCAACTAGAGACCAGGCAGGGTATCCTGGAGAGCCTGAGATGCCTGCGAGCCCTAAATCCAACCTGCAACTACTACCCCATAGTCTACAGTCCATCACCATCAATGGAGAAATTCACCGATACTTTGGCTTTGATTTGCACTAGACTCTGACCTACAGTGTCAGAATTTTCCTTACACAGCTATGCAAGGGAGAGAGGAACAGAATAAGCAAGCCTGTGCCTCTCAGCTCTCCTCTGCAAGATGCAACCAGAATTAACAGTTGCATAAGATGACAATAAGAACAAAGTGCAAACAGGTAGTTCAAGCCACCAGTGGTACAGATGGATGTTTTGTGGGAACCCACCACACACTCCCTATGCACCTGGAAGAACACAAAGCCCAAAAGCAAACACACATGTTGGAATAACCAAATGTAAAACTAGTGCAGGCACCACACTTCCCCACTCACCAATGCCTGCAGCCCCCACACTTGAAAAAGAGTTTATAGCTTTTATATCAAGTAACTGTGAACTGTATAAAGTCTCCATTTAAATTTCTACCCCAGAGATTTGCACAGCAGTACTGCAAAAAGTAGTAATTATACAGCAGCTTTTCAATATGCAATGGAATGCAGCACTTCTCTTTTTAAGCTGAACAACCGAAGTGGCATTGTAAATATGATATTTAAATAGTAGCTCAAACCACATGGTTTTGAAAACAATAACCAAGCACATGCTTTTCAGAAGCACTGAATCAGAAGTTATTTCACAGACAAGGAGAAAAGGTTTGCAGGAATTGTGATCATGCTACAGAAAAGTGGTTTATAGAGGCTATACTTGAAGGTACATTCACAGTTCCAATATAATTTACTGTTTTCAGGGACTTACATTTTCGATGTATGCATTTGCTTGGTTATTAATTCTGCTGCCTAGCACAGAAAGCATGATGGGTTATTCAAAGTGAAAATGGCTGAATGCCCCATTCATAGCAAATGGGCCACTTTTTGAAAGAGCATCACTGGCTTCTAGTTGATACTTTGGACTATTAATTTATATTTATTGTAAAAACAAGAGATCAAGTCAGTCCTTTTCAATAAGCAAAAACCAGGAACAACATAAAGCAGCCATGGAGCATATATTTTATCTCAGACAAGTTTTTTTTAACAAAATCAATTTTGAAGAGGTAGATGATGGGTGACTGGTAAAAAAGACAACACTGAGGTTTCATTTTGAAGACAGCAGTGACCATACAACCATTTTCAGTGTTTCAGATGCTGGAACACTTTCTCTGTAAAGCGTTTACAATCCTTTTACAAATTTACTTAGATATTAACAAGAAGAACAAAAACTAAGTTCAACAATTTGAACAGTGAGGAAGCCTCCAGAGGTTATGAGTGACAAAGTACTCCTACACTTGCACTGAAACCAGCTTCGCAAACATACAAAATTACCCTTGAACACATATTTATTGCCTTAAACCACTTCAGTCACCTCACAATGACTATAACAGACTTCAGAGCAAGTCCCATAAACACAAACTTGTTCATGAGCTTTTTCAAGACCAGATCCTCAGCCTGTAAAAGATCACATAAAATCCAACCCTACAATGAGACTGTTCACTTGATTTACTCACCTCTATTTAACACTCCTATAAGCAAGGCAATGCACCTAAAAGAATCCATCCATCAGACCTTACTCCAAGAAGGAAAATTTATAGGATTTAATACCAAAGTGGACATGTATGGAAGGTACAAAGAGATAGTGGGACAGCAAAGCTCTGTCTGCGCTCTAAGAGGTGTTCAAGTATGGGAAGGATTCAGACTGAACTTGGCTATCCCAGAAAAACCTTCACAGCATCACTTAGCCTTTTATTGTGAAGTTAAAAGTCATAACATCCAACCACCTGACTTGATATCCATTACCATAACACAGGACAGAGCATTCCTGAGAGCAGTCCCATGTCCCCATTCCCTCCACCCCAAGTCTAACAGAATACTGAAGGTAAACAGGCTGTTATGTTCTAGTTAATGTATTGGTTACATATTTGTGCTCTAAACCAAAAGGTAATAAAGATATGAAGTGCAGACTTCATTTTAGTTAACTCTGGACTTTCCTCCAGCTGAGTGGAGGCTAACCCCAGCCTTGACAGGATTTTGGGTTTATTTAACTTTGAGAAACGGCTGCCTTGGTTTCACAGAACACTGATCCTCTGCCCACCATTCTGGGCCAAGTGCTTGCAAGTGACACAGGTACCAGCACTGTTGTGCTATCATCAGAGAATCCCAGCTGAGCACTGAATTTGGGACCTGATGTCCTGATAATCCTAAACTTCCCTGTCTCTGTTAAGAACCATCTGGCAGAATGGACAGAGTCCTTCAAATGGCAAAAAAGGGAACGTTTGGCAGCTGCGAGTAGCACCAGCGAGATTCCACCAGCTCCACAACCTCAAGAAACTAAGGCTACACACTGCGTCCTACAACTTCTCCCTTGTGCCATTCCCTGCCCCAGAGATTCTCTTCATTGGGAGCACTGCTGAGTACACACAGGGGAAGCCTCCACAACCCAGGCAATGAGGCTTTAGCCCAAGAACTCCGCTTGCCCGCGCATGGCAGCAACCCGAGGTCGGGGACACGCGGGGAACAAACCTGCCTCCTGCAGCCAGAAGTTCGTGAAGACACAACACCCCAGTAAAACATGCAGGGGGAGCCGGCTTGTGAGAGAAGCGCCGGTAGGGGAGAGCCCTAATAAAGCCATAAGGTCTTACTACCCACACATGTATGTCGTAAATCAG
This sequence comes from Melopsittacus undulatus, assembly GCF_012275295.1. NCBI lineage: Eukaryota > Metazoa > Chordata > Aves > Psittaciformes > Psittaculidae > Melopsittacus > Melopsittacus undulatus. Next base: position 2,194,824 of record NC_047535.1, on the reverse strand, counting down.
CACTTCCAAAACCACCAACGAGAACCCAAAGGAAGACCGAGGTAACGGACAGAAACGGAAAGCTGGTGAGAGACTGCCTCCGCCCGGCTCGTCCTGGGTGCCTGGGCAGTTCCAGGAGGAGCAGGGAAGGGGGCTTTCCTCCTTCGCATCCTAAGGGTTCAGGGAGAGCTCCCTGCCCCGCAGCAACAGCGCCAAGAGCAAGCGGGGCGTGGGGAGCCGCAGTCACTGGGGCTCCGGCGCCGCGTTCCCCGTAACTCCCAGCCCCTGTCCCGACTCGCACCTACCTCGGCGGGACCAGATCCCCGCCGTCGGTGCCGGGTCCGCGGGCTGCGGCAGCGCGATGCTGCGAGAGGCGGCGGCAGGAGGCGGCGAGCGGCAGCCCGGGCTGCAGCGGCAGAGCCGGGGCGCTCGCACCGGTGCACGGCTCCGGGGCCGCTGCCCAGGACCGGGAGACGGTGCTGGTGCGGGGGACTCCACGAGCCTCTTTGGCTGTGTTAGGAAAGTTACCGCGGCCACACGACCCACCTTAAACCCGCCTCCCCGCAGGACCCGGGGGAGGGCGGAGGAGGGAGGGAGGAGACGGGGGTGGGGGCTCGGAAGCCATTCGTTCCTCAGCACAGAGCCAAGTCCACAGCAGCATCTCCCGGGCTGTCGCTCCGGGGTGCAGGGCTGGGTGCGCCGGTGCAGCCCCAATCCCGCAGCAGCTGGGCTGGGGCCGCGCTCCGCTCCTCCAGCCTGGATCTTGATTTTACGCGCGGTACCACGGAGCCAGCTTCAGCGCGCAGAAACTTTCCCGTTTCCTGCAGCGCTGACGCTGGTTTTTGGCATATTCGTTTGGTGAGGGGTTGGTTTGGCAGCTCGTTATTTGTTTAACCATTTGTTGTTTGGGGGAAGACGGATCTAGTCCTGATGCCTTGGGGTTTATGTATTGGTTTGGGTTTGTTTTCCTAGCCAGATTCAATTAGAATACCTTAAATAGACTAAAAGGAAAAAGAATCAGACCGAGACCCCGGCATCCCGAGGTTGCCGACTGAACCGTGCATGTGGGAATGAGGAAGGAAACTATAGATGAGGCATGAACACTCGGCGGCTCAGCAGAGGGTAGGAGATGGGAAAACCCCAGTATTCCTGCCTCCTGCGGCTGAAAGAAGGGGATCTACCGAGCAGAGAGCCCCCCAACTCCACGGATGTGTTTAGCGGGAGATCATGCAAACTTCTGGACCCATTTCAAGTTGCAAAGCGAGGCACCTGCACACACGCACGCAGCAGTAGGGGCGTGTAGACACAGGAAAACACACGCAGCTCTCGGGCTGCCTGAAGCGGCCCCTGAATGGAGGAGCTGGCTAGAGCAGATAGCAAGCAAGGCTGAGGGGATGCTAATAGAGGAAAGCGCCAGGGAAAAATTACCTCTTCTCTAGCATCCTCTACCGTCCAGAGCATCTGCCCTTGCATTGTCAATCGTCTGCTCCACTGCTGCTTTTTAGGGTGGCTCCGCGCAACTCGATGCTCACAGAAGCTTCTCACAGGGAAGGAATTACACCCCACAAATGTCGTTTTCTTCCTGAAAGACACACCAGAAGTTACAAATATATAATCACAAATTAATTAGATCAAATACTTGTGACAGGTGATTTGAGCAGCTGCACTAACTTAGCTCCTAATCAGCTATCCTGTGCTTGCACAGTCTTTTTCAAGACGAAATGCTCCATTTGTGGTATGCACTATTACTTATTATTTTCTAATGAGAATAGCAATATTGGCTGAGTTCCTCCTTTTTCATCATCGCAGTATGTAAGGAACATAAGACCAAGTCCCTTTTTGATCATGTACCAAGATGGCTAATAGAACTTTTTTGTCATTGCAAGCCACATAATAAATTCCCATGTGTACAATATTTTATGTACATAGGAAGCTGCCAAAATCCTTTGTCCTGCACTGTGTGTTTCTTGGTAAAATGCCAGTACATGGCTGCAGGTGATGGCAGAGTTTCAAAACGGATAGTTTGGGCCAGATTTGGGATGCTGTTTCCTTAAAGGACTCTTTGCAATCTCCCAAAACCCCTCTCCACTCCCTCCACTGTTTTCCTTTCTCCATATTCCAAACCTGCACCTTACTGCATTGTCCTGGTTTGCAGACTTCCCAAAATCTTGCTGTCAGCTGACCAGGAGAGCAGAACTGTGGAGCACATGGTGCTGGAATAGATGCTGCCAGAGTGGATGCTGCCTTCCCCACCTCTTCCCTGCAAACCAGCTCTCTCCTTAACTCCAGAGGCTATTTTTCCTCATTAGCTATGGCTAAGGCAGCCTAGCCACAATCAGCAGCACTACTGGTGTCTGCAATTAATTCATCCCCATCTTTCCTGACCTGTATTTAATTATTTTTACAAACATCCTAATAATGAAAACCAATAATAAATTAGCAATTGTGTTTGTTTATCAAGTTCTTTTCAATATTTAATAAAATTTAATAGACCAAATTTGAACTAGATTTAGTGAATAAATAAAGATAATTAGGTTCTGTTGTTTGTATAAGAATATTACAAACACCAGTTGCTCTATACTGATGGCATTGTTTATAACTCAGTTTTGTCACCAGCTTCCAGTTGGGAAACTATTTAGCCTGCCTGATTTTCCTTTATAGAATGTAAGATGCTGCCTGAGATGCATGGACACAAAACCAGTCTGCTGAAGACAAATTAGGCCATTTTGCTGCTACAGTTTGGGATTTTTTTGTCTTTCAGATTTCTCTCTAGAACTTTTCAAAGCAGTATCCTGTCAAACTAGGGCTGCCCTGGACACAAAAACCCCAAGATACTAAACTGCAGCTGTTTGAGACAAAGCATTCAGCCCTCTGTCCTCATGTCAAATCCCATCCAAATCAGTCATTTTGTTTGGATGGTATAGTTTCTGGTATTCTCTGCAGTGAGGTTGTCTACTTGAAGGGTAGCAGATAGACATTACTTATATCAATAAATTTGGCTATTGAAGTGTTTTACATTTGAGGGTGACTACTGACATATTTATTATTAGCCTCTAAATGCAGCCCCCTCTAAAAATACATTCAGCATAAACAGCATTAGATTGCAGCACACTGATTCTGAGTGTGCTGTTTCTGAAATACACTGTTTACAAATAAAAAGATAGTTTGGCTTTTTTCTTCTTATTGTTAACTCAACAAGTCTTGCTCAGAGTTGGAACTCTGTGAACCCAAGCTGAATCTTCAAGCTTAGCTAGATTCTTCCATAAATCAGAATGAGTTGTTAAAATTCTGAAGGACAAAATAACTCTCAGTTATGGGTGCACAACCTTAGTTTGGTGAAGTGATATCTTTGGTTATTCCCGTGCAGTCTGGGCATCAACATGGAAATGAGAAAATAATTGGGAAAAAGGGGGGGGGGGGGGGGCAGCAAAAAAAGCAAGAGTGCATTGCAAGAGTGACTCTGCAAGGGAAAGCTCTTTAATAATTCTGCTGGTAATGTGTGAGCTGGAAAACAATTCATTTCCCTGTCCCAGAGCTCAGCTGGGCAACAGGAGTTTAAAAGAGAGCAGCTCTTTCATAGAGGTGAGCAGGTACGTCCTTCAATACAGGCAGACCACACCAGGTTGAAAGCTCCAAAGTTACCAGTAACTTTGCCACTGACTTCTTGGGGAGACACAATTTTACCTTGGGAGAAGATCTGCTGAGTAAGAATCAGCCATTTATACATGCTTCCTCTTAAAGTCACCTTCTAAGAGCATTTTTACTGCTTTTATTTGCTTGCTTCTACATATCCAATTCAAAACTAGCTCCTTATCCACTTTGTCATTTTCCATACATTCCATTTTCTTCAAGGGGAGGTTGGGCCTCAGAAAATAGCAGCTCACTGAACCAGGTGAGTGTTTGTAAAAGCATCTGTTTTCAACCCTCAAAAATTATTACACATTTAATATTAAAGCTCAAGAAAATATGCATATTTTGTGTCTGAGTGAAAAAAATATCATCAAAATAATGCTTGAAAAACAAAGCTTTGCAGATACAACATGAACTTTAAGTTGTTTTTTATAAAACCAATCAGGCTTTTAGTTTATGCATCATTCTGTTCCCTGCAATAATACGCTGTCTGTGCAATCAGTGATGATAAATGGTACATAATTGTAAACCTGATATTGGCTTTCAATATTGAATTCATCATTCTGTCCTCTTAACACATATTAAATACTTTAAAAAATTTATATATGTGTTTGATTTATCTGTGATTTTTTTTCCAATATGTAAAATTTATTAGTTTTCTAGTTTTTGTGAAACTACAAGGAGACAACATCATTAATAACACTGAATAATAGTGTTGGCCTCTGTTATGCACAACTCCCTTCCACCAATACAAAGTGTCCAAATCAAACACACACATATTCCTTGCAGGCAGTGTAGGAAACACCATCTTAACTAGAGCCAGTTGTGCACAGATTCTGTTTGACTTCCCTGATCTATCCAAATAGTGATTTGCAAGAATTTATTCTCACTTAGGAAGCAACTCCTGCATTCACAGGACCAGCACTTTGCTTTATTCTGTCTCAGAACTGTTGACTAAGCTACCAAGGTTGGAAAAGTACAATACATCTCAATCCAAAGGCTGAAAAAAAACAGCCATCCTTCAGAGTCTGGGTCTATGCCAGAGACATTATTTTACCTTTTATAATATGGATATGGTATGGATATGGACACATCCTCTCAAATCCAACATTTCTGTCAAATTATCCCAATATTTTTAATGAACAGGTAATGGAAAAAAGAAAATAAATCAGAAAACATTTATAGAATCCCAGGTTGGAAGGGGGCCTCAAAGATCATCTGATCCAACCTTCCTAGGCAAGTATGACCTGGCCTAGGTGTTCCAGCACTGTGTGTGGCTGAAATCTGGCATTAATCCTCTGTAACACTAACATAAATATACAGAAACTCTTCATCCAATTCAAACAGACTCTAAGCATGTAAGACCCAATTCAGTATCAGAGAAGGACACTTTATAACACCTACATTCTTATTCATCTTATTGAGAGTTATGCACATGAACTGAGAGGCGAAGAGCCTCTCAATTAAAAAAATATGCAAAGCTGCATATACAATGTATAGTTAATAGCAATGTCATATAGGTCAACAGCAAATGTTGCCTTTCTAGTGAAAATTCCATTGTGGATAATCTCAAAGAGTAGGTATTTTGCTATCAAGAAAACACATACTGCAGCTGAAGTGGGAAATCAACTGCTTCCAACCACATCTTCACCTTCTGCTTTTGAGAGTTAAAAGACAATTTATCTGTCAGGCTTCTGTGCATCTACAGGATATTCCTTTTAGTACTGGCTGAGGTAGGATCAAGGGCATGGGAGGAATTTAACTGATTCTCCACTCTACACCACCAAACAGGCATCTCCGGGGTGAACATTATTAGCTATATTTGTGAGTTAAAAGCTGCATAGACTATTATCAGTTTCTTGAGCTTGTCCAGTCATTCAGAGAGCCATTATTTAAAGACTGTACACCTACATTTCCTTAAACTGAAGTTCAACTACACTGGCAACATGCTGGTACTGATATAGTGATATAAAGCACCAGAATTTCTCCTTCACTGAGAATTAAAGGCTGGAACAGCCATTAGCACATACAGACCAAAAAAGGGGCATTGAATCAGCAGCTGAACGAGAATGTTGATTCACATCATCTGCCTCACCGATACAGTGAGGTATCCCAAAGTTCAGCTCCCTCACACAGAAACCCAGGAGACTGCATTCCCTCAGGAAATTCCCCTCTGGAGAAAGCTGCCCAGAATATTCAGATAGTGACAGCAAACCAGATAATAAACTTAAAATGAGGACTGAAGCACATAGAAATTCTTGCAGTTGGCATTCTGAAACAAGTCTGTGTGATATCTTTATTTATACCTTATTTACAAGTACTTCTAAATATGCTGAGGCAAGTTTATCATCAAGCTTAGCCCATTTTCTCCAAGCATGTGTCTCCAGATAGATGTAACCTTATGGACAGAACTCCAGATAGACATGGTATTTTGGCCAGAGCTTAAATCTGTATGAAATGTACTGTTACAGCAACTGGCATTATTTGGACACACTGTGGAAGGCACATTGCTATATTTCTATTAAAAGGCATTTTGAGTGCACTGGTCTTGTATTCTGTGAGGAATGGGTTTTGTTACAGGAAGGAGAATCTGAAAGATGCTGTGAATTTGTCTTCATGATAGATTTCTGAATGGATTTTTACCCTGAAGTTTAGGAACTAGTTGAATGTGAACACTGAATATCAACATTCTCTCAACTGTCCCCCTTCTCTATGTCCATATTTATCTTTAGCCACTGTATTTTTTATTTCAGTTTTCAAAGAAAATCTATGAAGACTTAGCTGTAAATATTTCTTTTCATTTTCATCCAGCTCCATAGGCATTCACAGAATCTAAGAAGTCAAGATCTTCCAGTTTATTCACAAAATGACAGCATCCACAATGCATTTGTTTCTCTGTTTTGCCACTTTACAAGGGGAAAAAATCTATTTCCAAGATATTTTCAGTAATGTATGACTAAGTAGCAAAATTAAAACTAGGAAATTAATAACTACATGGCATTTCAATCCCATCAACTCTAATCAACATAAATCCATTCTAATTAAAACCTGCAAATCCTAAGGATACCAAAAAGATAGCCCTCTATTACTGGGAGATGACAACAACAGGCTCATTACATACAAATGCAGAGTATGGAAACCCCTGAAAGAGGCAAAGATGAAATCGTACTAAAAGTATTCCTATATTTTTAGAATACCATTAGCCCCCAGTAATCTCTAATTAGCAAAAACAAACAATTTTTGTCCTTTAAAACTTTAAGAGCACTTTTACAAGCTAAATGAAGCATCTGAAAAAGTGTACAACTTCACAGGCTGACAAAGGCTACTGTTTATCACCACCATGAAACCAGAAATAGCACGATGATGTAAAGCATGTTCTGATCAGCATGATGAATAACACATGTCAGTTTAAATAATAGAAATTATGTCATTGTATCAGAGCCATTGCTTCAAAGTCAAAACACCTTAAATCTTGACTCTTATCTTTAGGACTTGACCAAAAACTCATGAACATCAACAAGAATCTTTGCACTGACTCCCATGGGCCTCAAGTTTGCCGTGTAGAGAAGTACAAAGGGACTGTCCATCAGCTTCACACATCTTAACTCAGGAAGCTTCTCATCTCTCCTGTATTCTTGCACTTTAAATTGGCATCAGCTTTAAGTACATAATAACACTGAACATCAAATTTACCTGGTTCTGGATGATGTTATACCAAGATCAATAGTTTCTCTCTCCTATCACTGCACTGTTAGGTAAAGAAAGGGATCCAAACTGAACTTGGGTGTATATTATTAGTACACATTTACAGAAGCCAATACTGATACTTTGGGGTTTAAGGGAAGACCCAATCTTCACCCAGATCTAAGTTAGCTCTTTTCAAAAAAAGGCATCTTTTGTCTATTGGCAGTTTTTCTCCACAACCAACAGAAATTAAACAAATGCATTTGCTTGGCAGGCAGTGGTTGTCACCCTGCCAATTAGCTGAACAGGAAGCAAACAACCTGCTGACCTTCCTGGGCAAGCAGTCTCTACATGGCAATCAAATGAGACTGTAGGAAGGGCTGTAGCTCAGACAGTTATTATCATAGATCACCACAAACTTACTCTACCACTACCCTGGAATTACAACAGCAACGAACCACAGAAATATGAAACTGGAGGGAGCCAAAGCCATCATTATGTCTAGTGGTTTCCAAACTGTAATTTATGAAACCATCACAAGCACTGTCTTCATTAAGTTTTCATCAACCACTGACACTAAGGGGGGCTTGGTGGTCAGCAGAGAAATCTTGAGAGCCGACAGTGGTTTGGCTAGGCTGGAAAACTTGGGAATCACAGATGTGGTTACTGAAGCAAAGAGCAAGTTACACCTAGACTATCCCTAGCAGACATTTAATTAGCTGTTCTTACAGATCTCTAGTGAATGATATTTCACAATCTCTTTATGCAAACTGTGCCAGACTTTAATACAATTATGTTGTTCAAGAACTTTATGATAGTTGTTAGTTTCTTTTGCAAAACTGCAAATTTTGGTTTGGGGTGCTTTTTTATCTTCTAATAAAGTAGAAGAAAAATGGAATGTCACATATATAAATGCTTGGACAGCATTATATTTAGAAAAGCAAGAAAATCAAATCAATCATTCTTCATCCTCGCCTACTGTGATGCACACTGGTACTAGCTTAGTAAAATAACTACTCCCTCTATATTTTCAGTGTGAAGCAGCACAGTTAACCTCTGCTTTCACATGCCATACTCTGGAAGCCCTATCTGAAACAGCAAGAGGACTTCGGTGAATAATGAGGGCGGCCTTAGTAAGTTTCCCCAGCTATGAACATGCACACTCCTCAGGGGAAACTTTCATCTGTGTCTCCTCTGCATGTCATACCAGTGGATCAAATAAACAGGAGAAGCTGAAAAGTAGACTGAGGTAAAAATATGTTGGGACACAGAAAGATGTTGTAATAGATAAAAAGCTGCAGTCTCTCATAAAAAGCATTTTTCACCTTCATATGACTATTGTTTGACATCAGGCCTGAACAGAAGAAGCCAACTTGATAAAACATAAGCAAAAAAAAAAAAATCATATAAGAAAATAATGGAAATGCTGTTATAGATGTTTATGAGTATAAATAGTTTTGAAATGAAACTGTCAAGCCCAGCATCTGAAATGCTGTAGAAATAAAGTAATTTTAATGGTCAGCCTGCTGCAAACACATAAATATTCTGTAGTTCCTTTCATAGCCTTGCATACCATAATTCATGGGGTTTTTTTAATCTGACATATGGGGAGACATGAGTTAGAGACTCAAGGGAACAGAATCTAGCAGACAAGCAGAAACGGATCAAGGGAAGATAAGGAACAGAAGTCATCAATGGGTGATATAAAACTCCAAAAATGAAACTGAAGGGATGGGACATACCAGAAGGAAAACAAAGAAGTGGTGGTGAGATAAGGTGGAAAATAACACGCTTCACTCCATTGTAAGCAAAAAGATTGAAATAACCCAAGATTGCCCCTCCATCTTCCTTACATGCTTCTAAAGCTGTAGGCTGCCATATCTGAAAGAGCATTCACATCACCTGACTCAGCATAGATTGTTCTGCCACAGAACTGGGTCTGCTCTTTTCCCTTTAGTTTGCACTAGCAGGAAACCGCTCCTTACCTGCAGCTGCACTCACTAGTTCAACACGTGGGACACCTTCTCACAAGGGGTGCTTTGCACTTCCTCAGTCGCACACACTCTAGCCTAGAATGTGGAATCAGGATTAGAAAAAGAGCAGAAAAAAATATCTAAAATAAGCATCAATATGAAAAAAAAGAAAAAAATGCATAAAAAAAATCGGGCTGTCTCTTACTAGATTAAATGAACATTATGATATTTGATGGACATTCTCACATCCTTCATGTTCCCAGAAAGTTCTGTCTCTTATCAGCTGCCACATAAAGCAGCTCCATTTCTAGAGCTAAACACAAAGTTTTCTGAACAGGATGTGTTGAAATGCTGTCTTCTTACTGATCTATATTTATAATTTCTTAGGCAACCTATAGCAGCCACTTCACACCTGAAGCATTGACATTAAATGACCCATCTTACAACATCCATAATGGATTTTCCCTTTGGAGGTCACAGGAACAGCCAGAGGTGACAGACTGCCTGATGTGCAACCTTCTTCTCCTCAGGGAAACTCTGTATTCTGGTCCGGACTGTTTGACAAAGAATAAACTACTACTCCAAGGTTTAATTTCTTCTTCTGACAGTATTTTTCATATATTGTTTTTTCTTTTTTATTAACCAATTAGACTATTTCCTCATAAACATGGCAACTCAAGTCTCTTTCAGAAACTTATAAAAGATTCTATTACCAGCTTAATATTTACATAAACCAGAATGAAATCTATGTACAGTCAAGGGTGATGAACCAAGAGAATGGATCTTTGGCTCAAATCCTGGCTGGGGCACTCAGCTGTCATGTGACCCCACACACATAATTTGATTTTCTTTGGTTTAGTTCAAGCACTTATAAATTTGGCCAAGAAGCAAGACCCTTCTGAAAAACACCAGCCTTTGACCTCCTCTTGCGTGAGGAAACTCCACTTCAAAACCTCAGGCTGAATGATGGAGCAAATTCTTTTTCAGCTTTCTACCCCTAGAAACTATGCAGTTGCTCATATAACTTAAACTCTCTAACATAACAGTGAACTACGACATATAAATGTTGCACTATTTAACTACAGTACAAACCTTATAGCCCATATTTTAACATTTTTTTAATTAAAAAATTACAAGTCTCACATGTGAAGGCTGTTGCTTTATTTAAAACAACAACAACAAGGAAGAATTACTTATTCTTTACCACAGGACTTTAGATCAGTTTGCCTTCTATATTTATACTGATCTGTAAATAAAATAATTCATAACTGCCATCCAAGAAAACAACCCCCAGAAAAGTATTTTCTCTATTTCATTTTAAGTCTATCCCTCCAGAACGTTCTAGGCGGTAACTTAATGTGTAATAACAGAGTAGCTCAGGCTGTTTAGCCTTGAGCAAAGAAAGCTTGAGGGGGATTTTATCTGTGTGTGTATAGTTCCAGAGGGAGTAAAGAAGACAGACCCAGACTCTTCTCAGTGGTGCTCATTGACAGGATGAAAAGCAATGGGCAGAAACTGAAAATAAGGAAATGATACTTGAAACTAAGAAAAAACTGTTTCATTCTCAGGGTGGTCAGGCATGAAGATGTTTCCAGGAGAGGTTGTGGAGTCTTCACCCTTGAAAATACTCAAAAAACATCTGAACATGGTCCTAGTCAACCTGCTTAATGAAGAGGGTTGAGACACCTCCTGAGATCCCTCCTTCCCTCAACTAGCCCATGATTCAACACACAGAGTGCCAAGTGACATAGTGAAGGCAACACCGGTATGCATTATCCTGCGGAGTCTGACACCTTAGCTACAACTATTACCCTATCACACTGCCAAGATTCAAATATGATTAGGGGAGATGTGCTATTTTGTAAAGTATTATCAAGCAGCAATTTGGCAACTATATGAAATGTGTGGCACTCAGAGGACAGTTAATGGTTGTTTTGGGGTTTTTTTGGCTTTTTTTTTTTTTTACTTCCATAAGACCTTGTAAATGAAAGCAGTGGAGAAAAGAATCTTAAATACATATCCTGCTCCCATGAAAGCAAGCAAAGAAAAAAGGTTCAACTCAGCATGCAGAAGCTCAATCTAAGTGCTAATAAACAGCAGCTACAGAGTTTCGCTCTCATGGTTGGTAATCCAGATTCTTCCTATCACTAGGTAAGCATTTTTTCATAGATACACAGTTACAGAAGGCTAACATAGGTCCCTGACACTAGCATAAGCAAGACCATTGGAAATAATATCTCAGCTTTTAGCATGGGGTGATGCCCTGAATTTCTTCAACTCTACCACATTCAAACCCGGTAGTTAGTATCACAACAACAAAGTTTTTAACCCATTTGAAAAAGGAGCAGACAGATAGTGAGCACACTCTCACCTAGATCACTCTAACAGAAGCATTTTAGCAATATCAAGAAGTAATTTTGCATAATGACCGCAATATGAAGTCATAACAAAACTATTTAGCATTTGTGATGAAAGCCTTAAGCATAATGACAAAAGCACCCATTAATAAGACATTCAGCAGCAGAGGATCCCCAGTAGAGCTGGGCAAATACTGCAATCTGTGTCCTTTGGATATTCATTTGAATTTTTAAATGGATTTCTTTTGACTGTTCACATCCCTTTTGTGCTCAGTTTCCACAAAGAGCAAATGAGCTTTAATAAGAGCAATAATAATGAAAAACACATTTTAAGCTGGAACATTTGCCAAATGAAAATCTCAAATTGCACTATCAGTGGTTAGCAGCACATATGCCATTTTATGACTTTAAAATCAAAATGTCCATTGTTGGTCAGTTTTCACACACAGTAAGAGCATGAAACAAATAATATAATTACATACAGAACTGGGCAGCATAACTTAAAAGTATTACAATATACAATTAAGGGTATATATGACTATTTGCTGGCTAACACTTGATACTTGACAATAGTTATGACAATTATTTTTACTTAATTTTTTCCCTTTGTAAACAACTAAAACCAAATAGAGTAAACTGTTATTTACACAGCCCAGCCAAGCAATGTGATTTGCCAGACAATAGAGCAGTTATGGGCATAAAATCTTTACTCCTAGCTTTTAGTGAGAAAAAGAAAAAGCCCCTAAGATGCACAGCTGCAGGCCAAAAATATTCTACAATATATTTTCCTTTAGGTTCAATATACATCTCTGAGCTCTCAGGGAAAACCTTTTGTACCTCATTTGCAGAGCAAATCACAACATCAGAGCTCCCCACAGGTCAACTCCATTTAATTTCTTATGATAGGAGGCAAAGAGGAAATTAATCAGTTTCACACAGAAACTTCTTGTTATTTTGAAAGCAAGGGTAAAAAAAGTCACCCATGCAATTCTGTTTCCTATTTACTGCAGCATATAAATAAATAAAACTTAGAGCATTATATCGTTCAGCACTGACCCCAAACTTGAGCTAGATATACTACAGGGAGCAACCCCAATTTGGCAGTGGCTGGAAAAGGTGACCTTTTAGGTCTTTCCATCTCTAACAACGATTATCCCTTGAACCATGCAGGAGCTACTCCAGTGGCCAAGGTACCACATAGCATCATTTCAAGGGGAAGGCTCCAACCAAACCAAATGCATTTTGATTACAAAAATAGTAACATGGTGAATTCCTCCTCTGATCTATCTAAATTGCTTTAATAATTTCTAGCATAACAAATATATTTCTATTTTATGAAAGAAGAAATACTGGAATCTACCAAAATACTATCATCTACAAATATTCTAAACCTCCTTAATCAGCTAAAGCTTAATATTATAATAATGTTACTGTAAAAGTTCTTTTCCTTTAAATAATATCTGAAATATTTCATCAGTAAACACAGCAAAACCCCATGAATAAACAAAGTAAAGGTACAGAAGCAAGTGAAGCAAAATAGTACATGACTTTGCAATTCAGTAATGTAGTAGCTTTTGAACTGCAGCCAAGGAGGAAAGGGTAGTGGGAAGAAAATCAAATGCATTCTATAGTAAAATATCAGGTACTGTTATAAATTGCTTTTATGCCTCCAATAATTGTAAACATCGTAGAGCTTCATATTCCTGATATGCTTGAGGAGATCTGCAAGACTTTTTCTTGTATTACAGAACAGCATCAATTTCTAGTCTATTTTGAGAAGAAATTCGTCTGGTTATGTTACAAGCAACTTAAAGCAGTTTGTTCACAGGAGCTGAAGGCTGAATTTTAGCTTATTGAACACGGTATTAGAAGCAAGTTTCATTCCAAACTCAACTAAATAGTGTCTCCCAGTGGTGGTAACTAGTATTGCAAACTTAAAAGGCATTAAGTTTAGGACTGATACCCAAGGAGGAAAAAAAAGCCGAACAGTTTAGCTACCAAACGCATGGAATTTTTACGTGCATTCTCACAAATTAAGGCAACAAACTGTACTTCAGAAACGCAGCTACATAAAACAAAGCAGTGGATACTGACCTTGATTTTATGTTCTTTTGCTCAGAAAATAGAGGCAGCTCCTTTTCTGAGCTGCTTATTCCTACTGTGTAATAGGAAAGAGGCTAACTCTCTAACGGACACCAAGTATCAGCATCCAGAGTGAAAATGGTCATTATATTTTTCCTTATGACTGCAAGGAATGGCGTATTAAGCTCGAGACCGTTCTAGATGTACGTACCATTTTTACAATATTTGGCTTTTAGTGAGGCAGCAACCCAGGAGAAGCAATCTCCAAGAGAAAAAAAAGCATTTATTCAGCTTTATATGAGTTAGAAGCAGATGCTGAATTGCCAGTTGCTTCAAAATTGCTTTAAGAGTGGAAGAACCAACTTCAAAGATACCCTGTAAGATAATCAAATCTTGTCATCTTCTGCCTCAGCAATGGAGTTCTTGGATAAATAAAGAAAAGAAAAAGGTCTTTTTCAAATGGAAACATATGATTTCTATTGATTCCACAACTGTGTGGATCCCAGACTTTAATACTGTCTCTTGTTTGTGCTACTCCATCTTTTTTTCTTCAAACAGCATATATTAGACCTCACAATTTATACAACCCCATCTTCAGGCTGTCAACTGCATTTTTTTATAAGCACATAGTCAGCCAGAATATAATTTGCTATATGCATTTCTATTTATTCTTCTGTCACCATCTTAAACTTGGCTGACAAAGCCCAATTTAGCCATCCAGTCCATCTCACAACAGGAGAGAGGGGGAAGGAGGAAAGAAAGTATAACAACAGGTTTACAAATCTGTGGAAGAAGTCCCTTTGCAAAAAGAAAAGCCAGTAGCTGCTTTACCAGGGCAGGAGTGAGGTGTATCAGAAAGTGACAGCAGGTGAACATTGAATGGCCAACAATATATCATGCCCGTGTCAGAATACTTGCTCTTACCTGGTGCATGTGTCATTTCCACATGTAGAAGACTAATAACCTCCATAATAAACTTCTGCTTCTGCATTTGAAATGGGTCTCTTCGGCCATACTGGTTTTAGGTATTCGTCAGATGAGTCAGTCTTCAAGATGAGAAACTTGAGCCAAAAGCTGATGTTCTCCAACGCCCTGAAATGGTTCATTGTCAAAATATTGAGCAACTTCCCTCAAAAGGTACTACACTGGAATTCTGTACTGCATCACCCAACATACTTTTCCAAGCAGGGAGACCTCCTTGGAGGCTCACACTTCCCAACATGGGCAAGAACATGACACTGAATTTTAAAAACACTTCTCTCATTCACTTAAAAGCATCTCTAGCACTCACCAGTGTTATCCAAGGCAGTATTGTACAAAGAATACTCAATGAAAAGAATATTTGTACTGCTTGCTTTCTGTTCTACCATGCTTTGTTTCTCAATCACTTAAAGAAAATGTCATGAAGAAACACATGGCACATTATTGTGCAGCTGCGCTGCCCTCCACCTTTATTCTTCAACATTTAATGGTCATCCAGTACCATTACTCACTTTTGCAGGTTTTATTTTAAAACAATTAAAGGTACTATTTTTATCCTCTTAGTTTTGGCTGTCACTGCACAAACGTCTTGCCATGTAGGAAGACAATTACTAGATGAGCATTAAAGTTTGCCTCTGATATCACTGGACAAACTCAGCTATTAGATAAACCATTAACAGTTCTCTTGGCTTTCATGTCTCAACCTTTGCCTTTTACTCACATGAGATTGCTCTCCAAAAGAGGAAGAAAAGATAATTTTAAACATTTTCTGACTAGAATATTAGCAACAAGCACACAGCTACTCAATATCAGCAGTACATGACCTTAGCCCAAAGGTCTTCTATTTTCCTCCATGAAAGAGGAAACAAATGAGAGCAGTGATCTCAATTTTACCTAATTAACCTTTTATTTAATTAACCTTCATTTTATTGCAGCCACTGAATAACATGGAGCAAGCACACTGATGTGTGTTCTTTACTGTGTCAGCAATCAGCATAACTCACATTTCAAACTAAATAGCTTTCCTTCCAAATTGTATGTTTTTCTTCCCCTTTCTCTCACTACTGGTTATTTCATCTTTGTTCTGACTGAACAACAGCTCCTGTATTTTGGTCTCCATTTCCCCTCTCACATCCTGCTTACATAATAAGCCTAAAATCATCCTGACTACCAAAACCAGGTCTACACTTTGGTCATTTCTCACTAAGTTCTAACACCTCCTCCTCCTCATATGCTTGAGAACTTGGCTTCTGAAAATGAGTTTCTTACAGATGGTACTTCCATTTACTGGCACCAATTGGTTACTTGGAAGTATTAGTCATTGGAGATACACATTTTATAAAATATGTGAAAAAATAAGAAGTAGAATAAACAGGAACATACAGTGACACTCTGCCTTAGCGCTTTCCCAGGCTTCTTTTCCTCATAAGGACAAATGCTAGATAGTTTGCACTATGTATTTATGTTCAAGTGAAGTTATGATGTAGGCAATTTTTATTAGTGAAGTGTGAATGTTTTCCTAGTAATCAAAATAACCATCCCCTAAATGCCATACTTAGAGAACACTGACTCAGACAAAAAAACAGCCCATCATGCTCCTGACCTTCCACTACTTTACCTCAGTTTTAGATAAACTTAATCATTCAGCCCTTTTATCTTCCCCTCTATAAATGCAAAGAACAGATGTGGCATGAAACAGACCTGAAACTTCTCCTGGAAGGTACCGTGAAAGAACCGAGGAGATCCACACGTGTGCATTTATGTGATACTACAGCTCAGGCACAATGAGACACCCTTATTCTATGCTTGTTGTTCCTAGACGCTTTTCAATCCTCGAGCACCAAAAAACCCCCACATTGCTACTCTTGTAATAAGCAAACTAGGATCAAACAGAAACCCCCTGCGGGTACCTTCACCACAGCCACCCCTCCCTCACACCTCTGCAGCCTAATGAAGCTTAACGGCCTCTTTTTGCTTGCCTTCTGTGAACATTTCAGCATCTTCTCCATCGTCCCCCCAGATCTCGCCGGTTTTCCCTCAGAGAAGAAGAATCTATCCTTTCTGCTCATATTTAAGCTGTCCTAGAACTCAGCACCTGTTAATAACCGGTCTCCTCCTCAGCCCCAGCACAGCCCCTTGAAGTTTCCTCTCAGTTCCCGCCCTGCTCCCTCAGCTCGTTCCCGCCTTCAGCTGTGATCCCCACTTCCCTCAGGTGCTGCCCCTCACCTCACGCCCACCCTCAGGTGCTGTGCCTTAAGCTGTGGCCCCAGTTCCCTCGGGCACCATCCCTCAGGTGCTATCCTTTAAGCTGTGGCCCCAATTCACTCGGGCACCATCCCTCAGGTGCTGCCAATTAGCTTGCACCCGCCTTCAGGTACCGCCCTTCAGGTACCGCCCTTCAGGTACCGCCCCTTAGCTCGTTCCCTCCTTCAGGTACTGCCCCTGAGGCACCGCCCCTCAGGCACCGCCCTTTAGGTCACGTCCCTCACGTCCCGCCCCTCAGGCACCGCCCTTTAGGTCACGTCCCTCACGTCCCTCCCCTCAGGCACCGCCCCTCAGGTCACGTCCCTCACGTCCCTCCCCTCAGGCACCGCCCTTTAGGTCACGTCCCTCACGTCCCTCCCCTCAGGCACCGCCCCTTAGGTCCCACCAATCAGATGCCGCTCCGGCCTCCTCGCCCCGCCCCTCCCCACTCTTGCCCCTCCCTCTCCCTCCCGCCCCTCCACGAAAGCCCCTCCTCCTAGGTTTGCCCCGCCCCTCTCCCTGCGCATGCGCCCTGCTTGGGGCGGGCCTGTGGCGGGGGCTCCGTTCCGCGATGCTGCGGACGGAGAAGGTGCTTCAGCTGCGGGGCCAGCAGGGCCGCTCGGTGCGCGTCGTGCGGGAGCACTACCTGCGGCCTGACGTGCCGTGCCGCAGCGGCCTGTGCCGCGCCGCCTGCCCGCGAGGTGAGGGGGCTGCGGGTGAGGGGGGAGGCAATGGGGTACGGACTGGAGGACGTGTGGGGGGAGCGGTCGGTGGCTTGTCCTGGGGCTGTTGTGCCTCAGTTCATGTAGGCCGGAGTTGGGGCGGTGGGGGCCGTGCGGCCTTGTTAAGCCGGGTGCTGGGTGCGGAGGCCTGAAGGGAACCGGCTGGACCGGGCGCGGGGTGCAGGGGAACAGTGAGCGGTACGGGCGGTGAGGAGAAATGAGGCCTGGATGGAGAGGGGAGCGGGGTGCCGTGGCCGCGCTGGTGGCTCGTCCCGAGCTGGGCCTGGACAGAACCGAACAACATATAAAGTGGTGGAATATCCCAACGGTGTCATATGGAGGGTACAGCAGCAGCCACTCGTACAGAGCAGGGTCTGTCAGAGAGATGTGTTTAGAAGCGTATTGAGAAGTTATTTGCTATGGTACTTAGCTGTGCACTGATTTACAGACAGGGATAAAGGACTGGAGGGTTGGTCAAGTTTTTTTTAAAGCTCTTTGAAAACTTTCTTTAAAAGATAGTTCTAAAGTGCGTTAATTTGTGCAGGATGTTGGGTTATAGCGGTTCACAGTCAGAAAAGGCTAAAGGATTATTCACATTTCACAGTTTGCTTTCTATAAAACATCTTTTAAAACATCATCTTTTAAAAATACATTCACTTCTGCAGGTTGATGGTTTATAGCATGAGTTAAGTTCTACACGTACCTGTTAAGTAATTACAATGGGGTCAAGCCATTAACTCGGAGTGATTGTAATTCTGTACCAGCAGTTATCTCTGTTAAGTAATTAACTAATTGCCTGTGTTGTATCTGCTCATCTGAGACTTGGGAACACTGCCAGCCCCGATGGTGTCTGGGTTTGTTGTTGTTATACAGCGTGGGGTATTAAGTGCACCACAGATCATCATATGACCTTTGGCTGATATTTCAGGGTGTTCTGCTGTAGTTCCACAGCATGATTTAAGGAAAAACTAGTACAGTATCCAGCCTATTTAAATAAAGCACATTATTCCCTTACCTGAAAGAAAAGGTTGACAATTTTAACTCTTTTTTCTGAGTGGTAACATGCACAGATGTTACTACTTTTGGTTTAGGTGACTTTTGCAGTTGAGGGTGGAAGGTAGTGTAGTAAATCACTGCTGTCTAGGATGTCAGAACTAGTGATAGTTATTGCTCTCTAATGTACTGCATTTGGCTATGAATTCCTTAAGGATAAGGAACAGGCATATACCAGAAAAAAAAGTCTTCTCCCTTGCCATGCCTAACAGCCCCTCTTATGGACTTCATTGTAAATTGTGCTGTAGATGAGTGTCAGAATATGTCTCTTTGTAATAATTCCAGGTAAATAAGTTCTAGGTAATTCTGAGGTGAGGTAAACACTTGTATTCATTGGAAGTGTTCAAGGCCAAGTTGGACAGGGCTTGGAGAGACCTGCTCTAGTGGAAGGTGTCCCTGCTCGTGGCACGGAGCTGGAACTGGATGAGCTTTAAGGTTTGTTCCAACCCAGACTATCCCATGACTGATTCACTCCTGGCTCTACACAGGGAGCTGAGCAAACTTATTTCTTTCACAAGGAGAGACTGCCTACATAAATCACATGTACAGACACCTGTAATGGTATGCTATGCCTATTTAGAAGTTAATCTGATCTAGATATATAGGTTAGGCAAGGATAGCTTAATGTGGGTAGATTACATAAATCTTTAAGAGACATTTCCCTTTTAATCCTCTTCTGAATTATTAATAAATATTAGCTTTTTTATGTGCATTCTGCTATCATCCATTATGTGCCCTCAGGGTGAGATGGGGCCATGTAACTGTGTGTACAATTGTGCCTGCTGGCTTCACACTTTTAGTAGTCACAGTTAATAGAGTGTCCTGTGTCAGCTTCTAAGATGTGCATGAAAGTAACCTAACTCATCAAGATCTATATGCTTCTATTATATATATAAATTGCCTGCACTAGGGTAAGTTCAGTATTTATAAAACCATAAGGGAT
This sequence comes from Melopsittacus undulatus, assembly GCF_012275295.1. NCBI lineage: Eukaryota > Metazoa > Chordata > Aves > Psittaciformes > Psittaculidae > Melopsittacus > Melopsittacus undulatus. Next base: position 2,175,176 of record NC_047535.1, on the reverse strand, counting down.
AAATAGACACTGAGAGAAAATTCATTGGAGGTCTTCCCTGCCCTAAAGTTTATTGGGTAATCTTTGAAGTATCTAAAGCAATTAAATTCATTAATTTTGAAGTACATTTCAAGATGGCACCTGTGATGGCTTGATTGTGGTATTTTGATGGTGTATTCCTAAGGGATGGAGTCTCTTTAGAGAAAATTAGCAATGGTAGTTAATCATTTAGATTCAAGAACATCATCATCTTGCAGGAGCATTGCTTGTCTCCAGGCGTAGCCTTATCTGTGTTCTTTTATGTAAAGATGTAGGAAAGCAGCCTGCTCTAAATGAATTGTGTTGAGTAGAGAGTGCTATGGAAGCAGTGTAACAGCTTAATTCTACACCCTTTGAAAATTCCATGCAAAGATTTTCTGTGACAGATGCTTAGTTTCTTTTTCTACATGAAAGTAGAAAAAAAAAGGGTGGGGGGACTGTTATGTGCATTCTTGTGGATATTTTTCACTCCTTTGGATAAATTTGCACTGAATTTTGGTGTCAGTGAATGCCAGAGGGCTCTGTCACAAATATCAGAGATTGCACTACAGAATTACTCTGTAGTAGTCATAACTTTGTTCATCAGAAACAGATATGTGTATACCCTTGAGGAGGCATAACTCCTAATTTCCAGACATCTGAAAGTGTTTTTAAGAACCCCATATTGCAACTGAAGGTTTAAACCTTTAAACTCTGAATTCTGTTTTAGATGGCAAGTTGTTATCGGATGACGTTACGCATTATGTCGTCCCTGACTGCAAGGTGGTTCAGGATTACCTTGAGATTCTTGAGTTTTCGGAGCTGAAGGGTATCATCTTCATGCAAACAGCGTGTCAAGCTTTGCAGCATCAAAAAGGACGCAGGTACTTACCCTGTAATAACTTATTTTTAAGTTAGATTGAAGAAACTAATATAGTAAAATGTATATGTAAGCACAGTGATCGAAAGTCAGCAAATATACTTAAAACCAGATTAAATTGGTTTTAAGTCTTTCAAAGGTCTTCATATAATTTCACAGAAGAGAAAGAACTCTGATCCTGTGTGGTCCATGGACATCAATGCCTGTATCAGTTTTCACCTGATAGGAGCAGTATTAAACCTGTAGCTTTATTATCTAATCAGTTGGCTTTTGACAAGAATTAAGGAGACTTTGCAGTAATGATCAAGTGTCATGTGCCACAGCTAGATTAAGGACATGGTTTTGATTTGCTGTATTAAAGACTGAGCACTTGTCTTTGAGAAGCAATTAATACCATTATGTGGTACTTACCTTACCAGACATTAACCTGTGTGTTGCTGTAGCATGTAAGAGTACAATTTGCCAGCAGGGCTTTCCTGTATTCTAAAGCACAAACACCTGAAGAAATGGCTCTTGTCCCAGAAGGGGCAAAATAAGTTCCTGAATACTTAGGATGTTTTGTGGGGCTCACTGGAAAACAAGTATGTTTAAAAATAACTATAATAAAAGTAAGAAAAGCTTGCTTACGGATTATGCTTTAGGTTTTGTCAGCAGTGGTGTTATCTAATGAACGCACTTCTTAGTGCATGGGAGTATTTTTCCTTGAGTTTTTCAGCTGTATTTTCCTCTGGAGTTAAAGTAACATTATCAAAGGAAAGCACAACATTGTATTTATTCATCTTTTTCTTATTCCAGACAGTACAACAAGCTACGAAATCTAGTGAAGGATGCCCGTCACGACTGTGCAGTGTTTGCTAATGAATTCCATCAGCATTGTTATTTGCCAAGAGAGAAGGGAGAATCCATGGAGAAATGGCAGACCAGGTTTGGTTTATGCAGTACTATGCTGGACAACATCCTGGCATTGTATTTAGGAATGTTAGAATACATTTGATGCATAAGAGTTCATACTCTTCCTCTGCTTAGCTCTGGAACAGTGGAAGCCTAGATTGTGCTTTTGTGATTAAGGAAGTGTCAGTATTATTTTATAAGGAAAACAGACACAAGTGTACTTAAGTAAATGGAGCAGTGCTAAAAAAGCTGGATCATTTTAAAGTTCCACAGCCATTCTGAAGAATGCTTTAACACAATGAGTAGGACACATCTTACTGGGCTGCTAGATGTATTGTTTGAGAGCCTGCAAGCACCATAACATTGAAGTCTTGGCAGCTCCAACTTGCTTTTTCCAAACTTCTACTCAGAGGAACAATATGTCATGTTGCAACAAGGGCAGGAGTGGATGTATTTGGAAGGAAATATTCCTCTATTCTTTTACTGCTTAATGTATGGCACAGAGTTTTTTGCAGATAGAAAGTTCAGGTAGCTCGCTGTATATCTCTCAAAAGTGTGCATCTTAACCCAAAATCTCCTTTATACAAAGCTGGCAAATGTCGTGCAAGTTAATAAATGGGATATGGCAGAAATCTTATTTCAAACTTTGCTTTTCTAGGAATATTTACAATGCAGCGGTCTGGTACTATAATCACTGCTCGGGTCAGATGCCAATTGTTATGGTAACGGAAGATGAAGATGCTATCAGGCAGTACGGAAATGAAACAGAAGGAGTGTTTGTGATTTCCTTCAAGGTAACATGCTAGAAAAACAGAGGATGGTTTCTTTTATGTTGCATCAAACTGATGAATCGAGTACATTAAAGCCCAACGTATAGTGTAAATCACTTCAGAGTTTACATTTAAGAAAACTATGATGCTAACTCATGTCTTCATTTATCAAAAAAGGCTAAGATGTCAGTTGTTAGAACATCATTGCAGTGAGCAAACTAGGGAACTGAAAAACAGCGCCTCCAAAGGTAGAAGCCATCTTAATAACTGCTCATGGTATTCCTTATTTTTAAAGAATTTGACATAGATGAACAATGATCAGTGACATCAGCCAGCTGCCTAAAGCTGGGAAGGCAAGCAGTCCATGTACAGTCATAGCCTTAATATCCATCAGCATTATTCTGCCAGTTTCCTTTAGCCTTAACTACTGAGGATACAGTGATGCATGAGATGGTAATTGATTCCCCAGTTAGTTGTTGATCTCCTATACTGCGTTATTCAGTGGGGTATGTGGATGAAATGTTCATGTGCAGCTCTGAAAGAATGTTGAGTAAAACCAGGACCAAACAGGTTTACCTTAAAGCTATATAAAAATGATGATGCTGATATTTTAATTGCTACAAGCCAAATGGGAAGTGGCCCAAATGTAGCATTGTAGAAGTGTAAACATAATGGTGAATTGCCAGTTTAATTCTTCTGCTGTGGCAGTTAATGAGAAGTACATAGCTTGGATGGGGTATGTTGGTAGTAAACTTTGTGAATCTCTGGTCTAGACTGCCAACTTAACAGTCAAACCTCCTTTGCTGTATTTAATAAATGAGTTAAGCTGAATCTGGGGTGTTTAGAGCAGACACTTCATTACCGCTTGGAAGTGGTATTTCAGTGTAGCATGAGACAGCTCTTCCCTGTCATGGGCTTTCCTGATGCGTGATTAAAAGAGCAGAGACTTCTAAACACTTTGATGTTTATTCATATATGTGCATACAGAATTACTTGGATAACTTTTGGCCTGACTTAAAGGCTGCCCGTGAACTCTTTGACTCTATACTTCAAGCTCGGCGTGAACGGGAGATTGAAAGCCAAGAAAACAATGGAAAAGAGTATCCTGAACACTTACCTCTGGAAATATTGGAGGCTGGGATCAAATCTGGAAGATATATACAGGTAATTTGCTATATAGAGAGCACACACAGCACAATGCAGTCTTGCGCTTGGTCCCTTTAGTTGCCTGAATTAGACTTATTAGATAAAGAAACATTGCTATAGTGGGAAGGGGGAAAGAAAACAAGAACATCCCACTGTTTTCCAGAAGTGAGGACTTAGTTCTGTGTCATTTATTCTCCCCTGTAGAGAGAACAGTTGTATTCAGAATAACCTACATACCAATAAGGCCTGCCAGTTTATGTAAAAACAATTGTAATGCAAAAGATTTTATGCTTTAAGGTTGGTTATTTAGAGGTGTGACGGTTTCACTCTTTAGCTGTTATTTTCTTTCAGGGTGCACTGAGTGTCAATAAGCACAGAGCTCAGCTGGAAGCTTTTGTTCGACTTCAGGGATTTAGCAGCAAAGAAACAGGTGAAAAGACAAGGGGGTTTACTGAGTGCCTTTTTGACACTGTCTGTGCTGCTTGCATGATGCCATGGAGCCATCTGTATGTAGCTGTTCACTTACTGAGCAAGGCGAAAGCTAAGATACTCCAATGCTTGGGTTCTTCATGGGCCAGAAAGGAGGGGGAAGATGAACACAGAGGGTGGACCTTAGGAGGAAACAATACCCTTTATGTCCTCTTTCCTCCATGTTTTGGACTCTTGTCCTACTGACATGTTTGCTAGACTTTCTGAAGTTGAATGCTGCTGCAAATTGTTATCCCTGTGCTTTGCTCCTCCTTCAGATGACCACTCATTTGACTGAAACAAGTGTTTGCATAGATGGTGGCAGGATTAGAAGTTGGTTATTGTGAACATAATAGGAACACTACCTTTCGGATTGGATTGGAACACCAGTAGTGTCTTTCTGGTATGAGCTAGTAATAAATACTTTGGAGGAACAGCCCATTATCCTTGCACAAATCTCTTGCCCCACTTTCAAACGCTCCTGTGACAGACCCTGCAGGCAAACAAGTGTTCAATATACTCATCATTCTTTAAAATCCTGTTTTATTCTGCTCCCTGCCCAGAATCCTGTGGCAGGGATTTCCACACTGTAACTGTGGGGTGTTTGTAAACTGCTGCCTGAGAGCAGTGAACTCATCCCAACCAATGCATCTTTTTAGCCAGAAGTGCACTTATGGAATTGCTTAATATTGCCTTATTAAAGAGGACAAGGTTTTAGCTATAATTGCAATATTAACTACTTGCCAGTAGTCCTTTTTAGAAGAAATCATATTGCAAATGCCATTTTCTCTTCTTTCAGCAGAATGCTGCCAAGAGTGAAGGGATTTTATTCTTTTTTTTTAATTTATTTTATCTTTTTTAGAAGTTTATAGTTCTATTTATTTTAACCTTAGAAATTCAAAGTGACATCCTTATTTACGGAGCCAAAGCTCGAAATCGTGCAATCCATGGTGATGTGGTGGCTGTAGAGTTACTGCCTTTGCATGAGTGGAAAGGAAGGACTGTTGCCCTCTGTGAAAATGAGACTGAGGATAAAGCACCGTTGGACACCACTGGTGACCCTATGCCTACAGGTAAAGGTTTTGTTAAGATTACCTCACTTCTTTGCTCCAAGCTGTGCTGTGCTCTTCATTAGAGAGTCCCTTCCCTCCTTTTCTGCCACTGCCACATTTTTTGCAAGTGATTATCCTGAATTAAAGCATTCTAATGTATCCCAACAAGAAGGCCATGAGATTGTTTCTATGTGTGAACCCTTTAATTTCATTCTCAGAAATAGCTCAGTTATTGCAGTTACCTTCCTAAAATACTGAGTTAGGAGCACTTTGCTACCCAAGCCCACGCTGTCACTCTTCACAGCTTCGAGAGATAAACTGCAATTCTAATAGAGACCAATTCACCAGACTGTGCACTCACGTTCTCCACTATCACTGTTGATTAGACAGAAAGATAACTGCATCCTTTTAATTCCTTGGTGATAAATAACATTTAAGATGAAAAAGGTTTTTGTGAGGTAAGAAGTATCCAGCTCCCATTACAATGGGACCTGCCTGTGTACCATGGAAACTCAGTTTTACTTGAAAGTAGTACTCTGCATGTATAGCTACAGCTTAAATGTTTGCTGAGGTCAGAGTTTAAAGTTTTAAGAGGTTAAGTCTCTTCCTGCAAGAAAATGCTTGATTTTGATCCTTTCAATTTCCTTTTTTACTGGAATTTGCCATATCTCAGTAGGAGTGGGAATCTCTCTGCATAATTGATGTGCTGTGTCAATTGCAATCTATACAATGAGTTAGTCTCTACATAAACAAAAAAGCTCATTAAAATCTGGCTGTGCCAGTGATAATTTATAACAAGCTTGTGTTATCTGCATGCCAAATGTTATTAGCAATTGTAATACGGATTTGTGGACGCATTAGTTTGTATTGCGAAGCATTGACTCTTCTATACCTCCCATACATTTGCTCCCATGTTCCTGTCTAACTCATTAATGTACAACCAAAAATGTTCCTTCTTAAAAGGTAAAGTTGTTGGAATCATCCAGAAGAACTGGAGGGATTATGTGGTCACTTTCCCCTCTAGAGAAGAGAGCCAGCCCCAGGGCAGAAATACTCAGAAGGTCCTTGTTACACCTTGGGACTACAGGATTCCCAAAATCCGGATCAGTACCCAGCAAGCTGAAGCACTACAGGTGATTTGACAGAAGTGTTTTGTTATTCTGTGTTCCTACAGAATGGTGTGGGTGTTAATGCTGTAATGATGTTTCCCTTGGCAAAAACATGGGTACAGATATGAATAAAATGAAGTCTGGGAAAGTGGTTCAACTCCTGCCTCAAAGGGGAATGTGTTCAATTCCTGTCAAAACCACATCAGCTTCGGGTAACAAAGCTTATTTGGGCCATAGCCCTGCTACCTGAGCATTTATATACTATTTGCTTTGGGGTTTTTCTGATAAATGAAAGGTCATATCAGGGGTATAAATTGCAGTAGCCCTTGTGGCTTTATTGCATCTATGACATATATATATAACTTTGGTGAAAGCAAAGAGAGCTTTTCAGCAAATTGGTAATGGATTATGGGTACTCACCTGCTATTGCTGTGGAGAGGAGAAATGTGGGTTTATTAATTCCTGGCTGCTTTTACCCTGTCACATTAAGTACTTCTTCACAGGCAAGAAGTCATTGTAGACAGAATCACAGAATGTGTCTCTTCTGGTATAAGAATATGTGTTAAGTTTTATAATTTAAGATAGAGATTCTCCATATAATGACCCCAGGTGGGTCTTTATACTCTTCCAAGTGGGATCAGGAAAGAAATGTAATTCTCAGTATATGTTTGCCTCTCACTGTGGGTTTCTTTTCCCTTCCTATCAAGCTGTCAGAGTTGCTGGTCTTGGATGGCTCTGTGTGCCCCTGGAGGGGTGTTTGTATTGGTTGCCTGTCAGAAGCAGGTTGCTGCTCTAATATAATTGTCTTGTGGCAGGACTATAGAGTCGTCGTGCGTATTGATTCTTGGGAGTCAACGTCTGTGTATCCAAATGGACACTTTGTGAGAGTTCTAGGAAGGATTGGAGATCTGGAGGGGGAAATTGCAGCTATTCTGGTGGAGAACAGCATCTGTGTTGCTCCTTTCTCAGAAATCCAGGTTGGTTTTGGGGTCAGATACATTCTTTTTCTGTTGATTTTCAGGGCACCCTCTCACAGCTGGGTGTCTTGGTTTGCCAAGAGGTTTCTGAAAGCTGAAAAGCAATTGGAGATGATTTTTCTGGAATTACTTTTGGATCAGTGGTTCTATAGATACTATGTATTTTCAAGTCAGGAGAGGGATTTTAAGATAATCTGTTTGCTATGAAAAGATTACAAACTTAATTCAATTTGGGGGAAGACTTTTGGGTTATTACTGCCTTTAATATGTGTTCATGGTATTGATCCTAAAGACTTGATCCTACTAGAATCATTGTTTTAAATTGTTTTTGTCTTCAACCAGGGGTGGAAGCAGCTCTCATAGAAAACTGCTTTGATACCTACAATTAATTGAAAGAAGGAGAATGTAATAAACCATATGCAGTGGTTATGTCTGCCAGAGCTGCAATATCACCACAGTAATATCAGTTGTTGATAAAACAAGTACATTCTTTTCAGTTCTGTTACCTGCTTTCCATGTAATACCTGGAAAATGCAAGGGAAGAAGAATTTGTTTAGGGTGAAGTAGTACACAAAACAATTCCTAGTGTAGAAGAGGGAAGGCTAATTAAATCTATTTTCTTGGCTTCCTTTTGTAGAAAAGGATATAAATGTATGTTCATCAATAATGTTTTTGTACAGATGAGTGAAATGCCTGTGAGTTCTTCAAAGAATCCATGGAAAGTGAGTCCAGAGGAGGAAAAACAACGTCTTGACTTGAGAGCTACACACCTGATATTCAGCATTGATCCAAAAGGCTGTGAGGATGTGGATGATGCTCTCTCCGTTAGAACTCTGCCGAATGGGAATCTGGAATTAGGTGTCCACATTGCAGATGTGACCCACTTTGTGGCCCCAAATTCTTACACTGATGTTGAAGCCAGAGCAAGGTAACTTACTTTCTAAAACTGAGACAATTTATGGAGCTTAGAACATTGTAACATTGCCTGAAGGGAACACTGAGAAACAGTGGGAGGAAAGAAACATTCTTTCTTCTTTGTGTCACTGAAGCAGCTTATGAAAACTACTGTGTAACTAATGGTGTTCTGCTTTTATTTGGATGAAATAGGCCTGCGGGGGGAAAAAAACTGCTTCTGACCCCACTCCTTCACCCTTTTAGGATGAAATTGCTCTTTTCCACAACACTAGGATTTATCTTTCCCTGCTCACTGCTGTTTGCTTTACAGTGTCCTTTAACATTTGTGATTTGAAGGATTTACAAACCACTTGTTTGCATTCCAAAAGGGGACAAATCTTCACATGAAACACCCACAAAATAGAACTATTACATTAATTTAATTCCAGAGTTATTTGGCAGGTTTATATTTTAATATCCGAACTTGTGCTTTAAAATGCCAAATACTCCATTCTTTCTGGTTTCTTTTATTGCCACTGTTTGGAACTTAAACTGCTGAATTACTTCATGAAATATAGTCTTTGTAGCTGCAAAGCAATGTAAACTAGCCTCTTCTTAGTTAAGCCTATTTTGTACAGCCCTAATTCTAGTTTAAAGGCAGCTGAAGATACTGAGGAAGGCAAAACTAGTCTTGTACTATACAAATAGTTATTTAAATACTTCGATATTGCATGCCTGTGTGTTCAGTAATAACCTTTTAAAATCATGCTGTGTGTCTTGTTTTGCTGAAGCTATGCTTGTACCAGAAAGTGCTTGGGAGATACACACCACTGAGTCCTCGTGAGAAGAACAGTAAATGTGTTTTATTCCTCAGGGCAACAACTTACTATTTAGCGGATCGTCGCTACGACATGCTGCCCTCTGTCTTGAGTGCTGACATCTGCTCTCTGCTCAGTGGAGTTGACAGGTAAGATTTTGTAGTGTTTCTGAGGAAGGAGATCTTTACATGTAATTTAATTGCTGCTGCCAGTCTGTTCATCAGCTGGTTGAACGTTTTTGCATTGCTGTTAAATCCTCAACTGAAAGAACAGTGTACATTTCAAACTACCTTTCAATTCTACCACAGTTAAGTAGGGTCAGTGCTTTGTAATACAAGGTGCACTGACAGAATTCTGAGGCAAAAGCAAAGTTTCTACCTCTTCCAGAGCTTCCGGAGAGCACCAGGAATTTCATGTGTACCTTTGTTTTCAGTGGGAGTTAACAATAAATGTTAAATGTCCAACTCTGTAATTCCAGGATCACTTTTATAGGGCCTAACTCAGTACTGCTGATAACACAGGGTGAGGGCAGTTCTGCCCCAGCTCTGCCCCAGGGACAGAAGCCCATGCCTTTAGCAATTTGCTTTGTGTTTAAAGAGCAACATAGAAGTGAAAGCATCTTTGTTCTTCACTTGTTTTTTCACACGGGTTTCAGCCTGGTGTGCGTGCACCCGTGTGTATGATCATGTTTGTTACTATTGTCTTGTACCTCATCCCATTATTCCCTTTTGTTACAATTTAGAGAGTTAGCTGACATGAGGATATGTAGGGTGCAGATATATTCATTGTGGGTGCATCTGATTAATAAAATACAACTGAATAAAAATAACTAGTGTATCATAGCTGTTCTTTAGAATAGACGTGGCCTCTTATCCCTAAGATAACTTAGGGATAGTTTAGATTCTGCCTCAACAAAGGGATGAAAATACTGCTACAGTCTATAGCTGGTTCTCACTTACTAAGTTGTGATACATGAGACTGACAGTTTCCAGTAAAAAACCTATCAAACAAAAACCAACCAGAATGAAACTTGTAACTGTGTAAGAGTTGGATGTGCTTGAAAAGCCTGTTTAAGTGAATCAGCACTACTTAGAACATTGTGATCCCTTCTCTAAGGTACGCTGTGAGCGTCTTGTGGGAACTAGAGAAAGAATCATATGAAATCCTGAGGGTCTGCTACAACAAAACCATCATCCGATCTGCATACAAGCTCACTTATGAAACAGCACAGGCGTTACTGGATGGAGACACAAGCGTGGTTGGTGATATCCTGGAACTGAAAGACTTGGATGAAAGAATGAGGCAGAAGAAGCTGGCTGAGCTGGTTTGGGCAGTATCAAAACTCACAGATATAGCACGGCATGTTAGAGCCAAGCGGGACAGCTGTGGTGCTCTGGAGCTGGAAGGGGTGGAAATCCGAGTGCAGCTGGATGATAAACACAACATCCACGATCTGATCCCAAAGCAGCCCCTGGAGGTGCACGAGACTGTAGCTGAATGTATGATTCTTGCCAACCACTGGGTGGCAAAAAAGATTTCTGAGCATTTTCCTCACCAAGCTTTGCTGCGGCAGCATCCTCCACCCCGGCAGGAATTCTTTGCTGAGCTCCGAGAATGTGCCAGTGCCAAAGGCTTCACAATGGACACACGGTATCTTTCATTACTTAAGTGCTTTAATTAAAGTTAAGCAATGAAGTATTTGGCTATGCTGTGTCACAAACCACTGCAGTTCTGAGTACCAATGTTATAGACTCTGTATAGCAATTCTTAAACCCAGTTTTCCCAATACCATTCTGTGAGTGGGAGATGTTCTAAACAAGGGCTGATTTTTAGTGGCTGTTTTTAAGTATAAGCCACTATGAGCAGGGACAGCATAATTTTCTCCAGAATTAATACTTTTTTGACAGGTCTAACAAAGCATTGGCCGAGTCTCTAGATAAAGCAAATGACCCATTGGATCCCATTGTAAATCAACTGCTGCGCTCGATGGCCACTCATGCCATGTCCAACGCATTGTACTTCTCAACCGGGTCATGCTCCAAGGAGGAGTTTCATCATTATGGTATCTTCTCACCTTATGTTTTGATGCTACTCCTGTTCTGATTTCTGAACTGCTGGGGGGAGGCAGAGGATTGCTTTGCTTGCTTATCACTACTTCTTGTTTTACCCATAGGACTTGCCCTAGAGAAGTACACTCATTTTACCTCTCCAATTAGAAGATATGCTGATATTATTGTCCACAGACTCCTGATGGCAGCGACTCTGAAGGAAAAGAAAGGAGATGTTAAGGATAACTTACTCAGTAATAAGGATCTTGAGGAATTGTGCAAACACATTAACAACAGAAACAGGGTAAGGTGGTCACTGTCTCCATGTGTGTTCCCACACTACCCAAAGGAATGGAATACCGATCCTGACCACAACGTTTGGGTACTACAACAGAGTATCACCTCGTTTTTATTTGTAATGCTGTGGGTCTTTCTTACTTAAATACTGGTTTTCTCCTGAGAGCGGTAGTAAAAATGACCTCATACTTCACCTCTACTACGTGTAGGATTTTCTTTTAGATGTAATTTTTCTAGGGGTGGGTAAGGGAGAAAGCAATGGGAAAAAGAAACTATGGAAGTGAAAGCCAGTTGAAATACTTATGTAGGTTGTTTTGTCTTCTCTCTTTGGGGGGGTTCTTGCAGGCAGCCCAGCATGCTCAGAAGCAGTCTACTGAACTCTTCCAGTGCATGTACTTCAAAGACAAAACCCCAGAAACAGACGAGCGCTGCGTAGCAGATGGTGTTATTTACTCCATACGAACAAATGGAGTGCTTGTTTTTGTGCCGAGGTGAGTTTTAAAACAAGATGTGTTACTGGAATGCTGTGAGGACACCTCTGGCCCTTGAGAAAGGAAGTGTTCATAGCCTGGCCTGGTGGTGACTGATGTGTGTGCGTTTTAGGTTTCTGTTGTAAAGCATTAGCAGTGCTTTGCTGTGCTTTGACTCTGGGAAGGAGTTCCTATGAGGAAATGTAAGACTATGCTTTATGTGGTTACTTCAAAACATGAGAAGGATGATTTTGCCCAAGCAGAGCAATAACTGGAGCGTTTCCCCCCTCCCCTTTCTTTATCTTAATAATAGAATGACTTCCCAAACCACAAAGCTGTGCATTTCTCAGTACTTTTTCCTCACAGCAGACTATATTCTGTGCAGGCTGAGAGCACCTTTCAAGCAGTTATGCATAGTAGGCAGCACAAAGCATAGAAGTGTTTAAATGAAGCTGTTTATGGTAGTTAGGCTTTATAAGTGCCTGTATCATGCTGCTGATTTATGCTGGTAGAATACAGCTCTTTGCAGGAAGCTAACATTACAGTTAATTTTCTGAGCTTTTAAATCTGTATTTTAAAGTACAGTAGATGTGTTCTGCGTATGCTACAAATTGACTAGTGAATGGTGTAAGAAGGCAAGTCACAACAGAACTAGAGAATGCTGCCTTCTATGGGACTTGGCCAGATCTCCAAGCTGTGGGGGAGAGAACTCCTTTCTCTTAGTGGTTCTGGACATTCTGGGTTACTTAATGATCTTTGTGCAGTTCTGGTAGCAACACTGTCTGCCTGGCTAGCTCACAAGTATGTCAAATGTAGGCATAAGAATGCTACTTAATAAGAGAAACAAAACCCAAACAGCATTCTACAGGGATGATAAAGCAAACTGCTGTAGGAGTACCTTAAACTTGCATAAATACAGCTAGGGGCTGGCTTGATCCAGGCCACAGACTGAGCTTGGATATTAACCAGCGCCATGTAGGCATGTGGTCTCCAGATGGCTTGGCGTGGATGCAAGGCTGGAGAGCCAGAACCTACCCAAGTAAGGCAGGCTTCCTTACAGAGAACCCACTGCAAGTATCTGCTGCTCTTAAGTAACTTCTTTGAAATGGAAAACAGTTACCTCACTGTGCTGTCTGGAATAACCTGTAATGCTGCTGCCCTTCCATCATTGGGCCGTTTCGGTCTCCACCCAACACATAAGAGAATGGATGACCCTGTATCTTTTTGTTTCTTTCAAATCACATCAGTCACCATTTTTGGGCTGTTCTCATATACTCTAGGTTTATTTGACAATGCACACTAGTGTCTCTGCAGCAGGGTTATCAGGCTACAGTGACTGCCCCTTTATGTGGCTTCTACGTAATGTTTGGGAGCTTCAAAACTAAGAGAACTGATGTGAAAATTGTTAGCAAAGCCTCTGCTCATCTGCTCTTTTATAGATATGGAATCAAAGCTGCAGCATATATGAAAAACAAAGAAGGTTTAGTCATCTCTTGTCAAGGTGATGGGAGCTGTGAGTGGAAGCCTGGATCACTGCAGCGCTTTCAGAACAAAATTACTTCCACCACAACTACTGGAGAGTCAGTTACATTAAGCCTTTTTGATCATATTACAGTGAGTATTTAGAATCACAGAACAGTTTGTGCTGGAAAGGACCTTAAAACTCACCCAGTTCCAACCCTGCCATGGGCAGGGACACCTTCCAATAGAGCAGCTTGCTCCAAGCCCCTGTGTCCAACCTGGCCTTGAACACTGCCAGGGATGGGGCAGCCACAGCTTCTCTGGGCACCCTGTGCCAGCGCCTCAGCACCCTCCCAGGGAAGAGCTTCTGCCTAAGAGCTCATCTCAGTCTCCCTTCTGGCAGGTTAAAGCCATTCCCCTTGGCCTGTCCCTATATGCCTTTGTCCAAAACCCCTCTCCAGGTTTCCCGGAGCCCCTTTAGGTACCGGAGCTGCTCTAAGGTCTCCCCTTAAGGAGCCTTTTCTTCTCCAGGCTCTCTCAGCCTGGCTCCAGAACAGAGCTGCTTGGAGCATCTCTGTGGTCTCCTCTGGACTTGCTCCAACAGCTCCATCTCCCTCTTGTTTTTGGGGGCCAACACAATCAGAAGGAAGCAAGAGGAAACAACACTACCAGAAATAAAAGTATTTTTATCCTGTTTTTAAGGTGAAGATGCTGGTGCAGACCTCCCGCTGCCATGCTGACACCATCAAGCTTGAAATAATCAAGAATGCACCGCACCCAACTGTGGACATGGATGTTTCCCAGAGGAACTGTCAGAGGGTGAAATGTGACTTGGTGAAAGCAGTCAGTCAGTCAGCAGAAGCTGCCCAGCATGCCCAGGAGAAAACAAGAGTTGAAGTAATTGATGAAGACTTTGAGAAGTACTGCCAGACCAAGGGAGCCAGCTTATACCAACTGCTGGAGGAGATAAGGGATTTGGCACTACTGGATGTCTCGGCTGATGCCAGAACTTGAATTGTGATGTTCTGCCCCTGTCCACTTTGTACTGCTGTTGGGGTTTTTAAAAGCACTCTATTTAAGTATTCAATAATCCTTTTAATAAGAAACTAAATATCTATTTTAAAGAAGAATTATTTTTGTGTTTATGACCATGTATGAGTTTCTAAAAGATTTTGTATATAAAACTCATCTTCCAGCCTGAAGTTAGTGGGGTGAGTTCTTTTACCTGTCATGGTAAAAATTACTTTCCTATGTTCTTCCTTCTATTGGCTCTATTCCAGTGAGTTTAACTCATAGCTACAAGAATATAAAGGCAAGCTCCTTCACATTAACCTAGACTTACTGAAATCCCCCATCTGCACATCTGGCATAAAGTAACACCTGATGACCTAAACTTATTTTATCTGTTCTTGTCCTAATTCAGCTTCCATAAACTCTGCTCCCTATGAACAACAGTCTCTCTTGTGTGGCTGGTGAGGGAAGGATCAGGGATTTACCTGCTCCTCTCATTCCACGGAAGGGAGAGGCTGTTGTGCAGGGAAAGAAACAAGACTGTAAGAGAGGGATGAAACAGCCTCAAGGCAGAGAACATAATCAGCTGAATATAAATAACTAATAAGGTCAAAACCAAAGCATGTTCCCCTGAGGGATGGACTTGTCTGTAAAGAGACATCATGAGCACCGGGGATGGGGAAATGTAGAGGCCCTGTACTTGGGACTGCCTCATACAACAACTCCCAAAAGGTAATAGCTTCCATTTTTTAAGATAAAGATGCACATACTTGAAGACTCCGTTTAAAAAATCCAGGACCCCTTGTCTGACACCGCAGTACCTCCTACTGTAGACACACTGTTAAAATAACCACAACTTTAATAGATACTTCACCTCTCAATATTCCCAGTTAATTCAGTTTGACATCAAGTGTTAACAAAACCCAAAATAGGCCACAGCCCCTCATTAATGTTCCCTGAACACTCCTGCGGGAGGTAGAAAAGATGTCCCAAATGCAAATGAATGTGTTGTTTTCTGGTGCTCATCTGCAGCTGCAAAAGTCCAACTTCACAAAAGTCATAGTAAAAAGAACCAGCAATTATAATGACAGTACTTCAAGTACTGGGGGTTTTCCATCAAGAAAGTTCAGGAGAATGGTTACAGCTTTTCACTGGCATGTTCCAAATCTGTGTCTCCATCTTCAGCTTCTGTATCTCCATCTTCACCTTCTGTATCTCCATCCACAGCAACCTTGAGTGCAGTAACTGGGGTATCTTCAATATGGTCAGCAGGATCCTGAGCAACAGGGGTGTTAAACTCCTCTTCTGGGTAACTAGCGGACAGCTCTGTTGGGAAAAATGAAAGTCAACAAACTAAAACCAATTATCTACCATGGAAGACACCACTGCTCTGTTTAACTGCAGCTTCTAGCACCAAAATCACTGTCCACAGGAAAGCCAACTCCAAGGATAATCAAGTTGAGTTTAACTTCATTAAAGACAAAAGCCATCACAACTTGGCATGGCAACTAGGGAGCATAGCTCTGAACTAGCTTTAGAGGGGTGTAACTGCAGGAAAACAGCTCAGATTTGAGAGTTCCATGTTTTACTATTGACTAGAAAAGCAACCCATACCCTCTCCTTTACAATCACTCAGCAATCAGCTGCATGAGCTTCCAAGGGTATAGACCTTAATATCAACACTTCAGTTCCAAGCTGCTTACCATTGTGTTGTGACTGGCTGTGGCACTGCATCTTGGCCTGCCTGCGCTCCAAGGCCAGCTGCCTGTTCTTCTTGATTCGCTCCTGCTGCTGCTCTGTGAGAGTCATAGCAGACACAGGACTGAGCTGTTCTGCATTTCCAGAGCTGGAACCTACATCTTCAGCTGCTGTATTCAGTCCATTGCTTTCCCCTTCACCATCTGGTTAAAAGTGAGGGAAAAGTAGCAGAATTAACATTTTCACCCTAGAGAGATCTACTGTTCAGTATCTGTCAAGAGAACATTTTTAAAGCATTTTTATGCTCTACACTTTAAAGTTGCATTGACAACTGAAGATCATTCTGTAATTTACTTTTAATGGGCAATTTTCTGCCTAGGTCCACTTACCTGTAATTCAAAGTAGAGGACAAATGCTTATCAGACATCCTGAACACACAACAACAAATGCCTGAGCTTAGAGAGGCAGAGCTCTGAGTTAGCAGTCATGAGCTGGGTGTGAAGGTTAAAAAGAGACAATAAATGCAAGCAATCCCCATGGAAAGGCCACATGATTTTCCTCCTATCCCTACTACTAATAAGACACTATCCTTTAGGAAGTTGCAGGACTAGGTATGGGAATCACAAAGGTTCAAACACAGACATGGAACAATCAGTTTTGAATTTAGTGTGCCGCTATTATGGAATATTTACTTGTTTGCCAACATTAAAACATGCAAAATGGAGGCAGTCCAACTCCTTCAGACAAACTTCACCACCAACATGAAGCAGGGCATTCTCAAGAGCACCTAAGGCCCAGAATGTCTGTGCCTCTGCACCACTTTAAGCCTGTGAATAGAGAAGATAGCTGACAACAAGCTTTTGGTTATTAATACCCTAGCTTGAATTTTTATTTCAAAACCATAACTACTTAAGCTTTTCAACTGGACTGAGCAGTGGCAGCACTACACTCACTGACAGTTAAGAACAGATCAGCACCATATTTAAGTACAAATGTATGGAACCATCGCACAGAAAATCTCATGACTCTACAGACTCTGTCGGCAGGAACCATTGGCTTTACTGTCTGTGGCTGCTCACGGCTGCATTCATTCCTAGTGAATGCAGCCAGCAGTGAAGCCAGCCACAGGTCCCCAGCTCCCCAGAGGCTGTCCCTGCAGGTGAGAACACCTTTCCCAAGGACTGGCTGGTCTGAGAGCTGAGGTTCAGCTGAAGATATACTGGACAATGGTAGGTAATTGTTTCAGCAAAGTGTGAACTCCTCCAAAAGATCTTAGGAACAACTACTAGACTCTTATTTCTGCCAATTAAGTTACTTTCAAGCTACCAAATTAACTCTGCTCCCTCTATTTATTAAAAAAATCTGTTTCTACTCTTAAACCATCATCTGATTGGAAGAGATTCTGGAATTATCTACTTGCTAAGTGGACTTTGATCCTGGAAGAAGCCAGACATTACACTGCCCACAGTCTCAGTACTTTCCCTATAGAGAACACTACACTCACTGCAACAGTGTGTAGTATGAACAGTATAATGAGCCTTGATTTCTGCAATAATAATACCCAAGAGCTCTCCAGACTGCACACTCCTAAGAGTATAATACAAACCAGTGTGTTCACTTAGCAATTTCAGTTTGAGGATTTTTTGGAAGAGTATTCCTAACAATGCTGGCAATAATACCCATTTTCTATTTCCTTTCAGTAGATCACACTATTATTGTCATGTGTATATATGTATATATATATATGTGTATATATATAATTTTAGTCCAAGTACCAGTTCTGTTTAGCATTTTTAAGTTTCACAGAAGCTTGGTTATAAAATAGGGGACCACTCAACAATTTCTTCCACATTAAAAACTTATAATGATCATTAATTTCTTGTCAATAGGAGGGGAAGTAAATTTTCAGCACAATAGGCATACCTTTGTTATCTGCAAAGTCTTCATGTGTAATAGGAAGATCAAGTCTAATCCGCTTTAGGCAGGTCTGCAAATGAGACACTAAAATAGTGATATTTCATCTGTAACAAAATCTTTGTTGGCTTTGGTTTTAACACTACTCCCAATTTCTTTTTAACTCTGCAAAAAAAAATCTCCTTTCATTACAACTCTCTTTGACCCACAACTTTTAAAGCTGTGGTTCATTCTCTTAGTCCTTCATTTCCCACCAGCCAGATGAAGAAGCCTTCTTCAGAAACCTTCTTTTGCAGGTTCTAACATAACAAACAAAACCCCCAAATCAATCAATTCCAGCACTCATAAGCAAATTATTTGGCTAAAGATGTCCGGAAAAAGTCAAACCCAATTCTCCAGAATTCAACTAAAGAAAGTTTCTCTCTAAATGTAAATTTAAACACTAGGAAGAGCTATTTTTACAAAGAGAGACATTAATTTCAGTAACATTATGCTCCTTAGCATTATGTACAACTTAAGCTTTCCTGTATTGCCTAATTGCTCTCCTAAACCTGCTTCTTAGACTATGCAGTACTGCATGAAGAGAAAATAACAAGAACAACACATACCTGAACTTCCTTTTTGTTTCCCAAAGACTCAACCCTGTCAATAAAATCCTCAAACTGCAGTTTTGGATATAGCCTATGAGCCCAGTGTTCCATGTGTCGCATGAGAGTCTTCAGATCCTCTGCCTAGGGCACAGGAGATGACATCCAGCTAGTAAAAGCTAAGCCAGGAGACTGCAGAGGGAGATGGGACACTAATGTTTCTGAAAGCATTAAGCATCTGCAGCTTGAAAGTCTCTTGAAAACTGAAGTGATATGAATGCGTGGGTAACCCTTCCTCCCACAGCAAAGTCTGAAAGTGCAATTTCAAGCTATAAGAACAGCAGCAATCCAACTTCAGGAAGAGCATTTACATACCACAAAACATCTGACAGCTTCTAAGAAGCTGGCCTTAAGACAACATAGGTCTGAACCCAGACTGCAAAGAATCACAGGGACACAGCTGGCATTTATTCTGATGCTCAGAACACACAGAAGATGTACATCTAAATCACTTCATCTGGTAAAGATTTCTGCTCAGAACAGCGGTATCACCTTGTTTCTTTCTGTTTTTTATTGATACCATGAATGTTGCTTGTAAAGCAGAGCTCCACAGGCATCCTTGCAAATGTGCTGATCATCTAGTAACACTTAAAAATCAGCTTTTATGTTTAAGTGTATCCAAGTCAATGAGACAGTCTGTAGAGAAACTACTGCTTCCTCTTTGCTTTGGTATGTCACAATTTTTCAACACTAAAACTTTTGTGATAGAGGTGTAACAACAGCACCAGAATATTTTCACTAACACAGGAAACTGATCATTAAATGTGTCCTGGTTTTGCCAGAGATAAGAGTTAATTTTCTTTCTAGTTGTAAAGGCATTCCAGACATAGTAGGCAGCCTTGTTAGACTGCTGCAATTTCAAAACCCTTCTGTGGACAACAGTCACAGACATATTCTAGTTCTGGAGTAGAGGAAAAGAGTTTAAAGATCAAAATATGGATTTTATTAAAATACTGATGTACATTTGTGTTTCATTAAATTTGCAATTACAATCCCCATCAGGGTATACTCAAATACTGGTAAAAGCTGGCTGGTAAAAGCTGGCTAACCACAGTGTAATATCAATTTTCCCCTGTCAGTTGGGCAGCAAGCTATCAAATCCCAGGAAGAAAACAGAAACTTGCTATGTCTTACCTCGTGCCCTTTACCCTTGAACTTTACGTTGTCAAACATGTGTCTTAGGGCTGGAAGTCCTCTTTCTGAGATTAGCCTGGTAATAGCAAATGGGTGAAGTTATTTGAAACACTGGACTTACTTCTGATTAACAAAAACAATAACAAAGAAACAACGAAAAAAACCTTTCAAAGAAACAAACCCCCCTCAAATTCCTTTAAATAGCCTGAAGCTGCAGAGCTCTATTTGAAAGATACAGGGTATATTTAATAGATATATAGATAATGGAATTAGAAGTCATGAACAGGGGGCTGGAACTAGATGATCTTAAAGTCCTTTCCAACCCTAACTATTCTATGATACAATGGACAAGAGGCATTTCCATCTCTAAAATTCTTTATCTGGCTATGACCAAGCAGGGAACACAGTAACCTTAATCATTTCCCCACAGCCAAATACCAAATTCATCACAGAAAGGAGTATTTTGTAAAAACTATTACCTCTGGGCATCTAGTTTAGGCATTGGCCTTTTAACTGCTTTCCGTAGAGCTGCATCAGACTCCTTTGCTTGTGACTGCTGGTTCCCATCTGGTTCTAACAAAGAAAACAACTAAGTATACAATGCAGTTGGCATCAACTAGAATTGCATCATGTACATTTTAAGTTTCTACCCTATCAAAAAGGCAGGTCACAAGTATTCAATTGCAGGTACAGGACTCCAAAAGGACATCTGCATATTTCACACTGCTTTTCTCACAAAACAGACTGAAAATAAATCAGTCTCTTAAAATCTACTGAGGAATCCCCTTTTCTGGCAAAGTAAGCACCTTAAAAGGGAAATTTCCTAATTTTAGAACTTTTAGATTGTATTTCTGACAAGAATATACTAACAGTAAATGTTGTTTCTAAGTGTTAAGAAACTGAGAGTATCAACAAACATAACTTGATAGGTGTGTCTCAAGATTTCCACTGATAATTCTGACAGACCAGCAACACAGACAGAGCAGGGATTAAGGCAAACATGTTTATCACTACTTCTTCTTAAATCCAATAAAAAGGAGAAGCAACAGGTCACACCTGCATAATTATCTACAAACATTTTGTCAGAAGAGCTTAAATTTTATAAGGATTCAATTGTGAACATATTTTCATGAAACCTATGAGAAAAATCTTTCCCCACAAGTTTGACAGCATAGAATCAATAAAAATGTAAAGTTATGAATTGCTCTCTTATCTGTACAAGACTATTTTTATGCAGTAAACTCAAGATAGTGAAGGACACTCTGAAGGGATGCTAGGGAGGGACTCTTCATTACAGACTGTAGTGACAGGACAAGGGATAATGGGTTAAAACTTAAACAGGGGAAGTTTAAATAGGATACAAAGAAGAAATTCTTTAGCGAGAGGGTCGTGAGGCACTGGAATGGGTTTCCCAGGGAGGTTGTGAATGCTCCATCCCTGGCAGTGTTCAAGGCCACGTTGGACAAAGCCTTGGGTGCTGTGGTTTAGTGTGAGGTGTCCCTGCCCATGGCAGGGGGGTTGGAACTGGATGATCTTAAGGTCCTTTCCAACCCTAACTACTCTATGATTCTATGTCACCATCAGAAATACTGATTTCATGCATTTCCTTGCTCATACTGCAAAAAAGGATATTTGGGGGTCAGGGGTGTTCACCTCCATTAGCTTGAGCCCATTCAGCATCATCTCTTCCCGGAGAGGCAGGAGGTGGGAGAGGTGGGAACCTTTCATCTTCTGTGTTTTCATAATCAGAAAGATCAAACAAGTTGTCCTCCAAAGGCTCCATCATTGCCACAGGTAAGTTTTTCTTCCCTCCTGCAGGAAATACCAAAAGCATTTAAAGAGAGAAAAAAAAAGGGTGCCATAGAAGCAGATAAACATCAGTTACATACAGCTTTCACAGAAAATAAATGTCAGCTAATAAAAAGTGACATATAAATTAAGCAGCAGATATGCAGATGGATGATACAATAAAGCCTCACTGAGCTTAATAAAATAAGGATTTGTGCTTCAAATCCTCAAAGTGACTTGGGAATGGCAGGTACAGGCCACAGGAATAGAATAAAATGCATGGGTTTCCAACCAAAGCACTTCTCAAAACAGCTTTTTGCCACTCACATCCTTGATAATCAAAGGCATGCAGGTATGCAAGGGGTAATTCCTTTAATCTACAGTTTACCCGCTCAGAAACACAGTCTAGAGGTGGATTCCCCTTTCAGAGCTCCTCGAGGGAAGCTAATTCCAAAAACTTTTATCACATCGCGCTTAGCATAACCCGGAATCACCACGGCTTCAGGAACGGCTCTTTCTTTAAGGGAAAGCTGTTTCTGAGCAGCTTAACAACGAGGGAACAACCCAAGCAGCTCCGACTGCACTGACCTTCGACTGTGAGCTCCCTCCGGGCTGCGAGGCTCTTACGGAGACCGAGGAAGTCCAAAGAGGACAGCACAGAAGCTCAATGGGGTCTGCAGGGCCACACTTCCACAGCCACAGCCCACCGGGCGCCAAGGAGGCCGCGCTCCCCTCACACCGCTGCAGCCATCCTGAGGCGGGCGGACCTGAGGTAAAGGCTCTCCTCCTCCACCTGTGGGAAGCGAGGTTAAGAGGGGAAACAGATCCGTACATACCGGGGCGAGCAGTACCTCAGGGTGCTCCGTGCCTCCCTACACCGATGAACGTCGGCTCCAGGCCGGGACATGCAGCGATAATCGCGACTCTCGCGAGTGCCCGAACGGCCCGGCTGAGGAGAGCGATCACCCGGCGGCGGCTGCGTGACAGGGCGCATGCGCGGCAGGGAGGCCACGGCCGTTTTGGCGCCAAAAGGCAACGGGCGGGGGGCGGTGGAGGTGTGGTTGAGGCGGTTCCTGAAGCGGCTTCTGAAGCGGCTTCTGAGGTGATTTATGAGGTGGTTTATGAGGCGGTTCCTGAGGTGGTTTATGCGATGTCACCGCCTCAGGCGAGACCCACCCAGCGGATGGGAGATTGATTCCAAGGCTGCGAGGGTCCGCGAGCGATCAGGTCCAGGAATGCTGCTTGAAACAGTGCATGTTGAGCCCTTCCCTTCTTCTGTGTCCCTGAGGGAAGGGCTTCTAGGGAAAGTAACAATACCAGGCTTTTCTCCATGCAGGTACTAGTTAAAGCCTTCTGGGGATTTGAAACTAAGCAGTTTGTAATTGTGTGTAATAAATATACCAAGTCCTCTGTGTATTTGGCAGCTGTGCACATAAAGTGCCGTTTAAAGGAGTTGAACTGCAGAAATGAGGAGAGGCTTCAAGTTCCGTCTCCAGTGGTGATGCACCTGGAAAGCTCAGTGTAGTTTTACAGGTCAGTCTATAGAAGTATATCTGACTTAAATAATAAGTTCTTCCTTTAAGCAAAGTGAGAGAAAGTAATACCATATTAATGCATTGAAGGAATTGGCATTGCCTTATTTATCTGTAAATTCATATTTGACATATGCTGTTTCTGGTAATTTAATGTATTCTTTTAAATATGACAAAGAAAATCAATTGTTGCTACTTTCCAGATTAAAAAATGAATAAATATATTTTAGTCAGAATTATAGTGACACTTAATGTTTAAAATGTGCATTCCCAAATGCAGCAACAGCTTTTTTAGCCCATAATACGTAAAATATAGGAAGAACATGCTGATGGATTTGTTAGTACTGAATCCATTTATCTTTTTAGATATGGCCAATTTCTTCAAAGGACTGAGGCACATGATGTATTAAAGCAACACAAAGATATAGTAATAATAATAGATCTAATACGGGTAATTTCCATCTTAAAACATTAAAGATTTGTCATATAAAATTACTGAAAATCAAATGTCTATATGATGAGCTCTTTGTTTTGGAAATAACTTATTCTTTATATTAAATAAACTCCTTACAAACTAATTAGGTGTTTGGTGTAGTCTAAATATCTGATTCATAACTAGGTTAGTGTAATACATCTTTTCATGTCAATGTTTTCCTTAATATTTAATGGAGGGGGAGGTTATATGTGGAGTAATTGGATTTTACGTACTTGGCTAATGTCAGCTGAACTGATTAGAGGCTCAAGACTTCCAAATCCCCCTAAGTCCCTGCATATTTTCTGCAAAATCATTGTTAAATGAACAGAAGTAGCATAGCAGGGATCTGTGAGAGCAAAAGCAGGGAGAAGGGAGCATGAATTTGTGTGGCTGAACAGTCTCCATACACACAGGTCTGCATAAGCAGACTCCTGTTCTGTTGTGTTTTGCCTTTATCGGAACAAGGAGATAACAGACAGGAAAAAAGTGCTAGAAAGGTATAAAACCTATACAAGTGTTAAAGCAGGCCACTTGCAATCTGCAGAGGATTATGGTGTTATAAAACCTACCATATTTATGCAGCTTTGATTAATCAATATTTTTGCAGAGTGTTTAATTAGAGACCAGACTTGATGACCTGGGTGGTTCTTTCCAGTCCCCTGTTCCTAATTAAATGAAAAGCATACGCTGGCAGGCATTGATTATTGTTTTTTTCCTCAGGAAATGAATAACCAGCCACATGCTGATAAAATAATAACTCAAGGGAAAATAAAACCCAAACCTAGCTTGCTTCTGTTCTAGAAAATGCTTCTGGCTTCCAGTTTCAATGAAATAGAAATATTACTTGTTTCTCTGTTGAATAGTGTCACTTCATTAGAAAAACTGCAGAAAATGAGCACCTTATTTTATATTTCAGTCTTGTTTCCTGTCTTCTGTTAAATACACAGCAAAGAAAATCTGTTAAGTGAATAATTGGCTACTTCTACATTTGAATGGGTTTACTCCAATGGGAGCAGCACTTGTCTTCAGAAACTCTCTAAATATTATGCTGGCCAATCTGTTGCAATGAACCCTCTGCAAAACTGGTACCACGATAGCTGTGTTAGTGGGAAGTCACATCCCACAGCTTGAGCAAACTTCAGCTATTTGTGATTTATACCTTGCTAACCTAATCTAAGTTTTATATTCTACAACCGTGTTCAACAGTAATTTCTAGGCTTTTAGTATATTACTAAACATTTAAGATTGTGTTCTTACCCACAGTGTTCTTTTCAATCCCAGCTTCTTGAGGAAAACAGGGTGTGCAAGACAGGTTGTGATCTTTGGCTGAAAGTCTGTCAGCCCTCTTAAAATAATTTTTTACCCTATTGACCAATTTCAATCAAATTCGAATCAGGCTCCTTAAATTCCATTGCTTATGGGACTAATTATTTCCTTCAATTGCTTTGTTAACCACTAAATAGATTATGAAACATTAAATATCATAACCAAAACATATGTTTTGGTAGTAAATAAGCAGCTTTATGTGGCAATCGAGTTTTAAAAGTTGGGTTAAGTGGTGCATGAATCGATGCAATAATTAGATTGTAATTATGTTTCTTGTATATGTATCCTGTTTCTTTTCATGCAAGAAACTAGACAAAATTCAAGTTTCCGTGAGGGAAAAGAGAGGTAATGACGACAAGCTTCTTTGCTACATTTCTATTTACAGAGACATTAGTTGTATTTTTCCAAGCAGTGGTGGAATCAATAAGTCAGAAAGTCTCCCTGCTCACAAGTCTTTCACAGGTATTACACTACCTTCTATTTTTTACTCTCACCTTTTTCTCTGTAATCCACCCTCAGAAACACCCATTTGTAAAGCAAAAAGAAGCTCCTTCCACAGAGAATATTCAAAAGATGTATTTTATTTTTTGTGGGTTCCGAAAGTCAAGCATTATTTCAGATCAAAGTAGTCATTAATCATAGAATCCCAGACTGGTTTGGGTTGGAAGGGACATTAAAGATCATCCAGTTCCAACTCCCTGTCGTGACCTATTTCTATATTCAGCCAATTCAAACTGTCTTTGATTTCATGCTGCAGGAAAAAGGGACTCTAAAAGAGATGGGTGAATTCGGCAATTGTCCAAGATTCCCTAGTACTTGCAGTGCAAGCATGAAGTGCTCCAGAGGAGGGAGCTCTCTCTTAATCCTGGAATTGGGAAGGAGGGAGCGTGTCTTTGACGGGAAAACTGGGAAAATAGTAATTCAATCTTTTCCACTTTAGAACTAGGTAAATGCTAGGAACGATACAGCGTTTGCGTGTAACATAAAGGGGACTTTGTTCATCATTTCAGTTGCTATATAAGCATTAATTAAATTTAAAAGGGTAGATTTAGATTAGATATTAGTAAGATGCTGTTACCTGGAAGCATAGTGATATTAACACATATTATAAATACTTTGTATAAAAACCCACTCTGAATTCCATGGTGAAGTTCTTCTGTGATTTGGAAAAGTAATGTAATGTTTTTAATCAAAGTACTTATTAATCTTAAAAACCCAGACTGATTTTTGTTGGAAGGTACCTTAAAGCTCATGCACTTCCAAACAGGTTGCTCCAAGCCCTGTTCAACCTGGCCTTGAACACTGCCAGGGATGGGGCTGCCACAGGTTCTCTGGGCACCCTGTGCCAGTGCCTCAGCACCCTCACAGGGAAGAGCTTCTGCCTAAGATCTCATCTCCACCTCCTCTCTGTTAGTTAATCAATGCACTATGGAGCAGATTTGCTATCTGAAAAGTGAGTACTTTATAGCTGGGTAGGAGCAAGTTGGTGTTTAAGCCTCAACATGTGAGCTTTTATCAGCAGCAAGAGGTGGCTTTTGTTGTCTGAAAGCTTAACCTCATGTTTATGTCGGTGGTTTTCTCCCCAGAATTAACCTGTTTAAACAAGGCGCTGTTCTTCCTGTTGTGTGTGCTCACAGCTTCATTCTCGAATTGTTCAGGTCTTCTATGTCCAACCTTAAAACTGTTAAAGAAGCATCAAGAATAATCCCCGCAGACAGCACTATTTTATAAATCATACTTCCTCACTCATACATTCCTCCTTTTGTATTCCAGAACATGAGAGCTCCTGGAAAATAAAATCTTCTCGGTTATATTTTCAGGTTCACTACAACAATTACAAAAACCTAGAAAGCTCCTCAAACCGTAGTAACTGAAGTCAGAACTCAGAAACATACCCCCAGAAAACCGTCATCGTGTTAATGCGTTGATGTGACACAAACTGGCCCTTCCCAGTAGTGTTTTATCACCAGCAGCTGATTTAATTTTCATACTGATTTTTACTGTTTATTCTGTAAATATAATTGTCAAGTTTCCGTTTTTAAAGCAGGCATTTACTTCGGGGAGGATTTAGCAGCCGTCAGTCCTCCGGCTGAGGCTCATGGTGATATTAACACATATATTATAAAGCACAGCACTTCCCACCCTGGCCTGCGTTGACGGTGGCACACGGGGGAGATCAACAACCCCCGGTGTCACACTCAAACAACTTTAAGATGAAGCCATGAACCGGAGGGAGCCAGAGCGATCCCTCCGTTGCGGGCAGCACACAGTGCGGGCACGGCTTCAGCCCGGCTTCCTCCTCCCCAGGGCGCATGCGCCTGCTCCCCACGGCTGCGCGCCGGGCGGGCCGACTGATGTGCGCAGGCGCAGTGCCGCAGAAGGGCGCATCTTGAGCCCGGGCAGCGCTCCCGTCGGGAGGTGCCGGAGGGAGCTCGGTGCTCCTCGGCTCCGTGAGGGGAGGCCGGTGTTGGGCGGGCGGAGTGCCGGGGGCTGACGGCGCCACCACCGGTACCTGCCTGCTGAGGAGGTCGGAGCTTGCCCGCCCGCGGTGGCACCGGCGGTGAGGGGACCCCCGAACTTTGCTCCACCGCAGGAAGTCCCTCGGACCTGGCCGAAGTGGGGCCAGGGCTGCTCCGTCCGTTACCCTCTGCGCCGTCTGGGGGCGAGAATGCCGAAGAAGAAGCCTGGGCCGATTCAGCTCAATCCCGCTCCGGATGGATCTGCCGTCAACGGGACCAGCTCTGCGGAGTGAGTGAAGAGGGTGACCGGGGCTCCGGCGGGGCTGAGGTGACGGGCGCGGCCCGGCTGGCGGCTCTCATCCTGTATTGGGGAGGTGGACTCCTCTGGAGCGGTACCGGCCCGGTTGGGTCGGCTTTTCCTTCAGCCTCTGTGCTTTAAGTCGGCACGGCCTTGGCTGCTAGGAGAATCAGAACTATTGATGCCGGGGGGGTGCATGGTCCCCCCCGTGGTAGCTACTGGGGGTCTCCTCACCGTGGTCGGTGAGGAGTGTCTTTGGCAATAGGCAGATTTCTGTTAGTTGTGCAAGATAAATAACCCGGAGTAAAAACAGAGGGAAACTTGTTTAACTCTCTTTTCGTAGTCCGTAATGGTATCTGCTGATTTCTCAGGTTATATAATTATCTCCTAAGTGCCAAATTATACATTTCCAATAGCATGTTTCATAAATGTGTGTGTGGGAGAGGTTCTGTTGAAAAGCACAGGTCTGTAGAAAAGGTGTTCTGCTTTGGTTTAGGGTTTGTTTGCTTGTTTGTTTCCTTTCTCTTCGTCCTTGGCTTCAAATCAAGCTGCAGCTAGTTTCAGTAAATCTGTTTTTCAGCAATTAGCAATGTTATGGCAGGTACCTCAGTGAGTGTGTTTGGAGAAGATGCTTCTGAGCTTTCCTGCGTGTGATACAAACATTACACCGTGTACGTGTGTGGAAGGTTAATTGTGGGTAGACTTCTGGAAGAAAAGAAGGACTGAACACTGGGTAGTTACGTGTTGTTATGAAGCCTGTGTTGAGCTTGTGGATGTGGGTGAGCATCGTGACTTCAGTTACGCAGATGTAGTGGCAGCACCCTGAAGTAATGAAGTGTTATAAAAGGTTTCTCTTCGAGGTTAACAGGTCTGTGTTCACCACTAAATATTTAGATTAAGGTGATGGGCTAGCTCTTAGCTGAGCCCTGAAATAAAGCTGTGTCTTGGAAGAACAGATTCCTGTCCCTGTACGGTCAGAGCAATCTTCTCTTGGATATGTGAACTGAGCTCTGATATGCTTGCATGCCACCCTGACAGAGAGTACGTCAGACAATTGCAGGGAGACATGCGAGTCTTGGGCTTTAAAGTGCTTTGCATGGATCATTGTTGCCACGTTTTCAGACAGGCTCAGATCTCATTTAACCACCCCAGCATCTTATGAAAGAAATCAGCATCTAGCGGCTCCAGCTGTGACACTTCTAGCAAACTCTTTTGGTGATTAACTGAGAGATGAGCTGTTTGAAAACTGTTCTTTGGCAGGAGTTACTGATTGTATCTAAGCATTGTGATCTGAATATTATGTAGTTTTTGTTCTGGACTTGTAAAGGGGAAATATTTCTATATTTGCCTGTATAGCACTTTTCAGTTAATTGTCTTCAAGAGAGTTGGTGATACATTGAGTTACTCCTCGGGGATCCCTATTGCATGTTAGTCTTGTTTTATAGAATAAACCTGATACCTATCACTTGCTGGTTTTAGTACCTAAAACTAATCACTAAACATGTAATATACTAAATATTGTACTACCTCACTCAAGAAAAGTCATTAATTTTGAATTACTTTTGCATATCTGGTACTCATTTACTTGTTGGAAACCTTTGGAGACTCATGGGAGTGTTGAATCTTGTTTACACTGGGGAGCTATCTTGCTTAGTTTTCTGGTTTGTATGTTAATTTATTTGGTATGTGACTTATGCTCTTTGTCATATATAGAATCATAGAGTAGTTAGTGTTGGAAAGGACCTTAAGATCATCTAGTTCCAACCCCCATATATGTAGAAGACCTTATAACCAGCTTTTGCCAGGCTTAGAGATGTGTCAAGTATTTTTAAAAGCAGTAGCTTAGTGAAAGTAAATCCAGCAACCTGTTGTCCTGTAAACAGTCAGAATTAATTAATCATGGAAATATTCCCTCATCCTGCTAATATTAAATCCTCATTGTGAAAGATTTCAAACAGCAAAGAACAGTTGCATCAGAATTTTGAAATGCTTTTGGAATTAAATTGAAAACATTTGTTTTTTTCCATTATCTGTAAGATTGTTTCTTTTTTTTCCCTCTCCTGTTCTGTGCTTCTTGCCCTGCCTTTAGTTACTGCTTGAGATCAACAGTAGAGGTGTTTGTCAGCCTGTATGCATTGTCAGGCATTTCAAGTATGCTGTGCATCTGTGAGCTACCATATTAACACTTTCTGAAGCTCTGCTCCTGGTATAATGGAATTCTGGCCACGCGAGTCTCCAGTTACTTATTCGCTTCCAGCATATACAAATCTGTCACTTTGCAAATAATCTCAGATGCTTCTCTGTTCTTTTTCAGAGAAGAGAACCTCTTAGTAGAGAATGAAAAGAGCTCAAATTACTCAGCTAAAGTGAGAAGAAGATTCAGAGTGAGGTGATATGATTGCTGTCTGTAAATGCATGGAGGACCTAAGTATCCAGAAGGAAGGAAGTTATTTAGGCCTAAAGGCAATGCTGGCACAAAGTCAAACAGATATATATTGGCCATCAGTAACTGGAATCTAGAAAATGTCAGAGATGGAAGGTTCTGCAACATATTATGAGGGGTATTTGACTCCCAGAATGTCCTGCTGTTTTAAAATATTGAAGCTTAATACTTCTAGGAATGAGTATGTGTGATACTTGGACTTCCTGGCAGAAAGGAAGGGGAAAGAAAGGAAATGAAAGAAGGGGCTGGATGATTCAGGATGTCCTGGTTTCCGTTTTATCTTGTCCTCTGTCTTCATCCTTATTTGGTGATGGGAACTCATTGACTAGAGTAAGAAAAAGCAGATAGCACGAGGTGTAGGGCTTGAAGTATGCAGATGAGGGCTGGTTCTCACTTGCATGACTTCCCTTTTTCTTTTTTCCTTTTGTTTTTTTTACCTTCCTGCATTTTTCTTTTCCCCTGGCCAGGTAGTGTGAAGGAGAGTTAGGGTACTTGCAATTTAAATATATTTATCCTGGCTGCTTTAATTACGATTTCAAAATGTTTGACAGGAGTTTTTATTTGTAGTGATTACTGTAATTACTTGTGCAGGATGCTGTGGTTCTCTCTAGGGCCTTCCAAATTCCCAGCTACCCTGCTGGACAATAGACACAACTTACTAAAAGCTTTTTCCTAAGCTTCACTTCTGCTTTTGACACTTCCTGCTGAGAAGTGGTTGTGCAGGGAGAGTGGAACCTGTGCTGCTGTTCTTGTGTTGCTTCAGATCATCAGAATGAAACCAAGGTGACACTGGCCAGTTGCAGGTTTGATTTTATTGTTACTTTTGGAGCTGCACAGTTACACTCGTACGAAGATTTTGCAGAGAAAACAGGGTGAAAACCAAACAAACCTGGAAGAAAATGTGAAAGCAATACTTCTGTTCTGACTGACCATGCTGGGGTAGTTACTGTTTTACGACCTAAAAGAAACAAGAAATAAATTTCAACTTTCTGTTCCTTTCAGACTTCTGACTCCCTATACCTTTGAAGGTCTTAAAGTCATTACTCTCTAAATCCAAACTAGACCTAGAACATGAAGTAGAGGCTCTGCAAAGAAGCAGGAGGGTGGGTTTCAGATTAATGCTGTTTTCTGTGTTACAGTAAGGGGTTTGTTTGCATAAAAAGAAGGTTACTTCATATAATTGTCTAATTGCATCTTTACAGAAAAGCAGAGGGAAGGATCATATTTATGCATAAGTTACTTTGATATAAAATGCTGGTGAAGATAAAGGATAACTAGTTTTATAGCTTGCTGTACATAACAGTTACATATACTTAGATATTAAATGAGATCACAATGCTTGATATTTTAAATTCAAAACAAATACTAAATATAATTGTTATATGAAGTTCTTTTGAGATGGCACAAAATACACCTATAGTTACATATTTCTATGTTACAGCCCTATAATATATTTCAAGGAAAAATCAGTACTTGCATTCCTCAAAACCTATTATGTATAGGTGACATTACATAGTGAGCTTTGAATTGTACTGGTCTCAGGGAAGTGCATTAAAATTTATTAGCTAAAATATCCATGTCCAAAAGTATATGTACAGGAAAATTGATTAAACCTCTGCCTTGAGATCCTACATTATGTTTAATGGAATTGAATGTCTTGGCATATAATGAAGCCTGTACTCACAGCCTATTTTAAAACTGTTTACTAGAAAAAATGAAATAAATAGTCAATACATTTTGTCACAGCGCACAACAATCCAATGAGCCACCAATGAGCATTATAATTAGTTTTTCAGTTAACTTGTCTCTTGTGGAAGGATTACTGCTACAGCTGTGTTAGTGGTTGTCACTGCTTCAAACTTCTGACTGGGGAAGAGACTTTCTAATTGCATTTTTGTATGTCAGTTACATTTGGGTATGTCTACAAACTAACTCTTACTCTTTACTTTCACTGAGTAAAGGCAACTTCCCTGTCTCTGGTATTGGAACTTGAACCTTCCAGAACTTGGGACCTTGATTAAATACAAAAATGGAAACAATGCTTTTAAATTAAGTGCCACTGACTGTGCATTTTGTAAGTGTTGACATTGCAGAGGTGGTTGGGACACAAATGTTTTACAGTCATCTACAGTCATCTGTTTAAAGAATTCCAAAATATACAAACTGTGTATGTGTTTTAGCAACAACTACTATCTCCCAAATCAAGCCTAAACTGTGATCTCTGTACTGGGAGTACAGGGACAGGCACATCTCAGATGTGATATAGCTGTAATACAATGTAAAATGAGCAAGGTAGGATTATATTCTTGGCCGGGAGGACTAAGGACAGTATGACAGACGAATTCTGGCTTGTGTTAAATTAGATGCAAATGTAAACACAAAAGTGGACAATGGAATCTGCATCTTCCTTTAATATGGTGTAAGCAGCCAGGTCTTGGAGAGGAATTCAAGGTGATAAAGACCCATGGCCATGATCTTGATAGGAAGCATATTGTTTTCTTAAAGGCATGATATGAAAGTAAGTACAGAGATGATGGTGAGTGGGAACAGGTCATCAGGGATGATGCTGCTGCCACTGGTGCTGCTTAGCCAATCCTGAGCAGTTCTGGCTTTTTTATTTCTTTAAACTATCTTAATTACAGCGCATGTGTGCCTTAGAACCATTCAGACCAGAGAGTAATATTGTAGAAACGGGTGACTGGCAAGTTTCAGTCACAGGTTAAGAGCTGCACTTGTAATTTGCCAACTTTTTCTTATTGTTTCTGCTTGGACTGGTTTTTATTCTGTTTAAATTGCATTTAAAGAAGCTCTTGAAGAGCTGGATGACCTCCGAGTGCAACTGCCTGTATTTGATAGTCAAAGAAGGACTTGGAAATTATGCAAAACTGGCTTGAACTCCACCTTCTATTACAATTTGGAAAAGAGATAGTTGCTTATTTACACTACATCTTGCAATTTTAATGTTTTCAGTATCTTTCTCAAGGAAACTTCTTTTTGGGTTTGTAGGAGTAAAAAGGCAGATTATCTCCCATCATCTGTAGTGTGGGTTGTGTTTTGGGTTGATTTTTTTTCCCTTGTTTTTAAGTTCATACTGTAAAATGGAGTGGGGGGGAACAGTGTAACCAGTGGGTTGTTTCCCAGCAGACCTTCCAGGAGGATTTGTCCTTTGTGGAGTAATTTCTTTTGGTCAGTTTTCTTGGATATGAGTTTAGGAGAAATAGAAGGAAGATTTTCAGAGCTGCTCGATTTAATGCATGCTGGGTCACTTCTGAATTCGTTCTGGAGGTTTTTTTCCATTGTTTTTAAAACCACAAGGTCTCTGAGGAGAGCCAAGCCCCTCTGTGGAATTCGTTTGACTTCAGGGGAGCTTTGTACCCTTGTGTAGTGTTCTGGAAGATTAGGTCCTGGAGTTTTATGACTGACCTGGCTAGATAGCAGCTGCATTGAATATGAATATGGAATTACTGCAAGCTTGTAAATAGTTTAATTAAAGAAATTCAAACAAAAATTTCCAGTCTTGGATTAAAACATTCAGAGCATTCTCTTTAAATGTGTATGGGTCTGGCATTGTCTTTCATTGAATTGCTAATAGCATTTTAATAATTCTTAGACGCTAATAGAACATGTGATCTGTTACAATGGTGGAAAATAACTTCTAACTTAGTACTTACATTGTTTCTGGATGTTTGTGTTGAAAAGATTTACGATTAAGTGTACACAAGTAGTACAGAAATTAACACAAGTGGCAAAGTGACCTGTGCTGTTTTTTCTTGATAGCCAGCTTTTACTTAACAGTTATGGGTGTAGGAGAGATTTTTTTAAGACACTTAATACCAAGATGAGAGTAAATACCCAGTCTTGTGATGTTCGTATGCTTGTATTTAAGTGTAATGATAGCAGTGCAGGCATATGTATTTCAGAAAGCCTATATCATTTTCAGAGAGTTAAATAAAAACTGGGTGTAAAAAATTAGTGTGTTCCAGTGAGATGAAAGCTGAGGGAAGTGCAGGCTGTCATATGGATACAGCCACTTCTTTTCTATCCTTTTCAGCACTGGTGCTGCAGGTAGAGTTACAAAGGTGTGCTTTCACAGGTGAGCATCTGAAGATCCTGCTTCTTCTAAAGTCCTGTCCTTTCGTTGCTGTGCCTATGTCTCCCTGATGCTTTTCCTATATCTACTCTTTCAGAAGGTCAGATGTATGTGCTGATCTGACTGAGAATTTATGCGCCAAAGAAGCCCAGATTCTGTCCTCTTGCACTCACAGCAGCACTGATGGAGCTACATGATGAGCTGAATCAAGGAAATAATCTGGCTGAAAACTTGCAGTATTTAGGTTAATTTTAAATGGATCTGTTATCTGAATTGGTTACTTAGGAATGAATAGCTAGGGACAGAGTGGGGCAGAGCCACCTGCTTTGGCAAGAACCCAATGACAGCACACTTGGAGTCCAAGAGATACCACTGAGATGTTGAAATTCAGTAATTATTACAATTCAAGCAGCACATCTTTCCATCGAGTGGTCTCAGGTCTCTCAAGAGGAACGCATTACAGTGTTACCTAGAATATCTTCCAGTGTTATCTGCACCAAATAAGGCTTAAAAAAACCTGAAAAGGGACTAAAACCACATATGTAGTGTAATTCTTTATTTGGTATAACGGTGCTACTGGGTCTTTGCTTTAGCAGTAGCTTAAAAACACCCAACATGAAAGTCATGGGGAATTTACATGAGACAGAAAATACATCAGCCCATCATTTGAGGGCTATTTTAATGTATACAGGAAAAATGTATACAGAACCTAGATGTTCCCTTTAAATGATTCAGTTCAAAATGTTCCAGTAAGGATTTTCCCCCACATTGCCTGTGTTACCCTTTCTACAGCTGCATTTGTTCTCCCATCATTGCCCTGGGGATTGACTGAGCTTGAAGTGTATAGATTCTACTGCCAGAACACACAAATGTCTCTTTGAGGAAGAAGCATCAGTTTCCAGCTTGCTGAATTTTTGGGGAGCAGATTTTTTCTTCCAAAGGCTTTTAAATTTATGCTTCTTAAAGGAAACAATGTCTTTGTTTTTTGGTTGTTGGTTTTTTTTTTTTGTGAAGACTTAGGATGTGGTGTTGCTATTAATTAGGAATTGGCTGGTTTCTGATTGCCTCTATGTTCAATGTTATTTAAGCAAAATCTTGGTTATACTTTGGAAGGAATGAGCACTGGATTGTGCCAGTTAGTGCCCAGAGGAATTGAACAGGTAGGAAAAGACAAATTCACTGCTTGGTGGCTCTTTGCAACCATCTGTTGAGAAGCTGTTGTCATCCTGAGTCTTGTCTGAAGAAGATGAGAGTGAATTCCAGCACAACTTCTGCTTGCTGACAGCTGGGGATGTGGTTTTCATCAGGGTTCAGTCACCCCAGCATAAGGAAGTAGTGAGTGGTGTCTGTTACAGGGTGGCACATGCTAAAGGAGCAAGAAGAGAAGTTGCCCACAGAAGCTGTGGCTGCCCCATCCCTGGCAGTGTTCAAGGCCAGGTTGGATGGGGCTTGGAGGAACCTGCTGTAGTAGAAGGTGCCCCTGCCTGTGGAAGGGGGGTGGAGCTGGATGAGCTTTAAGGTCCCTTCTAACCCAAACCATTCTGTGATTTTCTGATGAAAACTGGGAGCAGATGATTTTATAGCCTGAGAACTAGGACAGAGATAGTCCAGCAGTGTGTGTGTGATGCTTTGGATGAACAAGTATCTTCTTAAAAGTCTGCTTATGGGGTTTTAAAGCAAACTGTTGGAACTTCCTGGCAGCTCTTCTTTCTTGGGGTGTTTTGTACAGCTCAGCATTGTCCTGTGCTTTTCTAGAACCTTTTCTCCAATGTGGTGGGAAGGTGAGTCAGCAGATTTAATGTAGCAAATAGAACAGTCACAGAATGCATGTTTAACATTCAGTCTGGATGTAGATCTATGTGGATGTGTGAATATTTCTATATGTATTGGTACAGCCTATACATATATTAAGTAAAAATTAGTCATTTATTCCACTAAGTGGCTATGCTGACAAGTGCTGTGTTACACAATCCATCCATTTAAAATACAGGCAAGGAGCTAAACCTTCCATCCACTGAATCCCAGTTATGCTTGGGGATTTTGGTTGGTTGTTTTCATCTCCACATTCTGACAATTTTTTCTGTGCTTCTGGCTCCTTGCTCGGCTCCTGCACGGAGCTGTTTCAATTCTAATCCTGGCTTTTCCATAAGCCTTGTAAACCGATACTGTAACTTCATCGTTTGTATTATTGTAGTGTCTCTCAGAGGCTGTGTTGCTACCACATAAGGGAGTTGTGAGGATAGTGTTACCGTTACTGCTGCACATCTTTATCCCTTGTTTTTGTCACTGCATTTAACTCTTAGTTCAGAGACAAAAAATGGAGAAACAGGACTTGTGTAAATACATGTGTCAGTTCCTGATGAGCATTTTATAACTTCTATCCATCCTCTGGGTTTGTGTTCTAAATATCCAAGACCTAAGTTATTTTTTCTGTCCGTAAGGAAGTGTTAATTGCCCTATGGTTCATTTGTTCTGGTTGTATTTAGTGCTGGCTGGAAAAATCAGTGATAGGTGTGCAGATATGAAAGGGAGACCAAG
Organism: Melopsittacus undulatus; assembly: GCF_012275295.1. NCBI lineage: Eukaryota > Metazoa > Chordata > Aves > Psittaciformes > Psittaculidae > Melopsittacus > Melopsittacus undulatus. The sequence continues at coordinate 2,138,545 of NC_047535.1, read as the reverse complement.
AACTTGGATTTCTAGTTCTGGAGGTTTAGCTCTTGAAATTCTTAATTGGAAACAGCCAAGTTTGTGGAAGACTTTGAATTCAATGCTACATTAAGTCCTGAGGAAGCCTTTTAACTGAGCCCAAAATCCCCAAACCACCAGTTGCATTGCTTAGCCACAGAGTGAACCATGTGAAAGGGTGGCTGAGCCTTGCTGGCAGCTCCTGCCACCATCCAGGATAAAGGGCTGTGAGGCTGCGTGCCGGCTGGGAACAGCTGCAAAACATCTGGAAGGAAGAGGCATCCAGGGCAGGAGTCCAGCATCTGTCCAGTTGTGCTGCTGCTTGCTTCTGTAGTTTTGTTCTCTTGAGTGAACTCTGTCTCCAGTTCAGATGATATTGGGCATGCTTTGGGTTATTTAACAAAATTAGTCAAGATGTTCAATGGGATTTTGAATGCTTTTTTGCTGAAGCAGGACAGGGGGGAAGCTTTAAACAGAGATTCCTGCCCAGCAGCTCAGCTGATGAGGAATTGTTCACATTAAGTTGTCCTGTTGGTTGGAGACTCAGCAGGAGACTTGAAGTCTTAGCTTAGATTTTCCTTGGAATGCATGACTCTGAGCTTTAGACAAAGGAGAATTCTTACACTGAATTAGTTTAGCAGGATACTTCCTTTGACAGAACAATACCTTTCTGATAGTTTTGGTTTACATAGCTTTTACTAATTTTAATCAAATTGCCTCTTACTGGGTTTTTTTCTCTGGCTGTGTTAAACCTCAGTATCCCCCCTGCTATGTCTGTTGTGTTGTGGATGTGGAACAGCATTTTCAGATGTTAAAATTCATGCTATAAGTGAGCAAGTGTATTGAGCAATCGTGTACCTCACCAAGGTAGAGACAGCTTATGAAGGACCTCTAACATGTTGCAGGGGTTGAAAATAAGCAAGATCTGGGGAATACTGGTTTGGGGTTTTTTCCAAAGCAAGACTCCTTTGCACTTATAATGAGTTTGGATCTTGTTGCATTGTTGTTTAACTGCAGGTTTCATGAGTCTGCTGGAGTTAGCCCAAACATAGACACCTGTGCATTAAGCTGTGAGCCTACTGTAATCGCTTCTATCTTCCATGTTACTCTGTGAGCTCTTCTTTGCTAAAGGAAAAGCTAAATAGAAAATAGCCTTATTGGGTTTGGCACAGTCACATGAAATAGTAGTCTGTCTTTTCAAAACCACAGAATGTCTTCATGTTCCTAATGCTGTATTTCAGCTCCCTGATTGAGGTTGTTCATGGAAATTATGTAGTGAACTGCCTACTTTCTTCTCTAAACTGACAGCTGTGTAGGCTTGGGGAAAGCATTACTGTCACTGTTCTGGAAAACAACCCCCAAGCCTGTATCCTCATGTGACAGGAGATCTGAAACTGAACGTACTTCTTGATGCTTTCACTCATGCTAATTGTTCAGCTTGCAAAACTGATAGTAATAACTTTGAACAACTATTTGACAAATTGCTGCTGAAGACTCTGTCAGACCTTCTTCCTCTACCACCTTTTTTCTTCCCTCTAAAGTAGACTTCAGGGTTGAGTACAGCTTTAATGTAGCTCTTAGGGTTGAGTATATGATTAACTTATCACTCATGTGAATTAAATTTTCAAGCATTTGGAGTGTTATTATAATGAGTTAAGAGTAAGGATTTATTTTTCTGGTTTTGTTCTAACATAAAGTACTAGCAAGCTAACAGCAGCATTTCTCTCCTCGTCACTGGTTCAGACAGAGTTAGTATGCTCTGAGAAGTTAATGTATCTCTTCCAGGAGTGCTTTCTTCAGGTGCTGGGGTGGCTGCCCCCAAAATCATGAGCTGAGAGATCTCTTCTTGCCTTGTGCCCATCTTTGTGTGCAGGGTGAGAGTCCTCTGCAGACTCTGCTGCTCTTCCTTGCCCAAACTGTGTATAGGAAAACCAGGGTTGCTCCGTAAGTAACACACGAGTATCTCCCTGTGATTCTCACGTGTGTATAATATGTACATTTACAGTGGGTATAAGTCATGAGGGATGTCGGTCTTGAAAAGCAAAGTCTGAAAATACCTTCAACCATCCATTAAGGGAACAGTATGACAGGCTCAAAAAGTGACCTGGTAACCTGGTGAAGTGATGGCATTTGTGACATGCCTTGGTCTTACCAGCAGACTCCTGAACGGACGTGTGCATCTCTGGGAAGCGGAGGACAGAACATTTCATTTAGCAGCAGCTAGAGGTGTTGTTGTGCTTTTTCTTTGGTTGTTGTCACCCAGTTCTCTTTTTTTTTCCTAAACATCTGCTTTTTGCCATCCTCAGGAGGTGAGATACGGGGATGGGTGAGCCCATTCTGAGGGTCTTAGGTGAGCTTTGATACAGGTGAGGTGGCACTAAGTCTGAAAAGTTCCCAGTATCCCATGCTGTGATTCTCCTCAGAAAACCTTTCTCACCTCTGGGCTGTAACACAGGCTGGCTGTGGAAGGGATGGATGTGGGTCCCCGCAGGATGTCAGGTTGCAGTTGTCTTCTGGCCTCTAAAATGGGGATTTTTGTGAAGCCGAAATTGATAATAATAGAGGTGAAATTTCTTCATACACAGCGGACGGTGGTTGTTGTGTGGGGAGGTGGGGTGTGCTTGTGCACATCTTGTAGCAGGCTGCTCTCTTAATTCTGTTCTGCTTTAGTTTTAAACTCCTGAGGTTATGGAAGTGTCACACAACTGGGAGGAGGGCACTGCACTGTCAGCAAAACTTTGAGTACAAAAAGGAAGAAGTAATATTGACTCAACAGGAAGGATCCTACCTGATCAAGAGCAGGTGGAGAACCTCTGGAGCACCTGGGGCTGCTCATGGAAACAAACAGCCAGCTCTCCCAAAATCTTACCCTGGGTGTATATTGTAACTTCCAATCTAGTCTAGAAGAGGGAGATCTTGGTATCTGAAGTTCAACACCTAAGACACTACCCTTTGTGTAATGGTGTTGTCTGCTGGCTCTGGAGCACATTTACCCATTTCTGCTACCTGAGTAAGAACATATTTATAGGTAGTGCTCTGTGAAATTACACTGTGTCCTTAATGAATGGAGAAACCAGCACAGGCCTCCGTGTGGCTTCATTCAGATGGTCACATTATGAAAGCTGAATTCTTTCCCTAGTGCAGCATGTTTAGTATGTGCTTGGCTTTAAAACAGATAGCAATAAATTAAATGATAACCTATTGCTTTAGAGTAGTGCTTGGAGCAGTGAAGCACTGAGGTGATTTGATGGAGCTCTGGCAGAGGCAGAGTGCTCTGACAGTGAGAAAAAACAACTCCAAGACTGCAGCAGGTAATGGTGATGAATTTTAATAGGAATCTTTTTGTCTCTGAATAAAAGTTTTATGTAAGATTAAGTCACTACTAGTGCTCCTTTTGGAGGCAGACATAAGCATAACAGCGTGCTGCTACTTTTAGTTAACAAAGCTTCCTTAGTGTTTTCATCATGTCCTAGTGAACATAAAATCATAAATGGTTTGGGATGGAAGAGACCATAAAGATCAATGGTGAACTGACTTGAGCATTCCCTCTTTATTTTCCATGTGTCAGTTTAGTTTGATTTATGATACTTCATATGCAGTGATTTAACTATCCACCTGTTCCTGTGTGGGCTTTGCACTGCACCTTGGCTGTGATGCTTTTATATGGTGAGGGTCCTTATAGTTACCTGCTAGGGGATAGTATTCTTATAGTAGTTCAAGTTAAAAACTGAAACTGGAGTCCAGCCTTCTAAAACACTGAGTATAGATTGCCACCACCAAATCTGATGACATACATACTCTTTAATTATTTATTTGTTTACATTTTAAATAAATTAATACTTGGTGCTTCAAGCCAAGGATTAGCATGATAAAGACCTCAGTTCTGTCCTGATGTGTCATTCAATTATCACAAAACTAACTGGAGATGTTACTACTAGTTATTCTGATTAGTAATTCTTACAATGCATTTGTTGGGTTAGTATCTTCAGATTAATTTGCTTTACAGTTAGAGGATTGGTCCTGAAAAATCCAAGTGGCATCCTAAAGCTGAACTGCTCTCATTGTCTTACTCATCACTGCGTGTGATGAATGAATTGCCATTAGAACTTGGAGTTCTGGTGATTCTGCTTTTTGGTTTGCATTTTAGAAACTGAATTTCAAAAGCATCTTAATGGTTAATCTTGAGACAGAGTTTGTAAATCAGAGTGATTTTAATGTTCCTATAATCCAGGCTTATTTGTGCAGGGAGATTTCTCCTGGTGAATACTCTAGGATATTAATTGTGTGATTATATTCCAGTATGATTATCCTGGTGTAAAGCATGGTATGAGGACAGAAACAAGAGCGTGTTTCTCTTTGTAGCATAGCCTGAAGATGAAGTACGTGGATCAGAATGAAATTATTTTTACACCAAGACAGAGACAGTTAATCTAGTGTGACTACAGTAGAATAGGTACATCCACATTTACTATGTGAGACTGTTCCATGCTCTTGAGCAGCAGTGCCCAGGGTGAGTGTTTTGTGAAGCTTGCTCCAAGTGTTGCCTGATAATCTTATGCTTGGACAGTTAAAATGTCAAACAGAATTCCCCTTAACATCAAAGGTCTCTTTCCATTTCCTCTACTTAACTTTTCTAAGCGTTATCACCTAAGTTAGGTTGACAATTGCATCCTGTCTGACATACTTAAACTGATAAATGAAGTAGGAGTGTGTCACTGCTTAAACTTTCAGTGATTGTGTAGTAAGGAAGAGCTGTAAATATTTATATCATTTTTATTTGCCTTGATTAAACCTTCCTACAGTCAAACTACGATTGTTATCCTGCCTGGAAGTGCAGGCTCTCCAATGAGTGAGCTGAGGGGTTTGTCCTATAATTCCCTTTTTCTCACTCAGGTTTATTTGTCCTTCTTGGAGAATCTGTCTTCTCAAGTGACCAGCACCTTACTAGGCATGCACAGAATGTCTCCTACAATGTGATTTGAAAGTGGACATTTTATGAAGTGATGAATAGGAATAGTTTTCTTGATAATTAGTGGATTTCATATCTTTAATGGAAAATAGGCTCTGAAGAAGTAGGTTCTGTTCAAGTCTTTCATCATAGCAGCACTGTATTTTCTGGGAGCAATGCATTAAATTTAGCTAAGCAAAATGGATATTTGCTGGTAAATACTTACTCTTGCAGCATGTTATTGTTGCAACTGGGAGCAGGGAACTTTTAAGTGAGCTTTGAAGGTGCTGTTGTTAAAATGAAGGGTGGCCATAAGATCTGAAGTGAAGCTATTAAATAAAGAATCTTCCTGAGAAACTGAACTTTTTTCTGTAGTCCCAAATTTAGCTACTGTTTAAAGTTCTGTATTACTATTTTGTATTGCCTAATGGTGTTAAACCTTGATTTCTAGCAAATGTGCCCTTCAGTGGAAGAAAAAGTGAGCTTAAAACCTTTGGGCTGTTTCTTTTCCCCAGTTAAACCAACTTCTGTTTCCAGTGGCTGTGGTTTTAATGCATGTTTGTTTAGTTCTGCTTGATAACTGATACCTAAATAAGAAGTTTCAGAATGGATTATTAGGTATATAGTTATGTGAAAATCAGTAGATAAAGCATGTAGACAAACTGTAGGATATTACAACACAATCCTTGAAAATGTGAAACCAAAAATAGTGTGGAGTGATGTGCTGTGATTCATGAGAGCTCAGGTCATCAGTGCTGAGTCATGAAGCCACTCCTGTAGGTAATGAAACTTAACATGCATGGATCTGAACAGAACCTAAAAGATGGGGAAACTGGATATTATCCGTTCATGTCTATGTCATTGTTTTATCTGGAATGAAATACTGTTTACTTAAATCAGAGTTCCAATAATGTATGTCTGATGTGGATGACTGTACAAGTCAGGTCGTTTGAGATAATGTATATAGGTGCAAAACTGTACTGAATTTAATCTGACCTCAGTGCTCTGTTGCTCTTCCTCTTGCAACACTGCTGGGTAAGCTCAAACAGCTTAATAATGGAGCTGCTCTTTTTTTGTTGATACAGGACAAATTTGGAAGCACTTCAGAAGAAGCTGGAAGAACTAGAGTTGGATGAGCAGCAACGAAAGCGCCTTGAAGCTTTCCTTACCCAGAAACAAAAGGTTGGAGAGCTGAAAGATGATGACTTTGAGAAGATCAGTGAGCTGGGAGCAGGAAACGGTGGTGTGGTCTTCAAAGTATCTCACAAACCTTCTGGTCTCATAATGGCAAGAAAGGTGAGTGTCTCAAAAATAGGAACTTGGGGGTGATTGATTTTTATGAAGGAGATTGTCTCTTATCAAACATGGTGACTTGACTTAGAGAAATAAGTGATGTTGATACCTAAAAATAATATCAACTTCATGAAACACATCAGCTTCTCTGAAAGCAGGATAAGATGCACTTGCTTATCCTAAACTTTCCAGGTTTTCATGAGTATCATCCCATGTGTTCATAATGAAAGGCTAGGCATTCATTCCTCTCTTTTCTTTCCCCATTTTGACAAATACAGTCTTTTTGGATGGGTATATACTTTCAGATAAAATGTGGTAAATGCAGTAATGAGTAGAAGGCCTAGAAGAAGTTACTGAAAGGTATGAATGAGGGAAAAGTGACAATATCCTGATAGATATATATATATATATCCTGTCATGAGTTTAGAGGAAGGGCAAGGTTATTGCCTAAGATGTTCCTTGACAGCTGCAGACCAGAAAAGGGCTCTGGATGATACAGGAAGAAAAGAACTCAAAACAAACAAGAGTGAAGGAATGCACTGGGTACAGTGACATGTCCTGGTTTATAGTTTCATCATGGGATGCAGGTGGCATCTATGCAAAAATGTACTTGTCCTTGTGGCAAGAGTATTGTTCCATGGTTCTGTTTTATGCTTTGCAGCCAGTAGCAGTTGTGACCTAGTTTGTGAGAGAATAGTGATTACTCTTTTAGCTGCAATAGCTTGATGTTTTAATCCTCACTTTATGTGAGGAGCTTTCACTTTCTCTCAGTATCCCTGGGAACCAAATGCAGTAAGGGAGGAGCATCTCAGATACTTTCTTTGGGTACCTTGTGCCTTATCCTTCCAGGAGTCAAGTTCCTTGCACAGGTAGCACTTGTTGGGAGGCAGCCTGTTGGGGCACAGGCTGTTGTACTGCACTGGGTGAGGTGGCAGGCAGGCTGCTGTGCTTTATCAGGAACATAACCTTGCCTTTGAGAAGGGTAAAACACAGGTCACCCTCACATCCCAGATCCCACTGTTATATTACTGGAAACTTAAATTTTTTCCTTTTTTTAACAGAGAAGTCAAAAGACTTGAGCTCTTTATTTTTTAAGAGCAGTACACTGTCACCTTCAGCAAAACTCAAGGAAAATGTGCATGTACTGACTTGAGAATAAAAACCTAACAGTTCGCAGAGAAGCAAATAAAAAGGCCCACTTTTAAGGTGTGAGAATTGCAAAATATACAAATCATTGAGGTTTTCTTGAACTGAATCAATTGAATTGATTTATTTTCCCCACATACTGTGGGTTTAACAGGAAATTCAGTAATATTCAATGCAACTGAGATGCTTGCTGAACTGAAGTCTTTCTTTCATCTATTGACCAAAATTTGACTTCTATGATGTCTCGTAATCTTCCCTTTCACAAAAGAAATACACCTCTTGGATTGAATGAGAAAAACCATCTAGTGAAACAAAGTATTGTTTGTCATCTTCTCTTTAGATTAGATTCAGTTTGGGGAGCCTTTAATTTGAGGTTCAGCTCATTCCTTTCACTGATGCTTTACAAACTTTCAGCAGCTGCTTCTGAGTCAGTATGTCTTTGACACACTGCCTTTAGACATTTGTTCATGGCTTTTCCATAGAACAAAACCCAAGTGAAGAAAGTGTGCTGGGACAAAAAGTTTGTGATAGAGAAGTCTTAAGTGAAGAGATGGAAATCCCACCTTCTCATGGGTGCTGATATTTCACCTTTCTCATGCTGTATTGTAGTATTTTCTTTTCCCTTTGCCACTAAGAGAATAAAATGAGTTATTTTCAAGTTAAGTCATGGAATAGCTCTTGTTGGAAGTGGCCTCAGAAGGTTCAGTCTCCTGCTTAAAGTAGTCACCTGTGGGATCAGAGCAGGCTCCTCAGGGCCTTATCCAGGTAAGTATTGAAAACTCTCTCTGAACAACCTGATCTTTCTGAATGGCACTGTACCACTAAGAAAATAATAAAGAGTGGATTGTTTTACAGCTAATTCATCTAGAGATCAAGCCAGCTATTCGAAACCAGATCATCCGGGAGCTGCAAGTTCTCCATGAGTGCAACTCTCCTTACATAGTGGGCTTTTATGGAGCTTTCTACAGTGATGGAGAAATCAGCATTTGCATGGAACACATGGTAAGTACATACGAATCTGTCTTAGCTTGAAGCTCTTAGTAGACCATTGGTGCAAAACCTGAGTGTCAAAAGGATTTAAGTTAATGAAGTATATGACCTATCCCTGGTAGTGTTGGGATGGGGCTTGGAGCAACCTGGTCTAGTTTATTCTTTAGATGAATGGATATTTTATCTCCTTTTTCTCAAATTTTACGGAAAATACAAAGAAAGATTAGTGCCTGGGAAGTGAACAAGCTCAGAAAGATCTCACACAACTGTTTTTAATGCCAAAAATGCTCTTGACTGTGTTTAATTTTAATAGAAAAGTACAGCTTCTTCTCGACAGCTGTTTGCCTTTCTCCAACCATATGGAGCCAAACACTAAAAGGAAATTTTCTGTAATTAAAGGTCAGGCAAATTTTGTGCCTCACTTGCTCAGTAGAGGATTGTTTTTAACAATATGAAATACAATAAATCTGAAGGCTTTTTTTATGTATTTCCCTGGAAAAAAAATCCTGCTGCTTTGGAGAGAAACCTTCTTCTTTTCTGGAAAGTACATGTGGTTGTTGTAATGCTTCTCTGGCCTTCCCTGACTGAAATGTTTAGAAGGAATCGATGGTTGCTTAGGAACAAGTGCTCATAATCCAGTTTTTAAGCATGTGCTCACCCAATAGAAGGTGTACATACCCCAAAATACAAGTGACTGTTGGGAATTATAAAGAAGTTGAGTTCTCAGAATGGAGAAGAATAATGAAAACCAGAAAAATGGATGTTAAAAATGACTGACTGGGCATTGTTTCAGAATGCATGTAATGAATGTCACAAATGTGCACATCTGCAATAGCTAGAAGAGCAATATGTATGTTAAGACATGCCAAGAGATGGTGGTGATATGTAATTACATGTAGAAATAAAAGGCATAAAGAACCTAAATGAATTTGTCAATAAGAAAATTAACAGGAGCAATGAGGGTTTGCAAGTTCCTAAGCAGGGTATGATGTATCTGACATAAGGCTCTTCAGTTGAGGGGAAGACAGGATGAGATCTAATTGAAGTCAGACTGCGTACAAGATTTTACACATAGGCCAACTGATCAATAAGCTCTGCAATAGAATAGAAAGGTGGATTATTAAAATTGGAGTCTTAAGCCATTGAACTGATGGCTTAATGTGGATCATTAGGTGGAAGCTTTTGGTCTCCTTTTGGATGAACAATGAGCTGAGAATCTCCATTGCCTATTTTGTATATACTTTTCAATTACTGCCAGTCAAAATCCTTATTTTTAGCAGTGAGTTACAAAACAGAAGTATGAATATGAACAAGAAGTTGGAGGTGGGAAAGGCATAGAACTTGAAGATTTGAGTGCTTGATATTTTTAGGTACATAAATTCAAAATCAACACATAACTTTGCTTAGCAGCAGGTATTTAACAGGCTAAAGTGTTGGAGTCTGCTTCTGGAAGACACTGAAGGCTGCAGCCAACACCAGACAATTGAATTGGGTTCAGCCTCTTCCGGGAGCAGAGCTGGTCCTTGGAGAGGGGAGGAGAGAAATGGGGTTTTACCTGTATGAAATACAGCTGTCCAGAAATGCAGACTGGTTATACAAGAAATGTATATAGATCTTTTTCCTGTTGATGTATTTTTACCAAGTGCAGCATTATGTGGGTGTATTTTTATTACAAAAATACATGCTCAAGTATGTATTTCTCTACTCTCCTTCTCTTAAGAGTTATGGATTTTTAGTCCTCAAATAACAAAACTTTGCATTTTATCTTTTCTCTTTACATGTATAAATGGATAGGTTAAGGCACAAGGTATTTGCTTTCTCAAGGTGGATTTTTGCCTTGAGTACTTGGAGATTCAAATGCTGATCTGGACAACAGGATGGTGTTTTGCAATTAGAGAAATAGCTTTCTATTTTCTTCTTAGATTATATGTTCTCTATTCTAGAGAATCCAAAACTTATGCACAAACCTATTGTTGAATCAGTTGCTAAAAATAAATAGCTTTTTTCTTTTACATTTTTCCTTCTCCAAAGCTCTTAGCAACAGTGGAATATATTTGACTTTGCTGGGGGTGTGTGTGCATGCAGTCAGTTTATTTAACCTAATATGATTACTGAGACCATTACTTACCATGGAACTTCAAAATCATCTCTTCCTGTTTTGGTTCTTTGAGAGCTGAATCAACTCTCCATCCTTGGAAGTTGACAGGGTCACCCTGGTTATGCAGAACTAGGAGGCCAACCTTCTCTATGTAGGATCTCCTCTGAGATGAGAAGAGGGATCTGGGCTTAATTATGATCATAGGATGCCACTAGCACACAATCAGGAAGAGAACTGTCTTTTCCAGTGTGACTCATTTTTATCCCTGTAATCAGGATCATAAGGTTTCCTGTGGTGTTTCAATCCTCATTCTGTCTTTGGATGGGGATAGAGCATCAGGGAATGACTGTGACAAGAAAAAAAAATGCACATTATTGATTTGGCCTGAAAGTGGACAGAATCTATGAGACTTCAAACATTTGGTTGGCAGCTACTTGTGGACTGTACTTCCTTAGCAAGATCCAAACCATGGAAATGCTGGTATGGAAGATCATTGTGTGGAGTGTTTATTTGAGTGGATGTTGTTACTGGCTGAATGTTTGTTTAAAATAAACATGAAACTAATTCCCATGGAGTAATTTCTGATTTTCAGATACACACCATAACAATGTTAAGTTAAATGTGAAAAGCAGCGCTTTCTTACTTCCCATACTTAGGTTTCAGTCTGGCTTTAGAGTAATTTGATTAAGTCGTGACTATTCAAACATTTATTATTAGGATGGTGGCTCCTTGGATCAAGTACTGAAAAAGGCTGGAAGAATTCCTGAGCAGATACTGGGCAAAGTTAGCATTGCGGTGAGTGTGCTCATTGCTCTCAAAGGCTGGAAGTAGGTACATGCGTGTCTCAGCAGCTTCCTGGATTTGGCATTCCCCTACAACTTGAGGGCTGGGCAGTGTGGGAGGGGGAAATACTACCAGATGTTCACCCATTTCTTTTAAAACACAGGTTTTGTACATGTCATCATTTGGTATCTCAGGGCATCGGAATGAGTAACTCGGTGTATTTGCTTTGATTTTTCTGCTTTTGTGTCAGTTGATGCTTCTGGATAAGAACAGAATCAACACTGGATTAGAAAATTTGGAACTTCACCTTCTCATATCTATTGTGCAACAGGCTCTGTATGCAGAACTGGTTGACTGTTTCTCTAGTCTCACCTAGAGGTACAAATTAAATCAGAGTATTGATCTGCAGTCATTACACGTTGGTATTTCTGTTACATTGCATTCAGTTGGAGCTCTTGTACAAAGCATGCACTTACCTCTTCTGCTTTGTAAATTAGTTTTTTTCTTTGTCTTTAGGTAATAAAAGGACTCACATACCTGAGAGAAAAGCATAAAATAATGCACAGAGGTGAGAATTTTACGTTGTAACTTTTCTTGAATATAATTTTTATTCAGGTTAATTTGTGCTTTTCTGGTTCTTTATAGTTTAATGTGATTTTGGTTCTGAGGGTTTTTATTGGGAGGTATATCCAGATATCTTACTATCATGTACTTTCAACTTCTGATGTCTTACTGCAATTTATCTGCATTTATAAGAGGATTTGTCAGTGTGTGAAACTGCTTGCTGCCAGTGGGAGTATGTGCTAGAGCTGGGAATCTTAACTTGAGACCAGAAGTGTACTCCCTTTGCAGCAAAGATAGGAATGTTTTGAAGGACCTGAGTGATGGTATTTCCCTTAAATACTAGATAAGTCTTCCTTCACCTCCTTGGAATAGACTTCTTCAACACAAAGTACATTATAAACTTCTAGGTAAGTGCAGACAGGTACAGAAGCCGAGAATGCAGTCTTAGAGCTGTGAACTGAGGAAACCCTCGAACATTTCTTCCTCCAGGAGTGGCACTTGGGCCACGTTGCCTGTCGCACAGTGTAATTGCAGTAAAGAAACACTGGCTAGTGTAGCTGTGGGCAGTAGCTTTCTTAGCTATGTCAGCACTTGAAATGAGGCAGCATGTATGGAGGTCTTCTCTTCATGTAGTTTCCATTCCTGTGCTTAAAGAGAAGCAGAAGACAGTTAAGATACTTATGAATGGGGTTTCTAGTGGCATAACTAACTCTTTATGGAGAAAACTATTATTAAAAAGCATTGTCTCACTGTATCTGTTTCCTCATTGCAACCTGTAGTCTTTTGATAGCAACAGATCTATTAACCACAATGACAAAATCCTTGGAGAGATTGAGGTTGAAAACCTCTGACCTAAAATGAATTTGACATTTCAATACTCATTATTGCCATTCAAAGTTCTAAAGGCAAGTCCCCATCCCCAGAAGATGCCTTACATTCACATGCTGTTTACAGACATCTGTCATGCAGAATTGCGTATCTTTATATACTTAAATGAGTTTAAAGCCACAGTGAAGCTATGTAAAGTGAGTGTTGCTTCTGCAGTCCTGGGGTCCTTAGTTACTTTACTGAAAAATAAATGCACTGCCTTATTTTCACCTTCTAGTTGCCCTTTTTAAAATCCAGCTCTTCAAACTGCTGTGTTTTTTCCATTGAACAAAACCAACCCTTGAAATGGTAAAGTACTAAGTTCCATTATTCCTAATATGAGTGAAAAGTGACAACTGGAGATGGAACATTTCCTGTCTGTGTTTGAATGGCACTGCTCACTGCAGTGATCAGGCCATGTGCCTAAACCATGCCAACTGCTCTGGGAGTCTTGTACCATATGAGATCAATCTTCAGATTATAAAAATATCTTCATCAGACACTAATACGTATCTGAGTTTACATTTGTTGGCCAGGCAGAGTAATTAGCAATCCCAGTTTACACAGTCTGTTGTAGGATCACCTTAAGCATCATTAGGTGGTGTTTCTTCTAGCAATCAAACATAACTCTTCTGGAGAAAGGAGGCTGGAGGTGTAGACTCTGTAAAGATTTCTGATGACAGTTACAAAGACATTTGTGTCTGTTCAGAGGATAAGGGAGACTCCTGGAAAAGAGATCATACTTTAGGGAATACTGGAACAACATTGTAGCTCTCAGTTGGCAGTGATTTGTTATGTTGGTTGGGGGGTGTATGTGTGTGTTAAGTTGCTCTTGCTCACCTGGGTGCTGACACAGCAATTGTTCCAACTTAATTTCCAGTTTTACAATCTGATAAATCCAAGATAACCTCTTCCTGATGGTGTTTAAGTGGAGTTCAACCTCAGTACTGGCTACATCAGAATACTTCAAATGTGCAGACCAGCAAAAGTTCCTCTTCTCCATTGGTTCCAATGGACTGAATATCCCCTGCAGTGTAAAATTCCATGTACAGATTGCAGTTGTTATTTTCTCAGCTCAGTTCCCATGCTGTGTGCTCTGACAGCATCAGGAATATGTGACCTTGTACGCTTTATGCAGAAACTCTCATTGAAATGTGTGATGTCTGATAAAGTGGGAGTTAAATAGCATTTTGGAAGTTGGTTGTGGCTAGTGCTAGCAGAGAAAAGGAAAACCAGCCAGAGCAGTGTTTCCATCTCCTGACATATGGAGCCAGACTTGCTCATCTCTTGACATATGGACCTAAATCTGCTGGTGTTTGTCTCTGATACTGTCCACCAGTCATCTCCCATATGTAAGTTGAGCCTCATGTGTAAACTGGCACACTCAACTGAGCTGTTAGAACTTGTCCTTCTTGAGGAGGGCCCTGGTTCAGCTTCCTGCTGCCAGGTTTCTGAGCAAGATGCTGTCCTGCAGCATGAGGCTGTCTCCTGCAGGTTGACTGATGCTCAGTTGTGTGCTGGCTGTACTATTGTGTGGTCTTCTGGGATTAAGGAGTTCTAGAAAACATAATCCATGAAAGGTGTGTAGAGTGAACTGATGTCAGCAGGGTTTAATGTTGTCAGAACTTGCTTAGGTAATGCATGTCAATGTTAAATGTGGCTTCAAAATGCAAGAATACCATTGTAAATAAATAAAACTTCAACAACTAAAGCTTCTTACATTGTAATTTTATGTTCTTAGACTTAAGGTTTCTTCTGGGTCAAGAACAGGAAATGCTAATTCTATGGGCCCATTTACCTTTGTGGTTAATTACAAAAGGTTCTAAATGACAAAGCGATGTTCTGTAAGGAAAGACAAAGTATATTGCTGCAGATTAAGACACTAATGTGTTTTTGCTGTGTTTTGTCTCTGGGTGAACAAAAACCCTGTAAGTTAATAAGAGCATCATTTTGGTTGTTTCTGAGCCCGGTTTGGAGCGTGGTTCTTCCTGGAAACTCTTCTCTTGCATAGACAATGCTTTGTAAGATTTCTGAACTCAGTTGCAGGCAGGAGCTCCAGGGCAGGAGGCAGCACACAGCACGGATGCTGTCACTGGTCCCTTCTAGTGTGGTAGCTTTAGAGTATTCTCCTGAGATGCTGCCTTGGGAAATAGGAATTGATTGGAAGATAGCGATAATATTCTGCAAAGCAAATCCATGGCCAGGTTTCTGGCTGCTGGGTAGCTTCTGTGCACAAGAAATTCTTGCCTGATGGTGTTATGATAATGCCCAGGGCCACCTTTCTTTCAGAGCCAGGTTTGTACCTGAGGGGGAGAGCTGGGCTCAGGCAGAGGAGGCAGATGCACCCCTTACAGAGGCTACAAGATGTTCTGTAAATCCTGGAAGCTTCTTTGTATTAACTAGCTCCCTTTTCAGTGTGATGTATCCATCCCTCTGGACTGGCTAAGGACGTCTCTGGAATTGTACAGCTGTCTGGAATGATCTATGAAATGTCCTTTCATTTTCTTGTCTCCCTTTCTAGATTTGTCCATATCTTTCCAGTTGCAGCAGACATTTTGAAGGATGCTTTGGCATTCCTATTGCATTTGGCAATACGAATCTCTGGTTTCCAGAGAAACTGCTCAAGTGCTCAGGCACTCTGGAGTTAAAATAGCATAGTGTGCTGCAGTGAGAGGGATGAGAAGAGAGCAGCCTTGCAGGCATCACACCGATTGCACTGGGTGCCTTGTGAGGAAAATGGAAATGCTCAGAGAAAGACAAGCATCGTGCAGAACTCCAGTGAGGACTCAGGGTTTGCTGTGCTATTGTAAGGAAGGAATAGTGTGGGCTTATGAGCTAGGAGAATATTGAAGGTAAAAGTTAAGTCTTCAAAAGCCCAGGTGGATTCTAGAGCATATAAGATGAATATAAAGAGAGTGTTGTTTGGTTCACTGACAGAGGAATGCTAATATTATATTTTGCCATTTAATTATGAACATGAAGTATTCATGAACTGTAAAGTGAGGATTTAAGTCTTTATTCTAAAACGAACAAGTAGATGTTCAGAGATAAGCAGTACAAATCTAGAGGCCATGTCTCTCACTGTGTTCAGGCTCTGCAGTGGTTCCAGTGTTTCACAAATGTTGTTTTTCCCCTTTGCTTTTACCCAGAGCTCTAGGTGCAGATTCCTGTGAAGCCGGAATCTCTGCTGCCTGCTTCACTCCCCCATCTGCTTGGGTTTTGTGGGTTTGTTTGTGTTTTATTCCTGCTGGAATTTCAAACTGATAGGTCAAGCTGCTGGACTGGATTCTTTGGTTTCCCTGTGCAATGTGCTGAGGTCTCTGCAAGTAGTCAAAACCTGCAGAGGGTTCAGTTCTATGCCCCGGTGGCCTCTAAAGGTCTCTCTTTACCAAGGCACTGCTCGGTGTTAACCAGTTTGTACCCTTCTGTTTTCTGCCTGGTCAGCAGCTCCATAACCTGCCCAGTACCTCTGCTCCTCTGACAGGAGGAAAATCTATTGAGGAGAGCAATGTTTATAAGCCGGTTGCTTTCCTAGGGATAGGGAATTAAAAGTATGCACAAAACATGTGTCCATGTTCTTCCTCCTGCAGAAGGAAGAAAACTGTACCTGGCAAAAGCAGCTGGGATTTCCTTTCTGGTAGAAAGAAGTGCACAGGCATGACTTCCTTTGTGTTAAGAGCAGGGAATGGTTTGTGTTAGATGACTCTGGATTTTCTACAGGCTGATGCTTACTCCAAGCAAAGTGGACAAGCTGCAGGCTTGCTGTCCTGTAGCTGAGCACAGAAGAACTTGTATACACAGAAATAATCCTGAAACACTTTCCAGTCTGCCTGGACAGTCTCAGTTACCTGGAAGGGCGATGTTAAGAACCAGAAGATATGGCTGAAATTTCCATATGGAGATAGCTTTATTTAAACTTGATTTTTGGTTCTTTGAGAGGGGTCTGAGATGGCAACCAGCTAAGGCATAGCTTTGTCTTCATCTGCAATCTCTGTGGGTGTTGTTCAGTGAGGCATAACCTTCTGCATGGGGATTTTTTTCCAGGGATGAGGAGTAATGTTAGTATCATCTTTCCAGTGCCATCCTGTTATCAGTAGCTAAGGTCAGCTCCTCAGTGGCTGAAATAAAACCCACCTGGAATATATTTGTGTTCAAAATGGAAAAGCCAATGAAAATATGCTACAGACTATCTAGACCTCTGGGTCTGCTCTTGAATAGCAGGGTCTAAAGTGAAATTCTAATAGGCTGAGCTGATCTTTCTTCAAACCCCATTTATAGTACCCTTATTTCTGTAGCACTGCTTGCAAATGTGAACTGTTGCTTACTTATCTTGATAATGCATTGGTAAGGATCAGGCAACCAGTAAAAAAACCTTACAGCTCCAAAAGAAACAGTAAATAATTGTTCTCTGTACCTTTGCATTCAAATAGCTGTTATTAGTTGCTTGGTTACCAGTGACCCTTATTACATTTCTATTTAGAAACAGTGATGGAGTCAAAATCCAGCCTGGTTCTGTCACAGGTAAACACAATCTCAGAGTGTTTCAAATGCAGAATTTCAATAATAGGATAATGATTTTTTCAGAGCTTTTAAAACAACCTCACTCCAACACAACAAACAGGAAAACCCAAGAGCATCCACCCCCAAAGACCCCCCAAACAAACCCCAGAACAGCAAGAATACAGGATGGTTGATGTTATGTACATATGAATGCTAACTTAAGGATGATGAAGTGGCTCCTGTAGTTCATTTACCTTTATAAAATAAATATAGGGCCTCTTTAGTGATTCTTTCTGGGCTAAAGCAACTGTGCTGACATACACTTTAATGTTTATCTTGCGTCTTAGTCGTTGCAAGGATGATGTAGATGCCCAAGCTAAGTATTGGAAGCACAAGGAACAGGGTGAAATAAAACCTGCAAACTAACAGGCTTTTTGCATCTGTCTGTAGATAAATAGCCAGTGAAAGGGGCCTAGGGAATCAAATATCTTCCCAGAGTATTCACAGAGAAGGGGTTGAACTGTGTCCTAGTTAGAAGGGAAACAAAGGGAGACACATGGTAACTCTCACTTTTCATGTTACTTTCATTGTCAAATTTCCCATTTTATCTGTTAAATATAATTCATCCATTCATAATGCTTTTTTTGCAGATGTTAAACCTTCTAACATTCTGGTGAACTCTAGAGGGGAAATAAAGCTTTGTGATTTTGGTGTCAGTGGACAACTGATAGATTCTATGGCAAACTCATTTGTTGGCACACGCTCCTACATGTCTGTAAGTATAGATTTTGTAGCTTTGAGTTTATGTTCTGGTAGAGATACCATGATGCCAGTAATCAAACAAGAAACCAACTATTGCCATTACTGCTGTTGGTCATAGTTCAGCACTTCCTGCATTCCAGGAATATTCCAGTATCAGATTGTATGTGGGGGGAAGGAACTGTTGCAAGGAAAACCAAACAACTTGGTATGTTTTGTAACACTGTAACAGATGTAGCTGTGTCCATCTTGCAGAATCCAGTCAGTTAATGCTGTTGGGTTTTGTATATGGGTTTCTGGAAAAGCCCAGTATTTGCAGTTTGCTTTCCTTAAGTGTTGTTCTCTTCCCACTCCATCATTTTGCTGTGGTCATTTATGCAGGCAGGTGTACACTGCTGCCTTGCTAGTGATCCTGTTGTGCCTGCTCTTGGGAACTCAACGCACTGCAGCAATAAGAGAAAGCATGTGAGTGGCTGCTGTGGACAAGGCTGTGGCAGCAATCTGAGCCTGTTTACAGGGTGTTCTTTGTTCCTCTCTATGAGGAATACCTTGAAACTTGCTCTTCCCATGAACTCTTTGCATTATGTGAAAATCACAGTTAATGGAAATAACAAGTTGCATTCTAACATACACACCTGGTGAAGCAGACAGCCAATTAGTTCCTACAATAGCATGTTCAGAGGTTCTGCTCTAAGATTGAAACTGTGTGGGCTTCAACTGTTTTTTCTGCTTAAAGCATAATAGCTTTGTATGGGGCCTGCACTTCAACAGCAAAGACAGTGTTCTCTCTTTTGTCATGTAATATTGGTAATGTGCTTGAAATAAAACTGGCTTATGTTCCCACATACAGTCAGGGACTGTTGCTAATTAACAAAAGGAATTCACAGCCCCATCTCTTCTGGACCCTTAACATACTGCTGGCTCTCCCTTCTTCTTTCAGTAGGAGGAGTGAGAGCAAAGTGCTGTCTGCTATTGGTCTTCTTTACTTGATTGTTTTTACAGACTGAGATTTAGCTTTGCTGTCTGTTATCATCTGTCACAGACCAAGCCATGATGGTGATTCTGGTATTTTTGATAGTGCCTGAAGTATCTTTTCTGGCAGCAGCTTCCTTAGCATGTTTTTAGCTGAGTCTGTTGTCTTACCTGCACACGTTTATAATACAAATAATTAAATTTAAGCCTATTTCACTCCAGTTTGTCAGACCTTAGTGTGCAGGTGGCTCAGCCTGCACAACACATGCCCATCTTCCTATCCAGTATATATTTTTTAGTCATTATCACCAGGAAAGGTCTGTGCCCTGTATAATACTGTGTCATTCAATTTGTACATAGTATTTCATTAGCATATTGATCGATTATAAAGCTCAGCAACTTCTTTAGAAGTTACTTGAATATGGATGTGAAACTGCAACATGCATGTATAGAATAGCTCTTGCATAAATGCATTGCTGCCATAGGGAGCTATCAGAGTGGCATCAGCTGAGAAGTGTCACAAACCACAGGACTATTGCTAGAGCACCAGGTCACTTTTGGACACAATCAAGTTACCTTCCCTCTCCTTCCCAAACAGAAAGCCAAGAGCAGCTTCTCAGGGAAACTGAATGAATCTATAGTTGCCTGTACTAGTTCTGATTTCTTGCTCTTTAGTTATCCCATCATTAATATCGGCAACATCTAGATATAAAGCTAAATAAACCAGTGACATAATAGCATCATTTTAGAGTATTCTCAGAGCTATTTGCAGTGGTGTATGCAGTGTTTGTGGGACTTCTGGAACTCCAGATGAGAGAGTGAAAGAAAGGTCAAGAAGTCACTCACTGGAACATGTCATTCTGATTGGTTGAGGTTTCATCTTTAATTTAATCCAGGTTATTGCAGAATGCAGGGGGGGTTTCTCTTGTTATTATATTCTCTCCTCCCTTTTTGTCTGTTGTAGCCGGAAAGACTACAGGGAACTCACTACTCAGTGCAGTCGGATATCTGGAGCATGGGGCTGTCACTGGTGGAAATGGCTATTGGCAGATACCCGATTCCTCCTCCTGACTCTAAGGAGCTTGAATTAATGTTTGGCTGCCCTGTAGAGGGAGATTCACCAGTCACAGAGACCTCACCCAGGCAAAGAACACCTGGTCGACCAGTGAGCTGTAAGTTACAACAGCTTGTACATTCTTTTCTAATACCCTTTTCTGTCAGCTTCAAGGTCTTAATATCTTCAAACACCCCTACCACAGAAGGAGAGTAACACTGTGCTTTTCTACCTCTACAATTTCTCCTTAGCCTATGGACCAGACAGCAGGCCCCCAATGGCAATCTTTGAGCTTCTTGATTACATCGTCAACGAGGTAATGAACTATTTGCACTTGTGCTAATACAGTTGTAAACTTCCTGAGATACAGGGTGTGTAATTGGTAGGTCTCTAGGTAGGTTGTGCTTCACCATGTATTAGTTATGCTGAATTACTGATTTATTTCTTTTTAGCCACCTCCAAAACTGCCCAATGGTGTTTTTGGTTCGGAATTCCAAGATTTTGTTAACAAATGGTGAGTACTTTCTCTGTGGCTAAGTTGGGAAGGTACATGCTTGGGATCAGCCCTGCTGCCTTCATGTATCAGTAACTTGGCAGAGTTGTGGTAGTTTAAGGCCAGCTGGTAACCTGGGACCCCTGCAGTGTACCTTGCTGAGTACCTTACAGTGGAAGGGGGTGGAGAATTAGAAAAAGGGTAAAACCCCATGTGTTGAGATAAGAATAGTTTAATAATTGAAATAAAATAGCAATAGGAAATGAAGGAAGGAATAAACACTGTCCAACCAAACAAACGATGCACAATACAGTTGCTCACCACTCAGCTTCTCCCTGAGCAGTAAGCAGCCCCTTCTGGCCAGCTTCTCCCGGTTCATACACTGGGATGATGGTCTGTGGTATGGAATAAGGCTTTAGTTAGTTCAGGGTAGCTCTCCTGGTTTTCTTTCCTCCTGGCTTCTTGAGCCTCTCCTCTCTGGCAGAGCATGAGACTGAGAAGTCCTTGATCAGGGTAAGCGCTACTTAGTGAAAACAAAAACATGGTGTGTTATCAGCATTGTTCTCAGACTAAAGCCAGCACTGCACCAGGTACTGGGAAGAAAATTAACCCTGTCCCAGCCAAAACCAGGACAGTTCCTACTTGTGGCTATGATAAATGTAATTTCAATTAGTGTAATCCTCTTTTTCTGACTGCTAATATGCCTGAAGCTTGTCCTGCAGGCACCAGCTTAACAGCATATGTATCCAAAGAGAACCCCAAAGCTGAGAGATGTTCCCCTCCTTAAGATATGATTTCTGCTGCTGTATGCAACTTAGATTTCTCAGTATTAAAGACACCATAGCACTTATGACTGATCATATGCCACAGTTCCAAAGGAGGATCTTTACTTTTAAGAGTAACCTTCACAGTGTTCTGCAGTGACTGTTCCATGTGATGCACGAGTCTTGCAGGCTCCAGATATGGCTTTTTCTTTCTTAGTGTTTCACTGAACCAACAACTTTATCACAGCAACAGTTTACCCACTGATTTACTTGTCCAGTTGCACTTGATACTGGCACTGAACCAGTATATTCAGTGCTGAGGGAGGCAGCTTGTTACAGAGAGAGAATTTATTAGAAGCTAAATATATATATTTACTGCTGCCAAATGGAAGAAAAGTAATGCAACAGCCATACTTGATATAGAGCTTGAAAAGACTTGGGTAAAAGAAACTTGGGGGATAAAGCAGTTCCTAGTGTTGAGGTTTTGTTTGAATGGGAGTTTGATCTCTCCAGCTTGGTTATAGACACTCACTGCTGCCCCCATGGAGACTTATCAGACTTCATACCTAAAACTCTACCTGTGACAGCTACAGAAGGGACTTGTGTACAGCCCCTGCTTTGTTTGAGGCACTGCATTACCTAATGCTTGTATCTAGAGTGGGATCTTCTTAGACCAAAGCAGCACACCAGCATGATGTAACCTGATCTTTACAAGATAATACATGTAATTTGTGCAACACTTTCTGTTTTCTTAGTTTAATTAAAAATCCTGCTGAGAGAGCCGACTTGAAGCAGCTGATGGTAAGTGAAAGCTCTGAACTTGAACTGAGAGCTCTTGTCCATGCAGGTTGGATTCCTCAGCTGATCAGGATTGGAGCATGAGGCCTAGAGTGTAATTTGTGGCCCTTGACATAAGCAGCTCAAATAGTTTTAGCAGTGGCTGCTTTTCTGGGGCTTTTTCTCAAAGGGTTACAGGTTTCACAAGCTCCCAGGACAGAGACTGTCAGACCAAGATGAGTGGGTTTGGGAGTCTGATTATCACAAGAAGTAGATGGCCTAATGCTATGAATGAGCAAAAGAATTCCCTTTCTTGGGTTTATCAGTCAATAATAACATGTATAGATTGTTACTTTCAGGAGGACAAGAGAACAAAATACCACTTGCTTATGGAGTAGCTAAATGCATTTTAATCACCTATTGAGAGACAAATTTTATCCTTCGTGTCAGCTTTCCTTAGCAAAAACTATGAACTACTACACCCAAACATGCTGCAATTATTCTGCATGAAGTGACCTTACCAGTTCCCTTGGGTCTTTCATGGCCTTAACTATAGTTCTAGCACTTTGGTTCTGCTGCAGAAAATCAAGTTTCCCCTGCTGTGATCCTGTTGTACAATAAGGGTACAAAATGCAGTCAGACTCTTTTGGTTACAGAAAACCTCTCTATGCAACCAGCAGACATTTTTCCAGAGTATTATCTCAAGTGGCTGAGTCATGTCCTTATTGCATACCTTGGTGTAAGTATTGTGCAGTAGGCACCGTGTAGGCAGCATTCCTCTGGAATGCTGTGCCACGTGTACACTTCATATGCTGGCTATTTCCAGAACCCTGCAGAAAAGCTCTCCTGGTTGCTTCGTGTAGCTTGTCAGATCTTATAGCTAGCTTGAAAACTGAAAGTAAACTGGATTTATGCTATTGCAGGCTATTCAAAACTATTACTTAACAGATTTGGGTGCTTGAATACTGATGATGTTCTCCTCTGCTCAGATTCACGCTTTCATTAAGAGATCTGAAGCGGAGGAGGTGGATTTTGCAGGGTGGCTCTGTTCAACCATAGGCCTTAACCAACCAAGCACCCCCACACATGCTGCTGGAGTCTGAGTGCAGAAGAGCTGCTCCTGTACTGTACATCTGTTAACAACGATGCTATTTTGGTCCTCTTTCCTCAGCTTCTACCTGTTCAAACATGTATTTCACCTCTTAAGGAAGAATGTCTTTATAGCATGTGCCAAATGGTTTTAAACTTTGTCATAAACTAATTGGTATTGTATTGGATGACATTCGTTCACTGACCAAACTGTAAGATGTCTAAGTTCCAGTGCTTGCTGATTTCAAGTGATTATGGATATTCTTTCTTAATGAAGATATCACTGAGGGTGTTTCCTCCCAGCCTGTTTGAACTTTATCAAGATCCTTTGTAAATCGTTGGTACTTCAATCATGCTTACCTAATCTCCCACGCAGAAAGGGTTAGGGATGCCCTGAACCTGTATCTGTTGAGCATGCTTCTGCTGCTGTCAAACTGTACCTGAGAGTTAGGCCTGACGGTTCCAATGTTATTTCGAGATCTCTCTTCACAGGTGTAGATGGGAAGAGCTTTGCATTTCTTGGAATGTCCAGGGCACTATTCTAATTGTAGACTTGTTCATATTTCTATATTTATTTTTAAAACATATCATCCTACTTGGGTTTAGTGATGTCTTTCTAATTGAGTTTTCAAAGTTAGTTCTTGGCCGTGTCCTACAGAATCAAGACAAAGATCCAGGCAGTTTTGCTTTCTTTTAACCTGAAGTTTCATGACAACTGTGTTTAGTGTCTGAAGTGTATGAAGATCCTCTACTGTTTTATTCTCTCAGATGTTTAGCAATGGGTTCTCTTAATAAATCTATTATCAAATAACTTCTTGCAGCTTTTTTAGAGACTTTAAGACCTTATTCTGAAGGTGTTTGTGCATTACCCACTCTTTTTCTGTATATACCCTGTTCTGTGTCTCTGAGGGCTGTTGGAGAGAAGCCTGACACCAGAGCTTGTGTCTGTGTCACTCGCACAACTTTGTACAGCCTTCAGTGCTCAGTGCTGTGGCCCCCCTGGGTGGGGTGTGAGAGGCTGTGGCATGGGAACATTGTGATCCACCCAGCCAAGGGCAGACATACCCATCTGCATCTATCACTGTGCTCATTGCTTCAGGTACTAGGCTGTATAATGCTCATTTCTGCAGGTTATTTTCCTTCACAAGCCCAGCTCCCATCACTTGCTGCTGTTCCTGTGCAACAGAACCAGGAGTGTGTCCTCTGCACAGAGATGTAACAGCTGTGGTGAGCAGCACCAGCCAGCTCCTTCATGTTTCAGAGAAGGAAATGTCTAAAGTTCTTTCCCAAAAGGAATCCCCATCTGTGTGGATGTAAACTTCCACTTGGTCAACAGTATCAGGTATCAGAGAGGGATAGAATAGCCCTTCAGCCACTGACACTAGGAAATGACTCACTGACACATCCGAGGCTTCTTTCAGCTGCTCCTCCTTTGAATGTGACTTTTTAGTAGTGCCAAGGCTGGGTAGTGTTTAATTAAATGTGTCCTGAGCTTTACATGTGCATTACACACACAAACACACAGGGATACTGCAGTAGTACTCTTTACTGTTGGTAGTGGAAAGGTGCAGTATGTGAACAGCCAGCTTGAGACTCAACTCCCATTTTACATGGTTTCTCCCCAGGCAACAGTAACAAGAGCTCCTGTAGTGCATATGTAGGTACCTGTAGTAGGACACCCCAGGAAGCTACAAACCACCTAAGAGCCAGATACCCCATCTCTCCTCAGACAGTGGCAACAGCTCATTGGTGGTGGAATCCTGGGTTCTGACCACACCTAGGATACTCAACCAATTCCCAACTCCTTTCCTGCTCTTAAAGCAAACTTTACAAGGGTGTTGATTCTGTTTTCTGAGAGTGATTCCAGAGCCAGCAACAGCCCCTACTGTTGTGCAGTCACAACCAGGGGTAAGTGACAATGACAGCTGACAGAGGGGCTGAGTTAGGGTATGACTTTTATTGTTTGTTTTTAACCAGTTTAACAGAGTTTGGATTTCTGTGTTTTAAATGAGAATGGATAAAATGAGGAGGAAAAGCATCTTGTCTATCCAGGAGCAGCAGTTACAGTGCTTTTTGTGCCACTAAAGAAATGAGAGGGCACTCACTTTCTGTTTTATAACTAAGTTCTTAAACTCCTCCTTGCAGATCACTTGAAAGCAGAAGGTGGAATTGGATTATTTACCAATTACTAAGGGAAAAAGTAGGTAACAGTGCTCAAAAAGCACTACTTCCTTATTACAAGTATCACGTACGACTTGTGGATGAATACAAGGCTCTTGGGTGCTACTTTGAGAGAGCACAAACTAGGAAACACTTCACTGTGTTGGTCCAACTTGACAATATGGTAAAGCACCAGGTGCTACAGGAAGAGGAAGGAAGAAACCTTGTGCTCAGAACGTGAGAACATGGAAGCCAAGAGCCCAGAGCTAGGCCTGGACATGGCTTCTCCCACCTCCCAGTGGAGGCAGATGAGGTCACAACACAATCAGTGGGTCAGCACCAGCCTCCATGGCCTGGTTTCATTTTTCATCATGAGGAAATAAGAACAAACTATTGCTGGTCACAAGACATTTATATTAGTCTGACTCAATGACTTTTCCAAGCCCCAGCCAGGGACGCAAAAAGCTACATTAGGTTTTAAATATGGGAAGGGGTTGTGCTACATGTTTGTACAGCAAATGTTCATTCTTTTAACACCTATGACATGACCCTCACATGTTCAAGTGTAACTGCACCAGACCTTATGTCCTGCGTGTCCTGCAGTTCATACCCATGCACAGGACAAAAGGGTGAGTTTGAATGAGGCAGAAACTCCTGAGTCTGTATTCAAACCGTATCAGGTTTTCTTCTCTCAAGAATCAGATTCCTCCTCCTCCTCTTCCTCCTCTCCATGATCTTGAAGACTTAAGTGTAACTCGGTTTGGTTGATGGCAGCCTCGTTGTCCATCTGCCCAAGAGCCTGTCATGGTCAGAGTGTCACAATCAGTTCTATAATTACTAAGCAATGTGAACGAGGTCAACAGGAAGAACCTGAACTGCAACCCCCCCCCCAACTGCTCCCATAACCACTGCTGTCGCCTCTGTGCCACCCTTGGAACTCCCCCCACAGGCAAAGCCCTCCCTCACCTTTTGAACCTCCTCTGCTGCTGTGGAGGAAGGGACGGTCCCGTTCTCCTCTCTGGACCTGATCATGGACTGCAGGGCCAGCTCTTCCACCTGCCGCACGGGAGCACAGACACACTGCAGTAATTACTCAATAACACCATAGGATGGTTTGTGTTGGAAGGGACCTCAAAGCTCATCCAGCTCCAACCCCTGCCACAGGCAGGGACCCCTTCCACTGGAGCAGCTGCTCCAAGCCCCTGTGTCCAACCTGGCCTTGAGCACTGCCAGGGATGGGGCAGCCACAGCTTCTCTGGGCACCCTCATAGGGAAGAGCCTCTGCCTCCTATGGGTGTCTATAACCACACACAAGCAATCACGTGACCTCCAGCCCCCCCGCAGCTCGGGCCCGGCCGCTCTCAGTGTCGGGTCCTCGGGGTCCGCCCCCCCCCCCCCCTCCGCACCCGGTCCCGTCCCCTCCCGGTCCCGTTCCCGTCCCCGCTCCCCCCCCCGCACCCTGAGCCTCGTGAGCTGCTCTCTCAGCGCCGCCTTCACTCTCAGCAGCGTCTCCTCCTCCCGGCGCAGCTCCTGCAGCCGGCTCAGCATCCTCCACCGCCCTCCAGCCCGCCCCGCGCACGTCACCGCGCCGCAGCGCCCCCTAGCGCTCCGGAGGAGGCGCACCCGCACTGCCCGCCGGCCTTTGGAAACGTGCAGCGGCTGCCACCGTGCGGCCGGTTCCGGTCATAGCACCACGGTTACAACGGGAAACGGGCAAACCCCGGCTCCGGTCATAGCACCACGGTTACAACGGGAAACGGGCAAACCCCGGCTCCGGTCACAGCACCACGGTTACAACGGGAAACGGGCAAACCCCGGCTCCGGCCTCCCCAAGCATCCCTTCCCCTCCCAACACACGACAAATACGACACCAGCGCTCTGCTCCAAGAGGATTTATTGCCGGTGATCCCGGACGCAGCCGGGCAGTCTCCCCCGGGAAGCCGCCTGCCTTATGCGTCAGCCTTGGTCTTTGCAGGGGCCTTGGCTGCTGGGGACTTGGCTGCTGGAGCCTTGGCTGCTGGGGCCTTGGCTGCGGGGGCCTTGGCTGCTGGGGCCTTGGCTGCTGGGGCCTTGGCTGCAGGTGCCTTGGCTGCTGGGGTCTTGGCTGCTGGGGTCTTGGCTGCGGGCTCTGCCGGGCCCTTGGCTGCAGGGTCTGCCGGGGCCTTGCCTGCCAGCTTTGCCTTGGCTTTCTTCTCCTCCTTAAGTTTATGCTGCAAAAAGAAAGACAAAATGAGATGATGAGGACACCCTCAAGGTACAGACCCCACTGCGCCCAGCCTCAGAGCACTCACGTTCTGTGCATGGCGCAGGATGGTGTTGCGCCGCATTGTCTTGGCATACGGGTTCAACTTGATCATGATTCTCAGATTCTTCAATGGGTTCTTCTTCAGGACCCTGCGGCGAATCTTCTTCCTGCAGAGAACAGCCCCATGGTGTAGCACCAGGTCAGGCCACAGTCCACATCCTGCTCAGTATTTACTGAGGTTTGAGGAACTGGAATTCCTTGTATTTGTACCCAAAAGGTAACATAAGCCTGGCCCCACCCTCTGTCCTGAGGGATTCAAGCAATTGGAGAAACACCCCATTCATAGATAAACCCCTTACTTTGGAGCACGCAGGGCCTTCTGGATTTCCTGGCTTCTCATGATTCTTCCAATGTCTGTGTTGGTCATCTTGTGCATTGGCAGGCTGTGAAACAAACATCCTGTCAGTCACAGAATCCCAGACTGGTGTGTGTTGGAAAGGACCTTAGAGCTC
Organism: Melopsittacus undulatus; assembly: GCF_012275295.1. Taxonomy (NCBI): domain Eukaryota; kingdom Metazoa; phylum Chordata; class Aves; order Psittaciformes; family Psittaculidae; genus Melopsittacus; species Melopsittacus undulatus. Next base: position 2,110,531 of record NC_047535.1, on the reverse strand, counting down.
ATCCAGTTCCAGCCCCCTGCCACAGGGACACCTTCCACTAGAGCAGCTTGCTCCAAACCCCTGTGTCCAACCTGGCCTTGAGCACTGCCAGGGATGGGGCAGCCACAGCCTCTCTGGGCACTCTGTGCCAGCGCTTCAGCACCCTCACAGGGAAGAGCTTCTGCCTAAGGTCTAATCTGGATCTGGAACTCTCTCCCATCCCGTCCACACTCACTTGTAGTCGCTCTTGAGCGTGGCAGCTTTGCGCCAGGTGCCGTACAGATCATCCAGCTTGCGGAAGGCGCTTTCTGTCCAAATGCAGAAGCGCCCAACGTGGCCCCCGGGAGCAAGTCTGAGCAGGTTCAGCTTGTTCACATCGAGGAGAGTGATTCCTACAGGAAAACAGGCAAAGCAATCCCGTCAGCTTGTGATTAAAATCAAGGAATGGAGGACTACACTCTTAACAGACACAGAAGTCCACAGAAACAGAGAGAGGCTTCTTCAGCAAGTCAGAACTTCCACAAAATCATGTGTTTCAGAAACACGGACCAGTGAAGTGGAATCTCATCATTCCAGGCAGTCTCCCAACAAAGAATCGGCACATCTGAAGGTAAAAGTTACCTGGGATATTCCGGAAAGCTCTGATGATGCCATTGTCCTCATTGTAGATGATGCAGGGTCCCCTGCGCTGGATGCGGCGGCGGTTCCTCATCTTACCCTTCCCGGCCCGCATCCGCTGGGAGGCATAAACCTATGGAAAAGTAACATGGTGAATATTCCATTGAGTCTCAACCCCACCAGTCAGGCACAATCAAGTCAGGCATTGAAGCCGTGCTTCAGTCAGAACTTCACAATCATCACTGTGGATCTGCAACACGGACCAGTGAAGAGTTCATCATTCTTCAGAGATGAGAATGGATTCCTACTTGCAGGGTCTAATCACCTGGGTCTCCCTCCAAAACAACACGTTAGAAACTCACCTTTTTGATGTCATTCCAAGCTTTAAGCTTCTTAAGAAGGAGAACAGCTTCCTTGGTTTTCTTGTAACTCTCAACTTTATCTTCAACAACCAGAGGAAGCTCTGGAATCTCCTCAATGCGGTGGCCTAGTGAGGGTTTTACAAGACATGGAGTTACCCACCGACCTTGGCCACAAGCATTTCTCAGTGTTATTGACTTGTGTGTGCAGAAATGGTACAAACGATCAGAAGTGGAAATTAAATTCATGATCTGATAGTCAGGCACAGTAACTGCAGCAGTGAAGTCTCCGTGGAGTCTCACATGCCTGCCTTGGGCAGAACTTGCTGTACCTGAGTAACTAGTAAGCAAATCTTTGGCTTCCATGAGCAGGAATCAAACAGAACTGCCACGTGAGTCCCAATTCAGCTTTTATAAACACAAGATTTGTGTCAACAGCACAAAGAAAAGCACCTTCCTATCCTCGAACTTCCAACACTGCACAACTGCAAAGTGTCTTCCCACTTTGCATATAACCAAACCACTCTGCACTGAAGAATGGGCAGTCTCTCAACTCTTTAGAAGAGAATTTAGTTACCCAGAAGATACATTTTGAGTCATTACATAGTAACTGATGCTGCTCAGGCAAGGTAAACGTTTCCAGAGACAGTATTCCCACCTTTGGACATGACGAGAGCTGGAAGAGCAGATGCTGCCAGGGCAGAGCAGATGGCATAACGCTTCTGAGTTGTGTTCACTCTCCGGTGCCAGCGCCGCCAAGTCTTGGTGGGGGCAAACATGCGGCCTCCACGACACATCTAGGCATGGACTGTTAAGAACCACCTTGTTGAAGCTTCTCTCTCTAGCGTGGCACTTGAATCCTTGCTCAGCGTTAAGTGTTCGTCACCCACCTGCACCAGGACACTTGACAGCAGGCAACTGTCACCCAGCACAGAGTAGGACGCAAATTACGACATCATGGCAGGATGGGCATCATGCGATGCACGACATTCCCCTTCTGCAGTGGGGGCTGCTGCTCATTAAAGCCAGTCTGAATTTGCATACAGAAGGTTCTAATCACATCACATATTTCCTAAACCTGGTCATTCACTGTAGATTACCACTGCCTCAAGCAGAAGGTTCTGTTTTATTTAGATACGTAATTGTTCTGCTTGATGGATGCAGCTATGAAAGGATACATTTCCAAAGGCACCCTGGCCAGAGCGGTGAGTTCCACCCCCTCGTACTCGAGGAATACGAGCAACAGCTCTCCCAGTGCCCCAAGATTCAGCACTGGTCTGATGACCTGGAACAGAAAGATTTTCATTCAGAAAAGTGACAAGAGGAGTTTTCCCAAACACGGATAAGCTGAAACCAGGAGCAGCCATCAGAACTTCCACTGTTATCATGTGTTTCAGAAACACGGACCAATGAAGTGGAATCTCATCATTTCAGCCAAACAAATCCTGATTAGAGCAGGATAATTAATTCTTACCATACTGAAGACCTGCTTATTACAATCAAGTACACTAACATCCTAACCTCTACACCTGGCCCTCAGTTTGGAGATCTGAATGAGCACTGTTCCTAGCAGACTAAAGTGTTTATGTGAAATACTTTCATCAGTAGGTGCATGTTCCTAGTACAGATTCCTTGGAAAGCAGAGGGTGTCTGCACCTACAAGCTGCTGAAGCAGCTCTAACAAATGCCATCTGCACAGGTTTCTTCTTGGCAAATGCCTCGGGCAAGTCTCCACACAGAGCAGGGATCATTAAACATGAGTTTTCACCACACCTCCTATAAAGAACCCCACTGACAGCACTTCTTATTTCCATTCTAGATGCGTTCTCAGCTTTAGCCCACCTGCAAGGCCTACCCCCAGTGTTTCCATCCATCCATACCTGCAAGCTCACTGACAGCATAGGGCTGCCGGTTGTTCTTGCGCAGGTTGGTGTGCACGAAGTTCACAACATCGGGGCGGATGGGAGCCTTGAACACAGCGGGCAGGGTGACATTCTTGCCCAATGCTTCCCCCTTCTCAGAGTACACAGAGATCAGTGGGCGAGCGCAAGCCTGGGAAAGGAAAAGGAGAAACCATTAAGCACAAGGGGAGTAAGCTCCCTGTATTCACTATTCACATCCATCCACTATTGCTCAGAATGAAGGGGTCTTCAGCTCAGCAGTGCCAGCACACTGACAGCAGGCAACTGTCGCTGAGCACTGGATAAGACGCAAATTACATCATCATAGCAATAATTTTCCTGTAACATAGTGCTCCTCACACAATACACGGCCAGAAAACTATACCTGAGGTTTTAAGTTCAATAGATCTCCAAGTCATTTGGGTGACATTAATCTAGAACTGAATCTTTGGGTAACTATTTAGTAATCTTCGGTAATCCCTGCCTGTACTAGATGATCTTTAAGGTATCTTCCAACCCAAACCGTTCTGGTTTGGAATCACAAAAAAGGTAGAAACAAGGGCTATTTATAAAAACCATTCTTTTGACTCCATGTGGATGCCAAAGCTTCCGTGTGACTTCGTTCTCCTTTAGAGAGATAAGTGAGGAAACCAGAAAAGCCCTGCCAGGCGGCGATGCAGGCCCCATCTCCCACATGGACAGTGGAAAGGGTGACCTTTAGCGGACCAGGCCCAGCCCTCGGCCACGATCCGCTCTGCCGCCAGCCCCGGGCCCCCTTCACCCGGCCGGGCCTCCCCACACGGGCTCCACGCGGCAGGCGGAGCGCTGAGGGCTGCAAGATGGCGGCCGGGAGGCCGGCCCACGCCTCCAGCCCTAGGGCTACCCCCGGCTCAGCTCTGTCCGCCGGGCCCGGCTCCCACCAGCCTGAACCCACCAACCTGCACCCACCTCCCGCCCCAGCCACAACCCCGACCGCGCTCAGTGCCGCGACCGGCTCCTCACCATGGTGGCAGCGCGGAGCGTGTCGTGCTCCTGCCCGTCTCCGCCGCCGCCCCAACCGGAAAAGGAAGTGCACGTCCCTCTCCCTTCAGTATGAGCGATGTTCTTCCGCACCCTGTCCTCACTTCCATCCGCCGTTCCGCTAGTCCGTCCCCTACCCTAACCTCGGCCTGAGGCCCTTCGGCTATGTCACGACATGCGATGCCGAGCTCTGTACCTCCGGAGGCCTCTGTCGCTCTCAGTCTCCTCCCAAACAGAGGGACTCTTTTCTGGCGGAAGGATCCTGCGCGGCGAGTCAGCCGTAGTCACATGTAGTGCCGGGGGCGGCTGAGGCGCGCAGTTCGGTTGTGGCGGCGGCGGCCATGGTAGCGGAGCAGCGGCGGCGGAGGGATGCGGTCGCGTTCTACCACAGCCTTCTCCGGTGAGGCTATATTAAAAGTCAGCAGTCGCTGCCTGTAGGGCCCTCTGCTTAGGGGAGGAGGAGGTTGCTGAGGTGAAGGTATCGAGTGGGTCTTGTGTGGGAGGCTGCAGGGCTTCTGTGTGTAGGACCGTGTTGTTTTTATGCAGTTAAGTTTATTGTTTAATGAGGAATGCTGAGGAAAAAAGTTGTATGTACGTTAAGTGTTAACGTAGTTTTAACGTTTTCTTTCAGAATATATGAAGAAGGAAGGGAAAGTATCCCTGAATATCCGTATCTCTTTGAGGTAAACATATATATGAAAATAAAGTCGCGTAACCTGAGTGTGTCTCTTTAAAATGCGCAGCCATTGATCAGTGGCTGAGGTATGTGTGAGAATATCGCGTAAAAACGAAAATTTACCTCAGCAATACTTCTTGAATCCATCTCTGTCTTAGGGCTAAATCCGCCTGTCTCAGGGCGGAGAGACTCCGGCCTCGGTGCCGCCCTCCCGGGTCACCGCCAGCCCTCTCTTGCCTTCTCATTCCTGTGTTCCACCTGCTGCTTGGTACTTGATAGGAGTTAAGTTGTTAAAAGTGGCTGTATGGGTCAAGGGAGAGAGTTACTGAGTGGGGGCCCAGCAGAGTGCAGGAGGTGCACAGTGGAACTGTGTGGGGAGGAAACAGCTGCTGCAGCAGTGGCTGCCCTCAGGTAGCGTTTTCATGCCTTAAACTTGCAGTTTCTGATGGCATGCTTTTTATTTAAGTCCTTTTAGGGGAAATGGACTATCTGTATGAAAATGATAATTGCTTCTAAAAGCTTTTGGAATGGCTGGAGAGCATTAGTGCTATTTAGTTTTATTCATCTTGGCATTTATATGAGTTTGGTAAGAGTGTGAAAATAAAATCAGGTGCTGTTGAAGTATACAGTAATATGAAACCCAAATTAGTTCTGAAGAATCAAACATTACTTCTCTGGGCATAGAAAAGCCCAAAGACAGATTGGTATTCTTTCATTCTTGAGTACAGGCTTGAGTTATTTAATGTCTCCAGACATTGTTTAGAGTTCTCACAAGATGTTAAGAGAAGTGATTGTTATTTAATGTTACTTTAAATGAGTGTTCTCTATCTCAAGATATCTGGTGACTGCAGTTGTGACAAGGATTCCTCATACCTCAAGGTGTCTGAAGTTTTGTTAATCAAATCAAACTTCAGCTTCTCATAGAATCAACCTGTTAGAGATTAAATTTTCTACATTGGTGAGCAAAAAGTTGTTGCATCTCCACAGCTGATTTGATTCCACCTACAGCACATAGTAACTGTGTTTTCCTGAAGTCAGACAGCCTTAGATAAGTGAATTGTTGTAATAGGTTTGGGAAACAGTTCATCAAATTAGTTAACTTTGCCATTTCTGGTATAAAAAATGTGCTGGAATGCAGCATTTATATGTAGTGCAGTAAAAAGTTTAACTGTTCTTTTTCAGAGCGATGTAGAGATCTGTTTGATTGGTGATAGCTGCAAAAATCCTATTGAAAGATTTTGGAATGGAAACACCATGGTTTATATTCTGCAGAAAGCAGTGAGTGTATGTGCTAGTTGTTGATTAATCTACACTTTTGAATTCCCATCAAGTATTTTCACACACTTATGTTTTGACCTAACTATGTCTTTCTCGTAAAGAGACCCAATGAAGACAGTGACTCCATGGAAGAATCAAAAGCAGATGCCTCTGAGCTTTTACCAAAGGAGAATTCTGGACCAGTGCCTCTTTCTGTCAGAAGAGCAAAGTAAGTGTCATCTGATGTGATATTTTTTTTGTGTCTCTTCCCAATATTCAGAACCTGGACATTTTGAATCCCCCCAAGTTAAATTATGCATTAGTTGAGTGAGGAGATATGACAGTTTTTCATCTTGTAAAATGGCCTCTCCTAGCTAATAGTATTTCTGCAAAGTAGCTAAAGTCCAGGTATTGGGAAAGCACTTGCAAGCTGTCCTGTGAGGTTAGTTGGGACTGGCTGGGGATAGGAGAGCAAAGAAAGCTGTAACAAGAGGATTATGAGACTACATTCTTTTTGCAGAATGATTTAATGTCTGCTAACGAAGCATGATAGACATGGATTTGGTTTTACGTAGGGTTGGATTTAGCTGTTTTTGCTGGCATCTTATTTTTTTCCCTATTTCATTTCCAGGCAGTTGATTTCCTTGTTTACCATGGTTCAAAATCCAAACATGACCCACTTGAAACTAAGTGAAGTGGTTGTGCTTCCTCCCCTCTGGATAAGGTGTGATGGTTCTGATCCTGAACATACCTGTTGGCTTGGAGCTGAGCCTCTCAAAGCTGGAAACAAAATCACTGGGATCAATTTGTATATGGTTACATGTGATGGTAAGGTTATAATGACACATAGTAACATATGGAAGGCTTAAAAATGTCAAAATATCAATGTAGCAATGCCAAAGTTGTCTATTGTGGGGTGTTGGCTTGGTACTGCCTTGCTTTAAAAAAAAGGGAGGGTGGGTGGGGGAAGGAAAAAGAAGTTCCATATTTGAATTGTGCCAAATGTTTGGGGGTTTTTATTCTTTTTTTCCTTTCCTAGGTCCTACAGCTGATAAAACCTGTTTTGCAAACCTGGAAGAGCTCAAAATGCAACATAAAATAATGCATCATTCATCTGTTGTAAGTTTGTATGGTCTGTCAAGTTTTTGGTCTATGTTTTAAAACTCTTGTTTTGGATTTATGATGCTGGTTTCAGGAAGCTTTATAGATTCTATTTAGAAACACACCTTAGTATGAGTCCATAATATAAGTCTCTCCTGAAGTAACATTTGAGCTCCCTGTGTTGTAATGAATTTTTCTGATATTAGCCCATTCTGTGTGTGTGAAATGCTTTTTAAGTGATTTTTGCATGTATACAAACCAACCAATGTTGTGGGGTTTTTTTGATTTTTAAACCTGTTCATTCTAGGTGACAACAAAAGGATTTGCTCAGTATGAACTTATCAGAGCTGCTGCACTAGAGGACACAATTGTAGAATCTGAAAGCAATATCTGTGTTGATATTACATGGAATACTGTTGATAAGATTCTGGAGACACCCCCACTAATTTCAGCTGCCACACTGGTAAGTCACGAAGGAAGAAGCAAACAAACCCAAGCTCTTTACACCATTTGTGACATAAGCTATGTAAAGGATAGAAAATAAGCTTAACTCTTGACATTTGTGTGACTATCTAAGCAACACAGGTATTTAAAGTAAAAAAAAAGTCAGTTATGCTGAAATGCATTTCACTAATGACAGTTTTAGGACAGTTGATTTCTAAAGCTTGACACTAACAAACTTCTTGGAACTTTCAGAATATTGCCCTGGAGCCCGGGGACCCCAGAAGTCCTGTGTATCAGCTATACAGAGAACTGCAGTTTCTCCTTGTAAGTGTAAGCAAGAAGTTCGAGTTTTAGATTTACATGGAATGGTGATTTTATGCATTAATAATTTATTTAAAACTTCACCAGATGTTTCAAGTTAACTTTTATTTTGGAATAAAGTTGGAGTTCAGTTTTGGGAACCTTGAATACAAAATACTCAAGAACACCCAAGCCAGGAAATCCAAGAAGTTTCTAAGTTCATGGTTGGCTGTACAGAGTGATGTGTGATTCTTGGGGACGTTAACTACTTTTTGAAGTATGACATGTGAAGAACCTCACACAAGAACTGATTTGTGTTGTTTCAATGTTCACGCTGCCTTTAGGCTTTGGCTGAATGTTTGAAGACAGAGGTGACCAAGTGGCCTGAGCCATTAGAGCCTGAATCTGCTGTTGAACTAGTCCAGGAATTTCTGGCTGGTAATTGCTGCTTGTTACATGGGGAGATGGGGAAGGAGGGATGGCACATTTCACAGAAATAAAATGAAATTCCACATGAGCTTCTAAATGTGCCAAATGTCCCTTTGGTGGTGGAAAACTATTTTGATGATGTCTTAAAGCATCCAAAATGACTGATTCCTTCTGAAAACTGTGGTGAACACTGTGTGTCTTGTTAGAAGTTTAAGATACTAGAAACTAAATCTGACAAGGGAATCAGATGTAGGGATGCAGGAGCTTTTCAAATGCGACTGTAAAATTTTAGGTATGTAGATTAAGCTTGCACAAAACATAAACCAGACAAAAAATAAACCAGATGAAAACTCTGAGAAATCATGTAGAAGAAAGCCAGACACTTAACAGACCACCTGCTACTCCTTACTGCTTCCACACTGGCACTTCACAAGGTAATACTCAGATAACCGTATGTAGTAAAGGTATATGGGGAAAATGCATAGCTTATAATAAACACTAAGAAATTCTGTCTTCAGGCTATGTCCTTGCCCAGTAAAACCAGTTTCTAAATGGATAAATTTGGTCTGTTAGCCATCTGGTCAGGGTATTTGTTTGTGGTGATGTCTCTGGGGATTTAGATGATTGGTTTGATGATACTTTTTTATTCCATAGTGGTAAAATTTATTTTTCTCCTCTACTAGATTTAAAGAGGAAGCTGGATGGATATTGTGTGTCTGGAAACAGAGATGGAAAGGAGGTATATCTGACTTCCTACTGATTACCTTGTCAGTTTGTTACCCTTATAACAACTGTAGTTATTGCAAATTTTGACTTGCATAATATCTTCTAGAACATATAGTATTTATGTTCTATCATTAATTTGTTTTTCTTGACTAATGTAATGCTTTAGGGCCAATTTAATGGTATCAGTCTTATTTATGGCTATCTGTCCTATTTAGGTAGAGGTTTATGATTTTCTCAAGCAATGGAGAAATTCAATTTCAGCTTTCTTTTCCTTTTGAGTCTACAAGAAAAGATTTGGATCTTTTCCCTATTGAGAGGGAACTTACGTTTCACTAATAAGCTAAAAATGGAATGTGTTTCGTATCAGCTAAAACAGAAATAATCAAGATGGGGATGACAGGAAGAGTTTTTTGTTCTGAGAACCTATTTATGTATTCATTTTGGTCTCCAAGGGCACTAAGTTCAGTGTAGCATAGGTTGTTCTGAGCTAGTGCTTGCTAGGCTCTATTCTTGCTGTTTACTGATGCTCTAAGGAGAAAAGGATCATCTTGAGAAGTTTTTATTAGACAGTTTGATTGAGCTTTACTTGTCTGTAATCAAAAGCCTTTCTGATGGTAGGCTTCACTTCCTGGTCCAAAGGTAGCAATTATCTAATGTGATAATTCTGAATGGAATTAGTCTCAGTTTTAAAGAAATATGTGCTTCCAAACTACTATGCAGAGTAGCTTCTAGGTGGTAGTTTCCCAGGAAAAGGAGAAAAATTAGTGATGCATCTAATTTTGATCTCTGGAGAAAAGTTAAATTCCGAAGGCCTTTGAACCTTTAGGCATCCTGTCTCACTTAAGACAAAATAACTCTTTCAGAAAATCAAATGTGACACAGAGGCAGTGGACAGTTCAATAAAATCAATCTTCAATGAGCGAGGAGACCTGGATTTTGCTGAACAATTATGGTGCAAAATGAAATGTAAGTGTATTTGGGGTTTTGACTCATCTGATTTCCATTAGTTCTTCTGTTCTCTATACTATTTTGTTGCTTTCTCAATGAAACGAATGTGAATTTCTCTCAGTTTTAAGGACTAAACTTTCCCGAAAATTATCAACAGTTTTGTTTTTTCCTCAAAGAGCCAATTTTAGATATGTGAGTTGATTTACTTTCTTGCAACATAAAAAGGTAGTGCAACATCTAGCAGCAGATATTTTATTTATTTGTAAAAGGTACAAAGCTATTACTAATACTCATGGGCTCTAAAGCAGAAAGCTTTAGAAATTGTCTTTCTAGATCTGAAGGACATCTTTTAAGTTGATAAAGCTGCTTATAAACATCATTCTTGTAATACCACTCACGGTCTTTCAGTAAAATATATTTTTATTATTACTATTTTTTCAGATCAGTTAACGGAAATAATTTTTAAGCTCTTCCAGAGATTATAATAACTCCTTTCTGTTTGAGGGATTGACTTATGCATCTTTTAAATTGCATTCATTCCTACTGAGTGCAGCAACTGTTAAGTTTATGAAAGTGTGTTGATCTTCAATGTCTATAGAGAGAATGTAGGTAAAATGTGTTCTATGACAATCTGCTTCTGTTGTGTGCTGTTTCAGCAGTCATATGCACTCCAGTGGTCTCTTTTCATCATTGTTTCTTTAGAGTAACCCTTTTTAAAGTCATGATATGGATTGATAAAATATTGCACCTTTTTTTTTTCTTTAAGGTGTCAGTTCCTATCAGGAGTTAATAGCGTGTTTCACACTGATCCTGAAATCCCTGGAACGTGGTGAGATACAGCCCTGGGTATGTATCTGTATTTCACAGTAAGCTTGTACTTGTACTTTACAAATAAATGTTAACATTTTGAGTTGTTTGAAGTACAATATAGTTCCTGTCCCTTAACTGCCCCTCATTTGTACTGTATTGTTTTCAAATGACTTTGAGGTGTCACAGGTTGCTTCTGTGTCCGTGGTGGTGTACTTCTGACTGATGATTATGTTGTTTTGTACACAGTTACGTCATAGGAAAACCTTTCTAATTTTCAGATTCATCATGGGAGTAGCAGTTTGCTGAGCAAATTGATTCAACAGTCTTACCATGGAAAGATGGAGGCTGTTTCTCTCACTGGCATCACTCCAATTCAAATGCTCTTGGAGATTGGTTTGGATAAGATGAAGAAGGATTATGTCAATTTTTTTATAGGTAAGCCTGTTAGCTGTTAACATGGTTAGAAATCCAAGAGGAGAGGTATTCCATACAGGAAATAATGATGGTTTGGGTAACCTTGATCTCGCTTTTGCTCCCACTTGCTGAAGAGCTGTTTCCAGCCTCCTTTAGTCATTGTACTTCTCAGTTGTATATGGCCGCAAAACTACATTGATTTGTTTTAAAATAACTATAACTTGTGTAATTGTGTGCTGCTTTCCCAAACTGAAATTTGAGTATTTAGGTGTTACAGTTTGGTTTGGGGTTTTCCTGGATTCAGCTGTAACAGTTACATTTCTTCTTCCTAGCAGCTGGTGCAGTTGCTGAACCCAGGACAGGGGTGTTTTTTTGAATCTGTGGGATGGGTTTGTGTTTTAACATTGTTACTTTCCTTTGTCACTTCGCTTCTTCACTTCTTTTTTTGTTTTGCCATCCTGTTTTATTCATTGTTTCACTTGCTTTTGTATTTTCCTATTTGTAAAACCTGTATGTCCCAAGAAGAGGTGTTGTCTTGAAATACGTACTTTCTTCACTGTGCAGGATTGGTTTTAAGTAAAAGAAAACTACTACAGTGCTGCTTTACAGGTTTTTTCCTTGTCTTTAATGAGTAATCATGTCAGTAAGTAATGTTGTAGTCATAGTGACTCTTCCTTGGTAAATTCCCTGTTTGGTTACCTGAATGATATTTCTATTTCATCTGACACTATGTAGTAATTTTTAATTCTGGTGTGTTTTTTTTTTCCTTTCCCCTGCTCATTTCACAGGCCAGGAACTTGCAACATTGACCTATTTGGTAAGATGCTTTATTTTTTAAGCTCTGAAAGCAGTGTAAAGTAGAGTACAGGTAGCTGATGGGAGAATGCAATCATTTCTGTAAGCTGAGAAAGTGAATTGCAAATCATGAGGATAGAACAGTATACTGCAGAAATGTCAGTGTTGTTTCGTTGTTCATATATGATTTCCTAGGTGTCTGATATGGGTTGCTGTCAGGCAGGACAGAGAACTGCTCATACTTGGATAACATGGAACATAGTTCTGAGTCTGCTGGGCTGGTCTTAAAATTTTGCTTTCTCAAAAGAAACAGGAAAATGATTTTAGTATCCTGAGGCTGTGTTGTGTGATTGTAGACATTGAGTGTCCAGTTAAAAGCAGAAGCTTTTTTGCTGTTCCAGGATTACTTCATTTCCACATCAGTGGATTTACAAGAGCAAGTTCATCGTGTTCAAAAGCTTCACCATATGCTGGAAATAATGGTCAGCTGTACAGTCCTACTTCTGTTCAAACATGAGAACCTCTTCCCTTTGACACAGTAATTTCATTTTACTTCTTGCTCTTGAAATGACAGTAAGAAATAGATTCTTTTCAGCAGTTGTAAAGACACTCTCTTTAAAAAGCAGCCCTCCTTAATGTTGATGATAATGAGATTGCAGAAGGAGCAGCTGGATCTTCCTGCTAAATTTTGCTTTGTGACTAAAATTGAAAATGAAAGGAAATAATAAAATCTGAGAGTTATAGTTCATGTTACACAAGGTTTATGCAGTGTTGCACAAGTATTTCTCCAAAGTAACTGGTTGTTGTCTATTGCAGAATCTGCATGAAATATTATAGAGAGAACCCTCTAGATGAGAGGCATGTGTTTCAACTGCCCATCAGCTCAGCTCTTGTCAAGAAGTTCTATCAAGAGTAAGAGAACCTTCAGTGTTTGCAGCATTAAAAGTGAGATGTGACTGAATACCTGACTGAATTTGCACTGGTTTTGGTATTTTCTCAGCAGTCACCCAGAAGTATGGAAGGTAGATATAAGCAGTGGGCATGGACCGAAGGAGGTTAAAACAACGTGGCAAGTTAGTACCAATTCTCCAGTTAAACATATGACATCAAACAATACAGGTAAGGAGTGTTTGTGACAAAATGAAATAATTAAAGTAGACACTTGAATCAAATTTGGGTTTTTATACTGGGGTCAGTGGGTCTGAGATTTTTCTTACTTAAGCTTTTCAGCAAAAACAAAGTGATGTTTTTTCTTTTATTGAAAGGGTGGAATGGTATTTATGGAATGTAAGAATTCCAGAGAGTGATGACTTTTCTGCCTCTCACCTTTGCTGCTATGTTTTTAGAATTAACATGACAGAAGCATGAGAATGGGGAAGAATTAAGCATGTAAACTGGTACAGAAATAATTTGTCTGGGGGTGAGGTTTGCTACAGGGTAATGGTTTGCTAAAGCTTTCCTGTTGGTTTTTGTCAGGAAGTGCTTCTTTCAGTAAAAGCTTTGAAACCAGTATCTTGAAGCTGCTACATGACCCTATCTACAATTCCTCTTTCCAAGGACAGTGGCTAATCACATTTTTATTCTTTCATTTATGCAGGTCTCTTATCTGACTCCACAGTTAATGCAATCCCCGAAGACAGAATGTATTTTATTACGTTGGTCAAGTGCAGTCAGGTGCATTTCAGATAAATGCATGTTTCTCTGCAGGCAGGCTCTTGAAAGGTACAGTAAAGAGGAAAGCTCAGTATTATCTGTGTCCCAACAGTATATTTAGAAACACTCTGTGATTTGAAGAGCAATACATCCTCCTGAGTTACTTGCTTTAGTGTGCTTCAAGTGTGACTGACATACATGGCCATAATTCCTCTGTCTGCATCCAGTTTGTTATAAATGTTGTGCGATAATGACTGTACAGTATAATTATTTTGAAAATACAGTAGATATCTTTGTTCATATATTTACAAATATTCAATAAAGTGTTGCACTTTGGGGTTTTAAATCTTATTTTTATTTAAGAATGCAGTCAGATACTGTTCAAAGGGTGAATTAAGCCAACAGAACAAGCAATACTGTCACGTTTTCCTGGTGTCAAGTGACATTTCATCCTCCAGATATATCTGGAAAGCTGTTCATCCAGGGCAGTGTTGACTTCTGACAGTTAGGTTTTCTTTGTCCCTGTATTTATACATTGGAGTATTCTTGGATTTACTTCTCTCTCCAGGTTATTTTTTCTCCTCACTACAAACTGAATTATTTTTACTGTTTTCTTACGTACTTTTGCATATTTTCTTCAGTATAATTGGCTGGGCATAAGCATTGAAATACGTTGGAATCACAGTTGTGTGTGTTGACAGTTTGATGTTTTGGTAGTGTAACTTTAAACAATTACATAGTGTAGCATATGCTGATTAAATAATAAAAGACAAATGTTTTGCATAGGAGAAAATTAGTGATAAGAGTAAGAACCCCCAATATTCATGATTCTTAAAATCTATAAATTTCTATAAATTTCTGGTTTCTCCTCAGTAAATTTTATTTCTTATCCCTTTCCTAATATTCCATTCTTCAGCAGTAGAAAAGAGGCATCTGTGGTAAACTTTAACCAATATAATAGCCCAGTTGCACTTTATTTGTTAGGCAAAATGAATGTGTGTAAGCACCCAACTTTAACTGTGATTTCGAAGGTAGAATATTAGTAGCACAATACTGATGAGTATGCAGAGTGTGAAAACTGTAGGAAGAACAATCTCCGTCACAATTTCCATGTGAGCAATCAGGGAATCTAAAATTTGAGTTAATAATATATAAGACATTTCATCTAACAGAGTCTGTGCTTACCATGAGTTAGTTTCAGTGCATTAGCAGTATTCTACTGTTACTTTGATTTTTGTTCTCCCCACCCCAAGGGAAAGGTAGAAAAAAAGTTGTCAAAGAGAAAGCCTCAGGAAGTACTTCAGCCTTTTCATGATTTTTCTTTGAAAAAATAAATGGGCTGTATTTTGTAGTATTTTACTCCACAAATAAGCCTCGAGGAGTTCAGTAAGCAGTTAATTCACACAGAATGTTTAACTCAGCAGCTGAGCCTAAGTAGGATACATTCAGGATGAATGCTCTGACCTTTTCTAGCATGTGGAATTAATCTCATCCTCCTTCTGAGACTTCATAATACTTATTTTATCTTTCCTAAAAGTTTCAGCAACCCTCTGTGTTAGACTAATTCTAATTCAGGAGTTGTGAAAGGTGCTGAATTACACTGGGAAGGTCTTGAGTGAGGTGCATTAGCACTGTAGGAACTGCAGGTAAAGTCTGCTGCATTAGGTATTCTTAAGCAGCTGCTCAAAGTTGTGGCATTGTCAGCTTTGTTCAGGAGGATGAAGGAGCAGAAATGTGGCTTGACACTGCTTTAGGCAAGTCCTAAGTCCATATTTTATAGTCCCATTTTATGTAGTAATCAAATGTGATGGGTTTCTGTAGTGTAGTGGTTATCACGTTCGCCTCACACGCGAAAGGTCCCCGGTTCGAAACCGGGCAGAAACAGCCCTCCCATACTCTTATTTTGCCCATGGAATGCTTCAGGCTTGGTGAAGAGTGGCTGGAGAAGCTGCTCAGTGGAAAGAGACCTGGGGGTGCTGACTAATGGAGTTGAACATAAGCCACCATGTGAACATGCAGCCAAGAAGGCAAACAGCACCCGGGCTTGTATTGGAAATAGTGTGGCTGCAGGAGTAGGGAAGTGAGGGCAACAGAGCTGGTGAAAGGTCTGGAGCACAAATCTGATGAAGAACAGCTGAATGGGGGGGATTAGTCTGGAGAAGACTTGTTGTGGACCTTGTCACTCTCTACAACTACCTGAAAGGAGGATGTAGTGGAGTCAGTCTGTTCTCCTAAGTAACAAGCGATAGGACTAGAAGAAATAGCCTCAAGCTGCTCCCGGGGAGGTTTAGACTGGACATTAGGAAGAATTTCTTTGTCCAGGAGGGGGATTGGGTATTAGAACAGCCTGCCCAATCACCATACCTGGAAGTGTTCAGAAAACATGTAAATGAGGCCCTTAGGGACATGGTTTAGTGGTGATCTTGGCAGTCCTGGGGTAATGGTTGGATCCAAACTGGTTGATTTTATGATATAGAGACTTTTCTGTCTGCAAGGTTGTCTTAATTTGGGTTTGATTTGTTTGAAAGAGCATTTAGCACTTTTAGTATGTTAAGGAGAATACTGTCATCCCCAGCCTTAATTTTAAATAGTAATTCTTTTATTTGTGTATTCCATTAACATCCAAAGTTGATCCACTTAGCTATGGTGATTTTAGTGGGAGAGAGTAAAGAGACATTTTCTGAGAGGCTTATTGTATTTGAAAGCTGTTGTGAGAAAGTATCTTTTAGGGTTTGATAATAGAAGCATTCTATTATTCTACTGAGAAACCTAAAATTAGAAAATAATATGATATGCTTTTCTAAAACAGAACAGAAGGCACAATTACCTGTAGTGAGGCACTGGTGTGTGGTGGAGCAAGAGTCCATGGCTTCCCCATACCAGTTGTCCACCTGAGAAAGTTGACATGTAGCAGTTTGATTAGATTGTAAGACTGTCTCATTCTCAGCAGCTTCTTCTCTGTTCATGAGCATTTGCCCACTGCAACTGCCTTGAAACTATTTTATTCTGTCAACACATGATGATTTTCTGAAGCTTCATGTTTATCATTGTCATTTTTATTGCAATGTATTTTTATAGCTAATTGTTTAATAAAATTCTTAAAAGCACATGACATAGAATCATAGAACAGTTAGGGTTGGAAAGGACCTCAAGATCATCCAGTTCCAGCCCCCCTGCCGTGAGCAGGGACACCTCTCACTAAATATTCCATATTCTGATAAGGCAGCACATGTGTCATTTTCTGCCTAGAAATCCGATAGTAACATGATTCCAAATCTCAAAGCACATCAGTAAGTCCAATGAGAGTTTGTGAAATGCTTTAGAAACAGTATTTGAGGCTGTTTCCACTTTGTCTCTGGAGGTCTGAGTATTTAACACATCCCTAATTCACAGAACCTAAGTGTTGTTTCATGCACCGTATTCATGCAAGTTGTTTCCCAAAATTCAAGGTGATATTTGCCCATATATCAAAGAGAAAGAGAAAAGAATAAAACTAGGAATTGCCATCACCTCTCTTGGGTTTGGGAATCCGTTTGCACTGATCATCTTTTTATAATAGTCAGCAGATGCTTTTGGGTATCGTGGTTTGTTCTTGTTTTTGAAATCAATGTAATAAAATCCAAATCTTTCGGAGAAGCCTTTATTCCATTCAAACTTATCCAGCAGTGACCAGGCAGTGTAACCTTTGACGTTAACACCATCATTCACGGCTGTAAACAGAATAGAAATGCTTCTGTTAAACTTGTTGCCTATGTTTGTCATCCTTAAAATCTGGTTCTGTAGGTGCTTTGTTTTATACCAGAAGGAGATGGGGAGGAGGACAGGAAAATGGTTAATGTGATGTAGTTTAGATTGTTTGAAAATGTTTCCTTTAGCTTAGAGATACCAGAGCTCATAGATGCAATTTCTCCTTTCTATGAGTGGAAAGTGATGATCTATTACAGTATTAAATCTCATGTAGGTTATTATATTTATCAGCATCGCTACATTTGGCTGGGTTTTCATTTCTGTGGAAATTTATTAGTCTACTTTGTCCACTTAGATTTGTGAGTATTTATTTCTCTATGATGTAAAAAATAATCAGAAGGTGAAAACACTCAAAAAGCTCACACACTAAAAAGATGTTTTTTAAATTTACCTTTGAGTATTTCATTAATATATCCTTTCAGATACTCTATCCTCCATTCATCACACAGCTGAGTACACTGTATCTTTTCAGAAACTCCGTTCTCTGTCACATAAATTACAGGGTTCCTGTATTGTGTCTGCAAACAAAGATGGTTTTAGACTGGTTCATATAAACATAATCATTCTATACAGAACACAAGACTTAGAAAATGCTTTTTATGCATTTTACTAGATTCTTCATCCTAAAGGTAATAGTAAATGTGTAAGTAGGAATTTAAGCTAGCTGTGTTATTTTGAAGTTACTCAATTCTGTAGTTTTCTGAACTGAAATCAAGGTGGCAAAGAAACTTCCCAACTAGACACATGTAGATGAAAAAGTTGACAATCTAAAACAGTGTAAGTATAGTTCCTGCATGTAACCAGGCATTTTGCTCATCTCCTTTTAAAGATTCACTCTATAATCACCTTAATGAAGTTGAGTAATCTTCTGAATCCCCAGGGCACAAAATATAACCATTTAGGTCCTGGAGCTGGCCATTTTGGGTCCACCAGTTCAGCCAGATCATAGTCAGTGTGGTAACTGGGCACTTGTAGAGAAGGATAGTTCTTCTGTAGAACATAACAAGTAGTAAAATGGCCTATTCCCAGGAAATCTGATGTGCCTTTAATGTAGGTTTTCTCTTGTGCTGAGAAGGTTGGTAGTCTTGAGGTCCCCAGGCCCTGCTGGGCACTTTTCTTACCTATTAAAGTAATTATAGGAAACACCTGAGAATTTGGTTTCTTTACCTCACCAACAATAAATGCTGCTTTCCTGAACTTGGTATTAGTAGAGGGCAGTTTAGTTTGATTGCTTTTTGAAGATGAAATAATCTTTTATACTTTTGGTTTGGAGAAGTAAATTGGGTACCATACAGGAAGAAGAAAGTGAATTAAAGTGATTAGGTTTTTTTTCCAAAGAGCATTGATAAATGTCAACAGAATGCTTGGAAAGGAAACATGACAAGAAGTGCTTTGCTGCTGGGTATGCTGCCTGCTTTCTTCATCCTGCATAACAAAGGTAGTGGAACCCTATAGAAATGCAAGCTGTAGTGATGGAAAACTGCTGGTTCTTTGCTTTTAGGTTAAAGAAAGATATTTAACAACTCCTTATCTCAGTCAGGGCACTAAAATGGACTTCGACTTGAAAAGTGAGGTATTTGCTTCCTTTCCACATTGGAGCACTGAGATAAGCACTGAAGAGCAGCTCAACTTCTTAGTTCTAGTGTGTCCCCTAGACTGCTGAGGAGCTGTGTTTAGCCTGTGGGCTGGTTGTTGCTTAGCCTTGCTTCTCCTGTGTCCTCATACTGGACTAAACTACACGTTGGTCATTGTAATATGCTGTAAGTGTAGAATTTCTTCATGTTATCGTTGGTTACTGGGACTTACCTACATAAATCTTCATAACTTCTGGATAGTCTCCTTTGTAAATCGGATTTGCGAACCATCCCAAATGGAACTGTATGTATCTTTCAGCAGCAGCTTTGTCTGTTTCATTGTGTGGATCAATAGGCTCACCCCAGCCACTCGTTAGGGAAATTCCAACCATACCTTAAACCACAAAGCAACAATTCTGCAGTTTATGCATAATCTTTAATCCACTAAGATAAATAGAAGCATAATCACAGAATGAATCCTTATTACCTTGCTGCTCGCTACGCCATGTGTCATTGTAGGAGTGCCATACCTTTGCATGAGCCTGGAAGTTAAACAAATAGGTCATGTACACATTTTAATCTTATGCCATAGTCAGTAGTGAAAGAGCAAGAGCAGGTTTTGTGCTGTGTTTAAACTATCATGTAATTTTTTATGTATACAGTGGAAACTTTAATATAAAACGTCAAAAAAGCATTTGTGCATTTCTTCCCTAAATTCCATGAGGTCCCTATAAAAAAACCTTACTCAAGTTGTTTGCAAAAGTCAAGTTCATTTCAGAATTCAAGTTCAAAGCTGTTGGTCAGGATTTTTACTCCTTGGTTCTGGAGTAACCTGGGTCTTTTGTTACTCAACCAGTTTGAAACAAACTGTAAAAGAGATGCTTAAATTATAAAGAAAATGTAAGTTGTTAGCAAGCGTCACATCAAGCTCCTAGTACATCATGCTCCACCTCAGTGCTGGTGGTTTAAATCAGGTGGTAATTTCAATGGACTAGTTGGAAATTGTGATGTCTGTAAAGAAAGAGGCTAAACATGCACACACACAAACCACTTCCACAACTTGTTCCAGTCCAGTTCTTTATTCTCTATAGCGTACATATATGGGTCTGAGCTATGAAGCCAAACAAAACCACATCAATCACAGTAACTGTCTTCAGTCACTATAAATTCCATTCTCTAAACAATCACTCCCCAGGCTGTTTCCCAGCCTGACCTTGCACCCATGCACACAAACACTCCCTAGCTTGCTCAAGACTGAGGCGCACTATCAGCAATCCTTCTTTAATTATCCACATAGTGGGAACAAGATGGCTTAGAGTTCCCACAAATGTACTAGTTGGAAGTTACATCAGTGCAAAAGTGTATTTCCATTGAAAGAGCAAAATCAAAAACCATAATCTGCTAAAACCTCTTAATTCACACAATTTAAAGCATGATTTTAATTTTACTTTAATTAGGTGGTGTGCTGCTTTGTAGGCGCCGCATCCACCAAGCTTCAGTCCTGGTGCATGTTCTCCTGTGTCATAACCCTTTACAGCAACTGCCTGTAAATACACAGAGTATTTAGAATGAGTTAGTCTCTGAGCAGCAGAGCTAAAGATTTTGCTGCTGTGCTATGGACTCGGATCCTCTGCTGTCCTGTATGACCTGTTTCTCTGTCCTTTCCAGTCCCCTTTTTCTTTCACCTCCCCTCAACTTCAATGTACAGCCCCATTGCTTGGTTGATAATATACTGTGGCTTATTGGAAACGATGTTTTGGTGACTGTAATTTCCTATCTTAAAACTGTCCTTGTGCAGAATCTGGCTGCTGAGATTTTGGGTCAAAGTGGCTCCCTTTTCCCTTTCCTTCTCTCATTTTTAGCCTACTTTCCTGTAGTATTTTGGGAACAGGACTGTGTCATGGGAGTGATTGCACAGAAAGCATTGATAACTTACCCAGGGATCATTAAAAGTAATCCAGTGTTTCACACGATCACCAAACTTCTCAAAACACAGATTTGCATAATCATTGAAATAATTTATCATACTTCTATTTTGCCAGCCACCGTACTTTTCTTGGAGAACCTTTGTAAAGAAGAATGTCCAGAATCAATAATGCTATTGAGAGTTACACCTGCCTGTTAACAAAGACTTATGTATATTTCAGTAGCTCAGAAGATTTGTTGATCTTCAGTGTATATAAAATGCAGATTAGCAGAAGATAATTCTAAGCATACATAAGCATGCAGCCATCTTTAGTCATTTTTCTAACTACATATAAATATCCTATCAGAAGCATTTATATTAATATTTCACTTACTTAAACATTGTCTAACCTGTGGAAGATCCCAGTGGTAGAGGCTCACAATAGGGATAATGTTGTTTTCCAGAAGACTATTAATAGTATCATTGTAGAACTGTATTCCCTTCTCATTCACTTGCTCTGCTGATGAAACACACAAACAAGAAATTACCTGGATTAGTTTTCAAATAGCAGGAAGAATAGAAACCTGAACATTTTAACTGAGGCATTTTACATTACAGTGATGGGTGTACTTTAACAGATAGGTAACAGTTAAATTCTGTTCTGCAAACAAAGAAACAGAAATCTGCTTAAAGGCAATGTTAAACAACTGTGGAATGTCCACTAATGCTGGTAAGAATGTGGTGGAAATGTTTTGCTTACTTTTAATTCCAGTGGGCATAATCCGAGGCCATGAGATAGAGAAGAGATAGTGATTCACTTTCAGCTCCTTTAGTAGCTGAATGTCATCCTGTGAAAAGAAAACCCAATTAACATATCTCATGTCTAAGCAGAGTGACTCTACAGTTACTCATTTGTCGTAAATAGTACCAAATGCAGAAAATCTAGAGAAGAGTTGCCTGGAAAGGAGGATTCTATCAGTTATTTTCTGCATTTGCTCTGAGATGATGGCTCTTTCTACTTGTGTGCTTCCTTTTTAACTACTTTTTCCTTGACTCTAAAGAAGTCCTGTAATGTTTTGTGTTAACAGCTGTGGAAGCATGTTTCACCATCAAATAGGGGACAGAAAAATGAGTTGAGGTATTCTGCAACACAGTTATGTTTGTCAGAATTTGCAATGAGAGTGTTTTAACAAATATAAACCTGTGAATCTTGACTTCAGACATTTCAGCTTAGGCACACAACCACAAATCCAGGCTTTCATTTACTGTCTCATCCCGGAGTTAGCACAAAGAATACATTCAGTAATAAATATCATGACATGGCTCCAGAACGTTTCTAAAGGTGCAGTTCCTCTTTAACGATACCTTAACTTTGTAGTAGCCATCACATGCTGAATCTCCTGTTTCATTTCTGAACACTTTCCCTTTCTTGTGAGTAAAAGCATCCCAGATACTTGGTCCTTTCCCATCCTTGTCCCAGGCCCCTTCAGTCTGGTACGCAGAACTTCCAACACCCCATAAAAACCCTGAAGGTAAAAAGAAGTGAGTCAGGATCTCAACATTTCCCTGCAATGATCTTCATACTCAATTTTCATATGAGAAAGTAATTGATACACCTTCAGAGCTGTGTGTGAACTGAACATGACTCTGTGCCTAGTGAAGAGGCCAATGTTTTCTATGTGAAACTTTAACAGTGCATAAGAAATGATTGAAAATGTGGTATAGACCAAAGGGATCCTTTTCTCATGCACTGAAAAGGGAATCTAATTCTTCCACATATTTAAATCTTGTTTCTGTTATTTTGCAGTAGTGAGGAAGTGCATTGATAGTGTGGCAGAAGTGCCTTGCTGTCAGAAAAAATCAGTTTCCCACATTTCTGCTAGTTTTCATATGGTTTTATAGTGATTACAAGTGTAGATGTTATATAAAATACATACAAAGATTCTGGATTATTTTCATAGTATTATACAAAAGGACAAGATTAATCCATTTTATAAGTCACTTAAAAACATGAAAACAAATCAGTGCCTGTATCTTTTTAGTTTTGGTTTTGGTTGAATGAAACGTGTGGGTATAAATGCATGTTGAAGAAAGAACGAGGTTTCATAAAGTAGTATTCAAGAGTGGATTAGATAATATTAAACAGGTTGCAACAAACACAATACAACTAGTTCACTCATGTTAGTTTCCTAAGTTAGCTGTATAACAGAGGATATGTTTAGCTGATAGATCTTCATTGTAGATAATTAGTGAAATAAGAGTTCTCAGATGTGATTTGTCACTGCATCTTAATCACAGGAAAGGGAGATCGATATAAAATGTTAATCTATTAGCATTTACTCAGAGTTTACTGGTTTAAGTGACTATATGAAGAGCAGAGTTAGGTGAATCCCTGTATCCCCAGAGCTAGATGCTCATGATGTTAAGTATGCATTCTGCAAGAGCCTGAATGTTTGTTTCTGCCATTTCCCTGGAAGGAAAAGGAAACCCTTTTGGTAGTTTCCTTGTGCAAACACACAAGTAGATCCAGAGCATTATAAACCCCACAACCAACCATAGTTCTAAAGTACCATTTGGGAAAGTGCCATAATAGAAGGAGCCTGAGTTATTCTTTGTCCACTGGAGATTCTCAGCTGTATCCAGCCGTGTTATTGGCACAAGCATATACCATAGTCTCAGAATGTAAGTCTTCATCACTCTTAATTTCCTCACTGCCAATTGTCCTCTGCCAGCTCCCACCTGGTAAAATAGAAGAGCATTGTCAAGTGTTGCCACCCTACAAAGTAGGCTTAGAGTGATCTAAAGGGAAGAGCTTATTTTTTTCTGCTGCATAGGTACAAAAGCAGTGCTTGGGTGAGGTGGAAGATGCAGTTAAGCTTCTGGCAGGGTGATGAAATGAAGGAAGAATGAAGTGCAAAATTAGAACTATTAGAAGCATTCCCTGCATAACATTACTCATCTCTACTATATTCTAAAGTCTCCTTGTTGGAAGCTGTTTTGTTCTGAATGCCACTGTCCCACTAGTGTCAGTAAAACTGCAAACAATGATTGTGAGAAGCAAGAAATTAAAGTGATTGTGCCTCTAGCATCTTGACACCTACACATGTAATGGAAACAAACCTTGTGGAAGTTGAAAAGGAAAACTAACAGTTGTAGGTGTTGCAGTTTTAATAATTGCAGCTTTTGTCTTGATCATGTTCCTTTTATGCAGCTCCAGCATCAAGTTACAATTTTAACTGGGTGGATGACCAATTCTATCCATTTTAAATGAAGTTGCAGAAGGGCTTTGTAGGACAGTATCACTTTCCCCAGGTTTATACAGTTCCTGAAAGATGTGTTTAACTTTCCTGAGCCTCTGCTGATGGATGTGAAGATGGGGTTAGAAAGTGAGGAAAAGTAGAAAAAATATTAAGAATAATCATATTTTGTATTGCAGTGTTGTATAAAAACTAAATACATCTGGAGCTTTGGAAAGCAAGCTGGGATTACAGGATTGGATGTGTACACTGAGACAAGCAGTGAACAGCTTTGGGCATCCCAAGAGCAGGTAAGAGGTCTGAAATACCACATCCTATAATTCTGATAGAAGTAATTTCAGTACTTTAACAATTGCCAAGCACAAGAGACACATTTTTAAACAAACATGATTTTACAACACTCTGTATCGAAGTAAATCATTTTATGCACAGTTCATTGTTGAATATTCTATTAATCTTTTCAAATAAATACTTGCTTTTTGGAACTCTTCATTGCTTTGGTTTTCTGCAAATACAAATAGAGTAGAAGCAGCAGCTACCTGAGTAGTGCAGAAAGATTCATTAATATTGCAAAGGTTCAAATACTGCAAACGTTTAAGCTTAAGGCTGGTGTTGTAAAACATCCTTTTGCCTCTTGCTTTATAGTAACCGCATTACCTCCTTCCTAGATTATAGATTGAGTTATTTGAATTTCCCCCCCACTTCTGGCTTACCTGGTGTTCTTCCCAATAGATGTGTCCCAGCCAGGAGATTCCTCTGAACTGCCAGAAATTTACCAGGGAATTCAGAATAAATTTACTTTCACAGGATAATTGTATGGAATTAATCCATCTGTCACAAAAACTCGGGAGAAACATCTAGTTGAAAACAGCATTTTGTTCACTTACAGCTAAAACAAAAAAGAACAATCCTTTTGTATTCATGGTGAACGCTGTATGAAAAGGTTTAGCTTAAACATACGAACCTTTAGCAGTGATTTTCCTTTGTAAGCAAAATTAGCTTTGCAAGTGATCTATACATTCATACATAATTGCACTTGCTCTTGAATGAGGTGTCTGTAGACATTTTTCTCTTGTCTGATGTCTGATTCCTAGATGGGATTTGGCAGAGATGTCACTGGGAGATTTTGTGAGGTTAAAGGTTTTGTGTTTACATGGCATAATATGGAATCAGATATTCAGAATCCAGGCTTGAAAATTAATATGCTTTTTATTTTCTCTTGTTTCTAGAGGATGTCCTTATGGTGATATCTTTGTGGAAAAAGCAGCACTTCATGTCTTAGAGGTCAGCTGTTCAGCTTGAGCTATGGCTGCTCTAGTTCTGTGAGTTATCTTTCAGTCTTTCCATATAGGTACTATTCATTGAAAGGACTATGAAACAAGAAAACCCATTGCTAGGGCTTGCTGGGCTGAAAACTTGTGGGTTTGGACATTGCTCACCTGGCTTCTAGGAATGAAAAACCTTTCTCTGCTGAGAGAGAAGAAACTGAGCCTCCCAAGATATAAGTACTGCTTAGGTGCAGGAGGGCTGAGGTAGGACAGAGATGCTGCAGAGGGAGGCTCTGGACAACACTCATGCAAAAAGATGTGTGAACCTGTCACCAACCCACCCTAAGCAAAAGGATTTGTAAGCAAAGGGAGGCTTGCAGGGGAAGCAGGAAAAGCACCAGTTCTGTTGGCTTTAAGGAGCTGGGAATTCTCTTTCTCCCTGCTGCAGTGCACCCGTGTAGCTGCCTGACACTTGGACTTTGTGGGTGGGTGGGTGACACCTGATAGTGGAACCTGCTATCTTAGGCCTTTGTTTGCTGTACAGTTTGTAGACAAATTCCCATTCACTTATTCAGCTACTCAGGTTTGTCTTTTTTTTTAGAGCAGTACTGGTGCCCTCTCGTGGTCAATGTCATGAAAGAGCATTAACATTAAAAGTGTTCCTTGGTAGGGATAAGATAGGTAATGGCACTGCAGTTCATACACTGCCTCTGACCTCAGAAGTGAAAAAGCGCATTGAAACTCTGAGGGAATATCCTCAGGAACTCCTTGCTCATCCATGCAGGTCTCTTGGTGCTCGTGCTTGACTTTCTGCTCGTTAGGATGGACCTTTTTCAAGCCTGGAGGAGGTGATCCTTGAAAATCAAGCAGTTCATGTACTTTGTGATTTGTGATGCACATAAAGGCCAGTATTTATACACAGGTAAGCCTACTGCAGGTGAATCTGGTGCTTAAAGCACATTTTAAAGTACTGCTGTACATTTGGCATGCTTCATCTCCCACAGAACTGGGTAGGGCAGGGTGCAGGAGTCACAGCAGTGCTGTATGATGCTAGAGTTGTTGGGATGATTAAGGGTGTGTATTAGTCATTCAGTGTTAAATCACAACTGCATCTTAAAAACAAAGGCTTTGGTGTGTAGGAGAGAGACTGACTATTTAGAGAACTGACAGTAGAAGCAGACACAGATCACCCCTCTTTATGGATGAGGAGCACAGGGAGTTTGTGTCAAGCCAGGATCTGCACTCAGATCTCTTGGCTCTCTGCCCCATGCCATAGCTACAAGACAATCTGATGCTTTAGGGACTAGGTTATGCATCACTGAAGTCCTTTGATGAATTGTCACTGACTTCAATGATCAGCATGAGCAAGCCCTTGGTGTGCATGAAAACAGGATTCTTTCAAACTCCATTTAACAGGGACTGCTAGAAACATGATACTGTTCCATTCTAAGCTGTACTTACATGGGTTTTCTTCTCTTAACACAATCTTGTTCTGTGATGCTGGTTCCCAGTTTCCTGCAGAAAAGCCCAACTTTACAAAGAAAAAAAAATGTAATGAGATATTTACATTGCTATAATTTGGTCATTTTTTCCTCTCGTTTCATCTTGGAAAAGCTTTATTAGCAGCAGCTTTTAAAACATGCCAGAAACACATCAAGGCTATAAAATCTCTTACTTTGTTTTATTGGTAAAAAGAATGTTAAAAAATGTACTCAGTGGAGTCCATCCAGAATTGCCAAATGACTGCAGTAAAGTAACCTGGAAAGCAGGTTGTACAACTGGCTTCCTACAGCGAGTTGTGAAGTCAGGGCAAAGTCATGACTGACTCGGGTCACAGTTTATCTGCTGTTCACTTGTCTGCAGCCTGGGGTGGATCTTCATCCATAAACAGTGTGGATATTTCTGTATTGTCTTGCTGTGGGATACTGTGTGATCATATCACAAAGACTTTTGCACAAACCCACTACATTAAAGGAACTGATACTTCTCCCACTTTATATTCTCTCTGTCCTACACTTCATGTTGCGAAACCTCTTATCTGCAGATAGACAACCAGAGATGGAGTTACCCCAGTAGCAGATACCATGAAACTGGTATTGATTTGAGTTTTGCTTTTAGCCTTTATGTTTTGCCTAGGCTGATGAAAAAGTAGAAGCTGTCCTTCCTAATTCCCTGGCAGCAGTTCAGACAACTAGACCTAATTATCCTCATACAATTATGACCTATCTCCCCAGCTTCCTGATTCCAGCACTCCCTTTCCAACCTTGAATAGGCCTTTCTGTCTCAGAGAGAAAAATCCTTTCTTATTATACAGTGACCAGAAAACCACGTAATTTTCCAGTGTGTGGTCTACTGCAGCTACCCTGAGATATTGGAGATTTTTCAAAATCAAAACAAAACCCACTTACAATTGTTCTTGGAACAAGAACACTTGTGTAACTGTACTTGTATTTTTCTGTGTTACAAAATGACTTTCGTGGCATTATGTTAGCTGTTTTTGGAAACTTTTTGTCTAATGTTCAACTGTACTAATGGCCTGGCCTTGCTTTTCAGAGAAAAATAACAAATTGGAAGTAATTGAAATAAGGAGGCCTTGCTTTACAGTCAGTCATGTTGCTTTGACTTGAAGCAGTTAGGGGAATATGGTTCTTAATAGAGAT
This sequence comes from Melopsittacus undulatus, assembly GCF_012275295.1. NCBI lineage: Eukaryota > Metazoa > Chordata > Aves > Psittaciformes > Psittaculidae > Melopsittacus > Melopsittacus undulatus. The sequence continues at coordinate 2,082,689 of NC_047535.1, read as the reverse complement.
GTTCAGAACTGTTTCTTCTGACCCAGTGAATTTGAAAGGCCAAAGGGAGTGTTGGAAATGTGGGAGATACATTTCATTGCCTTTCAAAAGAGATCAAGGACACTGACGACTCATTCTGCTCTAAAAAGCCTGGGTTTGAACTTGCATAGATACACCAGGGTTACCCAGTCAATTTAGAATAAAACTTGGCAACATCTCCATGCTTAAAGCCATTTTATTTCTCACATCAGTGCTGTTCTCCAGACTGTGTAGTCATGTGTGCATAGCTCTGCCCTGCACCAAATAAACTCTGGGGGACCTGACCTTGTAATATACCTTTTCCCCAGCTTTTTATGCCATGGACTGACCTGGCCTGCTGACAAGACAAGCCTGCTTTCCTCTGGGTTACCAAGAGGCTCAAACCCCTTCCAGGATGCAATGCACCAAAACACTGGCTGACACCATCAGCAGGATGTTACCATGCAACTGTTTGGTGCCCAGTCTGACAGAGGTACCTCTGCTGGCCTCCCACTGACAGGGATACTTGTAGCCTGGGAAATCTGTGTGCAGCTTCTGAAGACAGTCTCCATCTTAAGAACCACCCAGAAGTTTGGAAGATCTTATGTTTGAACTGTGATCCCTGAGATGAGATCAAGGTAGGTAGCTCTGAAACTTACACCATATTTACTTAGCAGCTCCTACACTGTTATGAAAGCTAGTGCTATCATAGGTTATGCCCACTGAGAGCACTGAGTAGCTGTTACCACTAACAACTGGGTTTAGTGGTAATTTTTGGAAAAGCTAAGCTATTTGAGAATCTGCCATCTCTCCTTTGCGAAGAAGGATTGTAAAGATTGGCAAAGATGGGGTAAACCTGTACAAACTATTCTACTTGTACTAAAAGCTCAAGCTTAAAGTTGTCATTTTCAAATAAGTTCCTAAGTTGTATATTAATACTGTTTCATGGTGCAGACAAGTGTAAAACTGTTCTCCCAAATGGCCCAAACTAGTGAGACTGCACTCAAAGGTTCATACTGGATTTCAAATGCCCAAACTGAGTGGATGGTTGAAAATCCCAACCCGTAATATCTCATAAGTGACAGATGCTACACATACTCCTGGGTGCAATGAAGGTCACAGAAGTTTGCTTCTAAAAATCACTTTTAATTTATCTTTTCCTGCTGACAGCTTCATGCTAAGAGTTGGCCTCCATTTGATGTGAACACTGAGAAGCTGCTGCAGGCTACCACTGATTGGAATTTACTTGTATTAGTCTAATTGTGTGCTCTGCCATCATCTGTTTGCAATCACAAAGAGGAAGCTTCTGAAGCTTGGGAATGAGGGAAAATGAAGTGTCTTGACAACTACAAAACATTGAGAATGCTTTTGGAGGCTTTCCCATCAGTTTGAGTATGAACAAAAAGGCAGAGTTTTATTTTTATTGCATGTTCATCTTTACACTGCAGCATAACAGAAACACATATAACAACTAGGAATAGTTGTAATTAATAAAGGTCCCCAAGCACTTTAATTGGTCATAGTAAGAGTTCACAAATTGATTTGGAATGGGTTGAATTAGTTTATCATTTAATTAATTGAATTAGCTCATTACTAAAGTCACACAATTGCTCTTTCTATGGATCTTTAGCCTACCTTATTAAACATTCAACCTCAGTGCTTCTGGCTGCCCAGTTTAACTGCCAGTTTTAAAACCTACCCCTTGGGCATTTTATCTTTAAAGCTACCCTAAAAGGTATGACCTTAGACCTTTCTCATGCAGCAGGAGACAGAAGCTGTGAGGAAGTGGGCAGATGAAGCACCTTAATAACTCAAGATTAGTTTTGCTTCTGTCAGGCCTAGAGTTTTAGGCTGGGGAGGAAAGCTGAGAGCTACTTTGCAGAGCATTTAACCAAGCTCCACCAAGAGGCAGCATTGCACAGCGCTGGAGGAGCTGGGGCCAGCCAGGGGAGTGCCGGGCTGACCTTGTGATTGCTTCCTCAGTACCTTCACCTGTGAGGTGTTTGCGATGCTGATCACCCCCCCACCCTGCAGATCAGTTTTAAAAGTCCGGTGAAAAGTGCTGCTCAAGGTGCCAGTATGGGGATCTCTTTCTTTCCATCTGGTCAGTATGTGGAGAAGCAAAGGAATACGAAAGTACTCTGCAGCCTAAGGATTGATGGGACTGGACTGTCAGGTCTGCAAGGGAAAGGAAGTGCTTACTCACATGAGCACAACCTGAGAGAGCTGCTTTCTAAACTGCCAGGTCCTCATTTCTTAGGAAAACCTTTATACTTTATGGTGAAAGTATGAGGATGAACCAGGATAATCTCAATTCTTGTACAGCTGGGGTGAGTTCTTACAGTGACTGCTGTTTGGTGGCAGGGCCTGGGTCTTCTTGTAGCTTGTTTATTAAAACAAATCAGCAAGAAAAATAGCAATGGCTTTTACTTCTAACTTGTCAGGGATAAATTTCAGAGATGAGGCTTTACCAGGACCCTTAATCAATCTTCAGCAGAGTTTTGTTGTATTACTCAAGTTAAATGCCTCCTTCAGTGCTTTACTGTAGCACAACCCCCTTGTTTTGGGGACTGCCTAAGCAGTAGAAAGTCTGGTTAATTACCACTTGGCTTAGATGGGGTTCGAAGAGTCTTTGTCACTTTGTGATGTGAAGGGTTCAAATTTCGAGAGCCTTTTTTTCAATCTGAGGCAGTAAAGAAGTGAATAATGAAAATAATTCATTGAAACATTGCAATGAATCAGAGAATGCATTTATTAAAGTTAAAAAAACCCTGAGCTGAGATTGAATCCAAGCTCAGAAAAGCACGAGGAGATACAAGTAGAAGCTTTATAAGATTCTCATCTTAAACTTGACCAGATGTTGGCAATAAGATGATTATAATTTGTACCTTGTATAGGATCTGTGGCAACTGTTACCTCACCATAGCTTCCTCAGGCAAGTGGGTGAAGCAACATTGCTTGTGTTTCCCAGTGGATTAGTGAGCTTGTGTGCATTCTTTTGACAGGCATTTTTGCACTGAGAGCAGTTCAGTCAGGTCACTTGAGAGCATCAGGTGGCTAGTGTCAATCAGGCTGAGGAGGTGGGTGCTTCTAAACCAGCTTAAATACCAATATCAGGTCTGTGAGTTCAATGGATTCTGAGCTTTAGTGCCAGTTTCTGCAGAAATGAACCAGTCCAGCACTCTGAGTGTGTCCCCTTTCAGAGAGAAAGCACAGCTCATTGTGTCTTGCTACTGAACTTAATCCTCCTTAGGTTCCTCATGTGTAAAAGAGGTCTGAAATACAGCCCTCCTTCCAGGGAGATTGAACTGCAAAGTGCTGTGTGATCCTCCTGCTAGAACAGAATAATTGCATCAGTGTCTTTGAGGAAGAGACCGTTTCTTTTCCCTGCTGTGTTTATATAGCTCTTAGTTAATTAAGTGAAGTCCATGTCTGCAGTGGAAGATCCCTGGTGCTGTTACAACTGATTTGTATTGAGCTGTAGTGCTAATACTACTAAAGAATAATGGTGTTTTGGAGGATGGACTTAAAATCTAGACAGCAGCATCAACTTCTGTCTGCATAAATTAAAAGTCTTGCCTTAAACTATGAGGTCTAACTTACAGTGTGAATGAAGTGTGTCTTTGTAAATCCAGAGCAGAAGATAGGCCAGCAGTGGTAGTTCCAGTTAGGCATGACTGGTTTGGTTTTCTTACAGTTTTTACGCTTTAAAATAGCTTTGCATTAAAGAAACAAAACTATCTAACAAACAAAACTGTCTTGATCCAGTGAGGTTGTAGCAGCACCAGTGTTACAGGCAGCTGCAGCCTAGGTAGTAATGGTGCTAAATAATACTTGGGATCGTGTTTGTTAACTTTCTTTCTGCTACCCCAAATCACATAAGAATGTTAGTTACAGTCATTGCTGGAGTACTTGAATTTGAAATAATCCCAGCTAGCACATTTTTAAAAAGAAGAGCTGCATTCTTTACAGTTATGCCAAAAATACAAATTCCAAAATATATTTGTAATAATAATAATGCCAAAGCCTGCAGACATGCCAAATTCCCAGTGTTGTGGGTAGGAACTGTAGCATTGTGCATTTTTCTTTCAGCCATCAGATCCTCTGCTCTGAAGAGAATATCATTGAGGAGCAGTCTGAGATAAGCACAGGGACCAGAAGAGTATAAAGAGCTCCTGACAGCTGTCAGAACAGTAAGTAATTGCTATGTTTTCATGTTTCCAACATAGGCATTTTTCTTGCAGGCTGCAATGTAAAACAAGCAGCATGACACAAGGAATCATGAGTTGATTTCTTAGAGAACTTGTGCAAATAAAACTGAAAATTGTATTTCTCAGATGGGTTTCATAGTGGTGGAGGAACTCGAGGTAAGTTTTTTTTCCCCCAGAGATGATGTCTTAAAAGAAGAGTTACTTGATTTGTGGCTTAGATCCAACTCAAAAGCAGGGATGTCAGTTGCCTTGTTGCAGAATGATTGTGTAGTACCTGAATTCAAGTTGATGTAAAACATCACCTGTGGTTCATAACTGCTCAAAAAGGACATTGACACTGTTGTGTTCCAACCAAAATCCTACAGACATACAGATGTCTTAGGTTTTTTGCAGTCAGATATGACTGCTTTTTTGGGTTTAGGTGTATATACATAAGTGCATGTGCACTTCTAAATAAGGGCAAACAGAGGCAGGGAGTAATTTTTGTTCTTTTTTCTTTTAAATTGCAAATTTCAGTGGGAATCTTCCCAAATCAAGTGAACTGGGAATAACTGCATCCTAGCCTTACTCTGCTCCATTGCTTAGCTCCAGATGAGCCCTTGCTTTTCATTTGCCCAGTGGTCATAGAAGGAGGTGCTTTAAACCACAGAAACCAAGGTTTGCAAATACTGTGGATGATCCTGAAAGGAAACAGTTGGCTCCTTAAATACAGATCTCATGACAGTGGAAGTTTTGGAGCTCTCTCTCGTAGAAATGGGGTTTTCTTACCATTGCTTTGCTAAAGACAAGAATATATTATAAACTGTATTACATTCAGATGATCTCATACTAATCAAAACAATCTTGTGGGACCTCTGATTCTGATTAAGCGTTTGGGCTGAAGGGACCATGCTACCATCCTACCTCACTGGCAGGGGTTTTGTCAGGAGACATTTGTTATGTTTTTGAAGCAAATATTTCTGTGATAAGTGTTATATTGTAACCCACAAGGATATGAATAATCCTGTTTTCAGTGAAGAGTTTAAACTGCATGCTATAAATAAAACCAAGGCCACACATTGACTCAAAAAGAAATACTGAATAGCTCTGTTCATCCTGCCCACTAACTGGGGTGAGGCCATGGGGAAAAATAGCTTTTAATTGTATCTCACAGGAGAAGTGAATTAGGACTACACAAAGCAACCTTGATTCTGGTGTTGCCAGCTCTGAATACTTGACTTTTCCACCTTAACGTAGTGGGTGGAGAGGTTGTCATTATTGTTTTGTTTGTCATTGTGCAGCTATATTCCACTTGAAAGTACTTTGTGTTTTAAAATCTCTTCTGCTGGTACATTCCATTTCCTTACTCTCAACTGCTGGTTTTTAAACTGAGCTAGGAATGATGAATTCTCCTTTAAAAGGATGATTTTACTCCTTGTGAAGTGAAGCTCTTAGCTGCCATCTTCGTTTCTTTCTGGTCATAAAACTCCAGCCACCAGGCAAAGATCAGCATGTCTCTGAAAATGAATAGGCACCCCAAGGACAACTGAGTAACCTCCACAGCAATTGTGTCGAGGTGACATCAGCACTCAGATATTTTCATCTTGGCTCTTCCAGCAATATCCAGTCAATAATGGGCAGTAGAGCCAACACACACTGACTGGCTTTATTGCTCACCCACTGGGAACGTGTCTCTTTGTAAGAGACCAGCAGAAAGTGGTAGGTCCAAAAGCTAAACAACTGTGTTCCATTTCGAAGGACTTGCCTTTGAAGTCCATTCAGTGCACTGATGTCCTTCAGCAGATCTTGCTTAGTGAGTGGTACCAGGCTGGAAGTCAGCCTTGTGATCCTACAAGTTCTCTCAGCACTAAGTTCTCTGACTCCTGGGAGTCAGCATGGACATCAGTCTTCATGAATCTCAGGTAGGCTTTAAGTGTTGTAAGGCCCACTACCACCTCAAAATCACTCCTAACATTGCTACTGATCCGTTCTGAGAAGCCAAAGTTTAATTATATCTGTTGTATTCATTGTCCCAGTGTGGGATATCATGGTGACAATGCCAATCTCCACTTCAAAGCGCTGTATTTTAACTCCTAAGTTTTACTGATAATTCTGTAAGACCACTCATTCCTTTAACACCATCTGAAGGAATTCTAGCACTATAATCCCTACTTTACAAATGGGAAGGGGATGTACTGGGCAGGATAAAAACTTGTTTTGTGCTTTCTTAGTGTAGCAGAGCTGGGACAGGAACAGAGGAATACATTGATGTTCTTGACCTGGGATGTTGTAGCTCTCCTCTCCTGGATTGTACCTTTTTGGGGGAAGGTATTTTTCCCCAGCCTCCCCCCTCATCTCCTTACTAATGTCTTTCCATGTAGAAATAATATTTGGAATCTGGGATTGTGCCTTCTGAAGTGGTTTCTATCTTGCTGTCCTCCTAAGAGAACTTTAACCTTTTTTGAATGATCATGTTCAGCTACATATAATTTCAATTCCATAAAAACCCAAGTCCCAGTGTATTTATATACACTGCAGCAAAATGTACCTTTAAGGAGAAAACATTGCTTCACTGTGACTATCTGAATTTATTGGCTATTAGAAGCCTTATAGTGTGTGGCTCACATTTTAGAACTCTGATTTCAAGCTTAATGTGGTCAGGAAATATAAAAATACATTTATTTATGTCATCTACTAAAAATCTCAACCTATGTTGCTGCTAGTCTACCCAGATCTGTGTTTATGTTGGAGATGAATGATGGGTTTGTAGCTGCCTGTGTTTCTAGCCAGGCTGAATGGAATGATTCTGCAGCAGAGCTGAGTGTGTATTTCTTGTTTTTAACTTCTTTTTATTTACTGCATGTGGCAGCTATTTCCTTCCTCCCAGAAGCCACTGCCCAGCTCTCAAGGGCAGCGCAGCGCTCTGACTCCTATCAAGCTGTGTACGTGGAGTGATGTGATTTATTGAGTTGCTCAAGGTCATCAAAATTCAGGCAAATAGTTCGTTCCTACCTGTGCACTGGTGCAAGCTTGGGCTGGATTTGCTTTGCCAAGTCTTTGGAGACTGCAGATCAGTAGCTACTTTGGCTGATACTGGCACAAGCTTTCTTTGGTATTAATCATTAGGAAAAGATCTTTGAGTATCATTTCTCCTCAGACAATCTCCAGAGGTCCCTTCTAAACATTACTACTTCCTAAGCTCCCAGTTTTATAGATCATGCTCAACAGATTTACATGCAAGGATAAGAAGGTGCTGTTCATCATCGCAGATCCATTCAAAGAAAGAAAGGGCTGGAAAGAGATGAGATTTGCACTTTCAGGTTCTGCTCTAAATTGCAAGATGAAGGGAAAAATGATTCAGTGAATATAAATGAAGCAGTAAAAAGCAGGACAGGACTCAGAGGAGTTCTGGAAGCCTCTTGGAAAGAAAATTAAGGGTTTGAATCTTTTATCACTAGAGCTAATATCTAATATCAAAAAAGTCATTTTGTATACAAGTGACTTGTGATCTTTTTTAGAACTGCAGGTGCCTAAAACTCTTCCAGTGGAGAGGGCTGCATCTCTGTAGCAAACTGCAGCCTTCTGACAAGAGGCTTTTCTGTCTCAGCCTTGTTTCACAGTCTTCAGAAGTAGCCCCTGCCTCCAGCTGCCTGTGAACCACAAGCTGGGGAGAACTGTTCTGCATGGGGAAGACCACGTATGCTTTTTTAGCAACAGGCACAAAGAACTCTTGTATCATTTTTCCAGTCAAGGGTCCCTTGATAAACACTTTGCAGGAGGACATTTCTCTGTTGATCTAAAGTGACATATGGAAGTAAACCACGTCAGATGGGCTGCAGCAGCTTCGCTTCTGTTACCTTCTTTCACTTAAGCTTTTATTTTTGTTTTCGGTACACTTGGCCTGTTCCTGGGATGAAATAATGCACACAGTGATCACAGCTGACCTTTTATGTACCGTTAGCAACAGGTCTGACTCCCTTGAGCCATGAATGCAGAGGGTTTGGGATGTAATTTCCTGGAACAGGTACAACTGAGATGCTTTCATTGCTGAGATCCGCTCTGCAATGGGCAAGCCCTCTTGGCATCAGCACACTTAACCTTTTTGTTCAACACATTTCCCATCCTGTGTAGGTGGACAATGAATACTAATACGATGCAAATGATTTCCTTTTTAAATGTGAAGGCTCCCTGATTAAAAGCACACTGTCCAGGAACTCTGGGTCTGTCCTATTCCCATTGAACAGAACTGCCCTTGTTGCCTTTGACTTTAGTGATTGCGGGATCAAACCCTTAGTTTCAAATAGATTGTGAGTGAGTGTTTTTCTCCTCAAGCTGAGGGTGAGTTACCAGCTCAGTACAGAAGACATAAAGAATACAGAGGAAAAGCCAGGAGGATCTGGGGAAAAAAATCAGAGAAGGAAATAAAAGTGTTTAAAGTCTTGCTTCAGAGTCCAGAAGCTCGTCAGAAAATCAGGAGCTGAGGTTGGTGGAAGGTGTCGTGGGATTGCTTTTGGTGTAAGCAGGAGGAGAGGTGATGAAAGCTAAATTACTGTGCTTGGGAGAGTGCTGGAACTTCCATGATGTCTTGGGTTTGATATACTCTGAAATGTGGTGTGGATCATGCAGCTAGCTTCCTGGCTACTGGGAAGGTTTTACCTTGGGCTTATTCACCCAGTAAGGAAATCATGTTTGAAGTCTTGTGTATTCTCAGCTCCTTGTGCCAGCCCCTAAATGCGTCTAGTGGAGAATAAAACCAAAATCAGTTTGGATAGGCCTTATTTATGGGTGTGCTCGAAAGAAAACCAGCCAGCAGTAATGCCCACCAAGCAGTCCCATGTAGGAAAACATGACAGGGCTTTAACACCAACAGAAATGGAGAGTCTGTTGTTCTGAATGGGCTGTCTCTGGAGTATTCACTTTATGTAAGTTCTTTGACTTCTATGAAGATTTCTATAGAGGTTAGTTATAAAGTAGCCCAGGTCTCCTGGGTTCCTTTGCCTTGTCCTGCCACGGAGATCTCGTCTAACAGCACTGGTTTGGGAAAGGAGCCATAAAGGGAAAAAAGAACAGGCTCCTTTTGTAGCTAATAACTTCCTTTAATTGGTAATGAAGCTGCTGCTACTTAGAAATGTCAATAAAGGTCAAAATATTTAGAAGCAGAATCATTTTAGTGGCTTCCCATTTCTCATTGCATGAGCTGCCTGCTCAGACCACACACATGCACATTTGAAGATGGTTAAGAATTCAGACCTACTTTTCCCACCAAATTCTTATATAAAGCAGCCCAGAAGGGGCCAGAGCAGCTTTAGTCAATAGGAGGGAGGATGTGAACCGAGTCTACTGGGTGAGCATTCCTCACATTTTGGAATACCACCGCAGGCGCTGGGGCTGAATCAGACAAGGGGCTGGCCAGATGGTGCACTCATTTACTCTTAAATTCAGGGGAAGAGGGTTGCATCTGATCCCTGTGCAAAATGACTCAAGAAAAAGCTGCCTGGTAACAGATTAAATACCAATTGCAGTTTGAAAATGAGAATCAGTATAAATCCTGTTGCTCCTATTGAGCAGAGAAAAACACAGAGGGTTCTCTTGCAGTCCCTGAGTTAATATATACAAGTACTTGCTTTCACTGCATGAATCTGCTGATTTTGTGAGCAGATTGTTCCCACTGAAATTAATCAGTTTACAAGGGGGCAAGTGAGGGGACATTTGGCTTTGAAGAGTGCAGAGAATGTATTCCCAGAGGGATCTTTGATCTTTTTATGGTGTTTTGTTTTTCAAAGTGTGTGTGTGTGTCTTTGCAGGGGCTTGGCAGTTTGGACATCAGAGCAATAGAGACTAGGCTTTGACATTACACTCTTAGAATATAGCCTCCTTTTAATGCTTTCCCAAAACATCTTCGGGAAACTCCGAGTCTAACTTGCCATTCCATGAGCTTGCCACATAGGGTGGGTGGTTTTGTGTCTGCAAGTATGAATACATGTATGTGTGAAACAAACCTTATATTGCTGTGAGGCACATCTAATTCTTGGCTCTCTCTATGATGCATTTAGGAGCATAGATAAGTGCCTCCCCTTCTCCATGATCTTGAGTTCCAGTTGCCAAGAGACCTGTGTTCAGACAACCCCTATCAGGAAACACATTCCTGAGCAGTTGTAAATTTAGTTGTCCCTTTCATGACCAATGTCCCAGTCTGGTCCTTTGCTCTCTCCTGTGATTCTGTGTGCCAAATGTGTTGCACGTGGCATGATCATCACCAGAGGGGAAGTGGCACTATGAGGGGCTTGGTGAAAGAGTTGTCACAGCCCCTACAAAGATGTCAGCTGATTACAGGTCTTTCAGAAGTAAGCAAGAGATTTGAATTTCTCTGCCATATTTCATAGACTCCCAGACTGGTTTGGGTTAGAAAGGACCTTAAAGCTCATCCAGTTCCAATCCCCTGCCATGGGCAGGGTCACCTTCCACTAGAGCAGCTGCTCCAAACCCTGTACAACTTGGCCTGTTCTATTTCAGTCCTTAGTGACCAAGGACTCCATAAGGATTACCCTTTTGACTTCCTCTGGCTAGCAAGAAGACAGTGCAGTGGTGCTTTGTTGAATCTGGAGGTGGAGATGAGGTGACCACATCATTTGTCAGGTAGAGGTGGGAATAGGAAACCAATGATCCTGTGGTCTTTTCGCCAGACTGAATTGGGGATATTGGTGAGGGTGCAGCATGCACCCATCTCAAGTTTACTCATGAAGCAGTCATGCTGGACATGATCCTTGCTTCCTTGTCTGCTCTGTGTCAGGTGCAGATGTTGTCTGCAAAGATTTTAAGGAAATGGCTGTGAAGAGCAGTATCACATCTCTAAGTGCTGGCTTTTGAAAGTCTAAAAGCTCTCTGAAGTCATGAGATTGTCTTAAAAGACCATAAGCTTGAAGCTTCAAAACTTGTTGTTTTTCTTGTTGGTTTGAGCCATTAGAACAGTTTTAACCTGTTCCAAACTTTTCTTTGGTAATTGGGATGGTGAGAAGCTTCTTATTAAAATATCCTGAGAATGGAGTACTCTCAAAATCAATTTCCTGACTCCAGAAGCTGTTCATCTGCTAATAATAACATATAATTATCCCAGAAGATCAATATAACTAACCATCATACCAGAAAAATAATATATATTTAGATATTAAAATCACAAACATGAACTAAATAGTATTTTGAGACCTTTATTTGACTGATGCTTCATGTGTCATGTCTATAGCTGTTCTGTATCAGGTCTACATCCCAGGATCTCAGGATGCAGCATAGAGAGTCCTCCAAATACATTTTTTTTCTTGAACAGCCTTCCACCCTTTTCCAGAGGTCTGGTCCCACAGACTGTTGTGTCAGCACAGATAAAGGGTGGTGAGCTTCAGCACTGGAGTTAACTTTGCTTCCATTACCCCCCAAAATGCCTTCTGTAACTGCTGCCAGGACTCAGAGGTCTCAACTGGCTGTTCTTCAGTTTCAGCTCATATTGCTTCATCTACCATGGTTTAGTGTATGCATCCATGTCATTAACAGCCAAATAGATACAAATGAAGATAAACACCCAAGTAATTTAAACTTTGATTTTCATCTTGCAATTTCTGTAACGCAATTAGAGTTTGTACTGAGCCTTCTGATGAACCTCTCCCACAGTGACAGCACCGGCAGCCGGGCAGTGCCGAGCTGCCAGACGCTGCCCGGCAGCATTTCTGTCTGCGCCTCTCTGTCTGCCCCCATCCATCCCAGTGTCCCATGTCGTTTCAGCTAATAGGATTTGCAGATTATTGGAGGAGGAATAGAGGAATGGGAAGGGTGACTTATTTCTTACATCATGGTTCTGTGTATCTTCAGTGGGACTGAAGGAAAAAGGCAAAAAGAAGGAAAGAAAAGGAAGGCAGGCAAGATTAAAAAACAGAATAGAGGACATGTGAGGACTGCTGCCTGGTGAAATGCAGAGATCACAGTGGCTGTTGTAGTGCTCACAACTGTGCCTTCAAAGTGACTCTTTTTTTCCACTCAGTGCATCTACTCAATGTGCATCTTCTACCTAGAACAGGAGAGTGGAGGACAACAGAAAGGAAGTTAGAAGAGGTGGAGGTGGGAATTTCCTTCAGATCTCATTGGTGCCACTTAGCATCATACTTGTTGTGTGTCTTTATTATATGGTTTAGATGGGCACTCCCAAAAGAGCAGGGCTCCCCCAGGCTCCCCCCCTGGGAACCTCAGTCCTGGTAGCCTGAGTTATCCTCTCCTTTTTCCTGAGCCCATCTCCCAGTCTTGCTCCAAGTTTTGTCCTTCCTAGGCTGTGGCAGGCAGTGTGGAAACACTTGCGATCACTCATTAGGAATTCTTTCCACAGTTCCTTTCTCTTCTAATTCACATGAATAGTAAATCACTGCTGTCAATTGTGTAACCCTGCACATCAGCAGTGCAGCTCAGCCCTCTCCTAACACTGAGCAGTGACAGCTACAGTCAACCAACAAATGGTGCCGCACATTTTCCTATATGGTTTCCCAGCACTGAGTGTATGATTTAGATTCCTCAGCCTCTAAAGTACTCCACTGGGTGTCCTTTAATATTGCATTATATTACTCATGATGCATAGTCGATTCCATTGCTTCCATTTACTTTAGCAATGATAAATGTCAGAAACTGTATGAGAAGTTTATGAATTGTAAGTGCTTTGCAGGCAACTGTTACCCAGTGAAATTTTCAAACTGTTTGTTGCTGGTGGAGTGTAAGGGTCATGGAAAAATTGCTTCCAGAAGCTTGGATAATGAGTTTCAAAATAGGTTAAGATGCATGAATTCTTTATGACTAAGAAGTATATTAGTGTCAGGGTTTTCTCTTCTATGGCAATAATCAATTCTGCACAGTTAATATTTAAAAAGGGTTATAAGAACTTCACAAAAAAACCCCGAACCCAAGAAGCTTACAACTGAGCTTTTCTCTCTGTAATGTTCTTATGATGAAGTGTAAAGTGCCTGAAAGCTTTGGTCAGGCTGGTGTTAATACAAGCCTGCCTCATCCCTGTTACTTGTATTCACAGCATCACAGCATGGAGCAAGTTGGAGGCTACACGTTGTGGTCTGGCAGCACCTTCTTCACCGGCAATGATCTGGCCAGCCTGTAGATTACTGGTCCCTCTGGCTATGTGTTGGCCATGGATTAGCCACACTGCAGGATGTAAATAGGTCTCCTGGCCTGCTGACTCTGCTGCTGAAAGTGGTAAACAACAGCTAGTGAAGCAGGAGGACAAAGAAAACTGGGAAGTTGCTAAGGAAGCTTTACAGGATACTGTTCTCTCCTTTTCCCACAAAGAGTGAGGTAAAGCATTCAGTGAGAGGAATATGAGATGTTGGCTTTACTACACAGAAGTGCTAAACCTTTGGGGATGGAATATACTCTGCCCAGAGATGTTCATTCTTTTTTAATCATCACATGTCCTGCCTGCCTCAGAAAGCTTGCAGTCTCTGCAGTTAGTTCTGAGGAAGCAGGGTTTGCCCAAAGCCATGCGGTGCTTGTTGGAGGGCTTCAGCATCTACATTTTGGCATGAAATTTGGGCAGTTGTGTACATCTTTCACAGTGGGTTTTTTGCCTTTGAACTGAACTACTAGTGTGGGGTTAATTAATTTATCAGTTGCTCTGAAGTGCCTGAAACAATTCCAGCTTTTCTGGAATCTGTGGAGAGCTTCTGCATATTGCTTTTGGAAGTTCGGATCACTCCATCTTCTTTTCAGAGGTAATTTAGGCTAGGTAGCCTGGCTTGAAGCTGCAGCAGCACAGGCTGAGTGAAGTGATTGAGGAGCTTTGTAAGCCAGCTCTCCTGACCCTTCCTGTTCCTATGAACCAGCCACTTTAAGGTACCAGAGCCCCTGTAAATGACCCCAGAGGTGCAGAAACAGGCAGCATGAATTACAACCCAGTTACTGCTGGAGTGATGATGATTTCTGTGAGGTCTAAAAGTTGATCTCCAGAAACACCAACACATAAATGGATCATGAGCAGCTCAGAGGAGCAAGGCAGGCAGCGGGGTCTCTCTGACCTTCCTCTGGAGAAAAGACATTTCCTTAGCTGAGGGCTGGCACATGCCATTGCCTGTGGTCACTGTGTGGCTGGGATCTGCTGCCCAGCTTCCTGGGAAGGGCCCCAGCACTGCTGGATGCTCTTGGTACAAGGAGCCTCCCTGGGCTGCTGGGGAAGGGGTGGCAGCCACAGCAGAACACAGAACACCACTCTCTGAGATAATCTTTAGCCTTGTGTTCCTCTGCTGCAGGCAGTCACTGCAATGGGTCAGGGTTATGTTAAATTAGACTTGGACATTTTACTTTCCTGTGTTTTGTGGTTTCTTGTTTCCCTTCCCTTATAGCCTCTGTGGGGGTGGTGGAAGAGGTGGAAGCCCAACCGGTAAAATACAACCTAACAAGAAAATAACAGCTGGCAGAGACTCATTTACTGCAAGACCCCATTTACTGCAGTGCAAGACCCCTCGTTTACTGCAATGTCCCATCCCTGGCAGTGTTGAGGGCCATGTTGGACAGGGCCTGGAGCAACCAGCTCTAGTGGAAGGTGTCCCTGCCTGTGGCAGGGGGTTGGAACTGAATGAACTTTAAAGGGACCTTAAGGTCCCTTTCAACCCAAACCAGTCTGGGATTCTAAGATAAATTCAGACCAATTGCAGGCTGGTAAGAATCCATGCAGAGACTCAAAAGCAAATATGCAATGAGATGAAGGGCTGCGTTTCTCCCACTGCCAAATCTGTGTCAATGAAGCGTGTGAATGATAGGCAGCAGGAAAGATCTTTGAAAGTCCAGAACAAAAATAATGTGTAACTGCTAATATCAAATCCCTATGGCATCTGGTATAGCTGCACAAAAATATTCATCTATTAGTTCAATTCTATTCCTTGCAAACTGTGCTAAGATTACATATATTGTCCCTATTGTCCATTGTAGGGGATGGCCTCTTTCGTATGCCAGCATCTTATGGCTTTCATTTGTTCCCAGACCTCCCACTACGTGTGTGCTGATTGAAAACCTTTTTACTTTCCTGCCAGGTTTTGCAGAAAGGGCTTGGTGTGCTTAGTGCCTTTGATCTATCTAGGATGAACATTTTCATTGAAAGAGGTGGATGAGTCATTCTCTATTTGACATGGAGCTATCCTGGAATACCTCTGGCTTTGCCTTTTCAAGCTCTTTTATATTTTTTTGCATGTGGCTATAAATGTTTTGCTCAGCGAGAAGCATGAACCTCTTTTTTGGAAATGAAAGAGCCCTATTCCAAATAGGAAAAACACACTTAGCTAAGGTTTGTGCAGTGCATATTTAGTGGTAGAAGGTGCTGTGTTGGCCCTGCCTTGCTTTTCAATACAATATCCTGCAGTGTGAAATGAATGGCTGTATTTAGAGGTATCTGGAAGTGATGACTGATGTTTGGAGAAGTTACAAGGCTTTTCCTTTTCCACATGAACTCTCCAACCTGGCATTTCCACAGCACTGAAATACTTCTGGGGCTGAGATCATCTGATTATTATTTCCTGTGTCATGTGCTGAATTTATTATTTTGTTGAATATTACAAATATATTCTTCAGTTTGCCTGAGTTTTGGATTCTTCGGCAAAGTTCACTGCCATAATGAGGATCTTGGACTTGCAAAAATAACTTCTACTCCTTGGGGATTATTTAGTTGAGATTAGTGAATGAAAGTCCCAAATGAAGGGGAAGAAAAAAGGGAGGAGGGGGAAATCCAGTTAAAAACACTATTCCAGTGCTCTGCCAGCATATTATAGAGTTAGTTCCGGAAAAGCTGAACTTTGTATTTTTGTACACAAGATGTTAAAAGGCAGGAATGTGGACATTTGATTTGCTTCAGTGTCCAGCTATTTTTCTCTTCTGCTCTTTGGAAAAAGTGAACACGTTTCTGCTAATCTGGGATTCTTTCTGGTCACAGCAGATCACGGTGTTGTTCCTGGGAATTGCACTGGCCAATAATGGCTTCGTTGCCTGAGAAATGTTTTCATGGAGACTTTTTTATACCTCTAAAAACCAAAATAGAACAGAGCCTAAAACCCAGTCAGAGCTTTTCATCTAAGCATCTTTGTCCTTGCAAGAGCAGTAAGGATGAAATAAGGATATCAGAAATAGTGGGAGTCCTTCCATCTCTAAATGACATTGTTTAAAACTGGGTTGAACACTACAAAAGTGACTCGGATTCCTTGTAGGGGACCCACCTTGTAGGTCCCTTGAACTCTTGAGCTGTTCTGTATGCTGCTCAGAGCAAGGTCTGCTCAGGGCTCTTCTTTAGCTTACAAATGAGGGGTGGGAGAAGAATGTTTTAAAACAATCAAGTCTTGGCACCTGGATTCTTATGCTTTGTCTGTTTGTAATGTTGACCATATTTCTTCCTCACTTACTTTGGAATATTGCATGGAATGCAGGTCTGCATTAAGGGATATTTTGTCCTTTGGCTTTTCCTACACATGATTACACAGTAGCCATCCGTTCCCAACATCTGTGTTTATTAAAACCCTTCCAATAAATGTGTGCAGGGAGCAACTGTGCACGTTTCCTCCGAGTTCTGCAGAAGACACTGTTTTTCTTTGTGGTGAATTGCTTAATGATTATCCAGCTGAGATGTTTGGGTTGTAGCTACATCTTCAACACTGCTACTCACTGCCCCAGAAGGTCACTAAAAATGGTGACTGGGTGGACAGGCAGTGCCTGTCTAGGGCAGTGACTGCACCCTTCTGACTGAAACCCCATTAACCAGGGAAGAGCTGTACTCAACCCTTATGCTGAGAGTGGTTTTAAGCACAGTTTCACCAGTAGGCAATCAAATCCTCATGGGTGATACTGATCTGGGCAGGATTGTATTCTATGCATACATCCAAGTATACAGGTACAACCTGAACATGTTAAAAGAGCTGATGAGCTTTTTTATCAGGGGGTTTCTGTAGGGCAGATGTATCTTGGAAGCCCTTATGTGGATGACTTGAATTTTGGGTAGCTCACCCTATTCTGGATACTTGTGAAGTTCAGCTATTATAAAGAAAACCTGAGTAAGTACATGGATTTTGGAACACTTCAGAAGATCAGCTTTTGATCAGTAAGATAACACCATCTCTAACTCTTATAGTGCTTCTGCAATACAGTCTGTGGCACATTTGTTATGGACTTCTCAACCTGATAGGTCACACCTGTCTTCAAAACCAGATGTCTTCTAAGAAAGATTTGCAGCAACAGAGGCTGGTGCCCTCCAGGCTTCCAGATTTGAGACTTATATACTGTTTTATTCTGAATAGCTTCTGGTGACTCTGGCAACAGGGCCATCATTCATTTGTGTTGGAATGGGCAGTCCTGAATAGGTATTAAGACATGAGATTGCTAAGGTGGCTTTTCTTTTGCTTCCCTTGTCTGTGCTGTGTCTGCCAGATACAAGAATGCGACTCTCAGTACCAAGAAACTGGACTGGTTTGGGAAATGATAGTTACTTAACCTGGAAAGTTACCCAAAGACTTGTGAATCAGGAACTGGTCACCATGCAATTAAGCTTAGTCAGATGGTGTTAGATTATAAGCCGTGATTCTTTAGGGCTGAAAGCTCTGCACCTCCAGTTTTTCCAGCTCACGCTCACCAAGGAAAGATAGAGACAAAATCAAAACTGCAGCCCTAAACATGTTCATATGTATTGCCCATAAATCTATTGCGTGGTATCATGACCCCAACAGGTCTGCCCATGCATAGCCTTAAAAGGTAGCCTCATTTGTATGCAGAAAGATAGCAGTGGCCACTGAAAAATGGCAATTGACTGCCAGGCAGGGCAGCCAATGCTATTATTTGTGAGGGCAGCAGGCTGCACTGGTCAAGCACTACAACAGCAGTTGTATTTGTAGCTTCTTATCATTCAAGCAGTATGGCAAAGACTCCAGTAAAACTTCAGTTCAGATGTTCAAAGGGCAAAAGGGCTGAGAGGCTTTTTAGTGGAGTCAGTAGAGAGTGGACTTTGATACATGACTGTGAGTGAAAGAACAGTCTTGGGGTTAAGGCGCTGACCTATACCTTGAGAGATCAAGATTCACTTTCTGGTTCTTGGGCAAAGGATTTATTCTCTCTGACAGTCACTTCCTCATCAATAAAACTGTCATGTTTTGTTTCTAATACCAGGGAGAGGCAGTTTTCATGAAAATAAGGAAATGTCTTGCTCTTCTCAGTGATGTGAAAGTCAGACTATTGAGGGCAGTAGATATAATCTTCAAGTTCCTAAAGATCCCATTTCCCTAAAATAATTAGTATTGAATTGAACATTTCCTGGGTATTGACAAGCAAGTGTTTTGTTCAGTTTCCCTTCCAAAGTCTAAGGAAGTTAGTGAAAAAAGGCTCAGGCCTGTTTTGAGGGGGCAGGCTAGAGATGTTATCTTTCATCTCTCTTTAAGCTCCATTGCTGGGGTTTTATGACATTGTTTTTCCTTTCTTCTCGTTTGTGTTTTACATACAAGTCCTGGTATTTTGGTTTAGCCCACAAACAACATGAAGCTCCTTTGAATGCCTTAATTTTTCCTGCCTACTGCAAACCAGACTCTTCCCCAGCATCAATTATGCTGCAGGGAACTGCGTATGCAAAACCACACCAAAAACTTGGAAGCCCATATAAATGTATTTTCATTTCTTATGAAGGCCTGTGTTCTTCTCTGTGTGTTGTCTGTGGGTCACCTTGTTTTTCATCATTGCTGATGACTACACTGGGGCAGAGGTACCATCCATTATACCATAGTCTTCCTCTGGCAAACAGTAGGAAGTGAGTGGTGGCCACTGAGAAGAGGTGTCTAGGGTTTGTGTAGAACTTCTTATTTCTGATCGTGCATGGAAACCCAATCTAGAACTGAGGTTATGACAAACTCCTTGCCTGCAGCCCTCTCTTCCAGTGACCATTGCACCAATGCTGGGTTTCTAGGGATAACATTTTTCCAAGAACAGGCTTGGTTTAGAATGGTCAGTGTATTTGAAGTGTGTTTGTCTGATGTGCCTGAGTGAATTTAGCAGGGATGGCTGATGGGGACGCTACCCGTTGTGCCAACAGCTGGGACACCTGGGGAAGGCCTCACTTCCCAGCCTGATGTTTGAACCTGAACTGTTGCTGATTTCGTGTTATTACACAAGGTTGTAAAATGGAATGGGTACAACCCATCAGCTCTCTGCCAGCGTGTGGCACCTCAGGTGATGATATCTGTAGTGATGAGTTAGTGCTTTACAGGACAAAGTTTCCCTGCTTTGCCAAAGCTCCCTCTGAAAGAAGCAGCCACAACAGTATGGCACCACCAGCGTTAGGGACCAAGACATTACATTAGATGTCTCTGTTGTGCCATAATACCAGTTTTTATTTCTTATTCTTTGTTTCTTATTAAGCTACTGGCTGCAGGAGGCAGGGTTAGTCAGGAAGAAGTTCAGTCAACACATGCTCTGATGTTTGCATTTTCTCCCCCAAAAGCATTTGCTACTGGGAGTCACTGGAGACAGGATGCTGTTCTATATGGACTTCTGAGCTGATGCAGGTTGACTGTTTTCCTGGTTTTAAATACCATAGTGCTGGAATTTGGCCAGATCTCCTAGGGCCTATATGAAGATAACAAATCAAAATGTCTTCCCCAAAGAGCAAACAATTTAAGACAAGAAAGACATGGGAACAGAGACAGTCTGGGGAGTATTAAGAACAAGTTTAAGATTTCCAGCTATTAATGAGAAAAGGTCTTTCATTTTTCATGCAGCTCTGGGGAGGACATCTGAAGAGTTTGGATTTCAGTTTCCCGGGCTGGGAAGCCATGCTGGCAGGGTTGTTGTTTATCTCTCCTGAGAAACAGCATGTTTCAAGTTGAGTCTCTATCAAATAAAGGTTTTAAGAAAACATTTAGTTTGCTGCTTTCTCAGCTGTGCACAGCATTTGTCTGCATCCTTTCTGCTAGAATATTATAATAGTTTCTTGTAAGTACCGAGCCTTTACTGCTGACAGCTGCTGAGAAATGATGTTGTCATGAATCATGCTTGCAAACACAGTCCTGTGATGTGACCAGTTCTCAGCCCCCATAATTAACAGCCAATTACTTCCTCTCAGTGAAGCCAAAACTCAAGCAGATGAAAGAAATAGTGTTGTGGAAGCAGTGGGAGCAGATGTGTTGTATCAGTTCCTGTGTTCTTTACAAACATACACAACACTGCAGACCAAACTCAGCATCCGTTTACATCCATACACAGCTTGGAAAAGTGGAAGTTCCTAATACCCAGCCTGGGTTTGGCCATCTGTGCTCAAAGTGCATGAGGGAAGTGGACGGGAGAAAGGGTTCATGACAACTTCAAGCTGATACGGTTGCAATAACAGTAGGTCACCACTTTAGAGCTTTTTGGCTATTCCCTCAAGGTAACAGTCTGTCTTTATTAATGGGTGTGTGAGCACATGCATAAGCACATGTAGGAGAGAGCTGTATACTACAGATGCCAAAAACCCAAAGCAGGATATTTACAGTCCCGTGGCTGCAGCCCTGCCTGCTCTTTTGTTTAACCAGGAGACCCAAAGCTGAGCCTTTTCCATCTGGAGTTTGTGTGGCAGAAACCAATGTGGTTTGGGAGACAGAACTGGCTAATGGGAGCCAGGAACTCCTGACCAGAGCCTGCAGCTAGTAATTTACTGAGATTTTCTCTTCTTCATGGATTGTTTTTTAATAGAATTTCATTTTTGTTGGTTCACTCATATATATTATGCAGGAATAATTTCCTGGGAACAGATTACAGCCCATAAGATGTTCTTAAACTTTTTGCTTCCTATTTCTTTCATCATTTGGTATGTGCAGTATTCGACTGGGCAACTAAACTGCACAATGGTGATCCTGTTTCCTGAATGGCTGACTGGGAATTTTAAAGTAGGAAGAGTTAAATCAGGGTTTCAAAAGGACTCTTCGGTTTGGATGTTTCATTTTCAATCCTACATAGTCCCTGGGTTTGTGAACATAACATTCATTGTCAAAATTCATTAATATCAAAAGATGTCAGTTAAAATCATAGAATCCCAGACTGGTTTGGATTGAAAGGGACCTTAAAGCTCATCCAGCTCCAACCCCTGCCACAGGCAGGGACCCCTTCCACTGGAGCAGCTGCTCCAAGCCCCTGTGTCCAACCTGGCCTTGAGCACTGCCAGGGATGGGGCAGCCACAGCTTCTCTGGGCACCCTGTGCCAGCGCCTCAGCACCCTCACAGGGAAGAGCTTCTGCCAAAGAGCTCAGCTCAGTCTCCCCTCTGGCAGGTTAAAGCCATTCCTGTCCTGCCCCTACAGGCCCTTGTCCCAAGCCCCTCTCCAGGTTTCCTGCAGCCCCTTTAGGCACTGGAGCTGCTCTCAGGTCTCCCCTTCAGGAGCCTTCTCTTGTCCAGGCTGCCCCAGCCCAGGTCTCTCAGCCTGGCTCCAGAGCAGAGCTGCTCCAGCCCTCGCAGCATCTCCATGGCTGTGTCCCTCTTTGTCTTGGGTGCCCCAGAAATAATGACTCTAAAAAAACTAAAGGTTTGTCTTCTATTTGCTTTATCATCACTGGTGTAAAGGTGGTGGTTGTGGCACTGATGTCTTTTCCACAAATATGTGATAAATTTTGACTAAAACCCCATAATAATTCCCAAAACATATGAATAGAAGTGGAGGTTTGATTCCACAAGCTGAGGTTTTAAAAGGATGTGTAAGAACATGTGAGTGTTTGAGACTTCTGCTTCTTTCTGTTGAACAAAATAATGTCTGGACTGGCAACCTGCTCATCCAAGTTTCATCCAAGTTAAAGAGCACAGTGAATGCTGTGCAAGTAAAGCTGAATGTGCTATGAAATGAGCATTCTTCATCTTCTGCAATATTCTTTAACTCTGGATCTCTTCAAACCTGCTACTGACTGTCTGGCTTTGGAACAAGCTACTTTGCTGCCTCTGCTGCTTCTATAAAATGTGTTGAGAATGCATACAGGGAGGCTGCAGGAATTAGTATTTCTATAATTCTCTAAACGTTTGAAAATGTAAAATATTTGCAGATGTAAGGCCATATGGAACTCCAGAGCACATTTTTATCCCTCATATACTGCATTTCTGACCAGTAAGAGTCACTTGGCTGGCTGCTTCTCAGCTGGGAGCCTTTTGGAGATCTCTTTTTGGAGAATGAGTCACCCAGACTGTGCTCCCCAGCCACAGCACTTCCCCCCTCCCACCCTGTTGTGTTGTTGCTTTCAGATCAATAGCGGTGCAAAGTGAGAGTCTGCTCCTGTCTACATGAGCAAGCATCCTGTGTTCAGCTGGTCCTGGGATTCATGCTCTGGGATCAACAGCAGTTCAAATCAGACCAAGGAACAAGGCTCTCAACCTTTTGTAATGTTTTGCCAATGCTTTCCTCTGCAGTTGCACAATATCCGTGTGTATCTGAAAGGCATGTGAAAGCATTGCCCACCTGCTAACCCTGCCAGCCCGACCAGAACTGAGTTTCATAATGTGTCAATTGTATTATTTTCCTCAATACTTTCCTAAGGCTGCTCCCTTCCCTCCTTCTCTCCCCACCACTCCTCCTCCACAGGACTCTAAAAGTTTATGGAGTTTAACGTGGCCTCTCACCCTTTGTAGTTGCATAATGCTAATGAAATAACTAACAGATCATCAAAATTATCAGCGTGGATTTATGGAGCATATGGCATTCAACTTCAGTCTTTCTGGTCAGCAGAAATCCCCCATGTCTAATGAAAAGCCAGACTGTTTTTCAAAGAGAGAATGTGAGAGCTGGAGAAAACCCGAACATTCACTTCTGTTAATGTGCCTGTAAGGAGCAGAATTGCCTTCCCATCCCTGTGGGGCTCTAGAGAAACACACCATCAGGCATGTGCTCTGGGACACTTCCAAGTGCCATCCCAAACCACTTCCTTTCTCTTTAATATTTTACTAGTGCACTGACTTCCTATTTATCTTCATCCTCTGCCACTGGCAGCCCAGAAGAGAAAACAGTTTATCCTGCTCAGTGACTGGGATGTGACATTGGGTGGCAGGGCTGTGTCTCTGATCTGCTGCAGGGAGGATGTGATCAAGACTGATCATTTCTCACCATCACCAGCATGCCTCTTCCAGGGGAAGAGTTTATCAGCCCTTGATGTTCCTGTCCATCTCCCACCCTTGAAGTCTGCCTCAGTATCTCCCCATCTCTCAGGACCAACCTTGAAGTGCATTTCTGATCTTGGAGATGGCTTTGGTGTTGTGTTTCTATTGATTCTTTGTGTAACACCAACAGCTTTGTCAAGTCTTCAGTGAAAACTGGCTCTTTAAAGCCGATTTCTGAGACTCTTGTACCTGCCAAAGTGCCAGTGATTGCCCTGGGGCTTCACTCACAGCACTGCTGGCGAAAGGGGCTCATAAAGCAGAATTGCTGCTTTAAACTCTTCTACAGCCTTGGCCTTTTGAAAATGATTGCAACGAGTCTGTTTTAGGACAAACTGTCCAATGACATCCTGGTCATTTAAAAAAATCCACAGGAAATTCTGCATGTGACTCATGCCTTTGTCTTGGTGTTTTCCAAGGATTTTTGGGATTGATTAAAAAAAGAAAAGGCAGTGATCCATGATGTTGACAGAAACAACCACAGAAAGTCCATGTATTGAAAAGTCACTCAACGAAGAAAGAGCCTCTCTAAGCTCCAAATATTTACTTGATATTAAGTCTTTCTAATTACCAACTCCCCCAAACCCAAGGCTGGGAGTGACCTTGTGCTCTGCTATTTTCTCCTACCTGAGCGAGCTGAGTTTTACTGCTTGGTGGTACAAAAGGTCTGCACTGTGGGATACCGCAAAGATCCCAGATGTTCCAGAGTATCAGATGCTTTAGGAACCACATAGAGGGATTAATCCCGTGCTCCCATCTGGAGTTTACAGATTCCTGATGAATGCATTAACGGGAGCTGCCAGCTCGCTGCGTTCCAAGCGCAGGAGTAAACTGCTGTAGAGCTGTATAGAAAACAGAAGCACTTCAAGAGGAACTGGGACTCTGGAGAGCCTTCAAGCAAAATCTCTGTTATGTCAGTTCACAGTGTTTTCACCTTTAAACTGAACACTGTCTTTATTACAGATATGTGAAACCTATATTGGAACTTGTGATCACAGGTCTTTTATCTTCATGACTTAACACAGGGAATCGTTCTGAATCGCACAAGAAATGCCCATGGTCCTTAACAGAAAACCACTTGTATCAAAGAGTATTTAAAATTTGTTGTAGTAAACCTTATCATTTTCCTTGTCCTCTCATGCCCTTCATCAGCAAGCAACAGCAATTAGACACTAGGATGAAGATGAAATCTTACAACCTATAAGCAGTTTGTCCTGAAAGACTCGAAGTCATTTCCCAGGACTTCTGGGGACAGTCCTTGTTCTCATGAGGGGCACTGTCTGTTTTCTGTGTGAGACTGGACTGCAAAATGTTCATCCTTAAGTTATGGCCTTTTAAATAACAATGAAGCTGGATTCAGACTGGTGTTGAATGATGCAGAAGCACTGTTAGCAGCAGCCCTCAAAAACTAAGTCAGACCCTGACATTGCAATACTGATTTACAAATGATATAGACAAAGGCAGAAATAACCCTGGTTTTGTCAGTTTGATTTCTGCATCCTGGTCAGACTTGTACAATTTTCTTTCTGACTTTGGGAACTAAGTTTTTTTCTCATCTCCTCTCTTCTGTTCTCATGAGCTCTTAGGCAGAAGCTGTTCCCTGTGAGGGTGCTGAGGCGCTGGCACAGGGTGCCCAGAGAAGCTGTGGCTGCCCCATCCCTGGCAGTGCTCAAGGCCAGGTTGGACACAGGGGCTTGGAGCAGCTGCTCCAGTGGAAGGGGTCCCTGCCGGTGGCAGGGGCTGGAGCTGGATGAGCTTTAAGGTCCCTTCAACCCAAACCATTCTAGGATTCTATGATTTCATGACTGCAGCTCAGGGCTGTCCAAAGAGCAGTAGAACACAGGGAGTGGGGGGGACTGGGCAAGTCACAAAAACACACCTCTAATCTGAATGACCTGAATTAAAATGCTGTTACAGATACACTTAGTTACTTTATTATGGATGCTACCTCTAAGGAAAAGATCTGGCTGCCTCAGTTTGCTGTTCTCGTTCATTAAATGCTACCTGATTGCTGTTAAGAGATATTGCTTATCAGCTACTAGTTCAGCAGTTCTTGGATAGAAGGCAGCCCTTGTCCTCTGACAGAGGAGCCCTGAAGCACAGGTGAAGGTGGCTGCGCTTGTGTCAGTGGACAAGGTACCAGCAGATGGTGCTCAAGAACATGGAATGTTCTCCCAAGGTTTTGAGGGCTGTTGAGTTTCTGAGGTTTTGCACTCCAAATGGCTGCTGTCACTCATCAGTTTTGTCGTCCTCCCTCCGCAGGCGTGCAGATGCAGGCTTGGCTATTCGGGAAGCATTCTGTGTTATTTTGCATAAGGAAAAATCCCCATGTGGCTTGGGCAAAGGTCCAAGTCAGAGTGCTGAGACGGGACAGCAGCCCGCAGCCAGTGCTTGCATGGAATATGAGAAACTGGCTGTTCAGGGATCACTTTCCTGGTTGCCACCATAAGTGTCTGTAGACATGCAGAGCAGTGGGGAATGCAGCAGAGCTTTTGTACTGTGCTACTGGCACATTGCTTCCATAACTCATGTATTACATTCACTTTTGCATCATTCCTGCCACTTCATTTACAGTACAAATCACTCTGATGCAGAGTGAGGGACTCTGTTCAATGTAATGGTGGGGAAATAAGTTTGATCAGGTCTTGCTGCAGAGGCTTTACAAATGGGTGTGTTTTTTCTTTAAGCCCTACTGCGTACGTGAAAAAGGAATCCTATGCCCCAAGTCAAGTGAATTAATGTTTTGTAAAAGGAGGGTGTAATCATTTGTTAGCATTGTGCTGGACAAAGTTCTTTGTCTTTGGAGACTTGGCCCAGGGCCCAGATTCAGGCAGCCTCTGACTTTTGCTTTAGTCTCCGAGATAAACTCTCAATGAAACAACGCTGGAGTTGCACCAACTGACACGGATCCAGGGAGCAAACCTTGTCAGGAGGAACAGACTGGAGCAATGCCAAGCCCAGGAGAAGTGGCAGAATGTTTGGGGTGTTTGTGGGATGAGGGGAAGAAGGGATCCGGGTGCAAGGCATGTCCAGGTTCAGGTTTTACTTAACCAAAGCTGGTTTGCTCATCCCTATGTCTAGATCTTATTAGAAGGGCCAGTGTCACTCTTTTCTTTTTCCTATGGACTATTGAATTTACTAAATATCAGAACATTCCTGGCTTGTTCTCAGCTTTTGCTTGTGTGTTCAGTTTCCTGTGGACACACACTTCAGGGCTGAGTTGGGCTTTGTTTGAAAAACACCTCCAACTTCAAGGGTAAACCCTTTCCAGTAGAAATGCACTTAATACACGATGAATGTCACTTGGAGCGTTTTCCCAACGTAATCTCTTTAAAGGTTAATCATAAAGTGAAAGAATGTGCTCTGGATTCTGACACAATGCCTGACAAATATTTTCAGCAGGCCACCACTAAAGAAACACAGGTGTGGTCTCACTCTTAATGTCTCTGCACTGCTGGTGTATCTTTGGAGAAACAAAGATAAATTGAGAGCTTAACCCATTGGCTTCTTGGCATTTAAAGGGGGGGAAAAAATGAAACTTCCACTTGTTCTGGTTTTGCTCATCCATAATTCCCAGGGGGAGATCGTGTTTCAGAGGGATGAAGTCCTCTTGATGTCTTTATGAAAAATGCAAACAATGTGTTATTTTTAATGATGCCTCTTGAATTCAGCAGGATGCTCGGCAGCCCCAGAATTTACAGAGTGAGCTTTAGACTGTTTTGGACTTGAATACAAACAGTTTAAAACAGATTCACTGATCTTATTGAGATATAGTAATAATTTCTGGGATTAATCCTGATTGTTTTATTCAAACAAATCTATCATGAACTGTTCTTGTGTAAGCTGAAGAAAAAGGAGTAGTTCTAGGCCTGTTTCAGTTTTGCTTCAGCGCCAAAGGGAACACATGTATCTGTTCCTAGTAACTGGGGACATCTTGGCTTTTTGTCTTGTAAAGTGCCACCCTTTTTCCTAATATAACTTGTCATTTCCTTCTTTAGTCTTAGACCCTTGAATTAATAGAATATGTTTTGTTTTGCTTTGTTTGTTTCCTGAGATAGGATTGTATAGAGGGAAATGGGATGTTTGATGGAAACGGAGGAAATCTTTCCAGCTCTTGTCCTGGTCATGAACACAGTTTCTACTAAACTATGTGATGTTACTGTCTATGTTAGTGGTTTCTCTTGCATTCTGTGAGTAACTGCATTTCAGGAGTTGGTGTTCTAATGTGGCAGAGGTGCCAGGGAAGGAAGTTTGCCTGGCTCTGCTAATGCTTCTTGCATTATCATTAGAGAGATAAAGCTTGATGCAAGGTGTAAATAGGTCTCTCATACAGCAGCTGCTTTACTTGTGCCCATTTTGGTTTCTCCTTTTAATATCACTTCAGGATGTTCTCAACCCAGGCATGTTCCCACCCTTCCCCTGAATCCTCCAGTGGGGAGAGGGAAGGAGGAGCAGAAGGCACCAGAGTCCACTCCCTCTGACAGCCAAATGCATTTCTGAAAGTGAGTGTGTCAGACAGCACTGCCTACATGAGGGTAGGGACATCTAACCCTTTGGTCAAACCCTCTTCTATTACAGGCCTCATTTTTCTAAGCTCCTCAGTTTTTATCCTTCCCTGAGGATCCTGTTACTCCCATTTACCAGGTATGACAGAAAGCCACAAAAAGATGGAGACTTGCCCTGTATCTTCCTGAAAGTTTGTGGCAGGGCAAGAAATGCAGTTCATGTTGCTCACATCCTAGGTTACAGCACTGAACTCTAGCTCTCCTTCCCCTAATTGCATGGGGAGGTCTGTGGCTCATGGAACCTGCACACAAACCCCGCATGGGAATGCAGGTTTAATGCCATCCGTTAGTCCATTGACTTTCACCAAGGAATTCCTTCACTGAGGCACGCAGTCCAGGCTTGACATGAAGAACTGATTAAAGTGTTTGAAAAAACAGAGCAGTACTTTCCAGTTCCCTCACATATCATTTCCATTTTCCAATGTTTGAAATCTGGTCGAATTAAAATTTAGCCTTTTGGAAGTCTGAGGGGGGAAAAAAAGCCTCCTACTAATAGGTATTCATTCAAGTCGTGCTGTAAACTGACCATTATGATATTTCATTTGTCAGCATGTGCTACAATCACTTGTTCTGCATCCCTTGGGCAGACTGCCTTTCAAATCAATATTAATTATGTACCACTAGACAGTAGCTAATCTGAAAGAAAGAACAGGTTTCATTTAACAGATGACTGATGCTTCCCCAGGAGCGTTTTGGGTTTGTTTTTTCCCTTTTGAGAGATCTCACTACTTGCTCTATACTATAATCACATGTCATGGAGCACTGATTGTGTTTTGCTTTGTCTAATAAAACAACAAGAAATACATCACCTTGTTTTCCATAAACCTAACATGGAATTCCCAATTACTGGCATCTCATAGCTGCGATCCTGTAAGCTCCATCAGCGCCGAAGTTCAGCTCCAGCACCTAATGCCTTCAGAGAGCTCACCCCTGGGTAACGTTTTTATTTTTCCTGGCAACTCTCCAGTGCACAACAGAGGAACCTGAGGAAAGTGGCTTTGAAATGTGTGTTTATTGCATTGTCATCATGCCAGGACTAGCCGCTCGTCTGGAATCTGTAAAACCTGCTCCTCATGAGGCTCTGAGTTTCTGGAGAGTGATCTGTAATAACCATGAGCTCAGTGCTCTGCTGGGATGGCTGAGCCTGACAGGTAATTTCTGGTGGAGTTAGATGTGTGTCCGCTTTCTTTCTTCGCTGGGAGTGTAAACTGAAAGATGTCTGTGTTATAGATGATATAGAATCTTGTATAGCAAGAGGGTTAGTACTTATTGATGTTGGACATATATATGTTATTGTAAAATTAGGTAGATAGGAGCAAGAATCAAATTAATATAGCTGTTAATTTGAAGGTGCTCATTGAACTGGGAAAGAGGGATGGGAAGTTTCTCAGAAGATCTGAACTGACAGTGGGGACATTAAGATTGGATAGAAGGAAGAGATTCTTCCCTGTGAGGGTGCTGAGGTGCTGGCACAGGGTGCCCAGAGAAGCTGTGGCTGCCCCATCGCTGGCAGTGTTCAAGGCCAGGTTGGACACAGGGGCTTGGAGCAACACGGTCTAGTGGAAAGTGTCCCTACCCGTGGCAGTGGTTTGGAACTGGATGAGCTTTAAGGTCCCTTCCAACCTAAACCATTCCATGATTCTATACTTTATTGCTCCTTTCTTTTGTCTTGACCCCATTTGCAGATGCTTCCCAGTTTTTTGGTTCTACTGCTTCTGATGGGTACCTCAAATCTATCACATGCCCTGCAGTGATGCAGTGTCCTCACAATCTGATCTCCATGTAGCTGGAGGTGCTGGTGTTTAGCATTTTTCTAACATGAGTTGTTCATGGATTTGCAAAGAACAAAGCGTGACTTGAGCTGGGCAGAGTGTCACTGATACCTCACATTGCTGCATCTCTGATTGCTGCTTCAGCCCTGCCTTCTTGCTGTTCCCACTGGCTGGAATGGATGTGAATCAGGGCCTCCTTTTTGTAGGTTACAATATCTATTAATCAACATTCTTGGGTCTTCCTTCATCGCCGTAACTCACTTGAGCCCCGTAGCTAGAAGAAAACTCTGTCAACTCTCCATGTAAACTGAGACATCACTGCTGTGAATAGTGCTGGAATTTTATTTATTAAGTAAAGACTCTTGGATTTCTAGCTCTTGCTTTGGAATGGCAGCCGCGAAACACTACCCTCCCCTGCCTGTCCCTAGAGAAAGGAAGCCTGTAGTAGAGCAGGCAGTGCAGGGTCAGGGGTCAATCTCATGATATAGGTGGCCCAACCACAGCTGCATCTCGAAGGCATGCTTTGAAAAGGAAGGAGTATCTTCATGGGGCTTAGCACAAAGTCCTCCATGCCAGGGCAGAAACATCTGCTGAAGGAATCATTAGGGAGAGACAATCCCTGCTGTGCTCCTCCTGTCATCACTGTCCGATGTACCTTTATTCCATAGCTGTGGATTTGCATCTGTTACCTCTGAATCCTAAAAAAACCCTTTAAACAATAATTTCAGTATTAGCTGAAGGCATGGTAGAAATCCCCTTTAATTTTGGGGGTCTTTTTAAGTAGCAAATACTTTGGAAATCGTAGTTTTAGGACTGCAATGTGAACAACGTGTAAGAGCGCTGTGGTTGGGGTTTTTTGCCTCTCTTGTTTTGCCATCTCTGCCGATGGGAACAAGTGTTCTCACTGAGAAAGTGGCCTTTTCATTATCTTCTATATTTCTTTGAAAACTGGGGGAAAACCAAAACAATGCAGCCAACAGTGTGAACACCATCAGGGAGCTCTTATCTTTTCATTCTCAGTGCATTAGGAAATATCCTTGGGGAAGCTGTGGGAGGGGGACTTGAAAGTCTCCAGACATTTAGATTAGGGAATGTAAGAATTTAGGGAAGTCTGAAATGAAAAATAAAGAAATTGGAATGGGCATCATGTGCTGCTTGTAAGAGGTGTATCTTAACAGAGGTGCAGGTTACTTGTTGTATATACTCAGACTAAATACCCCTTTAAAATTAACCATTTTTATCACTTTGTGGTCCACTTTCTCATGTCTTTAATTGAAAGCCACACAATTTAGGAGCATGAGAGACTTCCTCTTTTGAAAGGGCTGTTGTACAAATACAGTTATGTGCTTCCACTTGTACCAGCACAGAAGTAAGTACAATTGAAACATAAAAGCAACACAAAACCATTCTCAGTTTGGGCTTCTCCTGTTTGTTGTTGTTGTTAAAAAGAGTTTAAAACAAACGAGGCAACACTCCAGGAAATGGTTCTTAATGTTTTAAACATATTGTTTTAAATTTAGGTGATCCTTCACTTTATTAAGCGGGTGGGGGGAATAAGGAACATTGTTGTGGGTTCCCTGTTTACAAACTCTGCCTGCTGTTATTCCAGAAATAACCAAAGAGCACAATTCACATCAGCACTATCAGAAAGCAGATTGTCTGAATCAAAGCTTCAAGCTGAAATTCATGTTTACCAGTTTAACTTAACCTCATTTACTGGATTTCTGTTTGGGTAAAGATGTAAATAAGATACAAAAATGAAATTGTTAGGGGCCGGATGTGAACCAAGATGCACAGAGGCTTTCCAATACAATCCCTTGTGTCCTGGCTTTGACCTTTGTTAGTGCAAATGACTGCCTGGCTTTGCAGGCCCAGTCACCTAGAACTCCCTTGATGTGCTGGGTACCATTTAGACTTTGCTCTTACCAGTGGTCGAATCTCTTTGCATGCAGTGTCTGAAGATGAGCCACCTACATGATGGAGGGTCACTATATGGTAACCCTAGAACTGATGGTTTGAGGTGCCTGGCTCAGCCTCCTGCTGAACTGTGGATTTGGTTGGCTTGGGTTAATGAAGTTGGGTTGCCAATATTTCCTGTCCTCCTGAGCTGTGTTCTCCCACCTGTTTATATCCATCTCTTTTCCTGTTCCAAATGCAGGCTTAGTAGCCAGAACTGTCATTTTGTAAAGCACATTTTCAATGCCTGGTTTATGACCAGAGAATAGTAAGAGTGAGTCCCAGGCCTCACAGATTTGAATGTGTCTGAGGATCTGAGTCTGTGAGAACCCAAACTGTGAGACATTTTATTCATTGAGGGTGTCAGTTAGTAACATACAAGAAAAATGGTTCCTACACAGCCTTCTGCACACCCATTTGATTTGGCCACTTACTCATAGCCATGTATCTGCAGACTTTGCAGGTTATGTGCATTTGTTACATGTTAAAACTCTGGCTTTTCCCTGGAATTCTTCCATTAGAAAAGCACTTTACATTCCTCCAATGTCTGCAGCCTAATATATATAAATCTGTATTTATTGGAAATGTCTTTCCTTACTTTTCAACTTCTCTCAGAACATTTATTGGAGAAGATACATTTGGCGCTATAGGCTGCGATGCAGCAGGACTGTGTTTCACCTTGCACTGACATTTCTCTAGGAAAGCACAATTCTCTCCAGCTAAGATTTAATCTGCTTGGTAGAACTCAATAGAAGCCTGCAAACACATTGGGATGGAGGCACTGGGAGTCCATAACACACAAAGCCACAGTTTTCTTCCTCTCTGGGAGAGTTTTTAATCCAAGTCAGCACTTCATTGTGAGGTTTGGCTCAGCAGTGGAAGTAGAGCTGCTCTTTAATTTCTCAGTGTTAGATGGTGACCCAGTTATTGGGTGCTTACTGTGTGGATATGTTGCTTTAGTTTAATAGCAGGATGGCAGGAGAAACAAGCAGTGAGAGAGCAGTGTCTCAGGGTGAACCACCCAAATGCATGGTGCTCATATGGGACAATGGCAGGACCAGTGGCTTGGAGGAGTCTGGCTCAACCTCACATTACGTTTATAGAGCTGGTCTGGGTGAGCAGGAATTCCAAGAACAAAGGCAGGCTGGGTAGATTATAAGGGACTCCCATTCTCCAGGAACTGGGAACTCCTTGAGAGAGCTACAGGTGTCAATTTGAATGTTCTGAAGAAGCAAATACTGCTGAGTCTATGGTAAAGCTGTGGTAGGACACACAAGTAAACTGCTGTTTAATTTGTTTGGAGTTCTTTGCTCTTTAAAGTAAACCTTTGTCATCACCTTGTTATATGTGATTGAAATCCAAAGGCTATGTCTTAGAATGCAGGATTGTTCTTGTCACCCTGGGAAAATGTAGATGTCCCTTTGGGGGAAATCAGGTTTACACGGAGAGTCCAGGACCTCAGAATACGATGTGATGCTAGGAAAAATCACATAACTTCCAAAGAAAAGATTCCAGGAAAACTTCTGAGAGGGAATATGAATGGAATAATTATGCAGCCAGTACAAAAGTGAACTGAAATCGATCAAAGCGTAACTGAGGCCTGGTAGAAAGAGGAATGATTTTTTCTGAAGCTCACACTTCACTCTGTTACAAGCAACTTCCTGACTCTCCCAGTACTGACTCTGTAATTTGGAGCTACTTTTAAACACTTTGGGAGTCCCACTGACTTCAATGGAATTTCTTCAGGTGTTTCTTAAGCATATACTTACATTTGCAGTTGTGGCCCATGGTGCTCAGCTTCTGACTGTTCACCAGGTTATCTTACAAGCTCTGAAAGAATTTTGTTTGAGCTGTGTCAAGGCTTTGTTGTAGCAAAGGGTTTTAACAGAATGAGACAAATTGAGAGCTATGTATAAAGTCTCTCCAGACAGGCTCATGCTTCATCCTACAGCTTTACCACCCTGTTGTGGCATGATATGTTGCTGTGTGACAGATCTTAATTGTAAGGAGGTTGTGTAAAGAGTTGGTTGTACAAACCAGCATCTTACCAATAGATCTTGTGTACCAGTTTCCTAAACTCTTAATTTAACACAGCAAAGAGCCTAAGCTCTGGGAGAAGCATGAAGGTGCTTCTACTATCTAATGAGATCTTAGTCAAGAAGCTCTTTCCAGACATTATTAGCTGCTTTTTTCGTCACCATGTGCTTCTGGAACCCTTTAACTTGTTCCAGAGAATGCGAATTAAATTCAGTTCCTTATAGGCCACTGAATGCTGCTGGGGTTTTCTGTTTTACAAATAAATTCCTAACAGTTCCAAACTGCCTCCTCATACTGAGCCTGCAGCACTGAGATAGTTGATGTAACCTCATGTGAGAGAGGAAACATCTTGTTCATGTCCATCCCACCTCCAGGTATCTTTTTCCTTCATGGGTCACCACCATCTAAACGTGTAAGTTCAAAGAGCTGCTGCAGAGCCAAGGAAGCCTTCTGCTATGAGTATATGGTATCTGAGTGACATAGGAGCCTGAAAGGCATTGATGTATGGTTTTCTTAAAGCTGCCCAACAGAGCTGAAAAGGTTGGTACAATGCCCTTTGGCAGCTCTTTAGGTGGGAGCATGATTTACCCTCTTGCAGTGATACTCAAACTGTAACCTATATCTACAAACCCTTTGGCAACTGTTTAGGTGGGAGCGTGATTTACCCCCTTGCAGTGATACTCAAACTGTAACCTATATCTACAAATTAAAGTCAGGGATTTATGAACCTTGGAATATTTTACCCATGCCTCTGAACTGCCAAGTGTAACTATTCTGGGCTGGAACCCAAAACATAGTTTACTGAAATTCCATTGCTTTAATGATGACTTTTTTTTCCCCCTATAGAAAACAATATGAAACATTCTGCCATCCAAACATAATTACATTCTGCATCTGGAATTTGTTGATGTTTCCTTTTGCTGCTCAGATACATTCAATTCAATGAAATGGTTACTGAATGCCATCGTATCCTAGATCTTGGTTCCTGTCAGTTGTTCTATCTCTTCCATGACAAAAGGGAGCTGTTGGATGGTGAATTCTGGCAGTCACTGTCCTGCCCTTTCTATCAAGAAGATTTAAAGAAGTAGGTCACTCAGGCTGAATATATCTTGGGAATGAAGATTAAACCATTTGGGTGTACATTGCTCAAGATAGTCTATGTCTTCTGTGCAGAGGCAGTGAGCTTCCTGTGGCTCTCAGTCAACAGGGATGCTGGAATTAGAATGGAAAAGTCACCTGGAGCTGCACTTGACAGAGGGAGGAGTGTGAATCTCTTATGAGATGTTTGGTGGTGCTGTGGGTACTGAAAGAGCAGGATGATGATACAGACCCCTGCTTGCCAGTGCCTTAAGGAGAAGCCCAGGCCTTCCCTGCTCCCTCTTCTGCCCACTATGAAAATGAGCTTTGACCCAGGCCTAGGAAAAGAGCTTGTTCTGCATGAGGATTAGTATCCAGTCATCAGAGGTGAGCTGCTGCTTGTTCTTTGTTTAGTGATTTAAGCATAGAATATGAGTTACTTCATCCCAGGATGATCTGTGTCAACTGGGAAGGATTAAAAGCAGCCATTGCTGTCAGGGACAGAGGCACCAAAGGCTTCAACACGTCAGGAGCGGTGTTGTGACAAGCTCTCAGGAGGCAATGGCAGGCTTTCAGGTAACCACAGAACGAGCTCTGAAGCCAGCCTTTGGAGGAGGGCAGAGGTAATCCACAAGCATGGCCCTGGCAGGACACAGACAGTCTGATTTTCTCTGGTTCCTGCTCTGGTGGGCAGAGCAAGTGGATGTTTTCCAGATGTTTGGAGAGATGTATTTCTGAAATCGTTTTGTAGGAAAACAAACTACCACATGAAAGGATGCCACTGCCAGGAAAGTGAAGGAGAATGGCGTGCATTAACAGGGTTTAATCCATGTTCTGTTCTTGTATTCTGGGAAGTGAAAGCTTGAGCTGATCAAGAAAACTCCTCTTTACCAAACCTTTACATGTCATCTTCCAGATGGAATATGGACTTAAGTAGGTTGCGCACAAGCAGTTCTAATACAGCCCTTAAGCATCTCCAGTGTTAAGGATGCCACAGAAATAGCTGGATGGGGAATATATATGTGTTCTATTTCTTTTTTTGTTAGCCTCATCCTCAGAGCATCTCCAGCAAAAGTGTCCCATGATGAGGATGTCTGAAGGAGTGCAGGAAATGGAAGTTCATTAGGCAGAGTTACATCAACTTTGATGACTGAATCCTTGAGCAGCAGTTGTGTTTAGACAGGAGAAGAAAATAGAGAGCAAAAGTGGTTTGATGCCATTCCATGGAAAGAGACATTTTCACTGCTTGTATAAATTTCAGCAGACCTGAGCTTCCTTCAGCTCTAAAGGACTCTGCAACCCATTCAGCCACAGTGGAAATGAGGCTGGCCTTTAGGTAGGATTGTGTGTGGATCCTGTGTGAAGGGCATTTGCTCTGGAACACATTAAACTGATGTGGTCTTCAGCTGAAAATGAGCAGTTCTGTGAGAGTCAGGCTGTTTCCTGCCTCTTGCCTGCACCATTACATGGTTTCAGGGGTTTCTGTGTGTGTCTTTCAGCATTTTACAATGAAGATCCCTTTCAGTCAGGGCTTTTCTGAAAGTAATTTGGCAAAGTTTAGCTATGTGCTTCTGGCCTGAGAGCTCAGGTTCTGAGCACGCGTGCTTAGCCCTGTCTGTCATCAGCACCCACTTTAACCTGAGGTGAAGATACAGGCTCTGAAATCCCCCCAGGCTACATTTGTTAAAGCAAGATGGTGAAAGGTGAGGGAGGCAGATTACAATGCGTGGAATGAAACCCAAAGGAATAAATGCATCTTCAGCTTCTACTGTGCTTTTATGAAACCTGGAGAGTTGACTTCATGATTACCTGCTCAGCAATACATGCTGATGTGCTGGCCTTTACTTCAGTCACTGGAAGGTTAACCAGAACTACCTGGCCAGGAGCAATCTCTTTAAGGGAGCACAGCAGGACTCAGAGAAGCAACCCTGGGAGTTGGACTAGACAATCTTTAGAGGTCCCTTCCAACCCAAACCATTCTGTGAACTCCCTATGCAATCATATCTTGCTCTCTGAGAATAGTCCTACATCATCTCTTTGGTGATACCCTTGTAGTTCATGAGCGTTAACCATGCTAGAACACTGTGCTGGCTGCAAAGGAAGGGTTTGGGGGACCATGGAGCACAAGCCTGGGGTAAGAGCTGAGCTAGTCCAGTCCCTGCAGTCATAGGTCACTGTGTCCTCTCATCTTCTCTGTGATTCATAAACAACCGCTTTAAAGCACAGTAACATTGTTGTGTGGTTTCTGCTTCTCCCATCCTGTTGGAAGGTTGTGCCAGAATCTTTCTGCACCTTTTTCTTATTTCTAGCAGAAGTTCATTAATGGCTGGCTTATATCCACTGCTTGTTGTGCAAATGTTTTCCTTCGGATTATATGGCTCTCCTTCCTGCTGTTTGCCCTTGGGATTTATCTACAGAGAGCTTTGTGTACCCCCTCTCAACCTCACTTCTGTTGCATCTTCACTGTGCCCGAGGGAGCAGTGCAGGGACTTCCAAGCTACTGATTCCCGGGGATATACAATGGACTTTGTGTGGGCTTTGAAGCCAGGTCCAAAAGGGTGTTCGTGTAATAGTGCTTCATAGCCTGGGTTTGCATCCAAATGGACTACAAGTGTGTCCTCATCCACTTCAGACACAGCCAGCTTTAGTGAATGGAAGGTCATAGAATCATAGAATCCTAGACTGGTTTGGGTTGAAGTGACCTTAAAGCTCCTCCAGCTCCAACCCCTTACTATGGGCAGGGACACCTTCCACTGGAGCAGCTGCTCCAAGCCCCTGTGTCCAACCTGGCCTTGAGCACTGCCAGGGATGGGGCAGCCACAGCTTCTCTGGGCACCCTGTGCCAGCGCCTCAGCACCCTCCCAGGGAAGAGCTTCTGCCTAAGAACTCAGCTCAATCTCCCCTCTGGCAGGTTCAAGCCATTCCTCTCATCCTGTCCCTACAGGCCCTTGTCCAAAGCCCCTCTCCATGTTTCTTCTCAGCCCCCTTAGGAGCTGGAAGCTGCTCTAAAGTCTTCCTGGATCCTTCTCCAGGCTGAACCAGTCCAGCTCTCTCAGCCTGCCAGTGTTGAAGATGATCTGTTGAAGTATCCTAAACCTCCTCCTGCCATATTACCTGTTTGATTTGGCCAGGGTATCTCAAAGCTTTGAAGCAAACAATTCCCGACCCCCTGCTGCCTTTCTGAGACTTGTAGGCTGTTCAGTGACTTGAAGCAGTCATATAAGATCATATTGAAATTGCTCATTCAGCTCTTAGACTGCAGCAAAACTAGCAACTACTTGGTGTGATGTAAAACATGGAAGTTATTAAAGTGAAATAACCGATCTTTGCCTTCTGAAATTTACTAACCATATGGGAAGTTTCCAGGAATAACTCCTACATATCAATTTAGGGCTTGCCAGGAAGACTGTGTCAGAAATGTATAGGACAGTGCAGCCGTTACCCTGTCCTGTTTCACATGGAAAGATTTTCCTTGTGTCCTTTACCCTTTACAAGTACTTGACACTGAGAACAATGCGCTCACAGCAACAATTACATGTTAATGCAGGTTAATAGCAGTTCATGTGTCTGAGTCTTGAAATGCTTAGCTCTCCTTTTCTGGGTTGCTTGACAGCTTTATTACTCCAAATACTGGGAGAAGCCAGTTCAATATGCTGAGCACTATCAAAAGATTTCTCTTTATGGTCTTAAGAGGGCTTATCTGTAATTCCTGGCTGCACAATCTTTGAAAACTATAATGTTACAGACAGGGATTTTTTTTTTCTTTCTTATTTTCTTAACACATGGTTTACTTTTAAGTAAAGGCATTCTGAGACAGAGCAGGGGTACTGTTAACTCTTTTCCCCCCCCTTTAGCTCTCTTAGGAAAGCTGCAGATTTGACACAGTTGCTTTGTTTTGTCAGTCTATGGCAATTCAGTTGAATTATTCAATTTGAAAAGGATCTACATCAGTTATCAGCTAAGGAAGAACTAAAGGCATCACTGAGACTTCAGTGCTCCCTTTGGAGGGCTAAGGGAGAACTCGGGAAGTTCCACTGTCAGTCTCTCTGCCAAGCTGCTTGGAGTAACCTGCTCTAGTGGAAGGCGTCCCTGCCCACGGCAGGGGGTTGGAACTGGATGAGGTTTAAGGTCCCTTCCAGTGTGACCACACACCTCAGTGCTCCATGGGAATGCACATTTGAATTGCCATTTCGAGAGCAAACTGTCTGCGGCCTTGCTGACAATCAAAGGGATGCCTGATGCAGCATCAAGCTGTAAATGATGAGTCAGGCTGCATCTGTGAGCAATAAAGCACCCTTCCCTGGTCCACATGAGTTGTCAAGAATTCCCAGTAGCAAAGAGGAGGAAAGTCTGGGATGCCATGCCTGGCTTTGATCTGGCCAGAGCTATAGGAAGGACTGGACATGGGTGTTATTTGTCTAATACTCTTGCCTTCATCTGCAAAGCTTGAAACCTGAGTTTGAAAATGATGCTGTCACTACAAACAGTGTTCACATGTTGCAAAGGGGATTTTTGATCTCTGATTTTTTTTGTAACTTCCCCCTTATTGTTTTTCCTTTGAGAAGTTATAGTTCTCTGCTTTTCACTTGAATCTCTCTTTTTTTCCCATCCCTCTTTTTGTCCTCTCCAGTTTTACCTCTCCATCTCCAGCACGCATGAGTAGTGCACAGTGCAGCCCTGTGCCATGTGTCCCCCACCGCAGGGTCCTGCCACTGCTTCTCAGCAGGTCCTGGTGGGGATCATTGAATGAGTCACATCAACAGGTCATGCTGAGACATTTCTCCATCCTGGCAGTGTTTTCACTCACAAGACAACTCACAGCTGGTAGGGTTCAATCCATGTTAGATGTAACAACTCACTGTACGCACACAGGCTTTTCAAAATGTATGTTTTATATTTGCCCTTGCTGCAATATTAGGACTACTCATCCCTAGTCTATGGTCACAGCTATATCCCTATCAAAGCATAGATATTTTCTATATGTTATCAATTACCTGCTGCACTGTTCTGCTCTTGAGCTGTACCATGAATCTGGGCATTGGTGTTTTATGCTTTTACAGCTCTGCTCAAATTTCAACCCTGGAAGAAGAACAAAGAGTGTGTATTATGTGTAACTGCAAAAATATCTAAGTAGAACAGGAAAACCATTTAATTGAATACTGATACAACTGGGATGTATAAAGAGGCTATAGCTGTAAATGTATTTATAGGTAACCAAGTGTCTGTTAACAGGCACTGGAAATGTTTGGACATTGCTGTGGGCAACTTGGTTCGGGGCTGTGTGGAAAAAGGTGACTTCAAAGTTCTGAAAACCTTCATATTCTTCAAGCTGAGCTCCTGGTAGCTGAAACATCTGAAACCAGGCAGGGTCTGTAAAAATACATTTGGGATTGGGTTTGCAAAATGGCTGTGCTGAGCTCAGAGGGGCTGCTCCAAAGCACAGGATAACAGGAGAAATGAAAGGTTGCAAAACGGACTGTACATTTTTACACTTAATCTAGTTTCAGGGAGTATTTTAGGGTTTCGTAGTGTCAGTGGGGAAAACCACATTTCTGCTTTACACAAAGTACAGATGGAGCCCAGCTCATAGAGAGAAAGAGGAACTGCTCGAGCCAGGAATTATATAGAAACTTGTAGTGGATTTCTGTTCACACACAGTTAAACCCCTCTGAAAGGCAGTGAGTGGCTCCCAGTGGGAGCTTCTCGCTGTGGAGAGGGGGCAGTGGGAGGAAGGTGGTGGGGAGAACATAATGTTCTACTATTGCTTTGTTTCTGTAGACCAAAAAAGTGCAACATGACCTTAAGTATAGGAGCTGGGCAGTTTCTACTTCTTTTGCAAATTACAGAACTGAAAGTATCAAACCCTTTGTGTATTCATCTCATTTTAGATTTGTGAGCTGAAGAGCTCTTTACAGAGAGGTGCTGATTGCGTTGCCTCCCTCCAAACCCAGGGTCTGTGTGGGTCTCAGCTGTATTCCAAGTCCATTACAGCCTTAGAATACATGTAAATCTTTTAAAAGGAACTCTCTGAAATTCTTGTTTTCTTCCTCTTCCAAAAGCACAGGCATTAGTACTGAGATCAGGGTTGTAGCCAAATAAATCGGGTCTTTCTATACCATGAGCAAGCCATGCTTTTGAGATATGAAGTTCCCAGAAATGGTAGCAGACGTCAAAATTTGAAACCTCTGGTCATTTTCATCTTATTTATGCTCTTCTGTTAACAAATGCCTTGTTTGATTACTTTTATATGTTGTGTTTCTGGAACAAAAATAGAATACTGGCTTTTAACTCTGGCTTTTAATTCTCTCTGCCTTATTATTTCAGCTTATGAGAAGGCTGAGAGAGGGTTTTTTGTACAAAGGCTGGATTGTTTTAAGATCATTGTAAAGCCAAATGTTTAAATACTGACCTTTTTAACTTACTTCCAGTGCTCTGCAGTAATTGGAAGAAAGCTTGAATCTTTTTCTAGGACTTCTTAAAAAGCCCTTAGTTGGTGGAAAAGTTTTATGTCAAAATCTTGGCTAACTATTAGAACAGTCTACAAGACCCTGGTGGGAACCTCTTGTGTTCTGGGGTTTCTCTGACTTGTGATATTGCTTTTTAGCTAGACTGACTTTTCTGATAATGAAATGAAAAAGAGAGCTGTAGACATTGTACCTGCCATGAAGCCATGCCGAAGAGAGCTCAGGATTGGGATGGATTTTGGTTAACAGCTGTTTTACACAGCTAATGCAAAGGATATGAGGAAGGGGAATAGGTGCTGAGCATTTGTATAGAATAGTCTGAAAAGTGCCTCAGAACTGAACATTTATCTGAATTTGGGGAAAATATAAATCTCCACCTGAAGTTCATGGCTGCATTTTCTTTAAACACAGCAGGTTCTGTCCGTGCTTTGCAGCTGAGCAATTGTAATGATGTTGCTTAACCAGAACCCCTTAATCTGCCACCAGACTTCTCTCTGGACCATCAAGGAATGAATTAGAAGTAACACCAGATGGGATAAGACTGGTCATCTTTTTGTGTGCTGAAAGCAGTATCCAAAGCTTTTAATTGGTATTAAAAATGTTTATCACTAATTCATTGATCATTGGTGTCTCAATCTGTCAGCTCACAGGGCAGAGCTGCAGCTTCTTAGATCAGAAATAGGTTCTGTTTTCTCTCCAGCTGGTTTCCTGTAAAGCACTGGATTATTCTAGCTTTTATGGGTCATTGTTAAAAATGGCAGGAAGGGTCATTGTTAAAAATGTTTTCAGAACTTTGATAACCTGTTTATCAACTGATTCACATGTTTAATCAGTTAATAGGTTTTCCTTTTCAGTGCATGGGAATTTCTTTGTTTATCTTAACGGAGTAACTGTTTCTACAGTAGAAAGCACTGTAGTTGACTGATAATCTTTTCAAATATGTGGAGTTTGCTCTTGTGAGGCAAGTTCTATGGCCCAATCCTGCACTTTTACTTTGAGTAAGTCTGTATTCATAGAGAATTGTCCACTGGGATAAAGTGCAAGGGTTTGCATGTGAATGAAACCCCCAAATGATTCTATATTCTGGGGTACAGAGAATGGAGCTGCAGATATTAGGCAGTTTATGATAAGACTTCTGAAGGCATTTGGGTATCTAAAGAAGAAGGACCAGGTCCTTTTATGAGTTTTACTGGGTAGTTGAGTGCCAAACATCAGTGGTTCCTCCAATACCTGATCAAGAATTTCTTAACAGGATACTTTGTCACTGAAAATGCAAATGTCAAAAGGTGCATGTTTAGCATGAAACCCCTTGAAGAACTGAGATCCTCTGCCTCTCTGGTGACCTGTTCTAGGGCTGCACCTCCTTTCTTCTGAAAATGTTCTTCCTAATCTCCAACCTGAACTTGCCAAGACATCATTTTTGATACTGCCCCGGTTCTGTCATCTGTGTCAAGTGGGAAGTTTGGCTCTGTTGCCATTATAATTTCATTTCAAGTAAGGGGATTCAGTGTAGGCCACTTCCTTGCAGGCTGCTATTAGTAAATCACCATCTCTTCATCAGACCAATGAGGCCAGGGCCATGCTTCAGATAAAGCCCACTTTGCCTTACTTGCTGAAAGCTCACTGTTGGCTCATATTTAGCTTGAAAATAGGGTTTTTTTCTGCCATTCCCATTGTAATAAGGCCGATCTGCTCCTGTGTTTATAAACAAGCCTTAGGCCAAGCGGAACTGTAAACTTGTGTTTTGCTTTTTTGGGAACAAACTCCATGGTGTTTGCTTTCTATGCAAGGAGCTGCTTGGCATGAAAGATACACAATGATAAAGCTGCAAAATTTGAGTTTACATAACATTTATCTGCCTTGAAATTGCAGTTGCTTACAGAGCCCTGCCACACTCAGCTGGGTTTGTAAGAGAACCATATCCAGACAATCACAGCAGCTTCTGGGGCCTGGCACTGTATGTGCACATGTGAGAAGGAATTAGCAGCTTGGTTTATGTGGTCTGGTTTCTTTCTGGATTTGTTCATTCCAGTTGCTGCATGAAGGAAATGTGTTTAGATGAACACAAATCATAAGGAAAAACGCAGGTTATGCTGGAAACATGGACATGGGAGATTTATTGGTATCCTTGGACTGAGGAAGGCACGGACAGTGGGTTAAGCCACCTCCAAAACTTGTGTTGAGTCAGCCACTGTTTCATATGGAGCATGAATTCAGTGTTTTATTTGGTAAATCAAAACCTCATAGGCTTGAGCAGGTTCTAGACTTGGAGAAGCATCGCTCCGTATCCACTATGGGGTATTTAACTGTTGATGCTGGTCTTGGCATCTTGGCATCTAACAGTGCCAGTCTTGCTTATGATGTTTGAATACTTACCTCTTTTAAAACATCTTTTATCAAAAAATAAGCTTATTTTAAAAATGCTGCTGTGAAATACGGTGGAAATGAATGGAGTGTGGTGGTTGGAAGCTGGGGGGGGGTTGTCAGTTTTCTGTTCTGTTGAAAACCTGCTCTTTGTTGGAAAGTCAGAAGCAAATAAGATCTTCCAATTTGTTGAAGCTTTCTGAAACTTAAACCCGATTCATTAGGTACAACACAAGTGCAGAGTGTAGGCAGTTATTAGGATTTCAACAGCAAATACTGCAGCCCATGAAACATCAGACTTATTTCCTTCTCGTTTCAAACCTCGCAGTGCGCTTTGTCCCAGTTAAATGTGCTCTTGAGCTTTTATGTCAAAGTGAATCATGATCTAATGCTCACCAGATTAAATCTAAACATTGCAGTATTTCCTTTCTAATTTTGGCTCTTCCCACTATGATAATATTATTTGTCTAGTCAGTTATGTGCAAGTGTGAATGAGAAGATGTAATTTTTATGGGGATGCAAACACCCATGGAATTATCGCCCAAGGAAACCACGCTCCGCTTGCCTTCGCTTGATAATTAGGTAAAACGCATAATAAGATCCATGTCTCTGAGGCCAGCGTGGCCCAAAAGACTTCCATTTGTGTGAATTTCTGGTACAAATGTTAAAGATCCCGGCTACTTAATCGGTTGCTAAGCGACACGCCGAGAGCATTGGGGTTAATGGCCACTGGGCCTAGGGCATCCTGCTCAGCCGAGCGGGTGCTGAGGGGAAGGGACAGGCAGGGCTGACACCGGCGGCCACCTGCACTGTGGGTTATTAGAACATTGCATGTCAAAGCGGGGGTGGTGGGGGAGCAAACAGGCCCAATTACCAGGGCTGAAAGCCCCTCTCCAGCCGGCCGTCACTAACACGCCAGATAAAACTTGACATCTCCCCCCTTCCCCCTGCTCCAAACCCCAATTAATTTAACTGGGTTTACTGA
The DNA here is from genome assembly GCF_012275295.1 of Melopsittacus undulatus. Lineage (NCBI taxonomy): Eukaryota > Metazoa > Chordata > Aves > Psittaciformes > Psittaculidae > Melopsittacus > Melopsittacus undulatus. Next base: position 2,038,127 of record NC_047535.1, on the reverse strand, counting down.
GGGACCGCGGCACTGCTGAAAAGGCAGAGGACTTTGCTTGGGTAATCAGCTTAAATACCGTTTCCTGCCCTCGCTGCTCCAAACTTCCCATTTGGGAGACATAAATACTGGTTGTATTTGAAAATCTTTTTTAGCTCCAATTTCCTCCAGTTTTTTTCTGATGTGCCTTCTCCAAGGCGCCATTTCAAAGGGGCAGGATGCTAAAGCCTGTAAACTGGATGCAGATTGGAACTTCTAAGTTCAATGTTGATTGCCTTTATTGGAAGGAAGGGGTAATGAGGGGTTTCACATGGAAAAGGCACATCTTCTCTGGCAGTCAGAAACTGGTGATAATTGGGAAGAAATTCACAGCTTCTTTTATTTTATACTTCTTAAGCATTCTTGCCTAAGTCAGTGTTTTGCATCTCCTGCTGCAGCAGCAGATCAATGATTTTTTGAAGTTAAAATAAGGTAACAGTTCCATGCGCGCATTTACAAATACATTTATATAGGATTTTATAATTTATAGTATAGAAGACATGCCAATATCTGTGTCAATTGTATAATAAGCTTTGAAACGTCAGTGCTACAAGACCATGTATAGATAGAATTTGTTTCAGAAGCATCTTCTAATTCAGTATGAATACATAGTTCGGCTTCTGCCACGACTTAATTCTTCTCTGCCGTTACTCAAGGGAATTGCCATCAAGTGGAAGAGCGCTTTGTGGGCTCAGGGTCTTTACTCAGGTGAAAGACTTGAGTGGGTTTAATTTTAGGAGGGTGAGTAATCTGTGGAAACATTCCTGTGCTTCAAATTAGCCGTGCACGGAATTTTGTTCCTGTATTCACCAAGAACTTTTTGTCCATCACACCCCCCTTCTTAAACTGATGGGGGAATTGTGTCTTGCCGCAGGAGAGCTTGGGGTCAAAGTAATATCCCACTCTTGACAGTGTTTGTTTCTTTTAAATGACAGTATTTCTCTAACTTCACATTCTCTCCTTTTCTTTAGAAGCGATAGCACTTGGTCTAGAAGACAAGCTGCCTTCCAGCCACAATCCCTCACCATGGCTGATGCAGTGGTAACCTCCATAGATGGCAGCCAGCAGCAGAACCACAGTGGGACCTGCAGTGATACGGTCAGTCCATCTTCCTTTTCCTACCTGTCATGACATTCTCAGAAATTCCCACCCAATTCACTTTAGGGATCTATCTGAAACTGTTGCATGTTTTTAGGCTAGAGGCTGTAAGGGACACTACACAGGTTTCTGGAGGCAGGTACGTGTTACACACTAGGAGAGGTTCATCCACTCCTTAAAGCCCAAGTTAGGAACTGCATGGCCGTTCTAGGCTTTCAATGCTTACATGAGGTGTCTGTGTCCACCTGCACGCAGTGTGTGTTTGACAGTCTGTGGTCAGAATCTAACTGAAATCTCCTAAGAAATGTTCAGAAGCTACTCTGATGTTAAGGAAAATTGGTCTGCAGGAAAATCCAGGTTTTTATCCCACCTTTGTAATGGATCAATCTTGGTTTCACAAGGAAGGGGCTGGGTGGTGGTGCTGTTAATCATGTTAGTTGATTGGAAATGGCATTGGGTTCCACATCCAGAGTTTTCCCTGGTGCATTGTAATCAAGCAGCTGGACTCAGCTCAGCTCCTGCAGGGGCACTAAAATAAATTGACAGACATTTGCAAATCTGTTGCAAACATCCCTTCCAAAGCTAAGCTTAGGTAGCTAAATGCAGTCAAGCCTTCTTAATCATTAACAACCTAAAAGTCATGCTTAAAGTGGGATTTTCTCCGGGGAGAAAGATACAACATTCTTCATGTCAGAAACACAAGTATTCACTTCCATCCATCCCAACCAGAAATGGATAATACCTTTTCCTGGCTGGATTTAATGGGAAAGACAGGATCTGTTCTCAGGTGTTTGATAATAGAACAATTGCTTGTTTTTAATGTTTTATTGATGTCAGTTTATGCATTTGCTAACATTTCTTGTTTTAAATGTCATCCTCCATGCTGCTATTTCTCCAGCGCTGTTTTTCTAGCGTTGTTTAATGATGAATCATGAACATTATATATGTGTAATGCTTTATATATGCACACATATATATTTATATAAAAATCTGGGTGGTGGCAGGGAGAGACTTACTCTGTCTGCTCCATCTTTTGTTTTGATCTAGTTGCTATAGAAATACTAAGATCAATTTTGACAGAATAAAACACTACAAATTACATTGTCGGATGACCTCATTACAGAGGGCTGGCACTTTGGATTGCAACATGACTGAAAGGAAAAGCGTGAAGGCTACAGGAATTTCTGCTCTATGGAAAAATGTTATTTTTGGAGTCTTCGGGAAGGCGTGCATATAAACCCCCGGTTCCCTGGTGAGTGACTGGTCCCTGAGACCAGCAGAACTTTCATCTTCATTTTTGGTTGTGGTAGGTGACATCATATTTGGCCATCCATTTACTTTAAGCTGCAACTGGCATCTCCCTGACAAAAGTCTCCGTGTTTTTCCTGTCAAACACTTAGGTAACTGAGTTCTTACAGCAAGACTGATGGAATGAGTCATTTTCATTTCCTTTTTTGGTGTCACCTAATACCTGTGTGCCTTTGTATTGATAGTACTGACATTGGGTTTGTGATATTTTCCCTCCCTGTTTGAATAGAAAGTACCACACTGTGCCTTATGGTCTCAAAACTGGCTAACAGAAACAACTGCCTTTTAGTTCCTTAGCAGTGAAGGGTATGCTTTTAAAACAAGGAACTTTGAAGTGTAGTCTGACTTGCACTAGGTCTCTGTGCTCTGTGGAGACAGCCCTGAAATCTCAAGTTGCTGTAGGTTTCTTTTTCATGCTGGTGTTACTTAGACATGTCTACATGCAGATATGGGCCTTGCTTGGAAAAGGTTTGCGGTTTGAGTCAGGAAAGTGTCTTGCTCCGACTACTTTAGTAGAACTTTATTGCTGTGTTTGTAAAAGACATGTTTAGTACCAGGTTTTATTTAAGAAACCATTTATACATTGTCATTATTTGTATACAGGGACACAATCTGTGTGATTTGGCAAACGATTGAGTCACTCTGTTTTTCTTCTAGTCAAGAATATTACTCTTGCTATATCTAATCTCGAGTTGTAAATTGCAGCAGAGGTACAAATCCAAAACAAACATTTTGAAGAATTTGAATGGAGTAGAGCCCCAATTTCCATTTCAGTACTCTCTCTGTTGTCCAATTTGTTAAACTCAAGTGGTCCCATGTGTGAGTAGCATGACTGCCAGAAGTGCTCTCCAGCCATCTGCTTTTTTGGTAAGTCTTTGATTATTGCTTTGTCCATTTCTCTATCCAAAATTAGAACTGGCAACTCAATTGGTTGATTAATATTGTATTTTTAATAATTTAACATTTCCAGCTTATGGCTAGGGAATGGCAGCAAGGTAATAAAAAGCACAAGAAATAAACTTTCCTACTGGCGTTCAACTGCACTATGGCGGAGCTTTTCTACCCCCTTGTTTCAGCCTTTGAAGAGTAGCAAGAGGATTGAATAGGAGTTTTACTGTTTGTGGATAATGTCAAACTGGAAGGAAGAGCCATAGCAGCCTGCATTAACTTGATGAGCTGTCTTGGAAATGTGAAGAACTGCCAGGCACTGATAGAGGCATTCGCAGTAGAGCTGAACTTAGAAGCTAGCACAGCACTTGAATCTGAACCAAACTGTACAGTAGAGGAACAAAAGTTAATGAACCTGAAAGCTGGTTCAGAAACCTGTGGGAGAGACTGTGATCTGTGCCCTGCAACTGGATGGGGCATGTGATCTGATTGTCTCACTGAAACTTAACCAGAGGTTCTGGGATTCTGCACTGGGAAGGGCATCCAGAGGCACAAGAGGGAGTCAGGGTGGGAGCGGATGCCGTGAGCTGTGATGGTACACTGAAGGGCACCAGCCTCTGGCTGGCTGTTCCTCCTGCTTCAGGTTATCAGAAGGAGCTACTAGATATTTCAGGGACTGTGGTTCATTTGGGCTGACTTACAGAGCTTAATACATTGGTGATGAAGGGAAAGTTGGTTTCAAAGGAGGCAGCCTAGAGGACTCCTGAATTTCAGCCGATCCCCTCACACAACCTTTCAATCCATACGTTCATTCTCATAATTTCACTTACTGTGTTGACAGAGGGAAAACATTTCCTTCAGATCTTAAAGGGCTCTGGAAACTCAGCTCCCTTTGCATATCAAGAATTACCCTGATTGTGTAGGAGACCTTGGTTTTCATCAGAAAGAAAATCAGAAGCTCACAGAACTGGTGGTTTCAGGGGTTGCTCTCAAGGGTGGGCTGCTCTGGCCTGGTGTACCTGGCTGGTCTGCATCTCTTGACTTGCAGGCTGCTAATGGCCAGTAGTGCTCAGAGCTGTCAGGATGGAGAAAAGGCAGGCACTGATTCCAAATACACAAATGCTCAATACATTAAAAATATTTTTGTTTTAAATTATAATGAAGGAGGGAAGAGGAAAAGGGAGTAATTTAGCAAGTGGGGACATGGTGGGAGCCAGCCAGGCTGGGGCTTGCTAATATCTGCACTAGGCTGTTGAAAAATGTTCTAAATCCATCAGAAGGTCTTGAGAGCTCAGCTCTGCCCAGTCTGAGTTAGTGGTGAGAGGATTGGGCCCTCTATTACTTTTTATGTGCTGTTATAAATTACTTTCCCATATTTCCAAAGCCATTAATGAATCTTTTCAAAGCACATTGTCAAATCATTGTACGTGTTGCTTCAACTACTTATCCATATGTACAATAGGTGAATATGATACATGGGCTTTTTCCTTTTGTTTTGCTTTTGCAAAAACAAAGGGCAAACTACAAATCTTTCCTTCTTTCCCCACTTTGATTTTTCCCAGGTAAAATGATGGCAGATGTACTCAGCTCAGTTCCATAGGACACATTGCTTACTGGAAGGATGAATTTAGCTCTCTGCCCTTTTACTGTAAACTTGGTTTTGTTTTTTGGATGTATTTCTAATTTCCTTTAAACCATTTATGAACAGGTTAGAAACACTCTTTCATGCTGTCTGACTCTATTTATAATCAGAGCTCTTGATACAGGCTCTTTAGGAATCTGTCAAGTAGGAACAAGCATCTCCAAACTCTTCCTGCTGCAGAAATATGCATTGTTTTGTTATTCCTTAGAGCATTCTGCTTTTACCTAGCGTTACAGTCAGGGATTTCACTGGTAATTGTTGTTTCCAGGAAGAATGTTTGATTTTAATCCTCTAGGGTACAAAAAGAAGTCATTTTTGCAACAACATTCCCTGCCCATGGCAGGGGGTTGGAATTAGATGATCTTAAGGTCCTTTCCAACCCTAATTATTCTATGATTCTATGAACATTCATGTTCTATTAAAAATATCATAGGAAAATTGTGGGAGCTGGGGTTTTGGTGACAGAGCCAGAAGGCTGCTGGCTGTTTTGCCTGGTCACTTCAATGGCATTGCAGAACCAAGACAGTAGTTCACTGTCACTGGTCATGATGGCCTCCAAAGGTCCCTTTACACCTAAATTACTTTATGATCCCATGAAAAGGGAAGGTTTTCTGTGCTTTCCAATGGACTCTGCCACTGAAGTGATCCACTCTGACTCTGCATTTGCTGGTGATGATAATGCTTCTTTCTGTAGCTGTAAGGATACAAGAGAGGATTTTTCTAAACCATTACCAATGGGCTTGACCATCCACCAGCGGCTAAAAATGAAAAATGACCCAGAGCATTGAGAAGATGACAACTTAATCAATACTGAAAGCAGCCCCATGATGTCCTGTCTTTCCAGAGGTGGAGTGGCTCTTATAATGTAAGGTATAATAACCCTGAGAGGTTTTTGCTGCATGGCTGGTAAGAAAGGGCAGGTAGAGAAATAATGAAAACCAAGACTTTTCAGTGTAGAGGAGCAGACCCTGGGAGGATTTGTCTGTGCAGGCCACACACCTTAGGTCAGGTTGTGAATTCCTTTTCATTTTGGTGAGCAGTTGCTCACATGCGCACTCAATTCCAGTGGGATCTGTCATGAGCCACTTAGCAGTAAAACTTCATTGCTCACTGTGTAGAGTGAATGTTTTCTGCTTTGGTTCTGAGTATGGCAACTTGCAAAGTAGACTTCCCCTGTAAGGGAGGAGTAGAGCTTCCTTTCACAAATGTTCTACAGAAATTCTGGTTTCTAATACTTTCTGCATGTATGTAACAATTCTGAAACTAAATGTGAATCAGGAGGCCTCTAACATCTTTTCTGATGTCTATTTGCTGGATTCTAGATTAATCTATTGAGAGGAAAGGTGGGTTTTGGGTATGCATTTGTCTGTCCCCTTTGCATTCTGATGCTAGATCTCCACCTCAGGAAAGCTACAGTTATCACTTGTATGTCAGTTGGTAGAAAACAGTTTGGGCTTCAGGAGGATGAGAGCTGTAGAAAGCAAGAAGCAAGACATCATTGATAAACTTATTTCTGACAAACTTTGTCATTCGCTTTGCAAGAGAAATACATCGGGTTAAAGGTTTCAAATGTGCAGTTAAAAGCTGACTGAGAGCAAGGGATGGTGATGGTGTTTAAGACCTTTATGTTTTTATTATCTCTGTTTGCTTGGGGCCCATAAGCAACAGATATCCTTAAAAAATGATTAAAAAAGAACTAGTATCTTCATTTATACATTAGTTCCTTAGACAGAAAGATGGGAAGTTCCTGAATCCTGTTGTAACATAACCTTGTGACAATGCTGCAGTGTAGGCTGGTGTTGCCAAAGGAATGGTCTCAATGAAAGAACAGCAGTGGGCATGTTCTTAGTGCTTTCTGCCTTCTGAATGTAAAATTCAGGCACCCACTTTTTTACTGTTATGTTGGTGATATCCTTTTCATGAACTGTCCTGGCTCTTCTGCTTCCACCCATTAACTAAATGGCATTTATTAAAAAACCTCAGTAACAAGAACACCAAACCCATATTGTTGTAGGGCTTAAGTCCCCTCCTTCAACCGCATGAGCCCGTCAGTGAATTTCTGACACCAAGTTATGTTATTTAATGAGTGCTATTAGGTAGTTCTGTCACTTAATAGGATTGAGGGTTGGAAATGCCATGTAATATCACTTCACTGGGGAAAAAATCAACAAACAGGGCTCACTGAAAGCCTCACATCCCCTTTGATGTCAGTAAGACCTGCTGTCACTTCAGAGGGGAACCCGCCGCGGCTGTTTCCACAGGGCTGCAGCTGCCATTTCAAGACAGGCAACAGTTATTCTTGGCAATTCTACATCTTGGGCACCCCAAGAACAAATATTCTCCCACCATCTGATTGAGAGGAAAGAAATATGGAAGAGTCATGGCAAAGGCCCTTTGTAGGCTTTTGTCTGTTAAGTTCAAGGGAACAGGGATATAGATCTGTGCATTGGAAAAATGCTGATGGTCGTTATTGTCATGTGCTGTTTTTCATAGTCGGGTTTTCAAGGCCAGGCTGGATGTGATTCTGAGCAACCTGATCTAGAAGATGTCCCTGCTGTTTGCAGGGCGGTTGGACCAGGTGATCTTTGAAGGTCCCTTCCAATGCAAACTGTTCTGTGGTTGCCTAAATCCCTGGGCAAGTTCAGGGCTATGTTATGTGCCATACAATTAGTGAGAGCCAGGTTATGTCCTGAAGAATTGTTGATGCTGACAGAGACCTAGGGAGAAGTTAAATCCTCTACGTAACTTCATTAAATAATACCAATGACAATGCTTAAAAGGTGGATTAGGCTGTAATATCCTTATTTCTCCCCTTATGACAACTATTTCCCAAAGCCTATGGTAGATTCTGGCAATGGAATGGGACCAGAGTATGGCTGGTCTTCATGCTGGGGATCAGCAGACAGCCAGCACATGTTGCACAATGGGGGACACTCTCTGCTCAGTAGATGCATTCAAAAGCCATTTTAAAGCTGTATGGGAGATATTTCTTAGGTACAATGAAACTAGAAATCCAATGAAACAGTCAATGGAATAGGTGCAGTTTGTGGTGGTGTGTCCAGAAGGTGTTCACAAAGCAAGTGAGGAAGCTGCCATAAGGTCACTTCATCCTGAAATCAGTGTCTGCAGTCAGCAAAGGGATATCCTATCCCACTCTCTTCTAGCCCCAGATGTTTGTTCTGCTGCCTCTCTCACTCCAGCATTAGCCTTCAGGACAATGACCTGGATCAGAAATGTGATCCAGCTCGAAATGAGCTGGATTATTAAAAAAGGAAGAGAGGGAGGAAGGAAGGAAGGAAGAGAGGAAGGAAGGAGGGAAGAGAAGAAGGAAGGAGGGAAGAGAGGAAGGAAGGCAGGAAGGAAGGAAGAGAGGAAGGAAGGAAGAGAAGAAGAGAGGAAGGACGAGAGGGAGGAAGAGAGGAAGAGAGGAAAGAAGGGAGGAAGAGAGGAAGGAAGAAAGTGAGGAAGGAAGAGAGGAAGGAAGGAAAGGAAGGAATGGAATGGAATGGAATGGAATGGAATCACCACCTCGGGCTGTGGCCAGGATGAAGTGCTTCTGCAGCTTGTAGGAGTAACAGGCAGGATCAAACTGTTCAAATCTGCCCAGCAAGGTCTGTGAGGGAGCCATGCTAAGAAATGAATCACAGGAAGTTCAAAAGCCGCCTTCTTCCCTACAAGAATCTGCTCCCTGCACTGGTAACTCTGCCAGGAGGCACGTCTGAGCCCTGCATGTGCTGCCATCACTGGTGCAGTTCCTTCCCTGTGAGCTCCCTGCTTCAGTGCATTAGCATTTCTTTCCACAGACTAGGGAGACAGGTTTCTTCACATTCTGTATCTGCATGAGAACAGCCTTCAGGAAGAACGCCGAGACACCACAGCCTTCATATGTAACAGCTTCGGTGTGGGAACTGTGATCAAGTGCTCTCTAAGGTTCTGGCTGACTTCCCGGTTTTCTGATGTTTGCAGTTCTTGGGATGTCCTTGCACAGAAGTGGAGGTGATTTATAGCGGGTGTGTTGGGAAACAGCATTTGTGTAAGTGGGGTTTCCTAGATAACTGGGGAATTTGGAGTCCTCTGGGTCTTTTCGGTGGAAAGAGTTAAGATAAGTGATTTTTCATCCTTTTGAAGCAACAAGGCAATGCTCCCACCACTTGTATCCTAAGTAGGAAGCACTTATATTTTGGAAGACTTTTATGTCATATATTCTGTATGAAAGAAACAAAGAAATTAATCTGACCCTCCATCTCCTCCCAGACACCCCTGACCAAGTGTATTAACAGACTGCTTTTGGTTGTAAAAGATACAGAACTGATCTCTTTTAGTTTTGCTCTAAAAGTGAGGTTCAGGATGCTAGAACTACAGTGCTGCTTCCAGGTGCCGATGTGGGGTATTGATGGTAGTGAGAGGCCTTGAGTGGAGAACTTTTCCTAAGTCCAGAGCTGCTAGTGTGAGACTCCTGGCTCCATTCCAGTCAGCCTGCGTGATATTTCCTCTGGAGTTTCAATCGGATTAGATATTCATCTTCTCTTCCTGTTCCAAACCGTTGTTTAGTGTTGATGTGTCCTCTTAAACCGTTGCCAAGTTCCAGCACAGTGGTGGTGAAGCCAGTTCTACGTTTACGTGGGGATTTTTAAGCTATTGGAGAAGTTTAACCCTTTGTCTCCATTGAAATCAGTGGCATGTATGCACCTAAATCTCTGCTTTCCAAGATGCACTGCACCCTTCACCTTTCTCCATCATTGGCTGACCTTCACACTGAAATAGCTGCTCCAGGTCTTCTTTTGAAAGGAGCATAACCTGAGCATGATGACTGGCACACTGGTGAATGAGTGCAGTGCTGTGGAGAAACAGTATCTGAAGTGAGCAAAAGAAAGTGTCTGTCCTGGGTTGGACCAGAGGTCTGTCTGGTCCAGTAGTTTGTGTCCGGAAGGAGCTGAAGACAGGCACAGTCTGACTTTCTGCTTCTGCAATGTACATAAATTCTCTGTTCTCAGACACAATCTATGTCAAACATTCTGAATATTTAGCAAATTCTGGATATCATTCAGATGTTCTTGAGAAGGTCAATTCTACCTGCTAGGCTGGGGCTCTGCAAGCCAAAGAGCCTTTATGCTGATACAGCCAGGGAGAGGTCAGGCATGTGATACAGCCAGCCAAAGGCTTTCCTTGCAGGCAGTCTTTGTGACTGCCACGAGGTATTTCACTGAGACTTTGTGAACTGAGACCCATCTGAACAGGTTAGGGAGAAATATAGGAAATGCTGAGAGAGGCAGAAACCTAAATCCTGATTAACAAAACTTAATAATGAATGGTATAATACTATAATATATAATATGTATTTAGCATATACACTTTCAATAGGTCACCATATGCATGATTGGATATATAATAACTCATTAAAAACCTGGAGCATTTGGGCAGGGGTTAATCTTTCTCTGGGAAAGTCAGTAGCAAAAAAACGTTTTATAAATGGCTATTGTTTTCTAAAGGACCAGATTTCTGGTGCTGTTTCATTGTTTTTCTTTTGAAATCCTTGGAGATACAATATATACATACACCACACTTGCTTATCCACATAGATTTCATTTATTTGTGTTTGCCTGCTTAGTGCAAATTCATTACTTGGCACTAAAGTCCTCTGTTGACACAGAAGGACACTGGGGAAATATAAGGTTTTTTACAATAAAGTCTTGTATTCATATAAAATGTTTCTCATTGGTAAAGCTAAATAAAGAACAAAGAAACATGAGCATGCAGAAGTTCACAGCTTCTTCTCTGGTACATGTGCCATAGCACAGGGGACCATGTAGCCATATAATGAGGAAATTAATACATTTTAAACACCCAGTGACAGGACCAATGGCTCAATGGCTTTGAAGAACTTCTAAAACTCATTGTCTGAGAGTGTGAGGATGACGCTCTCTAATAGGCTGTGAAATGAATTAACCTTTAGGACAATATGGTTTGTTCCTTTTGGTTCAAGCCTTTGATTTGTTGAAAGGGCTCTGCTGGTTTAAGGCAGGGATTTAAGAGTCAAAATGGAATTCAAACTTTAAACTTGGCAAAGGACCTGTATCTACAAAAGCATTTTCCAATTAAACCCCCCTGAAAACGCAAACAAATATGCAAACCCTTCCCCCAGATCCTCAGCCCTTTGCATGGATGATATGGCAGCTTTTGCTGTAGTTGTTACCATGACATTTGAATTCCAAATAGGACTGCAGCTTTCTGTTACTGCTGTTGGGAAGCACCAATGTGGATGTATTCTGTAGGGAAAGAGAAAGAAATCTGTGCTAACGGACCTCTGGTGTCAGTGTGTAAAATGCTGGTCAAGGATAAAGCTGCTTTACTGCCTTTATTCCCGGCCTCAGAAGGACTCTTCCGTATTTCTAGGCAGGATTTCCTGTGTTGATCTGTTGCCTCCTGTCCTTTCACTGAGCACCTCTGAGAACCATCTGGTTCTCAACCTTCTCAACCTCTCAGGCAGGCAGAGTGCAGTGTGGTGTCACCTCATCCTTCTCCTCCTCCAGATGAACAAGAACTCAGGCTGAGAAGGAACTTCTCCTTCTCAGCCCCAGTCATCTTAGTGTCTCTCTCTAGACTCTTTCCAGTTTGTTGATGTGCAAATATATCCATATCGTATGTTGGAGGGCCCAAATCTGATCACAGTGTTGGAGTTTCAGCCTCATGAATGCTGAGCATGGGGAATAATAGCAATTCCTTCTGCATGTTATCACCCTCTCAGTGTCTATGTGCTTTTGAGCTGCAGATTGAATTGCTCCTTTAATGTCACATGCATGGGGTAAGTCAGGGGACTTCTGTGTACACAGAGAGCTCAGGTCATGATGGCTTGTGGAGAGTCCCTTAACCTTGGTGGGGGTTAAGTAACCACACCAGGGTGCGAGCAGCCCTGTTGCAGACAGAGCTGGGCTGCTTTGAGTGTTCACACTTGCAGGCTGTGAATGAGACCTAAATATAAGGCCATTCCCAAGGAAGTCCTGTCTCAGAGGTTTTGTCTAGCTGTTGGACTATTGTCACTTGTACATGAGCTGTTATTAGCCTCAAGATACAGCATTAATTCAGCTGCTGCTGCTCAAAAGCTTTGAATCACCTAAGAGAATTAAAAACTAGAAAAGATGGGCCTTTTCCTCCCTCTTCTTCACCCTCGAGCCTGTGGCTGATAGTTTAAATGATTCTTCTTATCCTTGAAGATCCTTTTCCAACTCTCCTCAAATCCAGGATAAACGCTGAACTTTCACCATCATTTGGGAAATGTCCCATTAAGACAGAATTCAGATTCTGGCAGCAAACAAGCATTCAGTTTAAATCCCTATCTTGAATGTGACTCGGGTATTCCAATGGAAGTACTGGTGGGCTGAGAGGTATATGGTGACCCATGTCCAGGTTCATAACCACTTCGCCCTGACTAAGGCAGTGAGCTGGGTTGGGAAGATCTGCATGTAATATAGTGCACACACTGTTCTGGAGCTGAGCATGCCACTCAATGCTGAATTTACAGAGAAGAAAGGCTCTGCATGCCAAACTTACATAAATTCCACTGGTTTCCTATAGACTAAACCTCATATTCACTAGGTGTGATTACCTCATGCTCACCTCTGCACCTGGGGAGTATGTAAGGCCAACAAACAGAGAGGCCAAGCCAGATGAAAGCTTCCTGGTTCCTGAAATCACTTTGCTTGTTCAGTGAAGCAGTGTGTGAGTGGTGCACAAGTTCAGCGTGGGGGCACAGTGGGGATCTGGACGTCTGTAGTTACTGTGCCTGTCAGCCTCTCTAGCACTGAGCAAGGTGAGGGCTGCCTGCTGAAATGGACCAAGCTGTTCTGCACCTTCCGAGTGAAGGGGCGAGAGCTGGTGCGTGTGTCCCAGCTCCTCTGGGACAAACACATGGAGCAGACACCCCCTGTTTTGCTAACATGACCCATTATACACTGCTGAGGTGGTGCACAAGCTCCATTTCCTGCTCACATCTCCATCTGCACATGGCAAGTCCCATTAACAGGGGGAGACCAGGCATGAGGGTTTTATCCTCCACTGTCCTGAGTGCTTAAAATCAAACACATGGCTAGTCTTCATACGGATCAGACAGATGATCTGTAATAAGGACTGCTATGTTTTCAGTTAGTTTCTACTCCATTTTTCAAGGTGTTTTGAGCTGATGAATGCTGGAGACAGGAGGAAGTCAGGTCAGGCTACAGAGCTTGCAGTCTTCAGAGGAAGTGCTGTAGGGCTGTCTCTGGAAGCATCAAAATACCCTCCCTGTGAAGTGGATCCATAGGGCCCTAAATCTGGGTGGCATGTGTCCCCAGAGCCTTGCAGCTTGCCCAGCCATTCTCTTCTGGTAGCTGGAGAATGTGTGGTCTGTTCACACTCATGACACCCATTCTCTAACTCTCTGCATGTTTGCACATTGGTTTCCCAAGGAAAAGTTATTTTTCATGGTCTTATTTGTTTGTGTATGGATCTGCCTCCCTCCCTTTTAAATGCTGAAGCTGAGAATTTCACTCTCTCCCAGTTCTGTGATACAAAGAAGCTGCACCAATGTGGGAGATGCCATAAGTGTTTTGGCTATGATGCGGTCTCACACCTTGCTAGGCACCCGAGAATCCACGTGTGTGTGAGCCATTGTAATGTCTTGACCACAGGCTATGTCATAGAGCAAAATCCATCCAAGTTTCCTTAATTCCAGTGTTCAGGAACTCCTGTGTTCACTTTCACCCGTCTGCCTTCCCAGTTATTGCTCCTAAACGCTCCTGCCCCACCCTCTTCTCTGCCTTTTCAATCCTTCCTGGAAATGTATCTAAGTCATTAATTAAATCACTTAATGGGAGCATCAAGATAGTTACAGGATATAAGGAGTGATCCTATTCCTGTGACCGTTGTCCTGCCTTCCCCGGTCCCCACCCACCTCTTTCATTTTTGCTCCTCTGGCCTGTTGTATCATGTCTCAATGGAACATTACCATTTCAAGGCAAAGACTGTGCCATTGTTTTCAGAGAACCACCCAGGATAGCTAGGGGAGCTCAAGTAATAATAACTATTATTAACAGTGTGGTAGAGGGTGGAATTTGGCTGCTGGATCCTTTCTGTGCGGAGGGCCTTTATGCTGAGATACGTTGCTATGCTTCAGCATGTATTTGCCCTTGGAAAACACAGAGCACATGGACTTATCCTCAGTTTGTAATGCTCCTGATCCTGAAGATATTTTTGACTCAATAGAGCTTGAAAATCTCATTTGAAATGAACTCCTTGTATCTCTGTGGCAGGACCTGCATTAGGATATGTACTCAAGCCATGGTCTGGATGAGTCCTGACCCAAGAACTGCAAAGTGATGATCATTCAGAACAAGTGTGTTTTCTTGCTCATAAACTGCTTGAGGATTGAGAGTGAGAGAGACAGGGGTTGACACAGAGGTGTGTGTGTGGATGTACTGCCACAGTGCTTCTCAATCACTGCCTACCCTGGCCAGCCAGAATCTTTTTTACATAACTGACTGAATTAGCCCTGTTGAGCTGTTGATTGAACAATGAACTCAATATCCAGGCTTTCTTCTAGCAGAATAGAGCTGTTTACTTGAACCTGGTTAATAGCTTGTCTTTAGTCACCTGCCAAACACTTGACTTGCTTTGTGACTTGATAAAGAGATGACATCATTAATGCAATAGCAACAAATCATTCCTATGTAAATCAGTGGACCTTCTACCTGGATCATTTTAATGATCACTCTGGCTCACTCTGTCTTTCAAACAGCATCTTCATATCCAATAATAACCATTCATTCATTTATTTCTGATTGTTTTGGACTTGATGAAGGAAACAAAAAGGGCAGAACCCTTCAGAGGCTTCAGAATCCAAACCAGTTATTGTGTTGCCTTTCAACAGGTTCTTGCAGTCTCCTTTCATGCTTATAATTTGAATGTGGTTTGGGTTTTTTCCCTGAGTTTTTCAGGTTTGGATACAAAATATTGTTTTATCATTGTTACCATTTCATAATGCCCCCAATATTTTATGCTTTCTATAGAAAAGCAGCAACTCTCACAGCTCAGTTCATCTCTTCATTAAAACAGAGGTTTGCAGTAGCACCTGAAGCCAGATGAAATCTGACTTGAGCTATGACTTGTATTGTAGAGAGTTTTGTGTCAGCAGGGACTGGAACTGAGTCTTTCAGCCTCTTTTCCTGACTATGTCTTTAAGTCACTGTCTGGTTCTTGTAATTTAATTAACTTTTTAGCACTTGCCTGCAAAACAGGGATGATTATTTCATCCTCACAAAGGAGTGTTAAGGAGCGTAATTAAACTGTGCCTTTAAAGTACTTTCCTTAATGCACTACAAAAGATTAGTGTTAATGTATATCACATGCATTACATGCAAGTAGCTTTACACTAAGAACATGAAGTGAATATGGACTTTGGAAAAAGCCTTTGTGTGCATCTCCACTCATGGCAGTATTTTATGTCAGCTCACTCCTTTGAGTCAGAAACTTAAATGTAGTCATTAATATCATGTGCCTGAAAGCCAAAGCTCCGCAAGTAACAGCAATGTGCAGGTGCTAATGAGGTGCGTTGTACATCCTGTGTCTAGCAGCTGATACTATGGATACTCTGAGCTGATATTTTAGGGAAGGGCAGTGATTGTTTAAAAAAGAAAGGTGATGTAGTCATGCAGGAATGCAGTCATCTCAAA
The DNA here is from genome assembly GCF_012275295.1 of Melopsittacus undulatus. NCBI lineage: Eukaryota > Metazoa > Chordata > Aves > Psittaciformes > Psittaculidae > Melopsittacus > Melopsittacus undulatus. The sequence goes on along the minus strand of NC_047535.1, from coordinate 2,022,470 downwards.
AGTACCTATGATAGATGGGGAAAAAATGCTTCATTCTTCCATAACTGGGTCTCTCTGATGGTTCCCTATGATCAACATAACACATGTCAAAAACTGAGTTTACGTGGACCAGGACTTGGCAAGTTTCGCTGCCAAAGCATCAGCCACCTAGTGATGTGAAGAGCTGGCAAGGTGCTCAGGCGAGCAAGGCAGCCCACACTTAGGTGATAATTTATGGCTACCTGTAATCTCCTCTAAATAGAAACCATTCATATTCTCACTAGGGAAGCTAGAAATGACCAGACAACGTGAGTTCAGCCAAACCGAGGCTTCATATAACTTCACAGAAGACAAACGCTCTCTGGTACTGACATTAACATTGGTATGGGCTCTTAGAAAGGGTTCACTCTTAGGCTTTATTTATTTTAGCATTGTTCACTTGTGTAATTTCAGAAACTGGCAGTTTATAAGAGCTGAAATCGAGTTTTAAGTCCTGGACTTTGATTCTGTTTATTTAAAGCATAAAAAAAGACTGAGGAGCAGCCCAAGTCAGCGCAATGCCATGCGGTGTTGTTTGTGCACTCCCAACCAGTGACTTCCTGATCATTCCAAATGTGTGTGATACTGAAGTTCTTAGTCATTGATGCTATCTATGGTGGTGCTGCAGAATTCCTGCAGACACTCTCCCTGCCCCACCCTGTGGTTTGGCATCACTCTGCCCTTCCCTGCTATGCCTCTTCCTCCGCTCTGGGAGGTAAAGTGGGTGTTGGCAGGGGAGACATAGGCCACATCAACTGCACTGGGGATGCTTTTCCCTCTCCTCAGCACAGCTGATTAGAGCTGGCGTGTGCAGGAGGCAGGGAATCTTGGGAAGATCTTGTGCTTTGGGAAAATAAATGGTAATCTTAAGCAAGAGCAGGGGTTGATCCATGTCCTTCTGATACTGGGACTGTGCCACCTTCCACGTAGGACGTCTTCCAGGAACAGGTCTGAGGCCTTCTGTGTGATAACATCGCTGGGAACAGCCTGTTAGAGAGGAATAGCAGAGTTCTCCATTCAAAGGTCCTCAGTCTCCTTCAAAGATTTAGTATTCCCAGAGCTGGTGGTGTAAAGAGTTCAAATGGTATTGCCTGCCTGCAGTCGTACACTGAATTAAGAGATCCAGGTTGAGAATCTCAAGTTAGATTCACCTTTGCCTCAAATCTTACTTATTCCTGTACTGAGAGCAAGGATTCCACATGAAAGTCTCCTAATCCTGTGAGTGCTGATGTCTCATTTTGGGCTGAGCCCCTCTCTGCTCTGCCTGTAGGTCTGTATGTGCTGTTTAGCTGTGCACATATGCATAGTCGTACATTATTACTTATGAATGCCCTTCATTACCCTCCTGAAGAGAGGGCAATACTGCAAGGGGACAGGGACTTTTTGTTCTATATATACAGTAATACAGTACAGCCTTCAGGTATCTCTGAAGCTTAGATCATTAATTTGATTGAGTTTAACTGTGCTTGTTGGAGAATTCTTCCTGTTTTATTAACTTCTCTTCTGTGGACCAGCAGGTTCAAGTCTTCTCTTTTCCTTTTTAAGCTTTCTTTTTTTGTAACTGCTAAGCAATTCCACCTGGAGATGTGAAAACTTCACAGGCTGTAAAGCTTACATCCTGCAAATCTCCCTATCCAATATTAAAAACATCTAAAGGAGGGGAGGCACCGCTGAAATATATTATGAGTTATGTTTAGGAATGAACACAGGGATTGGATTCGTTCAACAAAATAGTCTTTGTGGTTTTAGGAATGAACCTCGCTGCAGTGGAAGTATGGAAAATACCTTTTAGTAGATAGTGGGATGAAAAAGCTTCTTTAAAACTCTCAGTAGAGTTAAAACCACGTGAAAAAGGTCTTAAAAGCAGAAGGGACCATGGCAGCTGCCCCTGCCTTTTGTTAGTTGTGGAAGTCCTTCTCGCTCACTGATGACCTTTGAAAAGATGCTTTTCCTTGCAAAGGGGAAACATCTGTTTCTCATGTAAGTTAATACTTAACCTAAGATACACAGTAGAAATACCTTATCAAAAATAGGATAGAGGCAAAGACTGGAAAGATTGGTTTATGCACCCATTGTGGAAGCAAGGTGATCTTTCAAATCAAGTTGAATATTGATCTCAGGTTGAAAAATATAATAAGCATGGGATCATTTGTGTGTGTTCATATATACACCTATATATCTGATTAGTAACTTTCTAAGAGGTTATGGGTTTGGAAACCCTACCATCTGTATTATTCTTGTCATCTTCATATTTATTCAAGATGCTTGAGAGTGTAGCCACATTAGACTGAATTTAGTGCTTGCTTCTTGTTAACTTGTGGAAAAATGTTCTAGTTACATCTCCAAACTGTTTCCTACTGCATCTGCCATCATCCCACCCAGACAATGTGGGGCCTCTGAGGTTCTTGTTTAAGATAGAGATGGAATGCTGGAGCATATAACTGTCTGAAGCAAAGCTACAGAATATCCTGTCCCTATAGCAGACATATATCTGCTTGATGAGCAATGAAAACTGAAGTGTGTTACATGAGCATTGTCAGAGGAGTGAAAAAGAGCATGTAGGCGCACTGATATATTATTGAAATGTCACCATATTTTTGCTTAAATGTAGGCAGCAGCATGTGAAGTGTTGTGGTTCTTTATGCCTTAAAGGGAAACCTTATAACTTGTTTTCCTTCATGTTGCCATAACACTTTGTATCTTGGCAATAAATATTGGATAAATTTAGTGTTATCACAAGAAATTTGTGCTCCAGAGATTTACTGTTCCATTCCCCCAGTACCTTTAAACCCCACATCAGTAGTAGGACAGAGATTCCTGGCCCATGTTAGGACCAATTTACCTCATTTCCTCTGCTTGCAAAGTGAGATTGAAGAGGTTAGAAAAATAACAAACATAAAAACAGGAGGAAAGGCATTGCCAGCCTCTGTGTGTAATATTCCCCCAGTCACCCTGCAGAACAAGCCCAGAGGGTTCTACCCTGGGAAGTCCTTCTCCTTCAGTAGTGCTAAGCAGGCCCCTGTGTAAATCTGTTCCTGTCACTGTTGTCGCGTCTCATCTGGGTGTCTTTAACATGAAATAAGATACTGCTGTGTTAAGGACCCCCAAAAAAGCAGAAAATGCACTCATCTGTGTCCTTCCGTTGTGCCAAAGAGTTTTTCATTCCCACCTCAGCTCTAATTTGCAATGTGTTAAATAAAAATCTCCAGGAGAGTATCCAGAATAGATAGGCATGTTTAGGTCAGCAAACTACTTGGCATCGTCATGGACCTCATCTCTAATTACTAAAGAAATAGTGAGTTAGGGAGTTAAAATACACAGCGACTGTGACCTAAATCATTTCCATTCTGGATACTGGCCTGAAATAAAGAGGGCTTTTCATTAGCATGGCACAGATTTAATGTCGTGGGACATGGAGTTTGTGCTTCGGAGGAAGTGCGGTCAATGGGCCATTAAGTTTTGAAACAGGAGGCAGTCATCTTCTAATCTCAGTGCTGTTGACAATAAATATTGGGGAATAGCTTAATATAGATTCATGATAGCCATGCCAAAATCATTCGAGTAAACTCAGATTTGTAATCCTATGAATGTGCGTGCGTTGCATTCACATAATGGAGGGATCGTTTGCAGGCCCCAAAGGAAGTCTTTCCTTTCAGCCCTGGAAGATGAGAAACCGACAGGGAAATCTAACCCAGTGTATACATTGAATGGCAATTACTTGTATTGTAGGCATTTGCTTTTCCCCTGTTGGAAATAAAATGTTAAAATTAGAAAACACTTCCTGAATTTTGGCAGTTTCCCATTTAAGAAACAAGTAAATAAACAAACCTCCAAACTGAGATTTACACCTTCTGAAACCCCTCAGGGTATGCATGGATGGGGAAGCCTCAGTAGCTGGGGGAAAGCAGCAAGCCCAGGTGATATCAGTGGAAGCAGGGCTGCATCCTATCAGGAAGGGATAGGATGGGAGATGGCGCAGTTTAATGTGGTATGTGTCCAGGTGTGCCCACCCAGTGTGTGCCTGCCAGTTCTTCAGCTGCCACATCCCTGAAGCCTGCAAGGCTGGCAGAGGTATCATCCTGCTGGTTTGTGCTGCATGAACAACCACAGCAGTGCAAGGTACAGACACTCCCTACAGCAACACTGCACTGTTACTGGTACTACTAGTTACTCCTTAGCAGCTATTCAGTGTGTTGTTTCTTCTTCTTTATTCTCCATATGGCCATACTTGCAGCAAGCTGTGCAAACTCTAACTGGAGAGGGAATGATTAATTTTCCAAGAGTTTTGTGATTTTCATCAGTTTTTTACCTGAATGCTTCACTAAGATGTCTTTTTCCCCCAATATCTCCAATCAAGAGGGATGATTTTTTACTGTCATTTAAAGGCACAAGTTGGTAGCTTGGGATATTGTGTAGAAGAAATATATCAAAAAAAGGTAATAAATGAATACAGGTTCTTACTGCTTTTGTTCACTGTGCATTTTACCACTTCTTCAACAAAAAACCTTCTGTGGACAAGTTTGCTTCACTGAGCTCCTGGAGCCAGACCATCCTATGGAAAGATAGCATGTTATCTTGTAATTAGACTGTGTCGTAATGTACACACTCAGAGAGGTCAAACAGAGGTTTTGCAGGCAAAGGCAGCCTTATTTCAGTCATTTCCTTGGGTTTGACTTTGCAGCCTTCATAAATACTCTTTCCTCAGTTTCTATGTGCAGCTGCAGCAGACAGATTCCTCCTTTCCCGTGCTCTGGTCTTAGTGAGGACAGTAGTCACCTGCACAGATGCTGCAGTCCAGGCTGGCTGCTAATTCCTGTCTGTGGTCCCCAGATTTGGACTGGAAGGACCATACACATGAGCTTTAGATGCATACATATGTACATAGACATATTCACACACAGAGGTATATGTGGATATATAAGGGCATCAAAAAGAAGAAAGAAATCTACAGCTTGATCAATTTATGATTATTTCTACAGGTTATTTAACTCTCAAAGAATGCAAACCTGCTACTCTGTTAAATTACATCCAAGTCTGGTTTTCCTCAGGCCTGGTTTTGCCTGGCAGCCATCCCTCTTGCAGGTAGGCCCCATGGGAGGAATGTGCTCACTACATGTACATCTGGGAGAAGCAGCCAGCCACGCTGCCCCAGTGTGGAGTCTTTGGGTTTCATTTTAAACCCTCTGAAGTGGATGACATTTTCTGGCAAACTTAGCCAAATGAGAAGGGAGAGTAGTGTCTACAGACTGAGCTGATCTGTGATCCAGTGGGCTTGCAGATACTCTGTGTGTACAGCTTGGACTGTGCATCCCTCCAGCTGCTCTTCATTCGGGAGCCTGGATGCTGCTAGTTCATCCAGCAGTTCAAGAAGCTCCTAACTTACTATGAGTAGTAGCAAATGAAGGCAGTAAATACCTGTTATCTGGACCTGATTCACACAGCATGCTCAGAAATGCAATGGCTTAGGGGAGGTTGGCACATCTGATTTGAGGTATTTACTGCTTTAATCCACACCTCGTGCATGTGTGGCTGCTCTAGGTCTGGCATGGTGGAGTCACTCTCTGCTTCCAGCACAGGGGTTCAAGGCCAATGTTTACCAGATGCTGGGTGAACAGAAGTTACAGTAAAAATAAGTTCTACAGCATTGGAGGAATTACTTTATGGGGCTGGAGCAATACCGTGGCTGCCTCATCATCCTACTAGCAGGAGCTTTTATTTCTAGCGAGTAAGTAAACCTTAAGACAGAGAGCCAGCATTGCTCTCCATTTCTGGGATGAGTTTACTGAGAGGAATTAGGAGACTACAACAACCCATCTGCCTCCAAACTGCCAAAGCATGTGCTCAGATAAAGTGACTGATGAGCAGGTAAGGGAATGTTCCACCTCTTTGGTGCCCATCCTTGCTGTCACAGTTACAACCAACCTGGCCTCTGCAGCAGTGATAGTTTCTAGTACCTTTGCTATACACTGTAGCTCCTTTCTTCATGCTGCAAAGTGTCTCGAGGTTAGTTTTTATATATGTGAGCTTCTCAGATTGTACCACACCATTGAAATATGTTTGAAAATGGAGCTGCAAGGCATTGGCTGTGCAGCTGTTCTAACAAAGTCTCCTGGACTTTGCCCATGTCAAGACATTTTTACTCAGGAAAACACTTGATGCTAATGGGAATTAAAAAGCTGAAGTCAGGAGAGTTTGTCTAAGTCAGCGCTGAGTTACAGGGAAGAGCCAAAATCTGAAGCAAAAATTTTGCTTGGCTACAGCAGCATGTAATGGCATCATGTGGGATGTGGCACCTGGATTCCTCTCCTAAGAGAAAAATACATAACATTGACTCTCCCAGCCAGGCCTGCAGAAGTACTTTGATAGTGGAAGGCACCACACAGCACATGGAGCATGGGAGAGCTGCTGCTCAGCTCCAGCTTTGAGTTTTGGAAGTGCATTCACCTTAAGAATGTTTCCACGCTCAGGCGCCGATCACAGGGTTTTGGTTTGGTACCAGCTGAAAGATGAGGTAAATGTTTTTGAGGCAGCTCTGGAACTAGGAAACGAGACAAGGACTAAACTTGCACTTCAGAAGTGAAGGTTGATGGCTGTTTAAAGCTGAAATGAACTCACTTCCAGTCCTGTGACTGTGAGCAAAGACTGTTGGTGCTGAAGGCTGTGTCTAGGGCAGGGTGAGAGCTCCTCTGGCTCTGTGTGCTGCATGAAATCACTTGGAGGGATTTTGCAGATGAGGCTTTGCACAAGCAGCTTTGATGGGACAGCTGTAAATCTTCACCCTTCTCACATGCTGGCAGGCAAACTGATGCTGCCCTTTGTAGGACGCTCCAGGTTGGGTGATGCAGATCTGTTACCTGCATGGTCCATGGGCTGCAGGTGGTCAAGGAGAGACATCCACTCCATTGTGGGCAGGCAGCTGTAGTCTCTTTGCCCTTTCAGAAACTCATAGGCCACTTGCATCTGCCTGACCAGAGGCTGAGCCCTATCTGGTGCCCTTGTCCAAAACCTGAAGACAAGAGTGATGTGAGTGCCATGATGAGGAGCCTGGGGAAAGGCTGGAGCCACTTCTCCACCTCCTCCCTTCCAGGGTATCCATGCCTGGCACATCACCCAGGAAAAGATAAACTTGGGGAACATCCTTGAAGTCAGCTTCAAGGGCCTGGCTGAGAGCTGCCTGGGGACTGCCTGCTGATCCCTCAGCTTTTGGAACAACAAACTCACCTTCAAGCTTTGAACACTGAGAGTGTGTTTCAACCCAGGCTGCTGTAGTGCTTCTACGGAAAATGTTATACTTACAGTATTGATATGTTTGGAGCCCTGTGCAAAGAGTTAAGTTATTGTATATTTTCATTTTTTAATTGAGTCCATATCTGCTGGCAGCAGAAGAGACATCGATCTGGTTTTTTCCTTTGCTTTATTTAGGAAAATACAGCACATAGTGTTTACTCTGCCTCCATACAGCATTACTTTGTAGGGTGAAAGTGAGGGCGAGACCACAGTGAAGAATTCCCTCATTGTCAATTTTAAAGGCTTCATAATAAATGGTAGGCTTTTTTGGATGGGAATCAGAAATGTTTTCATGACAGTGTTTTGCTTAACTTTTTGTATTCAGATGGGATTTTATAAACTCTTCTATATTTGCTGGTTTAATCATTTAAGCATCTCCTTGTGGGCACCAACTACTTGATGAAATTATTGGAGTAAGACATCGAGTAAGAAGGGGTTTGAAAGATCACATTGGTGAGTCTAAACTGAGATTTTCAGTGGCAATAGGCATCATTCCCCCCAGCAACAGCATCCAACTGCCTTTCAGTGGGAGAGGATGGGGAGCTGGACCTGTAATTCTCCACAGTGAGAGGCACAACTGCCTCTACGCTGGAGTTCTGACTGAGCAAGAACTACACAAGGAAATTAAAAGGAATGGATGCCCAGAATGGATGTATCCCATATATATCAGCTAGACTGTCTCCTGAAGCTGATTTGCATTGGGCACATTCATAAATGGCATTTAGCTCCTTGTGACATTCCCTTTTGAATTCCATTTCTGTCATTGTGAAGCTCCAGGATCCTTAGCAAGAGCTGGGTGGGTTCTGCAGAGCAGCAGAGTTTTGTGTTGCCGATGGCCTGATGGCACATCACTATTACACTGATTAATTTTCTCCCACATTCACTTAGGCTTGGGCCAGTATCAATCAGTTTACTGGTCAATCCACAGCTACAGCTTCACCAGCAGCTATGCAGTCCTTGCAAGGGTTACTCTTGCTTTCCTCTGAAAACCATCCAGGCCCTTTGTTTGTTTTTCCTCTGGCTTTTTTTCTGCTCGTGCTTTGTTCTTGGAGGTCTCCATGCCTGTTGCAGCTTCGCTGTGCACACTGCATTCAAACAACTTGCTCATAAACTGGCCTTGGCGCAGGTCTGCCTCGCTCCACACGAAGCCACTGCTCAGTACTTGCCCGCTGAAGAATGTCCTGAGGAGTGAAAAGCTTTGAGTAGAGGAACCACTTTGGAAGGGGTTTGTGTTTTCCTCCACTGTAACAGCACAAAGCGGGAGCGTGTGATCCCTGTGATTGATGAACCGCTGAGGTATTGATGCCTTTTTCCATAGACTGGAGTTCGTGCGTCTCCTGGAATGGCCACTTGTTATAATGCATTATTTCTTTTACTTCTTTCTAAATGGCAAAACTTCCTTTGAAAAAGAAACCTTGTTACCCTTAATGCTGTGCAAACCACCCACAGAGCCTCTTGGTGCTATCAGAGGGTTGCTGGGGTCCACTTGTTTATTTTCACCAGGATCACTACACAGTCACAGTACTATTTGGCTTGCACTGCTGAAAGATGTCCTGGAGATCTGTTATATCATCTTAGCACCATAAACTGCTTTCATTCTTTCAGTCTTCTTGCAGAGTATCAGATGAGTGGCAGGATGTGTCCTGAATAGGGGAATTTTTATTAGGCAGATCTTTACTCGGGATGTTTAATGTACTCCCAGTGTTAACTGATTGAGTAACACTGTTGTGCTCCCAGGTCTGTGGTGGACTGAGCTTATCACCCATTTATTGCATTTAATCATTAGCTTGGATTATATGTTTGTAAAGGCCATTTTTGCTATTTCTCTATGTGCTGATGGTTTGGAAGTTCTTCAGTGTTGTGTTTTCCTTTTGAACTGTGTGGACTGGTGCAGGTTAATCTCAGTTGTCATAAAGCTCATTAGGTCCACCTCAGGGCCCTTCCCTGATCACAGTGTGTTTGTGTCAGCCTACTCATCATCATCTCTAAATTCCTATGATTTTGTGGCAGAAGAATCCCATGGGATTATCCAGCTACTTCAGAACCTGAAGTATAGGTTTAATAATGCAAATACTTAAGGCTCTTTCAAATCTCTTCCCCTTCCTCATGTCTGTGAGTTTGGGGCTTCCTTTTCTTCTTAAGGAGCTGTGGGGAAGAGGGTGGTCAGTAGTAATGCAGGTCACTAAAGTTTGTATTATTTACACTTCCTTTGCTATTAGACAGGATTCTTTGCTTTGTGTCTTTTCCTTACCCCAGGAGATACATTTTTCTCTTCTCAGTGAATGTGTTTTCCCTTCCCTGGCATAGAAATAACATACTCAAACATGCGTCAGGACAGGAAATCCTATATCCAGCATGGGGAGGAAAGGCCTTAATCAGTAAAAATTCCATTGTGTTTATATCAAGCCTGACCCTGGGTGTTGTTTGGACAAAGCTCTTTTGCGTGGGCCCCAGGCACTGGTTGGTGCTGCTGGCTCCCAGCTCTGTCACTGCACGTCCACAAGGCCCTTCTATGCCAGATTTGTGCTCTGGAAGTTATTCTGTATGGAGATTGCCTGGCCTTTCCATGGGAGGGACTGAGATAAGGGGCAAGGACGCAGAAAACTCCTCTTAATTGCAAGCTTTTCACTTCTTTGGAGAATAGGTTAATCCCCCAGCATTTCCTGAGTAGGAAATCTTTCATAAGAGAACAGAGGATGATTTAGGAGAGCGTGCTATCTATTTCACAATCCCTGTCCCTGTTTTCTAGCCCATTCTACAAGCTGACTGCATCATGATCTGACAGTGACAGTCTGGTGTAGAGGGAAAGAGCCTGATGAGATCCTGGTCCCCTCCAAGGTCTCCAAAGGGTGACAAGTTTCTGCTGCAAGCCAAGAGCAAAGGTCTGTGGGGTGGCCCAGAGTGTTTAATTCAGAAGGAAAACATCCAACCTGCCTGGCCCATTAGTGAAAGCTTTAAATAGAGGATTAACTCTCCATAGAAAGAGCCCTGCACAAATAAACATTGCAGCAGCACCCTTCCTTCAGCTTTCAATGTGTTTTATATCAGGCTTTCAATTAAACCACTGTCCAATTATTTGAAGGCATGATTTTCAGGAGTCATCCAAAATATAATTAATGGCAACTCAACACATTCTCTGGAGTAAAAGGAGAGAGTTTTGCTGCTCTGTTTTAAAGAGGCAGCTCTGTGTGGCTTGCTTGTGGATGTCTAAGCAGCACAAGCAGCTGAGTGGAGCATCCTGGCTGGGCAGGGGCCTGGGTCCCATGTTTGGGACCCGTGGCTCTCTGTAGGATGGGAAAGGTGATTGGACACATGGCTGTACACTGCCTCCTAGCCTGATGCTGGGACTGGGGTTAGAGCAAATCCTTGTGGTGTCTGTGGGCAGTGAGCAGAGGCCTCTGCCTTATTTCCCCCTCCTGTCTCCCTCCAGCACTCTGTCTTCAGAGCAGCAGCTCCCCAGAGCTCCCCTCTGGCTGCTGGGAAAGCCAGCTCAGCCCAGCCCAGCACTGCTCTTCCTTCTGTTCCCTCTACCCTCACCCTGCCATGGCTCTGGCTGAAATGGTTTCTGCAAGCTCCTTATAGTGCTGCTTTTCACTAGAGAGAAACCTGGGGTGGTCTCGTTGGGATTGTCCCATCACTCACCCCAGGATCTGCTGGTAGCTTTTATTTGGGAGGCAGCTGCGTCCCTTTCCTGTGCTTTCGAGGCATTCCCACACATGGCATCTGAGGACACTCTTTCTTTGTTGAACATTTTCGTTCTGTAGGTAACAAATGAAAATAACTCATCTCCCCAGCACTTCCCTGACTGTTTAATTAAAGCTCTGCATTTATAACAGGAAATAAGAGCCAAAATTTGACCTCTGAAATGTTTATACAAGTGATATATTGCTTTTTCTTACCTCATCTCATGTTTGTGTGTAAGATACTGTCACTACGTTCCCAACACGATGCAATGCTTGGTTATACAATAGCCATTTAAAATAACAAACTACTTTTTAATAGTCAAGGGTATCTGCTGTAATTCTTGGACTGGGAAACGGGCTGGCCAGGATCTTTTAGATGCAGATGGCAATAGTTCAGGTACTAGTATTATTGTTATTTTTTGCCAAATAACCAAATTAACATTGAGCAGTTTGGCCTGATGCTGAAATATTCACTTTTGGAAGTGAATTAGTGGGGATTTTTTTTCCCCTTCCAAGTCTTGGCACTAGTTGCAAGGGCCTCAACATTGGAAGAAATAGATTTGGATGCTCTTCAAAGAACACTGCTGTGGTTCTGCTGTTTTTAACTTTTTACCTTGCTGTTCTTTCTCCCCACCTCTTCCCTGGGGAACTGAAGGTAAATGATTGATACTCAGTCTCTCCTGCTCATTTTCTTTCTTTGCAATCTCTTTTGGCCAGATTTCTCCCATGCAGAAATATTTACCAAAAGGAAAATCGCAAGGGAGAGGGAATGGGGAGAAAAAGGGGAATTGAGAAATAAAATATAAACATGGAGCAGTGCAGGATGGTGACTCTGGTGGGGAAAGAGGCCGAATTGTTTGTAGAACCTAATGAGATTTAGGATTAGATTTCCTGTATCAGTGGGCAGCCGCTGGGGAAAAGTAAATTCACTGCACTTAATACACTTTGCAAGAGAGGCATTTATCTTGCGTTGTTTGCACATGGCTCTACCTAAGGGGTCCCAGCCTTGGTAGGTGCCTGCCCCCAAAGAAATTCCAGTCTAAAACAGACAAAAAATAGACTAGTAAAGGGAAATAGGAGCATGGAGAAAGATGGACACTTGCCCAGACCTGCTCGTGGGATAGTGGGAACCAGGGGTGGGATGGCCATTCCCAAAGTGTGGGGAGCCAAGCACTTGTCACGCTGCTTCTGCAAGGAAATGATGACCAGGCCATTGAAATGATGTAGCTATGCAAAGGCACTTATAGATGGGGTGACATCTCTCTCTGTTTTGCACTGATATTTCCATCAGCCTAAAAGCCAAGTATTTAGTCTGGTTTACACTGTATGGGTCTGAATGTAATGGGGATATTTCAGTGCCTTGAAGGTGACTTTGCAGGTACACAATTAGAGTGTGCATTTTTCTGGGGTACTTGACAAGGTGTCTATTTTAAAGCTCAGATAAATTATCCAGGTTTAGAGCTCTTCTCCTAGAGCTTTCTTCAAGGACCAAAGCGTTTGGCTTCAGGAACTTAGAGGGCATCTCGCTGAATACAATTTTCCCATGGAATTGTCTTGTACCACATCCTAACTCTGGGCAGATTCAGTTCCCCACAAAGAAGTAATGTGACCTCTCCCCCTCTGAAATCCAGCCAAGACACCTCTGCATGATGCTGCTGCAAGGGTCCTGCCTTAACGGAGCTCTCCCACTATGTGTGGGGCTGTTTCCACTTCCACATCAGGCCAAGCTGAGCTTCTCGGGAGCTCTCCTGGAGGGCTGAGCAAGGACAATATTCTATAGGATGTAGGTTTTAATTCTCAAAACTAGGCTGCTTTTTTCTTCCCATCCAGGCTTTGGAGGCTCACTTGAAGCAGCCTGACCCTGTAGGCTGAGCACTGCTGTGGAAACCAGGTAGCTGTGAATTCTGATTCCCTGACTGGCTTCTTGAAAGATTGCAGACAAATCACGACTTGGGTTTTATAGTGCTACCAATATACGTATTTTTCCCTTTTCTCCCTCTAAGCCACATATCACACTCTTTGAGTCTTGGCATCAGCGAAGGGTCTGTTTTTCACATCAGCCTATGAAGGAAATCTTGCCAGATCAAGTCTGGCAGCTGTCAGCAGCCTAAGGTGCAGGAAATTCTTCCTTTCAGGAGCCCTGGCTCAATGAAATATCATCTCTGACGTTAAGGTAGATACGCAGAAGATCCAGTAAAAGGGGGGCAGAACCTGTAAGGCTTGTGCTTACTCCTCCTTGCCAGCTGAAGGTGCAACCTCTTGTTAAGTGCTTAATTCAAGTGTTTAGACCTCTAGGGAAGGAGGATGGGAGTGTGAGTGATGTTTGATTCCTGGGGTGAAAGTTCCTTCCTCTCTGCCTGGGTCTTTGTCCAGCTTCTATCAGAAGCTTCCATCCTTTCCTTTGGAAGAGTAAGTGGATCTGTGCCTGTTCTTTCCTTTTGCAACAACTTGAGTCAGCTGGTTTGGAAATGGATGTACCTTGCATTAGCCAATGGGCTAAGGAGACACATATTCATCCTCCATCCCTGAGGTAAAAGGAGCTTTGAGAGCAGGGTTGCATCTAAGGCGCAGCTTCATCGGGGCTAAAGAGAAGACACATAAGAGAACATGCACATATTTTAACACCCAGCAAAGTTGTACCAGGCAGCTGTAACTACATTGTACTCCAATGCCCTCAATGTCTTGTTTGCCTTATTTCCCTCTGTGATCCACATCCCTTTCCAAACATTACCCCCCCAATAAAATTCTTCCTGAGACTTAATAACATTTTTTAATATAGACACAGAAACCAAATTTCCTTCCCCAACCATTCGTGTGGGTTTTCAAATCATTAAGGGAGTTTCCTCATTCTGTGATGTCAAGAGTCACCCAGATCAAAGCCTTCACTGATATTACAATTAAACGCTCTGCACCATTAAATTCACTTTCCACACTGTAATTTTTATAATAGGTCGGGAAGGAGCTTCATGGTTTGATTTCGTTCCAGCCATGGCGCCAGATCCTGATTTCTCATTAGCTCTTACACCAGGGTTTGTGAAACACTGAAGTTAACAGGAGACTGAATTAATACTGGGCTGGCACCTGTCCAGCTGAATTGTGTTCAGTGGGCTGGCCTGGTGACAGGGAAATGATACGTTATGGGCAGGAGAAAGGAAGAACTTCAAGATAAGAACGAGGTAGTCCCTTGTCCCCAGATACATTCCTGGATAAACCAAGTTTGTTCATAGCAGTTGATTCAGTTCTTTATCTTTACACTGAAAGTATAACATAAAGAAACTCAACCTGAGGGAAGAGAAAGGCCAGACTGAAAATGGATCTTGCAGCAGAAGCAGGGAGGAAAAGGAAAGATAGACATCTTTCTTCAGTGAGTGGTAATGGGATAGTTTTCCACTGCTTCCTTGTAGGTGTCTGGAGGGGGTGCTAAGAGCTCTCAGAATGGAAGGGTTACCTTAGATAAAATAGGAACTGTAGGTGTTTTCTTTCTATGTGGGGAGGAATGAAAAGGAAAAGCACACAGTGTACACACATGTATGTGCTCACCACTCCCGTGGCCGTTAATGGGAATTGCATGAGTGCAGGCATCTGGATTCTGCGTTCATTGATGCTGTTGTGAACCTGCAAGGACCAGGAGTTTTGCTGACAGTTGATACCAGCCTCACTGTGAAGCTGTGTCCAGCCCTCCAAGAGGACAACACGTTGCTGGAGAGTTCGTCATCTGGAATGTCAGCCTGCATGACTTTCTCTGCATAGCACAATAACACTGGGTGGGTGTTTCTTGACAACTGTTCAAGCAAATGTCAGAAAAACGGATCCAAAGAGAGCGTTTTCAGGCAAATATTTGGAGATACATAAGCTACACTTCTGCCTCGAGCCATAGCGACGGCGCGCTGCAACCCTGCCAGCTCTGAGGCTCTGGGGTGGGATCATGCTGTGTAATTTGGAACAGATGACGTTTATTACCTGAGGTTTGTGGAGACGCAGATTTGGAGGAAAGAGGGGAAATATCTGACCAAGTTGGGAGCCAGTGATAAATTTACACAAACTCATCCTAAACCTCCAGCACATGCCACCACCTCATCGAATACATCCTGCTGAGCCAGGACAAGGACTTGGTTCTGCACCAACAAGATTTACTGTCTGAGCATTTTGGGTTATAGCTGCAAACTCCGAGCTATGAATCCTACAAAGATTTAAGAAGAAAAAAAAGTGTTGTCTAATGTGTTTTTCCTGGAAGATCCCTCCAGGAGCATCCCCATTCCAGATGCATTTGCAACCACAGCCAGACAGCTTTAAGGTCGGCTACTGAGCTGGGGTCGTGACAGATGACGGCTGTGACAGAGCATCGCTCCAGTACGTGTGATGTCTTTCCCCATTCCGGTTCTGACAGACCTGTCTCTGAGCACAGGGGATAAAAGTGCTCTGCTGGGATGCAGAGGACCGGAATTCTTCATACCAGGAGCCTCCTAATGGACAATGGGGACAGAAGAGTCAGCTTTGCAGATCTTTTAGACAAGGATGCGGGTTCAAGAACCTTCACAATGAAAACACAGTGACATGATACCACCCAAAGACTCAGACTTTGCGGAATCATCTATCTCCCTCCTGGGCTAGGTCTGTTCTCTGCACATCTGGTCCGTGAGATAAGGCTCAGAGCTGAGATCCGTTTCCATGGTGGGCAGACGCAGGCCCCAGATCTGTCCACATCTACTTTGGCACTGGAAATCTGGTCCCTGCTTTGAAGGAGTTTGAAGCCACCTCTGCTGCCAGGAGGTCCGGGGACTCCATGATGCTGCAAAGAAAATGAGCTTTCTTTCTACACATCTTGAGTTCAGAAACCAAAAAAGGAAATGGAACCATACCTTAGATGAGTTACCTTTGGCAGACATAACATGGATAATAGTCTTAATTCAGTTTTGGTGATACTCTTGAAAACTTAATAATCCAAGCCTAATTTAGTGTGAGCAGCTCCTGAGCACAAGACACAGCTTGTCGGTGGATCCAAGTCATGCTGACTGGCTGCATAGGGCGCGGAGGATCCGGGTGTGAGTAACAACTACTGCTCTGCCCTGGGAGAACTCAACCTCCAGGTGCTGCAGTGGGGCAATGTGAGGCAGGGGGCAAGAGAACGTGTCTCCTGCAGGACACACAGGCCTGTACATGTGGCCACAGTTACTGCTTTCCTTTACAGCCCTCTCTGCAGGTAAACCTCATTGCAGAGGACAAACTGTTGAGCATCTTTATGGAGTTGTGAACTCCCCAGTAAACCCTCTGAAACACTTCACTTTGTGCAGCACTTTCTTAGGGGTTGCTCAGAAAGGGCTTCCTGCCTCTCCCCTCATTTACCTTGTCCCTAAAGTGTGGGATTCCTCCAAGGACATGCTGGGGCTCTCCCCTGTTTCTGAGCAAGGAGCAAGTCTTCAAAGCAATGTATTTCCCTTCTAGTATCCAAATGTCTGTTTGGTCAAAGCCCAGATGCCAAGGTGGGCATTGTTAGTTTTGCTCTTCAGCAGCAGCAATTTGTTATCAAATGCTAGTGATAAAGCTCAGCAGGTTCATTCTGAGATAATAATGTTCCTGGGGCAGCGAGCAGGAGTGGTGCTTCCTTGAGAAGTAAAAATGTTTCTGCTGGAATGCTGGTGCTACTCTTTGCTTTTCCTTGGGGCTCCCCCCATGCTCAGTCCTTGCTGTGCTTTGACATGGAAGTGATGTTGAAGGGAACATGTCCCTGTTTCTCCTGCTGTGTTTCGGGTTAAAGTCCAAGAGTTCTGTAGTGTGGTGCTGGGTCCCAGGGATGAGCTTCAGAAGATGAAGCAAGGGCAGTTCAGGCTGTTATATTCGTGTTATACTTGTGTATACTATACATACAGTTCCTAGGAGGAAGTGTAATACATAGCAGGCTTGATAGCAACACACTAGCACTTTGAAACAAAAAAGCCTTTTTTCCCTATCCCCTGGAAGCTGCAGAGCTGTCTTCTATCTTTTTTCTCTCTCCCTCACCCCCCTCCTTGCACATTCCTGCAAAAAGTAGGATGAAACTCCCTCTGTTTTAGGCAAAATATTTTGCAATTTTCCAATGACCTTGCCAATAAGAAAACGATTCCCCATATATCATGGGAAATGCCTCCTTTCTCACAGGGCTGTAATGTTAAACTATCACCAGTAAAAGACTCTGCTGGCTGCAAGTTTGGCAGGAACACGAAGATCCTCTGGTATGGTAACATTACATGAACTAGCGACTTGAGAATGCCAAAAACTTCACCCCATTTTAAATGAGCTCCATTTTTTAAAATAAATCAGCATATGAATCAAATGTGTTTATTCCAGAAAATAGGAGGCTCAGCCTCTGCACCGAGTTTACATCATTGCCCTTTTTACAAGAGGAATCCAGCTTGAGTTAACGGTTGAGTCGCTTCATCATCTCATCAGTTCTGCTGGATCCTGCACTCCAAGGGATGGTCCAGTGACCGTTTTGCAATGAAGTGTTAATATTGTCTTGACTAGAAGTGTCCCTTCCCCTGGCCAGTTAATGGTATGTGCGTGCCAGGAGCTAGTCATTATGGATGAAGAATGGCTTTGTGGTTGAAGTACTGGACTGTGTTGTGGGAGATCTGAGTTCAATCCCAGATTCTTCTTCATTTTCCCTGTGTGACTATGAGCAAGACATTTAATCTTTCAGTGCTTCAATTCTCTTTTGGTAAAGTGGGAATAATCCTATTTCCTTTCTTCCACCCTTTGCTTTCACAGTATTTGTTTTTGCTGTTGCCTCTTCATCACATCTGTAGGACACAGAAAACAGGCCAGTAAGAGGAGTGTTAGAACAGTATAAAACCAGGAATAATAAATAACTTAATGTTTCACTTGATTTTTCATATCCCTATTTTCAATTGAGGAAGATAACGAAGGCTTCGTGGCAGTGCTCTCTGTTTATGTGCAATGACCTACTTGTCCCAGAAAGCAGCATGGCCAAGAAATTGAAACAAGATCTTGTGAAGTGCCATTGCAAATAAATCTGCTCAACTTCCCTTCTGTCAAAGCATCTCACGCTAGGGAAGGCCACTGGGAGTCATTAATTGTATAATGGATATACTTGATTCTTTAAAAGGGCTGTTTTCCCAAAGATTAAAGCAATTACAAGCAAAGTGGGTTGAAAAAGGGAAAAAAACCCACACCCTAAACCAAACACTGGGAATGATAATTGGGAATGGTTTAAGAAAACTGCAGCAGATGCTGTAAAAGTCACAGATCTGCAACTGTGGGACTTTGTCAGTGTGAACAAACCCCCTCTCTCCTGCTCCAAGCCAGTGTAAAAGGGAAATGAGAGCTGCCGTACCAATATACACAGGAAAACGTGCCCTTGCATGCATATGAATGAAAATAAAAGGAAAATAAGGGACTGAAAATAAGGCTAGAAATTATTGGTATTTATGAAATAAAGATTCCTAGTGAAAGAATATAAGGAAAGTCATTAGATGGGGGCAGTAGAACTGGCCACAGCAGCACAGAAAAGACAGGAGAATTCCCTAAATAACTGTTTCTATATTAAAAGAACCCCAAACATGATATTTTTAGAAGCTACAGGGCTATTGGAGTGGTTTATATTCATACACCCAAGATGCTGAACAGCAAGTGCTACAGCTCCAGTGCCTATGTCAGGAAGCAGGAGGTAACACAAATGTTGGGTCAGCATTTACAAAGGGTGAGATCAGCAGCAGCACCCTGTCTACATGGATATGAATTCAATATAAAATCACTTCATAGGATCATAGAATGGTTTGGGTTGAAAGAGATCTTCAAAGCTCAGTTAGCCCAAGCCCCATGCAATGAGCAGGGGCATCTTGAGCTAGATCTTATAAGTGATGTGTTCAGTGAATGTTGCAGGACAGGAGCAGAATTAATGTTGATCGACAGGACTCTTAAGAGAGTAGTATGTCAAAGAAACCTGATACTGGTGTTCGATAGTTCATGGGAAGTGAATTTCCCTAAATGTGAATTCTGCATGGTCTAAGATTTCCTATGTTTTGTTTATGAACTCTAATTTATATGAAATCAAGGTAATTCTTACTGAATATGATAACATCTGGTTAACTGATATTTCTTAAACAAACCCTTGAATATGGAGAAACATTATCCAGTGCTAAGGGTTTCTGGGAAAATGTCTCAAAAAGCAGAGCTTTTACTGCTGCTGTTCCCTACCTGCTCCTATTCAGTATCTTGATTTTGTCATATAGTAAAATACTGATAGCATCTGGAAGTGTTAACTGCAGGAGGCAGCGGTTTATAGAGCTATAGGGAACAGTCCCCCAGGATGGTAAATTTTAATGTCAGATGAGTAGGTCACATGGAGTGGGCCTTTATTTAGGTAAACAGATCCAAATGATAAACCAACCTTGTCAGTAATTACATTCTGCACAGTTATTTTGGGGAGTTAATACAATTCTTGTGTATAACCAGTGGCTGCATGGAAATGAGGTTTTTACCATCAATGTCATACAGCCCACGATGAAATATTGATTTCATTTTGAGCAGTGATTCACAAACTGAAGTGAGTTCAGGAATGAGGTATCAGGTGAGTTTTTGGTCTGGAAAACTTATCTCGGAATGAGGAATCAAGAACGTTGAGGCTATTTAGTTTCTCAGATTGTGTGAGAGGGACCCAAATGTGTGGATGTTGGCACATGGTTTACTAGGAAGAGGAGAAAACAAACTGGAGACTAGAAACTGGATCTGTTCAGTCTAGCAGTGTGGTGCTTTTGATTTTATTGTGTATTTCCTAATCCCTGAAAACAGACAACCATTGAGATGTCTTACACAGATAGGTGGTTTGTTCTCTGCTGTTCAAATGTGCTGCTCAAGGTTCAAAGTTGGACAGAAATTCCTGTGCAGTTACAGAGCTGCAGGTTGTGGTCTGAATTTACCAATTGCTTGAGGAAACACTGATTTTGGTGCACGTGGGAGGTCACAGGAGATTATCCCAGTTATTCCTTTGAATGTAAAATCTATCAGTGTGGCTGCCTGTGTGCTGTGTCATGAGACCTTGTATTTGTAGCCACCAAATTCTGTGTAAGTACAACGTGAACTTCCTCTGTGAACACTGTTCCACACCAACCTCTATAGACTTGACCCATGGAGTTAACTCAGCAGGAGTCTGCCCTTCCCCAAGTACAAACTTCCTCCTGCAGCTCAGGTTGGGTGTCGCAGTCAAAACATGAAGATGCATCTTTGATTTCACCTAGAAACTTCGGAGGTGACAGCACTGACACTGAGCTGGTTACATTACACAGTATAGCATATTTCCCTGCCCAGCATGGTTAGGAAGGTTAAACCACAGTATTGTCTCTGCCATGGGTTCTGTGCTGGGAGTGCTTCTTCCTTCCATGCCCAGTGCCTGGATTTATAACTTAGATAGAGTCTAAATAAGCAAGACTATTAATCTCTATGTCATCACAGAAGAAGTTACATTTGGGCTGTAGTGATGGACTGTGGAGTGCAAACAAGGCTTCCTCCTCAGGCCTGGAGTCCTTTAGGTGTCAGCCCTGCATCACCCACATGTCACCCTTCCCATCCCTCTGGGACTGAAGTAGCGGTTGGGCTCAGTATGTTATTTCTTACTTTCTCCCTTTTCCTCTCCACATCTGAAAGCTGATGGAGGTTGTGGGGATTATACCCTCAGGTAAGGGGTGCAGTGACTGCTCAAACACCCTCTGCATGGTGAGTCCCTTCAGGCATCCAACAGCATTGATCTTCCCAGGGCTGAGTGGCCGAGGCTGTCCTTCACTCATCACCTAAGCAGCTGATTCTCTTCTACTCAGGTGGCTCAATGCTGGCTGCTATTTAGAAGCTTGTAAGTAGAAGGATTACTTTGCAACAGCTCTTCCAAGTGAAGAGTGATACAGACAAGCAATTTTCAAGCAGTCTTCAAGCAAGGAGCTTGACTTTTCACAACCAGCTCTTTGCCCCCATCTTCAGAAATATCAGCAAATGAGGGAATTGGAACTTGTGAGCTTGTGTGGGCTCCTTCCAAGTGTAATTGGCATTTTTATGAAGGTACTGACACTTGAAAGATGCTGTTAACCACTCTAAAGTTGTAACTTGACAGCACAGATTCACAAGAAGTACCAGGTAAATGTCAATATTAAAGAAGATGTACTTCTTGTCTGGAAAATGAATTAAAATCAAAATAGCATCATTATATCTCAGTTCAAGGAAGAACTTTAGCTTGGAAGCACAGCAGCTGACAGTGCTTATGGTCACCTGGACATCAGTTCCATTTGATAGATCGGCTTGCATAAATGATTTCTTAATGTTCATTCATCTTCATTTCTTTTACTGAAGGATGTGGCTTCAGAATCCCATATTTGTGAATGGCAGAGCCTTAAACTCCTGCCATAAACACATGGATCCTCCCTTTAGAAGTACATGAGCATGAAATGCGTTTCCTTGAGAGGAAGATCCAGTCCCCTGATAGTATGGGGATATAAAACCACTCTTAACCTGAAGAACCTGTGCCTCTGCACGTGATCTTGTTGGCTGTTTTCTGTGAGACAGCACACAAGTTATAATTAGCAAATGTTTTGCACAAGCAAAGTCATCCCTTCTGAAAGCCTTTACAGGCACGGCAGCAAAATGAAGGGGCTCATGATGGACCTGCAAAGCAAATTGGGGTGTACATTTATTAAAGAAACCATTACAGCAGCTTGGAGTGATTTAACTACTCTGAAATTGTATTTATATGGTTATTTCAATCTGGCCTATGGCTGCTGCGTTGCTGGAAAGGGTGGTTCCATCCTCAGAACCGCTGCTGCTATTGCTGTTCATCCCTGTTCTCTCTCTCGTGCTGACATTACCATTTTATCGGTTCAGTTAGTTTTCAGCTGGATCAGTTCCCTGATCTGGATCACAGCTCAGCCACAGAACGTACTGCTGGCACGGGGCAGGCAGCAAGAGCAAGCAGTCATGGAGCAGGACACAGTGCCAGCAGTGACTTAATGACCCTCTAATTGCATCATGGTGTTTTCTACAGCTCTTCTCCACCCCTTTGGAAAAGTTGAAAATAGGATGGAAGACAGAAGTTAGAGAGCAAAAAGGTTGTCTACAGAATGTAGTCTGGGTCCTAGATTTAAAGACCTAGTGGTAAATATGTGGTGCACAGAGATATGGACAGGATGCTCTGTCCAGGTGAGGGCTGGGCACTCGAATCATGCTCATCATTGCTTTCTTTTGTTCCTGTCTGTTGAATTCAAAAAAGCAATAATTGACTTATTGTATCAGAAGGTCTTTTCACACCCCTCCAAACACTGCTCTCACAAACCTCTACACTCAAGCTGCAGCCAGCCTTCCAGAGGTGGTGAACTACCTGTCTCACCAGGGCTGCTGTGGCCGTCCTGTGGCAGCATCAGTCCCTAGTTACCCTCTGCCATTCAAGGAGTCCCAGAACAGAAGGCAGTCACCTTCAAAAGCCATCAAAAATGAAAACAGTTTAAGGTTTAAATTGCACAGCGACTGATAACTCATCAGCCTCAGCTGGCTGCTTCTTTCTGTACTGCTTCCCTATAGAAGAGCATCCACATCTCAAATAAGTTCTGGGCTTCTGTGTATGAAAGTTGTATTTGGTGTTTTGGTGGGTTCCATTTATTGTATCACTTACAGCTGGGTGTGAGTGTGTGCAAATGAATGCCCAGCACCAGGCACAGGCTTGGGTTTTGTTACATACCTACAGGAGCTGCCTTAAAAGCAGGGGGTTACTCTTCTGCAAAGTCAAGTGCTTGGATGGTCAGAAATGTCACCGTTAACCTACAGCTGACCCCTTGGCACATGTATTGTGTCATCTGTCTCCAGTGACAGGCTGCTGGGGGGAGAGGGGGGCATTTATAGCTTTGTTTTAATCCTTTTCCTCTGAAGTTGCTGAACCATTTGGTTAGGAAAAAACCGATCAGTGCATAGCATGGAAAGCTTCATCTGAAATGGCTGAGTTTGGCAGCGTTACAGGCAATAGTAGAAAGGGTTTCTTTTTGGCAAACCTGGACAATCTTGATAAAAAGAAGGGTTGCAACCTGTGTGTGAGCTAATAGCTCCTACCCGATTGTTCATACCAGAGCAAAAGCAAGGTTGAGCCCATTATTTATTCAATAAACAGGATACATTTGATTAACCAGAGAAACAATTTGGCAGGACCGTGATTTATGTAAAACGTTATTGAAAGTACAACTAGATTTAAATTAAAAAGAACACATCATCACCACGCTTAATATTTTTTCTGTAGCCTAGTTTTGAAAACCATTAGTAGTAATAAACTTTCCTCCCATAAAAGTTCTGCCATTTTAATTTCCAATTAGAACTTGCAAAAGATATATACGTGGCAGTAAAAGTAAAGAAATTAAGTCTCCAACCATGCTGCAGCCTGACACAATGATGCCCCAATGCTCATAAATCAGTTTCTGTTTGTTGTGAGCCTCTTAAATCCACACTGGTAAGAGGTGTAGAGGTATTTGTCTCCCATGAAAACATTCTCCCACACCCTTTGTAATTAAAAGTAATCTTAAATTTCATCTAGTTCCATGAGAAAGAGCTTTCATACAGTAATTTGAGTTGGACTCCAGAACGATGGAATGCGAGTTGAAAGCTTAATGAATTTACTCTATAAATCTTTTTCTCTGTTTTTCTTGTCAGTTGTATCAGGGCATTACACACATTTTTCCTTGCATTGCTAGCTGGGGAATGTTTTAAAGAGAACCTCAGTGCATGTTTTTTCTGTGGAGCTGCCTCTGCTGAAGTTCATTTTATGAATCCTGTAGCATGATTGCTGCTTTTTGGGATCAGAGCTGAATGCCATTCTTCTAATGAAACACGACTGGGAAAGCTCCTCTTGGTTAAGTGATTTCAGGAGTGTTGTTTTAGTTTATTGGCTCTGTAGCATGATAGCACAGCAGAGCTTTGGTTCTGCTTTCAGCAGTGTTATTTATGCTGTGGGATTTACTGAACGCAGGCTTTGAGCTGCTCTTCCAGCTTCTAGAGAATGCTGAAGAATGGAAACCTGCTAAAAGGAGTTGCTGGATAGTCTTATTTTCTATAGGAGTGTTTTGCTCCTGGAAGTCACGGTCTGAACTCTATTGTGCTAATAGGTGAGAAAAGGTCTTCTGTTCAGGACAAAATGCTCACCAAGCTCCAATCAGTGCTCCTTTAGTGCTCATCTTGCCATGTGCTTTTCTTTAAGGTCTTCAGTATTGCTATTTCACATTGCCATCACGTGTGTTTCCTTCCAGCTGCACTGGAATTAGTATGAAAATGAATAAAGGAACAAGGGGAATGATGACAGAACAGAGTGGGGAAGGGGAGAAGAGGGGTGAGGACAAGGAGAAGGTGGGAAGGATTGCCAAAGGAGTTTGGCAAAGAGGGCTTTGGAGTGACCTCACCGTTCTCCCACGCAGAGCAATCTTCTGAAACTAGACAGATTTATAAGGATTATGGGAAAGTTTATTTTGTGCTACCTACTGCATTTTATGTGCATAGATCTAAACAGAGCGGAGATTTCCTTACACAGGTCTACAAAACACAATTCAGCAGTGGCCAAATAGGTTAAAAAAGAAAAGATCAGGAGGAATTTGTATAAATAAAAGAAAATGTTGAAAGGAAGGGGGGGGTTATAAGAGGGAGAGCTGAAGTTTACTGGTTTGGAGGGGGAAGGAGGGAGCACACTTCCCTGCTACCCAGCAGTGTTCCAGGGAATACATTTAAGTTCAGGGAGACCAGGAAAGTGAATGAAGGACAGATTGGAGATTTCCTGTTACCAAAGCCTTGCTCTTCTCTGGTAGTGTCTGCAAGTGTGTAAGGTGAGAGTAAAAATCCATCACTCTGATCTGGCAGCAGCAGGAACCATTTTTACCACTGCAGGTATTTACTAGTGAGTTAAAGACTGATGCTGAGGTTGAGCTTCCATAACCTCAGATGCTCCCACCTATAGTTCTGCTTTTGACTCTGGGGCCCACAACATAAGAGGGATGTGGAGCTGTTGGAGCAAGTCCAGAGGAGGTCATTGGGATGCTGTGAGGGCTGGAGCAGCTCTGCTCTGGAGCCAGGCTGAGAGAGCTGGGCTGGGGCAGCCTGGACAAGAGAAGGCTCCTGAAGGGGAGACCTGAGAGCAGCTCCAGTGCCTAAAGGGGCTGCAGGAAACCTGGAGAGGGGCCTGGGACAAGGGCCTGTAGGGCCAGGACACGGGGAATGACTTGAACCTGCCAGAACAGGGAAGACTGAGCTGAGCTCTTAGGCAGAAGCTGTTCCCTGTGAGGGTGCTGAGGCGCTGGCACAGGGTTCCCAGAGAAGCTGTGGCTGCCCCATCCCTGGCAGTGCTCAAGGCCAGGTTGGACACAGGGCTTGGAGCAGCTGCTCCAGTGGAAGGTGTCCCTGCCTGTGGCAGGGGTTGGAGCTGGAGGAGCTTTAAGGTCCCTTCCAACACAAACTATTCTTTGATTCTTGGGGTGTTTAGGATTAAAATATGAAGCACTAATAATACATTACATTCCTATGTGCTGCTGGCTAAAGCAAATAGAAATGCTTCTTTTATGTTGACAGCTTATGGGACTAATGCTGAGCTTTGCATTTTTAATAACACAAAATGATCATTAATGTTCAAAAAGAAACGTCAAACCCCACAATCATAAAGGGTAATTGTGTGTTTAAACAGAGAGAGCCCCTGTTTTGTGTTGGCCTTTTGTGCCAATGCTCCTGCTCCTTCAGCTCCATTGCTCTGAAGGAGATGCAGCATGGATTGCCATCATTATTTCCTTCGTTCATCTTTCAGTGTGGAAGATGTGGTCTGTCACCTGTCAACGCTGGCTTTATTATTTTGGAGAAGCCCAGGGGAAAAAGAAGTGCCTTGGGGTTGTTTTCATATCAGTGGATGCTGCAGTAAGGTCTCTGTAGCCAAAACACTGTAGAAATAGCACAGGTTTTTCTTACAGCCAGTTCCATATTTCATCCACAGCAACCTGCCTTTCATATGGTGAGCAGCAAGACAGAGATTTACTTTCTTATCAGACACTGGCCAGGATGAGCTCTCTGTGTTGCACATCCCGCCTGTGCCTCTGCCTGGGTCCACATGCTCAGCCTAGGACTTGTGACAGGACGATTGCATTGGTGATGGCTTTTCTTCAGGGTTAGACTTCTCCTGAGTTGCCCCACACAAATACAAAGGTAGAAACCCAACACCTTTGCTGGCAAGTAGTGGGAAGTGGGCACTTGGGTGCTTTGGCACAAAGTTCTTGCCATATCTAGTCTACCAGTGTTAGCTGCATGTGATTAAGTGGTGGCCAGATTGCTATCACTGGGAAAACTGAGATGTACTTTTGGTTTGTAGACAGGAACTTTATCAAGTGAAGGGTTCTTTAAAACCATAAGACTCCCCCCCAGTCCCAAATATATAAGGATGGAATTAAGACAAAACAAAGATACTGGGACCAGCAGCCTGGGAGAGCTGCTTCTCCATGCTGAGGTGGCTGTAACAAATACTCCATTGCTTTTCCCAGGTGTTTTGCCCTGTCAAGCTAAATTCTCTTCCATTTTAATTCAAAAAAGGCTGGCCAACCACATTAAGGTGCTGGTCGGACTGACCAATCCATTTCACAGTAAAGGCCACTCAGATGACCAGCAGTTCAGGGCACCCATAAATAACTTCAACATTGCTCAGTCCAAACCCCACATTTAGGTTTCTTTGTGGAAAATAAAGCAAGGCGAATTGTGATGATGAATGTAGACATCACATGGAAAGCAATGGGTATAAAGGCCTCTTCATTTTTGACAGGTGCATTGTGCATTCTGGGCTCTCAGCCAAGGCACATTGTCATCAAATGTTAATAAAATCTGCAAATAATATACAAAGTATTAAATTGTGCTTATTCTTAGAGTAATTTGAGATGTAAATTTCTCAAACCCTTCTATATGTTAAGGGTCCTTAAAATGAGGAAAATCAGAGCTATGAAGCAGATAAAGAGGCTGTGACAATAAAGGCATTCAGTGAGGCATCTCCCTGCTTTAGGAGAGTTAAGCATTTAGAATGTCGTAGTAGTTTTGTTCATAAGTTGTCCTAATGTAAATAGTTAAATCCCCAAGTAAAGGGAAGCAGGCTGGGATGAGAGCATGAGGAATTTCCCTCCAGCTGCACCCATAAAAGCTACTGCATCTTTTGACTTTTGGTACACTCAGTAACAGGAGACTCTGCTTTAGTAAGTATTCAGAATTAAATAGAGTGGGAAAACAAAACACAGAGCGTTGAAGGCGCTGCGGAAGTGCCCTTCCTACCTTTATACCTGATTCTCATTAATGGTTACTGTGCTAGGAAACCAGTTTGAATCCTGAATAGCAACGTCAGAATAAAGAGAGCACCTCCGAGCTGCTCAGGGTCCTGTTCAGCCTAACACTAGGGCTTTCCTTCCCATCCTGCTTTATGTAGTCCAAGAGAGGTGGCTGGTCTCTATTGTGGATGGAGCTAATTTAGAGCTGTTGCCAGCACAGGACCCGTCTTACATCTTCGTCTAGTGCAGGATATCTTTGCTGAGAGGATGCATTCACAGAATGCAAAGAGCTATCATATTCAGATGAGGCAGCTCTGGGTTATCCATGTTAGCACAGGGAAGGTGATGGTGCATTACACCCATCCTGGGATATTGATATGCCCCAATACCCTGGCTAACAGATTCATAGATCTACCAACATCAGTGGCAGGGAAATGAAGAGGGGCTGGCAATGACCTGAGCCTGGATCCTTCCTCTGCTGGGCTGCAGCCACTGTCCCCTCTCCTGCTGTCCCTGCTCTGCTGGCATCTGCTGCCCCTTTAAACACAGGGCTCCCTCCCTTGCCTCTGCTCCTTAAGAATGTAATTGCTTTACTCTATCCTCTTAGCAAAGCAGAAATATAGCAACTCTTCCTCCTCAAGAATGTGCCTTGCCAATGGCCTTTGTCAGGGCCAGGTTGTTATCAGTATAATGCCTGATGTTTACTTTTCAGTGCCAGTAAATAAATCTCTGTCCTGTTTGACCCTTCGCTCTCCAGCCTCCCCCAAGCTGAAAACAAGAATGCTGTTCTGGATACAATCAACCCGTTTGGTTCAAGTCCTGCTTTTCAGGATCCAAGTCTGAAACTGGTGGTCTCTGAGTCTCTTAATGCCATTAAAGCTCAGATTTCAAAGATGTGTGCCTTGGAGCTTTTGGGTTTGATTTAAAGATAAGCCACTCAGGCTATGTTGATCAAGGGAGTGTCTTTATGTGAATTTTCCTTTTCAAATAAATCCAGGCCAAGATTTATCGGATCCTTCTAAAGGCATGTGTTACTGGGAGACATTCCTGCCTGCTTCCAGCTCTTCCTTTTGAATTCCTTTAAGGAAGGATCCTGAACTGGCCCTTTCCTTTCTCACAATGTCAGGAGCTCTCACTGGATTGCAGGCAGTTCATAAAATGATGACATGCCCTCGTATGCTGGGGGCTTTGTGTGATTTGTGAAGCCTCCGTGACCATTCCTCACTTTCCTACTTCTTTTTTTCCTTCCTTAATATTTATGGGAGTCTTTCTACATCCAGCAGATCAGGGAAAACAGCCAGGGAAGTGGGAAGTAGTGATGATGAAGGGCTCTTCACCTACCAGCATAATGGAATCCATGGAGGTGCCTCACCAAAATGCTCCTCCTCCACCTGCAGATGTAAAGGTGTCACCTCTGAGCACCTGCAAACCACTTCTGAACTGGTTTCAGCAGCACCAGGATTGGGAGATTTTGTGTTAAACGTTTCAGACATTTATTTACAGGGGTTTTATGCCATGCACTGTTCACAGTTACCGGTTATTGGGACTCTTCCTCATAAATCTGCACAAAATCAAAGTCAGGCCTTTCAGAACAGCAGCAAATTCTGGTATTTTGGTAGAAATGGGCCTTAAATGTTCTGGAGATTGTCTGTGTGTTTGGTTGTAAAAGGAATTCCAGGTGCAGGTGGTAACAAGGGGCAGTGGAAGGAGCTCTGGGTAACTTGGATCTCAAGGCAAAGATGTTGTTCATGGGCTGTTGTCGCATGGATAGGCCTGAATTCATTTTCTTTTCTCCTTATTCACCCTAGGCTTCTTTTTTCTACTCCCTTCTTTTTGCACTCAGTTGGGTTTATGCTGCTGGTTTGCATTCTTTCATATTTAAAACACTTCATAAATCCACATAAGGGCCATTTCCTTTGCAAAGAGTTCTGAGTGTTTTATGTATTTTGTATGCATTTAATAGTTACAAAGTGGAAAAACAAAACACAACCTTATGCTTTTTTCCTCTCACTTTGCATATTGGCTGAAAGCACTGGTCCAAACCCCAGGCACAGGCAGTTTGGGATGAATTGTGGGGATTTGTGAGGGGGCAGCTGGTGCCCACACTGATGTACCACAGCTCCTCTGCAGGGAGGGACTTCTGGAAGGGGTATAACAGTGAGGTCCAGGTCTTCCCAAGTGGAATCACCAGCTCTCCATTACCCCTTTCCCAGCTGCATTCAATCACAGCATCCTTATCCTGACAGTTGTCCAGACATCCTTGATGTTCCATCTTCTGAAGCTCCATCCCTGCTTGAGCAGAGCACTTCTCTCCTAGGCATCTTGTACTGGCAACTGCTAACTGGTTACCAAGCAGTGCTTCTGGACCCTGAGAGCAGGAGGGTACAGGTCTGACAATGTTCCTCTTGTAGTCCCTGATGCTTCCAGTTCCACTGGGAATAGCTGAAGACAGACAATACCTGCAAACACAGAGCAGGTGCATTGACAGGACAGCTAAAGAGAGACACAAAAGGATTTCTGTCCTTGGGATCTACAGAGATTACAACCAGGCAACACAGGACACTCAGGTTAGATGTTCCTGGAAGGAATCCCCTCCCTGAGCTTCCCATCAGAGGAAATGCTGCTTTCCACCTCTTGTTTTAACATCCCTTGCTGAAGCTGCTGGAGCATGGGATGAGGTTGCAGAGCACTGAGAGCAACGTGGGCAGTCACCTTCTCCTTGGGGCCAGGGAAGGACAACGATACACATGGTGATAGAGACTTTCCCATCCCTAAACCCCAGATAAACATCCAGCTTGATCTCATCCCCTTTCCCTTCTGTCTGCTTCCAGCCCCTAGACCTTCACCCAGACCCAAATTAGATACTGTTTTCTAGAACGATATCTGATTTCAGGATAACATTTCTGAGCAATACTGAGGTTACCTTTCATGAGAAACTCTTCCAGTATGTCATTACCCTCACAGCTACAAGATTACATCTTCATTTAAGGTCGAATACGTCTAGTTGCAAGTTCCAGTCATTAGATCTCATTAAGCAAGGTTGAAAAGTCCCCCACTATCAGATCCCTTTTTGAAGTTCCTCTGTGGAGTAATAAAATCGTCTCTTCATTCTTAGGAGCCAGTCTTTGGAGAGAGGCCTAAACATAGCACTGAGCAGAATAAAGACAAGTTTAAATTGGCAGGGAAACCAAGCAAAAAAAAAGAAGCCCAGCCCCAAAGCCCATCCCTTCCCTTCCCTCCAAGAACTTTAAGGAACTGAATTAAAATGAAAGCTGGGAAATTTCAGGTTTGTGGTTGCATCCACCCACCTCACTGTCTGGCTGCAGCTGTAGGAGATACCGAGAGGTCGCCCAAGCGGTGGGGTTTGCATCTCCCACCTAAAACCTGCAGCATTCTTATCTCACGTGTGATGTGCACTGACTTTTGGTGGGGACAGCAGCTCAGGAGCGTTTCCTTGGGTTTGTGGGTTGAAGCTGGATCACTGATGTTAATTTAAAGTAGATCTTTGTGGTTTAATAGGTCTCCATTTGCGGTGTGCTTATCTGAGGAACACAATTCTGTCTCTTCAGGAAGACAGAGAATGGGAAAACAAAGCCTTTTCTGAAAGAGCTCTGAGCCAGCACACCAGCTCCAGACCCCTCTGCCATGGGTTAACCTGTGATCCTTCACAGCCAGAGCAGTGGTTCTTCACTCCAGTCCCTTGGTTGGGTTCCAGCTTGGATAATTACCCTCTGCCCACTTAAGTTTCTTCCTGCAGTTTCAACTGAATGTTATTTTTTGCTTCCTCCTTTGAAAAGCAACCCATAGTTAGCATAATTGGCACAGGGGTGGCAGCAGTGGTGGAGAAAGAGATCTGTGTATCTACTAGAAGGTATTATTTAATATAATTAACTGGAGCGTGGATCTGCTGCCTCCCTCTATGGATTCAGCTCCCAGCTCAGACCCAGGCTCTCTGCTCCTCATTTTAAAGCTGGTTCTTCAGGCATTGTAGCAGTTTTTGACTGTACAGGTCTGATCCTGTGTTCTGCTCAGCAGCCTCAACTCCCATTGAAATGAATGAGAACTGAGAGAGTTCAGCATCTCCCAGAAGGAGGGATTAGAATGGGAAATGAGTTGAGGATATGGTTTTTGGATCAGCATTTGGTTCATGACTCTGGGGTTAAGGGCTTAAAATAATTTTGCTATGAACAGGCTTAGGGTTTAGCTACCTTAGAGCTAAATATCTGCAAACATGCCTTACAGCAGGAATGAAAGCCTTCATCCAAGTCTGCCTGTCTAAGGGCTTGACCACAAGTGGAAGCTGTCTGAAATAACCTCTCAGTAGCGGTTCTCACACGGATGGTCACTCCAAAGTGAGTCAAGGTGGTCCAGCAGCAGCATTTATGTTCACACAAGCGTATTTCCAGAGTAAGGCCTAATTAGTCTAATTAGTCCATCTAGTTTTCATTTCTCTTTCCATCTTGCCTGACGTGCCAGTGCTACTGTGGCAACCTGGTCTAGTGGAAGCTGTCCCTGCCTGTCGCAGGCAGTTGGAGCTAGATGAGCTTTAATGTCCCTTCCAACCCAAACCATTCCATGATTCTATGATTTCACCTGCAGGTAGGAACAGAATGACCAGAGTGAAAAAGTCCTGCTGGTACTGATAAGTGATGCTTAATCTTCATTTCCATCATTTCCTCTTAATAACTTACACTGAATTAGTTAAAGCCCCTGATATGTCCAAGGCTGAGAGTGGCAGCTTCTATATTGATTTGTCTGTCTAGAGTATCATTGTTGCTAACCAGTGGAATGTTCTTCCTAATGACCAGGCTCACAGGAGAGTCAAGGAGAGTGATAAGAATGATAACATTAATACTTTGACTCAAACAGTGAGCTAAAAATACGCAGCCCAGCATCAGCAATGCAGGACCTGAGGAGAGCGATCATCAGGAGATGCCACCCACAGATCTGCATGGAGTGAGCAAGCCCCGGAGGGGGAGGAGGTTCTGTTTTGATATACATCCAAGAGTTGCTCTAGAAACAAGGCTAATAACAGTCTTCTGGGGATGGGCTTTTACTTGTGATGTCTTTGGTTCTTGCTGGCATTTCACACAGAACCAGGAAATGGAGAGAGGTGTACCCAACATCAAAAAGCTTTCAACTAGGCATTTTTGCCTAATATCCTAAGGAAATGAGTCTTGTGTGATCACACTGCCTCTGGGGGTGTATGTGTGTGTCTAATAGCTTTTGAATTCACTGGCCAATTCCAACCAGATTGAGCAAAAGGGTGAAGATCTCAAGGAGGGATGTGTTCCTACAAGCTTGGGGAAAACAGGTGGCAGGGAATGAATGGGAGAGCCCCTGTTAGCACCATGCTGAGGGAGGAGGCCAAGCAGCTTGCTTTTTATTAAACATCAGAGATTCACATGGGGAGAAGGGGGTGGAGAAAGACTGGGAGTCAGACAAGTGGAAAATGAGCCTTTGTTGGTTTTGCTTATCATGGCTGCGCTTTGTGAAATCCCAGAAATGATGAGTTACCCATACTTGCTGCACCATGTGCTTTCCAGGGAATAGGAGCTCTGTGGAGCTGGGCCATAGGACTTCCCTTTTGGTCAACATCTCTGTGGGAAGAGGTAGCTGCTCTGAGGGAGCCCCACTCCCTGTGGGGAGCCTATCCTCACCCTCACTCCTGCTCCAGGCCCTCCCACACTGATTGTACAGGATGATGCCCTTGCATAAGGACAGCAGGGAACTGTCTTGCCTTTCTGGAGAAGAAGCAGAGGGGAACATCATGATGGTAGAAGTACTTGCAGTCATTAGGGGTATTAGATCTAACTATGCCCTCACCAATGTCAGTGCCCAGAGTTCCATTCTTTTCTTCTGTTTCAAGCAGCTCTTGTATCCTTCCTCACATCCCAGCCTAAAAACTTGTATTTATTGTTGTAAGCTACTAAAGAACTGGGCTCACCTGGAGGTCTGGCACCTATCCCCAGCAGTGTTCAAGGCCAGGCTGGACAGGGCATGGAGCAACCTACTCTAGTGGAAGGTGTCCCTGCCCATGGCAGGGAATTGGAACTGGATGAGCTTTAAGGTCCCTTCTAACCCAAACCAGGCTGTGATTTGATGATTCTATTCAGTAGTACCTACTCTTTTATATGTATTACTTCATAAAAGCACAGCAAAGGTTAAATAGTGGTGAAAATGCACTGCTGATCAGTCCATACTATTGCTGTTTCGTTTAAAGCAGTCTCCTCCACCACTAAGCTGTGCATGAATGAATGTCATGTGAGATTCCCCAAATAACCTTCTGGGATAGCAAAGTTCATTGTCAAAGGTTTTAAGTAGTAAGATCAATTTTTAGTCCTTGCTATGCTGCCTCCGGGGGGATGAAGCCCTTTAATGGCAGAAGAACATATGGAATTTTAAAGGGCCCAAAGGCTTTTTGAATTATATTTATAGAGACTGAGCTGGTTTGAGCACAAATGGTTGATTCTAATGATCAGTCTGGCTGTGTTACTAATAAAGCTTTATATGCAGAATTTAGCAAGGACACCTAAGCTAACACTCTTCCTGCTGGGAAAATCCTCTGGAACATTTACAGACCCTCACAAGTTTGCTTAGTCTCCCAGCCTCAGTAAATCTTGCTGGACTAAAACTGATGGGGACTTGCTGCAGGGATTTACCATTCGACAGAAGAAGGTCATGGAAACTCTTTATTACTGTCTGGGTGACTGCCTGTTCCCCAGCTTCCTCTGCTAAGTCTAGAGAGCAATTTATTTAGTAGATGGAGTCCACCAGTGTGTTCAAGGATGTCCCTTGCTGTTCATGGGAGGAAGGAAGGAAGGCTGCAGCAGCACTCTGGCCACAGAAGTGTTTTATTTCATGCTGAGCCTGTGAAGGGCTGCATGAGCCTGTTCCTTGGGACACTTTCCTCCTCTTCACATATGGTTCAGCAGTCTGGGAGTGCTCTGCTTTCAAACCCCCTCTTGCCTGTTGGGATGTTGGGATGCTGCTTGCTATGGCCAGGCCAGCAGCTCCATAGCAGTGAGCCAGATATGGAGGTTGTTCAGCCATCTCTGGTGTGGGGTTAGTAAGAACCACACTGGAAACTGCACCCAGACAAGCACCTACCCAGTGTGGAGCTACAAAATGACTTGGTTTGGGTGGCTATTTTTGTTCTTAACTTTGGGGTTTTGGAAGCTTGCTTGGTTTTACACACCCAGGTTGCTTCACAGGCCCGGATAGCGTGAGGCCACCATGGAGCCGTCACCCAGCTGAGGCAGCCTGTGCCTTCCAAGGCAGGAAAAGAGAGTTGGAGTAAGAGGAAGAGCTATGGAGAGTAGAGGGATCACTCAAGCCAGCTTTGCCATAGTACACACAGCTGAGCACTCAGCAGACCCCTGGGACTGCCTTGGAGGGTGTGCTTGAAATGGTGAGGAATGGGTAGGAAATCCTGCTTTTATCCATACCTGTTTTTGGAAGTACTGCAATATTTCCTGGTTGGCTCTGCCTCTTCTTAGAGCAAAGATCTTTCACACCGGCACAACATGAAATAAAACCATATAATTATAACATATATATATATAACCTATTCCCAGTGTGCTTGGTCATGCTGGGAAGAGCAGTTTCATTCAGTAGCATAGCGGTGCAGGGCTTTGGACACCAAAGTGTAAAGCCCTAGGTTAAAAAATAATAGTGCTGGCAAAGTGACTGTCAAATGTAGTTTGCATTTTACTGGCTTGACTAATCCAGCTGCTCTCCTGAGAACTGCTTTAATGAGCTTCCCTGGCTTACTGCTACAATGGGGAGATTTCAGAACCTGCCTTTTCCTTAGAGGAAATATATTTGTCATGGAATATTCGATGGGCCCATTTGGATTCACCTTTCACTGAGCCCTGCGCTGAAATCACAGCCGTGCTTCAGCCACAGAGCTGACTTCCATGTGTGTGGATACACAGGGACACATTGGGCTCCATTCATTTCTGGGGCAGACCCCGTTTTTTTTCCTCTTTAATAAATGAGAAGTTAAACACTGAAAATGATGGTTGTGACATAGTGGGTGGGATTCCCTGAGGGAAAATGGAGCAGGAAGGTTGGATTTCTCCTCTGAGTCCTAACAGATATGGCATTCACACTTGTTAGTGTTTGAAAATTAGTAATGAATAATGTTAATGTGGCTGAACAATCCACTGTCAGTGTTGTTGGCCACATGCAAGGAAGGAGCTCTGAAAAGCACGGGTGGCTCAGAGCCTGCGGTCTCAACCCTTCAAGCTGCAAAACAATTTGGCCTTGATATGCAAAGCACTTAGGTGCATAATTAATGCTGATTATCTTGTATAATCACATCTCTATCAATGAAACTACTCGCTAGCCTGAAGTTAAGTGTATACTTCAGTTCTTCCCTGGATTAAGCAGTGATGTGCAAGACCCTGGAGCTGATGCCTCAGCGCCTTTAGTAGCTCATGCTGTCAGACTCCTCACATGCTCTAATTGCAGAGCCTCAGTAGTGTTAATCACACAGGTGGGGTGAAGTCCTTGTTCCATTCAAGTCAAAATCCAGGGGTTTCTTCTCTCTAAAAGAGATCACAAGGAAATAGCAGTTGATGGGGTTTGTTCTTCTCCAGGATACCTGCACTTGGGTGAGGAATAAACCAGCAAGCCTTAAAGGGAGAACAAAATATGATGTTCCTCTATTCTGCTCTCTGTGTTTGTAACAAAAGATCACAACAGTTTTCTGCTTGCAGTAGTGAGCAAGCCTGGAAAGGACTGTGGCAATTCCCATCTGCTGCCTCTTTTCTCCATTTCAAATCAAATCATTCCAATAAGGTATTTATTAGGGATTTAAAAAAGGCAAGAATAAAAAAGAATAGCCCTAGGAAGTGCTGAAGATGACAGTTAGGTGCAATAGGAACAATGTCACTTGTTTCTGTTAAATGCCTTTTCAATAAGAGAACTCTTTTCAGGGGTGTTTCAGCTCTGTAATAGGCCAGAGTAATCTCTCCCCATACAGACTCATCTGAGAAAAATCCATACCTCTGTGTAAAACAGTTTATTCCCTCTCATCCAGGAAACAAGGGTGGAGCAGACAGAAAAAGCACATCTATAAATCATGTCTTTGATGCCAGTTTAATGAGATCTGAGTTATGAATCATGTGTTAGCATGAGGAGGCTGTGACTTCCATTATCACAACTGACCAATATCTGGGTTTGCATTAACCAGCCCCATCCCATTAACACGTTTTAAATTAAAAAGTTGTACATCTGAAAACATCACACGTTGAGGTTCCTTTGAAATACCTGTTACAACAGGCATTTGAGGAGGAACCAAAAGGCTTAACGTGCGTTGCCTTTTGTGTTAAGGCATTGATGGTAGTAGGAGATTTAGTCTCTGGGGGTCTAGAGGGTTTCTTGGTTGCAAATGAGTGGTTGAGGGAAGGGTAAAGTAAGTAAATATTTCATCTCTTTCATTTTTCATACAGGCATGCTTGGAATCCTTCCTCATCAATAGAGGTTTTGCTGCATGTTGGCAATGTCCCTCAGGCAATGCACAAGATTAATACTACTCCCTATCTAATTACAGGTTTACTGACGGATATTACTAAGGCCCCAGCAATGCAAGTTCCTTACGTTGCACTTTTCCCCCTGTCTAGAGCTTACAGAAAGAAAAAGAGGGGGAAAAAGTGAGGTATAAAGGCATGAGTCAAATTCTATTGCTGCACTAATGCATAGGAGCAAATACCTTGCTCCTAAAGCAGTGGAAGTTTAGAGGTAGCTTGTTTCTAAGTGAAATAATCAGGTTTCTGTGTGACCTAGATGTTTTGTAGTCTGGAGGTAATGTCAGGGAGAAACAAAAGGAGTTTTCTTCAGCAGCTCATGCTCAGTGGCAAATAGCTTTTATCAGATCATGTCTAATGGGGAATTCTTATGGGCACAGTTTTATCCCATGCTGTAGCTGGATCTTTCCTTATGTTGCTTAAGAACTGGGAAAAGAATTTGGGAATGAAGCAAACAGCCCTTTCCTCATTTAGCTATTGAAACTGGGGGTAGGAAAATACCTTCTCTGTTCAGACTCTAGTGGTTAAAGCAGGAACTGTAATGTGATTTTGAGCCATGGGATGCTCTCCCTAAGTCCTAAGTGTTAGACTACAGGGAATGACCAGTGGAGAACAGAATACACAGCGTTATTGTGATTTGACTTTTCCATCCCTAAGCATTGTGATCACACTGTCTTTATGATCTTTGTTTCAAGAGTCTCTACAGCCCTGTGTACAGGGTGGTGTGGTGGATGTGTGATTATTCCCTTCTGGATGCATGTTGGTTGGGAATTTAAATACTTGCATTCAAGTACCAAGTCTCAGGAGGTGGTTTTCTTTCTAGGAAGCAGCTTTTTTCTGACAAGGTGTCATGAACCAGTGACTCAAGAGTCCTTCCCACATGAAAAGGGTCCCAGAGGAACTCCTTATTGTTGTGGAAGTGCTGATTTCAGGTTCCAGGGTAATTTCCATGGGCTGGTTTCATGGAATTAATTTTCATTTTACACATTTTCTTGCATAATTAATTGGGTTGAGGCAATTAGTGGAATATACAGCTCTCTTTATAAGTAGTAGGATGGTAACAAAAGTTTCAGCTTAGTACAGTGTTTTACTGGACATGGTTGTGATTTGGAGCAGGTTGCTCCAAGCCCCTGTGTCCAGCCTGGCCTTGAACACTGCCCAGAATGGAGCAGCCACAGCTTCCCTGGACACCCTGTGCCAGCACCTCAGCACCCTCACAGTAAATGGTGTGATATGATGTTTATACATCAGGACAGCTGTGCTGGGGTGTTAGGTTAGAGGATTCCCTGTCCTCACACCATGGCTTGTCTGCAAGACTGCCTAGTACGGGCAAGGGAAGGAGGTTCTGTGCAGGCTGCTATTAGGCAGAGAAGATCTGTACCCCCATGTGCACCAGGGCTAAGAAACCAGTTGCCTTGGACCCTTATTCTGAGAGTTTGAAGCAGGTTTCTAATCATATTCCTCCTAATCATCAGCGTGTCTTCTACTGGGAAGAGTCCCCATGAGGTATAAAGACCCATGCTTCTTGCTGTGACAGGGACCCTGCCCAAGGACCCTTTCTGCTCTCCCAGCTCTGCTGCTCCAATCACCGTTTCC
Source organism: Melopsittacus undulatus (assembly GCF_012275295.1). Taxonomy (NCBI): domain Eukaryota; kingdom Metazoa; phylum Chordata; class Aves; order Psittaciformes; family Psittaculidae; genus Melopsittacus; species Melopsittacus undulatus. Next base: position 1,984,070 of record NC_047535.1, on the reverse strand, counting down.
AAAGAGAGCCTGGAGCCTTGCTCCACTGGACTTCTCACTTACTTTGTGCCTCTCCTTTGTGCGTGTTGTCTTCTAATAATCCCTTCCCTATGAATCCATCGCCTACAGCACAGACATTAGATAAATAAAGCTAACGTGGGCCCAGAGCCAGACTGGATTGCATAAATATACTGAAATCTTGAGTAGTTAGGCTTTACTTGCTGAGACAGTTTAAGTACTGCCTGTTACTGGTGCAGGGTTTCCTGACAACTGGAGGAGACTGAAGCAGCAGGGGCAGGAGGAGGGAGGGGTGTGATGGATGGTGCGGTGCTGCTCAGGAGTGTTCCTGTTTGACTCCCTGTCAGTCTTTTCAACAGCTAAGCAGAACGTTTCCTTCTCTCCAGTTACATCTGTGAATGCAGAGTGACACTGAGGTTTTTGGTTTCCAAATAGAGATGGAAGGTAGCAGGAGGCAATCACAGCAAGGTAATGCTGCCTTTTCCATGGGTACTAATGCCACTTCTTTTAGAGGCACATCAGTGTAGGATTTAAACAAGGGACAGGGATGAAAGAGTGTGAAGGGAAGAATTAAAGTGCCTGACACCACAGCCCATAGCTGTCTGGGCTGAAGATGGGGAAACCTGTTTGTCTGGCTTTGGCTGTGTGAGGAGGAAGGTAAAGAGGTTCAGAGATGCCTCTTTTAGCAAAGCCATCACCCATGTCACGGGTCCCCCAAGCACAGCCCCTGGGTGAGGGGAGAGCTCTGCTTGCTGCAGTGCATGATGCTTCTTCCCCTCCCTCCAAGGACTGCAGGTGGATTCTCTTCCCAGTTTTTCGCAGTCACTTCACCAACATGTGAATGACTGGGGAAGGTGGAAGACATGGCTCCAGATTTTCCTGGCTTTCCTTGAGTTAGCACCATGAGTATTCTGTTCATTTCAGATGTCTGCCATCATTAAAGTTACTGTGTTCTCAGATGTTATTACATTAATACATCATCCAGGCTCCAAGGCTGTTGATGATATATGTGATAGAGTTGTGTCTGACTCCAGAAACCCTGCTGCTCCAGCCACACATCACTCAGCATCACACCACCAGTTCAGATCAGAGGTTGGTGGGCTCAGTTACTGTGGGCCAGCCTTTTTGTTGGTGGAAGATGGCAAAGTCCCTTTGGGAGGGGATGCAGGGATTTACACCTGGTGAGGATGAAGCCCTCGGAGTCCTTCGTGTTCTGAAACACGAGAACCTGCTTCAAAAGCAAACCAACCAACCTCACTATCTTGCAGCACTGGGCAGCCTGAACCCATTAGCCCAATAGGCAGGGTTTGCTGGGGCAAGTGCTATTCTGGGCACTCATGTGCCTTGTAACTCCCAGCTGAAACTCACATCAAGGAATTCAGATCTGACCAGGCTCATTTGGCTTCAGGCTCCTTTCCAGCCTGTTTTCTGCTCCTATATGTTTAGGCACAGTTGTTTGGAAGCATATGAATGGTGCAGAACCTAAGTGTCCTCCCTAAAAAGGGTATCGACGAACTGGCACCTTTATAAAGAGCTTTGTGCAGTGTTTCTTTGCTGATGCCTGCATTTCTGTAACAAGGCTCTCTGTTGCCAGTGGACCGTGGTTCTATAAAACATTCTGAAATGCCAATAAATTCAGAGACACGGTTTAGGAGCTGTCAGCTGGAATTTGCTAGTTGAGCTTGAACAAGCTGGGCATATCTGCTTACTCCTGGTCTGTTTGCCTAGGTGTAGTGAGAGCAATGCAGTTAGCATGGCTGGGGGGTTTACTGGAAAACTTTGGGAAGGTGAATCTCTAAGAAACCATGCAGTTTGTCTCCCCATCCTAACACATTAGGGTCATTTTATGTCGTGCTCTTAGGTAGATTGTAGGTGGCCCTAAGGACTCTTCCATGTAGCTGGTTGGAAATAGCATTCTTCAGATGCACACAAAAGTGGCTGTTTCACTCTTTTTACTTGTTGATTGGCTTCCAGCTGAAACATAAACCTGAACTCGTGAGCTCTGGAGGGCATTAAGGATCTCTGACAGCTTCTTGCAAATGTAGGGGTATTAAACCCAAAAGCTTGGCTACATTCCAAATGAAGGAATCTTATGCTGAAACTTTAAGTTTCTCTTATACTTGAGGGAGTTTAAGATATTTTGCACTTCTTAGATCTCGCATGATTGTAAGTGACTTGCCCAGGTCACACAGGAAATCTGCTGGGGGAAAGACATCTCAGCTTTCCTGCCTTCCTGGAGAGCCTCTGGCCAGATGAAGGGATGTGCTGCATGGGGATGGCCTGAGGGTCATAGCAAGTAATTCCCAGAGCAGCCCTGAGCTCTGGGGTCCTTGGGGGAGCCTGGGGGAGTCTCCAGTGACAGAAGAGGTGTGAGCCTCCCTTTCTTCCAAAGGGGAAGCAAAACACCCATCTTCTTTATCAGGCTGCCTGTTTTCATGGAACTTGAAGAATTTAGGATTCCTGAGGCTGAGGTTGGCCATTACAGAGTGTAAACCTGGGAATGGAAGCAGGTTAAGAAGGAAACCATGGTGCAGTGGCACAGGGACAGAGGTGACCTGCTGCTGCATCCACCAAGTGGAGCAGGATTTGGAGGAGTCCCAGCAATGTTTGTGGTCAGCCAGTCCTGAAGTGTGGATACAGCTCTGTCCATGGGGATACAGGATAAGAGCAGCAGGTCTCTTCCTAGGGGAATGTCACCCATTCACAGATATTGGCAGACACTGGTGGGACCTTCTTGAAAGTCCTGATGATACTTGGGAAAAGAGCCTCCGGTTGTGGTGCTGTGACGTGCCATGGATTTTCGCCCTGGGATCTAGCTCATCTTGTGTAAGGAAATGCATGGTTTGGCTAAGGACAAAATCCCCAGAGCCCTAAAATCCAGCAGTGCTGCCTATGACACATCTGCTTGGCTGATCCAAGTCACACTGCTGCTGCGTTTGGATCTATAAGCTTTAATAAGCAAGCGTCTAGTGCATGTCTTGGCCTTGGAGCAGGGGAGCAGACACAGCTAGGAAAGATGGGCCAGAAAGCTCCCTGTAGTGTGGGAGTTTGTGCAGCTCCGAGAGCATCCATGGGCATGATGGTGTCTATAAGCTTCATACCTCTGCAAGCTTTGTTAGCAGCCCTGTGAATTGCTTTGATTTGTAAAGTGAGGGGCTCAGTAAAGCACTTTGCAGGAGAAGAAACGTAGATGAAAACCAGACCTTGATGAAGTGTCTCATTAACTAAAAAGGCAGCAATTTCTGGCATTAACCAACTCCCCCCACGTATATAAGGCTGGTTATTAATGTCTTGGCAAATACTCAATAAACATGATCAGACCACACCTTGGAGCAGATTCAGGATTCAGGTTTCTGCTGCATGGGCTTTATAGGGGTGTAATTCCACTGATACCAAGCTGGGACAGTGCAGAAGGGGATCAGGGCTCTGGCTCTTCTCCCTTGCCTTGCTCAGCATTGCACTTTGTTCTTCCCATGTGCTGAGCTCACCCTGAAGAAAATAGAAACAGGATCAACTTGAACCAGTACAAGAAAATAGCCCCTTCCAAGGGCAGCAGAGCTCAGGGAGGCAGGATCCATCAGCAAAGAGCATCAATCTTCACTTCCAACTTAACTTCAGTCATTTGATAGAACAAATTCAACGTGATCCAAACTGACCCGCTTGAGTTTTGCAATGGCAAAGGTGGCTGGAGCTGACACCTAATGAAAGACACTGGGATTCTCTTTGTTTTCTGCTAACAGAAAGGAAAACAGAAGAGCCCCATATCATCCATCTGACCAAGACTGTAATTACCACTCCCAGAAATTATTTCTTATTTAATGAACTGTCTCTTTAGGCTGAACAAAGGGATTTTCAGAGAGGAGAGCACTGAAGGGTGGGACGGAGAACACAGGCAAGAACAGTTCAATTACAGGGAATAAAATCCTCTTGACATCATGACGCAGTTTGTGGGAGATCTCATTAGAAACCTCGCCAGGCCAGAGCAATGTCTGCTGTTCTGTACACATCTTCTGTGTCTATTTATACTGAGAACCACTATCTATAGTTCTCAAGAGGCATGAGGGACATGCAGCTCATTCCTCAATGCAAGTTTCCAAAGGGATCTGCTTTCTTTTCTACCAGCAAAATGCCAGACAGATTCTCAATGCAGGGATGCTGCCAAGCCTGGGAACACCCTCTCCTGCATCCAAAGGGAAAATGTCTGTGGATGAGTCGCTCTGGCGGCTCCTTCCTGATGGGAAGGAAGGTTGGAAGTAGGGAGCAGTGAGTCCTTTAGAGGTGTTTTCCTTCCCTTGTGACTACAGGGATGGAGTGCTGTTAGTCAAGAGGAGACACCCCAGGGATGGATGGCTGGATGGATGGATGGATGGATGGATGGATAGATGGAAGAGAGATCTGCCTTCTCTTTGGCAGTGGCTGAAGGAGGTAGGCAGGAGCCACAGGGTTCCTGTAGGAGGTGCTACCCATGGTTGGGACCACTGGCCTTGGTGTGTGATGGAGGTTTATTGCCCCTCATTATGGTGGGGGAGAAGCTTTACCCAACTTGAAGTGAATCTTCCAAGCCTCTTGGCTGTACTGCTTTTGAGAAATGAGGCAAATGCTGTGATTTTCCTTCCAGGGACACACTTACTGCATTAAAAAAATATATTTCTTTTCTTTTTCCCTTTTTCTTTCTTTGCTTTTTTATTTAAATTCATCGGTTTTATTTGAGTTCCTCTTTTGGAGAACAGTGCTGCTGGTATATCCTTTTATTGCTTGGATTAGATGACTACTGTGCACTGTAACATACAGTAAAGGCAGGCTGTGTAGGAAATAACAGTGGATTTAACCTCTAGCACTGCTATAAAAGCAGCCTCAGTAAAATGTGAGGTAAATAATGCAGCTGTGGAAGTTGCCATTCTGCAGCTTATGCTGGTGGGGAAAAAATCAGTCAGAAAGACTTGTAGTCTTTGGTGTTAAGTTTCATGGGCAGGTTCAAGGGTAGGGATCATTCTAAATGCCTAATGAAAGGGGCACCCAAAACAGAGCTCAGAGATCAGGTCATTACCTGCAAAGAGCAAGAACAGGGACAAATCTGGAGCCAAACTCCAACCCACATCGGGGACCAAGTGCTGGTGATCTGGAGCCAGGCACAACCTCATGCACATCCTTTGAGGAGGTGAATGCTGTAGAAATGTGGTTTGGTGGAGACAGAACAACTCCTGGTGTTCCTGGGGACCTGGTGGCTCCTCAAGCCCTCTCTTCCCAGTTGTTTTGGTCTTCACAAAGCCTTGGCTTCACATCTCATTGAAGGAGGACAGTTTGGTGGCTTGGGCTGGTATTCAGTGATGCCTTGGGGACTGTTGCTAATACCAAAAGGCAGGTTGTGACAGGACAGGGACACTGCTAACTCCAGCAGTCAAGAGGCATGAGCCCTTTAGAGCTGTCACAGCAGAACTGGCAGCTCTGAGCCCATGTCATCAAAGCTTATCAATAGCAGGAAAACAGGCAACCCCAGAATACCATATACCTGAGGAGGTTCAGGAAACTGCTGCAATGTATGGGTAAAGCAGCAGATGCTGAACTGCTGCTGCCCTCAGGCCAGTTTGAGAAGCTCTTTGCTCTCATTGCATGCTGGCAATCACCCCAACATAATTAAGTAGTTTATTCTGTCATGTTTTGATACATTCCAACCTTCCCCCGCTGGCTCACCTTGTGAAGGCTTGGTCCATAGGCTGCCTAATGTTGGTGGGATACAGGGATTTGTTTCTGCTGCTCATTCATTCTTTCAAATGAAATGTACTTAGGAAGGAAAACTATTGATGGAAACATAAATAGCAACTTTCTCACAGAGGGCTGCAGTGCATCCTGCCTGGAATCCCAATGCACCCTCAGCCAAGTGTTTCTAGGCTTGTGAAATCATAGTTTTCCTGTTGCACACTGATGAACCAAACCTGTTTGCAGTTTCAGACTGATACCCAGGTGCAGCACACTGCTGTGAAAAAAGCATAACATGACCTCAGCACGATTCTGCTTTGGTTTTGGTAATGGCTCTTTGGCATTTGTTAGCCAAAGCAAATGCAAATAACATGTTGGAATGATTAAAGAATTCAGTCTTTGCCTTAGCTAATGTTTTGACTCTACAAAGTAGGTATAACTTGCACTTGATTCTCAATCAAAAACAGTTTCTAGCAGCAATTCTAGTCTGAAGAGCATAAAAAATGAGTGGGAACTGAATGTCCCATTGCTTACAGTCTGCAGTTAGTGGGAGCCAGGCCTTGGGGTGCAGTCCTGGAGATGACCAAGGGGGATATTTACTCAACTGTAATTAACTTAATCAGCCACTGGGTATCAGTATTGTCTCACATCAATATGTAAAAAAGGGTATTTTTATGGAGCTGAACAACTTGACTGTTAAAGAGGCATTGCTGAGGACAGAAGCCAGAGCTGCCCCACAGGTCTGTGAGCATGATGGTCAGAGGGTGAACTGCCTTCTTCAGCTTCTACATACCTCTAAAGCAAACCTGCTCCCAAAGCACCTCCACAAAGCCTTGTGGCTGTGAAACTAAGAGAGACGTGAGTGGCAGCACAGGGTGTTTGCCACCCAGGGCATTGCTCTAATGCTAATGGGCTAATAGGGCTAATGCTCCTGTCCGACTGCAGACCCTGGCAAGCTGGGTGTGCTGCAGGTTGGGGTGAGTTCTGCCCCTTGGGAAAAGAGCTGGGAAGCGTCTGTTTACAGGAACTCTGTGATGGGTGTCAGGTGGGATTTGGAGACATTAAGCCAAGCTATGGCTTGTGTCAGGGGTGCAGTGGAACATCCCTGTTTGTGTAGATGCTGTATGATGTTGCAGTAATCTTAGTGCTACCTCCTCACATGAGCAGATGGAGGGAGAGAGAGATGATGACCTTTGAAGGTCCCTTCCAATGCAAGCTATTCCATGGTTCTATGCTTCTGTATGACTACATACCTAGCTGAATTTCTCCCATATGATGCCACTCTCCCTGTCTGCCTGCCAAAACGGGGTCTCAGATTGGTCTTTAATGGGGTGCTCCAACCAGGATGCACTAAATGCAAAAGGTGCTGCTCAGTTGCTCCATGATCATACCTGGGACCAGCCTGTTTATATTAGTGCCTACTATGGGGTGGGCTTGGAGGCTTCCTCTGTGGTGGACACATGAAGCAAGAGCTGCTGCCCTGCACAGGAGAAACCCACCCAAGCAAGGTCTGTTGGCAGAGCACTGTGTGCAAGGGCAGTCCCACCACGTGTACTTCATCACCATGGGACACTGGCAAAGGCTTGTGCAGGCCTTTCTCTTGACCTTCTTCACCAGGGATGGGACTCCAGGACCGGTGGGATTTGTGCCTGAGTTTCTGTTCAGTTTGGCTCCAGGTAACAGTTGCTTCCCTTCCTGCTGCCTTTCAGGCTCACTCCCTTTGCCAAAATGCTAATTTAGCCCTTCAGCTATGTTTAAAAATAAAAAATCCTCCACTTCTGAGGGTAATAAAAGGCCAAAGGAATATAAGAAGTTCACCAGACTGGGCAGTTCACTCCTGCTGCGTCTTCCCGGGGCGGTGCAGCAAAAACACAGGCACAGCATCCAAAGCAAACAGCTTCCTCCTCAGCCTCTCCTGGAGCCGCTGGCTCCCAACCGTATCCCACACCGAGGTGCCCAGCTCCCTCTTCCACCCCCTGCTTCCCCTTGGGCAGCACCAGCACCTTTCCAGGTTGTAGTGGCGCCTTCCGGACCTCTTCAACCAGGGTTAGATGCTGCTTTCCCAACACCTGGATCATTCCTGTTCTTGCTTTCTTCTGTCCTCTGGGCACAAACCCAGCAAGGAGTCCCAGCAACAAGCAATTTCCCTCTAGTCCCTTCTGGATTGGGATAACCTATCCATATCCTTCACCATTCCTAGGTTATCCCACAGAGAATCCCTGCAAGACAGCAAGATTGAAGTCCTCTGTTTGGCTTTATTTCTGGTTTAGTAGCAGATGTGGCATCACTGGGAAATGTAGAGGGGGTTATATAAAAGCACAGACAGGATTATGGCAATGCACAGGATTTCATAGGAGCTCTGTGAGGTTGGTAAAACCTGGAGGATCCCAAGATTTGTATTTCTTCCTGCTTAGTTAAGGTCTTCTGTTGTAATACAGGAACCTCAGATAACCAGAGCAGAAAAAGGGTTATTTGAAGGCTTGAAAGTTTTAGTGTTTGTTGATCTAGAGTGAGGTTGAGGTCTCATTTCAAGCCCATCTAAGAAAAATAAGAAGTGCTCACCACAGAACTTCCCTGTTCTGATTCCTTTCAATCTGTGTTGACAGTAGCTGGCAAGGGATCCAGAGCTCCCCTCCACATTGCTGCCTTTTGTTGTGCCTTACGAGCATAGGGAAAAACACCTCCTCACGTATTAGGAATGAAAGCATCCTGAGTGATTATCCTGCAGTCTGAGAAACCTCCTGGGAACACATCACTTGAGGCCTCTGAAACATTAACCAAGAGCAGGTGAACTCCTGTAACCAGAACTATGTGAAGTCACTGAGTTCTGAAAGGCAAAACACGACTGTTGGGGATGGCACAGCTCTGCTCGTACCTTCCCAGCGCTCCATGCTGGCTCCATGAGTGACTTTAACCTCCAGGACTTGGCAGTGGGGCAGCCTATGGGAATATGCTGTTTGGTGGCCTGTTTTGAACTGTTTTAAATACACATGGTGTTTTGAGAGGTACATTGCAGAAAAGCTTTTCTTCTTTTACTGTAGTAATGTCCATGGGTTGTTTCCTTATTTCAGTACTGGTCATGACCTTGAGTATGGGGGATACTCTGCTTGATATTGTGCTGTGGATGGGGGTTGGAGCTCCCAAAGGACATCCTTTTCCTCCTCAGGTGGATATTTTTCACTAAATGCAGCTATATCTCTCTCCAAAAGGTAAAGAATGGCCACTTTGAAGCAGCTATGGAGAAAGGAGAGCATTGTTTGCATAACTTTCTGTGTCTGGGGAAGTGCCTGTTTAATATAAGACTTGTTCAGTGTGTGGGGATAGAGGTAATTTGTCTCCTTCAGCATTACATGTCATTTCACTGAACTGATCGATCAGTAAGAGACTCAAGTTAGGCTTGTATCAATGCACAGCTCCAAAAGGCTGAGTCAGCAAAACACAGTGCATGGCCACCATCCCCTCCTGGGATTTACCCTATCTCAGGTGGAAGCAGATGCTGCAGTTCCTTGCTGTCAGCCTGCTACAGTCTGTAGGAACTTAGCAAAAGCCATTCTATGGAATGAGGACCAGGGAGGATGGGAAACAGAGCACCACATATGTCAAGGAGGTACCAGCTGGATCTCAGTGTTTCAACAGCATGAAGCAAATAACATGATAGGAAGTAAAACTGGAATGGAGTAAAATACAGTGGAGACATGGCAACAAGAAAGGGGAAATGTGACTCCAATGCTTGAGCAAACAGTGTGCAACTAAATTAAGTAAAACCTTGACATACCATGCCCAGTGACCATCATGCTGAGGCATTGTGTTCAACCATTTGTCACATGCCTTTTCTCTCTTAATGCTTATCCTGTTCGCATCAGTTTTCCCTTTTTTCCATCAAATATCTTCCTTTCCTGAACAAGAAAGACCCTAATCGTTTCAGGGTGCTTGCCACCTACTATCAGTGGTTATTTTGGGGATAGCTCAGCAAAGCTTTCAAATGTCTGAACTGCATTAAAATGAATTGTTGGCATTCCAGCCCAAACCTCAGGAGGCAGGAATCTGCCATGAGAGCAAGGAGGGAAGCACTGTTATAATAAAGCTTACATGTAATGAGGTTTGATGTGCTTGAAAGTCAAAGTCTGGTCCACATTACAAAACATTCACTGGTTTAAACTAAATCAGTTTCAAATTGATCTAATTAAACTCCTAGACAGCCTCAGTGTAGACATCTTTGTATCAGTTTTATCCATTCTTAAAGAGGTTTAGCTAAGATGTGTTAGGAAAAAGATGTCCAGGAAATCCTCAGAGGGAGTTGCCATTTGCACATCTGAACTAGGTTTTATTTCGGATCTGTTCTCATGTTATCTTGCTTCTTTAGCCTCTTGCAAATCTCATGTTAGCTTTTCTCTAACTCTGAACTCTCACTGACTTTGGACACCATTAACTGGCCATGAATCAGAGCACGCTGCTCTATGGAGGAAGAGGAATGTGGCCATCCTGATAATGTCACATATGATAACCAGCAAACTAAGAGTGCATGTTGTGAAACCTGCATAGATCTTGATCTCCTTTTATAAACGGGGACTTCAAATTGCCCTCAAGGCTGGACATTCAGAGTCCTGAGTTCAAGCACGTGGTTCTGGTGAGGTTTCCAGGCTGGGATTCACAGCAGAGTCAGATCCATGGCAGATTGACAACATGTGAAGAACTGCAGATTCACAAGCAGCACAGGACTGGTAAAATGTCAACGTAAAATGTACCTACGTTATCTTCTGTGCTGCTCTGCACGGAATATCCATATCTCACCAGTCTATCAAGGGAGACTGTGTGCTCCTGAGTGCAGCAGTTCACATCTTGGTCCCAGGAGTCACTGGTGGCCTTCAGAGCAGCAGCCCTCCCACTTGGCATAATGTGGTGGCAGCCTTCAAATTGCCACTGTGTTGCAGGCCTGTACCAAGGGATGCGACTGAAAGAATCCCTTCTAGTGGGAAAGAGAGGCTCAGTGTTGAGTTTGCTGGATTTTGCTTTGCAGGAGAAGGAATGATGATGCCAGTTCTGAACTCAAGCATGGACTTTGCAGAGGTTAATGTACCCCTGGAGACTGGGGGACAGAACTGTCTGTCAAACAAAACTGGTTTTTAGAGCAGGGAGGTGGAGTGCATAGAAGTGCATTATATTCTGTTGACTGTTAATTGTATAAATAAAGCACCACTAAGACTGGTTTTCTATGCCACTCTGTTTTCTTATAAAATACAGGGATTCCTGAAGCTGTGTAGAAATTCCATAGTAAACACAAAATCTGGCAAATCATATCCAGCATGGTCAGATATTCACAACTCCCTGGAGTAACAGCATCACGAGAGCAGAAGTGGCTGCAGGTCTTCCCACAACAGACAGGGATGGAACAGCAGAACAGAAACCTCCTGCAACTCCAACCCCACATGGCCTTCCTGGGAAAAGGAGCTGTCATTCCCTGGAGGCTAAGGGATCCCTCTTCCCTTTCAGAGGCAGCACAGGGCGATACTTGGTGAGGGTTAGTGATTTGAACATGATGTTCAACCCTTCCAGAGGGCAGGAGCAGTTGCAATTGTTGCTGCATATTTAGTATGTAGGAATCGGTGCTTTGTACACATGTGTGGGCTCCAGTGGTGCACAGCAACTAGGAGGCATCAATATGTTCTTTGGAAAAGTTTTAGGGCATGTCTGAGTGATTCTGACGTGCCCTACATTTCATTTTACAGGCTGCCTGCCTGTGGCTAATGAAAGGTTTTCACATTCCTTTCCATATGCTTTGAAATGCCAGAGGAAATGTCCCAGTGACTCAAATTATAGGTGTTACTTGGGAGTAACTGCTGCATTATTGTTGAACACCTGGAATTGGCAGCAGGCAGGCTGCATGCTGGAAAAAGGAGGAATTGGACACGCTTAGCCACCCCTTCCGACCTCCAACAGGTCTTTAGGCAGCCCTGCCCCTGGGCTTTGTTCAGCTGAAATAGGTACAAAGGGGCTGCAAATGCTCCTTCAGATGAACCTTGTTCCATTCCCACCTTCTGGTCTGGTTCTGTCTCTCAAATCTTCCCTGATAAAGTACAAGAGAATTTTGTTCCAGTGTCAAAGCATCCATTCCATGAAGTTGAGCCATGGGTGGGTTTGGATAGGTATCTTCACAGATATCACTGGATGTTCACAGGGGATAAAGCATATCAGTGCTCCATGGAGACAGACACTGGGGATGTTCTCAGCCCCCTGCTATTTATATACTTTCTTTAACATCTTGACAGTAAACCACTGGAACCAGGTTTGCCAAAGAGACCTCTCTTTCTTCCAACTTATCATCTCCTCTCAACCTGTCTAAGACAAACATTCCTGGCATGGCAGAGGCAGCCCTTTATCCCACTGCATTGCCTTTGAAGTTGGGTTCTCCAACAGAATTGGTACATGGCCAGGAAAGGAAAAACAAAGTCTGGAACTGCCAGTTGGCTGCACATTCATTGCACAAAGGTATTGAAGGAAAACCTCCCATTTCACAGCAGAAATAGTGGGAGGAGGGTATTGTTGTTTCTCTTTACATTACCTGATGCAACAAGGAAGCTGCATTGAAGATGAAGGCCCAGGTGTGCTCCGTGCAAACTCATATTGGCAGCCAGCTCTACGCTGAGGATTTAATACAACAAACAAGTCCATGCCACAGTCAAGGCTCTGCATTTCATACCACAGAGTGGGATCTACCCAGAGCATACCCTGGCAGTGTTGTCTTCATCAGAGGAACTACCTGCATCTTGTTTCCTGTCTTAGTCAACCAGCTGAAAAAGAATCCCCTGACAGTGATAACACAGTTTGTACATGTCAGCTTCCAAAGTACACGTAGTTTGGAGCTGTTTGCTAGTACTTATATACCTACAATTGCCTTATCTGCATTGGTTTACTGTGAGTGAATTAGTGCCTGGTAACAATAGTGATTGAAATGGGACTTCAGAAAGTACCAGTGTGGTTATTCAGGAGCAGAATCCTAGAATGGTTTGGGTTGGAAGGGACCTTAAGGCTCATCCAGTTCCAACCCCCTGCCATGGGCAGGGACACCTCTGTGGTCTAAGGCACATTTTGTTGTTTTCAGCTATGGGGCTCAAACACTAACAAGATCAAATGGCATCTCTTGTAATGGTGGCAGCCTTTTCATTCCTTCTCCTGACTCTGACAAGGATTCCTTTGGGCTTCCTTAGTTAGATCCAGAAAAGCCTGTAGTGCATTAGCTGGTGTGTAGTTAAGCTTTGCTCAGTTCTTGACTGGAATCATCAGAGTTTTACTTAAGCTTTCTTTTCTAAACTTTACCTTAACTAACTGCTGAGCCAGAGTGGTTTGGTTGCAGTATTAACAGGCTGTGAATCCTTGGTGTCCTGAAGCTGCCACTGAAACTTTGCCTTTTGGGGCTTATGTTGAAGTCCCTGGAAGTGTCTGGGGTGTTTTTGGTCTTGAGGGCCTTGTTTGGTTCTCTCCAGCTTGAGTAAATAGTTTCCTACTCAAGAGATTAACTCAGGAGTATGTTTATTAAGGTACCTCTTTGGTACCTTGGTTATTAAGGTACCTATCTGCCGTGTGAGACGTTATGGCTATTTAATGCAAAGACACTATGTAAGTCAGCTGCAGTATTATATCTAAAACACAGGCCTTGAGGTCCTGTATATGGTCCTCATTGTTTAAGGGCTGTTTTGTATTAGTGATGAGCTGAATGTCAAGCTGGTCCTTCGAGTTTGGAGGAGCAACTTACTGTGAACTGTGCCCTGAGCTTGCAATATATACAAGTCTTTTTCCATGGGTTTGAAAGTGCATGCTCAAAAAACAGGGAAAAACTCATCAGAAGTAGTTACTTGGGTTTGCTGGCCATAGGAATCTGGAGCTAAGATGGACTCACTCCAGCCTCACAGAGCTAAGGAGCTAAAAGGTGGGATATGTGGAGACATTCGCCCGTTGTGCTTCAGTCCTGGCTGTCGAGTTTGGCTGCTGAACTTCTCCTTCCAGCTAGGATTTGTCATCAGGCTCCTGAGAACAGGGAACCCAAACAATGTTGTCCTCAAACGTTTTGCAATCCCCTCATTGTCCGTGTCGCAACCCACCATTGGGAAGCCGGTAACCCCTGCTGCTGAGGTCTGCTCCCATCTGCTGGCATGGAGGCCTGTTCCTATGGTGGTAGAGCCCTGTGGAAGCATCTGCCCTGCTTTCAGGGGGAGGAGGGCTGGCTCTCTATGAGGCATGTGCTGCCAGTGACTTGAGTTTCAACCTTTTTTGGTGCCTTGCTGCACCGTTTCCATGTGCTTCATGGAAATCAGAGATCCATGATGGAGAGAAATAGGTCTGCCCTTGTGTCTTGTTATTTAGCGTTCTGAGGAGTGCATGATAAAGGAAGTGCAGAGGCACGGCAGGGATGTGGTGCTTGAAACCCCATCTGGGATAAATGCTGCTTTGGATCTGTTGTGAATTCAGACTTCCAGCCCAAAATGAAAAATAAGGCCTTGGGGAGAAGTGTCTGGGTGACATTTTGGATTGTGCTTATGAACTAGCAGGGGTAGGAAATCTATTAAAGACCCCAGAGGCTTTAATGACTTGGATGATGATTTACAGCTGTTTTATTCAGTGATTTATAAACTGCTCCTTATCATAGAGGCAGGATACAAATACTGAGTTTCATAAAGGCACACAGTTCTCCTTTCTTTCTCAGAAACTTAGGGATGGAAAGGACATTCCACAGTAAACAGCAGTCTCTTCCCATCATCTAACCACCCCCTCACACAACGATTTGAGACTACAGAGCACAGCCAGCACTGCCTGGGCATATCTCTTCCCATATAATTTCCATAATACAGCCCTTTCCCCTGACTGCAATGTAGACTCCCTAAATATACAGCCTGTTACCATAATGCTACATTCCTCCCCCCCTGTCTGCGATAGGCATCTCAAAATGACATACAAAGATTTAGCTCTCAAGTGTCCCCAAGGAAAGGGTCGGGGTTCTTTTCTGGCAGTGGGTGCTCCAGATCTTCATGCACGTTCCAGCTGGCTGGAGCACATCAGACCGGGTCATCCTCATGTGGGCTTCAAGAGCACTGAGGAACTGATGTCTAACCAGAGCTGCCTGGGTGTTGTAATGATCCCAAACATATTTGAGATATGAGTCCACATCCCAATCAATTGCCTCAATAAACCTATAAATGTGTGAGGAAAGTGAGTTCTGGAGGAAGGGGAGGATGCAACTGAGGTCACCCTGACCTCATGCTCTGCCTATTAGGCCATGCTGTTTCCTCACAGCTGGCCAAAACCTTCCTCAGAATCCTTCCTCCCTACCCTGGAAGCCATAAGGGAAAATCTGAGGTCTCCAGTTGTGGCTGATGCCACCTCCAAGCATGAGCTTGGTTTCTGTGTGCAGGTCCCTTGCCATATCTCCTCTGGTGTTAGTGATCAGCTCAAGCCGAGCATCAGCACCATCTGCTAACAGATATAAAATCGTGTTTCCACGTGGTATCTCTCTGCTGGGAAGCCTAAAGCAGCAAGTAAACAGGAATTAAGCTTGGATCATCCCAGTGTAATGAGTCATTTTTATTAACCCTCTTTTCAGACTGACACAATTAGCTGCAGAGATCTTAGCTTGCTTTGACTTCTTTTGACTTCTCTAAACAATATCTAAGACTTGACTTAGATCTTTGACTTCTCCAAACAAAGCCATGAAAGAGCCAGGAAGAGACAGACCCCAGGATCCTGGTGCTCCCATCCCTGTTAGAAGGTGTCACTGCTTTGGTCCCTGCTCCTGCTCTGATGCAGGAGTTCTGCTGGGGTAGCCAAGAGGAGGAGGAGGGGTAATGCTCTTCCTTTCCTATCATTGCTGCTAAGTACTTCCCAAGTGCTCTAATCTTTCCAGCTATATTGTGATGCTTTGATTTCTCCTCCTGTCCTCAGCAATTGTTTTTTCTGCAAGTAGAAATAGCCCAGGGCAGAACTGGAAAGCAAAGAGGATCACACTGAATAAATCCATCTTCACAGTTCTTCTTTTGTATATGCCTTTCTATCAATTAGGTTCAAAGAAAGTATCTCCCTACCCCGCCTGGGCTGTTTAGCATTTTTGATGAACAAAGTCCTCTTTTAGGCTGCAGCCCATTGAGGTTCATTAATCAACAATTGCCACCAAGTGAAAAATTCTCAAACTTCCAAAAATCTTTTTCTTGGAGTGAGTTAATACTAACAATGAAGTTTTCCTTGGCGAACTGGCCCTGCTTTGATGTGTCTGGGTGAGAAAATAAAGCCACAAAGGTGTTATAAACTGGGCACCGATCACAGGTTTAGACAGGCTGGTATGTGCTTTTTAACCAACAAATACATATATAGGATCACAAGAACTCGTATTTGTTTAGTGTGAGAGAGAATTTTTGGCATTTCAGTGATTTTCTTATCAGTTTTTCATTAGTTGAACTGTTTTATTTTAAGAACAGCAAGTTCCCCTCTGTCCTGAGCGTGGCACTGGAACCAGTCACCCACCCCCCATTCCTAGAGGAACACTGGTTTACGTTATTTCTGGCAGGAGGGATAATACAGCTCTTCTGTATTTTGGGAGCAGGCTGTTATTCAAACAGTCTTGAAAGCTTTGGAGTACCTCGGGAAGCCCTGGCACTGTGAGCTGCATTGGCAACCAGGAGATGTGACCCCGTGCAAAGGGCTATGCCTGGGGCCAAACCTAGAGGAGAAGATGCTGCCTCTCTTTCAGTGGGTTCAGAGCTGATGTGCGCAGCTTTGTCACTGCTGTTACCTGGAGTAAGGCAGAGAAAAAGCTTGGGGGTTACTTTTGAGGGTGTAAAGTGGCTAAACCTGCTCGAGGTTCCGTCCCCAAACAAAGCCTTGCTCCCAAGGCCAGTAAAATAAATAGGAAGACTCCCATGGCTTTCTCTGAGCCAGTGAATGGGGACGAAGGACCAAATAGCCCCTAAGAGCATTCAAGCCACTTAAGTGCTGCTTCAGGCTGGCCGGATCCATGCTCCGAAGGTCAGGAGGAGGCAGAGCATTCCACAAAACCAAGATTGCAGAAGTATGAGCACTGCCCCTCCAGTGCCTGCAAACCACAGACTCCAGCCGTCCTCTGCCTTCCAACCAAGGAGAGTGAGGAGGTCTGTACTTCCCCACCACGTTCCTGGGCTTTGCCTTGACTGCTGCCATTGTTCTGACAGCATGAACTTAGAGCCTGCGTCACCCTGCCATGGCAATATTGTTATTTTTTAACCTGCTATAAAAAGCCAGCAGCAAGAAGAGGCACTGCTCTGTCCTGCACAACTAAAAGGTAGTGTTTAGCACTGATAATGGTTACCAGGGCGCTGCTTCCTCCAGCGAGTCTGAAGTGGATAAAATCATCCATCTTTGTTTCTGTTTTTGTGCACATCTATTTCTGCTGCTTACATTGCAAATGACTGTATTTTGCTAACAGTTAAAGGCTGCGTTTTGCACGCATTGCACATTCTATAAACCCTTTGGAAAGAAAAAAATTGGCAGTGTGAATTCTCTCTGCAGTGGGGTTGGAAGGATTTTAAAGTCTCCGGAAGGAAAGACCATGCCAGCTTTCTGCATACAAACTCTGAGCTAAATAGTGGTGATTAAATAGCCAATGTGCAATTTTCATATGAGAAATGCAAGGCTTAATGATAGAATCATAGCATCTTGGAGTGGTTCAGGTTGGAAGGCACCTTAAAGTTCCCATGCCACAGGCAGGGACCCCTTCCACTGGAGCAGCTGCTCCAACCCCTGTGTCCAACCTGGCCTTGAGCACTGCCAGGGATGGGGCAGCCACAGCTTCTCTGGGCACCCTGTGCCAGTGCCTCAGCACCCTCCCAGGGAACAGCTTCTGCCTCAGAGCTCAGCTCAGTCTCCCCTCGGGCAGGTTCAAGCCATTCCCCTTGGCCTGGCCCTACAGGCCCTTGTCCCAAGCCCCTCTCCAGGTTTCTTGTAGCCCCTTTAGGCACTGGAGCTGCTCTAAAGTCTCCCTTGAGCCTTCTCTTCTCCAGGCTCTCTCAGCCTATCATGCTTATGAACAAGAGCCTTGTGCCTTATCTCACATCAGCTCATATTCAAACACAATAAATAGTGCAGTGCAGTAACAGAGGTCTAAGACTTGTAGGGTTACATGGGTGAGGTAGGGAGGTGAGTAGGATTCATCGATGGGATGCAGGTTCTCCCTCCAGCTCTGTTGATTCTTTATTGCATGGGGATGGGTGAATCCCCATAGGCCTGATGGTGTCCCATTAGAGACCTATGGGAATCTGTCAGGCAAACACATGCTGCTTGTTCCTTTCACTGTTATGTGCTTTGGTAGGGCCAGTTTGGGGGAAAAAAGGTAAAAATTACAAGGAATGCAACCAACCAGTGTCCTGCCATGTGAAAGCTTACTGCTGAGGTATGAGTAGTCACTGGGTAGTGATTTGTACTGATTAAATCATTTCAATTTAGTAATATTTAAACTAAACCTAATAGAAAATAGAGAATAGGAATTCTTCCATAGCTGGCAGGGTAGCTCCAGCATTGTCCTTATTTTTATATCATTTTAATGAGGCTGTTTTTCCACCCGGGCTCCACTCTGTGGGTTTGCTTTCCCCGAAGAGAGTAAACAGCCCTACACAGGAAGGTGATCCGATTTCCACTGTTAATAATTTGGGGTTTGAATAAGTGAGAAGTGCTGTTTACAAAGACAAAAAATAGATAAATATAAAAATCAGAAGCTCTGTTTGGCTTTGCAAACAAAAGTAACCCGAAAATAAACAGGCCTACCCAGCAGAAAAGAAACTTAAGGGAAGTGGATGCCAACTGAAGAGGAGATGTAAAGAGCATTTCCTATTTGGTTTAGCAACTGCAGACTTTTGTCTCCAGTCTGCATGCATTTCCTCCAGTGATTCATCACAAATGTGCATTTATAAATAAACTCCACCTTGGCCTGGCACATCAATTGCAGGCTGGTTACTTGGGGTGGGGGGGAAAGAAGAATCCTCCCTGGTTTTGAATGATACCTGTGTGGCAGTATGTTTTTATAGCACCGTTTCCAGGCTGTTTAGTTTATTCATGTTGAGGGATTGTGACTCTCAGAGATGGGACCTGTGGTTTTCTCATTTAATCTAAGTTAACAATTCACTAAAGAGCTTATTTAAGCCAGCGCCGTGTTGTGCTGTCCGTGTTGTACATGTCCAGGGACATGGGTTTGGAAGCTGCT
Source organism: Melopsittacus undulatus (assembly GCF_012275295.1). NCBI lineage: Eukaryota > Metazoa > Chordata > Aves > Psittaciformes > Psittaculidae > Melopsittacus > Melopsittacus undulatus. The sequence goes on along the minus strand of NC_047535.1, from coordinate 1,965,163 downwards.
CCCAAGCCCTGGGCTGTGATGGCAGGAGGCTGAGAGCATCAAGCTGAGTGTCTTTGGGGCTGGAGAAAGGAGTCATTTAGAAGGCTTGTCTCTTTAGTGGCATCCCCAGGGACGTGGGGTGCGATGGTGGCTGTCAGGAAGGCAGAGAGTGAGAGGCTGAGCAAACCCAGTGTTTATCCCTATGCATTCTTTATGTTTGTTCGGAACAACAGCCCAGGAAGGTTCCCATAGTGGTGTCCAAGAGAGACCCCAGTGCAGGCAGCCTGTAGCAAAGCCAAGTTGTGAGTTATTTCTCCCTCCTTTGAACTGCAGCCTTGAACATAGCCTTGCCATTTTACTCACATGGGAAGCTGACCCAGAATCACCTAGAAAAGCTGTAATGACCATGCTTGTTTGTCTGGGTCATCAGCACTCTAGAAAGCCAGTAACTGCACTTGGCTGTGCTTGTGATGGTGAGGGACCTGATCCCTGCCCACCCAGCCCAGCTACTTACACCATGGACCCTCACACTTGGTTCCTTACCACCATCAGAGCTCTGCACAGCTCCTGACTTGGAGGCTCGTCCCATCTCTGCAGCCTTCCCAGCCCCACACTGTGCTGGGGGCCTACCAGCAACCCCACCATTCTCCTTACCTGCCTGGCTCCACTAGTACCTGTAGTACTCCTGTAGTACTCATCCTATGGGCAAGTTTTGCAGACTGGAGGTGTTGGTTTGCACACAACTGTAGCTGTCTTTGAGAACAGGAGCAAGGTTCAATACAGCTGGGAGGATACCACATCAGGTGGCTTAGGCTGAGCAAGCCAATCTAATGGTCAGGTCTTCATACAAACACATGCCCTCATGCTCTGTTTTCATGTGAATGGAGTTAAATGTAGTTTTTCCCAAAGAATATGGCATTCTTTTACACCAGGTGCTGTATGGATGCTTCTGCATTGAAGCATATCTGCCAAATGTGTGAGTAGCATTCAGAAAACAGGGAACCCTAAAATTCTGCTGATGGTGATACCAGCATGGGCATCATTCACACAAAGCTACAGCTTTGCATTTTGCTGTTGGAAGGAAGGTAGAGGAGCCATTAAAGAAACTAAAGTTTAAGAGCAAGAGCTGGTCAATGGTGAATGTTCCTGACCTTTTGCAACAGATCCAATCCCGAGCACTCCTGAACTCTTACTGACTCGTGGAGCTGTGGCAAAATCTGCAAGCCAAAGGGCTGTTCTCTTGCAGAGCATAAAGGTACAACACAGAGAAAACAAAGGCAAGGCAGCCTCAGCCTCTGCACAGCACATGATTCTCTAATAAAAAATGTTTGGCCTCTTCTCAGGAATAACATGGCCATGCTTGTAGCTCCAAAAGAAGCCCTGAATGATATTAATACATTCATTAGAACAAGTTCAAAGAAAATCATCTTAATTAGCTTGCCTGGCTGAAACTGAGGTTCATTAATCTAAAGTAGATTAACCTGATGGTAATGCCATTAAAGCTGGCTGGGATATTAATGAAATATATGCAGTTGCAGAGAGCCCAAATGTCCTCCTGCCAGTCGGGGACTGATAAACCTGTCGGTGTCTGCTGCAGTTCAGGCTGGTTTAAAGAAGCCCTGCCTCTTTTACAGCCACCACGCTAGTTCTGCAGCCCAGCCTTGGCATTGCTTCTGGGACACGTTAAAAGGGGGAGAGCATCCCACAGAGAAACTCAGGAAAACAACTCACTTTAGCCTTTTGTGAGCAAAACTTGCTAGAGCAGAGCGTGCACGTGCACGTTCGGAGCAGGCAGGGATTTGCCCATGCAGGGAGCACGCAGGCTTTTTACAAGGCAAACTGTGGTGCAGGACGTCGAAAACCTGACCTGCTTTGCAGATATATGTTGGTGCACAGTATGCTGTAAGGATCTAAAAGCTTCCAGAAACCCAGTGAAGACCCAGAGGGCTTTAAATGGCCTTCTCCTTCTCCCCAGGCTCCAGTATTCTTAATCTCAACTCTTTTTAGTCTTTGACACATCATTAAAGTGACAGTTCAAGAACAGCTCCGAGATCAAAGGCCTGCAGAGCTTCTATCGTGTTGCAATGCTTTCGGCAACTCTTTCTCCAGGCCTGCTCCTTAACTCCCTCCCTCCAGCGAGGAGGGTCAGTCTCTCTTGCTGAAGGCCAGCAGGAGCTGGCAGCATCCCTCCCCTGCCCCTTAGTCTCCTTGGGGCTCTGCTGGGTCACTCTGGGTGTCACTGGACCAAAGCTGAGCTCAGCCACTAGATACTGTGTGTTCACTAGTCCAGGTGTATGTGTGCTACCGAAACAACTTCAGGTTTGGGCATGGCCATATACAAATATATACAAATCCAAGATGCAAATAGGGAGGATTTGCAAAATCAGCTCTGATCCGGAGTGCCAGGGGAAGACACGGGATGGAGCATGAGATGGGGAAGTGGGAGATCAGGGTTCCTCTCCCAGCTCTTCCCTTGGCATGGAGTGCTGCTGAAGGGAAACCTGCTGATCTCCTGGAGAGGCTCCCAGGTTTTGCCACGTGTACCTTTGTGATGCCTGGGAAGTGCATGGGAACTGATGATTTCATCCTGTGCCCAGTGTCTGCATGGGCTAGAACCATAGAACAGTTTGGGTTAGAAGGGACCTTCATTAAGTCCAGCCCCCCTGCGATGAGCATGGTACCACTGGTGCTGAGCAAAGGAGGCTTGAGCATCACTAAGTTTCTATTTATACCTCCCCCTGCTTACCAAAGTGTTGAACACATTTTGCATCCTCATTGATGTATATTTGCAGAAATCTTTGTAATCCAAAAGAGAAAGGAAATATATATATGAACATACATTGTTCTTAGGACAAGGTCTAAGGACCTTCCTTCCTCTGCAGCAGCTCAGACGTGGGTTTTCAGATGCAGGGGACTGACCTCTGCCACCCTCCCTGTATTGCCTCTCCCTGACGCTGAGCATTGGGTGAGTCAGTGTCTTTCTCTGGTTGCACTGTAAAACGCTGGGTCGGAGCACAGCTCATTTACAAGGTAACATGGTGTGATGCATCATAAAGACACTTTTGAAGAATTTCTCTTATTAAAAACTGCCCATGGAAAGAATTAGGTCAGGTGTTTACAAGTCAAAGCTTTGGGGATAATTAGGTGGAAGGCAGCAGCTTTAGAAAAGAGGGTTATTTTCCAGCCCTCCAAGAAGCATGCAGTAATGTGTATGTGTGGAGTAACCTTTCCTCAGTGCCTTTCCCACCTCCTTACTGCAGGATCTGTTACAGCCATTGCTTTGGGGATGGGGAAGAAAGCAGGGCTTAGAGAAACCTCCACGGCTCCAGAACCCCCCTGAGCAAACCTGTTGCTGTCCGGGCTTTCTATAAACAGCCGTCAAAGTCTTCTTAAGGGGGCTTCTTGTAAATACAAGCTGTAGCTGGCTGCTGCAGGGCGGCCAGGGTGAATTCTATACCACCTTTGGGGGAAAAAGAGTTGTTTTCTTTCCCATGTAAAAAAAAAGGGCACTTGTTCCCGGTGGCAGAGCCTGTGTGTGGAGAGGAGGGACGGGACAGGGCGCTGGCTGTTTGTGCACTTCAAGCAGAGCGACCTCCTTGAACCCCACCGTGCACAATGATGCTTTCCATGGAAAGTCTGGCTCTATTACCTTTGGCAAGGGCTGAGGGAATATTTTTGGAAGCTTTAAAATCCTCTGTGGAGCGTGCTTCATTTTTGTTCATGTACAGTATCTTTATATTTATTCAGCTAAAAAAAAGAAGGTTTCTGTTTGGCTGCAGTTGGTTCCTGACCCTTCCCCTCCAGCTCTTCCCCAGCCATGCCCAGGGTGTCAGAAAGGAAGGGCTGGTCCTCCTGGGATGAGGAAAAGATCAGGCCTAAGACATCAGCCCCTGCCATATTGTACTGGTTAAACCTCAGTTGCCCCCCTCTCCTAAAGGTTTGTTTAAAGTGGTAAGAATATAACCTGTTCAAAGTGAGACCTCCAAGGGCCTGGTTCCCATTTGCATTTGAAGCCTTTATGCGGTGCTGGAGCAGGGTAAAGGGGCCCTCTGTCCTAAATGGGAATCAGACTCCACATCTGCAGTTTGCAAAGTGTCCTTCCTTTCAGCAAGCCAAGCCAGGAAACGTCTCTGGAATGGGAAAGGGACAATTGGAAAAATAAAATTGCAAATCAAGGTTCACAGGGGCGGATGGGATGGGAGGGATGGGGTGGGATGGGGTGGGATGGGATGGGATGTGCACTGATACCTCGCCATGGACCACTGTCCGGGCTGGCTCCTGGGATCTCAGCATGGACCAGCTCTCAGAGAGGTTGAGGTGTAAAACACAGGAGGTGTTAAGTCCAGTTTTAGCTTTGGGGTTGTGTTTGGAACTGGAAGGAACAGGGTATAAGCAGGAATGTGGGGAGGTGAGTGAGTGCAATGGCATCCTAAGGGGAGTTTTTATAACTATTTATTAGATTTAGGAAATAAATGCAATCTGCTGGCTCTTCCTGTCTTGGATTAGCTACAATGGCTAAACCAGTGGTGCCCGGAGATGGTACCCAGGTCCCAACCATCCTGAGCATCCCAAAGCAGAATGAGAATGAAGTGGGACATGCAGAGAGGTCATATGCTATCTGGGCTCCAACCTGACCCACACTGCTCAGCACTGGGGAACTCTTTCCACGTTTCATGACAGCAGATACAAAGATGGGACTCCTAGCAACTGCTTTAGAACTACCTATTCTTTAATGTTTTAAGTATATTTGGCAGTGCTTTAGGAAACAAGGGAAGCATTTTGTATCCCTGTGATACAGCTAGCAGCAGTGGCTGCACTACTGTTAGGGCCAGACACAGAACCCAGTGCTCCTGGGCTGTCTGGTGTGTGTACCTCCACGCTCCCCTTTTCCCATAGAGTGGGAATAGTGCAAATCACACCCTGTGTGACAGTCCCCAACCCTCTGAGCCCCCTGAAGAGGCTCCTGCTTGCTGAGCCTGTGACCCAAGTGCTTTCCAGCCATGCTCCTGCATCTCCCCAGGCTGCAACCCACTCTGCCTGGTTTGTCTAGACTGAGAACTTGGCCCCGTGCAGAGAGTTTACAACCTGGATGATGGGCGAGTCTGGTCTTGACTGTGGCTTGTAGCCTATGAGTGAAGGAGACTGGATGTCTCTTCTGCAGAGGCCTGTAATCTTCAGCGGGCTGGTAATCGCCCCTTGCAGATGATGGTGTGAGCTGATCTGTGATGGGTGATCACTGGCATAACAGGCGCTGTGGCTCTGCTGCTGTCCTCAGGGCAGCATCACAGAGTAAGGCTAAAAGGCACCTTGGAAAATCAATTCATCCATCCCCATCACAGGGCAGAAACATCCCTCAGTGGTATTTCTACCTAATCCTTATAATCCTTGTTCTCTATCTTGAACCTTCCTTGCTGTAGGTTTCTTTGTCCTGCCTATCCTGGGCACAAGGAGGGAGTACCCAAATATGACCCAAGCATCTACTCTGTTGCTGTGCCTGTTTTGAGTTTGCAGGTTAAACTCCCCAGAGTGATGCCTCCCATCAAATTTGGCTCTAATGACGGAAACCTCTTCTGCTTCACCAAGTTGCAGCCCCAAAAGAATGTGTGAGGATGAGTTAAACCCAAGAGAATTGGGATCTCTAGTAAAAACAAACACGAGCAGCCTCTTAGCTATTGCAACTCCACTATCAAAACCCCTTTTCAGAAAATGTTTAGTTAAAGGTTTAGTTTGGAACAAACATTGTTAAAGCATGACCATCAGGCTGCTTATTGGAGCCAGATGTTGATTCTAAAGACATTTGGGTCCATTCAGGGCTTTTGCATGCCCTGATAGGCTGGGGTGAGCGGAAGGATTTGGAAAGCTCTGACTCAGATCCTCAACTTGCCCAAGAATGCACAACCCCACTGAAAGAGCCTCACCCTGTGCCATTACAGGGAGATATTCCACAATGGCCAGCATCCTTTTTGTCTTTTTTCCCCCTTTTTAAAGAGTTTTTAGTGTATTCTTAGCAAAGACTGGCCTCCCTTGGGTTGTCCTTGCTTATTCTGCTAATCCCGCATACTTCTTGAGCTGTCTTTCAGGAATACATCTCCCTAAGGGCTGACTTCCTTAACAATTAAAGAGTATCTGTTGACCTAATCCTGCAAGCTGTCTGGGTGTGACCATCCCACATTAGCGAGTGGAATGGTGCCCTCAGAAGACGTGCATGAATCTGACCCCTGGTTCCAAACCAGAGGCCAGCTAAGCCTTGTGAATTGCGTGCGGGTTTGGCCAAATCCATGTGTTGAAAACCATCACAAACCAACAATAGGATGATTTTATTCCTTTTAGAACTGCTGCTGCTTTGATTTTTCCTGCTTGACAGTTGATTTCTGGCTGTTTTATGCATTGGAAGCTGGATGGAGAAGCTTAGAGGGAGCCAAAAGTGTGCTTTATTTCCTCCAGACCAGGCTCACTTCTGCTTTTGGGGGGCCTGATCCTCTATGGAAATGGGGTTTGGAGCAGGTCAGGGTGCTGTGGGCTTGGCTGAGCTGTAGGAAGTAGCCACTAGATGGCCATGTGGCTTGTCCTTCCCTGACCCCCTGCTCCTGTGCAGGGATGTGCCAGCCTCCAGCCCCACACAAGGCAATTTCAAGGGCCTGCAAGGGGGCTGAAGACCCACCAGGGCTATAGGGACTTAGATCAGGTCTTTGTCAAGGGGATTGCTTGTGTGGAGGGGAACAGCAGCCTTCATAGCTGGGGACATGTGTGACACACAGGGGACCCTGGTGCTTCCAAGGCTGAAGGGTATGCATCCTTGTGGACTTGGCCTGACTCTGGCAGGGATGATCTGTCTTGAGCTTCTTCAGGGCTCTGCAGAGGAGGGGTAGGCACCAGCAGGCAATGGAAGTAGGGCCAGGCTTCCCTGGGGCTGGGTGACAGGACTGAGCTGGGGGTTATGCAGGAAGGGTTCTGATGTGCAAAACCATGGAATTTTCCCCATCCTGGACTTCCTTGGGATTAGAAGAGGAGAGTTGTGAGGGGAAATAGAGAACAGCAGGGCAGATCCTCAGAGCCTCTTCTCCTACCCAAGTGATACAGGTTTGGGACTATCTGCTGCAGGTAGGTCTCAGGCATAGTGTGCTGTAAGACACAAAAGCATTTGCAGAAAACATCATAGAATCATCAAGGCAAAAAATGAACTCTATGATATGAAAAGGGAAATGACATTGTCAGAAAAACATGAGTTTCTTTTTAGTAGCACCTCAGCCATTGAAATGTTGCTCTCACTCTTCTACCGTCCTCTTTGGCAGTGGTTTAGAGGTGTGTGGCTCCAACTCACCCAGCAGAGTCACTAGAGTCCACCCAGTGGTTGAAGGACTGATGCTGTTTGATTCCTTAGAGCTAAGTTTGACAACCCAGCACACCTAGAACACGGCAAACTGGGCTCAGTGGGACCATTGTCCAAGGCTCATACGACTTTCCACTGCCTTGAGACTCTAACATGACTCGGAGCTGTAAACACTGGCACCAGCTGCTCTTCTCACTGAAACCAGAAACCCATTCAGGGAAATCTGCTTCCTAAAAATAACCTGATCAATGAAAGAACTGCCTCAGGTCCCCTCTTCCCACCTCCCTCCAAAGGACTTCCTCAGAAGTATGCTTGGTTAGAGGAGTATGAGGTCTCCTACCAGTCAACCCATTGACCCAGCCTCAGTCCTCCAAGTGAGGGGACTGAAGGGGTAATGGAGGGCCTCACTGAAGGATATATAGCTCTTTGGAGTCTAACAGGAGGAAAAGGGAAGGGAAGGGAAAGGAAAGGAAATTAAAGGAAAGGAAAAAGGAAAGGAAAGGAAAAAGGAAAGGGAAAAAGAAAGGAAAAAGGAAAGGGAAAAGGAAAGGCAAGGCATGACTGCAGCACATTTCTTGTGGGGAGAGGTGAATGCGGCCCTGGTGCATGGGAGGATTTATCATTTCTATGGCATATTGATCATACTGATGCCTGTCAGCACCGTGCAGGTGGTGAAGCCAGGCTGGAGGCTTGGCAGGTACTTTTCAATGAATCCTGTGGCACTACATGCCCTGGATCAACTCTGCTTTTCTTTTACTGTATCACAAAAGGGAGTCTCAGATCATCCTTCATGGTTCAAGGGAATCAAAGGATTGTCTCCATATTGTTTCAGATGTCAGTGCAATGCGGATGAAGGCGTGTTGAGCTGGGAGTCAGGCAGCTCTGTTTCCTAATCCAGGCCCTTCACTTTGTACTCTGGTCCTCTGCTCTTTAGCTGTCAAACGAGGATCAGGCTGATGCGAGGCCATGTGGCAGGCACAGGCACTTTGGTTGGATAACACTGTGGAATGCCAAATATTACTGGGTGCGTGCTAGTAATTTTGGAAAGCCAGCAATGGTCAATCTATAATTTGCTCTTTGCTTAAGTAATATTCCACTGTACTCATGGCATGTTCTGCAGAAAGCTCTGTTCAGATACTGCTGTGATTGGATTGGGCAAGAAGCTGTTTAATGCTGAGTTTTGCACCAAGATGCATGGCATCAACAGCTACACTTGAAGCTGGAGGTGATTCTGAATATCCCTCAGCATGGATGCTGGTCTCAGATACCTCAACCTTCATGGCAGCTGATGGGGTGATGGTTGTAAGGGAAGAGCTTTTTTGGTCTAGAAGGGCTGTGACTTTGTGTGTCTGATGTGAGCAGAAGAGGACTAGAGCCCTCAGTGTCCACAAAGACTGTCATGGACCACCCAGACCACCCAGCTCCAACTACTACCAGTTCCATGACAGTCCTTATTCCTGGAGTTCTGGCTCAGAAATCTTTTCTCTTACCTTCCTAGTGCATTGATACAGTTTCAGAGCAATACATCTGTGGCCTAATCTGCTGTAGATAAAGGAAAGGGCAGGGTGCATTTGGCTGCATCAGGGCTGGTTATAGCAGCGTGGTTTTGTGTTCATGGGAACTCACATAATGGTGACCTGACCTGCTGACCCAATGCCAGCCTTAAGGGGTAACACTCACTGTCCCCTGATGTCAGCTGAACATGGGCATGCTGCTACTTGTGCAGCCTTCATCTGTCCCAGCAGCATCTTAGCAACCTGTCACAGGGAAAAGCTAAGGAAAGAAATGGAAGACGAGCTGGAACAAGCCATCCTTGCCTTCCTCCTTGCTCCTCCTTAAAGCCATTTCCTCTCTCTGGACCTGCCCCTACCTTCTGAAGGATCAATATCCTTTTAGATAGATGGAAAGTGATCACCTTGAGCCAGACTCCATGCACTCACTCATCTGTTGCTGTGCATGGCTGTGCCATTCTCTCTGTGTTTTCTCCATCATCAAGTACCATCCCACCAAGGTCACTTGGTGCTTTCATTCACAAGGTCCTAAATTTCATTCCTTTTGCTGCTGACCATGTTATTTGCAAACTGCAAGTGTGAACCTGCTTAATCTGCCTATTACATGGAGATTTGAAATAACACAGAACACAACTGTGGGCTGAGAGGATCTGTGCCAGCAGAACATTTGTGACCACAACAGAAAGAAACCTATCACAGATTAATTCCTGGTGCCATGGGTTGATCTGCTCATAGGGAGGTTATAAACAGGGCTCTGAGACTGCGTTTGGTTTGGTGCACACACCTAGTCCCCGGACAGATCTTCTCACCTCTTATCTGATGATGCTGCCCTGTACTTTTGAGACACTGGGGGTTTATTATTTTAATAGACCTGCTGGGTTTTGCTTCAGGTCAGCTCATCAGTGACTATGGGTGCAAGCATGTCCCAGTGTGACTGGGAGAGGTGGGAGGTTGGTGGGCACACAAGGGAGGCTTGTCCAGGATGGGATAGGGTGGGAAGGAAGAGAACATCTGTCATTGCAGGCTGTGCTCCCACCATATCCTGCCCCACAGATAAAGGACTGATACTTGGGGAACAGTGTCTGCAGCTAAGCAGGAAGGAAGGAAGGAGGGAATATGGAAAGAACAGGGTAGTTTCCAAGAGAAAGACGGGAAAGGAAGGGATGTCTTCAGCAGGGGAGAGGAGCAACTGGGAGATAGGAGAGTTTGGAGCAGGGTGGCCTCAGGGCAGTGGAGATAACTCAGCCTTGGGCATGAAGAGAGGATAGGAGGTGTACAGGACCCCTGAAGTGGGTGGCTGGGTGGAGAGGCCCTGAAGCAGCATCAATGAGATGCCCTCAAATCCCTGTATATCTTCCTGTGAGTACCCGTTGAAAGTCTTGGCCAGGTACCTCCATGCCATCCTTTTGCAGTGGGACAAGCATCATGCAGGGGGGACCTTCCCGATCCCCAAATCCATCAGGGTATAGAGTGCATCCTGAAAGCCAGGCACCCGAGCAGCCAGGAATGTGGGTGCAGTCCTGACCCATAAAGGGATCATTTCCTCAGAAGTCTTACCACTGCTGTGGCACTGTCGCTGTCCTGATCCCAGTCTCGCCACAGATAATTAGTTTATTTTTAATGAGTGCTGAGATTCTTGCACAATCAAATCAAAGGGAGTTTTAAGATAAAGTTAAAAAGTTACTAAATTAAGAAACTAGTGCTTGTGGTCGGGGGTGACCTTTGGAAGCTGACCTCAGTGTGTGCTGGGGGGCTAAAAACAGGAGAGACTTAAAAATGACTGTTCTTCCTCTGCTGCTGCTATAGAAATCATAGTCTGAGCAGTTTAAGTCATGCTTTTTAATGGCTTGGGAACAGCCTGTGCCAGGACCAGCCTGGCTCCTGGCTCAGCAGCAGGCAGGGTGCAGCTCCCAGACCCTGCCTCTGCCTCCCGTCTGATGCTCCTGCGAGATTTCAGCCCAGCTTTGCTGTGCAGAGCCGCAGCCCTTTTCTTTTCTAAACATGTGTGCTTTGAAAGGGAAAAGGTTGTTGCCAGCATGTCTGACTCCTTCGTCCTGACAACATCCGACCATCCATGTTATCAAGCCTTACTGGGACCTATCAAGAGACATAGTTAAACAAGCTCATGTTTATCTGAGGGAAGCTGTATTAATTGCGCAGTGGGATAAAGAACTGGCCGGCACCAGGCAAATCTCTCGCTGGCATGGGAAAGGGACAGCAGGCCTCCGCTGAACAATGGGCTGAGCCAAAGCAAGGCGCGGAGCACTGGAGCCTTTTCTTCTCTGCAGACTTCAGTATTTTCTTTTTTAATAGCCCTTACTCCTGTGTTTTGTTTGCCCATTTTAAAGAGAAGAAAACAGTATCGGCCCTGGTGGCTTTTTTGAGCTCCCTTGGAAGCGGTGGTGCAGGAAATGCTGTGGAGCCAGGCTGGGGCTCAGGTGCTGCGACCCCTCCATCCTGTTCCCTGCGCCTGGCGTCTCCCATTCGCTGCCTCTGCTGCCTTTGGCAGTGGTGGCTGCACCATGGCTCACCATCATCCACCCCGGGGTCCCTTTGGGCAGTGAGCTGCTGAGTTTCTAGCCAGGCATCCTCAATGGCTGTGGCTTGGGAAAACATGTTTGGGGCTTGCTCAGTGCTGGGGGGCTCGAGGATGGTGCTGGGTGTTGGGTTTCCCATGGGGATGCAGAACAGGTTGGGGATCAGTGGGAGCTGCTCTCAGTGGTCCATGGGGACCTTCTCAGCAGGGAGTTGTCAGAGAGGATGCTGGGTTCCCCAAGGGAACAAGACCTGACAACACTATGTTAGCCCTGTGTCACAGCAAGTATAAAAGGAGACTTTGCAGCTAAAGCCCATCAATAATCACATCAATAATGAAATAGTCAGATAATCAATGCATATAATCAGTGAGGAGTGAAGAAGAGCCCTGCGCTGAGCGTGGGCTCGTGCTGATCAGAAGGTACCCAGGAAAAACTGGGATGGAAATATTCCCAAATCCCATCGTTTCACAGGTTTAAACTTGAAAATTGGTGCTCAAAGTCTGTGGTTTGCTCTTTAATAAAAACCAAGCAGTTGGAGAGGCTTTGGTCATTTATCACCAGGTGAGCTCCGTGGGCAGTGCTGCCGCAAGCCAGCTGTGCCACAGGCTTGCAGCTATTGATGAATACTGCAAACAAGCCTCTTGCAAACAGCCAAGAGGCACGGAAATGATCCACCTCACCCAGCCAAGGGGGAATTTCTCCCTGATGGCAGAACTGGTTCAGTTTGGGCATGATTTGCTTATCAGATAAAGGGAGCTGCATTAGCCTGCAGAGCCCAGTGGAGGAGAGGGAAGCCTTGGCCATGCTGGGCCATGGAAGCACAATGACACCAGCACCAGAAACCAGAACAGCCCTGGGACCATGTCCTCTGGTGAAGAAGCAGGCTCTTGTTGATTGCCAGTTTTGCCTGACGATGCTTCACTCCAAGCAAGATGTAAGAAAGGGGAAGCTACCAAATGAATCACATCCCTTTTCTAATCTTATTTTCTCTTGGGGGTGGATTTGGGCATGCTCCAAAGCCACAAACTAATTTAAATCAGGAGAAAGGTGGCTGTGAAGAGTGGGGAAGCAAGAAAGCTGGGAAAAAAGGACAGAAATATTTGTCCTTCCATGAATGAATATCTGTCCTGATGGGAAACGGCCACATCTGGTGATAGAAAACAGAGGGTTCTCCTAGACGCTAATCACTTGCTTTTTATCTGGGATTCACGAGCCATTTTAAATACTGTGTTGTGATGTGACTGGAGGCTTAAGAAGGGGAATGGTTCCTGCCTTCCCCACGTCTGCTGCCCTTCCTAGGGGATACTGACAAATGTCTTAGGGAGATAGCGAGCAGCTTGCAGGAAGGAGCCTCTTCAAAGTCTTCTCTCCCTTATCTCCCCGCTGGAGTTGTTTTGACAGCGGCGAGTTAGAGACAGGAGCCCTTGCTGGGATGAAGTCAAGATTGCAAGAGAAAAAACAAACCCAAGAGACTGCATCGGCTGCACACGCTATAACTCTAGTTTGGAGGGGGCAGATGGAGACTCTGTGATTGCTGCTAGGCCAGGGAAGCTCAGCCAGTCTAAATAGTACTAGAGGTAACGTGAAAGGTCACTCCTGGTGGAGTTCAGCAGTTTTGTGCTTCGTGTTTCAGCTCTGAATGGGCTCTTAGGTTCATGGTTGGTGGGGTTTGTGATGGGGACAGCAGCAATCCCCTGCTTTTCCTTGCCTGCCAGCTTGGTGAATGGCTCAGGGGTCTGTCTGGCTTCCTTGCCCCTTGCCATTTGCAGATGTGTGTTAGCCAGCCCCCAAGCACATCCCTGGCTCACCTCTCCGCACTGCTGAGCTCGCCCAGAGGTCTCACACTGGCTCCTTTCCCCACCTCCTCTGCCAAGTGCAATGTGCCTGACCCTCCCAGCTTGCTACTGGAAGCACTGGCAGACAGACCCTGCAGATGGAGGCTGTCTCCGAGGCAGAGGGGTCTGTGCTTTTGACAGCACTCACCCAGAGCCCATCAGTCCCAGGGTGGGTGCTGGGGCACGGAGCTGCTCAGTCACCCTTGCAGCCCATGGACGTGGCCCCCACTTGACGCTGCAAAGGGCTTGCAGCCATGAAAACATGACCCCAGGTTCTCACTCTGGCTTTCCAGCCAATTTTGCTGACCAAATCCATGCTTGTGACCAAAGCCAGGCCTAAAGGAAGCCAGGTTTGATAAGTGGTGGCCAAAAGCAGGTTGCTCCGATGGCTTTGCTGCTTCTCCCACTGCCTTTTCTGCCACGTCTTCAATGTGCAGGTGAAAGGCACCCTAATAAAAAGAACCCATGCCAGGCAGGAATGGGGCTTCATCCAGATCTGCTGTAACCACCCAGGCCCTACCCCGACCCCCATCTGTCCAGTCATTCCCATTTACTGGTGCAGTTAGAAAATACAAATCTCTGCCTCTTTTTAAAGCTTTTGGCAATATTTGTAGCCCTTCGAGCTATGTAATCACAGCTCCATGACACAGAGAGATAAAGTAAGTATTCAGGAACACAGATGGGGTCTGGGATGTGGCCCAGCTAGTCCTGTCCCCCAGTCTGACAGTGGCCAGTGGGAAATGAATCAGGAATTCTTGCAGCAATGGCTGGACAGATGATAAGCCTCCCTCCCCAGATGCTGCCTCGTGGACTGTTTCACTGTGTGTCTGAGTGCTCCCATTCTTATGCTTCTGAGAGAGCCATGGACAGCAGTCCTGGTTCCTCTGGACCTCCAACCTACACAAGAAGTCTTGCCTTGCCTTTTATGTTCACCTTGGAGGCAGGTTCATCCACCTTGCTAGCTGAGCATGGAGGGTTATAGTGGGTGTTTGGACCTCGAAAGCTACTGTGGCTCTCCCAGTCCTATTGCTCACTAAGCTACATCCATCCTGAGAGGTTTCAATACTACTGGTGGTAGTAAACCTGCTCTGCAGAGGACCCCTTGGAATGGATAAAAGCCCCACTATTTCTAAAATCCCTGTAATTTTGTACTTGGTCCCAAAACATCAGATGATGGAGCTGAATTTGTTGTTCCTGGTGGAGTATTTCCTATCTATTCATATGTGCAAGAAAACCCAATCAGATGTGATTATAGACAGAGCTCTTCCTCACACCTTCTTTGCTTGACTGACATAGCCTAAGAAACTCTCCAAATTATATCATTTCTACTTACTATATACTTTTCCCCCTGTAATTTCTATATACTTATTCAGGAATAGCTACACCCCATGGAGTCTTTGATACCACCATTTCAGAGGCCTTATCACCTGCTGCCAGTTGAACGCCTTGCCTCTGCATTGGAGGCAATGGGATAGTGCAAAGCTGCTGAGGTCCAGGGAGTTTTGATGGTCTGCTGGCAGCCCAGACCTTGGGTTCAACACCTCCAGAGTGACTTTCAGCACTTGGCATGCATCAGAAAACCAAATTCAAAAGGAAAAGGCATTGGAGCATCCTTGATGTGTCTCTAAATAACGAATCCTTATGTAAGGGAACCTTTGCATTAGCAGTTACTATGGCAATGAATCATTTGGTCTCTGCTGGTGCCAGATTGAACATTATTGTCTAACGTTCATCCAAACAATATTCAGTCATGGTGCAGTTAGTTAAAGACTTAGCAGATGTTCTAAAGTAAATTCCATTCGGAGCTGTGCGCGTTGGCAAAAAGCCACTTTCTAATATCAATGCTGACTATGTAAAGGCTACTGAATTCCTCTGTTTGAAAAAGAATGTTTGTTAATTGCCTGTACTGAGCCTGTCTAATTAATTGCACATGGATCTACCCTCATGTGCAGGGAGGACTGGATGTGAATCCATTCTGCCACTATTTCCAAAAGTATAATAAGTGCATGTAGAAGCTGTAATCACTGGCCGTAATGGCTTCCTAGTTGGAGGCTCTTTCGTAGACTAAGAAAATATGCCGTGTGGAAATAAACCATTTGTGCATTGGGCTGAATTAAAACCAAATGCTTGAAGTTCTAATTAAAATTGTTCTTCAAGTCAGGGAAAGGAAAGGCTTAATTACCACCAAAACGCTCTCCTTTTCTTTCTTTTCCATGTTCTTTTCCATGTTGTTGTTCCTAATTGAGCTGTGTCCAATAGGTTTTGGTACATCTTACGTTAAGCAGCCCCCGAAAGCCAGGTTAGCTTTCCAGGATACCTGCCCATGTGGTCCTCATTGGCTCTGCTTTCAAAGTTTACTGCAAACACATGGATCACTGCCTACACATTCCAGATGCTAAGTAAGCTTTAGGAAAATGGGGTTGGGGGGGGAGAGAGAGAACGGTGCATGGGGTGGAGGGGGAATAAACAGAGTTAAAGAGAGATACCATTCCTGGCAGGGACAAAGATGCTGACTTCCATCTCATAGGAATGGCAGCGCCGGAATCAGTCGGATTTGTTGTTTCTCCCTATCTTGTATGCTGTATAATAGAGGGCTTTTTTTGAACTTTCACATTTGGACTTCTTCACAGGCTGCTCTTTAGTGTGGTTTGGGAAGGACAAAAGAAGACTTTTGTTGATTTGGCATAAATTATACAGTGGGTATTTTTGGCATAAATGTCGGAGTTTGATGCTTTTTGTTGGTTTGGCAAAATATACCTTGAAATCACAAAAATATGCTTCTAATTACAGCATGTATGTTGCAGTGATGTGGGACAGTGAAGTAAGGAACCTTTCAGTATTTATATTAACTGAATCAAAAAATTAACCTCTTCCTGTTGAATGTTTACAGCTGGAACCCAGTCAAAGAATCTGAGGCTGGAGCTAGTAATGCCTAATACGTTTCTGCCTCAACAGCAAAGATAAGTAATTCATTATTCAGATGCTAAGCATTCAGCAGGCCAGGCCCAGCAATTAGGGTTTAGACTTGCTTGAGAGGAGAACTGGCAGGTACCGTGGGCCCCACATTTAAGCTGTGTGGTGATGTTTTATGAAGCCCTACATGAATAGAGATCTTGCAGGGAAATAAAAGGGCAAAAAGGCAATGAAAACGGGTTCTTGTTTAGCCTGCAACCTCCTCCTGCCACGTTTGTCACTCAGGCATTTCAGCAGCCTGCTAGGGGTCGACAGGCAGAAAGCAAAGCTGTTTTCACTGCCCAGGTAGAGCAGAAAGCAAACAAACAGCTTCCACAGTTCAAGCAAAGCCTGGTTTGCTCCAAGATCCCCTCAGTGCCCACAGTCCTTCAGCAATATAAAGCGGGGAAAATGATTTACCCAGTTGAACAGGACCTGGTTCTCCACCCATCCTCCCTCTACAAACCATCCCTGTCCTCTCCTGCGCTCTCTGCCTCACCATCCTTGATAAGGATCATTCCACAGAGGAGTCAATGACCCTAATTAACAGTGTATGTAACGTTTTGCCTGAAGAGCTTCCTGTGAATGGCTCTCCCAACATGTCTGTCTTGTTCAGAGATGCTCTTGCTGGAATTACCATTAAATTGCAGCGCTGTGTAATTGCTCCGAACAGTTGTAAATCACATTTAACCCTTCTCACTGCACGGGTTATGGAATGTGAGCACCACAGAGCATTCCCAAAGTGCTGGATCTGAGCACACTCTTTATATAGCAAGAAAAACTTATCGGGGGGCTTTTTTTACATGTCTGTGTATATGTCTCCTGAAGGGCTTTTTAGGAAGCCAGGCAGAAAGTAGCAAGCAGAAGTGAGAGAACAACTCATTTAGTGCACCCGAGACAACTCTGAAAGAGACTGCAAAGGTTTACTTGACAAAACAGGCACCAAACATGCCAACGTTTGGGAATGTTACAGAGAGACCATTATGGTTTCAGGCTCTTCAAACACCAGCGGTAGGAAACTACCTTGCCCTGCAGCGTATAGGCAGCGAAATACAAAAACAATGAGTGCGAAGCCTATGTGCAACCTCACCTTCAGCAAATCATATCAGCTCTCACGTCATAAAACATAGAAAGGAATAAATGCCTTCCCCTTCCCGTTTCTTTAGGAATGGTTATACAATTCCTGTGGTAAAATCTGCTTTGCTGTGCTGGTTGCTAAGATAATATGATCGTGTTTTGAACCGGGGGGGGAAGCAGTCTTTTTATTAGTGTATATAATAGCTTTTCCTGTTTCTTGGTCATTATTCCTTTTCTTTTCTCTCTCCCCCCACCATGTTTCTCAGTCCTTCTGAGAGGCATCAAGAGAAGACTCAGTTTTCTAAGGTGCTTGATGGTGGTAAGAACAGGAGTCTGTGGAAAATCAGGGGGATACATGCAGGGAAATAATTGCCACTCTGGAGAATCATTCCTCTGAAAATACCTGAGCAGTTGGGGGTAGTGGTAATTTAACTGTTATTGTCCTTTTCTTAATAATAATAATTATTATACATTATTACTACTAATAATATATTATTATTATTGTGGTTGTTATTATTTAAAAGGTTGCTGTAAGGAGCTATCATGTGTGGGCCAAGTTTGCTCATGATGTTCATTGATGATGGTTCAGTTGAGAGAGGTTGGGTTGGGTTCTTCCCAAAACCCTGCTTCCCCAGTCCAAGCAGCTTTTTGTATGATGGTGGGCAGGGGGTGATGTCTATCCCCATATCTCTTTCCCTACAATACTACACTATGGAGATAAGGAAATGACAGGACCCTGAGAGGACTCCATAAGCTGATGTTTTGAAGTGCTGTATATGGGGCAGGGACTATTTATTCCCAATAATGGATCAGAACCTCTTCACAGGCTCAATTAATCTTCCCCTCATGATTTTTTCTGTATATTCTTCATTTTTTTCTCAGTTCAATGTGAGGAACAGCCTTGCAGGGGGGTGAAAGTGATGCCATGGGGAATGCAGCCAGCTCTCAGGGCAGTGGGGAGCCGAGCTTTCCAAGGAAGCCTTTGCTCAGCTACCATCAGCCAAACCTTTGCCACACAGAGGTCAGGCTGAGCACCACTCCCTGTCCTGGTGCAGGATGAGACAGCCTGTTTTGCTGGTGTGGGATGTCTCTGATCACACTACACCAGCTCCGTGTATGGGTAGGGGGTTCTTGTGTCTGGCAGAAGGAATTTCAGGCTTTGGCTTCATTGAATTGCCATCAGCATGAGGGACTGATGGTGACTCTCCCAGCCCCCTGTACACAAGAGAGGGACCTCAGCTTTCCACTGATTTCATCCACTTGGGATGATTTCTCACAGAGATCTGAAGAGAAAGAAGTGATACGTTTCCCATTCTTTGAAGAGAGACCTTTAACTTCCGTGGATGAAATAATGTGTAAAACAATGTTTGGGAAAACTTCCAGGGGGCTCGTTTAGGCTTTACAAAGGAACCCTCCGCATTTGAATCCTGATGGGAAGATAAGATAATTCTTCAGCACTGTTTAGTTATGGCATGCGGTATAAACAGCCATCCTCTCTTCATCTCCTGAGAATGCACTGCTATTTGGGAAATAGTGTGAGGAACAATTAGAGTAACTGGAATAAACTCCACATTCCCCAGGAGATCATGGACTCTGTCCTCAGCTCTGCTTGATGGCTGTCAGTAGGGCTGTAGATCTGAAGGTTGCTATTCATATCTCCAGGGCAATGTGCTGAGGTCTCTAGATGATTTTTGTCTTTTAAAGTAACCCAAACTTGAATTATATGAGCAATCATTGCCATTAGACCTTGGTTTCTGTCAGTTCCCAAGAAGATGGTGAGTGCCATTGCTGTGAGTGCTGGGGGAAGAGCTGGGGAGGTCTATTTAACACACTGGGATAATTCATCACACACTAGGATGGAGGAAGAAGCTGCTGGTGGGGCAGCATGGCAGGGATACCAGGAGGAGCTGGACATGGATGTGGCCATTTCTCCTTGATGGGTTTAGCTTCTCTGGCAGCTGGGCTGGAAGGGAGCAGTGCTGGTCTCCAGAGCTGCAGCATTTTGCTTTCCTGTGGCACTGAGGCCAGGAGGGATCAGTCATCTTGTTAGTCTGCATCACATTTTGGACTCGACTTTAAAGGGAAAACCTTGCTCTGTGGACGCAGCCGCAGTCAGCAGTACCAGGGATATGCCCTACCCCTTATCTAGAACCTTTTACTAATAACTTTTTAAGTACTTCACAGCAAGGTCAGAGGTATTATCCTCATTTAACAAGAGGAGAACTATTACTCATTTGGCTCTTGACATTTCTCCTTCATGGCTCTTTTGTTACCCAGCCCCTATAACAGCAAAGAGATCCCTTCCACTCCCGTTTATCTGCAGGGAAGGATGCTGGAGCAGTGACAAAGTGGCATCGTCAGTTGGAGACCTGTGAGTGGAGCAGAGCAGTGGTTAAGTCAGCCAGAGGAATGTTTTGCCAGTTTGTCTCTGTTGGCCTTTGTTTGTTTGTGTGTTCAGCAGAGCTCTCTGTTATCTTCCGCCCGGGCCGACGCCGTGCTCTTCCTGTTTAAAATTCCCACTTCTGATTTTCCCTTTGGGTTTTTGTTGGGTTTTTTTTCCCTTTTCTTTTTTACTTCCCCAATTGTTGTAGTTTTATGTTCCCAGCACCAGTCACCAAACTATATCTAATGAAAGCATTTGAGGACATAAGCGTTCAGTGCCTCTGCCTCCTCCTAACGTGTTCCCTGAACCATTCCTGTTTCACCTGTTTGATTGCAAGACCCTGAGTATTTCTCTGTCTCATTAACTCAGTTTTACCTGGTAATCCCTCTTTGCAAAGGGAGCTCGAGAGAAAATCGGTGTCACAAATAATACCTTGTACTAGACATGAAACTGGGGGAGACACACAAGATCCTTTCTGTAGTGCCTCATGTGATGGACACTTGTCACCCCACAGGTACCAGTGCAGTGTGCTGTGTGGTGGTTCATGCAGGTTTGGCTCAGGGATGGATTGTGCATCAGACCATGCATGTATGTGGGGAGGGACCAACCTGATTGAACTGGAGCACTGCCTCCAGCTCTGTGGCCGTGACACAAGAGGGATGTGGAGCTGTTGGAGTGAGTCCAGAGGAGGCCATCAGGATGCTGCGAGGGCTGGAGCAGCTCTGCTCTGGAGCCAGGCTGAGAGAGCTGGGCTGGGGCAGCCTGGACAAGAGAAGGCTCCTGAAGGGGAGACCTGAGAGCAGCTCCAGTGCCTAAAGGGGCTGCAGGAAACCTGGAGAGGGGCTTGGGACATGGGCCTGTAGGGACAGGCCAAGGGGAATGGCTTTAACCTACCAGAGGGGAGACTGAGATGGGCTCTTAGGCAGAAGCTCTTCCCTGTGAGGATGCTGATACACGGTAGCCCAGCACAGGAAGGATGTTACCGAGCGTGGTGTTGGCACAGGTTGTGCTGGGGCAAAGGATGGGCACTCATTTCAAGCATCATTTCTGGTTTGTACAGAACAAGGTTTCAGAAAGGAAATAGTCAGTTAATATATCTTATAGGATAGAGAGGTTTCTTTTAGAGGTTTGCCCAGGATCTGCAATACAGATGCAGAGGTTTGGTAGACATGCTTGGCTGTCAGAGACAGTAACAGTGCTCCTTTTACCTAGTTTTGATGGTGCCTGGGACAAACGGGGGCTATTTTGTTGGGAATAACATGACAGAATTCCAGGATAGTGTGAAAGAATCGAAAACTCAACTATCTGCAAATGAAACC
Organism: Melopsittacus undulatus; assembly: GCF_012275295.1. Lineage (NCBI taxonomy): Eukaryota > Metazoa > Chordata > Aves > Psittaciformes > Psittaculidae > Melopsittacus > Melopsittacus undulatus. The sequence goes on along the minus strand of NC_047535.1, from coordinate 1,944,240 downwards.
CAATAGAAGCAGTATTGCTTTATGGAGGACTGGAGTAATCTACGTTCATCAAATAGTTACCATGGTTTGGATCTGTGTGCTGTGAATACCAGCAGGAATGCAAAGGAAGCAGCTCTGTGCCTCTGTGTCACACGCACACAAATACACTCAGTAGTTTGTAAAGATGTTCTTTTGTCCCTCTCTGCATGGGAAAATGTGCTTCCCACCCAAACAGAAATGACTGGGCAAACTGCAGCTTGCAATTCCAAAGCCTGCGTTTTTAGTGGAGCGCTGTGCGGATCAGTTTGGCAACAGCTCTGAGCAAACACAGCAGAAAAAAGCACTTTGGGTGAGCGGTGAAGGAGCAAACAACCTGCATTCATGGTAATGAACTTCTGTGCAAGTCCTCGAGAGCATTGCTACGGCAGGGACTGTTTTAAAGTACATTGTAGGAATAGAGAACTTGGAGAAACAACCTCCCAGCAAACCCAACCCCAACCCCTGGACAACAGCACAAATCCAGAAGCTACTTGTGCTTGTTCCCACAGCATGAATGGATGCCAGGGAGCAGCAACCCAAAGGAATCATAATCCCCTCACCCAGACAATCCCAGATTTTTCAGGTTCCCTGACGTCTCCTGCTCCACTCTAGTCCCTGATTTGTGGCGTTAGGCTTTTTATAGTTTTGCTTATCCTAGCAGTTAAGGTATTTTCAAGCTTTCATACACTTTAATTTGTTACATTTGGAATGAGATGCTGGGTTTAGCACATAAAAAGGGTATTTTTGTTGGAGATGTGATGAACAGTTCAGCGAGGAGGAACTTCTGACCGTGGCGACCTGCCATCCCACAGGTAGAGCAAAGCACAGCAAAGCACGTGGTGCAGCATTCCCACCAAACAGTTCACATGGATAGGAAAAACCTGGGATCATCAACAGAGCTGAGCCTTTCGCTACCAAAAAAGCCCTGATCTTCCCTGTCCCCAGGAGCCATTGGGATGGGAAGGGTTCCAGCAGGGTTCAAGGGATGTTATCCATTCCTTGCTGAGCTGCATAGAGTGGAAGAGGAAGCCCCAAGAGCTTCTTGCAGGATAAATCTAGGAAAAGATGAAATTCAGAGCACACTTTGTGAGGTGAATAGCTGACCTCAGCCAAGGACAGGTTCCGATTGAACCAGCAATGGTTGGGAGCAAGGGAGAGTGCAAAGGAGGGTGGGAATAGTACTCAGTGTCCTGCATCCATCACCAGATCTGGCATTCATGGGCACTGGAACTTCAAGTTTGCAGGAACTTCCCCCTATTTCTTTCTAGCTGATTCCATGCCAGGAACTGCACATTCCATGGCAGGAATTGTGTCTGAATTTCCCACTCTGTATCATCCCAGCACATCTTGTCTCTGATGGAAAGATTCAATCTGCTATTTCACATCTATTCCAGAGGGATAAATCCCAAATGAATGCAGAAGGTACTGTGGAACAGCACTGTTTTACCCAGTGCCATGGAGTGTCATAGCTTCCTTGCTACTCCTGCCATAGGAAGTTCAACAGAGGGAAGATCATTCACTGCAGGGAGAGTCCAAACCTGGGCAAGAAACAAAATGCATTGCACAATTCTGCACGTCTGTGGACTCATCCTGCACTTACTTAGGTGATGCATTGCATGAGATGCCTGAAGTAGAGCTTGGCTCCCTCTGCAGTGGAGGAATGCAGGCGAACACCTCCAGGGATGAATTAAGATCTTAGGGAGTAATTAAGGTCTTAGGCAGTGCCCAGTGGAGCTGCATACAGTTCTCCACTTACTGGGGAAGGAGCCTAAGGTGACCAGACCCTAGGCTTGTGAAATGTCTGCGCAAGGTGGGTTGGATCTTGGCTTGGGATGCACATACCCTCAGTTGTGCATCCTCATAAAAAAGGAAACTGCAGGTTTGTGGTCTGTGTGTTTCTCCCACTACTCTGTAATTCTGCTTTTTCAAGCAGATCACAGCAAACAAATAAATCACTGCATTAGAGAGCAAGACCTTTCAATGCTCTCTCCAGAGTTATATTCTACAATGATAGCTTTTTTCCCCTACAGTGAAGGAAACTGCAATGTTAAGGTGTAGCAGCCACTTTTGAGGAGGCACTTTGTGTTGTCTCATCAGCTCCTGAGGTGATGCCACAGGGATTTGCCACCAGCAGAGAAGACAGCCCAGGGCTTCCTGGGTAGGCTTCTGGATCCTCTGCAAGGTGACAAGGAGGCAACTTCAGCCTGAACTGGAATTGAAGCTCGGCTGCCTGCAGGATGGGATGGATGAGAGCTCTTGGGTGTCAGGGTGTTCCTGAGCTCCAGGACACCTCTGGATTCATGAATCCTCTGAAGGAGAATTCCTGCAGATGATCTAGTGCTTGCAGCCAACCAGAAGGCAAGCCTCTTGTTTGTGCAGAGAGCTGAAACTGTGATGCTTAGATGTGTGTTGTCCATTTAGCCCAGTTTGCTCACTTGGAGATGTGAGACTGTACAAATCAACAAGATGTGACCATAGAGTCCTGGTCAGTGACAGGTCAAACATCTGGCAAATGATATGAAAGGGGCAATGAGCTGGTGGTACCCTTGCTGCCTGGAAGGGCTCAGCACCACCAGCATTGTGCCAACCTATTGCTCTTAGGAATTTTTGGTATCTAAAACTCACTCACATTGCATACCTGGTGCAGTACTCTACAAAGAGATTGCCAGAGCTGCTGTATTACACTGTTTGCTGGGTGAAGCATCTTGCAGATACTCAAAGGGGGGTTTTCTTCTTGCCTCATGGCTCACCCAAAGTCAATTAAAGTGAGCTTTTTTCAGGAGATATTCTGCCATATCTGCACCAGGAGGACCTGCAGAGGAAGCCCTCACACCTCACAGTAAAGCATCCATTATTATGCTTGGTGAACACAATGACAGAGATTGCAGAAACAAACAAACAGGAAAAGGAGCCTTTAAAGTGGAACAGGGAGCGGTGGCCCTTGAGGAATGATCTTCCATAAGATTAAGAGGTTGCTGCATAAAAACGCAGCCTTCTCTATAAGGCCATTGAAATGCAATGCACCTCAGGCCAGCAAACCAATCTGGGCAGCTATTTTTAGGAAGCTGGTTGGTTTGGGAAAGTCTCAGAGGAATTCCCTTGCTCTCTGTCCCATCTAAACAAAGTAAGGGTAAAATTGTGGGTCCAAATTCCAATTCTGTTCAAGTATCGGGGCTGAGGCCAAAAGAAGTAATTTCCCATTCCTTGATCTGCAATTTCCAGCTAGGAAACAAGTACATAAACACAAAGATGTATGAGACAACCTATATCCATTAAATTCCTTCTGACTTGTGGAAGGTGAGCCCAGAGGTACAGAGGTGAGGATCTGGCTGCATGAGCACAGAGTGAAAGCTTTACCATAAATTAGATATAATGTTGAGTTTGGTCTTGGAAAATGTTTCTTTGTCAAGGAAGAGCTGGCTCCCAAATAGCACCAGGGACCATATCTTTTATCCAAGTTCTCCAGGGTGATCCCATCCTGGGTCCCTTTGGCAAATGTAAGAATAGGAGTGAACTTCCACACCCTTTGTTCTGTCTATCTGCCAAGTGTTAACTGGTGCTTCTGGTATCATTTTGGATGAAAACTTCTCCTTGACTTTTCATTGCTATCAGAATTAGCCATTAGTACTGTTGTCATCACAAGTTTTGTCACTGATGTAGTAGGACCAGAGTCAGGTCAGCACTTTGCATGTGTGTGGAAGAAGGTGGTTGTGTTGGGTGTAGCATGTGAAAAATAGCGGGTGGGGAACAGCTATAGCAGCTTTATCAATCCCCAAACTTCTTTCAGGTTCCTTTCTGAGAGCTTGTTGACCTTAAAGGAGTGCCCAAGGGCCCAATTTTACTGACAGACTGGAGATGCTAGACCCAGGAGCCAGTCATGCTTGCTGAGCTATTAGAATGGGAATTTGTTGCCCAATTCTTGGTTGAAAAAGCATTCATCTTCAAAGGAATGCTGAAAAAACCTATTTTCCCTACATCCCCCACATTTCCACAGGCGCTTGCTCACAGTGATTTCTCCCATATGAATGTAGATGTGTTAACATGTTGGTAACACACACAGGAGCAGCTCAGCCCATGGCTGTGCTCAGTTGGCTGGTTGCAGCAGTGTCTTTTGTTGGTGGGTTTGATGCTGAGCACTGCTTCATGGACGGTGGCTCTTGCTCAGCTTGTGGAGGGCTCATGCAGGGGAATGATGCTTTGCCCATGCAACCAGACCTCTTCCAGGCTGGCTGGACTCAGGAGCTCCTCCAGCAGACAATGCCCCAGGCCAAGGCAAGCATGCTGCATGTCCCTATGGGAATCGGGTGTTCCTGGCTCCCCCTTCCATCTCTTTCCCCTGCCCCAGGCACTGACTTTCCCAACTGAGATACCAGAGATTGGATGGATTATCTACTGGCTGTTTCCAGACTGCTGTTTGTTTGGAGAAATCATATTGGAGATAAGATGTTAAAATACAGATAATTCAGTTTCCTTGATAGGAGTGTAATTCTGAATTGAGATTTAAATAGACTGCTTTGAATTATGGCTTACACATCTCTCCATGGCTTTGCTTTGGGTCTGTGCTGAAGGAGACGAGGGGGAGAGTCTTCCATTGTTGACATTTGCTCTACAAAAACATTTCCAGCTCTTCTTAGGGCCTTTTTCAGAGAAAGAAACCAGTTCAACCACTTCCCTATGAACATTACGTTCTTTACACAGCTCAAGAGCAGCCTGTACTGCTGGGCTGGCTGTGATTCATTCCTTTTCTCTCATTAACACCTCTCCGTCTCACACAGGGGGAAACTGGGGAAGTTTCATCCTGAACAGAGGGCAAATTGAGCTGCAAGGAGACCCTCCTTAACAATGTGCAAAGCCTTTACACAGGGACGTAAAAGAAAATAGAGAAGCCTTCCAAACCTGAGGGCCCTGCTGTCAATTATGGCAGCCGTGAAATGTAATAAACTCTTTAAGCAGCACTGATTGATGTGGGATTCTGTTTACCCTGTTGCTCCAGCAATAAACGCCCTGTCACGCCAGCCCCTCCATCCCATAGTCCGGGATAAGTGTGGAGATGCAGTCCATGAGCAGAGGGAGGTGCTGGCAATTCAGGACTTGCTCCTTCCCTGTCCAAACTGAGCTGTGGTGTAAGCAGGAGATGCAGTTTGGGGGGAAATGAATAAGCAACTGAATAGTGAGTTGAAAGCAGAAAGGTTTGGGTGATCAGCCAGTAGCAATTATCCCCAGTCTGCTGGAAACCAAACTGTCCCAGGCTAATGGGAGCTTGCTGGAGATGTTAACCTTCTAGTCTGAATCGTGTCTGGAGCTGGGTAAGAGGCAGCTGAATCACAGAATCATAGAATAGTTCTGGTTGGAAGGGACCTTCAGAGGTCATCAAGCCCCTTGCAATGAGCAGGGGAAATACTGGGTGACTTTTAAACCCAAGTCACTGACACTGCAGCCTCCCATAGTCTCTGCTGAGCAGCTCTGCATGGTTATGGCCTGACCTTCATTCACAAGAACCAGAGACAGTGGCAAAGCACTTGCCATCTTCCAACCTTGGTTGGCGTCAGTGCAGAGGACTGGGGCTGCCTGGAGTCTCTGAACACACCAGGGCTGGTGCTGGCTGTCAGCAAACTGCTCAGCAGGGCACTGGGTCAGGGAAGTGTTTCATAGGGGAAGACGTCTCCCCAAGCTCTGCTTTCTGCCTCTGTTTCAGGCCAGTCTGGCTGATTGCAGAGAGATTATTTGGAGAAGAGGCAGAGCAGAGCTTATCAACTCTGGTTTCTTGTGAGGCAGAAGCTTCCTTTTCATTGTCATGAAAAAAGTGTGTGTCTGTGTGTGTGCAAAACCCTGGGTGAGGCTGATGGCCTGTGCCGTGCGGCTTTGAAATCCGAGTGGGCTCCTCTAGGCTATGTTTACGCTACAGCATAATTTGTGTGTGTGAAAGAGCCTCTACTTCTGTTTCAGCAACATTACAAGGATGGAAGTAATACCCTGTGACAGCCTCTCCCCCCGCTCCGCAGACACGTTCCTGGAGTGTTTGTTCAACACAGAGCCTGGCTAAGCAACACGGACCAAGCGTGTCCTGAGCGATGGGGAACCCATCTGAAAAAGCAGTGCTGCCCCAAACTCACACAAACCCCCCCTTTTGTTGCCATCACCCTGCCACAGCCTTAGGCTGCTTAAGGATCTGGATCCCTTCTTATTTCCTTCCAAAAGGTGTCATTGTGTCACTTGACAGCTCAAACATTGGTCACACCAAACCATCACAGACATTGGGGATCTTGGGGCAGGACCATCACGGCAATTGCAGGCACCTGCCTGCCTCCCTGAAAGATCTTAATGGGGGGAAGAATTTACTCGATAAGAATAACCTATTATCTCAAGCAGAGCTTTATAGTGCTATAAAGCAATTTCTGCACTTTCCAAACTGACGCGTCAGTTGTGAAATGGAAGTGCTGTAATAGGAAAGAGACCTGAAAATGCAGGTAGAACATCCTGACGCCACCAACAATTTGGTTAATGGTCAGTTGTGCAAGCTTCTGCAGAGAGACAAAATTGCCTCTGTCTCCAAACTGGAGCTATCTGAAGATCTCGGCCTCCCCCACCCCGAAAGAGCAGGGTTAAATGTGTGTTTAAATAAATAGGAGCTCATTGGAACAGATCATCATGTGAGAGCTCCAAATCCCATTGAAATTTTATCCTAAGCACAGAAATTCCATGAATACCATTAAAGGTTTGGGCACTGTGAACTATTTGATATGGGGAAGGGATCTGGGCAGCACAGTGATGGGAACAATGTAAAACGTAAGATGGATGGGCAGCTTGAAATCCTTTTAAATTTGGGAGCAGGCATGGAAGTCAGTTCACATCCAACAGTGATTGTCTTCCCATTCTTCTGACATTTACAGTAATGGATTTGAGGGCTTCCGAGTGTCCTGCACTATTGATTGGAGATTTTAATGAGCTTTAAATTACCAAAGGGGTTGATGGGTCAGGTGCCTTCGGTACAGGAACTGTTCATAGACACTGGCACTGGGGTTCAGAAGCTGCTCCTGTAGCCACACAAGCAGGACGCCGGAGTCTCCGTCTGCCAAGCGCCCGAGTGCCCTTGCCTTGCCCTACTTATCTGAAGAGCCTGTCAGCATGTTCTATAACTAGTGGAAACCACTTTAGAGCTGGAGCCAGACACCGAGGTGCCGGGGTCCACATTTCATTTCTGTGCATGGGAAAGTTTGGAAGCAGATACAGCCAGAGCCTTCTCCCAGCAACATTTTTCTGCCTATCTAGTTCTCAGCCCTCAGCTGGCATGTCTGAAGACTGACACAGGCCCTGCTGTTTGTAGATATTATTCTTTTGGTAGGAAAGAGAAACTCGTGGCCATCACAAATGGCTGCAAAAGGTGAAGCTGTAGCAGTTTTCAGTGCAGTCAGAGAGTTCTGATTGTATATTTGCATAGAGTTTAAGCTCCACTGTGGAAAAAATGGAGCACTCTCTATAACCCAAAATCTAGCTAAACTTTGCAGGGTGTTTCAAAGTCATCCCATCAATGGACCTATTTGGGTGTAATGACGTCCAAGAAGCATACTGGAAAGTTGTTCAAAACTGCTTCCTTTTCAGCTGTATAATTAAACCAGCTGCTCATTAAGAAGTGGCACTAACGAAGCTTGGTTTTGTTGGGATTTGTAGTCTCTGTCCCTTGCATACTTGTCTATAATAATCCTATCTGGGATGGGTGACTTCCTATGGTCTGCTCATGCAAACAGGCATTGGAAGGAGCTGGTCACTGCCTGTGTGGGGAACAAACCTACCTCTTGTCTCATACTGAAGGGTGGTTGCTGTGAAAGGTCTCAAGGTCTCTCTTCCTCTCAGTTACTGGAAACTGAGCTCAGAAGGTGCCTGAGGAGGGACCAAGAGCCTTGCAACTGGACTTGCAGGGTGATGGTTTCTTTAGCAGGCAAGGTGAAAGCTTGCTCATTCATAGCTAAGTCCAGTGGGGAAAGCTTTCCCTTGCCTCTCTGTGCTAAACTGAGAGCCAGGCAAAGCCAGCCTCCTCCTGCTGCCCCAGGCAGGCAGCAGACAGGTGAAGGTGCCACTTTTATGGCAGGGACACATTCCCAGACTGAGTGCTGCGTAATTTCTCACATCCTCTGAGCCCTCTTGTCTGGGCGCCCCGAGGTTCCCATGGAAGCCAAGGGCAGTTTGTCATTGACAACACAACAAACAAGCCTTGGTCCGTGGGCTCAACGCAACAGGTTATGCTGTCACATATTCACTTTGAAGTAACCAAGATGTGTGTTCAAAACCAGAAGTGTAGCAGTGTTAGCATCCTAACTTCTCATACTGGATTCTGAAACCCATCCCTTGGTCTTACTCCCAGGACCCTGATGCTCAGTTTCTTCCTCCATTTCCGTAAAACTTCACATTCATCACCAACTTGGGTGAATCGGTGATTTTTGCTTTGTGTTCCCATGTGCAAGACCAGCATCACTTTCCCCCTTACTATGGTGCTATGGAGGTGGTTTGGTAGTGGGAGCCCATCAGGAATGTTGTGAGCAAGTGGTCCCACACACAAGTGATCACAAGGTCTCACTTAAAGATGGAATAAATGAGCTTTGAGTCATGAATGCTCTGCAAGTGCAGACATTTGGAGTTTCTTTGTCAGGGAAAGCGATATTATTTTAAGGGCAGGAGAATGTTTTCCTAGGACAGGTTATGCTCCTTAAGAAACACTTCAGATATTATTACTTTACACAGATTCCTGGTTGGGGAAAAACAGAGTTTAAAACCAGCCAGAACTGTTAAAATTTATGGTATCAAAATATATTCTGTCAAAATATTTATCCCATAAACTACCATCGTTAACTGTCCCCTCATACTGCTCTGGGGAAAGGAGGGAGAGGAATCTGAGATGTCTGATGTGTAAATTCCTCCATTTATCGCTGGTTTATTGCCTGGCATAGCAACAAAAAGTGGCTTTAGAGTCTGAATGAATATAGATCTGAAGGAATTCCTGTTGTTGAACAGTGCTTTTGTGGGCTAAAGGGGTGTTTTCTAAGTGACATATTTCCAGAGGCACCTACACACATACTTAACGTCCCAACCCACATGCCAGCACATGTTATTAGCCTACAATTACTCTCCAGGAGTTGAGCAAGCAGATTCTGCTCTCATGGAATTGTGTGGCAGCAGAAAGGGACCGGGGGGGCTTGTGTGAGAAAATATGAGGCTGAAATATGTATGGACCAAGCCCCTGATTCTCTTATCTTTGTCTTTGATGTAAAGCTGTGCAAGGTTTGTGTAAACCCCTTGATACCAGCTTCCAGCACACTGCTGTGACATCTCTCTGCCTCTTTTGTCTAATTAGAAGGCCCCAGGCATATGCTTGTTCTTTTAAAACCCTTCACAATATAATGCTTGTCTGGCCAACCTGAATGGAGCTGAACTGATGGAGGGACAGGCACCCTGCATCCCGCATCCTTCACCCTTCCTGTGGGCTGCAACAGGTCTGCAACAGAGTGACCACTGATCTCTAATTCCCACCACCATCCATGCCCCACTCCAGCATCAGCAGTGGATTTCTTGCTCCCAGATCACTCCAGGGAAAGCAAACAGTAAGAGTCTTTCATAAAAAGGAATGGTTCTGCTTCCTGGCATTATTACTTTCTGCCTTATCACTTATCTATTAATTACCAGAGCTTTTGGATGGAAAGCAGCAGATAGACAGGGGTACATTACACACATGATTTAAGACACAGGGTTGCAGTGTCACCTTCTTTTATTATTGCACTGAATTTTGGGTCTAATGTAGTGATTGTTCATAGCTGCCTTCATCTGACTGCGAATGCATGCCTGGAAAAAAGGCATCTAGGAGTTTATTTGTCTTGGCAAAGGCGTTCCAATGCATACAATGCATCTTTAGTTTTTGTAACAAGTTGAAAAACAGCCTGGAACAGGGGATGTCTGGAGACACAGTGAAGTACTTCCCAGGACCAGAGCCCCCAGCAGGGAGGGGGTGTTGTGCTGGACCCCGTTTCCAAAGGAGGTGCTGGAGCAGGGTGCTGGGCTGGGTTCCCAAGCCTCTGCCAACCCCAACGAGATTCCCTTAAAAAGCCACCAAATGCATATTCTCTTAAGTTATAACAAGGGAGTTCTTTTTCTCTGCCTTCTACATTTTGTGTTATTGGGGTTCATGCTTTTCTTTGTAACTGTGAAGGCGAGAAAATGACTTCTAAAAAGAAAGGATCCTGGTGTATTCACAGGCCTCCCAGGACCAAGGCCTTACAAAACCCATCAGCTCTGTAAGAGTTGGCAATGGTAAGGTTTTTATGGCCAAGGGTTTGTACAAGTGTGAGCCCAGATTTTCATTTGTCTGCAAATTATATGGTGTGATAAGGAAACAAAGTGCAGGAAAGGTATTGGGCAAGCAAAAGCAGCCTGAAGTTTGAGATGGGGTGAAGGCCCTGTAAAAACGTGTTCCATTAAGTAAATGGAACGATGGTCTTCATGTAATGCACAGGGTGATCCATCCCTTCCTATTTTCTGCGACATAAGCACATGGGGAGACTCCTTAATCTGGAGAGGGGCTTTGGACAAGCGCCTGTAGGGACAGGACAAGGGGAATGGCTTTAACCTGCCAGAACAGGGGAGACAGAGATGAGATATTAGGAAGTTCTTCCCTGTGAGGGTTCTGAGTATCTCAGAAATACTTGGAGATGAGCTTTCTGTCACAGGGCAAAGGTAGCTCCTATGAGAGACAACTCATAAATAGAGCTGATGGAAAAACACACTGGTTGTTGCTCTGCAGGCTCCAGGCCAAGAGGTGGTGGGCCTGGCTCTCTGCTATCTTGTTTGACCATTTACACCAGTCCTGTGGGGATAAATGAAGCCTCAGAGGTTTGATAGTGTGCTGCAAACATTTTGGTCTTGTTTTGCTACGTGTCAGCCTTTAAAAACACCAGTGTGCAGAGTACAGGGCGGTGGAAATACATCCTCACAACACGGGGAGCCTTGGGTCCCAAATGGCAGCTGCTGGTGACCCTGGAGGCCATGGGAAGGAGCCTGCAGCTTGTCTATAAGCTGTCATCAACCATAAAAGTTACCTCTCCATCTCACTGCTCTCTGTTATGGTGTGTGGTGGTCTGCAAGAGGCTCCTGATGCTCCACAGCACAGGAGGTTTGGAAGCCATCAGGCAAAGCATTGGGAAGAGGGGTTGGGAACCATCAGGAGCAAACTGTTCCCTTAGGGTGGCAGTGTCCCTGCCATGCCTAGACCCCAGTGCAAGATTGGGCAAGGGGGATGTTTGAAGGAGTCTCTTCCAGGTGTGCCTCTCTTTTACAGCCCACTTATTCATCCTGTGGGCATCTCCTTCATCATGTGATGGCCCTGCCTAGTCCTTTACGATTAGGGTAAGACTGGGACATGCTAGAGACAAGCCTAGGGATGAGCTTTTGCCATGGCAGGATGTGAAGATGGTGCCTGCAGTACCTGTGCCTGCCTCTGCCTTCACACTGTGCCCCCATTACTCCATCTCCTTCTATATCCTGATGCTTGCTGAGACAGGAGTCCAAGACAGGCTCCAAAACCCAGCTCAGGAGCTCACATCAAGCCTGGTCCTGTGTCACCCAAATACAACCATCACTGCTGCCGGATCCCGCAGCCCCTTTGCAGCGCTGAGGGAGCAGGCTTGGCTGGCATGGAAGAAGGGAGCAGCACATGGGATTCCACTGTTCCTGATGTGCGAAGCCAAACTCTGTTTTTATTTGCTCAAACCCCATACCATGGTTTCCACAGCTGGGGTTTGGGTGTCCTGGGGCAGCAGATGTGTCAGGAGTTAGCGATCACTTGTTACTCACTGGCACCGCTCCGGTGCCAACGCTTTGGTTGTGAAACCCCAACCCACATGAGCCAAGTGTCACCGCCACGAGGGAGAGGTCAGGCTCAGGGAGGCTGCAGAGCACGGGGGCTTGAGCCCGAGGACATCTTGGCCAGCCCCAAGCTCTTCAAGGCCAGGTTTAACCTTGGCCACATTTCCAAACCATTTCTGCTCTCAGCAATTGAGATGAGCCTGGGCTGTGGGCTAAGACTGTGCCTGCGTTGTAAGAGGAGCCATAAAATATGGCAAGCATGTATAAAACATGGGATCCCAGAGAAGCTGTCATGGATAACAGGAGCCTCTAGGCAGGAGATAACCTGACTTTGTGGTGCATGGCTGGGGGTGCAGCATCACCTCGCCGTGACCAACCCTCAGAGACAACCTGAGGACCCCCCTAAGATGTGTGGGCAGGTTCCTTTAGGGATGGACACAGGCTATAAGAGGCTTCTCCTGCAACTGGGACATCTGCCCCTGTGTGCTGTGGGGTGTTGGTGTTAAGAGGAAAGCAAATCTCATAGGAAAAGCTCTGGATGTGCGCTGAGCTCCCATTTTTCTCACGAAGAGGTTCAGTGGTACCAAGACAGCCTCTTTTCAGGCTGATGTATTTTCTGAAGGGACATTGAGTCTAGATAAGAGTGCTTCCAAAGCTATTTGTGTCCCAGCCAAAGGGCCCTGGAATGGGAGCAGACCTGCATTTTATCTCCCAGTGGGAAATGAGTAAAATTAGTTTTCTGGAGGGACAGGGTGAGACTGGATGTTTAATAGCCCAACCCCCTGGGATGAAGCTGGACTTCCCTGGCCAGGCTTTGTGTTCCCCTCTCCTAAACTGTCCCAAAGATGAAACAGTAAAGCAAGTTTCAAATCGAGTTGAGGTGAGCAGAGATCAGACATTGGAACAAGTCAGTGTGGTGCTGGGATGCAGCAAGTGAGAACTAAGTCACTGTAATATAAAATCTGGTGGATTTGTCTCCTTTTTCTGTCATTATTTCCCCTTCTTGTCACAAGAGGAACTGGGAAATCAGGTGTCAGTGCAGGACGCTGATTTCTAGCTCATATTCAAAGGGAGACGGGTGCAGGGGGGGACAAAAGCCTTTATATATACATGTAGGATAAGCCAACCAACCTCCAAGAGAACTTTTCAGAAGCACTGAAAGCAATTGTGTGTCCAGATCTCCAGTCAGGAGGGGTTGAGCTTGGAGAGCTGAGTCATGGGAAGGCTGCAAATCTGATTCTCTCTCCGTGACCAGACTGCAAGGCTTCAGTAGCGGGCAGGATTTGGCCTTATCCAGACATCCCAAATACATCTGCTTGTCTCAAGTGAAATCTAATTTGGCTCTTTTTTTGAGATTGGGCCACCATTAATTATGCCTGCAATTAATGGCATAATGTAGGCTCCAAGAGCTGATGAACTTGAGTCTGCTGCAGAGGCAGAGCTTGGCTTTGAGATGCCACCCTTATGGAAGATGGGCTTTTTATTTAGGACAAGTCCTAATGGGCATTTGGCTCAAGAAAGAGCTAATGGTTACACAGGTATTTAAACACAACCCGAGTGATTATAGGTTGGCAATGTGCACTAAACAGAACTATATACTTCTGTAAAATGGAAATGAAATGTAAGCACGCAGCCAAGCCAACACACAGAGAAGCAGTGAAACATCAAGCTAGCAGAAAGCTGGTAGCAGCTCTTTTATGTCCTGTTATTAACTCTGGTTTGTTACTTTAAAAAGCTGCCTCTTACTTGGTTTTCCTAGTGTGATCTTACAAAGCATGGCCCTCCTTCTCCTCTTGGAAAAGCAGGAAAGCGTATTAAGAGCACTGATAAAAGGTAAACAAACCAGGAGACACAAAGTTTCTTGATATGCTCTAATTGAGCTAGTTTCCTTACTTCGGCTTTGAAAAGGAACAGCCATAAGGCATTCTTGAGAGAGCCAAGTGAACTGCTGTTATCTCAAAAAGGTCTCCTTAATGTCTCGCTCGTGGGGGCTCCAAGTCTGCTCCGGCCATTGCCTGGAAGTCTAAGAAAAGAAGTCTACTGGCCTCTGTGATAAAGCTCCCATTTTTAGGCCTTGGGAAGGATGGGGTTGTTGACAGTTCATTCCTGTGAAAATTCAGTGCAGTCCAGTCTCCTGATTGTAAATGGAAGGCATATATGGCAGCACTAATGCAAAAGGTATGTGATTAGATAGTCCCGTCTGCTATCTGCCCCAGCTTTCTGCTGATAGGCAGCTCTCGCTGGTGCTAACTGGGAGCCATCAGAGTTGCCAGACTGACGCCAGGCCCTTCATCAACTGCCTCTCCGATAAGGGGAGAAGGCTGCAATCTTCACGTAACACAATGTTTCCCCAGTGCGTGAACTTGAGTATTCCTGGCTGCATCTTTCACAGACATCATGTGGAGCCAGTGAAGGGATAATATATAGTTTCATACTGTAAAGACTCCAAAAGTTCAGTGTAAGAGTTCCTGTCACAGTCACACGCACCTCACTGTTGTCTGCCCAGGCTTTAACCTTCTCTTGAAGAAGACTAGATACAAGGCCAGCAGAAGACATCTCCCCTTGGATGGTGCTGGTGCTGCAGGCTCTGGGCTGCCCTGCATTCCTCAGCTGCAGCAATAACTCACCCTGTGCTCTTGGGAGAGGCAGAAGTAGAAATAAAAGGTAAAAGACCCACTTAGGCTCCATCTGGTTGCTTCCAGAAATCACTGACATGGTCCCTATCAGCAGACTGGTGTTGGCTTTACCCTTGCAGGAAGGCAGCCTCCAGTCACTACTGGTCTGAGCCCTGAAAGGCCTTTGTAGGGCAGAGTGAAGATGGCTTCAGCACCTATGGGATGGAGCCTCCAGGCTGAACGTTGCTCCAGTTGTTCTCTGCCCTCTGAGTATCAGTGTGTGGTTGGAGTGGAGCAGTTTCCTGCTTCCCTGAGGTTTTGTGTAGTAGTGGTAGGGTTTGGTCCACAAAGCTATTGTGCAGTCTCTGCCCTTCACTTGGGGCATGGAGCAAGTGGAGGTAGATGCTGCTGGTGTATCTGCAGACTTCCAGGGGTCTAGGTAGGCACAGCAAAGTTTCTGCCACCATTCCCTTCACTGTATGCAGCCAGCTCCAGTGAAGAATCCTTCTGAAGGCTTTTCCATGTGGCCATTAGGACTTAGGCAGCACATGAAGACCTTCATAAAACCTGTAAACCCTCCACAAGGATATGTTATTGCAGTTAGGACCTCAGATATACTAGTTCGTTAGTCCAGAAAATGATCTGAAGACACCTATATGTTACATGATCTAATGCCAGTTGTTTCTAGGAATGTGCTGGGAGCACTAGGTAGACCTGAAAGCTACATAGACAACGGCATTTCCTCCTTAAGCCTTATCTTTTTCCACACCCTAGAAAAGTCTTGGAGCTTATTCATTCATTAAAACAGGAGGGAACTTTCCTCTACTCGTTTCCCTGTGACTCATGCACACTGTCAGAGCTGCCATCAGAGGCGTGACCACAGCATGTGTTCCTTGACCCAAGTTTTCTCTGGTCTCTGCTGCTTGGATGCCCTGAATGGTGTTTCCATGGCAGAGTGGATTTCCATGCTGGCCCCGTGCATACCAAGCTTGCAGCCAGTCCTGGGGCTAGAATATGAGTTAGTTGGGTTTAAAGCAAGCATGTGCTTGTACCCTTTGGTACAAATCATCTCTCGACCAGAAGGCAGCCATCCCCATGGCCTAACGTGGTGTGACACAGCCGGGCAGCTCACGAGGGATGGTGTGCTTGAGCAGAGCTATGTGTGGGCTCGTGTTAGTCATTGTTTGCAAGCAATTGAGTGATAGCCAGGACTGATATAGATGTCTGCAGAGCCTTGAAGATTCATAACTGTCGGCACAGAAGAGCCTCCTCCTGAAATCCTTACCCTTACATCCTGAAATCCAGGAGTCAGGCCTTTCCTGGCAGCTCTGTGCTGCAGGCACCTGGGGCAAGGCTGTGAGTGGTTCCCCTTGTTCAGCTGGAGGTCCTGGTGCAGCACAGCCTCTCACTGGAGGTTCAGGCCAGCGTGTAGTCATAGGCTACAAGTAGTAGGTATGAAACTCAGTTTAACTGAACTGATCTGCAAACAGAAGGAAAAAAGAGGGGTGACATTTGCAGCAAACATTGCACTCGGTATATAACACACTTCATCTCACGGAACTGCATTTATGTGGTGCTCCTTTTGTTCTTCTCTTGCTATGTGCTTTTCCTCCTCTGCCTCTCTTTAAAACTCTGGTGCTTGTTTTTATTGCATTTTCCATGGAGTAACCGTACACCAGTGATCCTGCAGCGCGATAACTGTGAGATTTCACATGAAGTTTGTTTCTCATTTCTTTTAGCTTGCAAATTGAACCAGCTCTGTGAAACTGGAGATCAGTTTGAGCCATTCCTTAAAACATACAACTCGGGTGCAGCTTAATATGAAATAGAAATGAGCATCATCTGTGGGGACTGATGGGTGGCACTACCTCTATCATCCAATGCATGTCTGTCAGGTGTGGACCATCATCTCTTCCATTTAGAGGAGCCAAAAGAGTGCCCAGAAGGGAAGAAGAAATGAAAATGCCCTTCACATGGAACAGACAAGGGGTGATGGGCACAGGTTATTCCTGGGGAGATTCTGAGTGGGCACAAGATGGAAGTTTCACATTGAGGACTACCAGCTGCTGGAATAATCTCCTCAGGGAAATGGTGGACTCCCCAGCACTGGGCATTTTAAGATCTGGCTGGACACAGTGCTGGGACATCAAGTCTAGGTTGTGTTTTGCCTAGGAAGGTTGGACCAGATGATCCTTGAGGTCCCTTCCAACCTGGGACTCTAGGATCCTTGCCTGTCTGCTGGGAGCCTGTATTTCTCCATGCATTAGGCCAGGTTTTAGAAGCAACTTCAGAGTTTCAGCTCTTCATTTTCACACCTGAATGAAACAGGGCAATGCATCCTTATCAGAGAAAGCTGTCTCATCGGATGTTACAACCACCTCTGTGTTATGGACATCCTCCTGGCTGATGCTGATGCTGCGGAGTGTGGGCCATTCATTTCTGGGAGTAAATTTGAAAGCCAAGTTTAAACACGCAGACCACTGTTTATTTCAGTGAATCATGCATGCTTAGGACCTGATCCTGCTAACTCCAGAACATCTCCTGGGAGATCTTGAGAGCTTCCACTGATAATGCAATTATCCTCATTGGAAGACTAAGGCGGCATCTCTTAGAGAACTGCAGGAGAGGGCTCAGTGGTTTGGGTTCTGCTGATGAAAACCCATTAGGGGCTAGCTCACCCCTTTAATTGCCCAAGTAGCATCTTGCAATGTACATAGGTGTGTACAAACAAGTGGTTACATGAGCAGCGGATGCAGCTGAACACATACGTAGATGTGCAGCCATAGGTTGGTTTTGCTTGTTTGTTGCTTATCTCATAGGAAGAGTTGAAGGAGCTGACTTCAAGACCATCACCATTTGTAGCAGCAGAACCCATCTGTGTGGGATATGATCACAGTGTTCCATTTTCTCCCATCCCGTTGCCCGTTTCCAGCCTGGTGGAAAGCTCAGAGATGCCAGCAGCAGGACTTCCAGGGACTTCTATGCGGCATAGGGATTTCTATGGGGTTTGAATCCAGCCCTGATTTACTGCAAATAATTCATCACCTTTCTCTTTGTATTCAGCCTGAGCAGATCTTGGTGCTAACCACAGGACAAGAGCTGCTAAACCCAGCATGAGCCAGTGGGTCCCTGTATGAAGCAAATGAAGTGCATACCCATATTCAGGAGGTTTTATCTCTTTCTTTCACTGTTAGTTGCTTGGCAACTAGGATAATATTATTGCACACACACATGTTATATTAGGTATCACCTGCAGTTAGAATTTATTTATCATTTTCATGTAGCAGACTCAATTCCTGCCATTTTCAATGCTGCACTGGTTGCCATATGGAACCGCTGCCAAAAAGGAGGCAGTTCACAGCATTAAAGGAATGAGTCACATTCTTACACACTCGACAGGATTAGACATTTCACTCCTTAATGCTTAAATGGAAGGTCATTAAAACAGCCCTGTGGTTTGGGTAGGATAGCAATTCCATAATATGCTTATTTTGGTGGCAAGTGAAAAGCTTGGTTTGGTTCTAGATGGGTTTGCTCCATACCATGGCAGAGCAGCACTGCCTCTGTTTTGCATCTGAGTCTTTGCTCTCTCTGTTCTTGCTTCATTGTGGCCAGCCATGTCTCAGAAAAGCAGGGACTTCACTGCAGAGACTATGGCCCTGGCAGGGTCCTGCTGGAGCTCCGAAACTGGCAGTGCCACAGGCAGGCACATGAGAGCCCCTGCTTCAAGATCTGGTAACAAAGGAAGAGCAGCCTCCAATTCAAGCTCTTTCTGACACACTATTTCCATTGTGCCGGTGGATGCTTTGGTGTCTGAACTGGTAGTTTGGTCTTTGCCCAGCAGCAGCACTCAGAGGCAACGTTCACAGAGCCCCTAATGTGTGGTACAGTTGAGCCTGCCCCACTGCTGCTAAATTAGGTGGTGACTGACTCATGGCTTTACGCATCCCTGCCATGGTTGTGGGGAACATGTCCCATAGGCACACATCCACTGAGAACAAATACATCAGCTTTTGTTTAGGGACCAGGTTAAAACATGGGAAGTGATATATGCTGGAAAAGGCCATGTAAAGTGTCATCTCCCAGTCCCCCAAACTGAGCCTGGAGCAAGGCTTGGGAGGAGGCTGGAGCTGCAGTGGTGGGGCTGCTGACCCCCATGTGGAAACCACGTGCTGGAAGCAGCAGCCACTCAGGTCTGGTGCTGTTCCAGGGTACAAAGCATCTGCAGCAGTTTGAGCACCGTGCAAATTGTTTTCACAGCTAAACATCCCCATAGGTCTGAAATGTGTCAGTCTGTGTCTCTATCCCGGCCACTGACTGTTGCTTCAGCCTGCTGGAGCTATGAGCAATGCGTAAACCCAAATGCCTTTTTCCTTCTCATGGAGTGGTTGAAGCCGAGGGAGAGATGATGAAACGTGTTTCTCTTTAATCTGCTTGGATTAGGCATGTTTCATTGCTCACTGGGAAGAAACTTCAACGGGATAAATGATGTTAACAGCACGTAATCTGATGGTGCCAAAGCAAGTTCCTACACATCAGTCACATGAAGCTGGGGGAAGAGGCAAAGCTTTGCCTTGCTCTGCGGTGAGCACGGGGGACACTTTCCCACTCCATCAGCTGAAGTACGTGAACAATATGTACACTTATCATGGTGCAGGTACCAGCCCTGATCCATGGGCAAACCATGGTTTCATTTCATAGGGAAGAGAATAGAGGTGACCTACCACAGTGTCAGCTGAGGGAGGAGCAGGGGATGTTAATGCTAAGGAAAGGCAGTTATTATACCAAAATGAAGCTGCTGTGCTTTCTTGGTGGTGGGGGTGCTAGAAGAAAGTGAAACCTGTCATTATTTGGGGATTTTGAGCAAAAGATGCTTTAAAAACTGCTCATTTTTAGGCTCAGCTCTGTCTTGGGAGGGGGCAGGGGCTGTTTTATGGGTTGAGTGCTTGGAGTTGAGCACTTGGCTTGTGCTGTTTATTGTTTCACCAAGATGTCTATTAATACTGTATGGGATGCATTTGGGATGACCATGGACATCCTTGGTCATACCAGAGGTGGCCCTCAGAGTCTGATCCTGTGCCTGGAGTAAGATTTAAAGGTGAATGGGCAGCACAGGGTGCTTTCATCCATGTTGGTTGCTTGAATTGGACCTTAGACTCCCAGACTGAGCTGGTTTTCTCCTTAAAACCTAAAGCTTATGTTCTGCAGAATGTGATGATGCCAGCAGAGAAAACATTGATACCAAAGGACTCTCTCAACCTCCTGCTGAGTCTCCTGACTTCCAGTTCTGTGCCTTAACCACAGGGCCACCTCTTACCCCCTTTGATATGACCATTTCTTTGTAGACCAAAAGCAAGCTGATGAAAGCCCCCAAACAGCATCCAACCTGGAGGAAGCATCTGCTGTGCATAAGGACTTCCATTCAACCATGGCAGAATGGGCTGTGGTATTAAACAGCTCCCCTGTGCCTCTATAGAGGTGGTGGCGTTTCAGTGGGGGATAATCACTACATGGGCTTTGGAAGGCTCTCAAGGATGAAAAGGCTCTATGCAATTGTAGACTTTTTCCCCCTCTAAGGCCAGCATTTGGCTTGGGCTATTCAAAGCAGTTCAGTTTATTAATAGTCTGTTTCTGGAGCCGAAGTGGCTCCATGGAGGGGAGTTATTCCGTGCAAAACAAAACAGGAAAAGCAAACAATGCCCAACTCCTCCGTTCGGAGGGACTCTCAGCATTGTTCCATCTTCTCATGTGCGGCACAGGAGCCCCAGGACAGAGCAGCCGTTGCAGGAGTGTGATGTGGTCTCTGCAGCAGGAGGGCCAGAGAGAGAGCATTCAGGAATGAAATGTGACTGCCTCTGTTGAAAATGAGCCTGCTCCTGGCCAAGTCACTGGCTTAAGTGTTCAGCAAGGGAATCAAGGCAGGGAACCTCACAGACAGCAGCACA
This sequence comes from Melopsittacus undulatus, assembly GCF_012275295.1. NCBI lineage: Eukaryota > Metazoa > Chordata > Aves > Psittaciformes > Psittaculidae > Melopsittacus > Melopsittacus undulatus. Next base: position 1,923,815 of record NC_047535.1, on the reverse strand, counting down.
GCCTGTTACTTGATGGGATCCAAGTGCTTGTCCCCTTAGAAAGCAGCAGGATCCATGAATTCCCATCATTGCTCATGAGGTGTACACTGGATGATCCATGAAAGCGCAGCTTTTAAGCGTCCCTTAAGCCTGAGGGTTTGTGTGGCTCCTCAATTTGGGAGCTAGTTCACCCTTTTGAGTGAGGATGATGATGATGATGTGTCTTCTTGCAACTGATGTTATGGTTTTCTGGTTATGCCTTCCAAGTCTTCTTCCCATCCCAGCTAATCATTGAATCATGGAATGATTTGGGCTGGAAGGGACCTTAAAGCTCATCAAGTTCCAACCCCAACACCTTCCATTAGACCAGGTTGCTCCAAGCCCTGCCCAGCCTGGCCTTGAAAACTCCCAGGCATGGGGCTAATGAAGATGTGTGGGCTGAAAGGACCTGGAGAGAGAAAGCAGCTTTGCTCCAGCTCTCCATGGTAAGCAACCTGGTGTTGTGAAACACTGCAGACAGTTGTTCATTAGAAAACTCAAGTGTGGAACTCTTCCCATGGCAGGGAGCTCTCCCTGGATATGTTCATCATCACAAAAACCCAACATCATCCGGCTCCTGCCTTTCCCCTCCTCTGGCTAAATATACCCTTCCCATGCCTCGTTCCACTGGGATTCTGCAGTGGTTTGAGCACTACTGGCTTTTTTCACTCCATATTTCAACATATACCCCTTATGACAGACAGCAATGTGCCTTTCATCAGGTTTAGCTCTCGGGTTAATTTTGCCTACAGAGGAAGAATAAGCTGTAAACATCCCTGCAAGAGGGGCACTGAGATGAGTTTGGGGAGTTACAGGATTACAAAATGGCATGAATTTTAGTGACAGTGCAAGGGATCCAGTTAACGACAACGTCAAGTTCCAGCAGTTCCAGTAAGGAGGTTTTATAAGAACATTAAATCTGGAGTAAAAAAGGATTATTGGCAGGCTCATAGGTTTGGGGAAAGGTTTGTTCTAGTTCAGAATACAACAAATGGCTCACAACTGTTCTGGGAAATGAGGATTGAACAAGAATGTTGGGTTGGTTGAAGGCACGGTTGGGTTTGCTCTCAAAACTGTGGCACATATTCAAACCAGACCAAACTGTCACTTAGAAACGTGATGATTTCAACACAAAGTGTCAAAGTTTCATTTGGAAACGTGTTGCATTTTCTTCTCATAGAGATCCAGCATCCATCCCGTGAGGAAGTGACCATCCTTGGGCTGGGGCACGTCTCAGGCAGCTCATTTGGAATCTTGAGCTGAAAATCACTCATCTGGGTGGAGAAGCACATGACCCATCACTAGGGCGAGCTGGCGCTGGGCACCAGGGAGGCTGCAAGGCAAATGAACTCATTATACCACAGGCTCGACAACTTCTTTTGCTCCCTTTGAACACCACAGAATTCCTACTTGTTAGTCACTATTTATACAGTTGCACACAGATTCTTTCTTAAGCATTCACATATTTTATGAAGTTAGAAAAGACTTTTAAGATGCAAAAACCCTGATGTTTTTAATGAGTTTAACAATAAACAGGCAGCGACTGAAGCGTGTGTAGTCCTCAGGTCAAACCCATGCTGAATTTCCACTGGCCTCAGCACAGGGTAGCTTCAAACCCACACTTTCACTTCCAAATCATGCTGGGCTGGTGAAAACAGAGTTTTTTACTGATGCTTCACCCATAAATAAAGAATGTGGGAGTGCTGGGGGTCACAGCTCATCAGTGTGTGCTGGGCACTGCATTGGTTTATTTGATGCAGAGGAACACTTTGGTTTGATGTGTCCTGCTGGTGTCCAGCGCAGTGCGATGCGGAACTGGCAGCAGAGAACTTTCTCCACATGCCTTTATGTTGAACTGGGGCTGCTTAATTGTTACTCAATGAAAGCTCAGATCTGCAGCAAACCCACTCCAGGGAGAGGAGCTCAGATTAAAGAGCTGGCAGGGAAAGACCCTTACGCAAGGGCAGGAAGATCATTCAGAAATAGTCATAAAACACAAGATGAATCTTTAAATATTTATTAAAAACAACGTTTGAATGTTAATTCCCCCTCACACATCACCCGTGAAAGAGATTCTAGGGATGAGGAAATGAAACCACAAAGCCAGTAAGTGATTTGCCTGAGGCCTCAGCCGTAAATCAGGCTCTGAACTTGAGATTAGCTCTTCCTGCTCCCTCCATCCCCCTCTCTGTGATAAGGCAAAGGGCTGAACTTGTGCCCACATTCCCCGAGTACCACGCAGGACTGATGCTCATCGAGGGTTCAGACTGGGGTTCTGCAGTGAGATGAACCCTCCAGCTTCATGGGGAGCACCAGGGAGCAGCTGTGGTCACGTTACTTGTCCTGAATGCTGTCACTCTGAGATGAAACTTGTCTTCTCCAGCCTTTGAGTGTTTTCATGGCCTTATCAATGAAAACACACCCTAATTTAATTAGGTAGGTTATTCTGTGTAATTCTCAAAGAACCCTACAATTGTTTGGGTTCAGAGAGTTCTTCAATCTCATCCAGTTCCAAGCCCATGCCATGGGCAGGGGCACCTTCCACTAGACCAGGTTGCTCCAAGCCTCATCCAACCTTGCCTTGAAATTAGTGGGGAAACGTGATTGGTATTGTCAGTTTTGTGCTGAAAAAGAGGTTTGAAGTCTTTCTGACTTCACCCAACTGTTTGGTGATTTCTCACTTGGGTGACCCAAGTCCTACATGGGCAACCATGAGGCCACCAACAGATCAGGAGCCCTGCTCTCATCATGGAGACAAACCCAACTATCTCAATTCCCTTTTGCAAGTTGGTGGAGCCTCATGTGCCCCTGGTAAGCATCCACAAGCATGGATCTGGATACCCAAATCCACCTGGGTGTCCGGGCTGGGCAACCAGTGCTGTGCCACACAGCACAGATGTGCCTGCAAAGCCTCACGCCAGATACACTTCCTCCTGTGGGCTTCTCCAGATAACTCCCTTGCGTATTAAAAGTTGTTTACCCTGTGCTTAAAGCAGGATGCTTCCCTTATCTGCAAGCAGAGCCAATTCCCCCCAGTGCCTCTGCGCCGTCATTCCTGGCCTGCTCCTGACTCCTGAGCTCGCTCAGTGCTGGTGGTGGCTCTGCGTTATCTCCCGTCTGCAGCGCAGACAGACCCTGCCTGGAGCAGCCTCCAGGCTCTGCAATACCAAGACCAATGTCTTCAAAGCCTCAAAATTGCTCTGTAATTTGAATCTTTAACAACACATGGAAAAATCCTCAGGAACTGGCCTGTATCATGTCTCCAAATGGCTTCATAAATACAACACTGAGGAATTTGGATACTCTCGTCTGTGTCCATGATGGATGTTTGTATTCTAAGAAAGAAATGCGTTTGCTGCTTTTCCTTACCTCTGCAAAGCAGCTCAAATCCACTGTGCAGCTCCTTTTCCTGTCCCTTCCTTACCTTTAACCCCGTCTCATGTCACTGGTGATCGCACCCAAACCAAAGGGCTGGGTTAGTCCCTGTCACTAGGTCCGGAGCCATTGGGCTCCAGTGGCTCCTCCTGAGTCACCATGAGGAGGAGGTTGTTAAACCCCATTCCTATCAGTCTGAGACACAGAAAAGCCACATGCAGAAAGTTTAGATACGAAAAAAAAAGAGCTTGAAGGAATGTATTTATCTGAAAACAATAGAGTCTGGATGGAAAATCAGCGTTTTACACCAATCATGTGGTTGTTGTTAATGTTTTCCAAAACACCCAGAGGTACCTTGTGTGTTAATAAGAGCAGCCTGTACTATTGCGCTCAAAAAGCGAAATGTGCATTTCTGCACCTAAAACTGCACTTGTATTTCAGCCTTGTATTGATGCCCAGATGGCTGCCAGAGGAATTTCCCATTCCCCCCAAATCTGCAGTCACGGGGCTTGATTTCAGCCCAAGATGCAGCAGCAAATATTTATGGTTGCGTTTCAATGCTTCTTTTCCATTCCCTTCCTTAAAGCAGGGGAATGTCCTGGAAGTGTGGACTGAGCCTGAACTGTGGCCCTTGCCACCCTCCTCTGCTTTCTGCTGCCCTGCATGGGCTGGGATGGCATCCCTGGAGCCAGGCACAGTGCCTGTGGTACACCGGTGGGACAATGCTTGATGCTCACAGGCAGCACACAGTGGGTACCATGGGCTCCAGGTGGGTTTAACCAGGCAAAGGAGCAAACCCAGCCGAGAGCTGCTGCTGCAAGAGGAATTGTTTAAAGCTGCTCCAGCAGCAAAGGCCAAGCTGGAGGGTTCATTTCCTCGGCCCTAGCGCTGCTGCAGCCCCAGCATCCCAAGATCCACTGATAGCCATTGAGCAAGGATTTCCATTTTTGGTGCGAGCTCAGACTTAAAATAGACAGTCTTGAGCGAGGAAGAAACTCTGTTGACAGAACATAGGGAACATTCCTCCAGTGTACTTTTGCAAAGGACTATCTCTGTCTTTAATCTCCGCGCCGTTTCCTGCAGGTCTCCCGGGCCCAGCTTCCCTCTCATTGTTAGTGGTGCTTTTGGAAATGACCTCAGGCAGTTTGCAGTGACTGGCGACCCACGGTCAGAATGACTAACCCAGTCTGTCTCCATCCTTTGGACATGTCCCATTGACTAAATAAATGACAGGCACTGACATGTGAATAGAAACAAAAACAGCCTGACAAGTGAAATCTTAACTCTTTGGAGCGAAGAGCCTGGATGCGCGGTCACTGCAAACAGTCCTGTGATGGCAATAATACATCAAGCCTCCCCAGCTGCTCAGGACACATGCAGATGGGCAGCAAACACCTCTAATATTATATTTAATTGTTGAAAATGATTTTCTGAAGCTTTTTATCTCAGCACATCTTTAATTAAAAGTGTGGCTGTGTGTTTATGCGGCCCTTCTGTGTCTGGGTTCAGCATGAGTAATTCCACTGAATGCTATAAGCAAGGGTTAATGAAGAGAGCCTGCCACAGGATCCTGGACTTGTATATCGACAGCTCTATATCTCGACATAGGTGAGCTTATAACTGCTTCCAACCTACTGCACAGAAATACCCATGAGACAGATGATCCTGGTTCCCCCAAGCCTGTATGGAGCCTGCCAGCACCCACTGATGTCAGCTTTAGGAGGGATATAAGGGGGGGTGTAAGCTCTAAGGCAGATGTATGTATTTCTAGGTCTCCTAAAGGCCACCAGCACTGGGCACTGCCATGCTTCAAGGCCTCAATTCCTCCTCTGAATCCTCTGCTGAGCTCCCTCCAGCCCCAACCCCAGCTAAGCAACACCAGTCTGAGAACATGCCACACCATCCCAGCGTGATATGGTTTTTGTAGGCCCCAGACAAGCTGCCTTTGCAATCTAACAATAGTTTTACCAATAAGAATAGAATTGCTGTTAATAAACAACATTTGTGGATTTTTTTGGTTGGAAAAGTAGGAAAGTATTCTCTTTAATATAATCAAAATCTATTTGCAATGCTGTAATGACAATAATTAATAATGCTGCTTAGCAGTTATTAGCACTCGGTGCATTGTTAGGATGTCTGCATTAGCTAAGGTTTAATAATGAGGTTCATATAAATCCAAAAGAAGAAAATAATGATATGGGGAGTGGTTGTGGAGCTGTGGTCTGATGGCTTCTTGCTTTAATGTAAGTAACAAATAATTCCCTCTGGCTCTCAGTATTTGTGGATAAGGCCATAAAAAAGGAAGGAAAAAAAAAGGAAGGAGGAAACCTCAGCTAATAAAAATGCCACCCCTGCTTTACGACTTGGGGAGGAACGTTTGTTGTTTGGCTAATGGCGAGATTAATAACTTGTGTTGGGATGGTTGATGTCATTCCCTCGTCCTGCGTGTTGAACATTTGCATTGAGAGGATGGGGACTGTACTGGCAGTGTGCTGGTCCTCAGTACAAGGCATGGGTGCACCAGTGGCTCATTGGCACGAATGGTGACCACTGCCACAGCAAGGGGATGTGGAAGCAGGAGCAGGCTGCAGCCCTCAGTCGGAGGTGGCTTCGGGAGGTGTTGGCAGCTCTGTCAGCTGAGACAAAAATGATGTCCTAACTTGGGGTTATTCTTTTTAATGCAACACAATTTGATAGAATCATAGAATGGTTTGGATTGGAAGAGACCTTAAAGCTCATCCAGCTCCAACCCCTGCCACAGGCAGAGACCCCTTCCACTGGAGCAGCTGCTCCAAGCCCCTGTGTCCAACCTGGCCTTGAACACTGCCAGGGATGGGGCAGCCACAGCTTCTCTGGGCACCCTGTGCCAGCGCCTCAGCACCCTCACAGGGAACAGCTTCTGCCTAAGAGCTCAGCTCAGTCTCCCCTCGGGCAGGTTAAAGCCGTCACCCTTTTGCCTTTCTGGTCTCGGTTCATCCACAGCTGATGATCATGCATTAATCACCATTTACTCAGTAGCCAAATAAAAAGAGGCTGAGAGGTAAAAACCACTCACTTCATGTAAAATTTCATTTATTACCAGGTATCTGCTCCAGCCAGTGCTCCATCCTCTTATTCTCATCCCACATTATGCCTGGATAGCCTGATGGGCCATGGGAAGCCTTCTGCTGTTTCCAGACATCGGGGCAGTTTTGCATCCCTGTGCCAGGTCAGTTGTAGCATGGGCTGGACTTTGGGTAGAGTGGGTAAGAGCCAGCGTGTGGGGTCAGGCTGTGGAGTCAGGCATGGTCCCAGGTAATCATCTGTGTAAGAAGGTAAATAAGAGGTCAGATTTTGGCTGGGACCTGTCCAGGGAAGGTGATCAGGGCTACACCAGTTACACCCTCCAAGGGCTTGGCTGCTAGAGATGCCTGGCACCAAAACAGCAGTGAGAAGGTTTAGTGCTGAACTATACAAAACCCCAGTTGTGGCTCCAGAAGGATGTCCGGGGGTCTGCAGGGGAGACCTGCACCTCCAGAGCTGCCTGACTCAGTGTTTCATCCACAGGTCTGTGTCCATGTACTGGTGGCTGGGATGGCTGCCCAGCAGGGAGACGTCCTGCTGGCTCCCAGGCTGCCTTAGGGAAGAAGCTGCTGCTTCTGATCATCTCTGAGACACTGGAGCCAGCAGTTTCCTGGACAGAGATGTCTTCTCAGCACAATTTAAGGTACAGCAGGACCGACCCTGCAGGGTGCCTGCTCAGAGAGGGGGTTTTCTCATTCCATGGTGTGGCAATGGGATGGAAAACATCCCCTGGAGACCTGACTGGCTTCCAGCCACCATCTCCTTTCTCAGCAAAGCCTGCTCCATGTGCTGGGTGTCTAAGAAGCAACTGTGCTACTGCTGGGTCAAACTGCATACTTCTGCATCCTATTTAAGGATGGTTTGCTCTCAGTAACACCCAGCAGTGCCAATGACTTTAGGGTCAGCTCCTTTCCTCCCTAATCCTGCTTTCTATTTTCACATTCTTCTGCATGAGCAAGCCCTGGAGATCCTACAGCCAGCTGCCAGCAGAGATACTCAAAACACAGTTTCAGAGCAAAAAGAGATGTCGTTTTGGTACTTTAGCAGTGATTGCCTCTGGCTACCTTCAGTCCAGGCTCAGACCAGAGAAGACAATATTCTCTTTCTCCCATAATGATTTTCATATCCCCATTTTGAGGTTGCAGCAGTTTGGGGAAGCTGGTGTCCTGGGACCAGCTTTTGAAGCTTGCCTTTTTATTCCCCTCTCCCTTGCTGCTTTCAGCCTCTCCAGCCAATGACTCAGTCACTATTTCTATTCTCTTCCCACTTCTGTTCCTGCTTCTCTAAAGTTCTGGTCGGTGGCAGCAGCTTTTGCTAATGTTTTGTGGCCGCTCCTCTCTGCGTTATTATTGGAGATGCCTATGAAATAACAGAGCTGCTCTTTAAGACACTGCTGCACCACTGCAGAACATACTTACCAAAGCTGTGGTAAGCAGCTCTTTACTGGAGTGACTGGCGTCTGCTCTGGAGCGCACCAGACGCCAGTCACTTCAGCAAAAAGCTGCTGCAACAGAACAAATTGCCCAGGGCAGCAGATCTTGGGAAGGGAGGAGAGCCAACAGCCCCGTCCGTCTGTCTGCCTCTGTGTGTTCTAAGGCAGAAAAATTATCTTTTTACAAGCCTGCCCTAGTTGGCTCTGACCAGCTCTTCCCAGAAAATACCATCATAAATAGAAGAGCAAACTATTGCACAAACGGACAGGTTGCCATTTATATCTGACCTTTCTCAGCTCTTCTTTGATGGCTTCGTCAACCGATGCTTCCTTCTCGTCCAGCCCCACCGTGTTTTTAGCTCCTGCTTCTAGGAGAGCACCACAAACCTCAATTAAAATCCATTTTGGACATAGGTGTAGACTCCCTCAGCTCTCTGGAGCAGCTCCAAACAGAGTAATCCTTTTCTTAATCCTGCCCTCCCAGGGAACTTCCAGGTTTGTGTTTGCAAATTGTACGGGTAAATATGGATAGGGGGAGATGGATTTACTTATAAAGACTCTGGGCTTGGCATGTTACACACAGTTTGTTGCTAGACCAGCCTGGCGGCAGCACACAGCACCACACTGGTTTCCTTCCTCGGATAGACCCTTTCCAGCTCCAGAATGACAATTCACCAAAGCCAACCCAAAAACCAGTAAAGGGCAGTTTCATAACTGGGTGTTATCTGCCTGGAAAGGGCTCCAGAGAAGCAGACTGTCTCCACAGGCTGCTGAATAAATGCTGATAAAAAGGACAAACTCCTGTGTGTTTGTTATGGGTGGTGTGGGTTTGAGATGTATCCTCTGGTGGATGCAGGCGGTTGGAATTCCCTTCCTATTTGAACACAGCATCTGGTTTATGTGATATTACTTGATTCCTATAGCCAGACCAGGGCAGGAAGAGTTTAATGGCTAAGCCCTGCCATGCTGCCTGCAACTGAGGAAGGAAAGAATGAGGCTGAGATAGATGCTATGAGTTGCTGTGGGCCTAGAATCCCCCTTTACTCTCATGCAGATGCATGGCTGGACTGAGCATGTACATCTCTGTCCTGCAGGAGTCTCAGAGGCTGCACCATCCTTGGGCCGGCTGAATGTGACTTCTCCTCCCCATCCACTTCATCTTGCACCAGTACCTGCTTGTGAGAACCCTGGGAGCCAACCACTGTGCTGACATTGGATCATAATGGACCACAAGGTAGGATGTCCTCCTGGATAAAGCACTAGATTAAGGCTCAGGAGTCGATGTCTTCATCCTGTCCACCCCATGTCTCGTTTTATCTGATCATTAGTTCAAAATGACACAGAAAACCACTGTCAATGGCATTGGGAAAGACACTGAAAGGTTTGGTGGCAGGTAGACCTTCCCCTGCATCTTCGTTCCAGAGCACAGAGGAGTAATGATGCCTGGCAGTCACTCTTGTGCCTAACCTCCTCCATCTTCTCTACAGTACTCATTGAGTGTGTACAGCAGTTAAGGAACTTCTGCCCTCGGTCATCCCGGACAGAAGGACAGGGTTGGAGCAGTTTTGAGGTGTGACAGCAGGAGAACCTCCTCAGAGGGTGGTCCTGTCCCCATGTGCAATTTGTCCTCTCCTAGATGCCAGAACAGGGACCTGACTGCAAGTATCAACCAGCTCCGTTTCACTGAGCATCCAGGCAACAAAGCCAACTCGTAGCTACTGGGCACAGCACTGGCAAACCCTTTGAAACCAGTGGCTGCTGTTCCCTCACTGACACCAACCTCCTGAGCCAGCAGCAGTTCTCAACAGTTGTTGGTCTAATCCAGTGTGCTCAGCTGGGGAATAATACAGGGGATAGTCCTGGTTCTGTGGACTGGCCTGACTTGTGGTTCAGTTCCTGTTCATCCTGACCTAAACCAGGGAAGTGAACCCAAGACCCTGTATCTCAGATGGGCGCTCTCATCTCCAGCATCCATCTCCATCTCATCTCCATCTCATCTGGGCTTTTCCTCCCCAAATAACAATTATTTATAAAGCTGAATCTGGGAGAGAAATGAGGCTGCAACCACCCATAGAGCTGAGTCTTCTCCTGGGATGCAAGGGTCCATGCCCCTGCTCCGAGCAAGGGGCCTCACCTGCAGCAGGGACCACCATGGATGGGTGCCATCACCCACTGGTGAGGACCTGTTGGGAGATGATTGTACCTCCTTGTGTTTGACAGCAATCCAGGCTTGGGCCCAGGCAACCTTTCCAAGCAGCACTTTGTGGAAGTCATTTGCTACCAAAGAAAATAAAACCCAGAAAAGTTTTGGCTTTACCAAACTGACATTTTCTGACACAAGAAAACACGTTGTCAAAACTCCTTCCCAAGCATTCTGCTGGGAATGTGCTCTTTGCCATCAGTCCCCAAGGCTGCAGCGCTGGGGTGTTGAAATGTTACTACAGCCCTGGAAACTGTGAGTCAGCTTGTCCCCACCCACAGCAGATACTGGTGGGAAGGGCCTTGAAAAGCCTGGAAACTCCTGCAGTTTTTGCCTTGTGGAGTTTCCATGAACCCATTAACGTTAATTTCAGGTCCTGGTTTTGCAGGTTTTGGTGATTTTCTATTGAATTTTGTCCCTTTTTTGACCCATCCCCTTTGTGATTCTGAGAAATGTTGGAGAACATTTGATTTCTACTTGTCCCTGAGCAATTTGGCTGCCATGGCCCCAGTTCACCCCCCAAGCCCTGTGGGACAGGCTGGACCTGGGCAGCAAATGCAGCACGCGCCGCGGTGCCACCAGATCCAGTGGGGATTTGGCTGGGATCACTGGATGGCAAAACGTTCATCCCACATGGAGGAACGGTGCCAACACAAACTTTGCCAGTGCAAAGCCCTCCGGATTGCTGGGCTGGGATAGAAATGCATTGATGTGAGCATCTCCTGGCAGGGAGGAAGGTCATACAGAGGTGTCCCAGCAAACCAGATGTGGGGCTGCTCTGCTCCTCACTGGAGGCAGGCAAAAGCCTTATGGGAGCATGCACACAACTCAGAGCAGTCTGTGCAAACCACTGACCTCAGGCTATCTCGGAGCCATCTACAAACTGCATTTATTGCCAACTGGAAAACACGTGGAGGTAGCAAACCCCAGGTCTTAACACAGTGCACAGTGATGTGAAACAACCCACAACGTGTTCCCCTGACACATGTCCCAGGAGCCCTGGCAAAGGATGGCTACAACTGGAGCCCTGAGGAGCTGGGATGGGCTTTGCTGTAGCTGCAGCCCACCCGGGATGGAGGCACACACTGAGGTGGTGGGGTGGATCACATCCTCTGCATCAAGGATTCCATAGTGCCAAGCTCTGGGAGCACAGAGCCCAGCGGTTGTGAAATTCCCCATGAAGGAAAATTCTTCAAGCATCTATTTTTTTAACAGCTTTGGATTTATCAGAATGCCTTGTTCTGATTTTAGCTCTTTCCATTTTGAAGACGGTCCAAGCTCCTATCACAGTGTGTTACCACACAGAATATAACATTTGCAAGGGTAAAATGAAGTCGGTTTGAACTGGAAAATCACGGCCGTGTCGTTAAAACAAAGGAAATGGGACATTCTGATGTTGTCAAAACCTTTTTTCTCTGGTTCCTTTCAAAATCAGCTTCCAGCAAAACCAGCCTGATTTTATGAGGCGGTTTAGTTCTTGGCAGAGCCCCTCGCCCTGGCGCAGCAGTTCTGTTGTGGTTTCTCTGGTGGGGCTCATACACTCCATGTCCCTGTCCCCAGGCTGTGACATGGGGGTGCAGTGTGTCCCCAACCCTCACTGCCCCACAGTGGGGTCCCCATCTCAACCCCATTTTCAAAGCATTTAAATAACCTACAAATCAAGCCATCAAAGCATTATTTAAATGGCAATTATTCATCTTGGGTTTTAACTTCTGCATCCTTCTCTTTGACCGGAAATGTATAAAATACTAGAGATAAAATAAAGCTGAAAATTTATTATAAGATTAGTTTTCCTTACTGAAAACCCAGTGCCTGCTGATGCCTCTGACCCCACTGGCATGGACACAATGACAGCGCTGGCCCCTTTCCCCCCATCCCAGCCATAGATTAGCGCTGGGATGAGACTGGTGCTGATGCCCTTTCGGCCACCCACCATCCTCCCAGACCCAAGAGGGTTTGGCTTTATATAGTACCTGGGAGATCCATGTCAGATAAGCTTGGCAGGCTTTCAAAAGCTTCTCCCTAGCTTTCGTGCCAAGTCCTATAGGATGTGTTCCAGAGCATCTCCCAGGAATGTTTGTTATTACGACAAGCAAAGAAAAAGAGGTGGGGAAAAAAGAGGCAGTGAAAGAGCACATTGCTGTTAATTACTAGAAATCCTTTAATAACCAACATTACTATAAATTATATGTGCATTATGACAAGTACAATTGAGTGTTTTGTTTTCTTGCCCACGTTGGTGCAAGGAACAATGTGCTCTTGTTGCAGGAGCTGGAATGGGTGGCACTGGAGGGGGAAATCAGGGCTCCTCCATCACATACCTGTGCCCGCAGAGATGGTCGGCATGCCATGAAAGCTCCATTGTTCTTCATGCCATGCTACACGCACTATGATTATATAGTGTTGGATAAGCAGTAAGACGTTGAAATAATAACCTATCCTTAGTTTAAACAGTGCTATATTTAAGATTTATATATATTTAAATGTGGGTAATTGCACATCTGTGACACGCTGTAATTTGGCTGGGAGTCTGTAAATATGATATTGGAAAGAAAAGCATCAGTTGCATTTAAGGAGGTAAATCCTGGGGTCATGCAGGGCATATTGATCATTGTGGATATTAAACAAGCTTTGGAACCTCTCTGAAGCAGCCTAGGGATGGACAGGGATCCTGCCTGGGTCCAAGATCCAGGAAATCCTAATTCCTGCTTCCATGTCTGAGAATCTTTATTTTCAGCCCTTCCATGACTTTTACCTTAACTTGTGTTCATTCCCTAATGCAAGAAGAAGCCATTAGGATCTTCCTAACACAGTGAGAAGTTGGCTGACTCTTGTAAATAGTTCTAAATGGTGATAATGGTGATGTAGGTGCAAACTGTAGCTGCTCTGCAGGTCAGTGAGGGCATAGGACCATCGTGGACATCATTTCCACCCAAAGTGAGCCAGTGCCCAAACAACATCACCTGGTTTTACTGCAGAAAGCGCAGGGGAAAAGGAGCTTTGGTCAGTAAGGGCAGAAGTAACCCCGAAGTCAAAGCCCTATGGATGTGTTATCTTTATGTTGGTACAAACACCGCTGGGTCCCACATACAGGTTTTAAATGGGGTATTTTGGAATCCCTTATGTAAAGTTGATGCACATGAATTAAGTTGGCCGTAAAAAAATGTACTAACTTAACCTAGTGTATTTAAATGATGTTCTTGGGTGTTTTCCTGCAGGTTTGGGGAAATGTGGACATCACCCTTTGGTCATGGCAAGAGCTATACAAAGATACCAGAAGGAACATGCTGGACATCCAGGTTTGCCTGCAGTTTCTAGGTTGAAACACTTTTATTGGTTTATTTTGGGGTGGTTTTTCCCTGCTGATCCAGCTGCAGTGAAATAGTCGCTGAGATTCATTTTCACTCACCATTGACAATTCCCCGTGGGTTCCCGATCTGAGCCCCCCGACAAACCTCCATCACTTCCTATTCCAGGTTCCCACTGATCCACACCACGCTGCTCCCCACGAGCGAGGGGAATGCCCCCCCCGACCCCCAGCATCCAAAGGCTGAACCCCCCAAGAACAATCACCGTTTTACGGTATTTCATTCAGTTTTAGTTAACGGAAGGGGGGGGGGGGGTCCCCATCCCCACCCGCATCTCCCATAGGGACACCCTCCCCCCCCGCCTCCCCCCCCTCACCCCCGAGGCCGCAGCCGGGGCACAGGGCGGGCACTAGGACCCAGCGCGGCGCTGCCCGCGGAATGTCTTTCATTCACGGGCACGCCGCACCGGGAGGCGCAGAGGGGGTGGGCGGTGCCTGCTCGGCGTCCGGACCAATCGGCTGCGGGGCTGCCGTGACGTCACGCGGCGCCGGACCAATGGGTGCGCGCCGGGCCTGAACTTTTGCCACGGCGGACAAGTTGATACATCGCGGGGGTGTGTCCCTCCGCGGCGGCTCCGACGGGGGGGGGAGCGGCTTTAACCCGTGCGCTGCCGCAGCGCCGCCATGACCTACTTTCCTTCAGGGCTGGGGGCCGCGGAAGGACACAGCCCCCCCACCTCCTCCTGCTGCCATCCCTGGTCCCCGCTGATGGGATAAGGGAGGGAGAGAGGGAAGGAAGACGCTTCCATGCGGGGGGGGTGGTTGGTGATGGTGATGGGGGTGTGTGTGTGATCGTGCAATGGTGTTCGTGTCCCTTTAAGAGCTCGGAAACCCGATGCGCTGTTTGCGCAACGCCCGGTGCCGCGCGGAGCCGCCAAAGTGTCTAGACTGGCACATGATGGGCGGCAGCCAATCGCGCCGCCGCTCGCGAAGGGGCCCAGCGCGCGCGCGCGCTCCCGTACCCCCCTCCTTCCCCCCCCCTCCCCCTTTCACCCCCACCCCCTTCCCCCCCCCCCCCCCCCCCCCGTCAGCCACACAAAAGCCAGCGGAGGGCGGGGGGGCGGGCGCGAGCGGGCGCGCCGGCGGGAGCCGTGCGCGGGGACCCGGCGGGAGCGGAGCTGCACCGGGAGCGGACGGACACACGGACAGACGGACACCGCGTGCGCGAGGGCAGCGGCCGCGCGCGGCTCTCGCCCTTTGGCTGATTTTGGTCATTTTTAACCTCTTTTTTTTAACCAATTTTTCTGTTTTTTGACCGGTTTTTGGCCGAACGGACCCGGCGGCTCCGAGCGCGGACCCGGCGCCGCTTCCACCCATCTCCTCCCAGCGCCCACCTTGTCCGGTGGAGCAGCCGCGGGGCGCAGCCCCGGGCTCCCCCCGGCCCCGTCCCCGCCTTGGCAGCCGATGTAGGGCACGGCGCCGCCACGGGAGCGGCCCCGCACCGCCCGCGGGCATCGGCGCAAGCCCCGCGGCACCGTCTATGCCCCCGCCGCGCTCCCTCCCCCGCCGCCTTCCCCCATGGTGCGGCCCCCGCCGCGGGGAAACGGCGGCGCCGGGAGGTGCGGGCAGGCTGCGAGGGTCTGAGATGAGATAGAGCCGGCGGCGGAGCGAGGAGCCCCGCGGAGGGGGGGGGGGGGGGAAGCGGCGGAGAGCGACGCGACCCTCGGCCGCCCGCGTGTCGTATGTTCAGGTCCAAACGCTCAGGGCTGGTGCGGCGACTTTGGAGGAGCCGCGTCATTCCGGACAGGGACGGCGGAGATGGGAGCGGCAGGAGCGGCCACGACCTCGGAGCCACCGGTAGCTGTAAGATCCCGGAGAAGAACCCCTCGTCGGAGCTCCGCGCGGTAGCGCGCAGCCTGCTGCGGGAGGCGGAGGAGCGGCGGGGCGAGGCGGCGCCCCGCGGGGACCCCATGGCGGAGCGGCGAGGGGCCCGGCTCCGCTCCCCACCGCGGCGGGACGGCGCCGGCGGGGCGAGCCCGCGACGGGCGCCGGAGAGCGACGGTCGGACCGTGACCTGCTGCCTGTTCAAGGAGCGAGAACCGGGCGGCCCCCAGCCCCCGGACACGGACACCGCCGGCGGCCCCCCCAGCCCCGACGGCGCGGCCGACGGCGGCTCCCCGGAGCGGCGGGGCCGGGAGGCGAGGTCGCGGCTGGTGCTGCTGGAGCAGGAGCTGAAGGCCGTCACCTACTCGCTGCTGAAGCGGCTGAAGGAGCGCTCGCTGGACAGCCTGCTGGAGGCGGTGGAGTCCCGCGGGGGCATGCCCAGCGGCTGCGTGCTGGTGGCCCGCACGGAGCTGCGCCTGGGGGGCCAGGCGGCTCCCCCCCATCTCCTCCTGGGGAAGCTCTTCCGATGGCCCGACCTGCAGCACCCCGCCGAGCTGAAACCCCTCTGCGAGTGCCAGAGCTTCGGCGTTGCCGACGGACCCACCGTCTGCTGCAACCCCTACCACTTCAGCCGCCTCTGTGGGCCAGGTGAGGAGCGGAGTCGGGGACCTTCCTTGCCCCATGATTTGGGGTATCTGACCACTTCCTGGGCTTATTTGAACCCTAGGGATGCTCCCGGCTCCGGGATGGCATTTTCCCCTTCCCCAGTTTCCAGTTCTGCTTAGAAAGCCCCTTTTCCTCCCCTTCCCGAGGAGGTTCCTGTGCTCTTTAGGTGCAGGAGGGGCCATAACGGGCCGTTCGCATCCTGCCGGCGCCAGCCTGGCTGCTGCCGCTCGGAACGGGGCCGGAGGGGCCGCGGGGGATGGTCCGACCTAGCGTGGAAGCGCCGGGACCCGGAGCACATGCGTTCCTTTGGCAGGGCTCTACAGCAGCGCCCTGCTGACGGTCCCTTCCTTGGCAAACCTCGGGCTGGTTATTATGTATTATCATTACTTGTTTTGCAGTCCGGGCTCCTGCCTCACTTTGCATCACTTCTCCCAAAGAAACTTCCATGCTGGGCGTGCTTCTCCCGGAGCTCGCTGGAGCCTGGAACCAGCTCTTTTTCCGCTCCGGTTGGTGTAGATGGGTTTGAAGGAGCCCTGCGTGTGTTTTGCAGACGGGCAGAGTGTTCCCAGCTCCTTTCCTGCGGCCGTGCTTGTTTTTCCCAGCGGTGCAGGGCTGCTCTGGGCAGGGGTGGTAGGAGCAGAGCTTTATCGAGTGGCTCTTTAGGGTTTGATAGCGGGTGCCGGTGCCAGGGTCTCGTCCCCACTGGGGACGGTGGTGGGAGCCCAACAAAGCCCTTGATGCCCTTTCCACAAGTGTTTGTGTGGCTCTCTTTAGAAACCATTGGTGTCCGTGCAGGTGATGGGGCAGAACGGTATGAAAATGTCTCGGTGCTTGGGATTTGGTCCCTATGGCCGCGGGTCTGGCTGTAGCATGGCACTGACCCACTGTACATGGCACAGGTTGGGTTGTGATATCCAGATGGGACATTGGCACCATTATTTTTTTCCTATTGGAAAGCTCTTAAGGGCCATGTGAGAAGAGCATCTTGATGCAGGGCAGCTTGCTTGGTTAGGGGGGGATGAGGAACCTTTTCTTGGAAGCCATAAATGACCACAGGCCGTCCCAGAGTCATCACATGGGCGATGCTGAGGTGGTTCTTGGTGAGCTAACCCGAGTTGGGCTGAGTGCTTTTGGTGTGTGGGAACTGAGGAGCACACCCTTGTTCCAGTAGGCTGGGGTCAAGGTGGTGCCATTGACTACTCAGTGAAGTCAGTGTGTGCTCAGTGCTGGGGCCATGGTACAGCCCAGCCGGCTGCACAGTCCTCAATTTTAGCAGGTTGTAATTAAAGAAACGCGTCACCACCATAATTCAGGAGGAAAAAAACCTCTAACCAGAGCATGGAGTTGATGGAGGACCTTAGTCAGCCTTTTGTATGGCCTTGACTCTTTGCAAGAGAAGCAAGGGCTTGTTAGATGACCAGAACACTTCTAAGGGCTTGCTTAACTTTTAAGTCCATGACTGCTGATGTGCTGTTAAAGCTGAGTGTGTGCTTGGGAGCTTTGCTGGGTGGAGGTCAAGGGGAGCAGAGTCATGGGGGGCCTGGCCTCTGCTGCTGAGCCCCTTGAGTGCCAAGGGGTTCCTTGGGATGAACCAAAGTGACTTGGATTGGCTGAAGTCAGTCTGGTCCCTGGTGTCAGGCTTCATGTACCAAGAGAGGAGCAACTTTCTATCACCCAGCACCTTATTTCAGTCCTTGTAATGTGTTTGGGGAGCTTCTGTGAAGCCTGTATGTGTTTAAGCTGTGGTTGGAGCATCAGCTCCCAGTGCAGATGATGTAAGCATCAATATTTGGGAGCCCCGTGCCATTTTGTGTGCTTCAGGTTGTGGGTGCCCATGCAGGGAGACAGGGCAGGGGGTGCAGGGGAGAACTGCAGTACTTCCAGTAGTAAAACCCCCTTTGAAAGGTCAAGGTGGAACCCCCTATTCTTTGAAGATTTGGAAAATCCTTGGCCTTGAGTTGCTTCCAAATGGGTTTCCTTCCATTGGGTGTTTACAGCCTTGGAAGAGCTCCTACCCTGACAGAGAAAGAGCCAAGGGTTCATTGACAAACTGAGCACAGCACTAACACTGAGTTTTGTTTTCCAGAGTCTCCACCACCTCCCTACTCTCGGCTGTCTCCTAATGATGAGCAAAAGCCACTGGGTATGTGTTTCCTCTCTTTTGATCTCCCGGTACCTCTTTCATGGCGCAGCCCTCGTGTTGCTCCTAAGACATCCCTACGTGGCACGGCAGGCAGAAGCCAACAAGTCTGGGTTTTATGGCTGCTCATTATTTGTGAGCAAGCATCAGCTGACGGGTTTAAGGAGTAAATGGATGTGGGTTTATCAGCTCAAATTGCCATGTAGACACATGCAGATCGTCCAAAATAACACGAAGCTCTATTTTTAATGAAGCTGTAATGAAAGGTTTGCAGACATGATGTTTTGTCTGTGTGGGTAATCTGCAGGATGACTGAGTGCGGGGGGAATGGGAGCTCCTGGGTGCCATTTCCATACAGCCTTGGCTGCACCCTGGAGGAACCAGCTATTACCCTTCCTCTGCTTATTAAAATGAGACATAAACTCTTTGAAACTCGGCGCTGTATAATTTCCGAGTGGTGTTTCACTTTTAATGGGGAATTATAAGTGTTACTTACAATGAAAGCTAGGGAAAGTGGCTTGCTTGGGTAGGCTTGAAGGGAAGGCTCCTGGAGAGCGTGGCAAATCAGCCTTGGATCCTGGTCTACATGGTGCACGTGTTGTGGATTGGCATCACTGCATCCTGACCATCCCTTCTCAGCACCCACTTCTTGCCCAAATAAATGGGAAGATGAAGGAGGGAAGGGAAGAATCCCACATCCCTTTTGGGTTTCTTGCCAGGATTGGTGCAGTGATGGCCACATCTGGAGTGTGGGGTTTCTCCCTTCATCCCATAGTCAGTGGTTCTGATTTACAAGGGCAGGTAATGACCAAGGTGAGGGTTTTCACTCACCATCAGGCAGGGATGGAGAGGATACATGCAGGATTTGCCAGGGCGATAGGAAGGGGACAGCACAGTGCCTGCCTGTCCCACCCAGCCCTTAGGGAAGGCAGGAGCTGCCCAGTGCCAAAGGTGAGTCCTTTCCCTGCCTGGCCTGGAGCTGCCTGCAGCCACTCATGCACCCACTGTGCACACTCCTATTGCAAGGGCCCAGCTCTTCCACCACCACAGCCAGTCTGTGGGACAGGGCAGGGACCACAGTGTCCTGCAGAACAAAGCTTGCTTTGGATATTTTGTGGAGGCAAAAAGAAAGGGATTGTCCCTCCCTGTGCTCTGCTTTCCAAGTGAATTCCCTTTAGAAACTGCTTGTGCTGCAGGAGAGGTGATAGCGACTGACACGTGACTTTGTTAAAACAACAGCCAGGGACTGAAATGTGCTTCACTGGCTTGTTGGATTGGAAAAATAATAGTTAATCTGTGAGCAAACAGTTGAGCACTTAATTAGAGGGGTGTAAGCAAGAGAGAATAACAAAGACTCTTAACTTGTTAAAACAAAGTTTCCTTCGCTTCAGCAAAGAGGAAGGAAGGAAGGAAGCAAGAATAAACAGCTTCAAGAATTTTAATGGTGATAATTAAGTATAGTAACTAGGAGTTGTTTAGAGGCTTAATGTAACTTTACCCAGTAAGCACCAAGTTCCTACTTGTTTGATCAACTTAACTGCAGTTATTTTTGTGGTCGAAGCAACTCCAAGTTTGCATTTGCGTGGTAGAGGCACGAAGTTAATCACTGCCTTCTGGCCTGGTGGAGGATTCCTCCTGGGGAGGTGGTGGGAAGCTGAGCCCCGGGTGCTCACGTAGTGCTTGGAAACACAGGAGGACTAAAAATGCCTTTATTTGTTTCCCTTTTCCTCCCAGATCTATCAGATTCCACGTTGTCTTACACTGAAACAGAGGCTACAAACTCGCCCAACGTCACGCCCGGAGACTTCTCAGGTTGGCACATGTGGTTTGCACTGGGGAGCTCGTGGCTGGGGTTGGATCATGGGACAAGATGAGGGGTTGTGGTGCTGCTGGTGGTTTATGTTCTTGGTGTGAAAAGAAGGGAAAGGAATAGTAGGGATTTGAGTTGATCCTTCAGAGACCTCTGTGCTCTGTGGGTTGCGATAAGATGCTGTTCATGGGATGAGTGTGCTGGGACATTTGGGAGGTGGCTATTGATGTGGAAGCCATTTAGATGTGTGGTGGCACAGAGCTGGGCTGTACCCCGTCACTGATTGCATGGCAGGAGCAGTGAGGCCATGTCAAGTGATGCTGCTTTGTGGTGGTTCTTGCATTACCAGTTGGGTCCTGGCCCTGCTTTCATGAGTAGGGCTCTCAGCTACAGTGCCATTGAAGCTCCTGAACAAAGCTTTGCTTAATTAGGTCCTGGTTTTTGCTCTGCCCCACCCCTGCAACCTTCCATTCATTTAATGGTGCTCTATGAGGCCTGGGGTGATTTTACCTCCAAGCAGGTAGAGTTGGGGCTTTCACTTGCTTGGTTTTGAGCTGTGGCTCTGCTGATCCTTTCACTTCTTTCTCCTCTGGGGTCTCATCCCAGGCTGGGGGCTGGCTGCATGGGGAGCAGCAGGGACCTGTCTGTAGGACCAGGTTTAACTTCTGTGTAAGAAATGACCTGGTTAATGGTCTGAGAGCTAAGATGGAGATGCACATCCTCAGTGAAGCCCCATGTGCCTCCTTCAGTGGTTGGGGTGGGCTTTGTGGTGGAGTTGGACCTATCAGTGCTGACTTGCTGCATTGCTGAGCCCAAGTATGGGATTTGCTGTTCTCTGGGGGATAAGTTGATGATGGTGGAGGGGACCCTTGGGGTACTGATCTATTAGCTATGGCTTTGTTATTGTCATCCCTTCTCATTACCCACCTGCAAGAGTTCATGGCTGGTTTGGTGAGGCCTGTGACTTCCTTGGGATGTGTTAAGCTGATCTTGACTCCACAGCACTTTAAAGGGATGTGGCACTGCAGTGTCATGGCATGGTGGTGCTTCCTCAAGGGACTTTCCCTTCTCCTTTAAAGTCCTCCTGTGCCATGTGCTGAATCCAGTGTGCCAACCCGCCTTGCTTTTGTTGTGCTGCCAAGTGTCCATAGCAGGGGAACAATTGATAGGCAGGAGTTGGATCAATCAAGGTTGTGCTATAATAAATAAGTGTTGGCAATTCCTAACAAAGGTTCCTCAGGCTGGATACACGTCTGTAAAGCTCCCCATGCCCATGGCTTTTATTGTAACTTGATAATTGCCATTAATTATAGCAGCCGAGATGGAAAACCAGGGTTCCTGAGGATGTAATGGGTTCGCTTCCCTCGCAGCCGAGTCCTTTATGGGACATCTGGTGGGTTTTCTGCAATAGAAGAGGGATTTTAACTTTTACTTAAACAATATAATGATAACACGTGACTGAGATTGGGCTGAAATCGGATACTCCTCTCCCCCTGTGTAGTTTCCAATGGTGTAACTTTTAATAAGAGTCTGGGGCTCTGTGATTTATTTTTCCCCAGTGCTCATGATTGCTGAAAGAGGATAAGAGCTTTGCTGCAGTTAACCCATACTTGTCATCACAAGGAGCTAAGAGGAAAAACCCCACTCATGCTCCAGTCTATCTACCACATTTCAGCTTGTTTATTCTCCATTTCAACTTATTTAATAGGTCTGCTTGAAATGTAGGCCTGCATAAATGATACCCAAAGCACGTGGTCTTCCCAGCCTCTTCTTGTGAGCACTCAATGTGCATTTAACTCCCGTTCCAAAAATAAGTACGTTTTGGATCTAGCATCAAGCCACTGCTATTTATTGCTTCGGCTTTGATCATCAAAAAGGCTTTTCCTACTAAAACCACAAAATTCAATTTGGGATAACAAAGCGAGCCATTCTTCTACTGTTACTTGTTTACTTGATGAGCTTCTAAACAGGAAGTTTAAGCATGAAGTCGAAAGATCACCTCTGTCCTGTGGATGAATGAAAAAGAAAAGCCTTCTTTTTGAAGCTGACCTTTTCATGGCTCTAATAATGCCCCTAAATAGGAGAAAGTCTTCCATGAGCTAGCATGCTCTCTGTGAGTGTTGGAGTAGCAGTCAGTGCTAACTGGAAGCGCACATTGCGAATAGTTGTGCAGATGCAACCTTCGGTGTCATGAACTGGATTGATGGATGATACCCCAGAGTCCTCTTCATCTGAGGTTCAAAGGATCTGGGTCATGAATGAGGCTGGCTGGCCAAGGATCAGTGTCCAGCCACAGCATTTCTCTCACATTGGGGATGCTCCTCATTTCCCAGTGATGTGCAATGGTTTGGGAGGATCTGGGTGGGTGGGAGAAGCACTTGGAGGTGTTTGATCCCTCTTCCAAGCTCAGGCAGTGTCACATTGAAGCTTGCAGGTATCCGAAGAGGGGCTCCATATCTTCCTCCTGGTGTATTCCTGCAGCCATGTACACCTGGGGAGCAGAAAACCCATGGTGGGAGCTGGACCTTGAGCCCATGCGTTCCCTTGCCGGGGTCATCCCACTCCCTGGGTGCCAGCAGAGCCTGGACTGGAGCTGGTGTCCCAGAGGCTCCCCTGGCTGGAGCTGGGGATATAGCAGGGAGAGGGCAGAATCCAGCAGGGCAGAAAGCAGCGCTCAGCCCCATGACTCAGAACTGGTGGAACATTGGTAGGAACCTTTTTCCCTTCCCCTCAGACTTGGCTCCTCTGCTGCGTGCCAAGAAGCTGCTGCACCCGTTAGACTTGCCAGGCTTGTAGAGAGAGGCCTGCACTGCTGCTGGTGCAGGAACTGGTTCAGGACGGTGGGGACGTGCTGGAGCAGATGCTGTGGGACACAGGCTTTGGGACTGCCTGCCTTCCCCTGAACCCCAGAGGGCTACCCCTTGCCTTCCTTGGGAAGGACCCTGGTGTAGCCCCGTTTTCAGAGGTCCCTTTGCACAGCATGCTGCACTGCTCTGTTTAAAAGCCCCATTGAAGCAGCAGGCAGAGTTGTTGATGGTGGTGGTGTGAAATTCTAGAGGTCCTAAGGACCACGCAGGAGGGGAAGGGCTGAGTGCAGGTAATAGGGTGGAAGGTGGTGGTGCTGCTTGGAAGCCTCCTGCAGGTGTCTGTGCTGCTTTGTTCATTGCTCGTGATCACTGCAGGTCTGGAGCAGCTTGTCCATCTTCTACAGAGGGCAGAGATACTGGGGCATCAGTTTTCTTTGCAGCAATGATCATTAAGGGTGAGTCTTTAGCTATAGGAGTGGATGGGTAGTGATGGGTGCAGCTCATTGCTCACCTCCTGACCCACCATACAGAGGTCCCACACAAGCTGGGTGTCTCCACAGAAGATACTTAATGAAGACTATGCCTGGAGCAGTCAGTGCTAAGCTCTTACGATAGCTTTTTTTTCCTCAAAATGAGCCACTCATCACTAGAGCCTGTCTCATGTGTCCCTACATGCCTGCTCAATACTCCAAGCTTAATTTGGAATTAAACCAGTGTTTGCATGGAGAATCCTATTGTTCATATGGAAATGCCTTTGGAATGGATAGTGCCTGTGAGGCTTGAGCCTTGTGTGTGGCAGGGTTTTCCAAAGGGAAGGGGCTCCCTGTGTGTGTGTCCAGTTCTGTGTCCTGTGCTTGGTCCTTCTGCATGGACCAGCTGAGCTGGTGCCTGGAGTGAGGGGATGCTCAGCACTGGATGGATTCAGGCAGGAGAGATGAGGGTGACTTGATGGTAGGTGATGCACCCAAGCAGAGGGAAGTGCTACCAGGGGGTGAGTGAGACCTGAGGAGAATGGGGACAGCAGGGGCTGGTGAAGGGGATGTTCCAGCAGCAAGAAGCTTTGCAGGAGGCAGGAAAGATGCTGCTTTAGATTTTCCTTGGAATACTATCTATTTTTCATTTTGAAATCAATTCAGTTCCCATGTGATGAACTCTTCAAGAGTTTCAGCTCTGGTGAACCCATTTGTAGCTGGGAATATACACCTGAAAGAAGGAATTGTGAGTTGGTGGTTTGTTGGAGGGGTGAGTAATTCCTCTCCACACTCCAGTGCAGTGGGGAGCAGTACCTGAGAGTAGAAGTGCACGTGTGAGCCTGCTCCAGGCACCTCTGCTCAAGTCTAGGAGATGGGGGGGGCTCCATGTAGAGATGAGCTCTGCTCAGTGACTTTGTGCTGTCCCTACCAAAGTTGGAGGGTAATTGTGGATAAGCAGAGAGAGGAGAAGCAAAGAGACCAAATGGGCTGGAGTTTAAGTGATCCTGGACTTCTTCCAAGGCTTGGGAAAGTGAAGCTGCTTACAGGGCAGTGGTGAGACTGGGGGATGTTGGATTTGGGAAGCAGGGTCCCTGTACTGCAGAAGGGAGGAGGAAGGCAGGACCCTGCCCATCCATCCCAGCTGATGACTCAGCCCTGCTGAAGCAATGCCACTGCTCCAGAGCGAGAGCCTGAGGGTTTCTTCTGCTTCCAGCAGTATTTAGGATGAACTTCAGGAAGCATATTTTCAAACCCACTGAATGGAGAAAGTGAACATCTCCCTTCCTCTCCCCCCAGCAATAACAGCCTGCAAGGATTTATGCTAACAAGGAAATTTATGAAGATCCTGTGTGTTAGGAGTAGGAAAAAAAAGAGGAAGCCTATTAAATATGTAAGACGGGTATGTGTGGAAACTGGGCAAACATTTGCCCTTTCCAGATTGGGGGAGAGATTGTGAAATTACCTGTTAATAGGGGAAAAAAAGAAGTTATTTTTCTCATTAATGGGGCAGCCATTCCTTCTGGGGGGGAAGTGTTGGTTTTGCACATTGCTGATGCTATCCTTTGGCTTTGGAGTGTCTTAGTGCTGGGCTTGGGGTGGCAAGTTTGGGGGTCAGACCCAGCAGCATCATAGAGCTTTCTGTCCTTTCTTCTCCCTGTCGTGTTGCAGAGCGTATCTGTGCATCCCGTTTAATCACAGACAGATGTTTATTTGGGCCAGTAATGGTTTTGGTTTCCTTTTTCTCTCATATTTAACTTTAGGTTTGCTGGCGTGCCCTGCCCTGCACAGTCTTTAACAATCAGGGTTTGGCTAAAAACTGCTCTTGTTGGAGGAATGAGCCTGTTGCCAAAAGCTGCTACTTTGATGCAAAAAAGTACATCCTGGAGGTGCTTTGTCAGATGTTTTTATATTAAACAGTTTTCCTCCATAACTTCAGTTTGCCAATGGGAAATAAAGTGCATCTATTTTCCAGTGTGCTTAGGAGAGGAATTCTTTGCTCGGTGTGAAGGTTTTTCCCCACGTGGCCATGGTCAGCAGTGAGTGTTGGAATCCCTGTTGGAGAGCTGATCTCCCAGCAGCATCCTTCCCTATGGTTGGGAGAGCTTCAGGTCAATGCCCCACTGTTGCTTTGGGTTTGTTCACATGCAGCTTCTGGCCCCTGGTTGACATCAAAGGCAACTTTGCAAACTATGGGTGAATCATGGAATTAATCCCTGAAAGGGAAGGTGGGGAAGCTCTTGAGGTGGCATCAGGGCCGGTCCCTTTCAGAGAGATGCAGGTGTGCTGTTTTATTGTACAACCAATGTCTTTGTGGGTTGATAAAGACATTGGAGCCTGTAGGTTTACAGGACCATGGGTTTCTCTGCATTGTGTTTGTGTTTGCCACTCTGGGTGGCTTTGTTGGCAGCTCCTGGAGTTCAAACATCCCTTTCTTTGGAAGAGGGAAAGGGAAGCAGTCATGGATTCTGCAGCTGCATGTGCAGAATCCTTGTGACCAAAACCTGTTGATGGCAGCACTTTATCCACAAGTGGTGTACCCCAGCAGAGTACTCCACTTGGGTTGTTAATGTGCAGCTGAAGATGTTGTCCGGAACATTGAGATTGAGCAAGTACATCCTTGCTTACTAACTGATGGAGAAGCACCTTGGGTCAAGGCTGGGGAAGGTATTCCCTACATGTGGTTGTTTCTCCATTAAAACCATGCAGAGTAACTCATGTTGGGCCACCAAACCCAACAGCCACAGTGTTGAGTTGTGCAGGAGCTCCTCAGATAGAGCTTGTGGATGACCATGCTTGGGTGATGGTACACCTTGGTGTTGCCCCCTGTACCCAGCATCCCATCTGGCAAAGGAGGAGAGGTGCCAGTGATCCCATCTGGAAGGAGGGTGGAATTCTGGCAGTGGCTGTGCAGCTGGAGAAGGGTGCAGGTGTCTGGAGTAGCACAGACTGCCTGTTGCACAAGGGTGGAAGGAGTTTGTCTTACCAGCACTTGGTTCTGTGCCTAATGCAGGGATTAAAGCTGCAGATGATACCTCTGCCTTTGTGTGTGCACATGCAGCATCCTGGCTCTGAGGGAGAACTCATGGTGATGGAGCAGCAGGATGATGCCCTGAAATGGATGTACCAGTATGGGGGGAGCACCATTTACTTGCAGGCAATACACTGAATTTCTCAGTCTGCTTCTGCAGAAAAGAATTGCCCTTTCTTTCCCTCCCTTACCTGGAACAGGGATGGCTTTTCACAGCTCGCTGGGAAGTGCTCAGCCTAGAAGTCCTTGGAGTAAGTACAACACCCCGATAAAATGTGTTTTTGTCTGTGGCTCATTGAGCAGTTATGATGCTTGGCCTCAAATCACAGAATAATCCCATCTCCAAGCACCTAAGCATCACACTTGAAAAAAGAAACATCAGGAAGTAAGCAAGTTACTTAAAAGTAAATTAGTTTAATCTTTGTAGCCAAACCATTACATTCTTGCACCCTATTAGGACTTGGATATGGCTTTCTAGGTAGTAAAAGTTCTTTTGATGTAACTGGGGTTGTCTTTTAAACAGTGTATATCTGATGCTGTGTCTTTGTTTCAACTTTACTTTTTCTCTGTGCCTGTGTTTTACTTTTCAAAGGGATTTGCTGAATACTGGACAGTGTATTTACCTTTGAACATGGTGACTGTTTTGAAGGAGGAATTTTGGCTTCTTATAGGGACCTGTAGAGAGAGGCTTATATTCCCAGTTACAGTAATAGAACTTTTTCTTCTTATGGCACTTTGATGGGTGAGAGGTGTTTATAGGCTTGATTCATACCCGAGTTACTAAGGTTTTCCACGGAAATAACTTATTAAATCTGTGGCGCTCACTGAAGCGATTGAAGTCTGTAGATTAGCTCTTCATCAAAGGCACCTCCTTTCCCAGGCTCCAATACCTAACTCAGCATCTTACCTCTGGAGGATGCTCAGCCCCAGAAG
Source organism: Melopsittacus undulatus (assembly GCF_012275295.1). NCBI lineage: Eukaryota > Metazoa > Chordata > Aves > Psittaciformes > Psittaculidae > Melopsittacus > Melopsittacus undulatus. The sequence continues at coordinate 1,896,679 of NC_047535.1, read as the reverse complement.
GGGTGTGTGGTGTGGGAGCTCCAGACGTGTTTTACTAAGAAATCAAGAGGAAGAAAACCTCAAGACAAACTGGGAAGGGGAGAAAAAAAACCCTTCAGGAAAAACATCCCCCGTCGTTGGGAGCCGCTGATGGTTAAACCTGGTTCTCTGGAACACTGCTTATTTGTGTGGATTTTACTTTGCTGCTCCACAGCCGAAAAGTACATCCCTTTCCTGCTGCTGGCCGGGCTGCTGCAGGCTTTGAAGTGCCTCGAGCCCCTGGAACCGCAGGTTCAGTTTACTGGCAAAGGAGACTCGGCTCTTTGTCCTTCCCAAGTGCTTGGGATCGGAGGGGATTAGGCACGCGGCTGCCGTGACTTCCAGCCCTGCCGAGCAGGGCTGTGTGTCCTGGGGTCTGGGAGGGAGGCGAGGAGCAGAGCAGGCTGCCTGCCTGTCCTGTGCAGGAATCAGGGTGCCTGGGGTTCATTGAGGATGAGGAGTGATATTAGCTCAAGTCCCACCTAGTTTGTAGGACACTGGATTTGGATGGTGCTTGTCCCAGCAGTGGGCTCCACTTGCTTCCCTTTCTGTTTTAAACCTTTCCCTTGGTTGATTGCCCCAAAAAATGGGTGTTAAAAAGCATTGCTACAAGGAGCTGAGTGCTCTGAAAGGGGAGATTGAGGAGACAGCACAGCCAGCACTGGGGAATGGGCTTCGGATGCTGGGAACTGTTGAATTCCTGTTTGTTGTTTTGTTGGTGTGTTGTTTTCCTTAAGAACAAAGCCATTTCGCATGGAAGTGCCTGTCTTGGCTGACCTCTTCCAGACTTGCTGAACACTGACTTGTAATGGCCTTTGCAGCTCCTGGCCTTGGAGCAGGGATTAAATGGTCTCCAGCGTTGCAGGGGTGGAATGTGTTGCTGCCCCACTGCACCCTTCCTGGAGATGCTTATCCTATGGGGAGAAGCTGAGCATCACTTGGGTTCCTTATCCCAGGCTTTGGCTATGGGAAGATACCACCAGCATCTTTTTATTATGATTGGATTTTTTAGTGTCTTAAGAATTAAGTCTGACCAGACCCAACCTTCCTCACACAATACAACCTGTTCCTGCCTCTCCATAGGAATACAGACCTTGGTTGGGAGCGTACAGGCTGTAATGCTTCTCTGCTTGGCATTTTGCATCTCAGGGTATAAAGGCCCTTCACTTGGCTGTTTTAGAGGCTGGCAGATGAGTTGGAGACTTCATCCTCCTGCAGGAGCATCCCTTGATGCAAGGAGGGACCACAGCAGGGATACCTGAGCAGGATTTCTCTCAGGAGCGCTGCGGAAGGGTACGAGACACAACTGTGTCCGTTTCATCTCCATATTCCATTAGCTGCAGCGGAACACGCCAGCAGAAAGGCTATTTTTCAGCTCTTTCCATTTATTAAGCTCTCATTTGCTAAGATTTTTCCATTTGAGGAGCCAAAGAATGTTAAAGACTTTTAAAAAAGTGCCAGCTGCTTTAATGCTTTCACACATAGTGATGCAAACTGCTGTTGTCTAACAGAGGAACAAAAGCCCTGTAGATACCCCCACTTGGGTTGGTTGGTGGGTAGTGATAACACCATTGTCTTTAGGTTTATTCCACCTGTCTCCAGAGGGCCCCGGGGCGATGGATGTGCTGGTTTTCTGCTTTTCTTTCCTTTATCCCTTTTTCCCCCCTCTTCTGGCTGTTACAAAGCGTGGCCTATTCCGGGGCCGAGTGCCTGGCGCTGTGCTGGGACAAGGCTCTGTTTGTGAGATCCTGTGCCAGCAAAACACAAGTTTGTCCACTGGGAAGAATGAGGCGGTTGATTCGTCTCCCCCTGCGGAAGGGCTGTGGGATATGGGAGCATCCCTGCCCCTGTCCCACACTGGCAGCAGGGAAGGCAAACATGGGCAGTGGTGTCTGGGAACTCCCCTGGCTCTGCTTTCACTCATGGCTGAGTAAGTGATGGTGAGGCTGGTGCCCAGTGGTGCCTTGGGGAGCACCAGGGCTCTGTAGCAAACAGTCCTTGTGCCCTGAGCTCTTCCTGTGGCTGCTTGTTCAACCCTGAAGTGTCTGTGGAAAAGAGCTATGTGTTTGCAGGGGTTTTCCCATTCTTTTCCTTAAGATCCAGAGAAGCCATGGCATAATCTCGCTTTTTGCTAAAGGAGAACTGTGACATTACACTGAGTGGCCACTTGGCTTGTGCTCTGTGCTGCAGGTTTCTTTGGGGTTCAGCACTTTGAAAAGGGAAACAAATGTGATGGGGAAGGTCTTTACACTAATGAAATCTAAGCAGTAAGCAAAGCATGTGGGAAGTGCTGTATGGAAGTGTTAGAGACACTTTGCAATACCACACAGATATAAATGATGCTGAGGCAGGTGCCACTGCGTGGGCTTGCTCTTGTAGCATCTTCCTCCTGTGCTTGACTTGGCTGATGGTGCTCTCGGCTCGTTTCCAGGGGCCCATCATGGTGCTAAGTGCATGTACATTGTGTTCTGTGTTGGGGTTTCTGATGGAGTGAAACTGTTGGGGCACTGGACCTTGGGCAACCTGGTCTAGTGGAAGGTTTCCCCCCTAATGGCAGGGAGTTGGAAGTGGATGGAAGGTCCTTTCCAACCCAAGTCATTCTATGGTTGTGGTGTCTGCAGGGTGTATTGCTTTGGCTACCCTTGCCTGTCCAAAAAGGGGATCTCATCCATGTAGGTTGAGGTCAGTGAGCAAAGTGGTGCCAAGTCTCACAGCTTATGGTTGCTGGTACTTACAAGAAGCTTGGGCTCCCAGATTAGATCTGGTTGTTTTTGTCTAGTGCAACAGCTTGGTGCATCCAGCTGTGGAGACAGGGAGCAGATGGGAAAACAGGGAGTTGAATGTCTCAGACCCCAACTGTCCCTGTAAAACGTGTCTGCAGCTGCCATTGAAGTCTCAAGCTGTTTGCTACGGCTGATAATGGTAAAACTGAATCCATGAGGTTTTGATTTTGGCCTATTCAATACAAGAGAACTCTTTCTAATAAGATTTTATGAAGCCCTGCAAACAAGATGACGTGGTTTTGAGGGGGCCATAGACGCCTGTGCCAGGGTGCAAGGAGCAGCCCTTCGTGGGCAGGCCAAGGGCTTGTTTTTCCCCCGAGTGTGTCAGGAATTGCTTTCAGAGATGTGCAAAAACACCCCCAACCAAACAAAAACCCAACAGAACTTTATGAATCGACCGGGAAGCCAGTAAAAATTAGTAGTAACAAGCTCATTTCAATAGGAATGGGTTTGCTGCTCTGCTGGCTGCCAACCATTTATGAGACTGGCTGGGTGCCGGCGAGCAGGGTCCAGCGCGCTGCATCCTTCCACTTTCCTGCTGCTGGAAATAATTTGTGACTTAAAAAAAACAAATAAGTCTATTGTGAAGCTTGGTTTATGGCTGGGGCCTGAGCTGGGTGAGGGTGACAGCTCTGGAGCCTGCAAAACCTCAGTGGGGACTTTCTCCTCCATCTCAGGTGGGTTTCCATTGGGTTTCCTCAGCGTAGGTGAGGACACTGGATGAGTGTTGCATCCCTGGTGTGCTCGACCTGCCCACTGGATCCAGAGCAAGGGGAAGAGCTGGGTCAGGGTGGCCATGCCAGTGCAGGGAGCATTGGATGCTGTTAGGTGCCACATGTTCAGTAGGTCAACAGCACTTGGCCAAAGCTTTGACATTGATGCCCAGGACATGTCTGCTTGTGTTGTGTTTTCTGCCCTTTTTGTTCACTTTTCCTGCAGGGAGTTTAGGCAAATGCTACATGAAAGTGGATAGATTGGTCAGTCCAAATTGTAGTTGTAACTACGTTGTTGACCTGCTACAGTCTATAACCATCAATGGTGATTGGTTACCATGCTATGACTGAGCCCATCAGATCCCTGTGGTGGCATGGCCAATGTGAAGCATTCACACAGCCCCTGAGAGGACCAAACCACAGGGCTGCTCAAATTCTAGGTCCCCATCACAGAATGGGACCAGTTTGGCATTTGTTGGTCCCTCTCCTCATAGTTCAGCCAAATCCATCAGTGTTCCTACAATGGGATGGGGTGATCCTGAGACAAGGGGTCAGGAAGAGGAGACTCTCAGGCTATTTCATGTCCCTCAGTATTGTTATGCTGTGCACTTTGCTTCCCCAGCCCATGGCTCTGATGGGGCCATGTCAGCCCCAACACCCAAAGTTGTTTCCTAGGGACACTGCTAAAGCCACTTGTGTGTGACTGGAAACTTCCACTGCAGAGGAGAGCAAGGAAATTCCTTTGCACGTACGAAGTAAGGTAAAGATCCTATGTGCATAGTGAGTTGCTCTTCCCCCCATTGTTGAGCTATTTTAATGAAAGGGAAATGTCAGCAAAAGTATGTTTAGAGAAAAAAAATGTCACTTGCCCATCCCTGGGTTTAGAATAGGAGCCCTTGGGGCCACTGCAACAAGAAAATTAGGGTTGGTTTTGATTTCCAGGTCATTATAGCCACATATTTGGAAATACCCATGGTCTTTTCCACGTTGAATCATCAATATGGACCTTTAGAGGCAGATTGAATTCAGCTGTGCTTGAAAGGGTCGGTCATTTGAGACTTTTCACATTAAAGATCTTTGCAAATTAGTTTTGCTCTTGCCATGCTGAATTTGTTTGTGTAAAAAAACCTCAGTGGATTTGGTATGTGTCTGGCTTTGAAGGGCTTCGCTTCAAAGGCTGCTCACACTTGGTATTTTATATGCTGAGCTGCGCTGCTTCGTGGGGAAGCATCAGCTAATGACTGCCTTAAAACCTGCAGGAAGGAGAAGCTGAGCGTGGCTGTTCAGGGCCAGCAAGGAAACTGGGTGCCCAGGGCTCATTCCTCATAGGAAACCAGTGCTGGAGCTCTATCAGTGACTGACTGGTGTACAACCCACCCCCCATCCTGTAATGCTCACATGAGGATGCACTTAAGCCTTCCCCTACACTGGCTGCATGAAGATATGTATGTAGATGTCTAGTTGGCTTTTGAATGATTCTGAATGAGGCTTGCAGGCAAAACCAGACATAGGGATACTTGGTCCCAGGAAGTTCAGCTTGAGCTCTTGCAGTCAGAGGCCAACCTCAAGAGATGCGATCAGGCCATAGCCATTGTATAAAGATGGTAAACAGTAAAAATAATATTGCAAAGTTTCTTGATTCTTGGCTCAAAACCTTGTTTTCCCCAAAGGAATTGAATCTCCAAAGCAAAAATGAAAGAATCTGTTTAACACTGTGGCCTTTGCATGCTTCTATCAGCTCTGTCACTAAACAGGTTTTGGGCATGGTGGGGCAGGAAGCCCTTTCCCATGCAGCCTCATGTGTCTGTGTGCATCCCAGTGTGCTGCAAGTGTAATTGTTCATTTTAAAATGCAAAAGCAGCAGAAAAAAGGAAGTAAAAAAGATGCTAATGGCTAATGGGAGGGCAGTCACTTCCCCAAGACTTGGCTGCTCAGGAGAGTTGCTTTGAGAGCCTAGTGTAGGTTTATGTGAGCAGGGAATGCATTGTCCATGTTAAATGCATGGGGATGCTCTTGGCTGCCTTACCTCGCCGATGGGAAGGGGCTGCCCTGCTTGGATGTGTGTGATAAGATCAATCAGGGTTTAAACGAGGACAAACTTACCAAGACCAGAACATTTCTGAGAGCCAAAGATAATCCCAGCTCAGCCAGGGCTCAAACCCCCCCTGCTCCATCGCTGCCTTGCAGAAGATGTTTGTTTCTCTCCTCTCTCCCCCTTTTTCTCCCTCTCATTGAGATTTCTACACAATATTATTTTAATCCCATGCTCTGGCCCCTCCTTTTCCCTCTCCCCTTCCCTGCAGGCTCTCTTCCCCCCATGCAGGCTGCGAGAGGCACACAATGAGAAGCAGCTGGCTCACAAAGCGAGTTTCCCCTCCGAGGCAGGAGCAAGCTGCGTGCAGGGGCCGGGCAAGGGCGAAGCTGGCACTGCTCAGCCCCTGCCTCTCACTGCTCCTGGCTCTCCCTCAGCATCCAAAAGGCTTTTTCTCCTGGCTCTGTCCTCTTTGAAACACCCTGGGTGCTTTTACACTTGGGGTTTGGGGCCGGCTCCTGAGCCATCCCATGTTGGAGCCCTGTGCTGTGCAGAGGGAAGACTGGGATGCAGGATGCTCTGCACGGCTTTTCAGCCATCGCAGCACAAGCTTGCTTTGATTAGAGGTTTAAGACATGGTGCTTATTTGTTTCTCCATTTCTTCTGTGGATCAGGCTGCCTTGGTGTAGACCCATGGGGATTTGGGTGTTGATGGTGTGTTGAGCAAGGGAAGCATCCAGTGGGATTTCAGGCTGTGTTTTCCACCCTGTTCAAACATCTGGAAAGGTTTTGGGCATTCAGGGGATGCTTCCAAGACAGGCAAGGAAGCTGAGGGTTTAACTGCAAGTGAAACTGGTTTAAAGCATTAACAACACTTGTTTGATTCATTAAGTACCAACACCCCTCTCATGTCCAGCCTTCAGTGGCCCAGAATGATGCAGGCACCACAGGCTGGAAAACTGGATGCTGTAGCTGAAACATGCACCAGGATTAATGTCTCTGCTTGGGCTCCTCACCTAGATGCAGGGACCTGAGTTGGCTTCCGTCAAGTCTCATGGATGGGAAGAGAACCACAGATGTGGTTTTCCCTCTAGAACTGATGAAATAAGGAAGCCCTTCTGCAGTAGGTGAGGGTGGATGCAGTTACCAGCCATAGTTTATTGCCTTGACAGAGGGAAAGGGCATTTCTTCAGCACCTGGGTGAGTGCATTCACGTGAAGGAAACAGGTTGGGTTTAACTTGGATGCCTGCATGCCCCTTAGAGTGCTCTGGCCATTCCCAAGGTCCTGTCTAGCCTGGGGAGGTGTCCTACAGTGAGGGGGGAAAACGGAGCCTGGGATTTTGGAAGCCCAGCAACGGGAGTGCTCCCAATGCGGTGCCTCTCTGTTTTGAGGAAGGTTGTGGGTGTTTATTTGAGGGAAGAGCAGCTCAGCCAAACATCCTGCTTTTAAACTTGACTTTGCAGCAGTCGGAAAGATGCCTGCAGCTATATTTGTGTGCAGCCTCTTAACTGCTCTGCTGAGTGCTCGTCTCTGGGCATGGATGGGGTTTGGGATTTGCAATGAGGGCTTAGGAACAGGCTCCCAGCTTTCTGGGCTTCTGATGCCTTAGAAGCTGTGTTTGCCTCATGGTGGCTGTTGCATGCATCCATCAGGATGTCCAATGTCAGGCACGGAGCTGAGTGTCTTGCAGAGCTCTGAAAATCCCTCCCATTCCTCAAGGAGAGTATTTGAGCCCTGAGGTTTGAGACAAAAGGCAATGCAAACTGCCAAGTTGGGGGGGGGGAATCTTGGGTTTGGGTCAAAACCACTGTTTTTTTCCCCTTGTTTCAATCCCAAACACAGCCCTTGCCAGAAACTTGGCTCAGCTTCATCTGCAGAGTTAGGGATGTATTCATGTTTTGGGAATCGTAAGGAAACCTGAAGCCAGGTGAGTTTGGCTTTAAGTGGGGTGGGCGCATGGGGCTGGGCACTGCTCATCCCATCCTCTACCATGTTTCCATGCCATGGAGTGGAACAAGGATGTGCCAAAGGGAAGGCACAAGTAGGACTTACTTTTGTAGGTGTCTGTCTTAGTGACAGGGCTAAAAAGGAATCGATGCTCTGCCTTTTACATTGCACATCAGAGGAGACTCTGTTGGTGCAGAGGCTCTTTTGTGGCTGGGATGGGTCTGTTCAGCAGCAGCCTGGGTTTGGCCATCACAGGTTCCTTCAAACTGCAAGAGGAGGTAGTGGCGGCTCTTTCTTTTAAGCATTGATTTTGAGAGAGGTTGTATGAGTTGAGCTGTAACTTCACCATCTCCTGCAGAGCACAGTATTGTGCTTCTTCAGCCCCTGTGTCCTCCAGGGATTAAATAGTCTATTTAATCTTATATCAGCCTCTTTGATTGTTGCAAAGCTGCAGCATGCAGATGATGGCTGTAAGAGCCATCGGGAGATCTCATTTACCTTCTTCAAAGCATGGGGGTGTACTTTGTGTGTAGCAACACTGGAAAATACTCAAGGCATCCTCTAGTTACGTAGGTGTAGCTGACTGCCACCAATTATGCTTCAGGTTTGTGTCTGCAGGTGGAAGGATGCACAGATGTATTTATATTCACAGTTTGTTTCCAGCTTGATTTCATTGCCAGAGTCATCCAGGAGGGTGACATAAGATTTGAAACCCATAAGATTTGAATTCTCTTTGTGAGATGTTGCTTTTGTGTGTAAGAAAGAGCTGATATTTCAGGAGCCATTTTGATGGTGTCTGGGTAGCAGTCCCCACTCATAGATTAATACAGATACCCATCCCTGATACCTTCTAGATACCTAACTGCAGTCAGCAGGGAGAAAGCCACTTCTAGGGCACAATTCACCTCTCAAAAGAAGTCTAAAAGAGGTCAGATGAGTTGTGTCCCAACAGGTTGCATCATTCCCTGCTGGGGATCGCTGCCATGAAGATCTGGCCTTGCTCTCATGGCCCCAGGATGCTGTGATTTATCCTTGTGTCAGCTGAGGCAGTGGAGAGGATTTGGTTGGTTGCAAGGCATGTGAAAGCCAAAAGAGCTATTTTTAAGAGGGAAATGTGCCACAGTGGCACTGAAGCAGTGAAGTCCTCTGTGACTTCAACCAGCACTGGGCTATCTCCATTGTGTAATAGCGGTCGGGAGCATGATGTCATGGGCAGAAAATAGAGGCTGTTGTTCTCAGAGTAAAAGTTGAGTTTCTTGTAAGCTTCCCCTGGGCTGCCTCCCCTTCCAGCCCTCCCCACGGGAACCTGCGAGCACATCTCCAGCCCCTTCCTGATTGTTTTTCCAGCTCCATTACACAACATGCGTTTGTTTGGTTTTGCAGATCGGTCCTGAGCAGTGTCAATAGCTGGAGATGCACAGAAAGGGGAATGGACTTTATTTGGGTTCTCCGTGTGAATAGTGCCAAAATAAACAGGGTTTTATACTGGGACACGCTAACTAAACAGTGCAGTGAGCTCGTGGGGAGAGGTTCAGTGGAGTGCAGCAGGGATGGAACCGTCGGGGTACCCGGAGCGTTGAGCAGGGCTTGGGATTCATGAAGACAAATGTCCCCTTGGGGCTGCGTTGTTTGTTTAATCTAATAATGGATTTACAAGGAAGTAGGAACATAACTGCACGCAGGGTGTCTCAGACCAGTTACCTTCTGCCTTTGGGAAGCGCATTGTGGTTGTCAAGCTCTGTCTTAAATTCACGTTGCCATTTCTTTGCTGTGTTGTCCTGTGATAAAAACCTTTCCAATGTTTCTCCTCTAAATTGACTCCTGGCAAGTTTATCCCCATTTATTTTGTGTCTTTCTATATTTCCTAGTTCCTTTAAGATTTGTAGCATTGGCTACATGAAGCATTGTGCTTCATGAGTTAGACCTTCTCAACAGCTCAAGGAATTTAGGTGGACACCTCAGGGAATGAGATGTCCTAGGTCTGTGTGGTCTGCCCATAGCTCCACAGTCACATAGGCTTTAATAGTTCTATAGTTTTAAAGCTTTCCCAGGATCTCATGTCACAGTAGTGGTGAGGCATTGGCTTCTTTGCCATAACTGTAAACTGTGAGCATTAAAGTGACCTTGGTGGGATGCTGCGAAGCAGGGATGGCCAAAATACCTGTGGCCAGACCCTTCCATTGGTTACAATTGCATCATTAGAAGAAAGAATCACACTCAAGCTTGTTGGAGCTGTTTCATGGTGCTGATGGCAGAGCCATGCTCCATGCTCAGATGAGTAAGGCTGACTTCATCACTGACGGCAGAGAGCAGCTCGAGCATCTCTGAAAGAGACAATTTGAAGGCCCAGGCCAATTTGTGCTCTGAGTTACAGCTGTCTAAATACAACCATGGTGAAGTCAGTTGAGTTCCTTTGAGTTTCTGGTCAGTATTTGGAGCAGAACCTGTCTGTCCCCATGTGCAGCATGGAAGAATTTATCTGTAAGAAAAAGAGGAAAATATGATGGTGTTTGGAGAGTAAATGGGGGCTGGAGAGTAAGAGTCAGGCTGCTCTGCTCATCATGAGCCTTTACTGACCTGCAAGGACTTTCCCCTTAGGAACCAGGTTGCCTCAAACAGCCGTGGTCGCTCGCTGAGGGCACTGGGTTAGGACAATAAATAGAAGTGAAAAGTGCTTCTAGACATGTGGGGAATGTGAGTATGTTTAAATGATTTAGGATGAGAAAACGTCATTTAAGCACCAAATGGAAGAGCGCGCTTTCGTCTTTCCAACAGCGGTGTTTGAACTCCCATCCAAGTGTTTTTCTGGACTTTCTATGCACTTCATCAGATCCAAGAGAAAGCAAAGTGAATAAACTTCCAGTTCCCTGTTTCCATTTGTTGTTGTGGCCTCAAACACACCTAAATTACAGTAAAGAAACTGTTCGTGGGGGGAAGAACGGCTCAACATCTTATTTCCTGCAGTCGATAAGAAGACCTGCATGTGTTTGAAGAATTTGAGCTGGGAAAGGCCATGTCAAGCAAATCTCATAAAGCTGCATGGCTTTCCATATGGAAAACACCCTGAATACAGATGTGTCAGGCAGCACAGCATCTTTTTGTTGTAATGCAAGTAGTTGCTCACCTGAGAAGTCCGTCCCTCCAGAGAGCACCCATGAGAGCAGCTGTGGTGGATGGTGGGCATTGGTTTGCTTGCAGTCACCTGCACTGGTAAGGGATGCTGATGGTGTCCATAAGGACTTAGGTTTTGCTTCAAAGCTGCCACGTGGCATTTGGGAATACAAAGATTTAATTCTATAAATGCATGTGTATTAGTGGCTGGGTTTGGCTTTAGAGATTTGCCCATAATCAGACATAAATCTGGTGCTGCCTTTCAAAGAGAAGATCTCAGGGCTTCTATCCATAATGCCATCCACTAAGCAGTAACTGTGAATAGATTGGTGTAGACACAGTGACACTGGAATTACCTGTCTTGCAGTGCTCGTGTCACGTAACCACCACGCTGCATTTTGGGGTGAGGGAACAGGATCAGCTGAGTATTTATCTCCATAAGATTGTGACCTTAGGGCCCCTTGGGTCCAGCATTAGCATTAGAACTGTCCCTGTTTGTGTTCTCTAAACTGGCTGAGCGAGCACCACTGCGCTGCCTCTGAGGGGGAGATTTATGCTTCCTAAGTACATTGTACAAGTCTTATAAAGTAGCTTAAATATTTACACAATAAGCATTTAAGGCAACAGTTCTGTCTCTAAAGGAGCTGCTGATCCTTTGGGTCCACGAGACCATGGACACAGGGAGGTTTTTTTCACTGCCTGACCTCCAGGAATTCCTTTTTTTCGCCTAAATGTTTTTAAGCAGTCAAACAAATGGGAACTCGTACACAGGAACCTATAAATAATGTTAATGACCTGGCTTGTATCCTCAAAAGCCAGGAAATTTAGGAACATGACGGCAAGCTGGCCCTTTGCCCACTGAAAGGTGGAGGGTGTAGCTGGGAGGAGATGGTGGCAAGGACAGCACAGGTCCTGGGGGTGACCCATGTGTGTGTCCCCACACAGGGAGGCTCAATGGCCACAAAGCCCTGGCAGGAGGCACCTTCTGGAGCTTTGTGCAGCAATTACATGTGCAAGGTCTCACCTCTGTGCAGGGTTTGGTCCAGGACTTGCAGCTTTGGGGGTTCCTGATGTGAGGTTTGGGGGTTCTGGTGGTGGTGACACTGGTCTGTAGGTGGCTGGTTTGATATAGGTGCTCTTTCTGGCATAGGGGGCCTTCAAGACACAAGTAGTCATTAACACACAGTGGGTTTTGGGGAGGCTTGAGGATCTCCAGCACTTTTATCCTGCCCTTGCCCTGATTCTGGCTATCCAGTCCTGCATCCCTACAGCATCCTGATCGCTTCTGGGTGCTGAGATGACTTGTGCCACACAGCGCACACGGCTTGGAATGAGCTTTGGCAGCAGGCAGGGATTTCCCTGCTTTGCCTTGCACTTGCCCCAGGACAACCACTTTCCTTTGCTCCCATGTCTGATTTTGCAAGGCTTTAGTGATGCTCTATCTCTAACATGCCTATGAGGAGCCCGTGCAGCTTTTATCTGTTGCTTCATCCAGCACAAGGCTGGGAGCCTGCCTGTTTTTCCAGTCTTTGGAGCTTCTCAGTCCTACTGCAAGAGAGTACAGCCACTGGTGGCAATGTGCTGGGTATATGTGTTGAGGAAGATGCTGACTTCCAGCCATGTATCCATTGCTTGGTCTTCTTCAAGAAGAGCAACCCAAACCCCTTGGGAAGACCATTCCCTTTCATTTAGGGCTGGTTTGGGATGGATGCCCCCTTGGATAGCAATAGGTGAAATCCTCTTCAGCAGGGAGCAGCAGGATGGGTGCTCTCCTCCCCAGTGGCACCCACCACCCATTTCTTTGCTCTTCCTGAGGTGTATGGGGATGGGGGGATGGTTTGTTTGGGTTTCTTTCCTCCTGCTCGCACGGCAAACGGATGTTTAGATCAGAAAGGAAACGGGATCCCTGTTTTCTCTGCTCCTCATGGAGCAAACAGCCCTTCAAAATAACTCTGGTGTCGTAAATGCCAGGAAAAACAGCAAAGGCAAAACGTTGTAAGCAAATAATTGGTCTTTTTGTTAAAGGTCTTCTCCTCAGCTCCGAGTTTGCCTGTTGGACCAGCCGGGTTTAGGTTTTGTTTTGAGGTTTTGTGAGTGTTTTCAAAGCAAACAGATCAGGTGTGATCCCAGAGCGCTGCTTCCAGGTGATTTCCCTGCTACAGCAGGGCTTTTCATGGGGAATTTAATTGCGCTAGTTCTGGAGCTCAAGTATGTATCTGTCTCTCTCTCTATATATATATGCATATATATATTTGGACCCCAAGTGCCTGGTGCTGGAGGAGGCAGCCCCAAGAGGACAGGGCCCTTTGGGGTGTCCCGCAGCAGGAGCCCACCCCACCTGTCCTTGTCCCCTGCAGGGATGGCTCCTGCAGAGGCTTTGGCTGATGCTGTGGGAAGAGCAAAGCCTCCCCACGCAGCCCAGCCCAGCCTGAGTCACCTCGGGCAGGAAAGGGAAGGAGCTCCACAGGTTTGGAACACTGGCTGGAAGGGCAGGCGATGCTCTGCCTGCTCCCTGCCTGCCCCAGGCGATGCTGAGGGTGGTTGTGCCTCCAGGCTGAGGATGTGTCCTTGCACCCTGAGCAGCTTGTGCACATGGTGCCACGACCACCCTAAAACACCAAAGTCCCAAAGGAAACCTCAAAAGCAGCTCCCTACAGGTGAGCAGGACACGTCCCATCCCTTCAGGGTCTTCTGCTCCAGTGGAAGGTGTCCCTGCCCACAGTGGGGGTTGGGACTGGATGAGGTTTCAGGTCCCTTCCAACACAAACCATCCTAGGATTCTGTGAGATACCCAAGCAAGGAGCCCAGCTGCTGCCACACAGACACAGTGGGCACCCATGCAGGACAAACTGCCCGCATGGGATGGGGTAGGTGCCACCAGCCCTGGCTGGCTACTGGTGTTGTGCAGGGGAGCAGGATGGGTTTGAAACATGGGCAGTGATGAAGTGTTGTCCAGACTGAGCTGTTTCTCAGACCCACAGCCATCTTAATCCCAGCTTTTGGCTGCTCAGCCTTCAGGGAAAGGGCTTGCTCCCTTTTCCTTGCGTGGAACTATGGGATGCAGATCTATGGGGGGGTACCTAAGCTCACATGGCTTCACAGACATTGTCACCCATCACTCCCCACCACCCCACAGGGAGCTGGGTGCTCCAGTGGTGGAAAATCCTGGATTCTGCAGGTTGAGTGGGTTCAATGCAGAGGATGCAGGGCCAGGAGCAGCTCCCACTCCTTCTCCATAGGGAAGAGCCTGTTAGCATCATGACTGCAGACACTGAGGTGGGGAACAGGTACTTTATTTTCAGTGTTATTTTTCATTTGGAAACACAGCCTCTCACCGTCCTGCTGTCACAGTTAAAATAAGGTTTAAATTACAGGGCTGGCTGTGGCTTTTTCCCTTTCTTTCGGAATTTTTGCCAACTTGCAATTTACTTAATGAAATCCTGCTATTTCGTTTAACAGGGATATTTTTTGCAGATGTTGATTTAACCCAGCTTTATAAAATATGTGAACTGTGCAGTTTCTTTCCTATTTTTAACAATTTAAGGATTCTGGTGTAGAAACTTGACAGAGTTTATAACATCGATAGCATTGGTTTGTGCCATGCACACACTAAGGTTGGATGATGAGGCTTCCACATCATTGAATCCCAGACTGGTTCAGGTTGGAAGGGACCTTGAAGCTCCTCCAGCTCCAACCCCAACCCCTTCCACTGGAGCAGCTGCTCCAAGCCCCTGTGTCCAACCTGGCCTTGAGCACTGCCAGGGATGGGGCAGCCACAGCTTCTCTGGGCACCCTGTGCCTCAGCACCCTCACAGGGAAGAGCTTCTGCCGGATTTCCAACTTAAATCTCTCCCCTGTTTCAGTCTGAACCCATTACCCCATGTCCTGTCACTGCAGTCCCAATGAAGAGTCCCATCAGAAATGTTGCAATAAGGAACAAAAATTGACCAAAATGGGAACTTGGAGTTGCTTCTTGCAGCTTTGTGAAGGTATTTCAGCCAAATACCTGACTTGGATTTTATGCTCAGTTATTCTTTTTGTGCAAGGGGGGTTCTTTGCATCCATGTGGATATTTTATATATGATATATATAGATACAGAGAGGAGAAACGGGTCTGTTTCATGCTGCTGACAGGCTGGCTTTTAATGTCGAATACCAGGCGTACTTCCCCCCAATATGCTTTAATTTAGTTCTTCAAATCAATTTCCCTTGAGGGGAGGGGAACAGTTTGGTTATTCCTCTCGCAGTGCCCGGCTGGGGGGGTGCAGTCTTGAACTCGTTAGCCATAACCAAGTGTTCTCATGCTCCCTTAATCTCCCTGGCCTTGATTTACAAAGAGCCCGACCCGCTCGCCTTCCCTGTTTCCTCTCCATGCATGGGAAGGTCGTTTGGTGCTTCACTTCAGAGCTGTGTTGCCCTCCTGAAACATCTCATGGAGGAGGGACAACCATGAACCCTGCATAGGCTGGTCCTGAAAAGCTTATTTTTAGCTTTAAAATCCAGCTGCCCTCCAAGAGAGATGAGAGCTTGTCCAGGAGAGGTGGGAGGGGCTTTAAGCTGGACCAAGACCCTTGAGCTCGGCTCACGCACCCCCCGATGATTTTAGCTGGGATTTATTGAATGAGCATTACTGGAAATCAGGAGACACGGAGCTGATGCTGGCAGCGCCTCTGCTGGGCTGTGTCCATGCTCTAACTCATTAATCCTCTTCTCTTTGAACATCCCGAGTGAAGCCGGAGTATTGGGGTGTCTGGGATTCGTATTAGCAGCAGGACAGGATGTATCCCATGGAGTTCTCTGTGTGTTTTGGTATTTTCCTATTTCCACCCCCTTTTTTATTTTTTTTGAAGAAACTGTGGTTTTTAGAAATGAAAACAAGTCCTCCTTGGCCAGGAAGGGTAATGAGCATGAGTCACCTCCACTCTCCATAGGCAAATACAGGGTTAGGAATTCTGTCATCTGGGAGATGACTGTGATGATGCTTTGGGGGACTTCGGAGGCCACACGTTGCTGCCTCACCCAGCTGCAGACATGCCTGCAAATGTTGTGGGTTTCATGCAGTTACATCCTTTTTCATCCCACATCCCCTGTTCTTCACCCATGCATGTATTTCCTTGCTGTTTATCTGCACTTCATTGGATTTCGAGCACCATTCCAAGGAGTGGAATACCATGACACACAAGGGTTATTATCCATGGTGTTCATGGTGTAGGTCATCCTGCAAAGCAGAAACCACCAGCACAGCATCCTCACTGCTTCGACTGGGAATGAGAGACCATCTACAGAGCTTAAATCCTGAGTTGCTTAAGTCATTGTTTAGTCTTTGCTTTGAGTGGGAGTAAGAGCCCATGGATGCTGGCCACGAGCAGTTGTCAGTGGAGTGAACTGCTTGCTTGGAGTAAGGGCTGGAATAGACACAGAAAATGTTGACACATAAATACATGAAGCAGCTATGGGGAAATCTGGCGTGTGTGGGTGCACGCACCCCTCTGCATGTCCCTCCCAACCCTGCTGTGCAGACAGGCATGGAGGGAGGAGGGCAGGAGCCATCCTCATCCTCCCTTTGCTGCAGGACCCAAGACTTGCCTCTGTTCTCTTCCCAAGCTGCTCACACCACACAGAGACTCCATCCCCATTGTGCTTAATTCCTCTCCAGCAGAACCCCCAAGACCTCCCCATCCAGGTTTATCCTTTCAGCATGACCAGATCGGCTTGCACACCAGAGGGATTGTTTGCTTGCAAAGGCCACACTGGCACCCAGAATCCTTTAATTCCCTTTAAAACTTGGGGTAATCCAGCACAAGGTGGATTTCTTCAGGGCTTGAAGGACCTGCAGACAGTGACACACAGTGGCAACCATGGCTCCCAGTCTTGGGGTGCTTGCTCAGACAGTGGGGCAGAGAGAGCTTTATCAGGATAAGGATCTTGGGCTTTGGGCAGCAAGAACAAAGGCTGAATTTCCATTTCACTCTCAGCCCCTGTCTGCCTCCCATATACATGTGGGCACTGATAACATGCTAGAAAAATAGCCTTTATTAAGGATGTTGGGGGAGAATCACTTGGTATGGGGAGGTATCACTGGGGGTCAGAGGATGGGTTGGGGTGGGGGACCCACAGTTGGTATGGGAGCCAGCAGGGATTTGGGATGAAAAGCCATGATATTTGCTTTCCCAGAGGTCCCAGTCTGGGCTCTCACAGCTGCCCAGTGCTGGACTCTGCACCCAGCTGGCCAGGAAGGAGCAAAGCTCATTCCCAGCCCATACAGAGGAAAACATTGGATGGGCTCCTGCCCGTGGCCTGCAGGGAGCCTCCCCAGCCTGGCACTCCTCCTGTTTTCCAGGTTGGTGATAGTTTCCTACGGCTTTCTGAGTCCTTGACACATGCAGTGGTATTGGCACGGAGCCGACAGACATCTGCCTCCAGCTCCCTCCTCTCCTCTCAAGGATGCTGCTGGTGGCTGCACGGTGGCCTTGGGTTTTTCAGCCTGCTCACTGCTTCTCACGTCATCTTGCTCTGCTCTGAAACCCCATGGCTTGTTCTCTGCTGTAAATCCAGCGAGGTGTGATAGCAGGGTGAGGCTATCTGGCTTCTTCAGGCTCACTCCGGAGGGAACGGCTTGGGCTGGAGTGCAGTGGCAGGCTCTTAAAATCGACCCGGCAGTGATGTTTTATGTGGCATTGCTTTGATTTTCCTCCCTGGGAAGCATCTCTGCTCAGTTTCTGATAGTAAAACTGCAGCAAAGCTGCTGCAGTCGCTTTGTTTCCCATGTCCTGTGCGAGCTCTTAAACCCAAAGTTTCCAGCTCTGCAGGCGGGTGTTGCATGACCAGCCTGGGACATCTGAAGGAGGCCTCGTGTAGGGGAACCACTGAGCATTTGCCCTCTGGAAATGGCAAGATTTGGTTGTTTCTGGAGGAGGCTGAGCTGTAATTCGGGCTTGGGTCTGTGCTGAGAGCAGTGTGAGTAAGTGATGGTGTGCTGCCGAGCTGGGTGGCCTTTGCAGCACAGCCCTTTGTGTTTGGAGGTGCTCAGTGCCCTTGTGTCTTCTAACAATGGGAGGAAAAAAGGCTTTTTCTGTTTGTTAATCTGCTTTTCTCCAGAGCAGGTGTCAGTGTTGAGCCTCCTGTGCTGGGTTAGTGATCCTTAGTGGGAGGCATCCACAGGAGCATCTACAGTCACCTTGGCAGCATCCTCACCAGCTCAGGATGTGGCTTCCCAGAACAGCTCCCATCACTCCAGCAGAAAACTGGTGTGAAGCAGGCAGGGAACTGGTTTGGTTACAGCCTGGGCCTCACATTTGTACCATCACCCTCCAGTAAACACAATTCCCAGGCTCACCTAAGAGCCAAGTCCAGCACCCAACGTGCTGTGCCCAAGAGGCGTGATGGAGGTGGAAAGTGGTGTTATTCCTGTTTCTCTTCAGAGGGACCTGCTAATTAGTTTCTGCTTTTAAAGTGCTTTGAAGCTCTCAGCCGAAACTTCTCAAGGAGTGAAAACTATTATTAATTCATCCCATTTTCCACAGTCTCTGGATGCTCCAGAGATGCTGCAGCTCTGGTCATGGAGCAGATTAGTTCCCTCCCCGAGGGCATTTGTAAGGGCACCTCAAATTGCTCTGCCAAGCCAAAGCACTGGGAAAGGCAGAAGGGAGCTGAGGAGGTCCCTTGGGTTTTGGCCCCCCAGCCCAACTGGGATGTGGTTGGCGTAGCTGGGATTGCAGCGGGAGGCCCCTGGATTAATTAATAGGGAGGGCTGGCCGGGCTCCAGGCAGGAGCGTTGGACGGTGCAGCGGCGGCTGAAAGGGAAGCCTGCCATGCAGTGATTTATGGGGTGATTTCTCCTGGATTCTCCGCGTTTTTCAGGCTCTGGGAGGGGGAAGGAAGGGAGTGTGTGTGGGGTTGTTTGGGAGCTGAAAACATGCGAGGTCTCAACCTAAATATGGGAAAAAGGGGGTTTTCTCCCTGTTTTCCATGTCCCTGCGTCCCCTAACCTCACAGTCCTGCCTTCCTGAGGACACTGGGGAATGAGCCTTCTCCCCTCAATAATGGTGCTTTGCCCATTTGGCAGTGGGAGACAGATAAAAGCAAACCCCAACTGGACAATGCTCAAGTGATTGTCAGCAAACATCTTGTTTTTACAGAGAATCATTTAGCAGGGACCTTCCCTCCCCATTAATCCCCCATGTCTTCCACCACCTCCTTTCTCTCCCCATTTTTGGGGCTGGTTGGGGCACCCACATCCACACAGCAGGGATGCTGGGGACACTCCTGGAGGCGCCAGCAGACCCTGGGATGGGTTTGGACTTACCCAGGGCTGGTTTCCAACAGTGGAGAAGTCTCAGCCAAGTTGTGGTTGATGACAGGTCTGGTGCTTTCGGAGTTGGCAGCCAAGGGAGGTGATTACGTTTTGGGCTCCTTTTGAAGATGTATTTACATTGTTGTGTTAACTTTTACATGCCAGGTATAAAGCAGTTACATGCACAGCCCAGGAACTTAAAAGTGATGAATGTGCCTGTGAAAGCGAGAGAAGCTGAGATTATGTGCAAGGAAAACCCAACCAAAAAGTCACCTAAAGCTCTGAAAACATCGACCCTTAGAATAACCTGAGCTGGGCTTTTCCAGTGTTTTACTCTCTAGGACTTTTCACCCTTGGCTGAAAAGACCTTTGTAAAGCAGGCAGGGGAGCTGGGGGGAAAAAAGGGTAAAATACCTTAAACCCCTGTTCTGGTCTGTGTGTTTAATGGGCAGAGAAAGTCCTTCAGAAACAAACTCCTTGAGTTTAGCTTGAAAATAAGCTTGCTGCTGATGACTTACAAATTTCCGGGCAGGACTAAACATGGCATGTGTTTTGCTTTGAAGGATATAAAAGAAACGAGCATGAGCTGATGATTTAGCAGAGTGGTTTCTTTTATGCAGAGAAAATTGTTTTCATCCTAATTCTTGGCATTGGCTCCCGTCCTGTGTTGCTTTTGTTTCTTGGGCTGCCATGGAAATGTCCCCCTTTCCCCCCAGGCCTTTCCACGCACCTCGTCCACCGGCTCTGTTGCCCATCAGACCC
Organism: Melopsittacus undulatus; assembly: GCF_012275295.1. Taxonomy (NCBI): domain Eukaryota; kingdom Metazoa; phylum Chordata; class Aves; order Psittaciformes; family Psittaculidae; genus Melopsittacus; species Melopsittacus undulatus. The sequence continues at coordinate 1,877,018 of NC_047535.1, read as the reverse complement.
TTTTTGGAGCTAATCTAATTAATTAACCCAGCACAAGTTTTGTTCTGAGTTAATCATCGACTGGGTTAACGAATGAAATGGGCTCACAGGGCCCTCCAGAGCCCTGCTCCAAGGTTAAGGCTGGAGGAGAAGGAGGAAGATGCCTTCTCCATGGTGGATACATGGCAGCAAGCACTCTTTGGCCCTTCGTGGTGCTTGCTTTGGTGTTGGCTCTTGGCAGATGAATGAGCTGAACTCTGTGGCTGCACAACAGCCACGTGCAATGTGAGGAACGTGCCAGGAGCTGTGCTGGGATTGGGACCCAACCACCACAGCGGTGACACCAGGTTAATTGTAGTAGGAAATCACACTCCTGTTTTATCACTGAGGGATGAATCTTTATGTGTCTCTCAGCAGAGCAAAGCAGAAGTCTGGGAGAGAGTTTGATGCTCTGCAGCATGGGGAAGGTCTACCCAAGAAGTAGTGGGGAAAGGGAACTAAAGTGTCTGTCCTCATTAGGATTTTCCCCTGACTTTCATTGGGGCAGTGCATGGAGAGCCTCCTGCCTCCATCTGCTGTCTCCAGGGCCACCACAGGATGGCCTCCTGTGTTCCTTTACTGGTGGGTTTGGGATGTCACCTTAAGTATCTATGGTGGAACCATTGTTGGTGTGTTACCATGTGCTGACAAAGCAGCTGCTGCCCAAGATGGGGCTCACCAATGGGTGCAACTCTTCAAGGGTGGGAAGATGCCTTCAAAGTCCCACCCCACTGCTCCCAATGGGGATGGACAGACAACTGGTGCCCAGTTTGTGGCCATGCATCCCCAGGGCATTTCACAGCAGCAATGTTCAGCTTCTCCCCTGTGTGAAAGGAGAGCGTCTCGTGCTGGGGTGGATGCCGTGGTGCTGGTTGCAGCATGGGGCTCTTGGGGAGGGGGGTCTGCAGTGATGCATTCCAGCTGAAACTTGTACAGCAGAGGTATTTTAAGTGTATTGGCTTAAGGAAAACGGTTGTGAGCTTTGCTGGGGCAGATTGACAATTAATTTCTTCTTTCTTACAGGGCCATAAAAATTCCATTTGTGCTGTGGAAAGCTTTAACCCCTTCCTTCCCCTGGAGCTTGTTCCTAAGGGTGTTCATGGGGGATTGTTTTTAACTGATGACTCCCCCATGAACTGTGAGAAGATCTGGGGGAAATCTGCATGTTCTTTGTGCTGGGCTTTTTATCTGGACCTTGTTCATGGTGACTTGTGTGTGGCTGTAACCATCCTGCTCCCATACTCTGTGTGTTGGGTATATAAGCATGAATCTGTGCTATGGCACAGGGGAGAAAAAAGACTTGACAATGGATCCGTAGAGTCTAAAGTGGAACAAAACTGAATGGAAAGATGCTGGTCATTGGGAAATGATGTAAGTGAGCTCCAGGGCTGGAGAAGCATTAGACTGACCTGTGACGCAGGCGTACAGGAGGGTGGGACATGAAAATGGGGTGTGGGGACACTTTAAGCATCCCACTTCATCTCTTCAGGTGCCCAGATGTGCATTCGAGGCCCCATCACATTTGGAGAGAGCATTCTGGTATTCTACATGCATGGTCTCCCCTGTGGGTGCCTCTTCAATGTGTTTTGAAACCCCATGAGTGCGGTTTGGGGTTGGGGGGGGCTGGCAGCACCCGTTCCTCATGGGAGGCTCTGCTTGGAAAACCAGCACTGTGCCTCTTGTGGCTGTTCCCTCAGGAATCTGTGCAAAAACAGGACTATTCCTCAAAGCACTGCAGCAAACATCCCTTCTCACCCTCATTTTACACAGCAAGATCTTACTTGCAGCCATATATTGTGGGGGCCATTTGACCTGCTGGGAAGGAGTTTGGTGGCTTTGGAAGAGCCAAAGCATGAATCAGAGATATTTCATGTGTTTTGTGATCTGCCCATGTTTTCCATCCTGCTTTTTTAAGTGCGACATGGAGCAGTGGGACTGGGCAGCATTTTGTTGTGGAAAAAAGCATCTTTCTTTTCTCTTTTAATGCACTGCTTTGAACTTCACTGGCACAAAACGCTGTCAAGGCACAAAGAAGCTAAAACCTCAAGTTATTTTCTTTACCTCCACACTCTGCAGTGCTGCTAACGCCGCGAGGGTTTACAGTATTTGCTCTTTGCATTGATTCCCGTAGCTGGATTCCTTTTGCCTGAGCCATGTGAGACTCTTTTCCCATTAGGTTCTGGTTTTGATTCTCGGGCTTGCTTCCTATCTTGTTTTTTTATCTTAAATTGTTTGAATTTCCTTTTGGATGTGTCTGCTGCGAGGCATCAGCAGAGGAAACGGCGACTTGGAGGAGAGAGTAAACAAGAGCCAGAGTTTCAGCCCGTCCATCTGATCAATAAAGGTGGCTTTGATGGAAGAGATAGCCCTGACGCCAGCCTAAATGTAGCTGTTAGGAGTTGTAGCTGCCTACAATGATAGTTGTTAAAAATGCATCGTATAGCATCGAGGGAGGCACTGCAGAGCTCAAGTATTTTGCTGTCTTCAAACAGAAAACCAACATACTGCCTCTGTTCCAGCAGAAAAAGGGGAGAAAAAGGGAAGATGAAATAAGAAAAAGGCAGATTTTCTTGTCTGTGAATAAAGGGCAGCATGGAAAAAGAGGAGGGGAAAAGGGAATATTTATTTAAAAGGCAGAGGACATGCCTTTCTGCTGGCCGCCCCTGCTGTCTGCTGAGTGGTAGTGGCTAATAGCTGGAGGCGAAACTAATACTTGGCAGGGGATAAGACACAGCACAGGCCCCCCTGTCTGAGGGCCTTGGTGAAGTGCTTGCTCTGTGTCAGGGCTGCGAGATGAGTTCATCTGCTCAGGATTTGCTTGAGTGCACTGGGAGATAAAAGACAGCAAAAGAACCCACCGCAGTGCAGGGAGCCTGAGCCCCTGGATGGGGCTGGGGAGAAGAGGGGCCTGCCCCAAGCTCTCCATAGGCTTTTCAGAGCAGCCTTTTAACCGTCTCCTCTCGGGGTGTTTTATTTGCCTGTGTGCCATGAGCAGGTTGCTTTTGCAGCTGGTGCAGGGCTTTTAAAGCCTTTCTTCACCCCTGGCCAGGAAGAGAGGGGTGGAAAGGAAACTTTTAGCTGCTTGATGTGCAGTTAGCTAACACATCCTCACCCCTGTGAAGGAGCACAGGCCATCTCCAGGCATGCCTTGAGCTGGCAGGGCTGTCACTGCCAGGCAGGAGCCGTGATGGGGTGACAGAGATGAGAAGCACATTGGCAGGTGGGACTTCAACCCCCCAGGATGCACGCATGGATGGGTGCACTGCAGCTTCTGCCATAAAGTGCATGGAAATGATTTTAAGAAGACTATTTCAGGTGCGTGAAAACAGGAGGTGTAAAAAACCCTTCCCCTGCTTGCAGCATGTGTGTAGATTGATGATTTTGCCTAAATATTGGCCAGTTCCTGGCAAGCAGAGATAGCATCAGAGATGGTGGCACCTACAGCGAGATGTTCTTGTATAATAGACACTGTTTTCCTTGCTTTCCCCCACTAGGTATCTTTTAATTTGCAGTAAACCATAGGAATCACCTATTTAAATGTTTATTGCTGACTGTTCCCCTGATGAATTCAGCTGATGGGCAAACTGGAGTTTCAGAGTTGTCCCATTCTTTGTCTGTGAGGGAAACACAGGGGCTGAGTGGTAGCTTCTAAAAGAGGTCATAACAAAACCAGCTCACCTAATGGGCATGCAGGGCTTTGTGGAGGTTGGGAGGTTAAACAGATGCAGAGCTCAGTAATTGCTACCAGCCTCTGGGCCTGGGAGATAAAAAGCTTTGAGCTTCTCTGTAACCCCCCAAGCATCACTCGAGTGAGACAACAGCAAAATACAGCGTTTGAGAAGAGTTATGGAAAGGCACTGGGGGCATCTCAACTGTACGGTGTCATAGGGGAAAGATGACTATGGAAAGTGGGCACTGTGGAGGATGGATCTGCAGGTGAAGCTCAGATCCTCTTCTTTATGCTGTTATTGATGAACTACATCTTGTGTTACCTCTTAAAAACAATCTGGAGCTATTTGCTGTAGGGCATTTTAAAGAGCAGATAGGTCTGAAGCTTTTCATCACCAATATCAAGTTGCTGTTCTTGGTGGAGCTCTTAGTGCACCATATTAGCACTAGGCAGCTGGGAAGGGGGTTCTAACCCAGAACTACATTTGAATCTTCTCTTCCTTCCATAAAACTTCACGTTCACATGGCTGGTGCTTTGCAAGCCATCAGGAGGTACTGCAGGAAGAGTCAAGTCCAGTCATCAGTATTTAATAATGTGCTTGGGTACAGCATGTCCATCATGCATTTGCCAATGAAGTCATTACCCTTTTGAAGCAGCTTGGGTTGTTTGTTTAATGTCTGGTTATCCAGATGCCAGAGGGTCATTTGAGATGGCAAAGGAAATACAGTTACTGGCCCAAGAACAAGAATGGGGAAAAACATTTGGTTTTGCTGATTTTTGTCATTAGCCGAGTGCAGCATTAGGATGCGCTTACTCTGAGGGGCTTCCACCAGGGATGGCTCAAAAGCACAGAGACACAAAGACCCTGCGGTGCCACTGAGACATGGTGGAGTGTCCCACCCTGCTGCAAGGGCTGTGGTGGGGACAAGGCCTGGTCCTTGGGGGAAGGTAACACAAAACTGGCTCTGGGATGCTGCTCTGACCACTGATTTCTGTGCTGTGCAGTGCCACTAACTCTGAATTTAAGGGGTGCATCTCACCCAGTTGAGCTCATCAGGGCTTTCCCTATGTCTTTAGGTAGCCCAGGACATCACCTCCAGTATTAAGGGGGATGAGCTGTTGGCTCACTCCTTCATATAGGATTGCCCTAAATGCAGGGAAATGGGGTTTCTTTTCCCAGCAGGATTGGAGTGTCTGATTGCTGTGGGGTTTCTTTCCTAGTTCTGGGTAAAATGTGCATCAAACTGAAAAGAGGCTGTTGACGCCTATGCTGGCTCCTAAAATCCCTTTAACAGAAGATGGAGGAGAAAGAGGCCAATCTGAAATGTCCGGGTGGTTTGGACCTGTGATGGGTGAAGGGGTCAGTGCAAGACGATGAGCATTGCCCATGGCAAAGGGCCTCCCTCCTTGTCCAGTTACTTCCCTTCCCCCCATCTCCCTCCCCTTAAATTTGTATAGTTACAACTCAAGTTAAACTCTAACAAAGCCGCTTGATTCAAAGGTCGTTAATGGGGAGGAGAGCCCATTCCCCTCGGGGTAATTTGAGCCTGAAAAGAACCAAGGCTGTAGGGCAGTGCTTGAAATCCGGTGTGTCAATAGGGTCTGTGAAGCAAAATAATGGCATCACCCCGCGTGTGAGTTAATCAGACGTGATGGCACGAAGGCAGAGGGGTCAGCGGGCTGCGGGCGCCTGATACGCTGTCAGGGAGCTTAATGCTGGGCATGGAGTAGGGCTGGCTTGAAATCCCAGGGTGGTTTTCAGTTAACCGGTGTAGTAGGAGAAGGAATGATGTTCAGTAAGGGGTTAATTCATCCTCTCTGGGGCTCTTTCAGGGCTGAGATTTCCCATCTTCCTTCTGGAAGCATCATAAATTCTGGAGGCACCATAAATTAAACAGATTTCTGGCAGTCTCTGTCCCTCCTGTCTTCCTTGAATGTAATTCTTACAAAGAAGAGATGTTTCTCATTGTTACGGAAAGATTTCCAGTGGCTTTGTAGTAGGACATGTATAGTTTGCATCAACTACTCCCCCTTGGCATGAAACGCTTCCTCAGATTTCATGTTCCCCGTGGGAACATCAGCATCGCTGTCAAAGAATATTACATAGCAGAGATAAGTGTCGGGTCAGTCATCCAAGCACTTCATGGACATCCCCTGTGTTTCAGCTCAATGAAATGGCCTTTGAGAATGGGGGTTCACCACCACAGCAGTGCTGGAGGAGCTTGGGAACCCACCAAGCTCAGGGCTGGCTGAGTTGCAGTGGTACAGTACCCATGGCAGCTCTTGGTGGTAGGAATTCACATATCTTGAGTACACAGGCTCCAAGCTGCTGGACACAGGATTAAATAAGAGAAAGATGGTTAGAGCTCTCTGGGAGCTGGCCCATTGGGTCACCAGCCTTGGCTTGAGCTTTGTTTCTTGGTGGCATTTAACATCATTGAAGACAGGCTTTGGGTTGAAGATGAGCTTTGGGTTGAACGCAGGTTTAGTTCCCATGAGAGCAACGGTGACAGGTGGGAAGAGCCATTTGCTTCCCCTTCATACTTGTTTTCTCTCAGGAGGCCACAGCAAACCCTGACTGTTCCTCTCCTTTCCCCCACAGATGCCAGTACATCGCCCGATGCCATGAAGAGGAGCCACTGGTGCAACGTGGCCTATTGGGAGCACCGGACGCGCGTCGGCCGCCTCTACACAGTGTACGAACAGTCTGTCAGTATATTTTATGACCTACCTCAAGGAAACGGCTTCTGCCTCGGACAGCTAAACCTGGAAAACAGGAGCGAGACTGTGAGAAGGACTCGAAGTAAAATCGGCTACGGGATTTTACTCAGCAAAGAACCGGACGGTGTGTGGGCTTACAACCGCAGCGAGCACCCCATCTTCGTCAACTCCCCGACACTGGACATCCCCAACTGTAGGACTTTGATTGTGCGCAAGGTGATGCCGGGTTACTCCATCAAGGTGTTTGACTACGAGAAGTCCTGCCTCTTGCAGCACACGGCTGATCTGGATTACACGGACGGGCCCTACGACCCCAACAGCGTGAGGATCAGCTTTGCCAAAGGCTGGGGGCCGTGTTACTCCAGACAGTTCATCACGTCGTGTCCGTGTTGGCTGGAGATCTTACTCAGTAACAATCGATAACAGTCAGCCTCTGACGAAAGGAAACTAGAGAGAAAGAAAAAGACACAGACTATCCCAAATATCATCTACCTAGATTTAATATAAAGTTTTATATATTATATGAAAATATATATTATACTTGTAATTATGGAGTCATTTTTACAATGTAATTATTTATGTATGGTGCAATGTGTATATGGACAAAAACCAGAAAATGCACTTTGGCTTATATAATTCTTTCAATACAGATTTTTTTTTTAAGAAAAAAACAGAAAAAAAGGAGAAAAATTATACAGCAAAAATAGGAGAAATCCCTAATTTTGATGTATGGTTTTTTGAACTATTATTAATACCCAGGCAAAAAGCTAATACCAGTCACTCATTGATAATAAAGTATTCGCATTATGGGGGGGGGTTAATTGTCTTTTTTTGGGCCCCCCCCCAATCCATCCTCAATTGAAGCCTGCAGCAGTGTCTGCTCAGGCACTCTACAGTCAATGGGAGGTTCCAGAGGGGCACCCACTGTCTTCCATCTCAGCTAGCACCCTTAGAAAACAATACATAGGTTGCTGGAAGGCTGCAGTTGTCTCCAAGAGGAGGGTAAATGAGGACAGTTTGAGCCAGGGAGCAAATGGAGGTGGTGAGAGGAAAATCCCCTGTAGCTGCTCTTGCTCAGGGCTCTGTGATCTCTCTGATAACACAAAACATGATGGGAACATTGTGAAGATAAGCGTGCGTGTTTGTGTTTGTTCACATTAATGGTTATCACTGCAAATCAATGGTTATCAGCACTGGTGCACAGAGCAGAATAGACCCAAAGCTGCCCAGTAGGGCCAGTTTGTCGTATAAGCCTTGCACAGGGCTTGTCTGTGAGTCTGGAATCTCCCAGCCATGTTTGATGGTTGAGAAACAAATGATGGGTTTGGACAACTCATGGTTGGGTGGATCCTCAGTTGGAGACACCATAGAGTGGCCTGAATTTTGGGAACCTCTCCAGTAACTTGAAATAAGGCAGAGGTGAATTGGATGAGTGTGTTCAGGTTTGTCCTGTAGATCTCCTGGTCTGTCCTCCAGGCAATAAACTGATACAGAAGTGTTTGGGAAGAACATGCTCTGAGGAGCAGTTAAAACCAGAAGAAGTCCTGGTCAAACGAGCTTGTCTGGGCTGATTTACTCTCTCTGGCAATCCTGGATAAAATCAGGCACTTTGCTGACTTCTGTATGAGCATCTGCTGTCAGCACTGTAGCACCCATGGGTCGGTTGGACATGGTCTGGCCTCACTTGGTTAATAGAGTTATTTATTGCCAGTGACTCGTGTTTCCAGCTCTTAGAACTGGATAGTAAATCCCTGTGCATTGATTTCCTGCAGTCCCTGCCTCTGGAGCCTGGTGACTGCAGAAGCTCCTCAGCTTCCAGTGTTCCAGGGGATGGTTTTGCAGGGAAAAACATGCAAAGAGACTTCCTCACTGGCTCAAAACTCAGGGTAAAGCAGGACATAAACTTACTATGAAAAACCCCTCCTGATGCATGTCTGGGTCATGCATTCTGCAGCTGGGCTTGAGTCTACAGCAGCCATGATGGGGAAAGTGGGAACCACATTCCCTTATGGAAGGGAACTGCATCCCACCAGGGAAACGAGCAGACCTGGGATGGGAGCTGGGAGCAGGGAATGTCGCAATATCATTTTTCAACTGACAGCTGTACTTGATGTTTAATTGGGACCACATTGGCTGAATTCATGCAGCATCGGTATTAATACCTGACATCATTCTTCCTTGTTTGTGTTACAGCTCTTGTTGTCAGGGAACAGTGTCAAAACATGTCAGTATCGTTTAAAGCCAGCTTTCAAGAGCTTTGCAAGGGGTTTGGTGTCCCCTTTGGCTTGGTTTTGGTGCATCCTGCCATAGCACCTGCACCGCTCGCTGTGGCACTCACATGCAGTGGGTCAAGGGACCTTTTCTTGTGGTTTGGTCCTTTTGAAGGAGGTTTTTGTTAACACCATGATCATTTTAACTGGGAAAAGCCAGGTTGCTTCTCCTGTTCCCTTTTCTCCTTCCCAGTGTTTCCCATTGTCACCCAGAAGGTTTTCCATTCACATCCCAAGCTGGCTGCTGCCTTCCTCCCTGTTCTGATGTGTGCACACACATGCAGCAGTGCCATCTTTTTCCACTCTATGGGCTTCTTCCAAAGCCAGAACCAAACTGGCACCAAGGATGGCCATTGTTATTCCCCTCTATCACCCCCAGAAGCTGTCATTCACATGCCATTGACCTTCCCTAACTTGACTTTGCATTTGAATTCAGTTCCATTCCAGGTTAGCATCACCAAAAGTCCTTCTGTGGGTTGAAATACAGAGGTTAACTCTGGGGTTTCCCTTGTGCAATCCACTGGTTGTGCTTAATTTTTCTTCGTTATTACTCATGCCCTTCCCCAGGAATAAATCTGGGTTTATTTCAGTTGACAGCAAAGGCTTTAAAGGGAATAAAAGAGGGATTTTTCTGGTGAGACAATGAAATAAGACATCTTTTCCATTCTATTTCCCCCCTTTAACACATCACGGTAACCACACAGACTTTAGACCCTCTAAAGAAGCTTTAGGACTATTGAACTCTACACCAGACCCTCACAGGGCTGTGAGCTGCACTGGGGGTGGAGGGTGGGTGCACAGGGAGGGGCACCCATGTCCCTGCCCAGGTGGCCGCCATTTGCTGATGCCCTCATGAGCCTCAGGTGTTTGCTCACCTCACATAAAAACAAGATGGCCGCCACCCCTCAGCGCTTGGGATTCTCTGAGTGTGGTTTCTTCTATTTTCTGGAATATTCCTGGCTTTCCAGCACTCAAGGTAAGTGGCATGTTGTTTGTTTTCATTCTATTCTATATGGGATTGAACCATTTTAAGGTTAGAAATGAAAGCAGGAGGATGGTGGTGTGTTTCTTTTTGGCCTGTGCTTGCGATACCGTTTTGGGTGCCCCAGTGCTGAGGTGCTGTAAGGTTTTGAGGGATCACTTCTGAGCTGGTTTAGTTTTGTTCAGGGCAGCTTGTTGGGATTACCAGTGTGGCTACGTTATCAGTAAGTTTCTTTTTTGGAGAGAGTTGTTGGGCAGTGTAGCAGGAAGAGTTTATTTTTGTTGTAGACCCAGCGCCATGCCACAGGGGGTCAAGCGCTGAGGTAAAAGAGCTGTGAGCAGCATGGTAGGAGCCCTGCATGGGCAGAGGAGATACAGGGGCAGCAAATCCCTCAATGAACATCACTTTCCAGCTGTGCTGAAGGGCTTCAGCAATGCTCTGATCTTGGAGGTTAGTTTCACTCGTCAGTTACTTGTACAGGGAGGTCTGGGGTTTGTTGTATGATGGTGCTTTGGCTGATCTTAAGCTGGTGAGTTTTGCTCCTCCTTCTCCAAGGCAATGACTCCTGCTCAGGTGAAGCTGCCCCAGACCATAGCCCTCAGGCCTCCTTGTTAAGGAGGAGTAAGATCCTGATCCTATAGAAGAGTTGAATGGTCTGACTCACCCTGGCTGCTTTATGGCTCATCTGTGGAGGTGGTGGGACACAGGTGTGCTGAGGTGTTGCTCAAGTGGCAAAACTCGCTGGACATCTTTATTTGTGGGGGCCAGAGCACTGGCAGAGGCATCAGCTGGTTCTCTTGGTGTTAGGGGTGAAACCAGGTGGTTGAAGGCTTCATAAAATGGATGTGTTGTCTGATTCTGATTTCCCTATGCCAAGCACACCAGAGTTGTACTCAAGTGGAAGTCCTGAACTGGTAATTCTAGTGTAGGACCCAAGTGTGGGCTTTGGTTAGTAGTGGGGTGTGTTTATTTGATGAGATCCTCTTAATTTGAGTAATGTTGTCTTTTAAACCTGAGCAATAGGCAGATGAGAAGCACCCAGTTGTTGCTGGTAGGTTCCAGAAGCTGCTGCTTATCTTCTGAGATGTTCATTATCCTTGTCCCTGGCAGTCATTGCTACTGTGACTGAGAAATACCTTTTATCAGCCAGAACAGAAATTAATGCTAAAAGGAGCCACATTCACCTCTTAAAAAGAGAGGCTAAGACCCCTTTGTGGCACAGGTTTTGCCACAGTTCTACAGGGTCTGTCAGTCCAATAGTCATTAGGGTTTTCTCCACAGTAGGCATGTGAAGGACTTGCTCAGTGCATAGATAAAAGGTGAATATTGTGTTGCCCATGCATGGGCTAGCAAGGAAAAAGATAAAAAACACTATTGGTGCAGAGGAATAAGCTGGAGGTTTGTCTTGGGGTGTGATGCTGCCTGACTTTATGGTCTTTATAAGTCATGAACATCTCCAGCTCTTTGGGTTGTGTATTCATGTTTTTAACAGAGCAGCAGAGCTGCTGAAGTGCCCACATAGGTACCTGCACTTCCCAAAACTCCAGTGGGTCCTGTAGGCTCAGGATTTCTGCCTGCTCTGGGATGTAGCATGGTCCTGGATCAGGATGAAGCAGTGCGTGGTCAGAGCTGCTGCTCTCCTGTGCCTTTCAGGGGTGTGAAATGAGTGTCAGGAGCCAGAGGGTGGTTGGTTTGTTTTGACAAATGCCAGGACAAAAATCAGATGTTTCATCCTGGGTAAATGGCCCCGTGGAGCAAGCCAACTGCAGGATGAGGCTGTGTGCTGCTTTGGGATTTGAGCTGTTGCATTTGTTGAGTGGGGCTGGTTTTAACCTCAGTTTTCTGAGAAACTGGCTATGGAGCTGTGCTAGGGGGCAAGATCCTGATGCCTCCACTCCATTGTATCCCTCTTGTCCCTCGTCCAAGCTGTCTGGGAGCAGAAGTTGCCTCATGGCTGAACGTGGATCTGGTCTGACAGTAGTTGGCCAGCATGAACCACAGCTTCCTTGGAAAGCAAACTCCTTTTCCCCTCAGTGAAGGTGGAATGGACTGCTCAGTCCAGTTAAAGAGAGGAATGCTGGGGTGGCATGGCATTGCAGTGGGGTCCACAGCAATGTTTGGTGCTGGGTGGAATCCTAGGGCTGGTCCCTGCTGCAACTGTCCCAGCACCCAAGACTGGGTGCAGGAGTGGGATGCAGTGGTTAACTGTGGAGCATGCAGAGTTATTTCCTGTAAATAACTTGTGCTTTCCTCAAAGGTTTTATTTTCTGTTTGGTGTGTGATGGAGCATTGCTTACTGCTTTGTGGATAATCCTTTCTCTATCCCTGATTTATGTATGTGCTGGTGCGATGCACAAAGTAGCATCTGTACTATAGACACTGTGGGAACAACCCAAAATTGCTCAGAAACTCGACTGGCTTACAATTATATTGGATTCTATTAAATTAAAACACATAGCACATATATTACACAATAAACCACAGCTATTTCATGGATCAAATTAAGTTTTATTTGGGCAAATTACAACCTTTCTTACAGTTGGGCCTTTGTGAAACCATTCCTTTTTAATAAAAGCAGGCATTTTTGGCCCATGCTCTTAAAGTGTGCATTCCCAATAATTGCATAGACTGTTGCTATTCTTCCTGGGATATATGTGCCTAATTATCTCCTCCTATTTAGGATAGGTTCAAATGAGCAGTATCTTCCCTTTCCTCCTCCCCCACATCTCCCTTCTGTGGAATTTCTTATTGCTTTTCATTTTTATTAGCTTGGCTATGGAAGTCGGCAGGGAAAAAAAAACCCTTCTCGTTAAAAGGAGAGCCTTTCCCGGAATTTCTTGGGGAAATGTGAGTCTTGCAGCTGCCCTCCAGCCATGGCTTGGGAGAACATGGTATTGGGGGATAGAGACAGAAAAGAACTGCTGAGAAGCAGGATGGGACCTGGTGTGTGTGATGGAACTCAGTGGGCATCCTTGTTGTGGATGCTGGTAGAGAGGCAAAGCTTTGGGGGGAATAAAGGTGTTTCTTGAGGAGGAGGGGGCTTGAGAAGCTCCAGACACCATAGGATTGGATTTTCCTGCTTGTCTGAGGAGATTCAGACTTCTGCTCATAGGTTTTAAGGCTGGGACATCTCTTGTAGCTCCTTATTGCATAAGCATCTTGTTTCTGCTGCAGCCTCTTCCCACACAGGGACAGAAGGGGTGTGGAGACGGCGTGCCAGACCCCATGGAATGTCTTTTGCAATTGCTCATCCTCACGCAGCTTTTGTTAAAAATGAAATAAATGGCTCGGAAATGGCAGGGCTGGACAGACAGGGTGGCTCGCTCCCACGTTTCCTTAGGAAACTTGGTTAAAGACTAAACCCCATCAGCTATTCTCCCCTTCTCAGAAGCGTTATTCCACTGTTTTTCCTGCTACTTGCTTTTTGCTTGCTGTCAGGCTGGGATTAGAGCTACCAAGTTTATGCTGGGTATAATTTTTCCCACAATATTTTCAGCCTGGACCAGGAATCAGTAAATGTCCAGAGCCCAGAATTCCTTGGGTAACATCAGTGTGATTTTATTTATTTTTGTTTTATACCACCGAGATTGAGATCCACAGCAGAGCAGCATCCAAGCTTCCCTATTCCTGAACATGCAGCATAAGACCTCTGCAGATTTTAGGCTGGTGTCTGCTGTCACAACAGCACTTTTGGGTGTGGGAAGGATGCGCAGCCCCTTGGCTGAGGGGACAGGGATGATGGAGCTGTCACTGTAGAAGTCCTAAGCACATTACATAAAACTTCAAAGCTTTTTTGTCTGTTTTCCAAATCCTTCTGGGCACTATTGTCAGAAGATCAAGAACTATTATTTATCCTCCCAAATCACATCTGGATGCTGTTTATGGGTTTATGCTTAGCATGATCACATCTGTAGGAGGGGGTTAGCACTGGCAGTGGGAATTGGTCTTGGAGATGCCAGATTTGGGGTCTGCTACCACAGGACCCATGGACCAGTGGCATCCTGCTGTCATCCTGGGGTACCAATAAAGGATCCTTGGTTTCCCTGTTGCTTTACAACTGCTGCCAAGTGTTTGCTCTGAGGTTCCTCATCTGTGTCTTGGTGCTTCCCAGCTCCCTGGTGCCCTTTGGGTTAGGGCACACCCTCCAGCTGGCAGTTTAGGTTGGGTGACAAGCTGATGGCCCTGTGGGATATGGGATGGGACTGTCTGGGTCCTCCACAGCTCCTGTAGGGAGTGCACGTTGACCTGTGACACAGAGGAAAGTAGGAATGAGATTCTTCCCTCTGTATAAAAGACTTCCAGACATGTCTTTACTGACTTAATTTTTGTTAATAATAAATTGAAAGTGTCTCTGACCTGTTTCCTGCTTCTCAGGATGGGGTTTCCCATTGCTGCTGCTGTGCAGTATGTGATAGTAATGTAAGGGATACTGGCTCTTGCTCAGTTCACAGTGCTTCTGTACCAGGGACCTGTGGTGGGGCAGGAACTAAATGAAATGGCCACAGAATGTTTTTAATGTCCTGCCTGTGTGACCACAGTGTTAGAGGATGATGGGGGCTGTGTCAGTTGTAGAGGCAGGTGGTTGCAGCCTGTCTCTGTCTCCAGAACGTGCCCCTCAGCCTATCATCACAGGGGAGAACGTGTGGTGAGAGAGAAAGGAAAGAGTCCTCAGAGCATCCCTTGCAGCCTGGGTTTGGGTTTTGGAGGGAGAAGATTCTGCACCTTGTCCCTGGTTGTCTCTTGCATCCAACACACGTCCTCTCTTGTCTTCCAATTCAGGTTATGTGTTTTAAGCTGGATGATGCTCTCCATCATTACTGGTCTGAGGCAGGTTGTGGTGCCATGCAATAGATGGCATTTGAGACACTGGGCTTTGCAGTCAGGCAGTATGAACTGCTCTGGGGAGCAGACTGGAACCCTGACTGCTGTTAAACACCACCATCTGAAGGGCTTTGTGTGAAGCATGTGCTGTGCCTCCTCCCGTGGCAGCAGGGATATTTGACACGGCACTGCATTCACTTTTGGGACACAGAATTGAAACCACAACCCATTTCTGGGGAAGAGACACCACGAGTGTGGAAGTGCCTTCTCCCAGAGGATGCTGGGGGGAAGGGTGAGAAGAAAACCTCCACTAGGTTCTGGAAATTGCTTTCCTTCCTCTTCTCCTTCCAAAATAGCACAATTAACAGAAATAAACTTGCAGTGCTGTTAACTTTGAAGGCCTCGCATGCCAAGCTTGAACATGCAGAGCTCGACTGAGCAGGCACCGAGCTCTGGGAACAGTTAATTATTACCCAAATGGTGTCTGAGTTAGGCTGAAAGGATTGAAGAATTATGAAACTGTAACAGGGGAGGCCGGTTCTTGGCAAACATGTCTGTGATTCAAATGCTGGGGAATTCAGCATGTTTTTTCCTCTTTCTTCTGAGGGCTTTGTAAGCCAGCCCGTGGTCCAGATCGCACGATGGGGATTGAGTGGGACCATCAGTCCAAGGGGAGCTGATGCTGTAACAGCTTCTGCAGTTCTCTGTCACAGCAGGGGTTTAGAAATAGCTTTGGTGAGTCAATGATTAACCCGTTGGTGCTTCTTAACTCCTGAGAGTGTGAGTTCCTGGATCTGGTGGTTTGGTGCTAGGTCTGTAGGAGAAGCTCTGTGATGTGTTTGGTACTGCTGTTGGGACCTTGCAGTGGCCTTTCTCTCTGCTCACCTTGCAGAGGTCTTTGTGTACCCTTTAGGCCCACGTGTGGGCAGTGTTCATAGGGAAGGGGGTTGTTCTCCTATGGCAGAGCTGTTCTTTTGCCTTGGAAGATCAAGAGAAATGTTAAAACACATTAGAGTTTGGCTTAAACTTCTTAGGTTTTCTGCTGAATATCTGAATTCTGCAGAACCCTCCTGTTTGCTTCAGCTCATGTGTGGTCCTTGTCCAGTCTCCTGGATGTTGACCTGTCTGTGCCTGCCTAGAGAAACAGCAGTCAAGGTGTCTCAAGAGCTTCTGTTTACCCCACCCCTGCAGACACTGTGATTGATGTGTGCATGGTTGTGGTTTAGCCTCTTTCAAGTAGATTTTCAGTCCCAAATCTCATAATGAAGGTGGTGGAAGTGAATGGTGTATCAGGGAAAAGTAATCTGTAACACTGGTCTCTAAAGGTGACTTGTTCTGAACAGTTTGATTTAAACGGCCCCTGTTTTGACTGCTGTGGGTGTTTTGTCTCAAGCTCAGTTCACTCTCTGCCAGTTAAAATCTTTGAAGTATCAGAAATAGATAAATCTGGAAACTAAAGCCTGTGAAACTTCAGAACCCCTTTGGTGACCCGTGTCCTGATGCACTTCAAGCTGCCTTATCAAGCCTGGGCTCCCCCAGCCCTGCCTGCACTGTGGATTGGAGGAGGCTCCCTGTGAAGTGACACTCTCTGGAAGCTGAACCCTTGGCATAGGGCACTTTAAAAACTTTTTTTCCCCTACAGATGTTTTTCCTCAGTTCTAGTGCAAAAATTAAGTGTATGGGAATGCCTTCAGCACTCTAACCTTGGGTTCTAGGTGCCTTTCCTTCCTAAAACATCCCTCATGCTTCTCTCACTGTGCTTGTGGCTTTTAGTTGCTTTGTTTGCAGCTCCTCAAAGAATAGTTGCATATAAATGGTCAGCAAAGCTGTTCTTCCTTGTTCAATGTCTCCCATCAGGAAAGTCTCATCTGAGTTGTCTTTGCTGCATGCAGTGAACTGCACAAGGTTCCCCTCTGGTCGTTGCTTCTGGTATTTCATAAGGGCTAATCCTCCCCCTCCAGTGAGTTCTGTGTAGTAACTTGGGTAGGAAGCTTCTCAGCATCTGAGGTGACTTCAAGTGTATGATGCCCTGATAGGAACTGATATCAGTGGTTTTTTTCCTTTATAAAAAACCTTATCCATGCCCTTGAACTCTTGCATTAGTTAACATCTCGCCCGATGTTGGATTGCTGATGAGCTGGTATCAAGCAAGATGAAAGGGGCTATGCAATGATTTTGGAGCTGGCTGAGATGGTTCTGTTTTCACTTTGAAACTAGGCAAGCTGAGATGAAACTTCCAGAAGGTTTTTGATATCAACATTCCTAAACTTTGGTTTATTAAATGTAAAAGAAAGCTCTGAGGTAATGGTTTAATGTGATGTTGTGAAACGTTGCCTTCAAGATAAGTGGTGGTGTGCAGAGGGGGTGTGGGAGGTCAGAGCTGCTCCTTGAGTAAGACTTGGGCAATCATTCCTCTCTCACCAACCCAGACGCCCCCATAAGAAACCCCTCCTCTGTGTTTGATCTGATTCCAGTACAATGCACCAGAGAGAGGGAAACCAAGTCAAGGCTCATACAGCCTCTGGGCATCACCTCTTGGAGCAGTGCTCTTTGATGGAAAACAGCTTCAGAACAGTTCTGAAGTCCTCCATGTGGGCAAGAAGCTGGCATAAGGAAAGGTGGAAGATGAACCTTAAAAGATCAGTCAACCTCTTACATAGCCATGAATGAGAACTTCTACCCAATATTGAACAAGATGCTCCTGTGTTTTAAAAACACTCTGGATTATTGTTTTGAGATGAGCTGGGAAATGTTCTGGTCCCTTCTTCTCTAGACCTGCTGTTGGTAATGGACCCCTTTGGTGGGTAAAGGAGAGGGAAAAATTTAGAAGCTTATATTTATTTAAAGAGCTGTATGATACTGTGGGGCACTGTGTGCACATGAAGTTCACTGCACCATGGCTGGCGCAGGTTTGGGTATACTTGGGTTGTTACTGATCCACTGCCACTCTCCTGTGCAGCTTCATGTTGTTCCATCCTGACTCGCACTCAGACTGGTCTGATGTGCCCAGGCATGGTGGGGGTGATGCCACCAAACCAGGAAGCACCCAAGGAGAACCCTGAGCTCACCTTGGAGTTGCACCAGTGTAGGGGGACTGGGTGAACCCAAGGGGCTGTGATTCCCCTTGTCTCTTTGTGGCATTGTTCTCCCACCATGGAAGATAATTCTGAGCACTTGGAGGTTGTTCTGGGAAAACTAGTGGTGCTGAGCCCTCTCCCTGCATGGCTCCAACATCCATCCTTGTTGAGCAACGTGAGTCCAAGGTCAGCATCCCCCTTTAGAGCTCTGCCTACTCCTGAGAGGTCACTTGGTTAAAAACAAGCAGAAAAACAGGTCAGCAAAAGAGAATTGTTGCTTGAGTTGCTCCTTTTCATTAAAAGAAGGGAGGGAGAAACATCAAAATCAACCCCCTGCCCCCACAAACCCTACCCTTGTCTTGGAGTATTAAAAACATCCTGGGGCTGAGACTGCTTGTACTCCTCAGTGGTGAAGAAGGATTTCTGCCAAGACACTGACCCCTTGTGGCTTTTCCAAACGTCTTTGCATCCCTCTTTTTCCCTTTGAAAGGCAAAAAACCCCAATCCCCTTTCAGCCCTTCACTTGGTCCCTTGCAGTCCAGAGCTATCAGAAGATTTATTATTAAACGGAGGCTCCAGGGTGATTTATGGAATTACAGCTGAGCCGCATTGTGTGCTGGTTACAAATTGCAAAGATATTCCATGGGACGTAAGCTCCAATGAGCACGGGATATATTACACTATGGGGAAAAGGGGAGCTTAAAACCAGCTGGCCAACTGTAACAACTACAGCCACTTTTCTTTGATGAGAAGATGATATACATCTGGGTTTAATACAAAACATGATGGACTGACACCGGGTTTCGGAATATCTTATACAAACTGGATAATCTTCGCTTGTTTTTTTCCAGAGCTGTTGCACCACTTTATTCAACATTCAATTCCTTTTTCCTGTTGTTTCTTCACATTTTAGTGACTCCTTGTTCGGCTTTATAATGTCCTCGGGATCATTTCTCACTGCTTTCCAGAAAAAGGGTTTCTCTGCACTCTTAGCACCCAGTGAGTGCTAGGGCTTGAAAAGGCGCTGCTGCAGAACCATATGTGGAACCACTGAGCTAAATTGGCTATCTATAAATATCCCCCAGATGTTAATAGGGAAAAGGAGACTGGAACGCATTATCAGGAAGGATGTGTCTTCTTTGGAGTAAATCCCTCCCATGGAGACCCCTTCTCTAGCTGTTAATGAGTGCACTTCTCCAGGAGAAGTCATCTGTGAGTCCTGTTGTGGTGGGTACACTCTGGGGGGTGTGATATTTATTGAGGACACCTCTTACAACCTTCCGGTCAGTAGGAAGTCCCGGCAAGCCAGATGCTACGGGTCGTAAAGTTGTGTCATTGCTCTGAAGATGAGCTTATGTTGGTTGACAACATCTGGTCTAAAATCATCCGCCATCCTCAAAGACACGTACTGCCCAGGTCTGGGTAGCCTGTGAGTGGGAGGGGTTGGTGAATTGATGAGATGCCTTTCAAGTGCTTTGATCCAAGGGAATGGCAAGGTTTCTGCATGAGCAGGCTCATATTTTGGCTTGTTAGTAAGTCATTGCTTCTTTGTTTGACTCTCTTGATTAACAGATCATTTAGCACTGATTTTGCTCCCTGGCCTGGTTGATGTATGTCTTAGATACAAGTTCAGTTGTGAATATTTAGTGGCAAGTCCAGAATTTCTTACAATTTTGGTTGTTGTGAATGAAATATCCTGACAAATGCTTCTAGTAAGTAGTCCTCAAAGCCTGACAGCAACTAAACTTGCTTCAGCCTTTCCCAAATGTTGTGGACTGTGTCTGTGTGATTCCCTGCCACAGCATTCCCAGGAAGCACCTATAAATATCCCCTCTGAGCAGAAATTGTGCTTTCTAGTAATTGATGGCAGGAGAATTTGTATTCCTTGAGACCAGCTGCTAGCCCTGCAATATTGAGGGGGAGAGTGGGATGCATCCTTCCTTCTCCACCTCAACATCTCGCATCTCTAGGAGCTGTGCCTGGGGTGGATGCAGCCTCCCAAGCTGAGCTCCTCAACCTTGAGCTTAAATGGACAAAATCTCAGGGGATTGTTCCCATGGGGAGCTGCAAGCGATAGCTGTACTTTATCTGTGGGTCAGCCTTTGGATGGCAAAGTCATTAAGCCTCAGTCCAGCACACTCCCAGTGCTGGTTTCAGGCCAGGGTGCTGCAGCTCCTGGAAGATGCTGCTGCAGGCAGGCACCTTTTTAGGACTCTTTGGACCAAAGTCCAAAATGTCTGGCTTAGCCCGTGGTCTGGCCTGGGAGAAGTGCTAGGAGGACAAAGCATGAACTGTGAATCTCTGCAGCACCAAGCAGTGCTGGCTGAGCCTCCCCGTGCGAGCAGGGTTAAGAAATACCAGCATGGCTTTCTCTGAGATACTAATTAGGGATGGACAAACCAGAGGGAAGAAAATAAGAAATCCTGTTGTGCTTTTCTTGGGGTTAAAGAAAGTTCAGCTCACTTTCTTCCTCCCCCATGTTGTTTTTCTCTTCAGTGCAGGCTCTTCTCATCCAGGTTCCAGAAGGGTTGGGGTGTGGAGATGCTGAAGTGCTGGGGGAGGCTGTAGCTGTTGCTGCAGGATTTCTGAACCAGGGTGAAAGAAGCCAGTAACCTAACTGTAACAGTGCCTGTGTGACTTAGAGCAGTCCTGACACAGCAGTCCTCCAGGCTCTCCAAACAGCATAAATTGTGTCATGTATCCAGCAAAGATCTGGATGTTGTTCAGGGTAGCAGATCATCTTTATTTCTCCTTTTACTAGTGTGGATGGTGCTTCTGCAGTCAGTCTTCTTGCTGAAGTGATGAACCTTGGTAGTTTTGGTGGACATGGTAGTATTAGGTTAATGGTTGGACTCTATCTTGGCCAGATTGGACAGGGCTTGGAGTAACCTGCTCTAGTGGAAGGTGTCCCTGCCCATGGTAGGGGGCTAGAACTGGATGAGCTTTAAGGTCCCTTTCAACCCAAACTGTTCCATGATTCTATGTTCTTAAGGGTCTTTTCCAACCTAAATGATTCTATGAATCTATAAATCCTTCACATAGTGTAATGAATGCTTAAGCATCCTTTCGGTGCTGCTGATGTTCCCTCACTGAATGTAGACAGCAAGCTTTCTAAATAATATTAAACAGCAGCATGAGTAAATTAACACGCATCGGTGCACATGTCTCTGGCTGTGCTCTGCTCATCTCCTTTTCAACAGGAGCCTCTTTCCACAGACCTCCCTGCCACAACATGCTCTCGCAGTGCCGGCATAGACCCCGCATAGATTAAAACCATGCCATCACAATGCATTTGTCTTTGGCTAATGAAGCTCTGCATCTAGTGCAAAATTCCTCTAATGCATTAGGAAATAGTTATCATTTTTCTTTGGCACTGCATTTGATAAGCAATTGCCTTTGGCCAAAAGCAATGCCAAGATTTTAGTGCTTGTTACAGAGCTAAATATGTGACATTGCAACACATGTAATTGAGATAATTTAACACCCCATTAACAGAGCACAGGAATGGCCTCTTCTCTTACCGTTGTTTGGATCCACTTCTTGTAAATCTTGCAATCTTTTGAGAGAATTAAGTGGAAAAATGGTCATGTTCCTCATTACAGTCACTCAGTTTGAAACATTGAGCAGAAACTTACTTTGCAGTATGGATGGGGGGAGCTGCTGATTTGCAGTGGGAAACCTGGAGCCAGCCATTTCCTGGTTTGGTAAACTGGGAATGAATGGGCTATGGGCCTTAATCCTACTTCTGGTTTCAGGCAAGTCCCTTCTTTTCAAGGGAATGGAAAATGATACCTGTATGATTCCCATGACATCCTTGTCATAAGCAAGAGACATCAGGAGGTGATTCTTGCTTGGGGAAGGGGAGGTCAGTGATGGAACTGTCACCACCTCCTGTCCTATGACCTTCAGAGGTGTGTGCGCAGAGGAGATGAAGTCTAAAACAGGTCTTCTGAGCTATCTTAAGAAAGGCTCTTTCAGGGCAATTCCAGATCTTGCTAGAAGCAGGAAAGACTGGATGTCACAAGGGATTCCAGTCTGAAGAAGCTGTATTTCTGGTTGAGCCTTGCTTTTGAGGGTAATAGGGCTGGATGTATTTGCATCAGAATACCTGGTTTCCTGATCCCAAATGGCATCTCCAAGCTTTTTGATGTTCATGAGCATATATGTGCTTGGAAATGGACTTAATGTCTGTGGCGTTGCACTGAGGAGTTGGCAGCAACAGCTAAATATAGGAGCTACTAATTAAATATGTTAATCTTCTTGTCATGGTTGTAGTGATTTTGAGTGAAATCTCAACGCATTTCAGCATTTGGTTTAAACCAAACCCTCTTTTGGTTTAATGTCTGGTTGGTAGGTTCCTTTACTGGGGTAAAGGCAGAAAATGTTAGTTTGGGTCCAGGCTGGCCCTTCTTCCTCCATCATGCTTGATGGAACTTCAGGACACTGGGGAGCACTGGCATGGTGCCACCCGCGTCTGTCTCCCTTCTCCATCCTTTGGATAAGGAGCAGCTCTGACTTCAGGGTGGTGACCACAGTACCAGTCAGCCTGTCCCTGCTCATATGTGTTCCAGAAATGTTTTGTTGCTGAAACCCTGATTTGATTTAATTAGCATCAAGCTACCAAGTGGGGTTTGAAGGCAGGGGAGTGCCTGGTGCTCCTGGAGAGCCAAGTCAAAGACACAGACAGCACAACAGCAACCCAGAGGTCCAGCTTTCCTGACAGTGATGTTTCACTAATTGAAGGGACAGTTTCATTTTAGCCTTTCTGGTGGTGCTGTTCCTTTTCTAATTAGATCCAGCCCAAGAGAAAAGAAGAAAAACTCACTTGAAACCTGCTAATGGGTTCTGCTCATTCAGCAAAGCAGCAACAGGGACTGGTTTTAGTCTCAAAGTCAGATAGGGCTGTTTCTTATTAGCACAGGGAGGCTGGTGTGTAGTCTGTCTGCAAGTACTGCTCTGCCCGAGCCATCTTTAACTAGAGCAGCAAGACCAAGAGAGCTCTTTTATGGCTCCATGGTGTGAAATGACCTGATTTGCTGTGATCCTGCTCATGTTTTCAGCAGCACATAGATAAAAGGCAGCGCAGATGACTTTAAAATTCACGGGTATTGCTCTTTTAACTTGCATTTCCCCTGATAGGCTCCTTCCCCTATAAAACCCAGGTGATTCTGTCTTTGCAACAGGGAAAAGCCTGTTGAAATGAGTTAGATAGATTTTGTTATGGCTCCAATGGAAACTTCTAGACACTGATTCCAAGTCATTGCGCTTGCTAAACCAGTCTGAAGTGCTAATCCAAGTGTGGCTTTACTGTTTTGAGGCCATTGGGCTGTTGTTTTTACACAGCCCCAGTTTGCATTGTGCTTGGCCGGGTGGCACCCCATGGGTCTAGACCTTCCCTTCTGAGGCTTGGTGACTGCACTGTAAGCATGAGGTCTGAGCCAAAATCAGGTTTCCCTGCTTTGTGCCAAAGAACAAACAGTGCAGTTTAGAAATATATAAACAAAATTTATTTGCCACAAATCAGTCTGGTTACATTTGCATTTGAAAAAACCCTACTTCTTCCCCTCCCCTTCAAGTAATAACTTATTTTTCCATAGTGTCAGATTCTGTGGTTTAATCAATCGTCTTTATGAGTTGTAACAAGGTGTTTTCTTAAATCTAGCAACTCCTAAACTTGGGTTTGAACATTGAACCAGTTCTCTGCCTGGCATAAATGCTGCAGGTTACTTCCCCCACCCTATCAAATGCTTTTTGAGTAGTCCTTCCCATTTTTATTTTCTTCTAAATGCTTTTTGATTCCCAGTGGAAAATTTAGAACTACTTAACATTTGGAAATCTTGATTTTTCAGGAAAAAGGCAGAGAAACAATACTTTTGGAAGCTGAAATGTATGTCAAGCTTGAAAAGAGCTTGACAGAGCTACTGGTGTGCTTTGGGAAGAATCTCCCATCCCATGGGCTGATGCCACACTTGTATATGTGAGCCTGGTTCCTTCTTGACAGTTTTATCTTTATCGACCTCTGGTGCATTGAAGTCTGGAGCATTTTGATGTCCTGGGTGGTACTGGTGCCCAAGTGGTGTTAGTGCACCATCTGTTAACTAATATTTGAGTTAGTGGGGGAAAGAAATAGTTAGGGGTTGCATTGTAGGGCTTCCTACAATACCCACATCATGTCTTGCCCATCGTATCATGGGTCCCAGATGTGGACAGTGCCATGCCAGTGAAAAGCCTGGTCTTTGCACTGTCTCCTGAAGCATCTCAGCCTTGTGAGGAGCCTGAGCCTTCCTCCAGCAAAGCCCCATCAGGTTTTGTTGCAGTCTGGAGCTGTCAGACAGGTCCCATACCCTAGCGTAGCTAATGACAATGAGCAGTATTGTGGTCTTGCCATAAACAGGTTTAAAATGAGCTGAGCTAATTCAGTCCAAGGTGTGAGAGGATCCAAAGGCACAGGGAGTATCGCCAACTCCTCGGGGCACTGTCCCACTCATTAACAGGAGGCTGTTGGATCAAGAGTTCTGTGGCTGCTTTGAACTGCAGGGCTGCTCTGCTTACACACGTCTTCTCTGCTTTGAAGGCTCTGTCGCTTTGCAGTTTGCATCAGAAATGTAGGCTCTCCTGAGCTGTGAAGCCTACCAAGGTCTCCTCTCCCTGATGTGAACAAAGACCTTTCAAACAGCTCCTGAGGTCTCCAAGGGTTTCTCTTCTCCTGAAAGCTGAATTGCCTGTTGGTTTTGGAGGCCCACGTTCCCCCTGGCAGCCTTCCACACATATATTTAGAGAGGAAGATCATACCTTCCATCTCAGAAATAACCAAACCTGATGACTTAATTTAGAGCATGAAAATTAAAAGGTTAAGCTGCTGAGCAGTTTAGGCTCCTGCAGCCTCTTGCTTGCTCATCAGCCATGGAGTTTCCCCATTTGACTGTGTAGGTTTCTCTGTCAGCTTTGGGCATCTGATGAGTGAGCTGAACCATGTTGACCAGTGTCTCCTCTGCTGGCATTGGCTTCTTTTGGTGTCCATTGGGTAACTGGACATCAGTGCCAGACCTGGACTTTGTGGGAGACTCTTTGCCATTACTAGCAGGAATATGGTTATAAAACTATTCTTTTAAAATATCTTTTGATATACTACTATAACTTTACACTTTCTGTAGGCTTTTCTGGGTCACCATCAGTCATGTCTCTACATTACTAAGTGAACTGGAAACCTCTGTAACCTGCATCCTGCAGAGAAAACCCATGTCTACAGGCAGCAAAGGTGTCTTTTGCATGGGCTGGGTTTTGGTCCTTTGCTCACACACTTACCTCCTTTGGCAGTTTCTTCTCACATGGAATAAGACCCTAGCCAGCTCCAAGCTATGCCAGGGGCTGGATGTCTGGGTCTGTCCTTAACATCTCACCATGATTTGCTTGGCAAGCCTGGCCCAGCTTCTTGGCTCTTTATACTTGGTTTTATCTGTAAACCTGGGATAAGCTGAAACCTTGAGTTCTGAAATTGAGTTCCTGAGTTTCTTTCCTACTGCTTTGGGGTTTGTCTCTTGTACATATAAAGCATGATATTTAATAGCAGCATGTGGATGTTGGAGCTGGGTTAGTTATCAATAAAGCCAAGGAGACGTGCAGAATGAAGATGCTGTATGCTCCTTTCTTTCAACTTGCTGAAGCTCAGCCTTACCTATAGCTGCTGATCACACCACTTTCTTTTTACCTTATCAGCTGTATTATCTAAAGCGTGCTCTGAGTGATTGCAATGTTGAAAGGCCCCAGAGTTAATTGGCATTAAGAATGGTGTAGTAGTATTAGGTGTGCCTTAATGTAACAATCTCCATTTTTGTGTATTTGCTCTGTACTACTGAGTAAACCTGGAGATAAAAGAAGGTGGAATTAGCACTTCTCTTGCTTACACTAAAGCCAAGCTGCATTATTTTCTTTTCTGTGGGTTTAGGCCTAAAAGTAGCTCAGGTATGTGCAAGTTTAAACAAGACGAACCAGGGCCCCATTAAGAATTACTCTCTCCTGGATAATATTCAACACAGGATTAATAGTAAAGAGGCTGATGTCATCTCAGTGTTCCCGTGACCCTTTGCACTTCTTTAGCACATTGCTGAAATAAAATGCTTGCTATAGAGAAGAGTTTCCCTGCTGGAAAATCTGATGCCACCATATTTCCAAAGGCAGAGGGAGAGGCATATGGAGCAATGTGCAAAAAAAACTAATTGGGTATTAAGAGTTTAACCTGAGCAACCACCTTCTCCCAAGAGTAACCTTGCTGCATGGTGTCATGTGTGATGCTAGCCACGTCCTGCTCATGGACTGATGGTTTCCAGGCTGTCAAGCCCTCATGGCCTCACAATGTAGACCAGGATGATAGCACATGCATGATTTTATCTGTTCTGATACTCACTGCCCTCCCTGGCTTAGGAGCAGTTGAGCAGATTCCAAGCAAGGATGTTCTTTGTTCCTGCTGTAAGACTTTGGTACTGAGTTGCTCCAGTCTCTGCTGCTGCTGGGCACATGTTGCAAGCTTCCAGCATGGCTGGGATCAGCATTCTTTGGGTCTTCCAGGGGTGCCATTGCAGACACTGCTGTGAAATTGCTTCCAGTTCATGCCAGGCTTGTCTTGGCTGGGAATAAAAGGACTTTGCGAGAGTTTGGTGGTTTTAGATGGTTATCAGTGCTGTTACATGGTCCCAGCACTCTTCATGCAGAGTATCTCTTGCATTGTAACATTAGCTTTATCTTCCTGGTTAGGTTGGGTTCTGAAACCTCAACTTGTCCTTCAAGGGATTGGACAAGTCATGTTCTGCACTGCAACAGCCTGGCTGCTGCCAAATTGGGCTGGGAAAGGGCTGGATTAAACCAAAGCATCGCTCTAGTCTCTGAGGTTACAAACAGGTCTCTTGATAAAGACTTGGGTGTGCTATAAAATAATTGTAGAGGGACTCTGATCTCTGAATCTTTATAAACATTAATTAGTGGATTTCATAAGATAACTCATTTTCCCTGTGCCCGTAGGGACAGGTAAATATTACAACTCTGCCCTGGTGTGGACTCCATGACATTGGGAGGACAAGTGCCTTATGTTGTGTGTGGTGTCAGAGCGTGTGTGTCCTTGTGACCTTGCTCACCCCAACTTTAACTCCAGAAACATTGAGTTATATTCAGATTTACAAAGTTTGTGTCTCAGGTACATACATCCCTATGCTGGGTGTAAGGCTGGAGAGCATCCAGCTGGAGATGAAAATACGGGAGAGAAGATGCCAGTGAGACTGATCTTCTGGCCCAAAGCTGGTGGGCTGAGAGTTTTCAACAGCTTCCCATCAATACATACAAGCACTATTATTTTTGGTGCTGTTTGCAGGTATGTTCTGGTGACTTTGCTGCTGATCATGCCTCAAAGGGTCCCACATATGGGATGTTATAAGGAAGGTGAAGCGAAGCTCTAGCTGTCAGGGTTTGCTGCAGGAGCAATAGCCCTGGTGTCCCTTGGACCAGGTGTAGGTGTTAGAGTGGTTTGTTTTGTGTGGCTCTTGAAGGGAATGGTTCATCAGTCCCCACGTGTCTTTTAATGGCCTGTTCAGCAGTAATCCTGCCAGATGTCTGTTGCATCTGAGCATGTGGCACAGGAAACCCCTGTAGCTGCCTTGCTGAAGGCCTTTGAATGCAGCCCAGAGCATCTGCATCCCTGTCCCATGTACCCACCTGCAACACCCGGGCTCTACTGCACTGCCGCGCCTGTAGAGGTGTCCGAAGTGCTCGTGTCCTTGCTCTCCCAGTGCATACTTGGGCACTAGAGCCAGGAGAAGGGAGGGAAGGGAATGCAAATAGGTCTATGCAGGGTCCCAGGCTCTGTAGCACCCTGGGCACTCTCCCCTGGCCCCAGCCAGAGATTTGTGCTGGGATTTACTGGAGAGGTGCCCAACAGAAAAATGTCACTGGACAAGTCATGCCTGTTTTTCCCAAGATTAGTCCTGAAACAGCATGGAGAAAACAGAGCTGCTGCCTTTTGTAAATGCCACCAGCACCGGGCCCCTGGTGCCCCAGCCCCTGCCAGGATAGACTGAGGGGTGGCCTGGAAGGGGGAAAAATCTTCCTGCCCCCGTCTCTGTGCACCCATCTGCTCTGTAAACCAAAGGCTGGATTTTCTTTCCCCTGCAATATTGCATTTGATGAGGAGGTTTTGCAACTCAGTGTTGTTTTCTGCAGCACTACTCAGGTTTTTGTATGTTGCTTTCTGTGAAGTGCATTATCTTGCCTGAACTTTGCCTCACCTCATATGGCCTGCATAGAGGTTAATACATTTTAAATTAGCCTAATAGCAAGTGTTTTTGCACTGGTAATGATGTACTATTTTAAGTATTTAAAGCATCATGCAAGGCTCCTACTGTGACCTTTTTTAGGAACTAGTCTATAGGGAATGTGGAGGAAACTACTGCTAATGATTAATCAGCACCAAAGCCTCTGTTTTAACCTCATCAGGTGTGTGAGCAGCAAGTATTTTAACCCTTGAATAGCACAGGTGCCTGAAGATGTTGTGTTGCAGGCTGAGAGATAAAATAAATGGGATGGAAAATAGGAGGATAATGGGATGCCAGATTGATTCAGATTGGTGAGAAGCACCATTGCTAATGCTGATCAGCTCAGCTGCTTGGTGGAGTGCTGGGGCACTTGAGTGTGCAAAGGACAGGTGGGATCACAGCCCTGGAGCTGTGGCAGTGGTGGACTTGAAATCCTGTTGCTCTTTTTCTTTACAAACAGGATACTGTGGTTTAGCTCACTAGGTAAATACGAACAGCTTGGAACCTGGAGAGCCTTGCTCTTTCATAAGGGCTTCCAAAGCCCTGCCTGAGAAGCTGCTTGTCTGGCCTATGCTTAGCTGTGGGTTTGACCTTCTGTGCTGGTTGGTATAATTTCCTTTCAACAGCTGACACAGAGGGGAAAGTTTTGCTGTTTGCACTGAAAAATCCTCTTCTTTAAAGAAAAAGTATCCATAATTTCTAATGCAGGCTTTGGTGGGTTAGTGGGAAGGCAGAAGATGGGTCAGGCTCACCCATCATGAGAAGCAGAAGAGTGTGAAGATGTAATGTGCATCACTATATCATACACGTAATCAGCACATCCAGATGTTGGAAGAGAAACATTTGACAAAGCTTGAGGGACGTTGCAGCTGTGCAAACTGTGGTGGGGAGGGGACAAATGCTTTCCTGGGGACATAGGCTGGCCTAAGGTGAAGCTGGAGGTGTTTGAGAGCTGGGTTGAAGGCTCAGCCAGAGCTGAACCACAAACCAGGCAATGGCTGGGTGAATTCTGTAAGGAGAAGGTAATCGTGTCCCACTCAAGGCTGGAATGACCAACAGCAGCGTTAGGATCAGGACGTGTCCACAGCACTGCTGGGAAACCCTCTGAACTTAGACAAAGCCAAGTGATCAGCACATCAGTGCTGGTCTGTACATGAGGACAGCCCAAACAGACCTCTGCTAAATCAATACTGATTTCTCCTTTGATAATCCTACTCTTGATGGTGTCCCAAAAGCCTTACCTAAGCCTTGCTGTGAAACATTACTTCCAAAATGTTTGTTCTTGGACAAAAACTGTCCCTGGAGTAACTTCACTGAGGCTGGTGGGCTTGACAGAAAAAATGCAGGCTATTTAAGGCTGCAGATATCTGCAGTTCTTAGGAACTTGCTCATGTTTACAAGCAGCTCAGATACAATCAGCAGCAAAAACATGCAGTTTCTCTTCGGATAACTGCTTACTTAACATTTCAGCAGTGTTTAAAGCAACGTCTATTTGTACAGAAAGGCTGTGATTTCAAAAAAAACAATGTTACCTTTTGACGTAAAGGATTGGAAGAAGGCAACCACCTCTACTTGCAGTGGGTCTGGGACTAAAAGCCCAGCATCATTCTCTCCTTATGCTCATAGCAGCTATGAACCCTGTTTTCTGGGAGAGGGTATGATTCCTCATGGAAAACAAAGATACTAGGGTAAAGGCTGGCATCTGTGGTCACATGAATGCAAACAGCCAAGCTGCAACTCTCCTCCTGGGTGCTAATCCATAAAAGCTAAATCAGAGGAGAGAATTCCAGAGTGGAATTATTTATTAGAAATACAGATTTCTGGGGGTTTTCCTATTTTTAGCTTGAGTCTTAAATGGCAGCCAGAATACTTGAAAAGGCTTGAATAAATTCTGGGCAGTTATTGTCCTGTTGTTTCAGCTGGGGTCAGTGTTCAAAAAACCCTTTGGGAAGAAACTCAAGGAAAATCTCCCTATGGTGAGGCTTGGATAAAGTCACAAAGTAGCTGGAGATAAACTTCCCACATGAGTGGGACTATCCCTTTGTTAATAGCTGTGGCATCCTGCACTGAAGGATTATGAGATGATGGAAGTGGCATTTGGGATGTGTGTGATGTGGGTTTCTCTGACAAAGTGGGTTAAGCTCCTCCAGGTTCTGGGTCCTGAGCACATCCTCCTGCTGAGCAGCCTCAGCTGGCAGCTTCAAAGGCTTCACAGTCCAAACTGTAAACCTCAATAAAGGATTCAGCCATGAGAAGAACGTACATACCCAAGAGGCCACGTGCTGTGCACATGCCTGAGAAACCACTCCCAAGTCTGATCCTATCAAGCATTAAAAATCATAAGTCAGTTTGGTCTTCCCTCTTCCTGTCAGAAAGCCAAAAGTCCTAATTTTCAGGCCACATCCCTGTGCAAGTTGTAATAACTTATTTAAGAGTTTTGGAAGTTATTTAGGCAGAGGACCCTAGTGTGTGTGATTGATTGAGATCTCTGACTGGAGAGGAGGGAAGGCGAATGACTGCTGATTTCATCAGTTGTCCTGTGGGCCCTGGAGGGAGCTTGGATGTTAGGGGGATGGACTGGGATTGCCCAAAAACTAGGCTTTGCAGGGGATCAGAAGGCACCAGCTGCTCGATGAGTCCAAACATCAGCTTGAATTTTCCATGGAGGGATAACAGCAAAGCTGAGGCTGTGTGTGGCTGGAGAATGTGCAGAGGAGTTGCTGCACAGACTTTTTTCAGTGGAAAAAGCAAATATCTAGCCTCTTCTGTGCTGAGATATCCAGTGCAGGAAGGAAGAAGTAGGTCTAGAAAGAAAATCAGTGTCTGTAATGGCATAGGGTTAGGGTCTGTGTCTAAAACTCTGCCTGCACATGCTGGTGCAAAGCTCCAGCGATGCTTTCAGTGACTTGCACTGAGTCCAGAAGCCTTTGAGATAAACCAGGAACCTGTTTTGCCACTTGCCATTAGTGTACAGTTGTTAACTTTGGAGAGGCTTTAAATTCCTTATAAAACTGGGGAGGAAGGGGGGGAAGTGTGTGAGATGGAAATCCTGATTGTAGCTGTGCCACAGACCCTGGGAGCCGGTGGGATTCCATAAACTGTGTCAGCTGTCAGCACAGCAGCCTTTGAAATGGAGAGCTGCTTGGACTAGTGCTTGAAAACAGTGATATGCTGGGGGAAATCTTCATCTCACAAAAGCTTTCCTTTGGCAGAGGAATGTTTCTGGGCTTTGGTTTTACCTGCAGGATCAGCAGCTTTGCTCAGGCTCTGCTGGTCATCAGGAGAAACATGATTGACAAAGATAATGGCAGCTTAAGATCTGGACTGTAAGATAATGTCTGTCAGATGCTTTAGGCTGCTCTTGCAAAAACCACTTATTGCCGGTTTGTTTCTAGTAGCCTCGGGCTAGAGATTGAATTGAGCTGAAAATGTACCCTGTGTGGCCAAAGTTGTGTCCCGTGGAGTAGGAGAGCCGGACTTTTCTGTCCAAGGTATAGGCATACCTGGAGAGCATTTGTCCTTGATGCTCTGTGCTCTTTAATACCACCAAGAATGGGTTTACTTCTCTGCAGGAAGCTGAGACCTTCAAATGCATCTCCTGATTTTTGGGGGCTAGAAGGAGGGTTATCTCAGTCAAGGCTTGAAGCATCTGGGAGTCCCAAGGGCTGTGAATGGCCATCAGCACTGCTCCAGCCCTGAGGTTTAAATAGATGTGGGAGTGTGTTACCCAAGTTAATTCTGTCTGGAGGTGGAAATGTGTGTAATCTGGGTGAGATTTCTCCTGCTTCAGGGAAAGAACAAGACACTTCAAAGAGCTTGTGGCAAGGAGGAAAAGTGCATCAGCAGAGATGGGAAAGATGGCAAACTCCAAAGGATAAAAAGGGGCAGAAAATGGAAACATAGAGCTAGGGAAGCAAAGGGACAAGCCAAAGTGAAGAAAGGCTAATACAAGGGTCTGGTAAATGAGAAGAAATTGAAGCATAATAAAGACAAAAACTTAAATCCCAGCCAAAAAGCGAGAAGTAAGAAAAATTGTTGTCGATGCAAAACAAAACGGGAGTTATGACTTTGATTAACTTGTGCAGGAAGCTTCATTAATTGCTCTCCCTCAGTCCTGCCTTTCTGTGTTGATCATTATTTCTCCTCTGTGCTAATACAAAATGCCAAGTGACACCCAGGGATAAACTGGCCGTAGGCAGAGGCAGGACCATGGGTTTGGAGCTTTGCCTCCTCACCATGACAGCTTTCCCCCCCTTGCTCTGGTGGGCATGTTAACGTGACCCATAGCAGAGCTCATCCTTTGCTCAGGGGATGGGTGCTGCGCTGATGCAGGGTTTGAGGTTTGGGTCTTTGTCACTGTCTAAAAAGAAACGGCAGGACCAGTGTGCTGCGGCTGGAGGGATTGGATCCCAACTTGGATCAAAGGAAGCCTGGGGAGAAAATCCCCATTAACACTAACAAAAGGACATAGAAATGCACATCCCTGCTTGTCTTTATTTGAAGGGTAGCTCAGGTTTTGTAGCATAACAGCAGAGGGAACAATGGTTGCATCCAGCCGCTGCTAACCATCAGAAGCT
Source organism: Melopsittacus undulatus (assembly GCF_012275295.1). Lineage (NCBI taxonomy): Eukaryota > Metazoa > Chordata > Aves > Psittaciformes > Psittaculidae > Melopsittacus > Melopsittacus undulatus. The sequence goes on along the minus strand of NC_047535.1, from coordinate 1,844,584 downwards.
TGTGGAGAACACCCAGAGGAGCAAAGAGCATGTGTGTGGTGGATGTGGCCACTAATTTGTTCCACATGTGAAGCTGAACAAATGTGTTGAGGAAATAGTGTCACTGTGCTGACTCCAGAGCCATGGATGCAAGCGGGGGGTGAGGGCTTTCCCTCAGTGCTCAGAACACAAGGAATTTGCCCTGGTTTGACTGGGAAACTGTGAGGAGAGAACCATACAGCAACAAGGCTGAGAGCTGGTGTGTCCTCAGCGTGCAGGATGGAGCAGTAATATTTGGCTTCTTTTAGAGGTGATGGGGATATGGGTCTGGCTAATAGGGTCCTGCTTAAAAACTGCTTATTCTCAGGGTCTTCCTGGAAAATACTTTCCTGATTCCCTGGTGTAAAGGCAGGAAAAGCCATTAGATGTGTCCACAATTGCTCTCCCATTTCTCCATGTTGTCCCTGGGGGACTGGCTTTGGGCTGGTCTTACTGGTGGGGATATGGTAAACCCCATCCCTATGGTGGTGGGATGGCTATGCTGAATATGGTTTGACAAAGGCATGAGACTCACAGCAGTTTCTGACTTTGAAGTAATGCATTGGGAAAGCATTGGAGCTTCTTGAGCTCATTAGGAAAGTGGTGTCTGTGTCCGGAAATATCCCTTTCATCCTTGTGGCAGTGAACTTACCCATCTCGCCTCTTCTGCAAGTCTCAGCTGTGGTGAGACCCTGTGAATCATTGTAGAAGCACTTCTGTAAGGAATAGTTGCACAACCCATCTCTCAGCCAGTGTGTTTGCTTCCCAGTTATCACACATGTTTCTTGTGGGGTTTACAACACTGAGGCATCACAGCCCAGTGGAATGGTGGTGATAAATGGGCAGGTGATGAGGGCAAGTTTGCTTCAAAAATACAAACCAGAAAGGATGCTCTGTCTGGTGCTTGCTGCAGGTCAGTCACGTGATCACTTAGTTCTTCTATGCCCTGGGCACATGCTGTGGTCAGCCCATCATCTGTGGACAAGAAATGTGCCTCAAGGGGACGGTGGCCTTCTTGTATGCCCAAACAGCAGGAGGTACACCAGGATGGGCAAGCCTTCAAAGAACCTGGTCAGGAAGAATAAGTATTACAGGTCCTTGCTGCTATCTGGTAGGAAGAACCTGCAGGTCTCCTGTTCCTAAAGGAGCAGAGAGGAGGGATCGACTGTAAGAGCCCACCCTTAAATATGACTGCCTGATCTTCAAGCAGCTTCTTGGCTTGTACTTTGCCTTGATCTGGAAATAAAATCTCTTTTGTCAATGTGTCATTGAGCAACAATAAGTTACCAGTCTTCCTGAACACCAGCCACACTCTTGTTTTGGCCTTTGGCCCTGAGACCTGATATTTGCTTGTATTTACAAGCCCAGTAATTACTGTCCTGAACCTGTTATCAACATAAATACATACAAGGGAAATTGTAAGGTTATGGTTGAAGCTTACAGGTTTTTAGACTAACAAATATTTTAGCCTGAAGATATAATCAACTTTCTTTTCCTTTTAAGTGGCTCTGGGTAAGATGAGAAGTTGCCTGTCAGATTTGATGGGGTCAGTAAAATTCAACCATGTTCTACTGTAATTAACATTTGAAAAGAATTTGCTTAGGAATTAGCTGTTGGCAGTGAAAAGCACCTCTTCATATGGAAACAGAGTGAGCCCATCAGGGTGGATACTGTCCTGTGCAGTGCAGGGAGGGAAATCCATCTAGTAACACTTGTCTTCCTGACAGTTACTTGAGGATTCATCATGGAATGCTGACTAGATCAACCACAAGTGTCATCTCTGTGTCATTTAGAAATCTCAGCACACACTGAGTGACATTTCTACTGTGATGGGGGGCAGAAGTTTATAATGGAAAATGTCCGTAGTCTGAAAGTTGAATTGTCACTTACTGCTGTGTGTCCTGATGGAATAAACTGGTTGTCCTGCTGGGAAATCTCTCTCTAGCAGTACCAAAGTGGTATTTGGTCTCTAGCCACAGTCCTGCTGGTAAAAGAAGGAACAATTTGGATTGCAAGGTCATCTATAAATCCTCATAGTGGAACAGATCCTTGTTGCAGCAGGGACTCATTCCTGATGTGAGTTTAGCCAGGTTTGGTCTCAGGGTAGTGTAAGTGGTGGGCTACGGTTTGTACCAGGCCACAGTGCGACTCCATATGAGGTATCAGAGGAGCCCCGGGACATGTGGTCCTGTCTTATGGCAGTCACAGGCAAAGCTTTCCATGAGGTTTGCACCCTGTTGGGAGGGTGAGGCTCTGATGAAGGGCAGCTCTGCTCTTGTGTACCATGAGTCTATAAATTGCAATAAATTGCAATTGAGAAGGCTAGAGGCCACTCTGGGGGAAGAAACGGTTTCTGATTCCTTTCTCTGCTCCCAACTCATAAAGCAGGGATGATGTATTATGCTTTCTAGTGTCCTGAGATGAAAGATACGAGTGTATTGCCTACTGCAGACATGAAATAAAGAAGTAGCCAACCTTGTTGCTTGGGCCAGGTTGTTTTTCACAGCAAAGACTAGCAAAATTTCAGGTTTTGAGTGGCAGGAAAATAGCCCTTTGTCATCATCACTCAGTGACAACTACTCAGACTTCAGATTTCAAAGCATTGAGGAAGAAAAAAAATCTGTTTCATTGAGATCACAGGGAAAATGAGGTTTCAGTTTATCAAAGGTTTGGCAGTTCGGCTCAATCTGCCAAATCCTTTCCTAATAAATAACTCGACAGGCTTTTCCAGGGAACAATAGTGTTACTTAATAGTGCTCTGTAATTAAGGCTGAAATAGTATTGATAGACACCCAAAGGCTTTTTCAGTTGGCATGGATTAGAGCTGCAGGGATGGGAGCTGGTTTCAGAAGGCACTGGGCTTAGCAAGCAAAGATGACTTCTGATAGGTTAAGTGCTGTCTCTAAAATGTTAAAATTGTGCCTCAGAGCTATTTTTCTTCAGTTTGTGTTGTAGCTCTGAATAAGATAGTGTGTGATTACTGTTCGGAGGTCTAGGGGGTCTTCACAGGGTTAATTATGCTTTAAAAAGCAAACATCACTGAGGACTCCAAAATGTAAAGTCAAGTACTAGTAGATATAGTGGATCAGCCGTGCTGCTGGTAAATAGGCTCGTGAATGTGCCAGCACAGTTGTTAATGCTGGGGACAGATTATGATATTAAAGAGCATCTGTTTTGTTACACTGGTGGAACATTGATCTTCTGCCCTTCTGAACTTGTCCACATGTACTAGTGTTGTTTTAAAAAGTCCTATTTGGAATCTTTTCTGTTTTAGCAGTAAGTTATGGGCTTTTTCCCCAGTTTCCCTTTGTTTTTGAAAATAGGGTTGTGCCCTCTGTGCAGGCTGCAAATTCCTGGGGCTCAGCTCTGTGAGCACAACTGCTTTGATGCATCTATAGGTGTCACAAGCAGAGTGCAATGGGCGTGCTGCTGACCTCTTTGTTTGCAAAGATTTGAGCCCCAGTTTCACTGGGGAGCTGATCACAGTGTTGAGAAGAGTCAGAGGGTACCAAACCTGTCACACCTATTCAGGGCAGCCTCTGCTTGTGCAGAGTGGTGTTTCGGCACTTAGTGCTGCTGGATGTCAGCCTGCATATGGAAAACACTTGAGGATTTATTCCCTAACCAAGACTTCATGGGGCCAAAAAAAGGCTAAAATAATTGCAAGGATTGTCTTGTTCCTGTAGCACCCCCACATTATCAGTGCTTTACAGACACACCATTGTTCATGGTTGGAGTTTGTATTCATCCTGGTGCCAGGCAGGCGCTGCTGGCTTCCACTGTGGACAGTGGTGATGCTCCTTTTTAACCAAAATGCCCAAATTCTTCTTTCCTTATGGCATGGCTTGAGTGAGGTCACTGCTGGTGATAAATTGCTACAGTTTCCTCTCTGCCACTTCTCTGTCAGCACAGTCCCTCCTCTGTGGGGAAAAGCAGAAAGCAAAGTATAGCTTCCTATGCGCATTCAGATGGCTGGGTCCCTTGCTAGGGTTTAGGAATATGGTCCCATGGGGCAAAGCACCCACTTCTGCGTGCTAACGCCTCCAAACTGTCTAAAACCCTCAGAAATGGATTTCTGCTGCTGAGCTTGTTGGCTGACAGAGTTGGTGGATCTTAGCTCATATCTTCAACAGAGGCACCCAGGCAAGATGTGCAGGAGCTGATCAAGCAGGGTGCCTTGGTCCACTGGCATTTGTCTGCATGTCATGGTGGCACTCATGATACATTGATGACAAATCTCTTGGGACATTTCCAGCTCCTGTAGAACTAAATAAACCAAATCAATTTATTCTGGTTTAGCTGATCAAGCAACCTCATCTCATGGATCTTGTAATGCTTTCTCTTCTGCATCACTATGTCAGAGCTGTTTGGGCTTTCTGATGGCATTTCTTCAAGGTTAGTTTACCTTTGTTATTGCCTCAGGGATGTCATTCTGGGTAGCAGAGTGGATTTTTAAGTGTGGTTGCTGTTCTGCAAGGCTGATGTTAGGAAAGCCCACCTTGGTTTTATAGCACTTCCATAGTAAGGTGGCAAGAAGACTTCATCTCCAAAAAGGAAATGTTGCATTTGGCTTTGGGTTGCACTGACAAAGCATGCAGATTGTCTGGATGGAAAGGAGAAGATCAGGGGGAGAAGGATCCTTCAGGGTGGCAGGTGAAGGGCCAGCCAGGGCTATGCATGTGAGGTGTGTACAATAGACATCCATTTGGAAACTTAACTCTTTAATTTCCCCCATCAAGTTGTTTGAAATAATAATAATAAAAGCTTTCTCATGGCAAAGTGAGCTGTAATTCAGGGCAACCTCTTTCATTTTGCATTCTCTCCTGCATAAACTTACTGTCTCTTTTTCCAGAAGAAGCTGCATATGAGAGCTGTAATGAGCTGCCCTGGCAGGACTACAAAGGGCTTCAGAGGAGCAGGTACGCCGAGGATGAGGTAAGTGTTGTCGTTTGGGTGAAATAGGTGTGGAAAGTGCACTCTGCACACATTAGTCTTCAAAGCCAGCAATAATTACTGCATTTGAGACTGTATCAGCAGCCGGGGCTGCGATTCAAGTCAGGCAGGAATACTTTGTGTAGGGCTTTTGTTTTCCAGACATCTCAACTCCCCATCAGTTCGCCCTGTCGCAGCCGAGGAACGCAACTGGAAGTGTTGTGGCTTTGAGTTGGCAATCCTTTTCTGGGTAGCCCTGTCTTTGATGCATTCATTCAGGGTGCCCTGTGAGCCCAGGAATATGACTAGACTGTAATTGCTTTTAATCGCCAAACCATGAAAAGAGAAAATGAGAAATAGGGTGGGTGGCAGCAAGATGGATCTTGCACTGTGCTGGCAGCAGAAAGATCTGTCTGTGTGGTGGCTCCTGGCAGGTCTCAGCTCTCCAGGAGAGCTGCTCTTGGTCTCATAATCCTTCCTTCTGCCTCTGTAGTTGCTGCAGAGGCTTGGAGTTGAACTGATGTTGTGGGACAGGTGTCTCCAAGATGATGTGTGTTTTTTATCCATAAGCATGTGCAAAACAGTCATTTGGTGTACAGAATGAAAAAATAGCTCTCAAATGGGGATTTATAACAGATATCAAAGAAGAGGTCAGTACGTTTTTTTTTTATAAAAGAGAAATGGGTGAAGTGACTTGTCCTGGGTCACCAGCAATCTAGGGACAAAGATAAAATATTCTGATGTGCTGAGTTGGAGCTACCCAGCTCCATTACCCCCATGTACTGGTCTTTAATAACTAAATAATGACTTTCTTACATAATCCGCTTAGTGCCTTCACTGAGGATGCTGAGGTCGGTGGTCCTGGTAAACACCTAGAGCAGAGAGCTTTGGGAGCGATGGGGAGGTGTTCAGTAAGGGAAGTTCCTCTCTAGGCTTGAGGATGCTCAAGCCTGTCGATGTCCCCCTGTGCCTTCAGAACTGGATGCAGCCATCTCCCTGGAGCATGTGTCCCTTCTCCTGGGGAAGGATTCCCAGAATGGTTGTGCATGCCCCTGGGGTTCAGATGCTGGCATCTCTGCTGCCACCCTCATCCCTGGCTGAGATGCAGCCTGAGGCTGACTCCTCAGACAGCCCCAGAGCCGCAGCCTGGCTGTCTCCAATCTGGAGAATGCCCCTTGTTGTAAAATGTGGGGTCACTTTCCCTGTTGGGAACAGTTTTAAACAGTAGAGGCCCTGGAGCAGCACACAAAGGCAGCATCAGACACTCCATCAGCCACCATGGCCAGTTTTATTTCAGAACATAATAGCAGTGAGGGGAGACGATCTAATCTCTCCACAGAGGCACTTGAAACTTTTGTCCCTAAAGAGCTCTTGTGCCCTGGAACAATAAATGCCATGGATGCACTGCCAGCCTGGGCTTGCTAATTGTGTTCAAACCCGTGGGCATTTCTTTCCCAGGACTAGTGGGGTCCCGGCACCTCTTTGCCACTGCCCACGGGCTGTTGGTGTCCATCCCGTCCTGGCGACGGCAGGTCTGCTGGCATGAGCGAGGGCTGTGGGGACCACAGGGGCCAATGCTTTGGCTGCACGATGACGTCTGGGCCAGAGCGTCCCACCATACAATGCAGCAGTATGGTAGAACACAAGAGGAATGTGGCCCCGGGACGCAGTGTCGCCAAAGGCAGTCGGGGTCTTGCTGGAAAGGTCAGGCAAACGAAACACAGCGGAGCTTGTCTGGTGGACAATAAGGGATGTGTTGTCGCAGGATGAATGAGCTGATCTAGTGGATGTCAAATGTTTACTCTGGGTTTCCACAGAGTGGTCAGATGAGGACTGATGCCTCTGTTCCTCCTGCTGTAGGAACATCAGGACCAATACGGTGGGGTGGCCTGAGGTGAACTTGGGTCTTCCTATGTCTGCCACCTTCTTAGCCGAAACTGTGTCTTGCACAAAGCCAGTAGCACTAGCAGGGATGACAGATGTTCCCATTATCGCATTCAAACCCTCTCTCATGCTTAGTTTAATCAATGGAAGCATCTGTCATTAATTCTGTTGTGCATCCTGATGCCCTTAAACACATTGAAGGTCCTCCAGTGCTGACTGAGATGAAGGGCTGGGTGGTGGTGGTCGTTGAGGAGGTGTCCATGCTGTCTGCATGGAGCATTTTTCATGTTGCTTATGGGTATAAACTCCTTCTGTAAACCTGCAGGCAGAGTATGTGATGAAATCATGCAGCAATCCAGGTGGTGCTTTAAGGTGGATCTCTGAGCAGTACAGAGATATCATTAACACACTCTAAATATTTAATCAAATGCACAATTGCATCAATGGGGTTTTTTTTTTCTGTTTAACTTCATAAGGCTCTGGACCAATTGGAAAAAGCTTTAATGTCAGTGTACAGTGAGAATAAATGATAACTTCCTTAGCCCCTGAGCTGCAGAAATAACATAGAGGATTTTGTCAGTACCCCACTGCTGCCTGTGGGATATTGGGTTTAGGTGGCCTTGGACACTGTTGTGTGCCTGTGATGTTTGTCTGGAGCTGCTTGTCTGCATGGGCTGCCTGCAGAAGGATGCATCCAGGGCTGTGGATGCTGTTTTCACTGGCTTGGGAAGAGAGGGTGGACACTATCTCTGGCAGCTGTATGAAGTGAGAGTACCAGTCCCATGTGGGCTACAAAATATGGGCAGTATGCTGTTCACTGTCCACAGGCACTGCAGTAATGGGGTGCAGGGACATGGTCCTTCAGCAGGGCACCTTGGAAAGAGTAGTGTGGAGTTGTTAGGGCAAGTGAGGCATTACCAGGTGAGACCAGAGCCCTGCATCCCTTCTGATGGGGAGTCAGTACCAGCAGCTCAGTGGGCAGTTGTACATGTGCAAGCTGCAGGGATGAGGAGGTTTGCATCCTGGAGAGCATGACGGGTGCATCGCGTCTGCTCCTTTTGCCAATTGCTACAATCCCATTTATTAGAGAGAACTTCACAGGCTTTTAATATACCTTCCTGTGTTTAATTTACAACTTGGAGAAAGATAGACAAGGTGACAAAGTGAACTGAAATCTGAAATGCCTTTAATTGCAGAGAAGGACAGTTTACAGGCTTCAGAACCCAAGTAATTTATTTTAATGATCTCTGCCCTCAATGCATAATTACCATTTGCATTTAGAGCTGGTTTCAGTGGAGGTATGCAGTGAGAGCTGGTTGGACCTGTTCAGGCGGCAAAGCTGTTGGCAAGTAATAATCTGAGATGAAAAATGAATTAAAGGCAAAATATATTGTAATGTCAGAAACACTTTTCACTTAAGACACTGCTTTTTGCTTAGTTTCCTAGACACAGCTGTGGTCCATCTAAAAGCAGCAATCCAAGGCACGTGGCATGCCTGGTTGAGTTTGTTTCCAATGCTACATGGTAAAACACTTGGAAAATCCCTAGGAGTTAACACAGGGGCCAATGGGTAATATGTCCTTTGAGGAGAGGAGATGGAAATGCTTTCTTTCTCTGCCATTCATTATACTGGTTGGTTGGACATTTGGGATGGTAGTAAAAAAAAAAGTAGAATTCAAGAGAAATGGATGCTGCTTTTTTAGCATGAATATCTGCTTTTGGCTAGTCATACCTAAAGCCAGCTGGAGATTTCATCCCATGTGGAAAAGGGGCAGTCTGTGAGTGGTTTAAAGCTGCTTTTATGGCATCAGGTCCCACAGCACAAAAGAAAATGTGGATGCTGTTGGAACCTCTTATTGGGTGATTGAGCACATGAGCGTCTTGGTGCTTCCTGGCTCTTCAGATGTAGCTGCTGTGGCTGTTTGTGTGGGTATGTTCTGGCGTGGGTGTTTGCTGGAGGTGTGGTGAGACTTGATTTAGCTTCTCTTTGAAGGAGGTTGTCTTGTAATTACCCAGCTTGGCTCAGCTCTGCCTCCACATCTCTGCTTTTCTAGTGTCCAGGAGCTCTCCAGCTGAGCTTGGCCAGGCTTATGCAGAATAAGAATGTTGATGCCTTTAGAAACCCAAGTGTGATGCTGGGCGCTTCTTCTGGCAGGGTGGTAAAGAGGAAGGAAATTGGGTGTAACCTGAAGAAGCTGGAAAGTAATGATGAGCCCAGGCTGGTGGGACTCATGCCAGAGAGCGGGCTCTGCAGCCAGCTGATGCACCTTCCTGCGGGGAAAGGAGGTGAAAATACCTTTTTCTTACAAGGATCATTAAGTTCCTTGGACTGGACAGTTGTGGCACAGAGCTCTCCAAGTGCAGCCTTCCTAGGGTGTTTCTGGATCGTTCTCAGACTTTTTTTGGAACCACAGGGATGGGCTGTGGACCAAGTGATCACAGGAGTCCTTGAAGTCTCTGTTAGCTCTCTCTGTGCAAAGGGGTCATGAATGGGATAAAATCCAAAGGCACCTGGTCCATCCCTCTGCCTGCTGGAATAGGTTGGCTGGGATTTCACGTGGCCCTTGCTGAAGTCAGCACCAGAGATTGTGGTTTCAGAAGTGCTGTGGGACATGAGACCCTAAAATCCACCTATCCCCTAACTTCTCAGAGCATTGGCATTAGTTATGGGCTGGACTGATCCACTGTGAGTGCTGGTGAACTGTTGTATGCAGGGACACACAGCAGCTTGTTCTGATGCTGGCAGCAGCTTGCTGTCATGGAAAGCCAGGGACTTAAAAGATAACATTTCTTAATGTTGGCATTTTGCTGAAATGTTTGAGCTTAATTGGTTATCCAAATGATTTACTGCTGGACTTGAACTGCAGCAGATAGAGCTGGTGCTGGTGCAGCTCTGCGTTCAGAGCCACTGGTGATCTGGCTGTTAAGACTCACCAGCAACAAGAAATGGTAAATTAACTTTCCTTGCTAGCTCTGCCTCATTCTTGGCCAGATGGGTCTCCAGAATGAAGTGCTGTTGGCCTGAAGAAGTGATATTCCTCCCCAAAATGAGGTATCACAGGTCCATCCAATGCTTGGACACAGCCTCTCTGGCCTGGTTCTCATCCCACCTGCAATGTCTTATTTTTTTTCTAGTGTGGCTTTAAATCAGTCTTAAAAAGAACACGAAGGATACAAAATTCAGGTCTTAAAATTGGAAAATACTAGAATAAAGCTGCTTTTGTAAACTTATTTAATCTTCCTTGTACAATATCGCACCCTGATATCCAGCCTGCTTTCTTCTCTCTACTGCTGCTAGACACGAGTGGAAAAAGGGATGGAAGAAGAGGCCATCTGGCCTTTTTATGCTCCTTTTCATGCTTGGCAGCATAGGGCTGCCAGCAGCTGGGAGATACAATGAGGACACTCCTATTGGACTCTGCATCTTTGCTTTATGGTATAGGTAGCCATGGGAATGGTGTATTGTGTGCTAATGGGTTGTTGGATGGAGGTGGGGGAATGCTCAGGGATGCAGATGGTGTCTGATGGCTGTTGTGTATCTGCCCTGGGATAGCTTGAGACTGCAAAGCACATGGAAGAATTATTTGGGAGTAAAAATGGAGTGGGATGGGTGATGGCCACCAGAAAGTTGGATACCTCTGCAAACGGGCAAGGCTCTTAGGATTTGGCCTTCCCATGGCTGTTCACTATGGGCTGTCTTTCCTAATCCCTGTTCTGGGAAACATTCCAAGGCCTGCTTCGCACCTGATCCCTCTATTCCATGGCAGGTCATGCTCAGTGTGCAGGTACCCAAATCTCATCAGCACTGTCCCTTCCTTCTTGCTCTTCTCCCTGGTGTAGCCAGTCCTTGATGCAAACCAGCCCTGGGAAAGGGTTTCCAGGGCAGAATGTTCTAAGTGTGTTTTTTGTCTAAAGCAGTTTTGCAATGGCCCTTTGAGGGTCATGAGTGAGGAAAATTATGGAATCCCAGACTGGTTTGGGCTGGAAGAGACCTTAAAGCTCATCCAGTTCCAACCTGCCATGGGCAGGGACCCCTTCCACTGGAGCAGCTGCTCCAAGCCCCTGCGTCCAACCTGGCCTTGAACATTGCCAGGGATGGGGCAGCCACAGCTTCTCTGGGCACCCTGTGCCAGCACCTCAGCACTCCCACAGGGAAAAACTTTTGCCACAGAATGTCTCAGGCTGGTTCCTCTCCTCATTTCCTGTGTCAGCTCCTACTTTTTAGGAAACAGATCTTTTTGTTTTGACATTCAGAGGTCAGAGGGTTTTTTTTCTGCTTTTCTTTTGACCTGAAGTAACAACAGTTTCCAGACAATTCAGACTTAGGAACTGGGGATCAAATTGCTTTCTTAATCCTTTGGGTTTTTTATACTGGGGTGTGTGAAGTACAAGAAGGATCTTGTTCAGACCCTCGCTTTGTGATTTACATCCAAGCCAACAGAGCAAGGCTTGGAACTGCAACACTGTTGGGGGAAAAAAGTGGTGGTGGGAAGGTTGTGGGATTGGTGGTGCTGCTCAGCAAACAGAAAGAGGAAAAGGAGAGCGATTTCTCATTCTGTTTCCTAACTCCAAACATGACCCAAAGTTTTTATAAACTTTCTGCTCGGGTTTCAGGAAACTGCAAATGAAACTGCATTCCTCTGCGTGTTGGGCTGGGGCTTTTTCTCGTTCTTTTTGAGATGTAATAAAACATCATCACCTACAAGTCTGCGGCCTTTAAACGTGTTCTCTGGAGGGCAGGCGAGGAGTGGAGGCAGATTGACTGACAGCTGGAATAAAGCCTCTTTATTATCTCTGGGATTATAATTTCACTCTCTTGGGCGCTGGAGCAATGGGAGCTTGGTTGTCTCTGTTCTTGCTGGATTCTCATGTGCAATCCAGATACTGCACTAGTCATGTCTATCCCCCTCCAGCACTCTGTCTGCAGGGGAATGCTCCTCAGCTGAGGACGCTGAACTTCTCATCACCTAGGAAAAAACAGCCTTGAAGGCCTCAAGTGTAACTAGTGAGAAAAAGACTACATGTTAAATAAGAACATAGAAATAGCAGGAATAAGGTTGGATTGAGGGCCAGGTGCCGCTGGGGATGGAGCAGCAGTGGCAGAATGTGGTCACGGCATCATGTGGCTTCAAAGGGGTCTGTCCTACACAAATTCCTTTGACTCTTTAAACTGGTTTTGGTGTCCAGAAGTTACAAACCCACAAGCCAGTACTGCTGGGGAGCTGAAGTTCAGAGGCTTGCCTGGGGAGAGCGAAGAACTGTGAAATGATCAGAAATGGTCTCGGTGGAGGTAGAAGCAAGTGCAATAATGCTTAAATACAGTTATGTACCATGTCTGTGGCTACTTAGAAGCAGTTTAAGCATGGAGAGTTTAGTAATGTGAGTTTATGTCAATTAGAATAAGTTCACTTGGAAGGTCATCAGTAATCTTGGGGGCTCATGTGGGTGCAGTGGGACTCTGGCTGCTGGAGAGGAGTGGGGCTGGGAACAGAGATGGTGAAGAACAGATTTCAGCTGAATGCTGGTGTTGTGCTTGACCCAGGCATAAAGTAGAAGTTGGTCCTGTTCAGACCCTGCTCCTTAGCAAATCCATCTGGGCTAGTAAATGCCTGGTGTGCAGAATTCTTGGAAGCTAAATTGCTCTTAATTAGTCTTTAGGGTCCACTACAAGAATAAAGCAGTATATGTGATATTCTACAGCATATATGTGTACAGAAAAGACCTTGAGATATTGTGTATGCTCAGCATATTGTGCTGTAGACCTCCTGGGACTTGTGGTGCTGACCATAATCAAGTGCAGACCTCATGGCATGTCCTTTTTGCCTCATTGCCACCCCATTGATGCATTAATAGCAGCTCCTTGCCCTGCTGCCCCTCTGCTGTGGAAACAGGAGCAGCACTCCCAAGAGAAAGCTGCATCCATGAGAGGACCCAGCAGAGTTCATCCAGGCGCTATGTAAGAGAGAGCAGTCCTTAAAGGCAACCACTGCCCAGCACCAGAGTCCCAAAACTGTTCAGTAGGGGCAGTCAGATGCTTGGTTATAATTAGAGAAGACCCGTTACTGGCAGACACGGGGTATATTTACTTTTAAAGCCTGTTGCTGACAGTGGGAACATGCCTCTGGCAGGAGATCTGAGGTTCTGCCCATGTCATTCAGCTGAAAAAGGGATTTACTTCTTTCCAAACCACACCAAACCCCCCTGTCCTACCTCCTCCCTGCCAAGGACTGGGCACCATCAATGAGGCACTGAGCTGGAAGGGGGAGGGCTGTTATTTACACAAAGTTTCCACCTCCTTCCTTCCTTCCTACCAACTCCCCATGACCCAGACCTGCCTGGTGAGGAAAACTGCTTCCCAGCCTTGCCAATTCTGGAATAAATAGGTCATCCAAAATATGCAAAAGCCAGTTCCAAGTCTTCCAGCAGTCGGAAAGACTTCAGAAGTCTTTGGATACATAAAGCCCATAATGGCTGTGTTACTTCCAGCATGGTTTTTGAAGCTCTGGGTCCTCCACAGTGGTTCAGGGGCAGTGATGTGGCAGATGAGAAAGCAGAACACCATTTCTGGTTTTATTTCCTCCAGTTACTTGTTCAGACCTTTTCAGTGGTGATGGCAGCTGTAATCTGCATCATTACAAACCCAGCATTTTATACATCCCTGTGGATGGGGTCTGTAATCTTTTAATTAAACAGAGAAGAGTCCAGCCAAGGATATCTTCATTTAAACCTCAGTCATGGCTATTACCTTGTGGAGCCACCAAATTCTGGAGGCTGATATAGGAAGGTTTCAGTGAGGAAATTCTCTGGCATCCTGCAGTCACTGGCAAAGATTTATCTGGTTTTCTCTGACTATGCAAAGTGCCTCTGAGAAATAAGATTTGAGTAAATGTGCCACGGAGCTGTTGGAAAATCTCTTGTCTGTGTTCATGCATCCCAGTTTGATTTGCTAAAGATCTTGAAATCCAGTGAAATCCTTGGTTAGTTCTTTTAATACCTCTTTTTCTCAGAAATTTTCCTTTAAATGGTAACAAGTTGGTTTTCTTCTTCTGAACTAATGTTAGCATCTGATGAACCTGCAGTCATCAGAAAGCCTTGGCCAGGATGAACCAGTATTCTTCACTTCCTCCAACTTAAAACTGAATCATTGTTTTTTAGTGTTAAGAGCAGGTTTTGGGTTGCTTTGTGCACTGATAGCGTAACTGTATATCCTGTAGTATATAAGTATGAGCTAAATTAATAGATAATGATACCTAAGGTAGTATTTCTTTAGGTTCTTTAATTGCTTCCACCACTGTCTTTGCCAAAATTCTGCTCCCGGTTAAGGTTCAATCTGTTTGCAAGGTTGTTTGTGCTCGGGTGATAAATATGGTTTATCATGGGTCAGACTCAGATAATATGGTGGTAAAACCTTTGCGAGTGCCTCTGTAAGTTCCTGACTGTGCAGAAGTGATCTGTGTGTCCCTGTGGCATTATAAGGATTCTAATGGTGGTATTTAGGGAGGCTTTAATCCACCCACTAGTCAAATAAGATACTTATGCCATGGTAGGAGCTGGCAGCATCTATATCTTAGAGAGCTTATGCAGGGATATCCCTGTTTGCTAAAACAGATTCAGGTCTATAAGAGCATTTTGTCTGATTTTTAGGATTAATTACTTTCTCGAAGAACCTGCTCTAAGGGAAACTTTCTTCTGCATTAGTGCAATGGCTGTTGCCTCCTGTTCTTGCAGGCTGATTTCTGGCAGCAAGAGCCAGGCAAATACCCAGATTTTGCCTTTATGCTGTTACCGCACAGAAACAAGCATTGTGCAGCAAAGGCACCGGGCCTGTGGTAGCGAAAGGTGGGAAATAAAGGAAGTGAATGTTGTTAGTGAGCGTGGAGTCAGTTATCAACAACTTCCTGACATTGTTAGTCCTCGCTCCATCTGCAGTGCTGCAGGCTGGCCCCTGTCCAGGCATCGTCAGCAGGTATTTCCCTCCTGCCCACAGCTTCATCCATCAGCATCCTCCACCAGGTCCATCCTGTTGTGCTCTGAGGAAGCATTAAAAACAATAATGTGAGCTATGGAGTGACCCTGGGTGAGAACATCTCTGCACCTGTAGATCCAGGGGTTGGTGCCTAAAATGCCCTTACCTTGGGGCAACTGCTGGAACAAATGGGTATTTGGTGATAAAGAAACTGAAACCAAACTGCTATGGGAGGATCCACAATTGGGATATAATGTTTAAAGTGATGCAAGAGAGTCAAGTTATACATATCCTATTTTAATACACCAAAGTCTTAAATCTGTGAAACGACAGCAGTTTGAGAACATCCATGTCCAATTTCCTCACTTACTTTCTGAGCTCTGCCCTTTTCCCAAATGCTGTTTAGGTAAAGTGGATTGTTGAGGAGGTTGCAAACCTCTCTTCAGTGCTATTTCTACAATGAAGTCACCCGTGTAAGATCAATAGTAGCTGATCTCTTGTTAGTGAAGTACATGCTTTCCTTCATGCTCGACTTGAATGGAAATGCAAAATACTCTGCCATCTGCTTCCAGCAAGCGGATGGAGCAAAGGATGCGTCCTCAGGGTCCTCCATCCCAGGCTAAAAGCATTGCCTGCTCCCTTGCTGGTGCTGCATCAGTGAGGAGCCCCACTGCTGCCGAAGTAATGGCAGTTCTTAGTACAAAGTGGATTTTTTCTGTCCCTAAGTACTTGTTCACTCACCATAAACACCAATTGCAACTCGCTGCAGAGATGAGGCTTCACACCAAAAATGCTTGGAGAGGGTTTTGCCCAGGTGTTCTTCAGCCTTGTCTTGCCATGGCGTAAGAATTGCAGCCACAGGGGACAGGTTGTGTCTGTACAGAGCAACTCAGCATCCTTCTCTTGGGGTACAGACTGTTGGCTAGTCTGGGTAGATTTTAAGCTGTTCCACAGCTGACGTGACAGACAAATACCCCAAAGCCGTTTTAAGTTTCCAGCCACAGAGTGTAATTATCGCACATTATGCTCTGTTTATTTAAAGAAGGGAAAATATGTGGCAATCAGGTTTTGTGCCAAGTTACGGGAGGAAAATGCTTTCTAAAGAAGTAAATGTGCGTGCAGGCAGCTGGTGCACACGAGATCCTGGAAACAAAAGCGAGTCGCCCTCCTGCCGGCTACGGAGCCTGTGAGGATCCCGTGCAGCTCCACAGCTCTGCGCTCTCTTAGCTAGGGGAAAATGATGCAAACAAAGGCATTTAATTTCATGAAAAGCAAGAGCATCAGGCAGGCAGCTGATGAGCAGCAAGTCCATGCTGAATCACTAGGAGAAAGGCTTGTTCTTGAGGCCAGCTTCACTGTATGTGGGATTTGGGGTGTCACGGGGGACTGGGTACTGCTGTGCTTCAGTGCTGTGGGTCTGCCTGTTTCCCCAGCCACTCTGAACTTTCTCCAGCTCAACTCTATCACTCTTTATTTCAGCAGTCCTGGCTTTTCCGCTTGTAAATGTGCTTTTTGCTTATACACACCATAAATATTTTAAAATGGGGTCTTATCTGCCCAGTATCTGGGTTTGTGGGAGGGAAGTGATGCTTGTGACATTGCCTGAGCCTTGTGGGAGAGCTCAACTCTGATCCAGCTTTCCTGGTTGAATGGAGGCAGAGACAAATTAACCAGCTGGGTGCTGGGGAAGGGATGAGCTGCAGCACCACGGCTTGTGGCCCAGGACTCATCCTCTGCTCATTGCCCATTATCTGCTCTTTCAGGAGGTTTGCAGACCTTGTGAGGGTTGTTTTTCACTGAGTGACTCTTGGAATAGATCGTGTGAGAATGCAGCTCCTACTTGGAATGTAAAAAGATTTGTTGTTCTACCTGTTTTCAGGAAAAAGCATCAAAATGTGACCTGTGGGTGCTGGACTGACTCTGAACCCAGAGGCCAACCTCTTCTTCCCCAAAGCCCTCATTCTGTTTTTAATAGTTTATGAACCGTCTGATTAGCGGGTGTCTATTACTAAACATGGCACTTGATACTGTGCATGATGCCAGCTAGGAAAACTAGTTGGTGTTTTGGTCCTGGGTCCTCTTCATGAGAAGGATGAAGGACCAGGAGCATTGGAGCTGCCCAGCCAGGGATGGTCAGTCACTGCAGTAGGGTGATGTACCCATGCGCAGCAGCAGTAGCAGCAAACCCTGCACTGACCCAGAGGAGAATGTGTGTGTTGCTGCTCACCAGCCATGCAGGACAGGCCAGGGTACTCCCCAGAAAGTCCATGCCAAGCATTGGAGTTATCCACATAAGAGTTAAAAACCCCCAAAACAACACACCCACCAAGCAATATTCTTCCCTGTATGGAGCAAGGATGTGTGAAACCCACAGCATCTGGGGTAAACAGCTCTACCATTTAATGTGCCCCCTGGAAATGTCCCTCAGCAGGCTCTGGCTTTAGGCCATAGCTTGTGGGGGAAATGTCAGCAGAGAAAAAAATATATACAGCAATAGAGGAAAAAGATATATGTTATCTGGGAAAGATGCTTAAATCAAACGGTTGTTGGGCTCAGCAGAGCTCAGTCATCTTCTGCATGATCTAGCAGGGAGGATGTTATAAAGCAATGTAATTCTGCAATATGAAGCAGGGAAGATGAGATGAGCCAAGAGCCCTGACCTTAAATTTTATGAGCAACTTATTGTTTGCAAAGAGAGGGGCTGGGAGATGGGAGCAAGATTCCTGCTATTGTGTGGAATCAGGAAAAACGTGGAAATCTCCTGAGTTGGTGCTCAGTAATCCGTAGTGTTTTCCCTTTGGGCTTCAGCACGTCTGTTGTGAGGAGAGCTAATAAAGGAGGTATTTAAAATATCATATTGAGTATAAAAAGGCACAGACTGCAGCTCTCCAGTACCCGGACACACGCAGAGCTGCTCCAAGGCTGGGATAAAGCAGTCCCAGCGGCTGACCCTGACCTTCCCACATTATCTGATGTTCTCAGCATTTATAAGCAAGGAAGAGCCAGTGGTTGTCAGACCGCCTGGCTCCGCTTGGAGCTCACAGCCCAGATGGGAGGCGAGACCTGCCCTCTGAGCATCCCAGTCCTGGGGTCAGCGAGATGAGTCCCTCCTCCCTGCTTTTCCCCCAAAAAGTCCTGTGCAAATTGCCATCTGGGGTGTTTGGGCAGCGTTTCTCAGTGGGTCACTGGGGCTGGGACCATCCTGGACAGAGAAGTCACCGGGGAATGTCTCGTCTTGCAGATGTCTCCAGGGTGGCTCTGAATTCACTGCATCCTTTTCAGCTGTGCAGCAGGGCTCTGGGCTGTCACTGGTCAGCCTTTCATTTCTAGCTAAAAAAGGATTAAAAGCTTGAGCTGTCACAGAGCAGAGACACAGTAATGTTACCAGGTTCAGAATGCTGTCTGCTCCCCATGAATGCAGATGCCTCTGACCTCTCCTGTCTGGGGGGTAGATGCCTCCTGTCTTGTCTTTTGGTGGCCCAGCAGCAGGGAGCTCCCACCCCCTGTCTGGAACACTGAGCATGTTTATTTAAGCTGAAATCAAGTGTTAAAATAATTCTGTGCAAATGTTAAGCGAAGGTGATCAGAGTTTGTATGACTCTACATTCATACTATGGTTTCTTTAGGGCAGAGGAGTTATTTTCATTAACTCTTCAGTGCTTACTCTCTGGCAGGAGGAAAAGTTGGATTAGCTAAATGTTGATGTACAGACTTTCAGCCCTTCTCAAGCTGTTTTAAATCAAAGTGGAGTAGGTAAATGTTTGGCTGCGTTTCCTGCACCGGCCTCATCGTCCACAGCCTACAAAGTAGCACAATCCAAAGGGCAGCTGTTAAACAAAGTGAAAACAGACAACGGCTGAGGAGCTCCCCAGCATCTGCTGCCCAGTGCTGGGGGAATCCTGCCTCCTCCCCCAGCATCTGTAGGGACAATCCTTTGTTAAACAAGACAAAGGAGCCTGAGGCTTTGGGGAGGACAGTATGGGATGGGGGTTGCCAAAAGTGCATGCACTGGGATGCAGTGGTACCCAGGGTGATGCAGTTGGGATGCTGCCCTACCACTGCCCTGCACTCCTGCAAGCAAACCTCTGCAGGTTATATGGGTTTCTTCATAGAATCCTATCACAGGATCATAGAATGGTTTGGGTTGGAAGTGACATGAAAGCTCATTCAGTTCTAACCTCTTGCCACACCTTCCGCTAGGGCAGGTTGCTCTAAACCATCCAATGTGGCCTTGAACACTGCCAGGGATGAGGCAGCCACAGTTTCTCTAGGTAGCCTGTGCCAGCACCTCAGCACCCTTAGAGGGAAGAACTTCTGCTTAATATTTACTCTAAATCTACCACTTTCAGTTTCTTCTTTTCCCTCTCCTTCTCACCCAGGGACTCCTCTGCCAAACCACAGGTGGAGATGCAGGTCCATATTTATCCATCCAGACCATAACAAGAAAACCGATCAGGTTTGGCTGCTCTGAATGTGGCTGTTTTGATAGAATTCCTTGCAGGCTGTTGCAGGGAAAGGTAATAGGGTTATGTTGCTGAGTATTTATAGGAGCCATAAAGCTCAGGAATTCGTCATGTCCATGACTTAAACGAGGCGTGGAGGAATTCACTGTCTCCTGCCATCCGTGTGCTGCCAGATTAGGTGACAGAGGCTGGATCTGTGGATCTGCCTTTGATGGGAATGCCTTGGGGAAAGAGTGTGATAAAAAGCCATGGGATTCAATGGATGTTTCTCATTGGAGCTGCAGAACTGTCTTTCTCCAGGTTTTCTGCCAGGGCAAGCCCATTTCTGGGGCTTGGCAAAGCAGCTGGTTTCTCAGGCAGGCACTCTTGCATTAACACATATCATTAATGAATACCTATAGTGTGTCATGATATTTTAAGCTTAAAGATGTTCCTTGAATTACCATGGGATTTCTCCACTTCAGTCCCATTTTCCCAAGAGCTGGTGTGAGGGGACAGAGGGGATTTGTAAGTGGTGAACCCTTTCTCCTGGGCTTTGGGCTTCCAGCTGCCATTTGTGGGCAGGGTGACATTGGCTGTGCATGCGCAAGGTTGTTTTAACTGAGGAAAATCTGGTTTATTTTTCCAACCAGATTACCTGCTTAAAGGCTTCACCTGCAGGGGCCTGGCAAGGTTTGTACCATTCCTGATCGCATCCTTAATTTGTTTTGCTCAAACCACAAACTCAGTAAAATGAGAAAACAATTCCACATATCCTTTTACTGTTGTGATTTGCAGTCTGGGCCAGGATAAGCCCCGTTTCCGTCTCCAGGTCATGGCTTACGCGGGAGTCACACGCTTAAAATGAGCCGGGTTTGTGTGTGTGTGTTTCTTGTCCTATTGCAATTCCTGCGAAGTGAATTTAATGCAGTTTCAGTTTGGGCACAACAAAGTGGAGCTGCAGATCAGAAACACATGTTGTAAGTGCTGCAGGCACCGAGTGAAACCTGATCTGCCGAGGTTTCCCTTAAATCTGCACTTTCTCATTTGGCTCTCATATTAAAGCTGTATTTCAGAGCTGTCTAACCCTCTTGAAAGATGATGAATAACAATAAAAACATTCACTGGAGGACTGTCATCATTTCCAAAGGAAGTGTAATAAATACTTTACGACAGGACTTTTTTTTCTTCTTCTGTGTACAGCCATAAACTAGTTTTAAGTTACAACTTATTAAGCCTCTAAACAATTAGAACTTGGCTGTGGGGAGGGCACTGGGGCTGGTCCGTGAGCTGGGGTTCACCTTCTTTTTGGGCTCGAGGGACCTGGAGGGCATCACTTTGCTTTCATGTGCCTCAGTTTCCCCTTGTGCTGGTTGAGCTGTGGGTATTTATGATCACTGAAGTCTTAGGGGGTTTAGGTGAGGCTCTTGTGGTGCTGATAGCTGCTGTACCAGCATCTCCCATGCTTGGTGCTTGTGCAGACAAGAGTTGTCCTTTCCCTCAGTGGTTCCCGTGTGTGTCCCACACTGTGTCCTTTCTGCTTCTTAACTTGGTTTAAAATGTGCAACTATTTGGCATCATTAATTAAAACCAATATGATCTGAAACATGTGCTATTGTTCAGCCACAGCCTTTAAATCTGTAGAGGAGAAGTGCTGCTGTAGTGCAGTGTTGAGGACACTGGTAACTGATGTGATGTGATGCCATACATATGATGATTGCTTCTATGGTTCACCAATACATTCCTTTCAGACAACAGAAATTAATTTGTGAGTCAAAAAAAATGTATTTCTAATGAAGCTTTTGCCCTTCTTGCTAATGGCAATTCCAAGCTTCTGATGATCTGTCATGTGTAATCCTCTGTTCTTTGATTTTGCTCATTCCAAGTATTTGCTGTCTGTGTAATTACATTGCTGTGGAGATGTTGCTGGAGAGGCTGGCAAAATAAGAGCTACCCCATAAGAAACATGCTTGCCCTTTGCTGTGTGTTTATTCAGCCCTCTGCGTTTGGGTGCTACTGCTCAGGCCCAGCACCCACTCAAAGGAGTCTTTTTGGGTGAAAAAATGACAACACCATCATAGTCAGCACAGAAAGAGTTGGTAGAATTAATAGTTTCATGCACCAAGGCACTGTGCTGATCCTCCTGCCAGCATCCAGCTCAGGGCATCCCACTGAAGGTGTTTTGAAGGTGTGTGGGAAAACTAGGTTGATGAAAGATACAGCAACACATGCAAAAACCCACCCTGAGGTCTGTAGTAGGTGACTACTTATAGCTTTTTCCTTACGTTTAATTGTGAAAAGTTCATAGACCTCTACTCCATGAAAGTTGCTTGCAGTTAAGGTTACAGAAGATGCAGGGTCTGTAGCTGTGTTAGTGTTTCTTTTCAGTGCCAGTAATTTGCTAACTGGGTTCTAGCAAACTGGAGTATCTGAGAGTATTCAAGCTGAAACAAAAACAAATGTCTCTGGTTTGGCTTTATAGCTGAGTGTATTTGTCTTCTAGTGCTAAGTGGGGATTAGATTTGCTAGGGGTTTTTGCAATTCAGGCCTATTTTGACAATGAGAAAACCTATTTGCCATTGTATGAAGATCTCTTTATGCAGTCACACACTTCCCATATTGCAAATGACCTTTTCATACTTATTTTATGCTTATTGAGCTCTTATCTTTATAAATATTAGTACAAGTAGAAAAGGAAAGACTGAGTCTTTGGACTGTACCTCTCCAAGCTTTCCAAAGCTTGCAGAGTCCTCAAGCCTCTGCTTGGCTGTATTGGCACCCTAAGCCAAGTGATGGAGGCAGCTTGCATTTACCCAGCCCATCAGTCCCATGGGTGTGATGTTTCATCACCTCAAAGTAGAAACCAGAACATCAGGATGACCCCTCCAGTCTTGTTTGCTCAGATCTCCTTTGCCCTGCACACACCAAAAAGTGCAAGTACAATTCATGAAGTATGTTGGTTTGTAGTGTGCACCAGAATTATTTGGTGCAGGAGTTCTCAGAACCCAATTCAAAGTTCGGTGTGTGATGAGTGACTGGGCTCCAGCATTGATGGACAGTGTATTTTTTTAGCTGCATCATTTTGAGTTTTTATTGATTTTAATGGAGCTGAATAGCAGATTTATAAGGAATTTACATTACTCAGTGTTTGTTTATTGTGCTCAAATGAGCCAATTTTTTGTGCTCCTTAATGTCATGCATAAGTAATTGTGGATACATGCGCGTAGAAGCTGCCTTTAAATGCAAGGTCATTTGAAGAGCCAGCACTGCCCTGGGTGCATGTGTGAGAGAGAATGGTTTGGGGAGTTGCTTTGATTTCACAAGTCAACATTGGGCCTCCTGGTGGTCACAGCCCTCATCTAAAATGTGGTCTCCTGAGACCGGATTGTCTGAGCAAGAGCCAGCTGTGGGGCTGAACCTGGGTATTTGCACCATGTCAGGATTCAGAGGATGCTCTTAATTCAGGTGTGTGAGATGCTCTGCTAAGATCATTGCTGGCTAAGCTGCTGGGTCCAAGAAGACCACCATGTAGAAAGGTCTCTGTAAGGTCCAAAGAGCTCATTCTGTCCAGAGGGCTTTGGTCACAGGCTAAGCTGGAGCTTGAGGGAAGAGGACATGAAAGGAATGGGCTGGATGGGACAATGAATCGTGTTCTTGTGTAACAGACCTGATCCTGGGAAGGCAACTAGGGAGGATGTAGTGGGTGGGAGAGGCACTGTGTCCTGGCACAATGTTTTGCTGGTCAGAAATCACACGAAATGCACATTTTTCTTCATTATTGTAAAGCAAAACTGGCAAATAGAGGCTAATATTTAAGAAATAGCTGTGTTTATGGAGAAAGGGGGGGAAAAGGGCCAAAAATAAATCAGTGGCAGCACAGGATAAAACCAGGAGCTTGTCCCCAGGGAAGTAGTGCTTAAGGTGACTGCTTTTTGCACTGCAAAGTGTCTCCTCCTGAGTCAGATCAGGGGCTCAGGCTTGGCCCTGGGTTCATCTTCTCCAAGGTGGCCAGGGATGTTCACTTGCTCCCCATCCTCAGGCAGACTCCCTGCTTGTCAGGGATTTATAAATCTTCCTGCTCAAGGAAAGCTACTGGTGCTTGTGTGTTGCATGGATTTGTATTTATCAAAGTGTCAGGTTCAGTTTCGCAGAAGCATTCCCAGGTTTAATGCTCTCCTTTTCCATTTGCCAGGCCCAGGGCTGTAACATCAACTCCTTTTTTCTTTTCCTTTTTGCTTTCTTTCCACATTGAGCAGAAAACTGTTTTTCCTATTGCAGTTTTCACAGGGTTCAAAGCTATAACATCAGCGATGCTCAGACATGTCATCAACTGCTCTTGTGTGTTTGAGAGTAGCCTCTTCCCCTTCAGACTCTGAGTTTGGTGGAAGCTCAAGGGCACAATGCCTGGAAATGGGCAGGTAGTTTTCTTGTGAAGTTAATTCAACCTTTTTTCACCACCCTGGTGATTACTGTCCCCAGTGTATAGTGAGCGTTCAGTGTGAAGTGAGTGTATGTTGCATGTCTGAAGCTCCAGTAAGTGTTTCAGAGAGCAGTTAAGTGTTCAGCTGAATGGGACTGACTGGATGAGCTGTGTAGGTCAGGTGAACACTTGGATGCTTGCGAGGGCTCAGGCATGTGCTTTGAAATTAATTTTCCACAGATCCATGTGGCTTTTAAATTCACTCTCCACAAACGTTCCTGCTAGCAAAAACTGATCTTGAGAAGGTTTATGGGAGCTGGGAACTAAAGGGAGTTTGCTTTGATATCCAGACTGATAGCAAAGAAATGCTGTTATCTAGGCTCACTTTATATAGATACCATCTGTATATTCAGGTTCTGTTAGAGTCAAAGCACTTTAATTCTCTTCCCCTTTACTATCTACAGGTATTGACTCAGGTGAGATCTGGACATGCAGGAGGCTAATGCTGAGCCCTGGGTCTAATTCCTGTATGTGAAATCTGGAATCTGTAGAATTAATAGCAGAAAAAAATGAACCAGTTGGTACTTACCTGTTAATTTGTTTTCTTACACCATGAAAAATTATTGTAGGAGAGCTATGTAATATATGAGCCAGGGTTTATTGGCTGGCAGCTTTACAGCGATATTTCATTAGCTGGCAAGAAATAAAGTGCCATTACTGGAAGTAAGATAGCAGAATGGGGAAGGTATTGAACCAGAGGTGTGCAGGCACCAGGCATGTTTCTGACCCATCCATCCTCTGGCTGAACAAGGGCATTGTTCTCCCCTTTCCCTGCTTATAAGTATCTGTAACCACCACTGGAACAAGGGCTCAGGCTGCTGCTGGGATCTGACTCTGGGATTAGGCTGAATATTGATAAAATAAAGCATTTCTCAATGACCTGTGCCATCTAGTGGCAAAGAAGAGCTGGAGCTGGAGGAGCAGCAGGGTCTGTGCACTGAGAGCAGCATGGTGAGATGGATGCCCACCACACTGGTGAAATCCACTCTTGCAGATAGTGCTGTTGGTGGGTCCCCAAAAAAAAAGCTTCATTTCCTGTGTCAGATGCAGCATTTGGGGTTTTGCACCATGACCATGCACTCTGTATCTAGTTTTCTCTCTGCTCAGTCTCAGTGCTGTGCCTTGGATGGCTCAAAAAGAAGAGGCAGGGATGTGTGCCAAAAGGTGATGGTGGCTGCCTGCTCCATGTCCCACCAGTGACATGGGCCACAACCCGATTTCCAACAGTGGCAAAGAGCTTCCCTGCTCTAAATGCCTCTTCCCCCCAGGCACACACCCTATGGGACCATTGGTCACCACTACAGCATCCCAGGACCTCTGGGATTTGCTTTGAACATGTGCTGAGATAGGAGAGCCCACAGTCTATATCTAGCTGCTCTGCACAACCATGAGGATTTCTCTAGTTGGCTCTCATGGGCTGTGGCTCAGCATGGAGGGAGGGTTGTGATGATGTTGAGCTTGCAGCAGATGACAAAGAGAAGTGCCTGGCACTAGGCAGGTCTCTGAAGCTAGCAGATGGACATGCTCAAGGTGGGCATCACTGACAATGCTCAAGGCCCAAGAGTTTTAACAACAACTTTTCAATTCAGCTTTGTTTGGAAGTGCTGTGCATTGTCCAGCATCTGTTGAAGGATCGTTCAGTTTTGAAACTGGTGTCATTGGCAAACTTGCTGAGGGTGCACTCAGTCCCATGGTCCATGTTGCTGATAAAGATGTTAAACAGTGCTGATCTCAATGCTGACACCTAAGGAGTGCCATGTGGACATTGAGCTGTTGACGTGTATGATCTGTGGCACAGATGTGGTATAATGTGGTATGATGTGGTATAATCTATCTTTTTGATATGGAGCAGCTGATCTCTGTTTTGGGTGGCAGATTAAAGGTGCATGTCCAACTACAGGTTTCTCTTAAAACTGAAATGCAAGTTTCACATAAGCTAAAACAGGTTGATGAGTCTATAACCCAAAAAAGAACCTGAAACAAACCATCCCATTAAGCTGTGTATTTACATTGCTATTTCTAAACTAATGCTCTCTGCTATTTACCAAGCCTAAACCACAATATTTTACCAAGTGCTCCAGAATCTGAGATGCATTTTTGCAACTCCAAGTCAGTGGAAACTTAGCAGTTTATTTTTCCCTTTGGAAAGTAATTGGTTCCTATTTTTACCCTGGTTAAAGCCCACAGCGTCACCCATCAGACTCCTGCAAGCAAACAGTTCTTCCACCCTTTGCACCAAAACTACCAGGTTTCCCCCAAAATCAAACAGTGAATCGTTACTTTGTGACCCCGGTTCACTGCTCTGAAATAGAAATGGAAAATGCCACGGCAGGAATACAGGGATCTGTCAGTAAAGAAAACCAGGCAGACTATTAAAGTACATTTAATCTTGGGTTGCTGGATATAAACTAATCTTTCTTAGAGGTCTGGATGAAAGAGGCTGGATTATCCTGTGTCTGACTACTCCATTGTTTTTATACCTTCCTCCGAAGCATCCGGTGCTGGCTGCTCTCGGAGACAGGATGCTGGACCAGCTAGACAGTGGCTTTCATCCTGCACGGCAGTTTTGGTACTCGTATAAACGGGCCCAGTCTGTAAAATATATTGAAAAACATTTTTATAGGAACTGGTTTCTGTCCTCAAAGGATTCCTTCAAGCCCATCAGCAGTTTTTCTTCAAAGACTTTCTCCCACTTTAACCCTCTGGCTGCCTGATGGGAACAGCCCGTTCCCTTTCCCAGGCATGCCAGCCCTCTGCAGTGCCTCTGCATCCAGGATCCCATGAATAGAGGGTTTTGGTTGTCTGAAAGTTTTTCATTAAATCCTCCACTGCTATCATTTTCTCCTGCACAACATGGGACAAGGCAAGGATGGAGAATCAGCAAACATTGAATCACTATCAGGCTACTACAAGTTAAATTCCTTGTGCTTTTGGTTTTATAGCTTAGTGTGTCTTTCACTCACTCTTTTCCATGGCTTGCTTACACAAACCGAGTTCAGTGGGGCTCCAGCCCTGGTGCCCACAGGGACCTCTGACATTTTCCATCACCAGAAGTCCTCCCTTGCTACTGTGAAAATTATTGGGCAAAACACCAAGAGTTTTTGCACCCGAGCGGGACCTGGCAAAGACCCAACATTTTTGTTGGTTCCAAGACTGCTTAAATAGCTCTTGAACACAGAAAGGGCTTCACTGCCTGAATATTCTGGCTTCTAGTTAATTACTCAGGTAATTCTCATTAGCCAGGCCCAGTGCCAGACCTACTCCGTCTCTTTTCACTGGTTCATCTCATCACATGGAAGGTGCTCTGTGCCTTGATGAAATGAGTGAGGCCATGGTGTGATGCAGCTGTGGTGTGACATGAGAGAAGGCTCAGGCTGTGCTGCCAACAGCACCTTTAGGTGCTTGGCTGAAGAAATGCATTTTCTCCTGATGCTTTTGTGAATCAGCATCATCTCCAGTGAGCTGGGAATTCCCCCATTGCCTTTGTATTGCTTTTAAGAAGGGAAGAGTGAAGAATGTGGTATAAAAAGTTATTCAAAGGAAAGAATTCCAGCTAAAGAGTCATGCTCTAATCACAGTCCCAATGGATTAAGCTGACACGAGCCCCATGTTTGGCTCTGGAAGTGCTAATTAACAATAATGTGAGTGCATCTGGGTTGTTATTTCTTTATCTGTCAGGAAACAGTCCTGTCATAGCTGCATCCGTGGCCTCTCCCACATGGGATGTGATGATGTGCTCACCCCAGATGCCTCTGTGGGTGACAGGAAAGCTTTCAGCTCAGCTTTGCTGCTCTGAGCTTCTGATTACATACCTAGTGATATTTTGCTTTGAAGGATAATGGTTCAGCAACACACACAAACTCTAGCAATTGCTTTTTCCAAAGTTGGTTTAGGAGCAACATCCCCTTGATTTTGGCACCAAACATCCCAATCCTAATCCACTGTGGCTGCCCAACTGAAACTCATATTCACTCCTTGCCATTGCTTTCTCCCAAAGGTCACAGAGAAGGAATAGGGCAAAAGCCAGTAGTACCTCCCTACAGCCCCCTTGGGCATCAGTGCATCCGCTGTGAGCCCTGCTGTCACACAGCTCAATGCAGCTCATGAGCAGGTGCAAAAGGAATATTGGGGTTTTTCTTTAAGCCCTTTATCCAAGGAAATGGACAATTTGCAGCCACACGTGTCTATAGAGCCTCCCCAGTGACTTCTGAACCTGTGGCTGATTGAAAGCAAATTTGCCAGAGAGGCTGGGTCTGGAGGTGTGTGAGGTTTCTGGATGCAGAGTGAAAGTAGCTGTCAGAGCCACCTCAGAGCCCCAGCAGAAGGAAACCCATCCTGCACCGAGGAGTCCCTTAGGATGACAGGGAGGCATAGGAAGCCCTGCTCCATCAGTGCAGCTGACCATGGAAAACTGTGGTTTAAGTTGTCCCTAGATTCCTATTCTATGATTATTATGAATGCAAAGAGATAGCACAGTAAAGTAACAGATGCATTGACTTTGAGATGAGCAGTATGTATTGAAGGAAACAGAGCCATTGTGCCACATGATTGTTAAATCACTGGTATAGGGATTGGAAGAAGATGGGATGCAGCCTGCTGCTGCTTTCTCCTGACTTAATTCTCTGGGTACTACCCCAGGGTGGGAAAACAGCATCTCTCCTAATACACAGCCTTGGTTTTACTCACTGTGTCAGAACTTGCCTGCAAAAGGTATTATTTGAAATACTTGCTTGTGGTTTCTCACCCTGATCTCTGGTTTTGTGCATCTGGGGATGAAGCTGGCAGGGTACAAAGCCTCTTCTTTCACACAGGAAACCTTTCTGCAACCCTTTCAAGCCAGCCTTGTACAGCAGTTTCATGCTACCACAAGGGAATCCTGTGTTTTCATCCTGCTGCACTCAGCATCCTTCAGGTTTCAGCTGTAACACTTCTCTCCTGCAAATCAAAGGCCTTTAAGAAAGCTTTGCATAGCTGAATTTGAATGTTTAGATGTATTGTATTAGAGTTTTCACTTGTGGACAAGCTGATATCATATCATGATCCCTTGTGAAACAGTGTAATGCACTGGGAAAAGGCCCTGTTGGTTTTTAAGGGGTGATGGAGAGCATGCATGGCGAGCCTGCGAATCCTGTCTTTGTTCCTGCGGAGCTGTAGATCAGGTCGCAGCACGAGCCATGCCAAGCTCGTGGAAATACAAGAAGCTGTTGAACTCGAAAGCCAAACCAAGTGACAGCGGGAAGGCCCCAGCCAAGATGCAAATCCTCATTTTTCCCTGCCTTGACAACCTCACTGCATGGCAGGTGAACAGTGAAAACTGCTCTGTCCCCTGTGGCCTTCTCAGCATGGGGTTCTATGCGAGCTGGAGGAGCTGATCCATGGGTCTGGCTGTTTGGGATCTTGGTAATGGGTGATGGCAGCAGCTCTGATTGCTTCCAGTTTGCAGCCAAGGAGAAAAGGGAGTATGAGGTTTATTTCAGCTCTAGTGCTGCCAGGGAGCCTCCAGGTATGGGTTGTAAGGGGAAATATTGAGGCAGTGCAGCTGGAAGGTGTGAGCCAGGGATGCCTTCGAAGCACTCCTAGGCAGTCTCAGCCAAGTCCAGAGGGCTCAGTCAAAGTCTTGTTTGCTTAATGGACCCTTGTAGATAAAACCAGCACAAAAACAGTGACCAAATCCACCCACATGGAGCAGGTCTGCTGAGCCCACAACAGTCCTGGATGCTCCCCAGCCTTAGGGAACAGGGGCAGTTGCCAAACATGTATCTTTCAATTACAGGTATTTAAAGAAAAGTAGCACTGAGCTTGTTGATTTGCCTTCAGGAGGTACCTTGGTTATAAACCATGCAAAGGGATGGAGAGGATGATGTGTGTGAGCAGCAGACTTGGGAGCACTCATGTGTTCTTTGTCTGGCGGATTCTTGGGCAAGAAAGACTTCCATAAACAGCAACAAGGTCCTTGGTGGTTCTGAGGCTTACCATGCCACTTTGGGGAGATCTGCAGTGGCTGGGATGAGGCATCCAGCCCTTGGGCTGTTCTCTGCATCCTCTCTTGCTCTGCACACGTGTATTACATGTTCATATATCTGGAGTTAAACCATGAGTGGCTTTGCTTCACTCTCCTCTTATGCAGAATTTGTTTGGATGTCTTCTGGTTCACACTAAAAGGAAAGGAAGTTCATGGTTGAAACAGTGATTTAGGACGGGAAGAAATGGCTTTAAGTTGTGCTAAGGGAGGTTCAGATTGGATATTAGGAAAAACTTCTTCATGGAAGAGGTTGTCAAGCATTGGAACAGGCTGCCCAGGGAAGTGGTGGAGTCACCATCCCTAGAGGGATTTGGCAGACATGTAGATGTGGTGCTCAGGGACATGGTTTAGTGGTAGACTTGGCAGTGCTGGGTTTATGGTTGTACTTGGTGGTTCTTTTCCAAAGTAAATGATCCTATGATTTACACAGGCAGCGCAGTTGCCTCTGGGTGACTCTAGGTAATAACACTCCAAAAGCTACAGGAGATCACAGAATGACAAAGGGTTTCTGTGAGGATGCCCTTTCCATGTACACCAGTGTGGGTGGATGTAAGCCCATCCTGCTGTTCTGCGGTATGAATTCAATTCCTTTCTATTCCCTTTTGCTTCTAGCAAGAAAGATTTAACTTGCTCTGTGCCTCTGAATTTTCCTCTCCTTGATGCTACTGGAAGATAAATAAATATCTCTGCATTTTAACAGTAGGAGCAGTATTAAGCAAAACCCTGCCTACATGGGAATATTACCTTAAGTAACCTGCAGGGGTGTTGAGTTTGGAAGTGAAAAGCAAAGTGGACCTGTTGGGCACTGCTCAATGTGCATGCAGGATGATGCTTGGTGACAAGCATGTGTGAGGAAGAGGAGAGCTCAGGTGGGGGTGAATGACCCATAAGCATTGCAGCTGCTGCCAGATTTGGTCCAGGATCAGCTCTTAGATGATGTTTCCCTTACCTGAGGTTTTTTTTTCTCTCTATGGGTGTATTTGCATGGAAATCATAACTCCTTAAGGACAGCAGTGGTGGTTGGGAGGTCTCACTGACAAATCTAGTAGGACATACCCAAGGTTTTGCCATGATTGCTGATGGTAGAGCCACTGCAGCTCTACCCTTTGGTGTGATAACCCCATGGCCACAGAGCACCAGCATCCTTGGGCTGAGCAGAAAAATCAACAGCAGCAAGAGACCCTGCACAAGGGGAAGTTAATATCTAAATGTGATCTTTATCTTTGCTTCCTGGGTTGCAGATAAGGTCTCTCCAGGGCATATAGAATTTGAGACTGTGGTTTCTGGAGCTATAAATGTAACACCGCTGTGTTTTCATTAGGTCTGAGGACAAATACATTGACTGAAACCTTATCTTTTGTATTACCCTAATGACTTTCATGATACAAAGTCAATAGGCTAAAAGAAGGGTACAACGGGTGACCTCACAGTGACAGTGGGTTTTCTGCAGCTCAGATGCATCGTGCCAGACATGTGCAACAACACACAGTGAAGAGACAAACATCCAAGTGCCACATTAACACAGAACACAAACCGCATGCTTTGTTTGCAGATCGGACGCTTTCCAACCCAGCACAGTTATGTCAGATGTTAATCACTTGAACCACATATTACATGGAGGCTTGTCTGTTTCAGTGAACTAGTCTTGAGCCACAAGTTCCCAAGGGACCTGGTTCTTGTCGTGCCTTAGAGAGAAATATTTTGGGGTTTTCAACCATAAACCTGTGGCTGCTCCTCTCCTGAGGCTCTGTGTAGAGAAGGGCTCGAGGTCACAAGTGCAGGATCCTTTCTTTCCCTACTTGAGTATACAGCTCATATTAACCCATCTTAAGTAACAGTGGGACTTTTTTAATCAGCCATGACTTATATCTGGCTTGACCTTGAATTTGTATTCCTTTGGTTGGGGTGAGCATGTTCTCAAACTGTGGTCCACTACCGTGCCTGCAGGTCTGTGTCAGCCTCCCAGAGCTTGGAGATAAGAGGCAAACACATGGTACATCCCACCTAAAACTGAGCCCACATCAATTCATCTGCCATTGTTTAACATATTGCTTTATGTAGAGGAAGGGCTGTGGCTGCATTTGGTTTTCACTGGTGGATGCAAAGCCATATGGCTCTTTCCCTGCTTTCCTCTCTCTACTGTATAGTTTCATGGTAGATTTGTTCATGATGTGGATTGAGATGTCAGATGTAACATTGATGGGAGGGAATGTTATAGACCTACCAGAGGAGCTGAGAGACAAATCCAGCTGAGGTAAGGAGCAATAAAGTATAGGTGCATCAGGCAAATGCATAGTGTGATGGCTTGGGGTTGCTCTTCTCGGTTCTAAGCAGGTCTCTTGTTACTTTTTGCCAGTGCTCCCAGTTAGACAAGCATTCTGGAATGAAAACAGGGTTTAGAAATATTTAAGGATCTTCCTCCTTCCAGGTTAATAATTTTTTCCATGCCTTCTCTTGGTATCTCAGGTATTTCTCTGCTCAGTCCTTGGTAAGTGTGCATAGAGAAATGTCAGTGGGGTTTAGTTAGGAAAAAGCCTTGCTAATTACTCCATCACATTTAGGGGGAAAAAAAAACACCTTAAGAAGTGATAAATTAATCATTAGCTTGAGAAGAAAGAGGTGCGTGTGTCCCACACATTTCCATACAGGTGGAAATGCTGTTTTTTCCATCTGGCTTTATAAACTGTTCATAGAGTAGCCCAACTTCAACATGCCCTGAGCTGCATAAACAAAGCCTATTTCTCATCGATATAAAATACACGTAAGAGCAAGGGGATACCAGGGGATTACACTGTGAGTCTGCCGTGTCGGAGGGAGGCGGCTGCAACAACAAAGAGCAAATTCAGGGCCGAGGTCCTGCCCCATATGAGGTCATTTTCTGTTGAAGCTGGGCTCATTAGGCCAGCCAGCTTGTTGATACAGCTCGAAGTGTGGGTGACAAGTGTGACTGGGTTTGCTGAATTAGGCCTGCCCACCGCACCCGGCACACAGAGATTCATCATTGTCTCTCTCTGGGAACAGGACCGTTAATTACACAAGCTGCCCGAGCTGAGTTTTCCAGCCGCGTGTCTCTGCGAGGTCATTTCTATCCCAGAACCATCAGGTTTTGACAGCAGAGTGTTTAAACAACACGAGAGCGGTTTATGTGGGACAATAAGGGAGAGGGCCAGGTCACAGGACTTCATTAGGTAACTTCCCCTGCATCAGAGGGGGTGGATTTGGTCCCCTCTGCAGTCCTGCACATCACCCTCCTCCTGGAGTAATCCCATTGAGATTTCACCATGGGGATTTGGGATGTGGGAGCTCCAGATGAGCTGAACATCACCACACTGCCTTTTCTCCTGGTGTAAAATACCCCAACCACAAGATCCCATTTGCAAACCCTTCCTTCTGACTTTTGTTAGCCCCCGGGGGAAAGCTTCCATCATGAGAACCTTGTTCTGGTGAGGGAAGCTGGCTGTTCCTCCCAGCACTGCCTGCTCCAACCCAAGCATTTGCTGTGGCTTTTGGGTAGCCACAGAGAGTGCTTAATTCAGATAATCCATCCCAGAGGCTGCTGAACTCACTGTTAGTTTCCTTCAGTTGTGTTTGGGGGTTGAGGAGTCAGGTACTTAGGTCTTGTTTTCAGAAGCTGCTTGAGATATTCAACCCTGTCAAGCATTACACACTCATTGTGGAAATGCTTGACTGTGTGGTCACAGCAGGGAATCACTCAAAATAGTTCTTTACAAGTTTTTAAAAGAAAATCAGCAGTCAAATCTAACTTTTTAAATAGGAATTAGGGGCTAAAACCTTTGGACTGTAAGTACTCATTTGAGAGACAAGTCTTGTCCAACGCAGGCGACAATACGGTACAGTTGAGCAAGTGCAGGGATGCTGCTGGGGATGCAGCACCCCATGAGGATGTTTCAACTCCTCCAGCTCAGCAGCTCCCACTGCTGAATCCATACAGAGGTTTTTCACCTCCTGTTTTGGTTTAGACAGATGTGACCAGTGGTGGATTTAGAGGTCCAGGGATAGCTGGAGCACAGTGTCTCTGCTCAGGTTGATCTATCTATCCCTTTGGTTTGCTGTCCACCAGCAGTGATGGTTTACAGCACCCAGCCATTAATACAGTTTTGGAGATGAAATATTAGTTGTGTTTCCCACTTGTTGGTCTGGATTTTGTTTCTGCCCTGAGAGCAGGCAGGTCTCCCTTCAAAACCCTGCTGCAATAGCTCTGCTGAAGATGAGGAAAGGATATTTAAACCCAGATTTTCTTACTGTTCTGACAGAGTAACATTAGGAACCAACAGGCTGTGGCATGTGGAGAGCATTGGGAAAAGGCTACACTTCATTTTACTCTAACCAGAAAGTTTGTTCACCCAGAAGCCCTTTTGGGGGAGCTACTTATTTTCTAATCTTGTGGTAATAATGAAATGATACAGGAGTCTGGGGATGATGAAGACAAACTGATTTCCTAATGTACTGAGCAAAAAGGGAGCGGAGAAGGGTTTCAGCAATGAGACAAAAAAAAGAGGAGTTTATTTTAAATAAAGATTACAAAAATAACCTACTGTCAAAGATGATGTGAAAACCATTAAATAGCAATTTAATGTAATTATAATCATGGGTGAGCTAAGGGCTATCTTACACAATTACAATCAATCTTTCTGTCTGGGTGTGTTATCCTGAGCCCTTACTCCTGACTCCAGCCCTGTGTTCCCCCTGCAGAAATGATCTGTTTAGAAAGCAGCTCCATGACCACCAAAGCCATTGGGACCCAGTGATGTCCTTCAAGGGCTGAGGGAGAAACCCATTTGGGCTCTGCCCTCCCCAACCCCGACTGCCCTTTTAACAGCTGCTGCTGGAGTTAATAACTGAGTGTGGTACCTTACTGCTGCTGACTGCTATAAAGTGATGTCTTGCCAAACGAGTAGCAGATGGCACTATCATGCTTGGCTGTGCTGAAATTTTATGAGCATGGTGGATCCTTAGTTACTAAACTAGCACCCAACACTTAAAAAGAAGGACATCAATCAGCTGGACTGTGCTGTGCTCATCTACACAGCGTGCTCCTCTTCCCAAGAAACAAGAAATAACTATTAAAAGAGAAAGTGAGTTCAAAAGCATTTGCTTCAATAGGCAGAGCCAGCTGTTGACCTGCAGAAGTGCCACTCAAAAGGGCACTGGGAGAGCCTTCAAGCTGGGAATCAAAGGACCAGGCAAGTGCCTGTAAGTGTTGGTGGGGTCCTGCATGATGGATTGCGGTGGGACCCGCTGTCGGAGGTGCTTGTGTGTGATACCCCATGTCTCTGCAGCACTTCCAGTCTGAAACAAAGGCTCCTCTGTCAGCTCTAAATGAAGAACCCAAGAAAAAATAATAAACCTAATCTTGGTAATCTAATTTAGTGCTGATTTGAAGGTTTCTGTAAGCATGGGAAGTTAATCAGAAACTAATTAATAGGGGTCAGAGCTGCCCATCACTCAGCAGCAGTTTTGGTGATACTGGCCTGAAACACCCATCCTGGGGAGCTGGTGAGACCATTGCACCCCACCTGT
Organism: Melopsittacus undulatus; assembly: GCF_012275295.1. Lineage (NCBI taxonomy): Eukaryota > Metazoa > Chordata > Aves > Psittaciformes > Psittaculidae > Melopsittacus > Melopsittacus undulatus. The sequence goes on along the minus strand of NC_047535.1, from coordinate 1,809,299 downwards.
ACAATTCATGGCTTAACAAGTGTGAGCAGCTGGGCCTTGGTTGCTGCCAGCAGCTTTGGTCATGCTGGGAAGAGGTTGTATGCTTCTAGTTTCCATGAAAATCAATGTGAAGTGCCAACCATTTTATCTTCTTGCTGATGGATCTAAATGTGCTGGTCCCAGAGAGGTCTACACCCTTCTCTGCAGCACATGGAAATGCAAAGATAAGCCAGTGCTGGTTGAGAAGGGGTGGCTGGATGTTTCTTCATGTGGTAAGGTGGGAGCATCCCTGGAGCTTTACATCAGGCCCAAAGCATCCCTACTGGAAAGGGAAGATGTTAATATAGGGATTGGAACTAGCAAAGGAAACCTGTTGATAAGCAGTTTCAGTCCTCTATGGGGAGCATGCAGCCATGGTGGTACAGCAATTATGTGACCCATACTGTGCAATCAGGGCATGTGAACAGTCCTCATGATGATTTCCTTGTTTATGCTTCAGGGTCACGGAAGGGGAGTAATAGGAAGGGAAAATCAATAAGGTTGGGCTATCATAAAATAGCACTAATGATCCTTAGTCTTAAAAGCCTTGGACTTGTTTATATATGGACTTTTCAGAGCATGGCCATCAAATGACTGCTGCAAAAGCAATGGTGCAGATGCTAAAGCTGGCCATGTGCTGGAGCTTCCTGAAGGTCTCAGCTTTTGTTGAAGGGTTACATCATATTTCTTCCTCTCAGATGAATTACTGACTGCAGGAAACTGGCTGAGGTTTAGCAGCCAGGTTTGATTCTGCCAGCTGCAGAATTAGGTTTTAGCTGACTTGCCCATCTCACCAGAGCATGGAATGAGCATTGCAAGGTGCCAGGACAACAGTACTGCACTCACTATAGCAGTAGCCCCAGGGACTTTTGGTCATTGTGAGCGATGCAAATGCCTCTGCCTCAGTTTCCCCACTCCCTAATAGGTCCTGAGACTAACAGAATTTTTGCAAGTAAATAACAAAGAGTAAAATGCTTTAAGAAGACCTAATGATGGTCAAAGTTTTCTGCTCAAAGCTGCTCAAGTAGCTTGGAGCAGTTTTCCCTGTCTCCTCCTGAGTCAAGGAACCCTTCCTAGCCCTCCGTGCTAGTACTTTCTAGGTCAAGCTTAGCCACAATGTGGTCTGGCTCACAAGAAAAAGGAGAAGTGAGCAAATGGCAGCCAGGACAAAGGGGGAGATGCCCAGAACCGCCGTCAGCAGCATCAGGGAGCTCATTTAATCTCCAAGTGGAGCGGGGCTGGGGATTAGCTTTACGTAAAAGATTGTTCTGAGGGGGGAAAATGTACTAATTAATTTGATTTCCATTTGGAAAAGGGGCGGTGGTTTGCGAGCTGAAATTGCCTGATTATTGCCAGCACATAAATTTCTCCTAGAAATGTGGCTGCAGTTTATCCTAATCATATTCAACTTTAGGCAATGAAAATACTTCTCGCTATTTGTTTTGGCTTCTCTTGCTGCTCCAGCATCTGCGCAAATATGTCATGCATGAAATGCTCCCCTATATTTTGACAAGTTATTCCTTATGCTCGCTAATTTTTCATTAAGAAAAATGACAGAAACACCAGATACCCAGGAAGGTCTCCAGAAGAGCTCTGCATCAAGATTAAAGACTGAGAAGTGTGGGTCTGCTGGAATTCCTTCATCTCCATTATTGTAATGTATTTGTGAAAAGGAAAGTCTCCCGACCTGTTCCTACACTTCTCAGCTACGACAGCTGGAATTTTGCCTCTGTAAAACATGCACGATAGGTTGTAATGAATAGTTTGTACAAGGCAAATCTGCTGGCGAGCCTGAGCTGTTACACGTGTGCTCAGCCAAAAACTGCCTCTAGCTGGCTCTGGGTGCTGCTGATGGTTGAAGGGGGGCAATTAGTGTTGTTATAGCAGAAAGTAGAGGTTCCAACCAAAACAAAGGGTTTGGGGGATGCGGCGCCCTAGAAAAAGTGAATGTAGTCACTGCTTCAGCTCCAAGTATCAACTTGATGGTGTTGTGCACTGGGTACAAGGCACCCCGGCAGGTTGCCTGGGGACATAGAGCACAGCATTAGACATGGTCCATGCCAATGCCTTAAGGGGTAGCAGGAGTGATGCTCTGGGGGTTCAAATTTAAGGCTGAAGCCTCCATGGGTATGTTCTCTAAATTCTTGCCAGATCTGGGGAGGTCTGAGATGGGCAGAGGACCCAGTGTATTGATGAGGTGATGAGATGAGGGAGGATTTAGGGATATGAGGACTCCAGGAGCCTGAGACTGGAGAAACCTCTGCAAGAAAGGAGGTCAGATATTCTGAGTGCAATAAGTGGTGCTTTTTACAGTTACTAGTGTTATAACCTGCTGATCACATGCAATGAGCTGAGGCCATGTGGAGCTTGGTGCACAGTGACAGAGAGGAGCACAGTCATGGTCCATCCCTGACCCAGGGGTATCTCTGCAGAAAGGGGATTTGAATGAATAACTGGTAATTAAGGCTATTTTAAAGGCTGTGTTGTCCATTGGCCTCTTTAACCTTGCCACCCTCTGCCTTGTATTGTCAGCTTCCTAACGCTCAGGGAAGTCTTTCATAATACCCATTAAATGGGATTTTAGAACTGAAGTGTTCAGTGTAACCAAGATAGAGAGTTTGAGGCTCCTAGAACAAAGCAGAATGAGAAGATTGGTATTTAGGTACCCAAAGTAACAATATCTCTGCACAGATCAGCACATGCTTTAAAGCATGGAGCAAAGTTGGAGATGCAGCTGCAAAGAGAAGTGCACCAGCTTCCTGGGCTGCTTGTGAGAATGGGGTGAAGCTTTACACAGAGTCATTTACATGGTAATTAATAGTGTCTGTGCATGAGGAGGAGCGAGGGCGGGTGTTTGCTTGGGAATCTGCCTCATCCCAGCGTGCCCTCATCCCTGAGAGCAGGGAAGGAAGCGGAGCCCCTGAATAGCTTCATTTCCTGAAGGACTTTCCTGAGCAGATGGGATAAAATTGCTATAAAAAAGAAGGATCCCAAGATAGGAAAATATAATGAGCTATGGGCAAGGGGAAAAATAACTGCTGAGGGATATTTATGCAGCATGGGGAGTAGATGAATCAAATCAGAAATTCCAATTAAGTCCATAATTTATTTCAACGGAAATAATAAAATTAGAGCTGAGCCCAAGTGGCAAAATTCATCTTGGGATCCTGATCCAAATGGTGTGTTTGGGTTGGATCTTGCAATCTCCATCTTGTCACATCAGACAGCATAGACCTGCACCCTGTGGCCCTCCAAAAGTGATGGTGGAACCTGGTTAGATGAAGTTGCAGGCATTCAAAGGGCATCATAAATGGAAGATAGTGTGAGACGGGGTCATTTTTTTCTAAATACATACGTATCCTTCAGCATAAAATGAAATAAAAAGAGGTACCTGATGCAAAGACAAGCTATACACATTGAATACAAGGAGAAGGGTTGGTTTCCTAATGCATTGATTAGAAAGCAGGGTATTTATCAGGCCCTACAGCCACTGCAGTCACTGCTGGAAGGTCCTGCTGGCAAAAATGAAATTTCCCCGTGGTTTTTCTTGTCTTTAATCCAGCAACCTGGACTGATATCCCAGCAAAAGCAAGTGTGCAGCCTTGCTGGCAACCCAAGGCAAAGTACAGGGAGAGTTTGAGAGGGACAGAGACATGTATTTTGGTGTCCAGGTGTCTGCAGCTGCCGGGCACAGCTGGCACATTGATATGTCTGTAATGGGAAGATGTGATTGTAAAAGTTGACCTGCTTGATGCAGAATTGCTCTTCATGGTGCTAGTCTCCCCGCTTTAATTCAGTATCAGGATCACTGGGATTGGCGCAAACAGAAAACTCAAAGAGGGGAAGGGGCTGGACAAATCTTTTTGATCCATTAACAGCAAGTGACAGAATGCCTTGAAACACAAAGAGGTGATGAAGACAGATCATTGTCTTCAGCTCTTGCATTCCAGCAGCCCATGGCAAGCCCGAGGAGGATGCAGCAGTAACCCATCATCTACAAAGTGCACGAACCAGAGCTCACTCTACCCTGAGACCCGAATAAGAAACAGCACAACACCCTGGCCAAATGGCCCTGATTGAGCAAGTGAGAATTAGCACTGGGGAATGCCCAGGACAAAGAATGAGCAGTTCCCCTTTCACATGCTTTGGCTCATGATGTGAGGAATTAAAAGGCTGGTAAAAGCTGCTGCAGATTGATAAAGGATGACAGAACAGCATTTTTAATCCCATTTCAGCAAGACTCAGTGTTGCAAGCAGTTACTTATTGTACGAAAATTTCTCAGTGCTTGACTGAAATGACTCTGGGTTTGGTGCAAGGCTCAGCTCTGTCACTGTTGTGATTAGTATCCTGTGAGGGATTGGGCAGTGGCCACAGTGGCACATGGCCAGGTCACCATCTGGGTGTCCCTACAGCCTTTGAGTTAACATCCATACCAATACCACTGACATGGAGTCTTGAGGAATTACAAGGTGAAAATCTTATTTTCTCCTCTATAAGAGTGACTCAGGAGAGTGTCACCCTGATGGCTGGCTGTGTAGCTTGCTTGATTATATAGTAATTAATAGCAAGGAGTTGGTCTGTATGGCTTCTTTTTGCTCTGGTCATTCACCAAGCGTCTCTCCTTAGGTGTGTCTTATGATGCTGTCTAGCATCCTCATTCCATGACCATGATCTTTGTGTGCTGAGTGGATGGGGTAGAATCAAGAAGTGGTTAGGGTTAGAAGGGACCTTAAATCTCATCCAGTTCCAACCCCTGCCACGGGCAGGGACCCCTTCCACTGGAGCAGCTGCTCTAAGCCCCTGTGTCCAACCTGGCCTTCAACACTGCCAGGGATGGGGCAGCCACAGCTTCTCTGGGCACCCTGTGCCAGCACCTCAGCACCCTCATAGGGAAGAGCTTCTGCCTGAGAGCTCAGCTCAGTCTCCCCTTTGGTAGGTTAAAGCCATGCCCCTTGTCCTATCCCTACAGGCCTTGTCCACAGGCCCTTGTCCAAAGCCCCTCTCCAGGTTTCCTGCAGCCCCTTTAGGCACTGGAGCTGCTCTTAGGTCTCCCCTTAAGGAGTCCTCCAGACTGCCCCAGCCCAGCTCTCTCAGCCTGGCTGCAGAGCAGAGCTGCTCCAGCCCTCGCAGCATCTCCATGGCCTCCTCTGGACTTGCTCCAACAGCTCTATGTCCTTTTGATATTTGGGGAGGGATCCTACTGCTTCAGATGCAACCAGGGTCACCAAAGCATCAACAGTAGCAATGAAAGCTCTTCTGCAGGCCAGCAGGTTAACCCCACATGGCTGCCCCTGCCCGTGCTGCTCCACCAGCTGCTGGGCTTTCATTTCAAAGCCTCCACCTCCTCAGGAGACTGGTGTTAACATTTCATTTTAGCCTTCCCAGTGCTATACATCCACAGCACTTGTGAGTCATGTTTTCCACCCTCTATTATTTAACACAGCTCTTTCAGCCAACATATTTTACAGACCAAAGTTGTCGTGATTAGAAATGTATGTTTTCAATAATGACAATGTACTTTCCCTCCCTCCTCCCCATTCAAACACTCAATTTACAGAACGGAGGAAAATATTTTAAACATGTAGATCAAAATTACACACCAGCTTAAATGTGTCACTTCTTGGCGCAGGCAGCTTGTTTCTCAGCCAAGACTCGCAACTAAGATTTCTGCTCCTCTGTTTTATTGACTTCTTTTTTCTTTCCAAGACCACAAATAGCCACTTAACCAAAAATTTAACCCCTAAGCAACTGCTCCATGTGCTTCCTTGGGGCTTCAGTTAGCATTAACCCACAGCATTTCCCAGTACCATGGTGGCTGCTCATTGACTATGTGAAGCTTCTCAGATGCTTCAAATGGTCTTAGGTTCTTCAACTGAGACAAGCTGATGGCTCTACCTGAGGTGTCCTTCAGCAGTCTTGGGTTTTTCTAAGTGTAGATATGGATTTCTTAAGGAGAAAGGTGTGAATCATCTGTAAGTAGAAGCTCATTTAATCCTAGCATCTCATTTCAAAGGACCTCTGAGTTTCTCAAGTGTAGCACTGTATAATTAAAAGGGGGATTGTAGCTGCAAACACAAATGGCTGCATTTGCAGCTGGGAACAAAATGATATGAATCAGTATTTTGCACTGTATTTGTACAAGGATATTGTAATAGGAATATCCCATCAGGCAAAAGGGAGTTGAGATGCTGAGGTTGGAAATTGAGTATGTTCAATGACATGGTGCACAGAGGACATTTTGTCTCTGGCATGCTCCTCTGTTGTGCAGTTCAGGGGTTTTCCAAGCTTCTCTGCTGTGTTTTGAACTCTGTGGCTTCAGGTAACATACCTGTATATGCACACCTACATTCATTGTTATCCCAGACTGGGAATTAGCCAAAACAGAGAAAGTGTGTCCTTGGGTGACTTCAGTTACCAAAGCTGTGCTGGAACAGCCAGGTTAACCTGAGCAAGGGCTTTGGACAGCAGGAGAAAAGGGGACAGCATGTGTCCTCCTGTGTTTGCATCTCTGGGTGGCTTCAGGGCATGGTTTGGGGCTGTCTGGGAGTACAGGGTTGTCCCCTGCACCTCCCAGCAGCAGCAGAGCTCAGAGCATTGCAGTGGTCCTTGCCCTGCAAACCAGACATCAACCCTCCTCTTCCCCATCCCTGTGTGACAGCTGCACACACTTCCTGGGCTGATGGTATATGACAGGTCTGATGTGAACAAGGATTTCCATTTACACTATGTAGCAGTTAACAACAGATGGAACCGTAAGATCAATATATAGTCTAAATAATTAAGAATCGTGTTTTTAATTGTGCCTTTTCAACAAACATTTCAAATGCTGCTTAAATTGCTGTGTGGTTGTTGATCTAGGGACCAGTTGCAGTATATTTTGTTTTGAAAGATGCATTGAAACTGCACAGAGCCTGATCTAAACAAGACAAGTGAGTGCTTGGTGTTTGTGAAAGGGGTTTGGCAGCTCGGGGGGGGTCACTGCAAACTGTCACTGTGTGGATGGGTTGTGATACCCAAGGGATTAACTTGGTGGGTAAAAGAAAGCACAACAGATTTTATAGTCTGAAGGCTTTGGGCTTTATCCTTCCAAGTGCTGTGCTTGCAGATGAATCAAACCGTTTGAAAACCTCATAGTTCCCATGTGAGTTCAACATTGCAGTATTTGGGTAAACTGAGGCACGGAGGTCCTATGGACCAGGCTAAGAGCAGGAGCACTGAGCTCTCCTTGCCTCCTTTTGCCTTTGTTCATGTGTTTGACCCAGTAGGACTCAAAGCCTTCCCAAAGTGGTTATCTAGCAAGTGTTACAGCAGAGAAAGATCCAAGCAGCCTGTTTTTAAACTCAGCTGAAGTGGATGTTCACCAACATCAGTGCTCCTGTTTGAAACCTGAAATGAAAGATTTTGCATCTTTGGGGAAAATAATCCTATATGGCTATTCTTTTAGGCATTTAAGCAAAGTAACTGGTGGGTGTAATTGTCAGCAGAACCCGGGGTGCTGTGGGAAGTGCTGCAGCTCTGGGTTGCCTTTGCAAATGCAGGGGAGTTGAAGTCATGGCTGTATCAAAAGCCATTGGGTATCATCTCTTGTTCTAAGGGGTTTCAGCATCATAGCAAGGTGCTTTTGGGTTGTGTCCATTTACTAATGTCACTCTGGAAGGTTGTTGGTTTATCCTCTGGTTGGAACAAAACATAAAGCCACATCCAGGTATGACTGAAGAGCCAGGAGGAGCAAAGTGCTGGATTTGCCACTGGCCCCATGGGTCCAGTTCCCTGGGATCTTTGGCCATCCCATCCAAACAGGTTCAGCTGAGCCCCACAGTGTGGTTGCTCACAGGCTCGGGAGGTTGTGCATGTGGGGGACAAAAGGGAGACCAGGGTAATCGTCCAAGCTTCACCATCCCCAGCATGTACCAGAATGAGTCAGACCACGAACGCTCCCTGCGCGTGGTTACTCCCTGCCTTAATTTATATTAAATGTGGTCACATCATTCAAACAATCTCCACGCTCTTCTGTTTGTGCAGGTAATGATGATATAGACTCATTTATGCAAGATTATCCTTTTATCACATTTCCAGACTCATTTATGAGGCTCATGTTTTCCCCCCAAGGGCATCATCAAGTGAGTTAAGTTGTACTATTTGCCTCCTGCAGTGAACTGGCAGGAGCCTACTTCATTGACTGATGAGGGCTGCTGCCTTCGCCAAATAGGGTCTGTGTGATGGATATTTTACTTGTGAATATTATAGCTGGAAATTAGCATGTTTATTGAGGTAGAATGTGTTTGTTTACATTCTGCTACCCATGGTATTACCTTTTATGACCTGAGTTATTTAGCTGAAGATAAGCTTAAGTGCTCCCCATCTGGGGGAGGGGAGAGAGGAAAGAAAAGGAAATTAATGAACTTCTAGATATCAAATTATAGCTTAAGTGACAGAGATGCCTCTCTGGGAGCTGCTCAGATCCCCTCACCTGGGCTGGATTGTCTCAAGCACAGAGGAGTGGGAGAAAGGGGCTTGGCTCAGTTTTCCCTGCTGTTTTCCCTATTTTTGCCTATTGAGAAAGAAGCTTTCCAGGGAGGAAACCATCTCGTGTGTCTTGAAGCATCCACCAGCAGTCGGGTGCCCTACAGCAGGGATGGATATCCACCTTGTTTGGCATCGCCTACCTCCACAAGGTCCAGCCAGCACATGGGTTCTGACTCTTATTCCCTCCCTCACCTCTCATGATGTGTGATTTCTCTTCCATGGTGATGGTGCCAATTACTTGATAAGTGACAAAATCCCATGGGATGCTTAGGGCTGGAGAAAGCCTGACCAGCACACTTGAGAGTGGGTATGATTTCCCCAGCTAGAGAAGGGTTTGGCCTGTGAGGTAATATATAAAGTGACCCTGATTGTGTCAAATTTTCCTTTGAAGAGTCATTCCTTGTCTACTTAAAATGATGATGTGAATTATCTGGATACAGAGCTAACTGCCATCTGATGCAATCCAGCACCACAGACAGTAAGGTCTGGAAAATAACGCATTCTCAAACCCTACAAAATGGATGTTGTGAACTGTGCTCAAATCCATACATCAAATGCTTGGGAACATAAGTATATTCCCTCCATACTGAGAAATGCCTGTCTGGAGCAGGGAATTTGCATGGGCAAACAGGGGACTGAATGTGGGACTGGGCACCCTGCTCCTGTGCAGGAGGTGTTTGTGGGGTTACAGGCAAAAGCCTGTCCTGTAGCTTGCATCAAGGTTTAATTTCATTTTGAAAGCTGCCTGCCAAGCTCTCTTTTACTTGTGCACATCTGCAGGCAAAAACATGGTTTGTATCAAGCCAAAAGAAATGCTGGTTTGTTTCTTTCAGCAAAATTTGGGTCTTATTTTATGGCTTTTAAATACATATTATCACATGCGAGGAAAAGAGAAGGGAATTGGTGGCATGTCAATGGGAGCAAAGAGGAGGCTTCAGTGATGGGCAATGTCAGTGCCAAATCTCCCACTGTGCTGGTGCATGAGATAAATGTGGGCCAGGAAATCCTCCTGCAGTCCCACAGCCCCATGAGCTTTCTCCTGCTCTGTAGGTTGAGATAGAACTTGCACCCACGTCCCCATCTCTGTTCAGCATGGACCCTGTGTGCCAGTGACACTGTAGCCTTGGAGGACTTGAGTTGAGCACCATCAAGAAGTGATACCTTTGGAGAGCAGCAATAGTGTTATCCCATCAGCGTCTGCCTATCTTGCTTTGCTTACCATGTTAATTTGCTGCTGCGTGACTCTCCAGGGTGAAATGGAGACAAATATGACTTCACTGTTACAATAACTAGTAATAAAAATTATGATTGCCAATATCTGGGAGGCACACACTTGTGAATCATGAGATGAAGCGAATTAACAGCTTGAAAAATTGCTGGCCCTGGTAGAAAGCAGAGTTGTAAACGTTGGGATTATTTCCCCTGTGACACTGCTGTCAGCAGGGGATGGTGCAAGTGGGGACGTTCTCAGCCCTCACAAGAAATCATTTCTCCCTTTCCCCCAAGGTTTTCGTCACAGATGTCTGTGGGGCTTGGTTACAGTGTATAATATATGGTAAATGTGGATGTGTTCTGCACAGGTGTTTGTGAGTGTGTAAATGTGCTTCCACAGGTCAGGACCAGGAGCATCCCTGGTTCCAGAAGACACAATGGTTTTATACCCATAAAGTAATTTCTTCCTGACCTCTTTGCCAACTCTTTGGCAAAACTTGATGACTTATCCTGGGTCTGTGCCTCTTCCTGCTCTCTACAAGAGCTCTGAATGCTCCGGTTACTGGTGTTGACTTCCTCTCCTTATCCTGCTTTTGGCCTTATAGATATGATGATGTAATAAATTCATGGGGCTAATTGTGCATTTATGTAGCAAATAGTCCAAGCAAAGAGTTTGCTCAATAGGTTAAAATACATTTGCATGAAGAGTTCATTGAGCAATTCTGAATAACCTACAAGTTTCAAAAACAGCCTCTTTGTGGATAATTTGACTGTTTGCTGCAAAGTGCAGCATTTGCTGAATTAATGACTCATTACAGAGATTTCAGTGAGTTCTGGTGGCACTGCCTGCTGCTGCATGAGGGGGTTTTTCTTCCATTGCACCTGTACCATTTCAGTGACATCCAATGCTTAATTTCTGCAAATTACTCCTGCTAGAGCAATATGAAATACAACTAACTTGGGGGAAGGAGAGGTATGCTTTAATTAAATCATCTTGCAATTAGTCCTTGAGTGATGAGGTAAAGGTGGTTTATCTCTGTGCAAGTGGTACCAAACCACCGAGGAGATGCACAGAGAGGGAATTCCAGGGTTGGGCATCAGAATCAGATGAGTTGTTCAACAATTTGAGGTTATGTAAAAGCAGCCAGGCAGCTATTTGGGGATTACTCTTGCTGATTGCTTGGGACTGTCCGTATTTACAGCATTAGAAGAATTGATTCCATTAAAATCAGTACTTTCTGGAAGAGCATTTGGGCCCTAAGGACTATGGCAAAATACACAGAATTAAAATGCACCATTGATCAGATATTTTGGGTTAAGGAGGATGCACAACATTGCACCCTTTGTGTATAGACACTGGGCTCTTTTGAGATCTCCTTCTCAGCAGTGGAACTCATGAGAGACTATTACCCGAGTGTGATGATCCCACTTGGCACTTCCATGGTGACATTTGCACCCTCAGAAGTCAGAAATAAAAGCACCATCTGAAACATGTCCAAGCTGGGATAAAGATTTCACCATTCATTTCCCATTGGATTCTTAGCTGGAGGAGATGAATGGCTGAATGCTTCCAAATATACAACTCCCCAACAGCATTTAGCATGATGTAAAGTTTTCTTTAATGATTTATTGTCCCTAGTGTTTTAGACATTCAAAATACATTTGGAGTCTGTCCTGCTTGACACTGAAAATGTGTATTGAACCCTCCAAAAGAGATCAGGCAGAAGCTCTTCCCTGTGAGGGTGCTGAGGCACAGGGTGCCCAGAGAAGCTGTGGCTGCCCCATCCCTGGCAGTGTTCAAGGCCAGGTTGGACACAGGGACTTGGAGCAAGCTGCTCCAGTGGAAGGGGTCCCTGCCCAAGGCAGGGGGTTGGAGCTGGATGAGCTTTATGGTATCATCCAACACAAACCAGTCTGGGATTCTGTGATCTAAGAGTCTCCTGGGAAGCAAATGTGAATTCCTCTGTGCCTCTGTTCTAATAGCTCATGCTTTTTTGTGCAACCCAGGGTTATATCTATTCAAGGCCAAGAGACATGTTGTAGGGGAGCACTGCACCAACCTTCATATCTGAGCACTGCACTGAGTTTAGTCAAGGTCCAAGAAGTCTGTTTTGTTGACTCTAGAAATTACTTGCTCAGACCTATACTGCAGATGGAGTAATTTTTCTCCTGTCAGGTCATGCTCAGGGTAATTTGCTTTCAGTGTGGGGAGCAGGCAGAGAGACTGGGGAGATCCTGTCCCAGATTGAGGAGCAAGTGTTAAACAAGGGCATGTACAGGACAAACCTATCCTTCAGACCACTGTTATCCAGATAAACATAAAGTAAATCTGGTCGAAAACTGTAAGTGCATTTTCGTATCAGGATTTGGAATAAAATCATCAAAACCAAGGAAATTCCAAGCGGCAGCAGCAATTTCTCCCTCTCCTCTGAGCAGATCTGAGTATTACAGGAACAATGTGACCCAGGGTCCTGCATGGGGATAGCTTCATGCAAAATGTCATTTCTTTGGAGTTTAGAAAACTGGGTATGTAATAATAGAACATCAGGTTCCTCTCGCCTGTGAGGCTAATAAGTAGCATGATGATGAGTACAGATATAACTACAATGGAGGCAACGATAAGCAAAAACCCTGGCTTGAATTTAGGTGTTTTGGCTGGTATTAGATTGCATAACAACCTTAATGTTACTTAAATGTAGGTGTTTTGTGTGTGGGTGCACGCGCCTATGTGTGTATGTGCATTAATAGCAATTTGTGATAGATGCCTTTGGGGCCCCCACATTCAATAAGAAAAAAGGAGTTTTTATGGGAGATAACATAACTGTTTGCAATTTGGCTATTCATTGTATCTTTGGCATTTTATGTACTGCATTAGCTGAGGCAATTTCATGCATATGGATATAATGCATTAAGTAGAAGCATTTAAATATAGTGAAACTAATTTTATGATGATTAGTTGAAGGAAAACATTGCATTCGTATCATCTATATAGGAGCCAATTTGCATGAAAATGCCCAAAGTTGCTATGCCAACATTTTCTGTGTTGTCGGTCGGGGTCGTCTCTGTGTCAAGACTTTGTATTAAAAATCGGTCTCCAGTGCCCGTGTCTTTTAATTCATTGCAAGCTGTAGGCCATTTGCTCACAAAGCGCTTGCAGTAAAACAAATGAATAGCTAAAATACTCATTTGCATGATTCCCATTTGAAAACGATTCCCCTGAAATTAAGGAAGCGTGTTACTCGCTTGTGAAGATGGATGGGCAGATGAGCCATGCAATTAATATTTTTCGGCATTCTCTTTTAAAGCCCTCCTAAGACTCAAAGCAACACATGCTGCCTTCCAGACAAATTGGGTCCCGCAACAGTTCCAGGGCTGCCATGGCAGCAGCTTGTTCCCACTCTCTCCCCTTTATTGTCTCACTTACATTATGCAGTAATTAAAACTATTTACCATTCCTACTTATCTGCCATCTGCTGCCATTGAAGTTTCCTCTTCTTTATAAAGCCATCTTAAGCAGCAACGAGAAAAGTAATGGATTCAAGGACAAGCAGAGGGAGGGAGAAAATGCTCCTGATTTTTACTAATAGGTAGCAGACCAGGACGAGGGTTGTGTAAACTTCCACTTTGTGTGTCATTTCCCATGATTTACATCTTGGCCACCACAAGAAGTAGGGGTTTTTCTGGAGCAAACGCGGGCACATGGTACAGGGAAGTAGATACAACAGATGCATATGGTGCATAGGCGCAGTGCTGGGATACTCCGCTATTTTACACTAGGATAAGTGGGAAAAGGGCTTGTGCTTGATGGTTTCATTCACTCCTGAGCCAAGTCAGGGGGAGTGAATGAAAGATTTTAATTTGAATGGGCTCTGGCTTTGAAGCACAGATGATTTTCAGCAGATCCGTGAATGGCACCTTGGTTCTTGCTGGATGAAATCCTGTAGGATGCACTAATTGCAGTCAGGCATGGATGTTAGGGAGGAGCAGCACTTGATGTCAATACATGGGAGGAATTGGAATGAAATACCCAGAGATCCCCATTCAAACAACAGTGTTTGCAGATCTTACCATGGAAAATACAGTTAGTGCTCGTGGCCTGAAGAGTGCTTAAATCATCCCTGGTGCTGGTGGGTTGGGAAGCGATGACAGCCAGGTAAACGGAGCCTGCGGGAGACTCTGGAGAGCCTAGCCCCGGAGGCAGATTTAGGGAGGGCAAGACATACCCCAGCAGGGCTGTTCTACAGTCAAATGGGCCAATAAAACAGTTCCCAGTGTGCTGTTGGCAATAAAAAGTGAAGAAGCCGGCAATTACTGTCGCCCTTGTGGCATAACTCATGCTCCATATTATTTACAGTGACTCTAAAACTTAAAAAATCCAGTTAGCTTAATTGCCTTTTCCACTGCATGGATGGCAGCAAGAGAGGGCAGCATGAGCCGGCTGCAAATCCCATGGATGGCTGCTGGGGACCGGCTCACCCACTGCTGGGTCTGGATGGGGAAGTCAGTAACACAAAGGACTCAGGCTGAGATGGGTTATTTCTTAGAAAGCTGTGGCAGTTTCAGTAGTTTTCCATCGTTTGACTACAATTGATTTTTCCCAGTATTAATTTTCCTTTTCCCTAAACACTGTTCTGTATTCCAACTATTTTTCCTGAGAGGCCGTGGTTTTGCCACCATCTCCTGGCCTGAGTAAGAAGTCAAGGAAAAGTCACATAACCAGATGTGTTTAGGTCTGGGTTTGGATGGGTTCTTTTAAACCTGAAGTCTCAAACATTGGTGATGTTGGTGTGAAGCATCATCCAAAAAACCTCTGGCAGAAATATTCCTAAATCTATCAAAATCTGCACTATTACATGTTCACATTACAAACAATGCTGGCAAAGAGCTAGCCTTTCACTGGGGTGGCTTATTCAGTTACACAGATATTTCATTCTCCCCACATCTGGAAGGATTTAATGGGGAGGTGAGAAACAGCATCCAGTTTTTCAGCACTTTGTGTGATTTCTCAAATACAGTGGAAAGCCTCATGTTCAAAACGACAGTCATTTTCCAATCCATTAAATCCCTTTGTTAACGTGCAAATACTTTTCATTCCTTCCAAAGTACAGTAGAGCAGGCATTGTTGCACCAAATTATTTACAGACACACAGCTGAAACCTAAAAACACAGGGCTCTTTCTAGTCTTTACATGGTAACTGTAGTGGGCTTCTCCCCAGATCAAACACCCTTCAAACACAGGGAGATCGGAGCATCTCCTGCACATCTCGCTCCATCCCAGCAGGATGGACCACCCTGCTCTTCCCATCACATTGTATCTGCATAGTGCAGAAACATCAGCTAGATATGGCTGATATCAGAAGGGAAATTAGCTCCAGAGCATCCTAACTTGCTTTTTGCTTGGTGTTGTGCTCCTCCAAGCAGCTGTGGTGGGGCTGGATTCCTGGAGGTGCCCGGCCACTGTTGCCCCTTGAGTGAAGCATCTTTCAGTGCTGGAAAACAATCAAATATCCCCTTCATCCAAAGTTGGAAAACTGGCTGAGTTTTCTTTACGCCATAGAGCATTCCTATCCCTGTTAGTAAATGATTTTGCATCACAGCCCTGCAAAAAAATTACCATAGAGATCCCATTTAAGGCAAGGGGGAAAAAAAACAGAAAAGGAAATATTTTAGGTAGGAGTTGAACAGCAAATGCTTTTTGGTCTCTGTGGGGAGTAATGATCCACAACAAGGACACAATTCTATATGCATGTAATATTATCACATGCTTCAAAAAGCTTTTAAATCACATAAATGCAGTTATGGACCATTGTACAAAATAAACATTCCACTTGTGTTTAGGCTGTTTTTAGTTCTTTGATCTAAAGTGATGCTTGCAGATTTTATTGCTTTGTAAATTAAAGCGGCTTTGATTTGATTGAACTAAATTAATAAGACTTCTGCCTTGTTGCAAGATAACAGCTACAGTATATTTTGGCTGCACTGCACATAAGAAAACTGCAGTCTGTAACAATTGCACTGAAGCTTCATGGAGGATTTCAATACCTATTTTAATTAAAACAAAAGCCTATGTAGCACTAATGTGTTCCTTAAAGAGACAAAACTTAAAGTGTCCTTTTAAATCTATTTTAATATGTCTTAAGGACTACAAGATAAATGGCAGGAGAACCAGGCTCTGACAAGGTACTTTTTCTCTGCCTTTTGAATTTCCTTCTTGCACATTTAAGGCATGTCTCCTTTTAAGTAGTAAATCTTCCTACTTAAATGGAAAAAGAAGCAGTTTTCAGGTGTTCTCTCAGGTGCTGAATGATGGTAGTGCTTTCAACCCAGCTTCGAGGACAGAAATTATCCATGTCCATGGACAAAGGTGGTACTATGCTTATTCCCACATAGTGTGGGGACAGCCCACGGCCACTCCAGCAGCAACCCACCACCAGGCTGGCTCCCACTGCACCATCCAGGTCCTCAATCCATGCTGGCCAACACGAAACAACACTTTTCTAGCTAATACCTCATTTGTGGGTCTTTAGTTCTGTGGGTTCTCAGAGTGGCTGTGCATCACTAGAAGCAAGGGGAGCCTCAGCCCAGCTCACAACAGTCTTTTAGGTGCCTTGAAGAGCCTCCAGTAGCTCACAGCAAGGCCTCTGACATGAGCAATCATGGGACAAGGCTATTTTAAACCTGCTGATGGCTTTAAGCAAGCTGTTCACTGCCTGTGGGTCTTGTTGACTTTGTTCCCCTGGTGCAGACTGGGGAGGTTTGAAACCAGCAATGTTTTTTGCTTAATGCCATTTACCAAAATCCTTAAACAAAAGCAGCTCTTTGAAAGCTGTAACAATACAAGAAAAGCAAGTGCCAAAACAATGGAGCTGCCTCAGCCACAGGGGGACCATGGGAGGAGCAGAACTGCTTCTCAAAGGAAAGCATTAGGGGCACATGTGCCCTTCTGCCCACACCTCTGGGGCGATGCCAAGAGCATCCCCATACCTGGTGGGGTCCCTGGGCACAACTGCAGGCAGGATAGCTAAAGTTACAGCTCTGCCTTGCACATCTCTGGGGCTCCAGACTGAAAACAGCCAAAGAAAATGCAGGAGCAAGATCTCCCCCAAACCCTTTATGTCTGTGTCCCTCTGTCCCTTCAATGTTGCTGCCTAAAGCAGACCCCAGTGTGGTGCCAAAACTATGCTGGTGTTTCTGCCCTGGCCAAGCAGGGGTCTGAGGGATGCAGGGCTGTGCTTCTTTGCATTCTCTCTTTGTCTTGAAGTTTGTCTCCTTTAAATAGAAAAGGGGGGAAAAAAGTCTTTTAACTGCAGCCCTCCAAACTTTGCCTGGAGTTGAGATCAGCAGATACATTGAAGGGATGGATTTGTTTCATTGACTGCAGTGTGCTTGTGGGCTTCATCTGGTTTGTCTCAGAAGCTCAGATAGATCTGATCTTTCTTCCTTCACCATGATGAGAATTTGCCCCTGCACAATAGTGCCAGGAGGTTTGGGATGCTTCCCAGTGCCTTGCTAACCAGATTGGAGGGGCAGAGCTGCTGACCCAAGCTTTGCATGGGCAGATGATCCATAGCCCTGTTGCTGAGACCCAGCTCAACATCCTGGTCCCCAACACGCTGCTCTCTGCCGTGAGCTCAGTAGTGGGATGAAATCCCCCCCAGCAGCAGCCCCAGCTCCCCATCCTTCCCCTCCTTCTTACCCATTTCATAAATAATTTTAATATAGTACAGAGTGGCTCAAAACAGGAAACTCTGCTGTTTTAGTTTGGTCTGGAGTCAATTTTCCTAATCCCTGCGGTGGAGTTGCTAAGTTACCCTGTCCCAGGGCCCTCGCTGCTGGTTTCATGTGGAAAAAAAAGGCATAATAAAACAAAACACTGTGTTCTTCCCTCAAGTGGTGGGGTTTGAACGGGCCGGGGCTCCTTACAGCGCGGAAGGTCCAGCACGGTGAGCGTGTACAGTGCTGTCATTTAGAAATGGCATTTCCCGCAGCTGAAAGCCGGCCAGCCAAAGGCAAAGTCTTCCTCGAGGTCAGGGGGGTCAGACATGAGATGAAATGAAAGACAAACAGTGGCCGTGGAAAGCTTTCACTGCCATCTCCTCTGGCGTAATGAGCCCTGGCTGTGTGCTTGGACAGAGGCCAAACATTCATTTACCACAAATCTTCTGTAAATGATTACATTACCTTACATTAGTTTCTGTAGTACCCCCAACTGTTCCTTCCAAAGCAAGTTAAGCAGAAGGAAAGCTGCCACTTCCCTGTAATTATTCTCTCTCGGCCAACAGGCCACGTTCCTGCCATCCCTCCTGCCTGGAGGTGTGGGATGGAGGGGGACAAACCTGCCTTCTCACAGTGGATCATTGGATGCTGTTGTCTCAGATGAAGGAGCAGTGGCACCCACTATGGATTGGGAAGGGTGAAGAGCATGGATGTAGCTGGAGGTGCAGAAGCTCCCTGAAATTGCAGCTAGGGACAGGAGTGGATGCTCAGTGTTGCTTCACACCCATGGGTGATGGTTTGCACTTTGGCTCCTGGGTGTCTCCTTTACTGATGGGAGTCTCTTGGGATGAAGTTTGAACCTCAGCAAGTGTCATCTTAGTTCTCACCAAGGGAGACTGTGGCATTTCTGACCCTGTTGCAGTCCAAGCAGGAGGTAAAACTGGTGCTTTGGATCAGGTCACTTTCTGGCTTGCAAACCCTAAGTCTACTGTGCCATCCCAAGGTCCAAGATCTGGATGTTTTAGGAAAACCTTGTATCTCCCTAAGCAATTCCTCTTTTCTCCCACTCTACATCCTATTTTCTCTAAAGCAGACTAAAGCAAAACCACTTGACCTCATCCCTCATCTTTACCCATACTGGTATCCCCAGCACACTCCTCTGCTGTGCCCATTTATTCAAGCTGCCTTTGACCACTGGAGGCTCCTTTTTAAAGTTCAGCCAGACGCTCGTGGGTGATGAAAGAACAACCAGGCCATTACAACCTGGTGTAAACTCACGGTCTGCTGGTGTGAACTAGTTTCCTAGACAGGAGTGACAACCACATGGTGATTTCTCTCCTCTCCAATGCTCCTCATATGACAAATTCCTGTGGCTTGCAATATGGGGCCAGTTTATTTATTTTTCGCTGTCCTACACGTGCAGCCCATGTTGCAGAGAGGCAGAATGATCCCTATCTCAATAGCTTTCCATGTCTCCAAGGCACAGGAAATAGCATCTCTTCACCAGCCAAGACTTACAGCTACTCTGGAGGCTGGTGTCGGGGGATCACACTGCTCAAAAAGCCTTTGTGAAGATGCTGTGAGATGAGCAGCATACAGTAAATAACCCCTGGGAGTTAAACCCTGCTTAAGTTTAAGCCAGGGAACACCATCACTTTCTGTCATTCCCAGGTGTGCTCCCCTGTGCGTCCTTCCCTGTGCCCTCCCTCCCCTCTTTGAGCCTTTTCCCAAGGCTTTCTGCAAAGCTGCCATTTGTTATTGATTTTATTTAAGCTGCAGCAGTTTATTATTGTTATTAATTCCAGGCACATTTTTAATAGCACTAATAGGTCAAAAGAGAGAACTGCTCATTCGTACACTCTTTCCTTAGGCTGTAGCTGGTTTAAGTGATGCATCTCCTCAGCACGGAAACAAATGGGAAAGGGAGATACAAGCTGTTAATGGTGTTTGTAAAGTGCTGAAGTATGATTGTGAGGGAGTGAGAGGCAATACCAGGAGGTGTTTAAATATCATCCTATACGAGCATGGGGTGCTAAAAAGAATTCAGCTTGTGCTGCCTTATGGGAACATGAAAAAGTGGCACTAATCCTGAAGTTAATTCCTGTTAGACAGGTAAACTTTTACAGTTACCCTAAAGGCAATAGCCATAATTGCCAAATATTGTCCTAAAGTGTTGCAATATGGCCACAAGTGAGCAACTTGCTCTTGAATTTGTCCTTGTGCTGAAATCCATAGGATTCATCCAATGGAGGAGTGATGGAGAGAGCATTATCATTCCTCATCATTACATCTGTTATCTGGCTGCTAAGGTTTTGTCACTGCTACAGATTTTCCCAGGAAGGAAGAATGTATTTGTTAGTGTGAATTTCGGAGTAAATAACTCCTAATGTGTGCTGGGCTTGTCTGGAGACAACTTACACCTGCAAAGCACGAGGATGCCCATGGGGGTCCTGCCCTTACACTTCAGCAGTGAAAACCAACAGCATTTTCCCTGTTGGCATCACCCCGTTCACCTCCTGTAGCACAGGAGCCTTTGGGAGGGGATGAGGGAAGGTCACTGCTCTCCATAAAAGACTGCACAGGGCAGGAGCTGTTTCTGAGCCCCCATGGGAGCCACAGCCATGCATCCTCTTGATGCCATCATCACCATTCCTTCTGGGCATGGACTCTGCCATCCCCCAGGCTGACAAACTGGGAACCCTCTGGGCCTGCTGCAGATTAAAGCAATCAGATTAACAGTGGGACATATGATGTGGTAGGAAAACCTCAATTTTAAGGGATCACAAAGGGGCCGTGGTTTGAACAGAAGCTTCTGCTACCAGGAAGTTTGCCTTTTGTTTGATCTATTTTGCACATCCCTATTAAATAACTAATTATTTAACATCTTTTAAAGCTTTGCTATATATTACAGCAGGCAGGACACAAATGGCTGCTTTTAATAATATAAAAGCCCATTAGCTTCATTTACTGTTAATGTTAAAATAAACATGAGGCAATTTAGATATACTATTCCAATTTCACGGAAACTTTGATGTTTTTCTTCTCCACTCACATAATTAAGGGAAAAAACTACTAATGATATTAAGTTTGTACAGTGTTAATGACAGAAACAAGCTGCAGTAGAAATTGCAGCCATTAATACGGAAAAATAAAATATTTAAGAGGGGAGATAAATGAAAGTAATTTTAATAAAGTAAAATGAAGAAAATTAATTTTGGAAACTTCCAGCGTTGTGGAAACGCTGTCGCTTTATGACACATCTCGTGCTTGTCTCTGGTTGGGGTTAGTTTATGGGGGTATGGAAATCTGGCATTATTATTTGAACACCTACCTGCTCGCTTTTTCTAGTGCCCATTGTTTTCTGCAAAGGCCAAAGTCTGCCCTGATTTACAGCCCAGAGGCTGGCAGCAGACAAAGATAGGTTTATCCCTGTGAGATGCTCTATCACAAGCTTTTCTGGAAGGCAGGGGGACTTCAAGCATCTCAAACACCCTAATGCTATGCTGGGATGCAGTATGATGCTGTCCTAGCTGTATGGGGCTCATCCCAGGTGGCATCCAGCATAGACATAGAGTGTTTGAAGGAACCGACATGTGTGTGTGGTGGGGTTTATGCCTTTTTGGGGGATAGCAGTTAGGAGTTGGGTGATGCTGCGGTAGTGCAGGGTTGAAGACTGAGCATCAGTAACATAGAGAGCATCTAAAGGGACTCTGCAGCACATAGAGCTGGACTGAGATTCACTGCATGGTGCAAGTTTGAGTCCTCAGAGCAACCCAGAGCTGGAACAGGAACAAAACCGAGTCTGTACTGAGGGAGGTTAGAGCAGGGGTAAGATGGGGGTCCAGCAGCTGAGCATCAGCCTGTGCTCCTGCTGTGATGGAGATGAGACCCATGAGGAACATCAGAATCACACAGTGGTTGACAGGCTTAGAGAGCTGGGCTGGTTCAGCCTGGAGAAGAGAAGGTTCCTGAAGGGGAGACCTGAGAGCAGTTCCAGTGCCTAAAAGGGCTGCAGGAAACCTGGAGAGGGGCTTTGGACAAGGGCCTGTAGGGACAGGGCAGTGTTCAAGGCCAGGTTAGATAGGGTTTGGAGCTCTAGTGGAAGGTGTCCATTCCCTCAGAAACTTCCCACATTTCCAAAGTCTGGAGGAAGGATTAACTGTCATCCACTTCATATTTCAGCCTCTCTAGTGCCTCTTCCACACCATCAGCTCCATCACTCTAACATGTGGCAGCCGTTTACAGCAACCCATTTTTAGAAACAACACCGTGATTTATTTTATGCATTTATTTACAGGAAATGATTAATTAAATGAATTCTTTTCATTAATTGTTTTGCAGACAACCCGAAGAGATAATCATCACATGCTGACAATCACTTGCCATCAATTATCCACACGCTGCTGCTGTCAATGAATCACAGCCCCTACCTGGTGGGAGAGTCACTGCTGGTGCCACTGAGGCATTTCACCAATAATGTATAACGGGGGAGGAGATGAGACGCTACTTTCAGACCGGCTGCGAGATTGATATGCAAGCCAAAGGGAAATGCATTAAACTATTTAACCGCCTGGAAATCCAGCATAATGAACATCCAAAGGTATCTTATTACTAGTTCACTGTAGCTTGCCTTTATTTATTTGTTAGCATTTAAATTCTGTTCAAATTAGTTCTTGTGTTGGAAACACTCTTGTGGCCTGGGTAGGTCAGGCTCTTGCTCTGCTGAAGGTCATGGCTGAAGCATCAAGTCTGTGTTTGCTGAAGTCACTGCAACAGGGGGTGGGAAGGGAAGGGAGAGGGATGTGGGGTGGCAGACTCTGAGCACAGGGGAGGTCAAGGATTGGGGCAGCACTTGTGTGGATCTGAGGTTGTGGCATTTCAGTGGGCAAGGGTGAGCATGTCCATGCTTCTCAGGGTGCTTGCCCCTTGAAGTCATGCTGTTTAAGGTCATTGATCATAGAATCATAGAACGGTTTGGGTTAGAAGAGACCTTAAAGCTCCTCCAGTTCCAACCCCTGCCACAGGCAGGGACCCCTTCCACTGGAGCAGCTGCTCCAAGTCCCTTTGTCCAACCTGGCCTTGAACACTGCCATGTATGGGGCAGCCACAGCTTCTCTGGGCACCCTGTGTCAGCGCCTCAGCACCCTCCCAGGGAACAGCTTCTGCCTAAGAGCTCATCTCAGTCTCCCCTCGGGCAGGTTCAAGCCATTCCCCTTGTCTTGTTCCTACATGCTCTTGTCGAAAGTTCCTCTCCAGATTTCATGATGCTGGGGCAGCATCTGCAGCACTGTGGCTCAGGGCTTAGGGCAGAGACTTGCTAGGCACCATGATCCTAGTGCCTGGGTAGTATTTCCTGTGGCTCTTCATGGTTGTGGGGAGGAAAGCAAGTGTCCTGTTTCCCTGTGCCATCCCATCCCCATCAAAAGCCCCTCCAGCATTGTTCCTGTTAGATAAAGAAACCCAAAAGCTTCTTCCCATGGGCTGTGTCACCACTGAAACCCCCAGAGCTGTGAAGAGCGAGGCACCCAGTGAGCAAAGTTCTTGTGAAACCGGACCAACGTGCTCAGCGATGCCTGAGCTTCCCAAACATGCCAGAAGGACATTAAATGGAATGTATTCAGTGCTAAGAATTATGGTATCTTTAGAACCAAAAGTGTATAATTAAATTATAGCATCTGAGATTGGAATTGCTTTTTCGCTTGTAGGGGAAGAAGGCAAAAAAAGCAGACATTTTAATAACATGTCATAAGTTTTACAGTTATTGGATTTTCAGATTGTTTACAAAAGCAATATTGTTAAATTGCATAGTTGGGGTTTTTTTTCTGAAGTCTTTTGATAAAAAGAATAAAGTAACGCTAATGTTCCCAGGAGGTAAAACCAAATTGCATTTCACTTTTGTTATTTGTTTAATTATCCATTCAGGCAGTCAGTATATAAAAGTCATTTTCAGCAGATTCCTTCTGAAAGTCTCAGGCTCCAGCTGTAACTGCAAAGAGCATCCAACTTTTATTTAACATTAATAAGCCAAGGCAAAGCTTGGTACTACCAGCACCTTGTGTGCGATTCCAGCAGCCTTTACAAGGGGTATGGGTAGGAGGGGACATCAGGCTGGTAATTCCTAATACCTAGGACTTAGGGAATCTTTGGGTCATAGTGTCCCATTTATTTTAAATAGGGAACCACTGGGGATTCCTTCCTAGAAACTAACAGTCCCCAATGGCCCAGGATCAGCAGTTTTACAAACCACAGTGTCAAAGCTGGGTAAATCTTGAGCAGTTTGAGGGGGTTTGTGGACTCTCTGGGTAACGTTTGTTGGGATTTTGTCCTGCCTGTTTCTCCCTGTTGGTGGTAGGAGAAGGGAGTCTGCGCTTCAGGAGCTGGGTTTGCTGTGCCATAACCTGGGTGAGGCTCAGGTTTGAAAGGTGACCTGGCTCAGGCTTGTTCTGTTGGTTGTGTCTCGGTTTTGAGGAGATTTAATCAATGGATTTCATCAACAGCTTTCTGCCACCACCGACATTCTGGTGTTTCTCTGCAACCATCCCTAGTGAAGTGTGTATTTTTAGCAAAGGTAGTTTCAGAAGCCTTTAAACACAGTTTGCTTGACAAGGAGATGTTTTCCATAGGTGCAAACCTACCAGAGCACTCAGTAACTGCTGTCAGTGTAGATGCTACTGCATGATACACCTGTAGATGTTTTCTCTCTTCTTTTGCTATCTTATTCCAGAGGCTGATTTCTGCCATGCTTGAAGCACTGATGCTGATATGCAAGGTTATTTTCCAGCCTCATGCAATACCAGGGAGCTCTTTTCATGTAGTAGCAGGAGCCCACCTATTCCTGGTTGTTTTGTAGGACACCCGCTTGAAATGAGCTTGTTCTTCTGGACTTATTGCCACATAAAAGCAGCATCTGAGCTGGGGGCTGTGAGGTTAAAGACAGAAACAGGTCACAAGGAAGCATAAAAGTCACCCACCTTTTTAGCTGCCTACAACCAGTGGGATGAAATGAAAGGAGAAAGCATTCCATCCTTCAGGATGAGCAGCCAGCTCCTCCTGACAAAGCATATCGGCTGTTAAATGCTTACCCGACAGTGGGAGGGAGGTTATTAAGAGCAGTGAATTCCTTCAATAAGTTCTCCAGTCATAAAGATGTTTGACTCCTCATTTGCACATTTCTCCTGGAATCAATCAAAGTGGAAAAAGCTGGAGGATAAAAATCGATAAGGGAAGAACAAGGCTGTGCAAGGCATGAGAAGACATATAGATACAGATGGGTTGGTGCAGGGCAATCGTTTAGTGTGCTAATAGATGGGACGATAATAATACAGAATTGATCAGATGCTGCCTGAGCCGATGTGATTCAGTGGCTCCAGAAGTCTGGTATGGAGCATTTCACAAAGGAATGCTTGGATTCACTGCACAGTCTGCAACCCACTTAGCTGCAGATATTGGCAGGTGTATTTATAACACAGGGGAAAGGCAAAATGAGACTTGCTTTGGGTTAAATACCTAATAAAGAAGGACTTTGCTAACAAATGCTCTTACTACTCCAGTAGATATTCATTGCCCACTCCATCTCACCCAGTATGGATTCAGAGGCTGTCACTGCACAGCCTGCTCCTCCTCTGAAAACTGCACATTCAGCTTATAGCAAACTCTGCCTTCCCCCAAAGCATCACAGGACACGGGGGGGACTAATTAATCCTCCTGACATCGCTGTGGCTGGAATTGGCTCTGTCCAAAATCCCAGTGGGGAAACTGAGGCACAGGAAAGGTGCCTTTGCCCATGGCAGGGGGTTGGAACTGGATGAGCTTTTAGGTCCCTTCCAACCCAAACCATTCTGTGATGTTTGATTCTGGGCTCTCAGTGCCAGCAGCCTTTCAGTGCTGGAAAACTTGAAGACCAGGTTAGGAAAGCATGTCCAGGAGAGTTTAGAGAGGGCTGAGCCCCAGGGCAAGAGGGTATCAGGTGAACAGGCAAGGTCCTCCCTGGCCTATGCCCCTTCTTTGGGTGCAGGGTGCTGCCCAGAAAGGGGCTTTGCAGGTGCCCAAATACTTTGGGCTTTTTCTGTGCCCTGCAGCTAAGAAAAGGGAAGGAAACCCAAATTTCTTGGTAACAGCTGTGTTTCCTTAACAAACAAATGTTCCCTTAAAACATCCAGGATGATGAGTTGACAGTAATGAAGTAACATCTGTCCAATCAGTGCACTTTTTGGCAGCCCTGGAGCCTTCGAGTGAATGTTCCCTAATGTTCACCAGACACTCACAGCACCTGCTCTTCACCCCCAGCCTCTCACCGCTGCCTCCAAATGCAGAACAGATGTGAGGGCTGAGATAAAACCCTTCCCCAAACAATCTATCAGGTTAATAGCACCGATCAAACAAAACAACCTCAGAACATCACTCTGGGCACCATCTGCCTTGCTGGGGCAAGAACCCTGCCATTAACACTTGCAGGGATGCCAGAAGGAAGGGCTGGGACTCTCAGGATATGGCAAGATGCTTAAACAACACCTATCATGGACTATCACTAGTGCTGGGACTGCAGCACTTTGGGATGTTGCTGCAAGGAGTAATAGCCTGATAGCAAGAGCATTCCTGTATGCATCAGCTCCAGGGTGGCCCTGAGCCTGCCTATGGCTGGGAAACAAAAAAGGACACAAGAGAGGTATTTTCCATGGAGACAGAGGAATGTTGTTGGTATTGCAGATGGCACTGCAAAGATCTGGCGTATCCAGTGGAATCTGGTTGCTCATGCTCAAGACCGATGAAACCGGCAGGAAAAGGCAGTTTGGACACTGGATCAGCTCCAAAGTTCATCTCCTGAGGGGCAGTTTGTCCTGTCTGCCTCAGTGCAGGTAAGAGCAGGGGTACAGGACTGTTATGTTGGTGTGGAGGGAGGCAAGGCGCTATTTGTGGCGTATGACTGCTGTTGTCCCACTGTCAGGATCACCTCTGGCTCCTCAGCACTCTATGAGGTGCCATATGAGCAAATCAAGGTGATCGCCCTGTCTGCCCATGTTAGGGTCCTTGGCTCATGCCTGCTCCACTTAACTCTGCAATAATGGTGTTTTACACCAAATTCATTCAGCAAGCATACACCAAGAGCCACAGGTTCAAGGTTGTCCTCCCCACATCCAGCCGTGCATGGTATCGACACTGACCCCATATCTCCTGCTGCCTGGTCCCATTTCCCTGCACATGAGGCAGCGTGGGCTGTTTCCCATGAGGGCAGCAATCCTGCCTGGGCAAGTGGCACTTCAGGACTGTTTATTTTCTATTTAATTAGCTCAGCTCCATCCAGCAGCTCAGGGGTCAGCAGGTCCCAGCCCTGAAAGGTGCTGCCATTGCTGGGTTGTTGCTATTCATTTCTCAACAGCCTCTTTCACCCCCTTGCTAAACCCCTGCTTAGAGAGGTCCCTCCAGGCTGTTCTCTGTAATAGGGCATGTTTATAGGCCTGCAGAGTGACAGAAAGAGCAGCTACTGTCTTTGCTTCTTCCTCTGGTCTGGTCTTGAAAGGAAAGAGCAAACCTCTGCTCTCCTTCTGAATGGGGACATGTGAAAGAGCCTCAAGTGTGATGCTGAGAGGGCCCCAGGGATATCCCATGGGATATCCTATCCCTGAGATGGAGCTGCTCCTATGTATCCAAGCCACAAGGCATGGCACAGCATCACCAATGGGGAGCATCAGGGAGGACTGAGCATGGTATGGCAAGTGTAAAACCGTGTCCCACACCGATGGCAGCGCAGGTTAAGTAAATGGAAGCCTTATTAGTCATAAAAGATGTGATATGGAAACACTTAAGGCAACCACTCAGATAGAAAGAGCCAATTTAGAAATCTATTAGGTGCAAAAAGCACAGCATATGTGGTGCAATAAGGGAGAGCGATGCAATCACCAAAGCATATGGACACCTTCCCGTGCCTCAACATATCTGTTAGCTTGGCCTATCAGTTCCTGCCAGTGCTGTCACTCAGGATTATTAATGTGCTGCTTCAGCACTTGCAGGGAACAGCCAGGGGCTCTTCTCTGGGTCACAGCAGCAGCTTTCATCTCCAGCCAGCCCTGCTCCAAACCCAGACGGGTGGCTGAGCAGTGAGAGCTCTCAGGTGCTGCTGGCTGGCGTGGGGTGACTTCCCCATCACACACACACAGTGACCCAGCCCCAGGTATGTACTATAAGGTGTTTGTTGGCATCAGGAGCTGGGTCCTGGGCAGCTGCAGATGGGCAAGGTTGGGCTGCTCTGCATGGTTTTCCAGAGATCTGGAAGAGCAGCTGCAGACAGTGGGTTGTTGTACTCACCAGCCACTCACACTGAGTTATTAAGGCTCTTTTATTTGCTGGGCTGTGAGAAATAGAGATTGATGCAGATACCTGGAGATACCAGCTCTGTTTGGCAATTAGACAGGATCCTCTCCTGCAGTCCCAGTGCTGGGAGGCAGCAGGACAGAGCTGTCTTTGCAGGGTTGTCTGTGCTTCAAAGTCCTTCCAGGAACATTACCTTCTGCCTGCAGCCAGGCTTGGCAGCACAGGAGGACACAAAACCATCCAAGACCATGAAAACAGCAGAGACCACATGCACAAAGCATCGGTCCATGACATCCTTTTGTGCAGTTAATGGCCCTGGCTGCCTGGAAGGGCACTAATCTGGAAAGAAACTGCCATTGCCCATTGCAGCCAATGCTGGAAGTACTGTAAGCAAAGCATTCACTCGCACTAGGGCCAGAAGCCCTTCTGCCCTTCTGAGGGCTGCATCCACAGCAGCACCTCCCTTCCCATGGCAGGTGATCATAAGGTGCTTTCCAACCCAAACCAGTTTGGGCTCGGGGTCAGGGCCATGCCCAGAAGGGCTGTGCTCTGTGCTGTGCAGCGGGCACCGAGCACCGTGTGCTGCGTGCAGGCAGCCACAAGAGAGAGCCCGTACACCGGGAACGGGCACTGCGAGGGCAGAAACCGTCCCGGCTTCTCTGCTCCATGTATTCCGCTGGGTTTATTGCGTTTCTGGGCTCAGGGATTTTGGGGCTGTTTCGGGGGCTAGCTGAGTATCTGGAGTGATGCAGTGACCTGAAAGCGTTTGGCTGTGAGGCTGGGTTGTCATTGTGTGGAATTCAGAGTTTCTGACTTCCCATTCTGCAGCACAGGGGCTGGTTTTGGAGCAGAAGTTGTTTTGTTGCGGTGGCTCCTGCGTAACCATCACCTTCCTGCTCACGGTTCCTTGTAACAAACACGAGTTATTTAAACCTGGGCCACTCGTAAAATGGAAATGCACGAATTAGAGACCAGAGCATTAATGAATACAACTGTCCTTTAAAAGTCATTGCAGCCACAGTGTTATATTCCAGCTAAGCATCTGGCTCAGAGTACATCTGTGGAGATTGTGTGGTATAATACGAGCTAGGAGGAAATTTGATATCAAAGTAAAATATCCTGCAAAACCTGAGCTTTTGGGATAGGAATTCCCCTCCCCATGTAGAGCATGGCTGGGAGCCGTGCCTCTCCCATGCCTGCCATCCTCAGATCTGTGCTGGGGCCCAAAAGCTGGGTTTGTTGTCCCATTAACACAAAGCAAAGATGAATTGGCAAGGGTGGAAGGTGAAAGGTCTGTCTGCAGGCTCGCCTGGAGTCAAATAGAGAGGTCTCAGCTCATCGTGCATGAAGCGCAGCAAACTGAAGCCTCAGCCTTGGGGCTCGCAGCCGTTGAGTTTATGTATATTGATTTCACACCTTCACTCATTTGCTTCAGCTTTCCATAGTGCTTTCATGCAGACAAATTTAAGGCCCAGCAGAGAAGGAACATCCTTAGCTGGAAAAATCGACTGTGGCAAATTTCGCGATAAAAGTCAATCTTCCGTGCTCCTTTGTTTTACTGCGGGTTGTAAGAGAGGAGACATTCACTTCATCCAGCTGGATTCTCACCCTGAGCTTTCCTTTGGATCTAACAGGAGGGAGGGAGGCTGCTGTGCTTTGCTTTCCCTCGAGCCCAGCCCCACCAGTTACCTGACAGTACAGACCCATATGAATGAGGATGCTGTGTGAGGGAGGGTGTATTTCTTTTTAGACAAATTCCAAGGAGCTGTGATTTCCAATTGCCTTTAATTTCAGGGAAATCTAATTAGGCACATTTTGCTGAAGTGAGTGATACTGGATCAGTGTTACAGCAATGAGGGGGTCACTTCTCATCCCCTTATTTCTGGTGTTGTTTCTGGAGCTGTGGCTCCTTTCCTTTCTGATTCAGTTTGATCTGCTCACAGGACAAAATCAAGTCTATGTTGTTTCCTGCATCCTTTCCAGTCCCCATCATCTTTCTCCACTCCAGAGAAGCTAAATCCAGCTTATACATTTGGCAAATGTACTTCAGGGCACTTCTAACCTCAAAAATGAGATGGTTTTATTTGCACCTGGGTGTGTTTTGCAAGAAGCATCTCAGCTCTGAAAGCTGCAGGTCCAAAGGTGGGTGCTGCTGGCATGAGCTGGGTCCTGTCCTTTGGGGAAAAGCCTTTACCTGTCCTTGCAGAGGGACCCAGCCTTGGCTTTGCTGAGCATTTATCCCACTGAACGGGTGCAGCTTCCAATTTGCAGGGCAGAAAGCTGGAGCTGGCTGAGTCATCCCCCTCCAGCACTGCTTTGTTTGGATTCAGCAGTGCTGCTCCCAGCTGCAGCACATTTGATCTGTTCCCAGGACTGAGGAGATAAGAGCAGGATCATGATGGAGCTCAGGAATCCTCCCTGCTCACTGGGCTGAGATGAACACTGTGTGCAGGGCTGTGACCCCCTGAAGGTTGCATTGCTTGTAAATCAGGACTACAAGCTGCTCTGCCACCAGTAGAAAGCAGGCGAGGGTCAGCAGAGCAGGTCTTAATCATGGACCTCCTCCGTGAGCAGGGAGTGTGCACTGGAGAGGCAGAGCTCAGCTCAGGTCTGGGACTGTGTGTGCCAGTGTGGGAGTTGGGCCACTCTGTTCTGTACTTACCTTTGTAATTGCAATTAAGAACAGAGAAGATCAAGGAAAAATGCCTACAAAGTCTTCATGTGCTCACCCAGGATAAACGGGGCTGGATGGAAAGGGAGAAGAAAGAGGTGACATGGGGGGAAAGGAGGCTGGTTAACCTGGAGTAAGAAATGCTCAGGTTGGCACCACTGTGAGCGCTGCAGGGATGCGGTGGAGCATCATCCTCATTCACAAGTATCAGCACAGGGAACAGCTAAAAGAAAGCAGGGACCAAAACTCCTTTTACAGACATTACATGGTCTTTGTTATATGTATCCCACAAAAATGTGCTTTAATCCTGGAGTGGGGGACAAAGCCTGTGGTTTCATCCCTAACATCTAAGCAAGGGATTAAAAAAATCCCTATTTCCGCATACACATAAATGGCTAATTTTACTAGGCAGGGCTGTGGGAGCAGGGTGACCTGGGTCGAGGTGATTCATGCACACCAGGGCAGTAGGAATTCCTTGTTCAAGGTGTCTTTTCCCTCAATCTGCTTGGTCGCTGTGTGAGTAACAGGGAACCTCAGCTCTCTGTTATTAATATGCCATCAGACCATATGTTGTCAGCCTCAGTCCATATGTATTTTTGAAAAGAACCACCTGTGAGTAATTCTGCCTCCTCAGAGTAGTAAAATCTGCTTCAGTGTGCAGGGAAGGGGGCTTCAGGCTTTTACTGAGGTTGTAGGAGCCTCCCTACAAATGTGGGTCATCCCTCAGGGGTTTTCCTGGTCCCTGTGCTTTTGGTTGTGCCACCTCCCTCCTGCAGGAAACCAGCCCCAAAGAAGAGGCTGCTGTTGTTTTTCAGGCAGATGATGGTTCTGTTCATCTCAGGTTATTTTAACAGCTGTCGGGAGAGATGGTATTTCAGTGGAGGCACTGCAGTGAGTCACCTCCACTGCCAAGGACAGAACACAGACATGCTGGGGGTGACAAGGATGAATGGCTGACCTGCTCAGGGATGCTGGCAAGGCTCAGTTACCCCAAATAGGCACACAATAGGGTGTGTGCCCAAGTCCAGCCACAGGCTCCCTTTTCTTTCCTTCTACTTCATTTTGTAAGGATTTTGGATGGATCAAGGCCCTTTTCAGAGTTCTTGGAGCCTCTTATCCACTGCAGCTTTGGCATCTGCTGCTAAAGGATGTCCCAAAGACAGTTGTGAGTTTCCCACTTCTGAGGGCATCAGGATGGAGGGTTATATCTCAGCCTCTCTGAGCTGCTGGGCATGGCTTCACTCCCAACTGGGAAGCAGCAGAAAGCAGAGCCGTTCAGAGAGATGGCTGTCACTCAGGCAGAAACTTCACCTTTTTGGTTTCAGGGAGGAGAAGGCATTTAGCAGCAGCAGCAACCACGGGCCAGTGAAAGTCTGGAAGTAGCTATTGTTTGCAGATGCAGGAGGAGATGTTTGCTAAACACGTTCTGAATCAGTGTTTCACTGGATTGAAACCACATGCTGGTGTGGCTGGTGTGTGTATTGTTTCAGGGTAAAACATTAATGAAAAACTTTTGGGCAAGCCACTTCCAGTAAACCATATAGCCCCTGTGTGTGCAGTGCTGGGAATGCATGAGAAAGAGTCCAAATTAAAAGGGCGAATACAACAGAAGAGTTGTTCCCCATCCCTTTTGTGTCCTACCCATGCTATCCTCACTCACCCGGCACACACGTGGTGAGGGGCAGCTCCAGCACCTGGGATTATTAATGTGGAAACCCAGCACCTTGGATCACTCCTCTCAGTCTGAGCAGGCTGGAACTCACAGAGGCTTTTTTTTCCCCTTGCAGATGGAAAATATTCCTCAGTGGAGCCCCACTATTTGACCGACCAAACAATAACACTCTCTTGAAGCGTGTCCAGCAGCCAGGTACACATCAGCTCTGCTGCTGTCACCAGGGATGCACCAACACCGGCTCCTGGCCCCAATGAAAGGCTTCAAAGCACAGCATGATGCTTTCCAAACACGAGCCCTTAGCAACTGGGGCTGTACCTGAAGGTTCACACCTTGGCCAGACTGGAAGGAGTGAGCAGGACTGCGGTGCTGTACTGAAACTGCTCTGCAGCCAGTGCCCAGGTATTTCTCCATCATGGTGTGCTTTGGAGGGGGTTAAAACCACCTGGACTTTGCACCCAGTTTTTAGCAGTGCTGGAAATTTGGTGTTAGGAAAAACCAACATGGTTTTGGGCAAGTTGTTAGATTTCAACACCCAGTGCAGCCTGTCAGTGGAGCTGTGCAGAAATGCCCACTGCAAAACCTTGTGTCTTTGGAAAGAGAGGTTTGGATCCTCTCCTCTGCTCCTCACACAGTCCTGGTTTGATAGAGGAATGCTTTTGAGATGGAGTCACCCTTGGCATATGGACATCAGCATCACTGGCAGGCTGTGAGCTCCTAGGCACCCCCCAAATGCCATTTTGGGTAGGAGTAAGGCCAGTTGCTGCTTCTCTGTGTCATCCAGGGCACTGAGTCAGCAAAGCCCTTCAGCATATGCTTAATGTCAAACCCATTCAATTAAGGACATTTAATTATTTTAATGCCTACATGTGGCTCAGATACCGGATACATTTGCTGTATGTGCTTATTGCCTTTCTGGACTGCTCTCTTTTCTGTATCATTTGGGCAGCAAGTGCTTGCTCATCCCCATTCTGCTCCAGCTGTGAGGGTTCACTCTTGCTTTTAAGAAGGATCAGGAAGCTGTAAGTGCTGCAGATGGAATGGGATGTATGGTGTGAGAGGCTGTGCAAAAGGGAGAAAGGAAAAGCAAAAGAGCTCAGTGAAAGTCACAAAATGGAAGGGGGAAAATAACTGGGGTGAAGATGCATTTCAGGCCCAGCAGTGTTACACATTGTGTGTCTGGGTCTGGAAAGGGAATCAGTTTATCAGAGCTTTCACCTTTCTTTTCTCTTCCTGCCTCTCAGTGGCTTGTGTTCACAAGGGAACTCACTGCACCAGCTAGCAACACCTTTTTCCACTTCTTGTATTACACTTCTGGCCTTAAACAAAGCTTCAAACTGACTGAGGTCTTGTCCTCACTAGCAGTGGCTTCCAGTGTGTGGTACCAGCAAACTCCTGTGGTGGAAAGAGTTTGTACTGGTGAAGGAAATGTTCCCTTATACACAAACACCATAAGCTGTGGCACCAAGAGTCCTTGGCCTGATGGCAAGAGTGCAGTGTTGGGGCTTTGGCTGGATGTAAGTGTGGCAAAACCCCATTCTCCTAAGCAGGGAAGCTGTGCCAGGGGCAGTTTCCAGAGCAGAGCAGACCTTTGTATATGAATCCTTTGAATTGTCCATTTCAAGTAGTGCAGAAGGTTTAACCCACCACAGATTTCTGAAAGGAAGCTTTAGAACAATCGCTCTCTCTCACTGAAGGGATATTTTTAGAGCAATGACTCAATTTAATCTTTCTGGAAGATATTGGTTAAGCCTGTTAAATTCCATAGGATTTCTCATGGGACTGAGGACGAGCGAGAAGTAGACAGACAGCCGATGACCAACACTGACTACTCCAGCGGCTGTTTTCTGTTCAAGGACTCTCTTTAGCAGGGGCAATCTTAAATGTCATGCCTTGAACAAGAACCAGAGATATTTCAAGGTCCCCTTTCCTGGTGATCTCATGTCTACACCAGGGAAACCTTAATTATAAATCATAGTAACACCAACGGGGATGTATCATACCCATCCCTGCAGCCCCTCCTTGCAGCAGGAGCCCTGCTCCCCGCTCGTCCTCCCTATCTGCTCCCTCCTCAGACAGTGTTTACCGGAGCCTCCCAGCACTGGCGGTCGGAGCAAAGGGAGGAGAAGGGTTTTGGCTTTAGGGATTCACACCAAAAATAACCCCCTCAGTGAGAGCCAGGCAGAGCTGGAACCTTGGGACACGCTCCCGCCCAAACACACAGCCGGCCTTCCTCGGCTGGAAAATGAGAGATGGGTATTGGAGCAGGCGTGGGCAGCAGGTTGCCTGCACAGGGCTTGCAGAAACCCCTGTTGCCTTGACAAAGACATGTCCTGGGCTCAAATAACCAGTGACTCAAGCAGGAACAGATGCTGATGGGCTGGCCAAGGCCAGGTAGTTCAGGAGGAAGCCCTAACGTCAACAGGGATAACTGTGTGGGTGAAGTTTGGCCAGCACTGCTCAGTTTAAGATTCTTACAGCATTTGATTTGCAAACTCAGATGTCTTTGATTCTCCTCCTTCTTAAACTGGTCAGAAAAGAGGAATCTCCCAAAGCTAATGATTAGCTAGTGCAGATCATGTCTCCTGGTAGTCCTTCTTAGTGTACCGTTTCCCTCTTCTGATGCACCAGAATACTCCTATGGCTTTTGAAAGCCCATCCAGTCAACCTCCAAATTCATATTTGCAGCAAAACATTCATGTTTGCATGTGGTGTCAGAACAAGATAAGTGTCTATGCAATTAAGGACCAGCTGTTGCTGGCAGCCTGCCCCAAGCAGTCTCAACAAGGAGCAAGACAGGTAGCCTGCTTTCATCAGACCCTGGAATCCCTTTCAAACCACCCAGCATATTCACACCAAGAAAACAAAACAAGCATTCTTTATCAGCCTGTAGGAATAGCACCTTGGTTTAGGTCCAAAGCATGAGATTAAGTTGTTCGAAGACATAAGTGCTGTGGGGAGGACAGTGTGTTTCCACAAACAACACCTGGCAGAAGGGATTACAAACAATGCTGGAATGGTACCAATCTAAAGCTGTTTGAAGCTGAGATCCAGGGCAGGTGTGGCTGTGCTTTCAGAGCTGCCCCCAGCCAGTGTTCCAGGAGCTGGGCAGCAACCGGCAGGGCCAGATTTGCTAAGGAGGTCAGCATCCAAGATGTGGAGCTCACTTGAAAACCTGCCCCATAATATCCAGCAGAGAAATACTTACCTTGAGGGTGTCACAAATGCTTCCCCACTGCACCAAGTGCAAGGAGAGCTAAGACCTAATCTCTCTTTTCTTTGACTCTTGATTCTTTTTCTGTAGTTGGCTTGAATTTCCAAAGCATGATGATTTGCAATTACTATTCATTAATTGTATTATAGCAGGGAATGTTCCCAGCTTGGTGCTCCAAACCATCTCTGTCCAGCCTCAGGAGAGCTGGGAGCTGGATCTCAGCTCCTGGCATGCTTTGTACTGGGCTGAACCAAACCCAGACGTGGACACCCATAAATTCTGGGAAAGTCTGGTTCTGAACCCTGTGGCTTGGACTCCTCTTTAATTACAGGTCACTGGTAAAGCTGGTTGGAAAATGTTAAATATATGCTCTGCAAAAATGGTTGTTCAGTTAAAGTTTTTGCACAGATTTCGTTCCTTGATTATTGTATCCTTTTATTGAGGTCTCACAAGTATTTACTTGCCCATTTTTTCCCTCAGCTTCCTTTTTTCCAATAGAGGCGTGGATGAAGTGACAGAAAATCAAAACCTTAGTGTGTATTTTTGTCCAAAAACTTGGAAAATTCCAACCAAAACAAAGCAGCACTTTATCCAAGAGCCATTTTTGTCAATGAAGTGCTCTGTGAAAAGCAAAATTGAAACCAGCCCTGGTCCACAAAGCTAAACTGGCTGCACCGCATCCACAAAGTGCTGTGGGAGATGCTACCCCAGCCCTTACCCACCAGCCCTACACCCAGGGCTGTTATCTTCTGCTGAGAAACCCCAGAACAGGCTCTGCTGGCCTCCTCCCAGGTATCTGGGTGGTAGCTCCACATCTTCCATGTCTTCAAGGCTGGAGAAAGTCGTAGTTGTGGCTAACGCAGTGCCCCAACACAGTGAGCTAAGCGGTGCTGTGCTCGGGAGGATGATCCAAGCAGGCAGATGTTCCTGGGAAGTGAAGGGTGTGGAAAGAGAATTTCTGCAGCACGTCAGTGGAAAAAGGATTAAAATCAAAAGGAGAAAATGAAGGCCAAGTGTCTTAAGCAATGGTGCTTCCTGCAGAGCCAAACAACAGTGAGGACAACCACCCCTGGGAATTGATGATGTAGAAGTGCTCTCCTACCGGAGAAGGAAGCGAGGAAGTGGGAGGAAGCAAGTCAGCAACAGGGCCAATGCTTCTGAGTAGCTTGACCCACATCCCATTGAAATCTGCATTTTATTATTAGAATCATTATTATTTGCATTGTGGTAGCATCAAGTGGCCCCAACTGGAAGAGAGCCTCATTGTATTAGGCACTAAACAAACACAGAAGAAGAGACACTCCCTTCCCCATGGGATGTGCTGGCAAAGAAGACACACAGAGGGCTGCACAGGACAGGAAATTATCAGTTACTGGCATTCACTGTAAGTATAACGGCACTTCTGTGCTAATGAGACTGTCTCCCACTACCCTTATTCCTATCTAGGGCCTGATCCAAAACCTGTTGGAGTTAGTGGAAATGTGGACTTGAACACAGCACAAACCAACTCATTTATTACACTCCCTTCCGGATGTCTGTCCACACAGCTCCTAAATAAGCAAGAATTCTGGTTTCCAACCGCCACTGGCTGAATAAAGATGCAGCCTCGAGACAGAGCAAGGACATGGAGATGTACTCCCAGGCCTCCTAGAGCTGGCAAAGCTAATTTTAGGTTCATCAGCCTTGATAAAGACTGTTTAAAGACTGACTCAGGAGGGAAAAGCTACTGTGCAGCTGTGCAGAGGCCATGCATAAAGATCACAAGTCTCTCTGATTCCCCAGCCTTCAGCTTTATAAGCTGGAGATTACTAGAGCAGCCTCAGAAAGGAAACTTGAGCTAGGTCCAAGGTTCTAGGTTCTCCCTGGATTAAGGTCACTTGTTTTAAAAATGATTCATTTTCAGCATTTTCTATGCAGGTGGCTGGAGTCCCTGCGTACATCCCCAGGGAAAGCAGAGTAGGAAAGCATATTCCTCAGGCACCCGAATCCCAAATACAGCCCTTGTGCTGCCAGATATGGGACAAATAAACAGTTCCAATTCATGCCTTGTTCATCCTTCTATGTTATTCAACTGACTAGTACCAGAAGTCCAAGTCTGGCAGATGATGAGCACTTTGAAATCCATTCAAACTGATGGGAGCTACAGAAGTGTAGTATCACATGTTCTGGTGTCCCAGGAAAGGTGACTTGAGTGCAGGCAAACACAGCAGCTTCTGCCCAGGTTTGTGGCAGCTCTGAGAAGAGGAAGCTCTCTAGACAATAGCTCAGAGAGGTGTGGGCAGGGAACCATTTGTGGGCAGAGACAGAAAAGCAATGAATCTTTTCCAGCCCAAAGTGACCCCTGACCCTTTTCAATGTACACAAGTTAC
Organism: Melopsittacus undulatus; assembly: GCF_012275295.1. Taxonomy (NCBI): domain Eukaryota; kingdom Metazoa; phylum Chordata; class Aves; order Psittaciformes; family Psittaculidae; genus Melopsittacus; species Melopsittacus undulatus. The sequence continues at coordinate 1,771,592 of NC_047535.1, read as the reverse complement.
CTACTATCTGACTTGAATGATGCTTCTTTTTCACAGGAAGGCTTATTTTGGTACTCAAGTGTCAAAATCAAGCACTCAAAAGGTGATGAAGTCAAGTGCTCCAAAGGTAAGAAATGCCACTAAGAAAGAAGGATGCTCACCACGTCTGTGTGAACATATATGCCCTTAAGTTACAATGTCTTCTACCATATGACTGCACAGTTTTCCTCATAAGGCTTCTGTCTCCATGTACAAACTTGCTTAGTGAGCCATTATTCAACCTCTTGTTCTTCCTTGTTGTGCAATGTGTGGCCCCATGCCTTATTTGCTGCACACTATTCAAATCTGCCATGAAGACAGAATTATTCACTTCCTTATGAGCTCTCTCAGGGCACCGATGACAAGCATTAGCAAATTTATTTCTCACTGTTCCCCTGTGAGATGTGGGGGTGGTATAATGGTATAATGCTGGGTTTATAGATGACATTTGAGGCAGAGAAATCAAGTTCAAGAGTGTTCACCAATTCTGGCTATGGACGTGATGCGTCTGTGATCGTAGTCCCATGCAGTGCTGGAGCTTCTTGAAGCCCCACTGTCTTCAGATCCAGTTGGGAGTCAGAAACTTGGTGAATGGAGAATGCATATTTAGTGACCATCTGGGAATATTTTATTGAAGTGACTTGCCTAATTCTGCTCAGCAATTCTGTGGCAGGGGCAAGGATTTTGCTGGCATGTTTTCCAGGTCAGTTTTCAGCTGCATCAACTGGTTCTCTTTCTAATTTCCTCCCTAATTCACTACAAGCTTCCCACCTCCTGCAACAGGTTATAGCCTCCATCTCCCTGCAGTCTTAATTCATCTCCTAATAGGGTCTTGTCTGCCTACTGGTAGAAACCGAAGGGAAAACAAGGATGTAGTAATATAGTTTGTAATAAATGGTTTTGTGGGGACCACAGTAGGATAACACAAACAGATCATCAGGTTTGCATCTTCTCTGGTTCCTTCCACAACTCCTATTCATGTTCAGTTTTGTCTTTCTCCCCACTCCCCTTCTGCATGTATCTCCTAATGCACAGCCAAGATTTCTGCTCTCTCTTCCCTCCAGCTCTTCCCAGTTTCATTGACCCAGCTTCATTCTGCAGGTTGCCACAGCTTGCAGCTCCTCTCCATGAGTACACAACGCTATTGAACCCACACGGTCTGCAGCACTCATGACCTGCAGTGGCAAAGCCAGCTCTGACGAGTGCTGGGCTAATACCTGCTCTGCCAGACCAGGCCACCATGGACCACAGGTGAGCATCCATCAGGTCCCTTCTGAGTGCTTTCAAGCTGCAGTTCTTCATAAGTTTGTGATTTGGCAAACTTGAGTGATTTTTCTTCTTCCCCAGAAATAGCCCCCTTCCCTTGCAAATTTCAGGCTTCTCTTCTGAGAGAAAGGATGATTCTCAGAGGAAATGTCACTGAGTTGTTGTAAAAAAGGCAAAAGAACCACTTTTACTCTGCCCTCATTTCAGAAATGGCTGAATGGTTTCACTTGAGCTAATTTAAATCAAAAGAGTGACTAAACCTCAAGGTAAACCAGAGGCTATGGCAGGCCTTTGAGATGAAACGTTCAACTCAGGTGATGAAAGCTGGGCAAAGACTGCAGCAAGCCTTAGCATCGAGGCTGAGCTACAGCATCGACTGTAATAACTGCATTTCATTCAAGCAGACTGCAGTGACCTCATACTATTCTGCAACTAAAGAAAGTGAGACGAGACAGTGATATTAAAGGTATTAAATCATTAAAGATTGCAGAGGTGGTAATCTTTGGTTCAAAGAGTTTGCACGCTCTTGTGCTGCCAGGTGGAGCATCGGGCTGATCGGGAGATTGGGCTGAGCACCACATCCATCAGCAAGTACACTGCCATGCCTGTGACTGTGCTGAGAGAAAGCTAGAGCATGTCTTTGTAGCTTTTTCCTTTCATTCCTTAGGGTGGGTTTCTGGATGTGAAAGTGGTTTATAAGAAAACCAGAATCACTCCTATGTATCTTTAAACTGGTTTTAAAGGGGAAAGCTCTTTTGCAGGGATGACTTGAGTCAGGGACCTGTGTGATGTGATCCTTGAAGTGATGGGTTAGTGAAGGAAATGTAGGACAAGTTCTGTTTTGAGAAAGGCAGTGGAAGTTGGGGAAGAGGGCATGTCATATCTGAAGTTCTAACCCGGTGGAGCTGTGCAAGGGGAGAGTTCCAGTAAAGTGGGATGTGTCTGGCTTATCCAGGAGGCTCTTTCCACAGCCAGCCTCAGATGTCAGGAGGGGAGTGGCTCTTGCCTTCCTTACAACCCTCATGGTGACCTACTTAGTGGTTAACAGGCAGCTGGCGATGCGCTTTGGCTGCATGAACTGACATAAACCAGAGATCAGTCAGGACACAAACTCAGATGTGATAAAAGCAAACGGTCTCTAGGTTCAGGATTTACCAGCACGGGTCTAAATTCATTAAATGGCACTTTTTCTCATGGCAGATACTAATCACAGCGGTCCTTGATCCTGCAGATTCCCTCAAAGCCATTCTGTGCTCTCCTCTTGATGTTAATACAGGCTGCTTAGCTCAGCTTTGCATCAGCTCAGCTCTCTGCCCATGCGCGTGCTTTGGGACAGGTAGGATTAGTACCCAGCAGCTCTTTTTAATTGCTGTGCAGCTAAGGAAATACAAGCAGATACATACTGCTTATAAACTTTTCATCTAAAAAGTCTTGTTTAGAGAACAGAGTAACAGTGATCCCCTAATATAATATATTTAAACATCATGATAAAAATCCTCTGGAGAATCTGACAACACGCTATTCCACCAACGTAATAATGGATGGTTTTCTTCTTTTAAATGCCTTGCCATTAAAGTTTAATGAGCAATACTTTCACTCTAAACTTATTTTTCTCCTTGACAGATTGGATACTTAGTTTGGATTTGTTAACATAGCTAGTCATAAAAATGTCTGCTGCAAAGAAAATGATAGATACTGTCCTGAGGAAATCAGGCTTTGACGCCTTATTTGATTCCCATGGCAAAATAAGTTCATAATTTCTTGTTTGGAAGAAATGAAGTGCTACACAGAGCAAGCTAATAAGCTCAGGCCCCTTTTTATTTGCCTGGAATTTAAGTTTACATCAAGCAGAATGTATCGTGTAGTTCAGTTCTGCCCTAACTCAGGGCTGTATTTCTTAACAACAGGGGGTCTATTTGTGGGATTTCTGATCTAGCTGTAGATGTTTGCAGGACTTTCCACCTTCTAATCCTTCATAGTGGTAGAAGGAGTAACTAGAAATGAAACTGTGACTCAGGCTTGCATCTTTACGTAGAGGTTATTTATGGCATCACACATCTTAACCAAGTGTCTGGTAAAGGTCCTTTGTAGTATTTCCAGTTCTCACAGTTTTGCTTTGAATCTCCCAATATTAATATTTCTCTTAACCTTTCAGTTTCCTTCCCCAAATGATCTCTATCCTTAATTCGGAAAGGGAAGACTCAGCTTGTGAATTCTCATGCTCCCAGATAAGCACACGCTTATTCTGAAGCAGAAAACAACACAAGCTGCAAGGCAGGAGGGATGAGCCTGACTGATGATTTTTCTTAGATTCAATTTGTCCTTCCTCTGACAAACTCAGACTCTCTTAGAACAGTCTCTGAGCTCTTGCCAAGCTTTATACTTCAAGAGCAAACATTAGAGGAAAATCTCCTTGACCCCCCTAGTGCTGTGCTGCCTCATGGGTTAGTGTGTTGTTAAGAGCTACAGCAGAGAAACAAAGCAAGTGATTCAAAGACCTGCAAGAAATATCCACAGGGAAAAAACTGCTGAGCAAGGACATTCAGAATTCCTTTAGCATCATTTCCTTGTAACAGCTGCCATCCCAACCCTCTTCTCCAAAGCTGAGCTGCAGCACCCACCCAGGAGCCTTTTCCGAGCTCCAACAAAGGCATCAGGCAGGCGCTTGGTATTTGAAGACACTGAGATCCACTGGAAAAGCAAAAGCAGACCATGAATAGACGGCAGGAACCCCTACAACATCGCAGCAAGCATTTTCTCATTTACTGCAACGCCAGAAGATGATTCACCACAGTGTTCCTGTTGCATAATCTTCCCCACAGCTCAGGAGAGTGAAACTAGAAAACCAAAGGTCTCGCTGGGCTTTCAGTGACATTTCTGTTTAGACTGAACTTTCAGTTAGGAAAGTGTGAGTTTTTCTCTGATGACAAAGGAGGGGGAGCTGATATAGTAAGGTGTTGTTTCAGAAATGATAAACTACTGAGTGTACCAGATTGTCATCTCCCTTGTCCCGGCGTAAACCCCGAGCCAGACCACAGGCTTCATTTGCCCTTCCTGGTTTACACATGGGTCTTGTTGCAATGACATTCTGGTCCCTGAGACATCCAAATTAAACTATGCCAGGTCCCACAAGGCTTGGTTATCAAGGTAGAAGGTATCATGGGGTTCCCCCCACCCCAGACCTTTCAGTGGCAGCAAGAGGTCTGGAAACTCCAGGCACATGTTTGCTCTGCCTGAGCATCGTGCACATGGTAGGTCCAATGCTTCCCAGAAGCTCCAGGCTTGCTGCATGCCTGAAGGATCTCCTGGACGTGCAGCAGCCCTGGGCATAAGGGCAGCTGCCAAACTGCCTGTGTATTCCCTGGGAAACTCCACCCAGGCAGCCACCTGATGGAGAGAGTGAGGAGAAGGCAGTAAGAAAGCAGCAGGCAGCAATTTCAGAGCCTCTGAGAGGTGTCATAGCTGTACAACTGTGGTTTAGGGCCCCAATCTACTCTTTTATTCCCTAAAATCAAGTGAATTCGTGAATACTGCACATCTTCAAAGGAATGTCAGGCTGAAGACTACATTCTTGCTGGGCTATGTTATCTTGGGTTAGTGACTGAGTGCCAGGCATATTTCTGTGTTGATTTGGTGAATACTGTTTCAGAAGAGCCAGTGTGAGCAGCACATGAGTCCTCCACACCTCAGCAACTTTCTGCTGTCTGTTACACCAGGGTGAACCAGGTTAGTTCCTCCTTCAGGGCACCATTACTACAGCCAATGTCATTTCTTCCTCTCTCTGTTGGGAGCAGAAAAATTTCCTTTATTCGGAGAGATAGCAGGTAGTTCTGGTTTTCTCAGCATTTCTGTGGCATTTACCACAGGTTGGAAAGGGATTTAAGCAACCTGGTCTGGTGGAAGGTGTCCCTGCTTGTGGCAGGGGGTTGGAACTGGATGAGTTTTAACATCCATTCTAACCCCAACCATTCTAGGATTCCCAGTATTGCCGTATTTCACATCCCCTCCCTCCAGCTGATATGGCGCATGGTTTAAATGAGCTGCCATTTGCCAGTTTGTGGTACAGGTAAGAGATTTGCTGAGCACTTGTCTCAGACAAATGCCCTTTTCAGGAGGGACTGGTGCTGCTCAGCACAGCCTTGGCTCTGCAGGTGCGTGGCCCTGACTCACGGGGCAGAGCTGTGTCTCTCCTGCAGCAGGGAAATCCTCCTGCTGGCTCCCTGCCCTGTGCTCTGCCCTCTCGCCAGGTCTGGACGTGCTGTCTGCCTCTGAGGCTGTATCTAAAGCATTTATGGCCTGGCTTTGAGGAGGAAAGTGGGTGATCCGCAGGTGATCAGCAACAGCTGCTGTCAAAGGCTATGGGGAATCCCGAAACTAAAGAGGGTTTGAAAACAAAAGGACTGTCTGAGGGCAACCTCAGTCAAATGGAGAACACTGTGAGCCTTGTGTTAAGGTTAGTGAAATGAAGGTTCCTTGCGTTTTGCCGGCAGAGACCACAAACCCAACAGGCAGCTGCCTGTGGGTGAGAAAGGGCTGCCTGACTCACCACCTCTGAACACTTCTCTGTGCCACCATGGGAATGAGAGTGGAGAGCTGAAGCAGAGCTTTATCCCTACGAGCAAGGGTGGGGAAGCTGAAGTTGAAGCATATGCCAAAAAAGGGAACAAAAACTCATCAAGTCAACCACAGCTGTGGCTAGAGAAGGGAAGATGGGGTTTCACAGCCTCTCTCTTCTCACATGAGGACTGCATACCATGGGGAAGGAGGGATAACCCACATCACTCCCACCCAGGCATTGCCTCTTCTGTGGCTGGGAGATAGAGCCTTGCAGCATGACTCCCCCATCCTGTTACAATCACGGTCCTTGGCAGCAACATAGCCACACAGTTGTGTTGTTTGGATAAGGATGGGGATGAAGATCCCTGCCAGCAAGCAAAGTGTAGGTGCCTCCTACATCCCTAAAACTGTTATATGAAATGGGAAGTCATCCATGAGCAGTGAGCAGAATGAAAACAAACTGGGCGCATTGGTGGAAATAGAGGTTTTAGTTGGTAGCCTGAACAGAGATAAATCTAGGCCAGTGTTGGTGGAGATGATGCCAAGAGAGCACAAAAAGCTTACAGGTCACACTGAGGACCCCAGCTGCATGATACAGCAAAAGGGAAAATACAGATATGCATTTAGAAGCTACCTGAGAGGCCATAATTCATACTATAATTTATTTGTATGTTATACTTAGTGTCATACACTGAAGATTTCACCTGAAGAATACAGCTTTCCCCTGTGCTGATGAGCAGGGTGGTGTCACAGTTCACTCAGAGATATGAAGCTGGTTTGGAATGACAGAAATAACCAAAAGGGAATGTTCTAAATCATAGATATTCTGCATTAAAATACTTGTGGCATTTTCAAGACTCGGGAGGAAGGAAATGTGTTCAGAACTGCTGAAGGACTGGTAATCTGCAATGCCAAGTCTCAGCTTGAAGCAAGTATTTATTGAATGGTGTCTATAAGGTTATAGAATGGTGCCAAGTTATAACTATATAACCAAGTTATAACCAGATAACTATGCCAAGTTATTGAATGGTGTCTATAAGGTTTCTAATGGAAAGGTTGGCACCACCTTAACTGCAGTGACAGTGGCAGGGGCTGCTGTGACTCTGATCCTAGCAGCGGCTGTGGCTGTAGAAATGGGAAACAGCCTCTTGTTTGTTCCTCTTTCTGAAGCAGAGAGAGCATATGTGCCGCCCATGGCACAACCCCTTCTTCCTTTTGTATCCTCTAATTTGTCATCTTTAATATCCTGTTTTAACTGGAAGTCAAAATTCTAGCGACATAATGCTGCCCACACACACAGAGGATGAAACTGAAGCACAGCACGGACTGCACATTGTAAACTTAATGTCCTGCAAAACAAGTACGTGTTTCAGAATGCCCTCAAATCATTCTAAATCAGGAAAAGATATAAAGATGTTTCAGTGTTTTGAGGAACAAAGGCAGATTTAAGCATACACCTAATTTATTTGCAACATTTGTGCCCAAAGCCTGCTCCAGAAGTGTTACAAAATGTTCCCTTTTGCAGAAGATCTTTCAGAGAATTCTCTTTTCAGAGCCTGATGTTAATCCTACCTTAATTCATTACAGGCTAGACTTTGCCACTTCCATTAATGCAAACCCATCCCTTCATGTTGAGCTGAAAATAGCTAAAAAGTCAAAACCTAATTTAACTCTTAAAATGAAAAGACTGTTTGGAGCGATACATTACCAGAGAGTGTAGGCTTTGCAGAGCATGTTTTCTGTTTTATCTGTGTTAACTGCTGTAGCATTCAGGCCTCTGACATGCATTGTTCACTGGAAATGAAATTGCACACTGTCATAACAGTCTATTAACAGCACTGAATTTCTGCAGAACTTCACCTCTTTTCTAGAAGATAACATCTCTCCTTCCTTCCAAGGATAAAATAGCTTCCTCTCCTGCAGCAGTACATATAATGCTGCTATTGCTTGATGGGGATGTCAACTTCCCTTGACTATTAAGGAGAGGGGAAATGTCTTTGTTACACATTTCTGTTCTCCTTTTATCCTCTTCAGAGAGGCCCCCAGCTCAATCTAAACAAAATAAAGCCAGGGTATCATTTAAAAACAAAACCAGTTTGAGAACTCTTTGATCTCCCTGACTTCCTGTTAAATATACAATCGGCTGTTTCTCTACATCCTCGACCACTACAGATCTGATTTTCTCTACCGTTTATGTTGTCTTTGGCACTACACAAAATTAACATAGCATTGGCTAGAAAATCTCCTAGGCAAAGAAATCCAGCTCCTTCTCAGCTTCACCTTTGCCTCACTGTGTCCTCCTCTTTTCAGCCCTGCCATCCACCTTCCCATTTATGTAGGAGGACCCGGAGGTTTCTCCATCTCTTTTGTCTCATTTTTGTCTCATTTTCACACTGAGAACAGAAAGCCACTGGAATAATTTCCCAGGGAAGTGATGGACTCCCCAGCATTCAACACTGTTAGGACTCAGCTGGACAGGGTGCTGGGCATTATCCTAACCAAGGTTATACTGTTCGACGGTCTATGTCTTGCTTTGCTTAGAAATGCTGGACCAGATGGTCCTTGAGGTCCCTTACAACCTGGGATTCTAGGATTCGGTGATTCCATGCTTCTGTGATGTTGTTGAACTCCCTATTTGCCATCTCTCCATCCTCACTCCATTGTAATTTGAACAACTGGTTGCCTTTCTTCTTTTTCCTTTCTTTTTTTGTTCTTGTTGAGGAGGTGAGATGGGGTGGAGGGGAATGAGGCAGTTTGCTGTCAGCTTTCTGCTCCTTAAGCTTATCTCTTAACTGTCCAGTGTTCTGGCACGTTAATGACTCAGGCAACATATATTAATCATTTAGGCTAAGAAGGGAGTTATATCTGATACAGATGAATAGATGTTCAGGTATTTAGGTCTTAATGTATTTGTGCAAAACACTGTACATAATGTATTGAGCTATACAAGTAGCAACAGGAAGCCTAACACCATACTGGCAAACTGTTGATTTGGTATCTTCCAGATTTAATTACATTGAAGAAAACCAAAACATTGTAGCTTTAAGGACTAGCTGCTCCATTAAGTGCAACATCTGAAGCAGGAGAAATGTTCTCACACAATGGAAAGACACATCATGTTGCTCCATGCACAAATCAGATAAATTGTTCTCTAGCTTTAGTGACAGCAGAGACAAAAGGCTCTGTCTCCCACATTGTGGCAGCAACATCTGGGTTGCTGCCTTCAAATTTCTCCCCTTACTTGAGGCCTCTCTATGTTCAAATAGCAAGAGAAACAACATAGTTCCACATATCTCAGGTAGCACCAAAATTGGCCAAGGCCTGAAGGAGGCTGTGAAAGCACGATGGACACAAGTTTTGACATGCCAGTGCAAAAGGGGGAATGGAGTCTGCATGCATTATGGGGAGATATGCTGTCACAATAACAGATCTCATGGGGCTTCGAGTGGCTGATCAGAGAACTGTTTTGTAACTTGCCTGGTTTCCCTTCTTGCCCAGAGGTGTTTTATATAATGATAATTCTATTTCATATAAAATATTTCATAATATTTCATATATAATATTTCCAATATTTCATAAAGTGAAGGGTCCAGAATATCAAAACAAATTGCTACGTACCACAGTTACACTGTTACCAAGTACCAACCCAATGCAGAGCAAAGGCCAAACTCTCATCTGACCTAACCCCATTCAAACCCTGCCTTGTGCTGCAGTAGCTTTGTGTTCATCCTGCCTTGCAGAGCTCTCATAACTCCAGTAGCAATGGCCCTTTTCAGGGCCTTTTTCCTTCCCAAAGAAGCACAAATCAATGATGAAGAAATTACTTTGATAATGGATCTTCTCCCCTGCTCACAGCACCCTTACAGCCTCCTCTCCCTTGACCCCAACCTGTATTTTAGTAACTAGTAGAAACCATTGACAACTGAGCAATGCATAAAAACCACCCTGCACATGATGCCAGGCTCTAGACCTGAGAGAACCTCACGTTACAACTCAGCAGTCTCTAAGGAAAACTCATAACTCTAAGCACTGTCAGAAGAAATCAGAACTGAGCTGACTGATTTCAAATGTGCCTCAGTCTCCACCTCAGGAAGCTTGGTTAAGATTTTCAGAAACAAGCCAGAAAACCCATGCAAAACCAAACCCAGAAATGAGAGTTGGACGAGCCCATCTCTGTGCCCTTTCATTGCAAATGTAGTTTCTAGCCTGGCTTCCTTTCTTGTAGGGATGGTGCATCTCTTTGGAAATGGTCAGTTCTGTGAATCTTTGTACCTCTGGTTTGCCATTATCACATCTGGTCAGGAAGAGCGATGGTAGAGGAGAGGAGTTAACCATTTCTCTTTCATTGAGTCAGCCTCATTAAAAGAGAGGTCAGCCAGGAGGTCATTGCCTATAGACCAGAGCAGAGATATGGACCCATTTACTAAACATAGGCTGTATCTAGCAGCACATTCAGTATCATGTAAGTATATAGTACAGTGCAATTTCTGGCTGAAGTGATTATTACTAATATTTTCTGTACCCTCTTACTTTGAGCAGTTCATTTACATGACTAAAGGTGAAGTGTGCTGAGCTTAGGCCATAACAATTTATGCAGTATTAAAGTGATATTGAAATATATAGGCATTTTTTTATGTGAACGCATATGACAGAGCAAGGAGTCAATGGATATTTAATAACCTAGGTATAGCATTCTGTCTTTCAACTCAGGGATCTCCAAACACTTTAAGGACCCTGATTTCTTGCCTGTGATGCATTTTGGCTCAGGCCCCCCTCCCAAATAAAGAAGACAATTCTCTTTTACCAGCTCCCTCTTTCCTCTGTAGGCGTACATTACATTTTACTTTCTCTAAGTGGGGAGCTGCAAACAACTCTGGTGCCTTTGGGGTAGGCGGGGAAAAGAAGTATTGCTGATTCTAAATAAAAGTTACTTGTCAGATCAACCTTGATAGCAGAGATAATGAGGGTGATCACATGGGGATATAGATTCAGGGTTTAGTTTAATCATCGTTCCGTATCAGCTGCACTGATCCAGTTCCGCGTGACTAAGTCAGATAAATGTTAGGTAACTGAAATTCTCTTTAGCCTCCTTACTTTGCATTCCCCTCTCCAGCACCCACAGTATTTGTTTCAGTGGTTTTAAAAGAGGTCCTATAAAGGACATCTATAAGTGTGGATAAGTAAACAGAGGACAGACGTTTCATGAAGAGGTATCTGAAGTTAAGCCATTAAAGGAATTTCTATAGGCAAAAAGTAAGGTCATAAAAATCACATGTGCCTTTGAAAAGCTCTATCAAGGCTGTACCCAGGTGTCTAAATTGGCTTCCATTAACTTCACAGGGACTCTTGAGTGCTGAAGGATGTGATTCCAGTTCTACCCCCAACATGGGGGGGAGGGGGGGGGGGGGGAAGAAGATCATCAATACTGAAAAAAATTGCCCTTTGATACATTACAAAAATCCCTGTAACCAGTGATGTGCTGTTACAAAACCTCTCATCAAAACCAAGAAGAAGCCTTCTGAAGGCAGCCTTGAGCTTTGGTTTGAAACCTTGATACAGATCCAAATTGTGCTGGTTAGTTCACCCTAAAAGAAAGAACAAATAGTGCAGGATCCCAACATGTTATAATAAAGCAGCATTTGAGGCTTCCTTAATTTGTCTCAGGTAAATTCATAATTAATTGTGTTTTCTCCACAGCTCTGGTTTCTTCTGCACCGTTCCCACCTCTCACAAGTTTGCTGCAAGCCTTACACAGGTGATGCTTCTTACAGCTCTTAGCTCCCATATAATTGCATCAGAACCTCAGCCTTGGTTTCCTTTCATCTCATCCTTTATGTGGGCCAAGACAAGGTAAGAAACATGAACCCTTTGAGATGCAAAAAAAGACAACTGCATTATTATTTTAATTTAATTGCTACAATTTCAAGCCCATTTGATCATATGTTCAGGTTTTGACTTGGGAGTTTGGAATGCTTGTGTCGGTAATTCTGCCTTTAGCCCCCATACCAAGTACTGTGTGCTTAAACTGAATTTGATGTGAGTTTTGTTTTAATTTAGGGCAGCCTGCCCAGATTTCTTTTCCCTCTGCTGACAGACTTGGCAGTGCTTTAGCAGGGCCCTGAGAGCGTTTCAGCCTCGCTAGCAAAGAGCCCTCACACAAAGCACTTGATTCCCCCCCAGAACAAATAAACAAGGAGTAAACATCCCTCCTCTCACACACACGGAGCAGGAGCCTTTCTTTGTGATTCTCTTCCCCTTCTGTGCCATTCCCGTAGCCTAAAAAGGGCTTGAGCTTTATGGAAACTTTACGTAAAAGCAGAGCTGCATTTTTGCAATAGTGAGCATCCAGAAAAAGACTTAAAGAAAAAAGTAAACCCAAGGTTTTTGTATGTGTGGACTTTTTCCAGTTGAGCTGTGCTTGAGGATCCCCATACCAATGTGACTGTGCTCTCTCTAAAACCCCCAGCAGAAAAGAAGAATAGGCATTTTGTGATGGTTTGATTTTCCCCTTTTCATGCCTTTTTTTCCCCTCCCCCCTGAAGAATGCACTTTCTTGGGTTACACATTAAGCTGTCAGGAGGGAAAACCAACACTTGGGATTCTACATGGAGCTTTAAAAGTTTCTCCACAAAGCATGGCTATACGGAGCTTCTGACATAAATCTTCAAGTTGTTTTTCTTATCTAAGCAAGCTATGTATAAATATTAACATGTTATTCATGGGCAAATAATTCCACACCTGACTGCTGCTGCCTTAAAGAGGATTCTTGATTCAGATGATAGTCCCTTTGTGGGGCCTCAATTGCATTTCAGCTTAAAAGAATTAAAATGAAAAAGAGGGTAATGGCATGTCTTAATGAAGTAAACCTCAAAAATGAAGAAATAAGCAGCTTTTAACTGTTGGTTTTCATGTAGAGAAGCCACCAGATGAAAACTACTGGCTAAACTCTGTAGTAATTGCAATTAGTAAGCTCTCACTTGAGTTTGGTGAGGCAGGGCTGAGATCCAAAGCATTTGTTCTCTGGGGAGTGTGTGTGTGTGTGTGTGTGTGTCTGTGTATGTATGGTACAAACAGCCTCAAGCTCTGCCCAGGTTCAACATAAATGTTACAGCAAGCAGAGGGTGTCTGAGACACAGAGTTTCAACCTGGACCAGTAGTAGAGAAGCAGTGCCAGGGTGGGTTCTGCTACCCAAGGTTGTAGCTCTGTGGTGGGACCTCCCCCTGCACAACATGTGAGTTTTTCACTAAGACATTCCTTGAGCATCTCCCTTATGCACAAGAAGAAAAAGTCTATTCCTTCAGAAATGGATTCTTCCCGTAGAGGGTTTGACATGCCAGCAGTTGTGGACAAGAGGCCATTGCAAGTGGAACACGAGAAAACAGGGGCCTATTCATAAAAATAATATATTTCTATTTACTTGTTAAAAGCCTTTGCTCAGGATCCTTTTAAAAATTCAGCTGGATATGAAATGCCCACTTCAAAAGCCAAAATGAAGACTTTAACAGATGTGCCCTGGCAAAGAAACGGGTGTAGGCACAGCAAGGAATTCAGAGGGGACAGACAGTCATATATGGACATAGGAAAAGAATCTCAAATAAAACACTTGTGGCTGGGAGTTGGGGTTTTTGTGTTACCTGTAACGAGCCTCTGTGTTTGGGGCTTTGGGGCCTGGCCTTTTCCTTTCTTACTTCTGGCTTCAGCTGTTTTTACTGGTGTTTTTTGTACCACAAGAAACTGTACAGTTTTACATGGCCTTCAGTAACTCTAGCAGCCAGAGGATGGAAATGTCTTACAAGGAGCAAGGTTCTTCTGTATGGATCTTATTTTAATCACGTGGCATACTTTGAAAATACAAAACTTCAGGTTCAAGACTTGGAACAGGCAAGTGTGTGTGTGTGCAGTGTGTGAGCAACAGCCTGACAGCAGCCACTTGTATGCAAAGTCTTGGCAGTGCTGAGCATTTGCAGGTGCTGCCTCCCTGCAGCCCTGGGTGTTGAAAACACCCCACTCCATGCTGTCAGGATATCTGCATGGCCCCATGGATGTCTCTAGTAGGCAGCTTTATCTCCAGGTTAATTGAAAGCATATTAATTTCAAGCTGTTAGCATGTTTGTAAAGATTAGATCAGGCCTCAGACAACTGATTGCGGTTCAGCCAAGGGCTCAGCCTCAGGAGGCTTTGTGTCCCTGCACACACCTCTCCTGTCCCCTGAGAGCTGTGCAGGGGAAGAGGCCATGGGGTCCCCAGCAAGAGGCTTTTTTGTCTCTCATGAAACAACAAAAAGCCTGGAACAACAAAACTATCCTCCATACTGTCGACTGCCATCCCCAGTCACTTACTGGGCAAGAGTAAACCATGTTAAGAGCTAGCATATAAGGTATATTAAGACTTCAAAGCCAGACCTTCAATGAGCAGGGAAAACCAGGATTAGGATTGCCCTTTTCGAAGCTCTGCTAGATGTGTGGTTTTCAGGAGGCCCTAAAGGGACGTCCTGCTTTATTGAAGCAGAGCTCTCAGCAGCTTCCCGTGCAGCTGTGTGTGCCCTGCTGCAAACCTGACCCCAGGGGAGCAGCCAGACCTCCTGAGGGCTACACCATAAACATGCACCACTTTAGCTGAAGTTGCTTCATATCACACGGGAGCATTGTATCAGAGAGGGGACAGCTCCAGTGTCCCAGGAGAGCACTTGCCTGCGCTAACCACATCACTGCCCTTTCTCTTCCTGCATGATCACCAGGTGCTGCCCCTGTTGTAAAATGAGTAACAAAGGGATCTTACAGGTATCACTGGACAATTTCAGTGCATCTTTAGAGTAGCTCTGTGTCCCAGGTGGGACATGGGGGTCTAGTGAAGGCCACTTGTAAGTCAGAAGCAAAGAGCTTTTGCAGTGTAGGAATGGCCTACATTCTGCAAGAGTCTGTGGCTTTCCAGGGACATCAACTCCAGTCCAGGGACATCAACTCCAGAGTTCATCAACTCCTAGATGAAGGATCACTCTGGACATGCTGCTGTCTTGTACTTTTCCCTTAGCCAAAAGGTACTGCCATAGTCACAGACATGATTCTCGCTTAACTAGACCTTCAGTTGGAGGTGGTTCTGTGATTTTTACACTATGGAACCTCTTGCAACAGGCAGGTGAATTTAGCTTGTGACTCTGAAGTATTATGGATTTTCAACAAAGCAACTTTTTAGTGTGTATATGTTTTCTCATATATAGAGAAGAATAATTGCTGCACCCTGAAAGGGTTTGTCTGAGCTGTGTATTTCACAGTGCTGAAGTTAACTCTGAAGACATTAACTTAGGATGACCTTGTTTTTTTCGTGACTCACACCAGAAGTTATTTTCCTGTAGGTTTGTTCTGAGTGATTAAGATAGGTTTGCTTGCATATAAATGCTGTTCTACATATATATATTACCTTAACCAAAGAAAGCTCCCACACTTTCCCCTTGTTTATGCATACTGTATGTGACATAGATTCAGAGTTAAATGTCGTAGCCCTTATTTACAAGTTAAGTTATGAATATAACCCAGTTTAAAACGATCTCCTCACTTTCACTGCCGCCTATCTCACCCTCACCCTTTAGTGTGGCTGCTACTTATGCAATGTGGAGCAAATGGAGTTGAGGAGGTCACAGCCCTCTTAGCTGTAGGTCTCATAAATCCCTGTTTGCTGTGAATTCCACAGGTTGTCCACCTGCTTTGGTCAGTGTCATTGTCAAATTGCTTTCCATATACAAGTACGGCTACAGAGGAAATTCTACCTAATATTTCAGTTGGGGAGTGAAAGAGTGATGGGGCAGTACATTAGAAGCTGATTCTTAACCACTCCCTGATTTTCAGACTAGCCACAATTGCATGTCAAGGCAGCCTGGGAGCTGTTTCAGCAGGCACCAGGCTCCCCTAAGACCTGTCTGTTGGCTGAGTGTAGCCAGAGAGCTCTGGCCAGGCCTCCTCCAGCCTGCCTGTTCCAGCATGCCCCAGCACAAGGGGTGCTGGGGAGAACAGTGGCAGGTGATGGAACTGGCTTCATTTCTGCCCCCAAATCTCCTGCTCCCTTCTTGCTTCTTGAAGGATATAAAGGGAAGATAAGGCGAAGCACAGAAGCTGTTTGTCAGTTTGAAGCTATCCAAAATACTTCTAATAAAGGTGCACATGTGCTTGTGTAAGCTTCTGCAAACACCTTCTTGTTTCTCCTGCTAATTTTACATTGTTCCTGAATCAGAGCCCAGTTTTTCTCTTTGTGAAAGTCAAGTTTAAGTTTTGCTCCTCTTCATTGATCCTGCTAATAAAGAAGGTATGTAGAGATTAATTTTACTAATTGTTAAGGTCTTAGTCTATTAGTAAAAGGTTTAGGAATGCAAGATAGCTCTAAAGGATGTTGGTTTTGTCTTCAAGTATATGAACCAAGCAGATGGTTTCCTCACATTACTGCAGACTATATACAAGTTTATTTGTCAATAGGGGCAAACCACAGTTAATACTGAACCTGTCCTCTGCCTCAAACAATGACTTCTAAAAAGCAAAGCAAAAATTGTATCGCAAATAACTGCATAAACTTATCCTGTCCAGAGGTGGCTTCCAAGGCATCAGACGTTCTGTAAACCAGCGAACTGATCCAGACCATGCAAAACTGGGAGAGTCCTGTCCTTTCCTGCCTGTTAATTTTTCCACGATGAGAGTGTCCAAAACCCTCTGAAATAAAGGATTACTGTGTAGGGGTTCAGAAAGTCAGGTTTTCATAGGACAGTTCATTCTGACAGGTAACCCCGGCAGGCACACAGGCTTTCCCATAGAATGTTATGTCCCTAATCTTGAAACTATTCAGTGTTCCAAACCCAAATGTTTATTTGTTTTCAGCAGTGTGCTGTGAGTTTAGATCAGTGATTTAGTTGCCTATGCCTCATTTACAAGATTGTAAGCAACCGAGACCCAGTTTGGTTTAGTGTTTAGCAAATTCTATTCACCCTTTTGCCACTAAACCACTGTACAAGTGTGAGCAAACCACTCGGCTCTTTCCCCTCCTGCCCCTTATTCAAATTTACCCAGTCGATTGCTTGTGAGATGACTGTAACAGTGAAGATTCGCCCATGAGTATGTGCAGAAAATTCTAGAAGCCTGGCTGAATCCAGGTCACAGCATGAATTCTGAGGGCAGAGATAAGATTTGAGTATTATTGCACTCTTTCTGCATGAAAAAAGTAGGGAATGGTCCCCAGGATTTTCTAGCCACAGCTAGATGAAAACAGGTAGAAATCCACACTGAGAATCACCCTGATGTAGCACTGACTTGCCAGGTCTGAGAAGGGTCCTTCATGCCCAGTCATCATCTTCTGGCCTTTTAGGTCTAAATGTGCTAGGCCAAGATAAAGAAAATGGAAAGAGATGACTTTAAACTTCCCCACATTTAAAATGGTAATAAGTACTCATTTCTGCATGAAGAAATGTACTTCACCATCTGTGTTTCACTTGGTTCACATATTCAGGTTATTCTCTAAAGTTGTGAAAACCAGGATTTTAAATGAAAGTTCAGTTTCTGAACCAATAACCACCTATCGGGAGCTAAGCCTTTGCTGCAAACACAAATATGCAGCAAGTCAGTCATTTAATCATCCTGCTTTTAGCCTAATGAGTGTCAAAAATGTCCTGCATTGTTTTAGAGGTATTGAGGAGCTACTTCCTCAAGTGATGCTGGGATCATCTACAGGGGTTCCACAGCTCTCTACTTCAGGCATGTCAACCAAGACAGCCAAAAACTGGGTCAGGGCAATGGTCCAAGATTTTAGTGGTGAGCCTCCAAAATTCAAGACACTCGGGGAATGTGTGTTGGGAATAATCTGAGAATGCTGGAGAAAAAGGGAAAAAAAGGAGTATTTAATTTGTACAATATTGGTATTTCAGATTTTGGTCCTGACACTTTGGACCAAAGCACGGGGTTTGTTTTAAACCCATGTGAAAGCCAAGCCTCTGAGCCTCAGACACTGTCTGAACCCCTAGGTTCTAACTTGCCACAAGGCAATCTGTAGGGCTGGCCGCTTGGAATCCGCAGGCACAGGAAGGTTTTGGATGCCGGCTTTCGAGGAGTCTCCCCACTGGGTTGCACTGGAACCTGGAATATGAGAATGTGGGTTGGCAAGAACCTGTGTGTCTGGGAGCTGCAGAGCAGCCCTGAGGCTTCCCAAATGCGGGCTCCTCATCATCCTTTCCGACACGATGGAGACAACTGGGAAGTGAGTTTTGGGTCAAAACCTCACAATTTGGGAGTTGGGTCCCTTAAAACTCTTACCCATTGCTCCTGGGCCGCTGCTGCAAGGGGCTGTGTTGCAGATGGAGCTCACAAACATGAACTAGCCTCAGTGGAGCCATGTGGTGCCTGTGAGGTGCCCCAGCCGCCTTGCTGCTTGCCCCAGCACCATTTTGGGGTGGTTTGTCAGAGAACTGGAGCCTTGAGGAGCTTATGGATTACATTGACCTGTTTTTTAGGGCCTGGGCCATCTTTCAGTGCAGAGGGAGCGATGATGAAGTCTGACAGCCCAAGTGTGTGCAGCAGGAAGAGACTGGAGATTTACCTGGATGCCAAACCCGGAGCATCTCCACAACACACCTGGATCTGAACCCACTGACAGCAACATTCCGTCTGAGCAGGTCTGGGGGTAAACATCTCCATGGAGTCATGTGTGCCTGATACGGGGCAAACGTTATGTGGGTACCCAGTGCTCGGGGTGGAAAGTTGAGGGAATGGAACAGTAAACTCAAGGGGTTGAACCAAACCCTGCCGATTGTGTGAGCACCACTTGACCGGGTTGTGTTCAGCTGTCTCTGTGTGGAAAAACACCTTTCCACAGGGAAACAACTGTGGTGGGGCTGCATCATAGAATCATAGTATAGTTAGGATTGGAAAGGACCTCAAGATCATCTAGTTCCAACCCCCCTGCCATGGGCAGGAACCCATCCCACCCTGCCCGAGGACCCTTCACTAACGGGGGCTTTGTCATTTGTGGTTATATCTGCTGATTTCCCCCTCGACCGGGTTTGTTTCGGGCTCCTGATGTGGCTTCCATGGCTCCGAGGAGGCCGAGCCCGCACTGGGGCCTCGGCTGTGGGGACCCGAGGGGCCGCGGCTCTCCCTCAGGGCACGTCCCCGCCCTGCGCTCTGAGGGGAGGCCGTGAGCTGCGGGGCTGAGGGCAGGAGAGCCCCGTCCCGCCCGGCCGCCTCCCCGCCCTCCCTCGGCGTGTTTGGGAGGGAAGGAGGGGGTGGAAGCCGGGCCGGGGCAGGCGATTTGCATGAGAGACAGACTGGGAATGAGCTGGAGCCGGTGCCGCTCCGCGCACACCGAGCGGGGCAGCACGGGGAGCGGCGGCCAACTCCGGGCAAAGTTTGGTGCCGCAGGCCGGAGGTGCTGAGGCACCGGCGGGGCTCAGAGCGGAGCGGCTCGGGGCCAGGCCAGGCCACCGCCGCCGCCCGGGGCCGGGCTTTGTGCTGCCCGCGGCGCGGCGGGGCCTGCGCGGAGCCGAGCGGAGCAGCGCGGAGCCGGCGGCTGGGGCGCTGCCGGCAGAGCCAGCATGTCCTCCATCCTGCCGTTCACTCCTCCCATCGTCAAGCGGCTCCTGGGCTGGAAGAAAGGGGAGCAGAACGGGCAGGAGGAGAAATGGTGCGAGAAGGCGGTGAAGAGCCTGGTGAAGAAGCTGAAGAAGACCGGGCAGCTGGACGAGCTGGAGAAAGCGATCACCACCCAGAACATCAACACCAAGTGTATCACCATCCCCAGGTAAGGGGGGGTCCGCGGTGGTGGTGGGGAGCGCCCCAAGCAAGGGGCACCGCGGCCCTGGGGTGCTCGGAGGCCCTAGGATCGCAGCCCTCTCCGGAGGGGCTCGGCATGCTCTGCACAGCCTGGCACAGGGCATGTTTTGCTTTCCAGCCCCGCTGCACTTCGGTGCGGTGTTAGTCCTCTCCTGCCTGCTCGATTCTGGCTCTATATATAGTTGAAGAAAAATATAACTGGCTAGAGAATTGGATTACTGTCTAGTAACAAGAGAGGAAGAAAGTAAGAGGGGAATGCAGGGGAGAAAATATGTCTCCAGCCGAGATAAAAAAAAGTTGGAAGCGCTCTGGGTTACAGTTACACTTATTATTGTGGATACTCTCATTGTCAAAAGTTTCAGCGTGTTCTCCGGTACTGTTATGTACATATTGTCTTTTGATTAATGTATCAGGAAAATGGGTTTGTGTTGGGTTGCTTGGTTTCTTCCATATTAGCTAGACAGGTATTACTCTGAAGAGGTGATTTAGAGCCCTGCTGTGCATATGTTTGCAAATTACTTTTTAAACCGGGAATGCAAATGGAATGGCTGAAGGGGATTGTTTGGAGTGCAGAAAAAGCATGGGAGAGGGGATAAAACTTGGGGGTTTCATATTCTTTGAATTAACATAGACTTTATTTTTAGCCTTCATTCTGAGATCGATCCATGAGAACATCATAAATCATAAAGGACGTGTATATATGTATCCCATCTAAGAAAATATTTCCCAGTTGCTTTCAAATAGCTGGCCACAAGTGGTGTTTTATTGCTGCAGATCTGGTGCTGTAAGCTCAGCCAGATGACTGCTGATTCTGTTACTGATTGTTGTTCGAGGGTATGTTATTTTTCGTTAAACAAAGGCCAAAGTTCATCCCAAATATTTGACTGCTGCATAATTGTATGTTTCTGCGTGAGAAGATATCTCTGTGTGTGTATTCATGCTTCTCTCTGGCACAAACAAATGTATGCTTTCTTGGTTGTCACAATGATTTAATATGCAGTAGCTAATACAAAGCAGCATCTGTTGCATGAAAAAGTGAAGCAAGTAGCTTAGAAATGTAGACTCCTAACATTTTCTTCCAACTATAGTAGTGGGGTTTTTAATTTTTAAAGGAAAAATAAAGTTTTATCTTTTTTTTTGTGGTGAATGACCGATTGTGGCTAAGATTTTGGCCAGTAATGTGAATAGACACCTCAGCCTTTGTTAGTTACTCTGGCTTTGCCTAGTTGAAGCAGAAATCAAAACCTGTGCAGCTACCACCTGATAAACATGCCTTAAAAGCTCTGTTTTTCAGTTCTTGGTAAGCAGTGTGCTTTCCACGTTGATAATACCTGTTTAAACCACTTCCCTGAAACACCATTTCAAAAGAAGAAAATTACTTGAGCAGCCCTGTTGCTCTGGCCTGGGTGTTGTGCTTAGCTGAGGCTGACCTGTTGGGGAACAGAGCCTCTTGGTACTTCTTTTGCTAATGACAAGGTGGATTAGATAAGGGAGGAAGGTTTTGACATTTTATGGTGCAGAAGAAGCACAGACTTGGGTGGAGTGAGATGCTTTCATTTAGAGAAATCCTTTCCAAGCTTGAAAATAAGTAACAACACAGATACCACATGTGTAAATGCTGTCATCTTCAGACTGTCCTGCTTGTTCCTCCTGCACAGAGGTGAATGATTCCCCTAGACCTTGCTCTGTTAAAGGAGATCTGTACAGAAATTAAAACATCTCATGTTCATTTATGACACAGAGCCTGGATCCTGCAGATCTTAAACTTTGGTATGGGAAAAGTGTCAAGATATTCTGGTGGTAGCTCCTTCTGCCTTGGCACTAGTTTTTAAACACGATACTTTATATGTACTTTTATTGTTTGGGATATATATTACAGAGGGAATGTGGTTAGATTGTACTGGACCCTCTTCAGCAGCATACTGAGAGGTTAATATACCAGAGGTTGGGGAATGGTGGGGAAATGTGAAACAGCTTGTCTAGAAGTCAGTGGCAGATCTGGAACCAGGCCTTGTGACTTCAAGCTGTGTGTTTTCTGGACTGTGCTCTTTGTCCTAATGTGTCTGTGAATCTGATTACCGTGTCATTGGAAATTAGTGCTTGCAAGACAGTTTTAGTATGGTTTTAGTTTGGGTGTTGTGTTGGATTTTCTTTTAATAATTCCACATATGTCATTTTACTATTTACTCAAATATGTTGGGGAGGAGGGAGGGGGAAAAAACATCATTAAAGATTAGCTCGTGTTGTACATTCTCTGTAATGCATCAGTAGACTGAACTACAGTGGAGTGATGCCAGTGATGACTGGCCCAGCAGGAGTAGGGTAAGTCCAAAATTAGCTATTGTATCCATGAGACGAAGCAAGTTTCAGATGTAAAAGTGCTTGAGCTTTGCAGAAACATGGCTTATGGGAATAAAGGCTACACAGCAAATTCTTGTAGTGATCAGGTGGGATTCTTTTGAGAAAGAACAGGGGGAAAAATGTTTTTATAGGGCTAAAGAATCAGAATATGAAATTTATTCCTGCTGTCACTTTCATCTACTTGGACTTGGAAATATATGTACTACATTCTATCTCCTGACAGATTATTGAACAATGAATAGTTGCTTGTGTACTTATTCGGCATGTATAACACTTTCCAAGTGCTCCATTGTTAGGTGGTGTGACAGACACCTCAGGCCCTGGGTTTTCTGCTGGAAGGATGTGTGACAGGCAGCGAACGGCTGGAGAGACCTTCACAGATGCCAATGTAACATTGCTGGCAGGACTTTTCCTTCCAGTTTTTTTCCACCTGAGAAACCATCCAGTCTCCGACCTTCTGATTGTTTCTTGTGCTGCACTTACTGGGGCTGGACAGAATGGTTCCTTTAAGAGGACCTTCCTCCTCCTTCCTTCATCTGGCAGGCTGCTGCCAAAGCCCATCCTTCCCTTTAAACCTCTGTGTACCAAGCTGGTGGGCTTTGGTGTCAGGCGCTGACCTGGTGAGCTGTAGCAGGCTGGGGCTGTGTGACACAAAGACATTTTTCATGCTGTACTGTGAGGTAAAGTTGAAAACACATATTCTTTGGGCCATTAAAATATATCCTTTGTGGTAATTGTGGTGATCTTGAAAGCCCAGCTTTCAGGATGGGCATTTTGATGGCTTTTCAGACAGGCTTGAGGGCAGTGTGCTGTTAGCACATATCCCAGCACAGCCAGGTTTGTGGGTCTGTGGCCTCTCTGCTTTGCTCTATGAGCAAGCTTCGGTCTGCTCCAGCTACTGTCAGATTTTTTTGATGGCTCTATTCACTTCTGAGACCAACGAGCATGGTAAGCATGGAATGGTGGCAAAGTCTAGCTGACATTACCAAAGAATTACATATCTACAGAGCCCTGTGGACTTGATCCCTGCAAGAAGAGCAGTGAGTTGCTAACACCATTTCTGATGTGAAGAAAGGCCATACTGTTCACCTGACAAAACTGTCAGCCTTTTGCCCTAGAAATAAAATTCCTCTGAATTGTGATGAATCTTTTAACCTATGTAAGGGTCTGAACTGCAGAACATGTGGTGAGCACTTAGCAATTCCTAAAAGCTGTGAAGTACATATAGTCTTGCTGATATGTGATGAGATAGTAAATGCTTTGTTTCAAGAGCTTTAGTGGTACTACACATATCAAGGCATAAATCTCAGGACATTTTGTAATACATTTCCATATGCATATTTTTTCTTGTGAACTTATTACTGTATTTATTTCTTTTGGTTTTAGGGGAGCCAGGAGTCCTGTGTGTAAGGAACACTTCCTTTTAAGTGGTGTTCTTTTTAATTTAGAAAATAGTTTTGAGAAGAGGTGGGTGTTATTTCTTGTGGAACTCATCTGATAAGGATAGAATGTACCAACTGCAAAGGTAACATGGCACATTTCATTACTAAAAGCAGCTGAACAAGGTGTTCCTTAAATGATTTACATTTTGGTGGGGAAAGCCAGGGAGAATACCTAAGTGATTTTAGGAGCATCTTGGGTGTGAGCATCCCTTCTGTTGTGTTGACAGTTGATCACATAATATTTACAAGAATTGACCATGCTGTTAGGATGGCCTGGAGACCAGGAAAACATGGACACTGTGAATATAAGTGACAGAGGCTGTTGGCAGGACCATGAGGTATGTTATTCCAAGGCTACTGCCTGCTTGGTGGCAGCAATAAGCAGAGGTCTAGTAGTAGGTTTGTGTGTCCACGTGCGTATGTGTGTATTTGTTTTAAAACCAGTTTTAACCTTACTTGTTTTCAGTTTTGGCTTGTCCCTGTATGTGAGGAGCTTTATATTGCATAGACTTGTCTAAGACTGTCTGCACTTAGCTTCACATAACAGTGCTGCACTAGAGATAATTATAGTTCAGTCCTGTGTGCAAATGCTGCCATTGTACTTGCTGGCTCCCTGTTACTGGTAATTTTACTGCTACAAAAGTGTGTCCACTAACCTGTGTACTGACCTAGGTTTATGGGCAGGTTTTTACAGCCCCGTCCTAATCTTTGTGCTGCCACAACCATCCTGCCAGCAGTGCCCACGTGAGCTCGCTCAGCTGTGGCAACCATAGCTGCAGGGTTCACGCTGCTTTGCAAAGCAGCTGGGAACTAACTTTGTGGAATTAGTGTGACTGTGCAGATCAAGTCTAAAGGTGAAAATACAATGAGTGTACATAGGCCTGCAGTCACATGTGCTTTCTGCCTGCAGTCCTACTTGTCCATCAGTGCCTTTCTCATCTCCGTCCTTGTTGCCTTCTCAAAGGTCAAACCTCCTTCTTGGGACACAGAGGTTTCTGCTCCCCACAGCCCCTCCGGCTTCTCCCAGAGCTGCTGCCTCTTATATTAGCCTGGTTAATAGCACATGTAGTTGACTTTTAGTCAAAGTAACTACTGTTTAGCCAACGCAATAATGTTGATACAGCCATTTAAGGAGGAACTACACATTTGGTTTTGTTAGCAGAGATGAAGGAACTGGGGAGAGGAGAAGGAGATGAGGGAAGAAAGTGTTGCCCAGCTTTGCAGCCCCTTCCCTCAGGGTGGCTGCTGCAGGAATAGCACATCAGACCCAGCCCTTAGCAAGATGTCTTCTGAAATTTGTGGTGTCTCTTGTCAGCAGCAAGTATAATTCAAAACCTTTTGTCAATGTGTATTTATTTACCTTTTTGTTCCTGAGCTGTGCAGGCCAGTTAACATTGTGCATTAAAACTGGTGGTAAATCTCCTCTTGGCCTGGAAAGACAACTGCAGTATTTATATAGAACACTATGGGCTAAGGGGAAGAATGTATTTTACCATTTGTTGAGATGATTTCAGACGTTCATATCTCTGCCTTTTTCTTCTCCCCTTTCTCAAGAGACTAAAATATTTAAAACAGCTTCTGAAAGGAGCCATGAGATTCTCATTATATTGTGTAGTAAGTGTTGAATCTTTGTGAAATAAAATGTTTAAAATGGTTGCTTAACTTTTATAGTATTAGGGAAAGACCCTGAACATTGCACTCATTTAAATATAATGAGAAATAAATGCAAAAAATGGGTGGAATAAAGAAATACACACTGTATGGGATTATCACATCAGGGATCCAATTAAAATGAGCCCTTCTAATAAATATTGGTTTAATAATGTAAACTTGTGATTGCTGTATTATTGCAACAAAAATAAAATTAACGAGATTTAATGGACTGAGCAGCCATTAATTTTCACTTGTTAATTTATTAGGAGCTTCTAATGCTGTTAGAGGCACAGTAATGTCATTATCCTGCATGAACTGCTCTATGAAATAAATAGGGCCAAACGGTGCTTGAATTAAATTGAAATCAGATTTTATTCCCAAATTATCTTTTTCTGTTCTTTTATTATTTTTTCCTAGCTTTCCTCTGTTGAGTGCAATTAGATGTTCAGGGATGGGATGCAGCACTCTCTTCCAGTAAGGCTTATGAATAGTCCTCATTAACTTCTGGCCTTGTCTGCCTTGATGTTCTGTGTAAAAAGCTTTCTCCAATCCAAAGCTGCTTGTGTTGATTGGCAGTGAAGAGAGCAGACAGGAGCAAGGGAATAAAGACAGGGCAGAGGTTCTTGCCCAGACACTCTGGTTGCTGTAGGCTGACTCCACCGAGCTCAGCAAATGTTTGCTAATTACATTTTGCTACATGTGACTTGAGTCTAAGCATAAAGGCAAGGAAGTTGTTAATAATTGGGCTCTTGTACTTGTCAGTGATAGCACAACTCTGTGTAAGTAAAGGGACAATAATGTGTCAATTGTTGCAGCTAATACTGGTTTTAAAGATGTTGTGAGGCTTTTTAGACCTGATCCTCCTTTGCTCACCCATCTCTTTACCACCACTGAAAGAATGGTGGCATCTGTGGGACTTGCCCTTAGGCAAGAAGGGAAGTTTGATTGCTATTGGTACTGTGGCTCCATAGGAACAGAATAAAAAGCCAGAGCTCTCTCTTCCTGTAAAGGCTTGATCCTTCAGAAGCATAGGTTACAAATATGAGCAGGAATAAATAAGTTGTGCATAGTAATAGGAGCCCTACTTAAAACAGGAATTGTAACCTTAATCTTCAGAAGAGCCCAGCCAGGTAAGAAATAATGCTGCTCTGCTTTTTAGAGGATCCCTCAGGAACTGTGTGAGCCTCACAATAGGAAATCTTCATTGTCAGCTAAGAAGCTCTTCCCTGTGAGGGTGCTGAGGCGCTGGCACAGGGTGCCCAGAGAAGCTGTGGCTGCCCCATCTCTGGCAGTGTTGAAGGCCAGGTTAGATGGGGCTTGAAGCAACCTGCTCTAGTGGAAGGTGACCCTGCCTGTGGCAGGGGTTGGAACTGGATGAGCCTTAAGGTCCCTTCCAACACAAACCATTCCAGGGTACTATGAAGCCCATTAAACCTAAGCTGCTGCAGCTGTGCTGTTTCAGGTGTCCAGATTTGCTCGTGTAGCAACAAGGTAGGTTTCTCTGTCCTATGTGGCTGTGTGTGGTGCAGGCAGGCATCAGGCTATTCAAAATGAGTAGGTCAGGAAATCTGTGGGATTTTGTGCCCCAGCAACTGCTCCAAGTATCGAACCATCAGTCCTTTCTCTGCAGTAGAGAATCTCAACATGATAGATGATACAAGCCTTGCTTACATCAAGAGTATGCTTCGGAAGCCACAGGTCTTGGTGGATAGAAGCAGCACTAGGGAAAGAACACATGGGGAGAAAAATGCTAATTGTTCCTTGTGAGTTTGAATCTTCAGCCTGCTTGTGTTCAGCATTTTGCTATTGCACAAGGAGTCAGTTTTATTGCATTTTTAAAGTATTAGGATCTGCTGTTGATGTGGAAGACATGATGAAATAGCAAATCTCACTGGTGAGCCTCATGAAAGAGAAATTCACTTACTCTTCACAGATGTAGAACAGTCGAAGTTCATGAAAGTACTGGGCTTAGTAGAAGACATCTTTGGAACATGAGAAAGCCTCTTTGGTTTTGTGTTCAAACTGCAACTATTGTTGCTTTACCTACTTAACAGCTGGAGAACATTTTTCCCCCCCAGTTTTCCTTTATAACTAGATTTTAAGTGTTGCTGTGTGGGAAGACAAAAGACCCAACTACAAGCATCTTTAATTCTTCTACACTCAGAAAGAACAGATGTGTTTTTTTTTTCACAGGGATACAAAGTCTGTGGTTTCTATACATGTGGAACTGTACAGAAAGAACCTTTTCTTCTTATTATTTGTTGAACAAATTGTTGTTCCTCTTGAGTCAGATGCATAGCCAATTTATAGCATGTGTGTAACAGCATCTTAAAAATTGTATCTTTTTGACTATAAGAAAGGCAAATAAGCACCTGGAGTCTGAATCTTTTCCCACTTCTTTTGCATTTGTGTAATTACGTGGATTTCAGTACATGTACTTCTGATTTATATGCAAGAGAAAGGAGAGTCAGGTCAGCACAAGAAAGCAGTGAACTGAGAAAGGAGGAGAGAGGTGTTTATAGGTTGAAAATTATCCATTTTTCTCTTTTAAATTCAGGGCATTTGGGACTTCTGCAGGTGTTTGTAGGACTTGAAGCCTGCCCACCAGAGCCTTCGAGACCTGAGGCCTCCACAAAGACTGGACTTGTCAGCCCTGGGCTGGAAATGTGCCCAGAAGCCAGGCAGTTTAGCTGGAAGTTTGTTGAAAATGATGCTTCTCTGCATAGCATTTCATTTTCAGAGGAGTTCTCTCTCCTGTTTCATTGAGAGTTTTCTGGTGGGCACTAGTGTGGCTTGGCAGAGGTTCTCCACATGCTGTAGCATGGCAGTGGGTTTGGTGTTGGCAGTGGCTCTTGATCCTGTGCAGAAGGTGGCATTTGGCTGTTCTCAGTGTGGTTTTTATCTTTTTCTTTCTTTCTAAGCAGCTTGCATACAAGTGGTGAGGCCCTTATAGTGTGCTTCACCCTTCCCACCTCCTCTGCTACACAGCTGTAGAGCACAGGAAGGAATAGGGTTTCCTCTTGCATGGCTTAGATAAAGCGCACCCACAGTTACAGGCCTTGAACTCAGGAGCTCAAGGTCTGGTAATAGCTTGATCCTTTCTTCCTTCCCCCATGGTCAGCAGCCTTTTGGAGGAAAGTTCTAGAATTATTATTGATGTTGGTCTGGAACCTTCAAGCAAAGCTGCAGTGAGACCCCCACATCAAATTGCCTTGTAAGATGAGCTTGGAATGGTGAAACTTGCATACGGTTTGGCCAGTCTTTCTCCATATCTGCTTCTTGGGCCTAAATTTACGTGATTTACCGACCATAAGCTTCACCACAAGCCAAAGCTGTCTTATCAGCCTGTTGCATGTTACTGTTCTCTGTTCAAAATCTGGTGGCATTCTGTTTTTTATGGCCAGTGGAGCTTTTGCAGAAGGTGACTGTTAGAATGGCAGAAAGTGGCATCCAGCTGGTTTGAAATCACTGCATTAGAAACCAGCTTTACAAAAGAAATAAGTGATTTTATAAAAGAAGTAGGTAATCACTGTCTGATTGTCAAAGCTAATACAACTTTATGGCTGATTTCTGTCACCAGGAAAAGTCTGCCAGCAGTCTGCACACTGCTTTGAGCTTTGCTCTGAATTAGATACCAGAAATAACTCGTGTGTAGGTAGACAGCTGATCATTGAAGCTTTTCCCGTATCTGGTTTAGCTTGTTTGGTAGAACTAGATGCTGAAAGTTCATGTATAGAGTTGCAAGTGCATATTTATTTTTCCCAGTCATAAGTGAATTAAGATAGGTTTTCAGTTGTGGATTACTGCATAATGAACGTACATTGTGGTTAGGGAAGACTGAGGATAGCAGGGTTTGTTCCATACCACTATGGAACTTTGAGCAAAAGGTTCAGCCTGCTTGTACCTTACACTTAACTGCCTCGCACATACAATACTTGCCTCACAAGGATGGCAGAGAATCTAATACCAGTTGTGAAAAGCTCTTAAAATCTCGAGAGGTAGACTCTGTTGCAAAACCCAATACTTTGCTGATTTAAAAAGCTCTCTGTTGCTGCTCAGCATCTCACTTGTCCCAAGAAAGCACTTTTCATTTTTGTTGGAAAATGTCTTTGCAAATATCCAAGTGCTGCGTCAGTGAGAATATTAGAATTCCATAGATGTTTAGTGGTAAACCCTAACTGGCTTTGCATAATATTTATCTATTCATCTCTGTTCTGGTGCCTCCTGTACACATGGAATATTTTGACTGGTTGATACACATCATACCACAGTGGTCTGCTACTGAGCTGAAGTTTGTAGTCTGTTAGCACAAGTCCAGGGGAAACACTATACATGTAGCCTCATGTTTTCATTTAAGGAATATTATATAACCATATGTGAATTTAATGCCATCCAAATACAAAGTGTTAAATGAAAGAAGTGTGTGTCTGTCAAGCGGTTGTGCTGTTGTTCGTGGACTTACACAACCATAACCCACAGCAACACCAGTTGGAAAAACCAAACCTTTCTATATAGCTGTGTCTTACTGAACGTTTTGGCAGCCACCATCAGTGCTGGGCAGTGTCACGGTTTGCTTTAAAACTCCTTTGCAACTGAAGACTTGTGGTGAATTGTTCCAAATGAGATGACTGAAAACTAATAGGTGGCCATCTGGCTGGAAACAACAGCATTAATTAAGGTTTCTCTTTTGAATCATTTACAAGTTAGAAATAAATGCTCTTTTCAAAGGTACTGACACAAGCTGAATTTGAGTTCTTGCTGTGGGAAACGGTGTGTTTAATGTATCTCCTCACTAAAACTAAGGATTGAGAAATAACGCTTGAGATCGTAATTACTTAGATTTCCTAAGAGCAAAATAACGTCCAGATCAGTCCTTGTGTATTTTAAATGGTTATTTTCTTTGAAGGGCAATGTTTAAGCTCCAGTGCT
Organism: Melopsittacus undulatus; assembly: GCF_012275295.1. Lineage (NCBI taxonomy): Eukaryota > Metazoa > Chordata > Aves > Psittaciformes > Psittaculidae > Melopsittacus > Melopsittacus undulatus. The sequence goes on along the minus strand of NC_047535.1, from coordinate 1,741,566 downwards.
GTCAGTTTATCTCATTTAAAAATAATGAAGTATCTTTATATACAATATTCATTGAGTCCTTTTAAAGACATTTTTATTGTGGTCATTTCATAACCTGTTGAAGGTCCCATGCACTATTGAAGGGGGAGCAGTTGTGACCTCTCATTTTAACCACAGATCTTAAAGTCCTTTAGAGCCAAAGGATTTATACCTCCTTTTGCTGATGAGAAGAGTGAAGTCCTGAGAGCTTGGGTGAGTTACCTGAGGTTAGTCAGAGGAAGAGGCAAAGTGACATTTAGGGTGAAAACATCTTAAGATCTGCTACAGTGTTCCATATACAAGATAGAAACATTACTCTTGAGGGTGCATCTTCCATGCTCTGAATGGAAAATGGGAGTCAACTCTTTCTGCATTATACCAATAAATCATAGCATATTCATAATACAGCATTGATAATTATATTAATAAAACTAATTTTCAGTGAAAACCAGGAGGAGGCATTTAGGATTTTAGAATCACAGAATGGTTTGTGTTGACCATCTAGTCCAGCTCCTAGGCAGAGCAGGGGACATCTTTTATTAGATCAGGTTACCCAAAGCCCCATCCAACCTGGCTTTGAGCACTTCCAATGATGAAGCATCCACAGCTTCTCCAGGCAGTCTCCTCACAAAGGAAGTATGAAAGTGCTGAGGATGCACCTCCTTGGGTACTCAAGAGATGGTATTTCTTTATGCTTGTGTATTTTCCAGACTCATCCTGAGTACAGCTCCTTATTGCCTTGGCTTTTTGGTGCCTGAAGGGTACCTGGCAATTCATATTGGCATGTCTGAGGGCCAGAAGAACAAGCTTTAATACAAATCTGTCTGAAGTATTGCAATTCCTGATGCTTGGAGAATATGTGTCTTGGGATATCAGGTCTGTAGCCATTTAGATACAAGGAATGGTGTACAGTCAAGAAGGGAGAACCCTTAAGTAGTGTTCTGGCTTAAAAGAATAGTTTGATGTAAACATCCCCTCAGTTTCCTCCCTTTCATTCCTCATTTTCTGCTAATGGTATCTGTGCTGTAGGGCATTGGTGAGCCAGACAAATGAACTCATATAAGCCAGTGAAGGTCTGGGAAATGATGGCTTGAAATTGAGTTTTGTAAGTTACTGCTTTGCATGCCAGGCTCTACTGGTTTGAAAGCCCTGTTGAGATAGCTGCTTCTAAACAGGAATAAAAATAGACAGTTCAAGTGTTCTGATTTTAGAAGAATAAAGAAGCATTTATTAGATTACGATTGGTTGATGACTTTGAAGCTGGAGACAGTTTTATGTTACAGAGCTTCTCACTGTGCTTATTCTCTCAGTTCCTGTTCTTTCCCCCTACCACCACTTCTTTTTCCCCTCTCTTTTCTTGCTTTCTATTTTTAAGCTGGCATTTCAGTTTCTGCTGTACCGGCAGGGCAGCTGTTCCAGAAGAAAAAGAGAGAGGAAAGGTGGGAGGTAGAGCTAATAGTATAGCTAATAGCTAACAGACTAATACTCTGTTATTCATTTGGCTTTGGGGTTCTTCTGTTCAAAGTTTATGTGTTTCCTATATATCCAGTAGTCAATAAAAGAGCTGCTTGCACTTGAAGGCATTCAGTACATGTATTTTGACAGTCCTTGTGCACTTCACTAGAAGGGAGGAAAAGTGGGACATTTAGGACAGGAGAGAGGCCATTAGAGTTTTAACACAATTTTTTGTATGTTTTATATTAATTTACATGCGTATAGATGCATATTTTTAAAATATGTGTATATAATAAATAAACCCTTTTGTCCAGTAGAATTAGCTTCAAGTAGAAACTGGTATTTTAATTAACCATTCTATGGGGGAAAAGAAAAAGGTACTGTAACTTCATTAGAAAAGAGATAATGGTCTATTAACATTAGAACAAAATATGAACAGCCCTCATTTAGTATGTGCATGTGCCTGCATAAGTGAACTGATGGAGAACCAATGCTGATCAGAGATTTGGGTTGCTTCAAGGGCTTAAAAACAAGCAGCAGGAATTCCATCAGGATGGAGTATGAGGTATGTATGGGAGATTCCTCCCCTGGGCCTGGTGAAGAAGGGATTATTCTGTGTGGCCCTGCTGAAACTGTTCCTGAGCTGCAGCTGACCACAGCTGTGAATCTGTGCCTTGCATTCTCCTGTGTGTGGTTTTCTTTGTTGGTGTAGTCAGGGTGGGTATTTTTGTTTAAATGTTATTTCTCTTCTCTGTGCTGTGTCTTAACAGGGAAAGAGGCTTGTTTGGAGGGCAAGGAAATGAACAAATTGTTCTTTGTTATGAAAGCAAAAAGACATTACTTGGTGTGACAATAAAACAGTCCAGGCACTGGAGCTCTTGGGTTTGAAGCCAGAGTGGGCTTTGATTTTTGTTGCTAGTTCAGTAAGTCACTTATTCTTTCACCTGTGTGACTTGAGGGCTGTCAATTTTGCACTCTGGATTCACATCACTATGAGAGAATAACCGAGAAAGTGTAAAAGACTTTGCCACACTTTTGTGTTAGATTCACATCTTGATTTTACAAATCACATCCTATTTCAGCCTTAATTCTGGTTTGCAGTCACTGCGCTGCTTGGAGCTATGAGGAGTATTTTTCTAGGTTCACTTGAGGGTTGAGTGTTGTCAAAAGCTGGCTGAAAGTTGGGCCAGTGTAACTAATGTATTGCTATAAATTAAATCACTGAAGACTTATTTTTAGAAGAGAAGGATTATTTCAAAACACAGTCAGGAACTTTTCTACCAGTGATGCAGTAACTTGTTCTTGTCAGTTAAAAATTGCACCTCATGTTGACTTGGATCCAGTGCAAGCTTGCAGCATTGTTCTTAATTTTGATGGTTTTGTAGTAAATAAGGTTGTTACTCAAAGGTATTTACCTCCTTTACAAGAAACTTGTCTTTAGACTAAACAGCGAGATGTGCCTCTTGGTTCACAAAACCTGATAGGCGCAGCTTGTTTTGTAGCTGTCATGGGGCCTGAGGTCTGCTGCTTAATCTGAAGTTGACAGTCCTTTGGGAATGCAGGGTACAGGCTTGCTCATAGGATAACCTTTCTCCAGTTTTGTTTTCTGGTGTTATCTCCTGGCACAAAAGACTGGAGGAGGAACAAGCAAGGGAAGCGTTTAAATTTCACGTACTTTTCTATCTGCTGCAGTAGTTTTTGGGCACTGGAGAGGAGGTGACAAAGGAAGCTGTGTCCCTGTGTGTTGTGCAGCAGTCTTCATGGATGAAGCTGCTTGTGCAGGAAAGCTGAAGGAAGTTTTCCATGGGCTGAGGAAGGGGAAAGCCGCTAGGAAGGCGTGCAGTCTGCTGGCAGGCGCCTCCAAGGCAGCTTGTTGGAGCAAGCGGTGCTATGTTGGTGGAAGTTGAGACTGCAATAACCCCACTTTTATTTGTCAGTAAGTTTTTTGCCTTGTACTTTAACCTCAAATGTTTTCTTAATAGGCCAGTAAATGGCAGAGAGGGTTTGGACAGAGCAGACATCTTGGGCTGTGCTTCTGTCTCATTCATGGTGTTTGGAAGCCAAGTTAATTTTAACAGAAATGACAACTCCACATTATCTCATTGTCATGTACTTTATGCAGTCATATCTCTACATATTATGATAATGATACATCAGTGACATGATTTTCTTTATGGTTTCCACTTCTACAAACATAGTTCTTGTTACCTACAAACCACTGCAGGAATATTACTCACTTGGCTGAACCACTTGACTTTGAAGAATGTGACTATGATGAAGTGTTTTGTTTTCTCACATCCTACACCAGTGACTGGTAATTTCTTGTCACTTGCTTCCAGGGACTCTTCGACACAAGTCTGGGGCTTTAGTAGCAAATCGGTATGTTGTGATTCCTTGAACAGGCATCTAACCCCATGCAAACCATTACAGTTGGCCATTTGGTAACTGCTTCCAAGGTGCCTCTGAAGTAGGTGAGTAGCACTGAAGATGTGGACTCCATTATGCCTTTTGATGTCCCTTCAAAGAAAAGAAAGACTAAATACTGTCTCATTGTGTAAGGTAAGTAGCTTCTCAGTGGTTCTGTCCTCTATTGAAGCACTTGAGCTCTTGAGATACCCTCAGTCTAGCACTTTTCCTGAGGGTTGAAAGTGTTTTGCATGCTGGAGCAAGGTGTCACAAGAGAACAAAATGTGGGTGCAGAACTGCATGGGCTTTGCTGGCCTCTGCAGGGATTTGACGTTCACGTGTGGAACGTGAGTAGCTGCGTGACCCTTGTGCAACAAGTCAATGAGCAACCTTTGAAATATGCCTCATCTTCTTAACCAAGTCTGGCTTTGCAACGTGAACATTTGTTAGCACACAGATAAGGTAATTGTACAAGAGGCAACATTAACCTGGCAATTGCCTCATCTTTCCATGTGCAGTAATAATCTGCTACCCAGGATATACTGGACAATGCAGATGTGAACTTTATGGCATTCTTTTCTTAACTGAAAATTAGCTAAATCACCACAATGCTTTTTGTCAGAGATAAGAGTGTTTCAGAACATGGATGTGTAAATGTCAGTGACAGGAATTGTGCCTGGAGTGAAGTCAGTGAAAATATGCTTCTTAAAATCTGTTTCCTTTAAGTTGCATTGAAAGAACCTTGTGTAATTTTAATGTATTGTTAGTTATGTAGATATATGTATACATCAGGTAGTAGTGTTCATATCCATCTCTAATCAATGTAACATTACTTTCCTCATCTTTTTTTGCCTTAGATGAAGCCCTTCATGAGATTATTTCAGCTAAAACCTCTCATTCTCTGGCACTTGGTCTCTTCTTCTGCAGTGCACTAGCAATACTTAAAGTGATATATCAGCACCTAATAAAAGTGGGATTATCTCTAAGCTGGAAATAAGTAGAAAGAGCCTACTGTGGAAATGACAGGGTTTGCTTGATTCATTTCATAATACTTGTAGTAATGTTCAGTGCAATCATAAGCAAGGTGAGGGGCTTCAGAGGACTTTGTCAGTAACTGCTTTTTACCACTCACAAACTATTTAGACTTTGGCTGTTGAAATTGTTCACATGATCTCTCCCCAGTCATGCAAATATCACAAGCTGTTCAACTTGTTCATTTATTCTGTTGGAAAGGCAGAGGGGGAAAAAACAGCCTTGTCTTGCACCCTGGAGGGACGCTATGCAAAACCAGTCTAAGGTTGCTGGGGCGGGAGCTGTGGAGTTCTCTATTCTTTTGTTTATTATACTTTGCTTTCTGTCATCTCTTAGCAAATAATGAATAACAGTAATAGTATGCTGCGAGACATGAAATCTGGAAGCGTTTATTACAGTGTGTGTGTGAACCATAGTCATCACCAGAGCTTATTTTCTCACGGCCTGCTGTAGTAAGTGCCTGGGGAAAGCAGCTTACAGGGATCTCTGCAATAAGGTCTCAGGGTCTGCAGTATTTCTGCTTCTCTGTCCACAGCAATACCATGCAGTCAACACCTGTCTCTATTTCCATTAGTAACAAAGGACTCTGCATAAAACCCTTTGCTGTCTGTGTGTAGAAAACCTTGCATTTGCAGTCAAGGGCTAGGAAACCCCACAAAAAGCAGGTAGAAGCCAAGTAAAGCAGTTGCTGCAGTAGGGCTGAAACACACATGAAACTTGGGAGGTTTTTCCTTCCTTTCCCTTCCTGGTTTATTTTTATCTTTATTTTTGCTATGGGGGAGGGGTGTGAGTGGGGAAGATTTATCTCCAAGTGTCAACACTGAAATGTGGTTGGGGTTTGTGCGTGCTGTTTGTTGGGGTTTTTATCACCTTCGCCTCCTTTAAGAACGGCTTTCTTTAAGTTCTCCATGATCTCAGTCCTGTAGTGAGCTTCCCATGGCCAGCCTTGTGTCCATGCAGAACCGCAGGAAGCCCTTTTTGCCCTGTGACCACTTGAGATGAGTAATGGCAATCCCACCACACTCACACGTGCTGGAAGTCCGACGTGTTCCGAAGAGTCTTTCCAGATTGAGTCTCATATAAATCAGTGGAAATAATCACACATCTAAGTCCAGTCATCCCATTCCCTTCCTAAAATCTGCAACTCCTCGTGCATGGGTATTGCTCCAAGGTGCTGCCGGATGCATGTGTTAGAGGAAGCTGCTTTGCCTGCAGTAATACTTCATCAGTTTTAGTTTTACTCTTCATACCAGGTCTGTTTAACAGAGGGTTTGCTGCTGCTGTGGTCTCTAAAGGCATTCTGGAGAGGATTGCTTGTGATCTTTTCAGCTTGCAGTGACTGCAGTCTGCTCACTAATACATATTCAATCTTGTTCTTTAGGTTTCTAACAAAAATGGAACATCAAATAATGAGTTTAGCTCCTTGTTTCTAGAAATCATATCTCCACTGGTAAGCAAATACAGAACTAAAGGAAGCATGCTGGGACTAAGGATGCAGCTTCAGGTTACACCTCTGATTTAGTCTAATAGTAGATTGCCATTAAAAGGCATAATCCCATTTCTGTCTGTGTGAGGCTGCTGCTTGCTTGCACAGACTTTACTGTAGTCTTCAGAGCATTTTTTTACCTTTATAGCAACAAGATCACCCAGTCTAATACCTTGTAAACCATGCACTTTGAAATCAGATTTGTGGGTAGAGTTTTGACCTCTGGATTGAAAGGAGTAACCTGTATGAGAATGTCCTCTAGAAATGCATCTTGTCTTCATTTAAAGATACCAAGACAGATTCCATTATGTTGGGCACTTCTTTCCAACAGCTAATAGTCTCCTCACATTAAAAAAGAGAAAACAATAAAGGTACCATATTTCAGCTGCATTTGGCTTGGTGTCAGCTGACAGCATTGCTTCGTTATACCTCTCTTGGCTTGACTAAAGAGTCCTTCAGTATTCACTTTTTCCCCTTCAGTCAACACAGTCTCACACTGCTGTGAATCAGTTGTCCCTCTGTCATGGTCTTAATGAAAGCAATGGATTTAAATTCTTGTATGCATTGTTCTAAGACATTTTCTTTCTCCATAAAACTTTTTGTGGGTATATTTTTACCAATCTATACACAGCCAATTGCCTTACATAAGTCTAAACATACTATGTTTAGAATATTACCTTTTATCAACCACATGTATCCTCTTAATAAAGGTATGAAACTAAATTTGAGACGACCTTAAAACTAGATTGCATCTGTGTGTATTGCTTTCAAGAGGGCAAAGATGCTTAAGTAGGATGCTGTATTGCTAACTTAGCTTGAATTACAGTCTGTGGTTTGCCTCATGATTTGAGCAGGATGGGAGAGAGCATTGCTGGAGCATGGGTGTCCCCGTGATGGCCTGACGCTTGTGACTGTGCTTCTCTAGAGGCAATGGGAGGCAAGGCAGCTTCCCATGGACTTACATCTGACTCGGGAACCTTGATTTTTCCCACGTGGAGAAGTCTTGTGATCACTTTTAGTGCCCCTGATTTTGCTTAGAAATAGTTTTGCTGGTATGGCCTATTTGGGGAAGGTGGGCAAGTTCCTAGGAAGGTATCTGACATCTGACAGGGCTTCATTAAAAACCCACCACCTTTGTTGGAGCAGAACAATGCTGGGTGGTGAGCAAGCCCACATGTGCTGTGCTCATGAGCAGCAGTGAGCAAGTCAGTGTGATTTCCCTGATTTGATGAAAAACTGGAATTGAAGATCTCTCATATTCTTTTCAATTTACTTTTGTTTTTATTTGAGATGCTAATAGGATTTTACAGCTTCAGGAGGGGTGTGGGAAAGGCATATACTGACAATACTTCAAGTATGTATTTTATGGGTAAACTCAGGACAAAACAGTATCTTGTTGTTTCAAGCTACACTTAGCATTTCTGCCCTGAGGAGAGGCATATGATGAGACAGCATATAAGGCTTGCTTGGACAAGTTGTAATGAATGTTAAATAACTGTTTGGTAGCAGCACGCGTGCTTTTGTCTTAATATACATTGTGGTGATGTTAGAGAAGACCTCAAGATTATAATTGTTTGAAATATGCTTTACAAGCACTTAGCAAAGCAAACTAGTTCGTAGTCTCAGTCAGGAGCACACGCTCTAAGGAGATGCAAGGGATTTCCATTCACCCCATGTGGTTTAAAGCAGCAGAAGACATCTGCCTGTCTTCTGGCATTCAGCTGCCTCACAAGGGCTGTAGTGCTCATTGCAGTAAGATATGTTGAAATACTTGCCCAAACTGGGATTTGTGGTGGCAAACAGACCTTCAGGTGCCTTAGGATCCAAAGCTGTTGAAGACCAGTTAAACATTAAGTCATCTGAATGGTTCTGAGCTGAGAATGGTGCCCTCAGCTTCCTAAAAAACTGCAGTTCCAGGGACTAATCTGAAAGATACATTTGGACTGATTGAGAGGCTGATGCTCTTGCAAAGCTTAGAGGCTCAGTGGGGTGACAGGGAGCTGTTGGCTGCAAGCAAAAGGATGAGTAATTTGGCATTTACCTGTGTGGTTTTAAGGTCCAAAAGAAGCTTTATAAAAGCTTTTATACAAGCTGAAGTGTCCCAGTGCAGGATGAACCCTGACACTTCGGGGGAATTAAAAGAGATAGGATTATCAATTGCTGTGGTGGAAATTGTCAGAAGGTGTTTAATACTGTGGGCTCTTTTTACTGTGTGGACAGTCTCTAACGCAGAGCTGCCTTCTAAACTGTTGGTGATGCAAACTCTGTAGGCAAAGCTGTTCTATTTCTAGTCAGGATTTCTCTGACACACACGTGTGTATTACACACACAGAGTAAGTTTGCACTTTTGGACCTCAGCTCTTAGACCCATCATATTGGGCTGCCCAGATGATTTGACTCTACATGATGTGCTGTAGCTGAGATGCCTCTTCAGAGTGTCGGACTTTGTATGTGGACTTTGACCAGGCTTCAGTAAGCCTGGAAAGCATGAAGCAGTGTAGAAACCTTTTGTTTAGATGGAAAAGACCTGATGTTCCTGGGGAACCTGGAAAGATAACTGGAGGAAAGCTGGTTAAAATGGCAATGGTGATTAATTTCCACTTCATTTCTTCAGCTAGAGTCAATACTTGGACAAGAGCTGTGCCCTGGGAACCAAGCATTCAGATGCAGGCTGAGAAGAAAGGAGATTGCTTGCATACCTTTTGGCTTGTTTCTGGTCAAAATAGCACATACACATGGAAATCGATGCCCAGCTGGTGCTAACTGGGCCCTGTGCTTTCAGCATGGGGAGACTGTTAAGGCTCATTCCCAGGTAAACCTCTAGCATGATGTGCACATAGTCATGTTTCATTTCTGTGGGGAAGTTATCTTGTTTCTGTCCAGGAGCCCTCAGACAGAAATGAGAGCACATCCAGGGTATACTACATGGCAGTGAGGAAGACCTCAAGCATTTTATGAAGCTCTGTATTTCTTGTGTGTATTCATGCAGTAGCTTGTGGTAGCTCCAGTGCTTTGTGGAAGCATATTCCTTACTATTAATTCCCTGTACAGTGCATGAGCCCATTTCCTGTTGGCAGCCTGTTCCCTGCAGGGAAAAGATGTGGTTTAAAAGCAGCCTGCCATTGCATTCCAGGGCATTCCAGCCAGCTCCCAGCTGCCCCCTTCCCAGCCACTCTTCAGATCTAAGCAGGGGATAGGATGCAAACTGGATGAATTGCCTTTGTGGTAGCAGTAGACCATTTCCAGCCACCATCTTAGGGAAAGTTTGCTCTCTACCACATGAAAGGGACAGAGGGTGAGGAGGATCAGGCCAGCTGGCTCTTGGTGGAGCAGCCAGGGGTGGGCAGCACAATGTGTATGTGAACTTCCTCCTTGAGAAACTGTCCAGACCCATCATGTGCTGCAGCAGAATTTATGGGATAGTCAGATGTTCAGGTTTTTTTGTTTTTTTTCAGTGAAGGATCAGCTTGCAAAGCATTAGATGTTGATGCCAGATGTATTTGGATGTGGTTTACTTTGTTCTTAAACAATAGAGTTTTAAAGGAAAAGGAATATTCTTGTGCCCATATGTCCCATTGTTTCCACCATGGGTATAATCCTGACTACAGAGTTGAGCATTATCATGCTGATTCTGTCTGTTGTGACTCATACAGTTGGACATTTGTCTTCCAGTTTGTTGAATCTTTGATCTCTTTGCTTCTTTTCTGATCAGATCTGGAAGTTGTATCCTGTGCTGCAGTAACTGCAGGGTTTTGTGAAGCAGTTCTGAAGGAGTCTGTTCCATCACTGCTCACTGCACCAGTGCTTGAACTGAGTTCTGCTTCTTTCTGCCATAGTTTCCCATGGCCCTGTGTTTTACCGGCAGTGATTTCAAAAGGAAATAATATGCAGATTTAAAAATACATTTCTAATGGCAGACCAGGAGCATGCAACTGAAAATCATATTGTGGATATTCTTAGAAAAGAATCAATAAATCCTTAGTGATACATAGTGTAAGTTAGGCATCTTTTCCTTCCATGAGGGCAGAGAAAATCTGCATTGAAAATGATAGGAAGGATTTGGGAGATCATGCAGATGAGGCTCATATAACTTTGTTTCCCTTGGAATCCTCGGGCCTTCATTAATTTGCCCAAGATACCAGTGAGTATCTTCCATTTCTCTCTGAAATGCTAGGCTGAATTTAAATAAACAGAGACTGTCACACAGTATCCTGGCTGTGTGATCAACACTTGGAAAACTAAGTGATGAAACAATAATTGGATTAGAAGTATTCCTTTTCCATGGGGAATATGGATAAAATGTCTGTCTTTCAGTAGCTGTGTTTTGACCACACTAGTTAAAGAGCCCAGGCTGATGGCTTGTGTTACAATGGGTTGAATAGCAGATGGCAACTATGGAAGTGTAAATTAGCAAGCAGCTGACATGACTTGGAGAGCTATTGATTGTGTTGATACCATTATATGAGGATAGTGGTAGATAGTCAATCAATAAGCAGAGAATAGAACTTACTTGGAATCATTTCATGAAGTTAATCCATCAAAGTTCTTACTTGACCCAGTTACACAGTGAAACTTGCTCCCCCCCCCCGTTTGTTGCTTTGAAACCTGGACTCATTCTTTATGGACAGAAATTCCTAAGCTTCACAGAAGCAAAGACTTTCATTTTTTGTTATTTTCTCCTCACTTCCTGAATTGTTCACATTCAACAAGAAAAGATGAGGGAGGAAGGAGAGTGGGACAGACATTCCCATCGGAAGAGCCTGCGGGAATCTTTGTTTCTTTCCAGCAATTTCTTGCAGACTTGGGAGTGGTGGTGACAGGTTTTGCAGAAAGCACCATCCGGTTTCCTTGGCCAAGAGCACTGAATGTGATTCAAGGATTTTCAGGGAAACAATGGATTTAGCAATACAGGATTATCATATTGGCTCACCAGCTTGGGTACCTGCCTTGCATCGGAGCTGGCGTGTGATGCATCATAGGAGTTTCCAGTCCTTCCCGTAAAGATCTTGGCAAAGCTAGCAGCAAAAGGAAAGAAATTCCCCATGCCTTGGTACAGCACAGGGCACAGGAGGTTGATTACCTTCTACAGCAAAAAAGTTACTAGTTTTTTACTCAGTTTTATTCAATCACTCAAAATGGCATCCCCATTTTAAATCCTTCTTTGGTATTTGATTTGTTTGTACTTTATCTCAAAGAATTATAAAAGTCCAGTCAAGATAAGGCGTAACATGAGTGAAGTGAGTAGAGCAGCAAACCCAGACTCTTAAATAGAGGTGCAGCTTGTAGTACAACAGCATTTGGATGATGGTGCTTTACTCTGTGACTTCCACAGCATGGAAATGCTGCATTAACACTGGGCAAAAAGAAATTACTTAAGTTTGAGAGATCTCTGGCTTTCTGTTGAAGATCTTCAAATCCTATTGCTGCCTGGTAAGTGACCAGTCTGGGAATTGCTGGTGTGTGCTGCAAAACATCTCTCTTCAACCCCAGGAAGTGCGGAGGGTGAACATTGTGCAACATTTAAGGAGAGGGCTGGAGCACATACATATCCTATGAAAACAGGCCAAGAGCATTGGGTTTGTTCAGTTGGAGAAGAGAAGGCTCCAGGAAGACCTTATAACATTCTTCCAATACCTAAAGGGGGCCTACAAGAAATCTGAAGGACTTTCTACAAGGGTATGTAGTTATAGGACATGGGGGAATGGTTTTAAACTGGTAGAAGGGAGATTGAGATGAGCTCTTAGGCAGAAGCTGTTCCCTGGGAGGGTGCTGAGGCACTGGCACAGGGTGCCCAGAGAAGCTGTGGCTGCCCCATCCCTGGCAGTGCTCAAGGCCAGGTTGGACAGAGGGGCTTGGAGCAGCTGCTCCAGTGGAAGCTGTCCCTGCCCGTGGCAGGGGTTGGAACTGAATCAGTGTTAGGGTCACTTCCAACACAAACCAGTCTGGGATTCTGTAGTATGATTTACATGACACTGAGGTGAGGCTTTTGTTACCATCCCTGTCCCACATCATGTGTTCGTCTGTCACTTGGCTGATTTGCAGCTGAATGGAGCAAATGGAAGTTGGAAACTGACTGAACTTCATGTGAGGTGAATAAGTGGTTTTAAACATAAGCAATTTATCTGCACAGTGTAGAGAATTTATTTGTGGCCTGATTTCATTGTTTGGGGATATTTCCAGTTTTACTCCAAGGGGACTGTTTCCCGATGGGGCATTGCTTTCTGTGGCTCCCCTGTCCAGAATTACTGCTGCAGCTGCTGGGGGCTGTGTGAGCCTTCCACGCTCTCCAGCCAGAGATGCTGTTCCTTTCTTGGGCTATTTCTCCAGTTTTAGCCTGGAGCAGCTGTGTGCGCTGTCCCCATTCCCTAGAGCCATATTATATCCAGCAGTGCGAGGAGGCCTCACTGGGGTAGATGATGGGCAAAGCACTGCGAAATGGGATCAGAACTGCAAGAAAACTGCTACAGACCTTTAAGGCAGGTCCTGTGCTCTCCTGTACACCCAGGGAATCCAAGCCTGGCGCAGCAGACTGAGGTTTCTCCTGGTATGGTGCCCAAAGCTGGTCTGTCTAGTGTTTGCATACCTTCTAGTATAGGATGTCTGGAGTCTGCACCCTATACCCTTTTTCCTCCTGAGTGAAGAAGTAAGTTCTGAGTAGGCCTCAGTCTTTGACCAGACTGGTTTCACCTTTGACTTCCATACCTGAATCAGTGAGGATGTGTATGGCATCACTTTGGAACAGAATCAGCTATGGGTTGCATCTCAAACCTCTTCTTGCTTTCCATGATTCCAAGACAACGCTAGAACACAGCTGAGGGATTGGGGATTTCATACTTCATTTCGAATTTATTTCATCTGATGCTTTTTTCCTTCCTCCTTTCAATTTAACAAAGTCAGGGGCATCTCTTTTTAAACCCGCCCTTAGAAAGCAGTCGAGGCCATCGCAGGCGGTGCGATGCAAGCTGCCATTCCAGCCCTGCCTCTGCCATAGGGGAAGGGCTCCGAGGGGCTCCGCGGAGCGGGCGCAGCTCGGGCTCGGAGCGGCCGCTGTTATTCAGCGCTCAGGAATGCGGAGGCATGCTCCAGCCGGCTGTGGGCGGCTGTTTGGTTTGCGGTTCTTGCTGGGGGGTGGCTCCTTTTGAAAAGCACTTGCTGAATTCGCATTCGGTTGAATAATGGCTACTTTATACCCCAATGATAAATGTTAGTCACAGAGGAGCGAAAGAAGTTTCTTGTGTTGGTCATGAATTTGGCATATCAAGAAAAGGGGGGGGGGGAGGCAAAAAAAAGAGAGCAAGCTGGAGGTTTCACTGCTCCAGAAACTGCAGAGTGAAACAGAGCTGCATTTATGTTATGTGACATCTTTAAGCCTTTGGCTCTCTCAATGTAATGCCAGATATCTAATTTGGAAATATTTATTGTAATGGGCATATCTTTTAGAAGCCTGTCATAGGGGAAAGCTGTCATCACACTGTCCTTGCTAACTTATTTCTGTTCAGTGACTTCTTTTTCTTCTCAGTGCTTCAGTGTTGGATGATTCATTTCTGCTTCCCTATGGGAAGCAGTGGCTGCTACAGGAAAGCTTATAGAATCTTAACTGGATTTATGCGGTAGGTTGGTTGGTTTGGGGTGGGTTTTTTCATTCTAGAATCAAAGATTCTGTAAAATGAGATGTCTGAAGCTGTATTCCTTAATTTTAAGAAGTATTTCTGACTGAGAACCTTGATACTTACTTATTTTCCCAAGGTCCTGGAGGCTCAGCAGCCCCTCTTGCAGTAACACTTTGCTGACCTGATTTTACTTTAGTGCATTGACATGGAATGAGGGTGGAATTCTGCATGAAAAAAGGATAGGTGAGGCATAGATTGTGTTTGAGAATGGAATTCAGTTTTCCATCTGATTTTGGATTTTCAGCACTTTGTTCTCTCATGGCTTCTTTGCTGTTATTGGTTATTTTGAAAAGCAAAGCTCAGTGCCCCACACTGGCTGAGGTTAACATCAGTGCTGTGATTCTTCCTCCTGGATCCCATGGGTTTGTATTCCTCTATGGAGCCGTGTTCTCAGCCAGGTGCCTGGAATTTCCAGCTGTAGTGCCTGTCTCAACTGGGTGTCAGATCCCCAAAAGAAGCACTGCACAGCAGATCCTAGGATGTAAAATCCACTAATGGACCTTGCCTTTGGGGAAAAACCCATGCTCAAAACAAGCTACATCATTAGGGACACTCCCCAAAGGCAATGAAGTGGTTTAGGTGGGTCCAGATGATGTTGATTTAAAGCAGAATGTCACGAAGTGTTGCTGGTTTGTCACTGCTCTGCTCCTGGGATTCACACTGAGACTTGGTTAAAACTCCTTCACTTTGCTTATTTGAGATTCCCATGTGTCAAGCACTGACACTCGGACCCTGAAGGAACCGATTTGAAACACTCTTGAAACTGAATGCTGGCTTCTTGCTCTGCTAAACTGCAAAGCCCTTCCTGGGAAGAGTGGATTAGAGAAATCCTGCTTCCACTGAAGGAAAAGGGATTTCTCCTATTGACTTCTGTGCAGCAAAGGCCCTTGTGCAGCAGCTAAAGAAGGTCACTGAGGCAAGTTTTTAATTAAGTGGAGGGGGGAGGAATCTGAAGATACTTTCATGCTTTCTGCAAGATGAAAAGGGGACTGCACATTACTTTTAAAGTCAATAATGTTAATAATGCAAAGCCACAAAAAGGAAATTAAACTTTAAAAACCATGTTAAAATAACACTGACGATTTGACTATAGCCCACAAAGGCAGGAAAGTTCAAAGGGAAGACTGAACTCTGTCTGACCCTGTTGTGCCTAGCAATTGCAACACAGGTTCTCTGTAATGTCATCCAGTTTCCAGAGTCCTTACCAGAGCAGGAAGAGGAAGGTCAGTGGCACCCTATTTAAACTTGAAGTTGTTCCCGGTGTAGTCTGTACAACAGTAAAAAGAAAGACTTTAAACTTGCAAGTTAAGACATCCAAGCTAGCAAATGATTCTGTTTATGGCTATGTATGGGATACCTATCAGAAAAGTAGAAATCTCCTTAAACATCCCAGCTTTCTGCTTTGTTTTGTCCCTGAGGAAGTAAAGTATATGAGCAAAGTGTCTTCTTCTTGGGGTTCATACTGTTGTTGCCCTAAACTTTACAGTTGTAGATCACTTCATTTGATATATGCTTATTAAAAACCCTTAAGATTTTCTGCTGTATCTCTCTGGTTGGTGGTTTGTTTTTCCCTTGTGCTACGGATATCTTGGGTTTGGTATGTGTATGTGTGTGGGGAGCTTTCTTAGTGGCTTTTTCCCTAGTTTGGAGTTTTGTTACAGATGTTGGGGGTTTTTTTTGCCACATACTTTGAATACTGCCAAGAAACATAACACCAAGGTAGGAAATTCTTGTGTTAAGCAGTGCTGCCTTTCTCCAGGTGTTACAGCTGCCTCACTTTTGGCTTCAGGAGGAGTTTTAATCAGAGGTTTGTGTTTGTTTGTGGCTCTGCAACCTCCGGAAGAGATAGATGCAAGCTACCTTCTTCACAACATGCTGGTATAAACTGTTACTGCAAAGGAGAGATTGACTTTGTGCTGTAACTTCAGTTTTACATCAGTCTAAGGAGATGAGGCTGGTTGAACTCATGGTAGTAGCAACCTGGTCTAGTGGAAGGTGTCCCTGCCCATGGCAGGGGATTGGAACTGGATGAGCTTTAAAGGTCCCTTCCAACCTAAACCAGTCTGTGATTCTATCTTCTAGCCAAGCACTTTTTAGAGAAAGGTCAGCAAGTTGCACATAGAGCCTTGTGTGCTTGGCTGACCAAAGAAACCAAACCCCAGAATAGTCGAAAAGACACAGACGTGTTTGTGACCTGGGTTGGA
This sequence comes from Melopsittacus undulatus, assembly GCF_012275295.1. NCBI lineage: Eukaryota > Metazoa > Chordata > Aves > Psittaciformes > Psittaculidae > Melopsittacus > Melopsittacus undulatus. The sequence continues at coordinate 1,725,295 of NC_047535.1, read as the reverse complement.
ATTTGCAAATGAGTAACACCATGTGCAGAAGGAGCATGAAGCTGCTCTTCTGGAGCCCTGATTTGCAGTTGGGTAATCGAGAATAACTGAGTGTGAGAGGAGGGAAGTCCCCAGAAGATCCCCCTTTCACTGGGGAAGCCATAGTCAGAGGCCAGCTGGAGCTTCAGCGAGGACATGCAATGACTGTGTGAGGACCTCTGCTCAGGTGGGGTGAGAAGGTTGGTGAGTCAAACTTTTCCCCTGGTCTGTCTACTGTTGGCTGTGTTGATCTGTGAACTCCTCCGTCTCACTAATGCCATTTGGAGCGCAGTGTCCAGCCGCTGTGGTTTTGCTGTGTACTTCACATGTGTATTTTATTGATTCCTTGCAGTGTGGATTTTGCTGTTTGTCAGTGTGAGGGGGAGTGTTTTTGGTGAAGTGTGAAGTTTGCAACGTGGGTACTTGAATTTGGTTTTGTATTTACTTCTCTGGAGCAGCTCCAGTGAAACTCCTCTCCTCTGAGCAGCTCCATGGGCCTCCTGCACAGACTCAGCAAATGGAATTCCCACAAGAGACACTCCAAAAAACTTCTTTCTTCAATAGCAGCCAGTGAATAAAAGACTGCTGCTGTATGTACTCACTCCGTACTCATTGAGAATGTATTTGCCTGTGCCAAACCACATAGCATAGAAGGAACAAAGACATTCAGCTTTGCAAGGGGGGAGTCAGTATTTCATTTTCACAGTGACCTGTGGGAGACCTGGGGAGGGTGACTGGTAAAGGGCAATCCACGGAATTCACTGCTGAAGCAACATAGGAATGATGTGTAAGCCCTGGACTGTGAGAAGATGATTCTAAGTTATAGCAAGCAGATATATACACAGACATTTCTGGCTTGATCCAAAGTCCCTGTGCATTTCACAGATGCTTCCTGAGCTTTGGACTAAGTCTGGAGTCTCTGAAGAGGAACAGGGGAGTTGCTCATTGGAACTGAGTATCTTTGCCTGATACAGATACAGCAGGAGTGTCTGTTCTGTAAAGTAGAATATAGCAAGGAGGCGTGCATGAATGCAGGGAGAACGGCTCCATCACTTTCCCATACACATGCACGCTTTTAGAAGTCTTTAGGCAGGAGGATTGTAACAGCTAGGGAAGCTATTAGAGATGTCTCTGTTAGAATAGCATATAGGTAGTAAATGGTTTTCTTTACTATTGTAAATTATGAAGGATTTCCTGTCTTGCCTCGGTGAGATGTAAAGTTTATTTCTTATTACAGTTACTTTCTGCAAAGAACATTTACACACATGCATGCTATGGAAACAGCATTACATGAGGCACACCAGGGAACTGGTAGACTTGATCTTCTGTTCTTGTCATAATTTCACATCTGTTAGTGTCCCTTTGCCTCAGTTTTCTCCTCTTTGGAATGGAACAGATAATTCTTCAGGGCACTGAGATAACTCTTTTGGAATCATTAATACTGTTAAAATTTTATTGGTGAAATATTTGGTCTCTCAATGACTTCACTTAGATAATTTTGGTCAATTATTTTATATAACCATCTCATGGGAGGATGCCCTCATAGTGCAGAGTCTTGTATCAGTGTCTGTCCTGATTTGCCACTAAATTTCCTGACAGTTTCAACAGAGGCATGTGCAGGAAAGATGTTCTGACTGTCCATCTCCTGCTAGTGAAGATCTGGCATTTCAGGTGGCTTTTTGTCTGGCACACAAGGATGGGGTCACACTGTGACAGCAGAAGGCAGTGGAAGATGGTAGGGCTTAAAAAGGAGGATCCTGCTAAAAGTGAGTGTTTTGCAGCCCCTCCTGGAGTATGTTTGTCCCCAGGTTGACAGAGACTGTGATGGAGACTCAAAATGCCTCTGCCTGCTGGGTACCACTAAGAGCATATGCACCCATACCCGGAGCTCATCTTCATTGCATTGCTGTTAGCTCTTGGTCTCAGTTCCTACCAAAAAGGAGATTAGTGGAAGCAAGGGTGTTCCCTACAAACCCGGTACTTGCATCCTGTATTACTCTTGCTCCTGGGCCACAAACCAGTCCTTAGTGATATTCTCCAGGTAACTAAGCAGTCTGCCAGTATAACTTATATCAGTTATAAATGTTAAATAATTGATAGTGGTAAAAGAAGACATCTCTTGCTGATATGGCTGCATCAGTGGTAGGGCTTTTAGGTGAAAAAAAGATTGCAAGAATCATACTTCAGTTCACATTGCTGTGCCAGTGAAGGTTTTAGGCCTGGCTTAGTGAAAACAGAAGATAAAGGAGTTGAGGTTTCCCAGTCTGAGTTCTCATACAAGAGTTAGAGCTGTGTAAAACTGGGCTGGAGGAAGCAGAACTGTACAGGGCTGAGGTGTGTCTTTGTGCCTTGTCAGCAGAAATACCTTGCTGGGGGAAAAGGAGAGTCACAGAGTTCCGTGTGGGATTACTGCCAATTTGAAATACAGTCTTGTGCTCGCTTGCCTACCAGCACACAACATGAACCCCATATGTTGGTCAGAGCGGTAGTTAGGTCATGGGTAAGAGTGAAAGGACTTGATTGCATAAACAGAAACAAAACATGGGGAACAATTGGTGGTAGAAAGAATAAGGAGAGTACAAAATGCCTTCCTAAATTGTTGCAACCAGGAACACCCCACATGAAGGAGGGCTTGTTCTTTGGGAATGCAGTCCCACGAGGTGTGGTGAATACATGCAGCCCACAAGTTTGATGAAGTCAAACCATGGGTTGTTAGCAAGGCTTATTCTTTTCTTGTTATGGGAACTTGGGGGTTTGGGGTTTTTTGGCAGCACAAGTTGCTTCTCCTTTGTGATCTTTGGGCTGACCTTTGGGCTTCATTGCTGGGAAGTGTGCATTTTTCATCAATGAAGAACATACACTTTGATGGTTTTGGTATTGTGCCACCTATTAGTGCCAGTTCAGCTAGTGGCAACCCTGAGCTCCATTTATCACCCACCATACTCAGTCATTAAGATTTCATTGTCTGGTAATCTATCATGAAATGCTATTAAAAAGCATTTCATAATGTAAATGAAACAAACAAAGCCCAGCAATGGTTATTTAGAAGTGAGCTGTCTTGCTGCATGGTGTCTGGAGGATCTTCCCATGAAAGAATATTAGACATTACCCGCTAAACTAAAGACAAAGAGAACCTAGAGACAGAAAATGGGGACCCAGCTACCTCTTCCATGTGCAGACCCATCTTCTCAGTCAGTGCCAAGGTGGTTTTCTCTGTGCCTTATAACGTTTCTGTCTCTAGTAGCCGGACCTTCTCCAGTTAGTCTCCAGTTAATGGAGCTTATTTGTGGATATGCTGTTATAAAGTCAGAATTTAGCCTTAGTGACAGAATTGTTAAGCTTTAGAAGCCTAAAGATTAAAGGAGGAAGAGCCTATATATATTACCAACATAGATTCTCTATAGCATTCCCATAGTGCTCTTGGGTTTGTGGTGTGGTGGTTTGTATTCCTTGCTGGGCAGCTTGTGCTCAATGTACCTCTGATCTGATCATCTCTAAAACTTAATGTCTTCACTAGAACCTGCTTTCCTAGAACTGATAGGTGGGTTCATTCCTTCTCACCCCTTTTGGGCTGGCACAAGTGCTTTATCACTGTCCTTAAAGAGAACCCATTGTGCCTCTCACCTTCCTGTCTCTGCTTCTTTGTGCCTTTTTCCGTTTCTAGATTTCATATTAGAGGGCTCACTCGGCTCATTTCAGGGAACACTACTGCCTTGGGGTTTAGTTTCTTCTTATGAGGACAAATTGTGATTTGTGGCCATGTTTTCTCAAGCTGCAGTATCCCTCCCATGCTGCTGCACCTTTGCTTTCTCCTGCGTGCCTGTGTGGATCTGTTTGTCTCATCTGTTACTGCTCTGTATTGAAACACAGGAACATACTGGAGATGGGAATCTGTGGTTGGACAAGAGAGTATTTTGAGTTTTAACTTTGCCATATCATGTCATCCTGGCCTATGAGGCAAAAACCGTGATTTTCACTTCCTGAGAAACAGTTCATTCTCTGTAAGTGGACACTTTCCATGTCTGATCAGAGCCTGTTACCTTTTGTCCTCTTGAGAGAAGCCAACATTGAATGGGATGTTTTTCAGTGTAACAGTGAGCACAGTTGTTTTTATGAAGCCTGATTATTGCTGTGTTCTGGAAGGTGGGTTCTGGACAACCATGCTGCTAAAACAAACACAGTGCTGAAGGAAATCAGCTTGTGGTTAATTAGCAGCACAGAGGATGAATATGTATCAGTGTTCAGATGTTTGAGTTGGAAGTTCTTCATTTGCCTTTACCAGCTTGGGTGCACTAGCATTTTTTCAGATGCTAAAGAAGCACCAAAATATGTTTTTCAGGCTTCTTTGGAGGCAGTTTTCTGTATTAAGCTGGTGGAACTGGGGGCTGGTGATGTCATTTCCCTCAAACTTGCTGCAAAACTCTCCTATAAAAGCACAACGTTAGGAAAACCACAGCGAAATGAGAGAAGCAAAGGCATGTGCCCAAGGCCTAATGCCATCAGAGGTGGAGTAACGGCACCGCTCTTGCACCACCGCCTGGAAGGAGCCCAGGCAGCATTTCACTGGGGAGATGTTTGAGTATCTCCCTTCCTTCTCGAGGCCTGCTTGTGCAATGCTGACACTTTTCAGGAAGGGCGTCTTGAGGATTCCTGTGAGCCTGACAAGAAGAAAACAGCCTTGTTGTAAAACAGCCTTTGAAAACAGAATGTTCCATCGAGAGCAAGTTGGCAGCACCATTGTGTGCTTTCTTTGAAATGTCTTCTGACTGCAAGTAAGGCACTTGTGATTTGGGAGCTCCTTTGGTGTATTCTCTTTTGTGGCTTCCCTTGGTGGCTTTTTCAGGTGTGTGTTCTTCTCAGATAGCACTTGGAGCAATGCAGGGAGCTTAACACCATCCCTTGGATGCATGAAAACCTGCCAGGAATGCCATTCTCCAGCAGGAGTGCATATGGAAAGTCCTGGCATTTTTACTGTGAAAGGAAACTTATGTATAGAGTAACTCAGACTCAGTGTGTGTGTGGGGAAGCAATGAAGTTGAAAAAATATATATTGCTAAATTTGCCCACACATCTTGTAAACATTCTGTGCACAACCTAAGTCCAAGTGGTTTAAAGTTGCGACAAATACGAAGTAGAACAGAATAATCTTAAAGCAGAAATGTAATGAATCTTTCTATGTAGCAGTCTCCATTCCCCTGTTCCCTCCCCGAAATATCCAGGAGGCTGTTTTTAGAATGATAGGATAGAAATAACCTTGTGCATTTCCTGCAGTCTGCTCTGCTCAGTTTTGGGCAGAGTATGCTTTGGGATTTCACTAGTGAAGCTGAAGTACAAATCCAGATGGCTTCGGGAAGCTTAGGCCAGGATTGTTTCCATAGGTGTACAATCAAATTAAGTCCATTGAAGCATGAGAGTAAGTGGCCTGATGGGGGGTTGTTGAGCACCCAGCAACTCCCACCGAGCACAAGCCTCATTTTCTCTTACCATAGACCTTTTGTAATGATTTCCACTACCAAGGCAGAAAGCTGCACTCACCTAGCAGCAGCGTTTCATACCCGCTCTTGTATTCACTGGCCCAGATCCTCAGCTGTGGAGGAAACATTAGGAAGGGAAAAACAAGACCTACTGGCTAAGAAATCCTTACTGGAGCCCAGTAAACTGGAGTGATGTTAACCCTGTATCAGCACGAGTAACAGGCCTGATGCTTCACACAGGCTTGTGTTAACTTTGTCATTTATTTTAGGGGAAGGACTTTTGAAGTTACCTTTTCCATCCAGTGCAGTTTGGCTTCGAGTTTTTTCAACTGTTCCAAGAAAGAAAATGAAATGTTGACTTTAAGCACCTCAGTTAAATACTCCCGAGCTGTGAAAGTGCGTATTTCATAGGGGAAAGGTCTGTTTTTAATGCAGCAGTTTGCATTTATAGGAAAGATAAACCTAGTCTGAAGTAACGTTTCTCTGAGCCTTTTTTGGTAGAATTTGATGGGTGGTTTAAGCAACCGTAACTGATTCCAGGAACACTTCAAAGCAGGCACTTTCTCATTGGCTATTTGCAAAATCACCTTCTGAGACTGAGCCTCTGGAAATGCATTTATTCACAGAATATGTCTTGCATTAGTCCTCAGTTGGCCAACAAAATTATCTAAGGCATGTCTGAGGCAGCTCCTAAAAAGAAACTTAAAAGGCATTACTGTTGTAGTGGAGATGATGCAATACACTTATGCTATTATCAGTCTCATAGTAATGTTAAATACATTCAAATGAGCTTGATCTGAAGGGATTTGATTAATACAGAGCTTTCAAGAAGAAGTGCTTTGAGTAAAGGCCAAACCTTCTTGATTTATTGTGTGTGAAAGCTTAGGTAAAAGACAAGTGCCTTTACCCTGCTTATCCCAGGTTTGCATGCCATGAAGAGGAAGTGACACATGATATTCCATGTTGTTTTTCCTCATCTCACAGGCAAGGCCTGCAATTGTTGAATCTGCAGCAGGAAACAAAATGCTAAATATGTTGGCTCTTATTCAGATAGGAGTTTGGAGCCGAGTAGGGGTGAATATTCTCTTTAAATCAGCATTTGTAGTTGTTGCCTTGAGGTACGTGAGACCTTCTGAGGCTGGAATAATAGGTGCTCGTGAAAGAGAATATTGAAGGTCTTTATTTCTTAAACACTTTATTATCTAAGAGAACAGGAGTGTTTCAAGATTCCAAAGTCTCTTTCATCCTAACGGAGCAAAGCCTTTAAGTGCTTCCTCAATCCACCTCTTTCTGCAGGGCCGTCTAAGTATATGCTTAGATTTAAGCAGTTAAATTGATGGAGCTGATGCACAAATTCCAGCGAATGGCTGAACATAACATGGACGAGGTGTTTCTGGAATGAGGAATTGTCCTCTGGGGACCACACTTTCTAAACACAGCAGCAGGTGAGGATGGCAGAGAGGCAGACGGGAAGCAGGTGGCTGGTTTGCTCTATGCCTGCTCCTAACAAATGGCACACTGTCTTCCAAATCTCTAGCTTCACAGCTCTCTGGAGAATGCCTCATGGCTGTCAAAAAACAATTAAGAAGCTATTATGAGGGAATGCTTTTGCCAATCCAGCACCTGACACAGGCACCGGATGCACCTTAGTTTATGAGTCAGGAATGCACCAGCCACAGCGTGGGTCATGTAAGGATTCCCTGGTGCTGGTCTGCACCTTGGCCCTTCTCCAGCCCTTTTCTTGCCTTTGATTATTCCCTTTCTTTATTTATTTAAACATCTGAAGGATTTGGCTCAAGAAAATACACCTTTTTTTGCAGTGTTCCCAGATTATTGCTGTTTGTTGAGGAAAGAAATGCCTTTAGAACTATGCACTTATTCACGTGTAAACTGTGTTTATTTGCAGTGCTGCTGAGTCTCAGGTGCTGGTCCTGCCCACACAGCCACACACAGCTCTTTGTGTAAGGGACTGTGCGCTGTGTGGGATGCAGGCACACCACGAAGCCCTCGGAGGCTTTTGGGGGCACAGCAGCTCCAGGTTCTGGTTTTGTCTTCTCTGCAATGTGCATCCACCAATGTTACCATCTTCTAGAGGTCCGTGCTGCTTTTTTATTGCACCAGAGCTACTAAGTAGTAGCTGGCTGAGCAGCCAGAGCTTTTACAGCAGTGAAATTGTGTGTGGGAGTGTGCAGCCCTTGTTGAGGCTTCAGAACCTTATCTTCCTTAAAAACAGGAGTAATAATAAAAAACAGATAGGAAAAAATACCTAAGAGAGCCATGATAATATATCAAGGGCGATCTGCAGAGGAAAGCAAAATGGCTTTGGCATGCTCTGCTTTACGGATACACATATTTCCCCACAGCCTCCTCCTCCTGATGCCACTCTGTGATTTTCAGAGAAAATGTCTATTTTTAGTTCTGTGCTTGTCTTTTCCCCTCTTTTCTTCCCCTGCATGTAAAAAGAAACAAAATGCTGCCCAGATTTGCCCACCTAGACTTTACCATACGTGTTTTGGAAGTAAACTCTGATTAATTGCTGGAAGAAGAATGTGGTGGTGATGTTTCTAATACCTTTTCCCCATGAAGCCACTTCACACTTCTAGTATATAACAACTGCTCCTTGTGATAACTGCTCCTTCCTGTTTGTCCCTTTCATTTACCTGTTGCATCCTGTTGTAAATGGAAATCACGTTCTCTTTGGGTCAGGGACTTTCTCTTTTATGCTGGTTGTGTATTAGCCTTGCTGTTTGATTGGGGTTTAGTAGGGATTAGTGGGTACTACCATAAAGCAATTAGCATCTTGAAAAGTCAGTCATCTAGAGGGCTGGAATGGAATTCACTGAATTCATTCCATGTGCAAATGGGCACACAGGGTTCAGCTGGAAGGCTCTGCTCATTGCCTTCCTGGAAGGTAACTAACCTTTCAGGTTTGGGGAACCTGGCTTTGTTTGCCTTGCTGAATACCCTGTTACGCCTTAGAACTTTACATAGCTCTGGGCACATTGGAGGTTCTGAGAAAAGATTAGACTGTGTGAGTGATCGTGTGTATTGTTAGTCCCAAGGATTGTTTATGGCCTTTTGTTCTAAGGACTGTTATGCATAACTGCACTGAATGCTTTTAAAGTTTAACATCCATCCTTGTGGAATGGAGTGTTTCCAGTGTCCTTAACACACTTCCACAAGAGGGACTTTATCACATATGTTTTAAGGAAACGCATTGAGACCAATGGGGATGATTTTGATAAGAATCAAAGACCTAAAAAGAATCCTAAGGCTTTGGGTGTAATTCATCCTAATGTAACTAAAGTACTTCTGTGAGAACAAGAAATGAATCTTGGTTTGCTCTGGTGCCTCCAGCACTTCTCTTTTATTTCAGTCTGTTGTGGCTTTTACCATGCTCTCATTTATGTTAAACAGAATATTTTCCCCTTCAAGCCCAAATTTTGCAAATGGGCACAAGGAATGCAGAATATGATGTCTTCTAGTTCCCCAGGGCACTTCTGGTTTTCCTCTTTGATTTCTGCATAGAGAAAGGAGATAGCAAAGGCCCCTTGCTTCCAAAGAAGAGTGTTTTTGGAAGACTTAACCACTGCCAACTGCAAGCAACCACACTGCAGTGAGTCAGCACATCTCAAGGCTAGGTTTCCTGCTGTGGGCAGCACACGCTGCTCCTGCAGGTGCTGGCCTTATCAGAAGATGGATGGTAAACCATTTCCCCCTTCCACACCTCCTCCCTGTGCTCCCAGCATGCATTTGCTACTGGGACCAGCTGCCTGGCTGTGCTCTCACCAGGTTCCTTGCTCATCTAATGTAGAGCAGGATATGTGGGACGAGGAGCATAGAGGCTCTGGGATGAAGGCTGCAGTTTATTACAAACTACTGTCCTACTTTTTGTCTGGGTGGCCTGGTTTCTACAGTAGTGCCAATTCGCATCGTGGTGTTTACAGAGTAAAGACAGGATGTGTGCTGGCCTGTCGTGGTGCATTATCTGCTTGTGTTATTTTTAGGCTCTAGCTTCCATGACAAAATATTCAGTGACAGTATATTTGCCTACAAGCCTTTGAAGGTCTGTTTTTGCCTCATGTCAGAATTCCCATTGTTTGGGATTCAGCCAGCATTTTGAGCATCAACGCTGCGTTTTCTATGGCATCTCCATACTGTTTCTAGAAACAAACTTTGTGGTGTTTTCAATAAAGCCACAGGTCCTGCCTTAAAAAGGTTGAGTTTGTGGCAAGCTGACTGCTGATCAGTTCTTCATGCCAAACAAATTGTGGTGTTAGGAAAGCAATAGAATGTGTGTGTGGTGCTGTTAATTGCAACACCCAAACAGCCTGTAGAGAAGCTGCTCTCAGGGGCCGCTTCTCAAGCTTGTCTTACAAGTAAACCCATATTCATAGCAGGGGGAGGACCTACCCAGTGATCCTCAGTTCATTCAGCAAAACAGGAGTGAAAATCGTTGTTGCAAGTATTGGAGCTGCAATGTGAGAAAGCAGTGCCCGGAGGAGGAGGAGAGATGCTTGGTGTGAAGAGCTGGGCCAGAACTGTGGAACTTTCCACCAGCAGCGAGAGCGCTAATTCCCCAAGCTCAGCACATTCAGAGCCTGATGCAAAACTCATCTTTTCCATGAGGATTTTATTTTTAATGTTTAATTTTTTTCACAAGCTCACAATGGATAAAAATACATCCTTAAGAACTAATCCAGTTAAGCTTTTCCTTGTTGGCTGAGGAGAGAAGGAACAATGAACACTGTGTTTCTCCTTTGCAGTATCTGGTGAGTGGTCAGATACAACAGTGCTAAAGAGGTCACATAAACACAGATAATTTGGAGCTGGATACGCTCCATTACGGCTCTGGGTGGGAGAATGCACTTTTGGAGGGGCCGGAAGCAGGACAAAGCTGTGTGAGCACCATGACTTAGATGACTGAAGGAGACAAATCCTTTCTGAATCAATTACCATTTGTTCCTTATTAATAATTCAGCTGCCAAGAATGTGCTTGTTGGTTTGGGGGGGGGGAAGGATACAGATTGTCCCTGAATAGCTGGCAATGTAAAAGATGCAAGACAGTACTCATGGGAGTATCCAGAGAAAACTGTAACCATGGGCTGTATTAATTACTTTAATACTTTTGCACCATTTCCTCCCTCTAAACCATTTTGCCTTTTGTATTGTGTTGATGGTGTATGGCATGCTGAGTTCAACTGGCCTTTCAAAAGGAATGAGACAGTGAAGGATCATTCTTCCATCTCATCAGGGCTGGAAGGCTTTTCTGTGCCCTGGGTTAATGCTGAAAGCTGCACAAGACAGGGAGAGAGAGGCTGAGATGGGAAGTTGAAGCCAAGGAGAAGCATGTGGATGTCCACTCTGGGCAAGGAATTTGAGAGGAGGGGGAGGAACTGCATTTGGGATGAGCTCTCACATGTAATATAAAGAGGGCCAGAGTGCCTTGAGGGCAGGGCTCTGCACTGTTTGAATTTAATACCTTGTAGAAGATATGGGGCAGATTAAGAGAGGAGTGTGATGGATGGGTCAGAATGATAATTTTAGCAGCTGTGCTTTTTGATGGGTTGGAGGAACAAGATAGTGATCTGGTGTGCCAGAGAAGAGGAAGAGGTTAGCAGGGATGACATGAGGACAGGCAAGTTGCTTTAGCTGCTAAAAGAAGGGGTAAATCTTCATTTGCTGTGTGGGGGATTGGGGTTTTTGGGTGTGTTTTCTTACATTTTGTGTAGGAAAATGTCTCAAGTAGTGAACATGTAGAAAAGGGGAAGGGCACTGGAGGTGTGGAGCAGCAGTTCAGATCGGGGGTAGGTTCCTAGGGTAAGGTTTAACACCATAGTTACACAGCAGGAGTGATTTCAGAAAGTTTATCTGGGCAAACAATGTTGTCTGGGGATGTGGAGCTTTGGGAATGGGATAGGGAAAATGGAGGGGAGTTGGACTTGTTAGTGCTTAATGTCTCATTGAGAGAGGGAGTAGGATCCTGTTTCATACAGAGCAGACAGTTGGTGCAGACTCTTAGTAAATAGACTTGGTGCTGTGAGGAGGAGGTGTGATTGGTCATTGCCTGTGTGTATTTTAGAGCAATCAAATTTGTTTCATGGAGTTGTTTTTTGAGGGTAGAGTGGGTGTGTGGACCAAAGGCTTAGTCACGAGGGGAGGGGAAAGAAAACTGTCTTGACTTGTGAAATCAAGTGTTTGTGACTTATCCCATTGTTTCCCTATCTTCATGTAGCTCATGCCAGTATTCACAAGCTGCAGGAGTGAGTAGTGCTGTTAGGTCTCTGTGTGCTGTCTCCTCCTCTTTGTAGCATTCAGGTATTCAGAGAGGATTGGCTGCTTCTTTGCACCCTCTGTTGCGTGCACGCTCTCACTCATGCCTTGGACAGCCCAGTAAGTATTTAGGGAAGGTGTAGGTAGTGAGACATCTCCCAATCAACACAACCTGGAGGGTGCTTAAAAATGTGTGGATGATTCACTGGAAGGCCCTCTGTTCTCTGAGTCACTGCTGACCCAGGGCCCTAGCAAGTGCATTATGCTGCTAAAGAGGAGACATAAAAAGAAGGCCATAATTGACTGTTACCTCTTTATGCCTCATCGTGTTTAGAGAAGCTGGGTGGTGTTCCTGGGTCTCCTGTCTGCTTTTCATCTTGAATAGTTATTATGGTTTGTTTCTCAAGTTTCCCTCAAGCTTTGATTTGGAGTGAGTGGTGGTGGTCTTCGTGTTGACCATGAAAGCACAGTAGTGTTGCTGTGAGCTGTTAAGGAACATTTTAGTGTTATTCTCATCTTGGCTTTACCACAGAGATGGACAGATCTGTACACTTGAGCTTTGAGAACACTTTAGGATTTGAAGAGCTGGAAATCGGTTTGTCTTCTGTGGGTTCCACTTCCAGGTCACAGCAGAGGGATGGCGGACTGTTGCTGCAAGGCCAGGAGGGATCTCTCCTGTGGCTTTAAGAGCTTCAAGTCTTTTATCTACTATTACTGTTCAGTACTCATAAAGGTTGCCAGATGGCAAGGTGATACGAGACTTGGGAAAGAAGAGCCTGTGTGGTTGCAAGATGGGAGCAAAGAGGGGGAGAGTCGTGCTCCCAAACAGCATTCCTTGCTGCTTTTGCGAGAGCCAAAACCACACGCAGCAGTCCAGCCAGACTCCTGTGTGGCTGGCATTAAAGGCACCAGCCAAGAGGGGCCAAAAAGAAAGCAAGGAAGAAAAACATCCCTTCTTTCTGGAATTGTGCTGGTCATTTTCCATAATTTGGCTGATAATGGCTGGCAGCGTCACCGTCACCTGGACCAAAGACAGAGGGTGCTCGTTCCTCCTGCGTCACTCTGCTCTACCAAGGTTTGATGGGAGGATGATGTGAAGCTGGCATGAAAATCAAAAGCAGCTTTAAAATTTGCTTTTTCAAGTACAAACTAATATTTACCTGTGAGTCTGCTCCCTCTTTGTTCCCCTTCCCTTGGCAAGAGCAGATCCGCTTCCAGTTCAAGCTTAAAGTCTTAGCATTTATCCAGGGAGGCTCCCGGGATGTGAATGTTAATTCTTTTTAGTTTGAAGAGAGGGAAAGAGGAGATGACAACAGGAAAGGTACTTGAAATGGCTTCTTGTTCTGTAAATGTGAGTTTTGATGCAGTTGATATTTTCAGCTGTTCGTTATGGACACCTCATGGAAAACTTGTGAAAAACATCCCATTTGGGAGCAGTTCTGTCTCCTGTGGTGGTTGAAGGAAGGGGTGACCTGTTTTCATGTTGGGTTTTTTCTGGACTGTTCTTTAATCACTTCTTGCCTCAGGTTTTCATTACTGCTGACATTTACATGGAAATAGGGTATTTGTTCACATTGATGTCAGCTGCTTGCCTTTTCCTGCTCCTTTCTATGTCATAGCAGCTGGATTTCCATGTGAGCAATAGCCATGATAAAACCTTTACAGGAAAGGTACCATGCACGCACATGGTTAAGATCCTGTTTGGATGATAAGAATGACTTAGCGTGATACTGATACGTGCTTCATAGAGCTGTTATTCATGCTGCTGTGCTGCTCTCCCACACATCCTGCATTAGTCAGAGGTAAGCATTGAAATTCTACATCCTTGCTCCCAGTTGTATCACCAATGCAGAGCTGATGCAGTTTATGGCAGGGGAGAGTGAAGGAGAGAGGGAAAACTTGAGTGCTTGTGTTAGTGCTGCTTTACTTACAATAGATAGTGGAGATAATGGGAACGTGGTGCATCCCAATAGGGATCCCGAAGGGGGAGGGAGCAACAACACCTAAAAGTGTGATTTTTGGTGAGCAAGGGAATTCCTTGTCCCTTGCAGCATGGGGAAAATACTCTTCCCCCTCCTTTTTGCTAAGGTTTTCAGGGTGGGTTTGGGTTGGTTTCTGTTTTACCATTACCTGTAATTTAGGAAAGCAGAATTGGGCTTCCCTGAATAAGGTAATTATGTTGGCTGGAGGGGATGGCTGCCGGAGTGACTTTCTCTTGCTGCATGGCACGTCTGCTGTGAGTGTGAAACAGCCTTTCAACTGATGTGTAGATTTACTAGAAGAAAGGAAGCTTTCAGGTAGCCACATACACAGCTTCCTTTTTTGCTGCTGAGAATTTCTGGTGGGGAGAAAACATTTCAGCTGAAGCATTTTCTACCTCTCTGGTACAAATAACCCTCTTCTGTTATCGTATAGAAACAGTCCCCCAAAACAAAACTAACAACCACCTCCTTTCTTCCCTCACCCTCCTCAGATGTGCTGTAAAACCTGATTATGAGACAGAGAAGTTTATGAAGTTGTTCCTCCAAATACACATGGACTCTTGCAGAGTCCTAAGTCTCTGATTTCAGTAGTAATTACAGACAGCAGAGACTGTAAAATATTAACTTCTGTGGGCTTTTAATGAGGCGTTTCATCTGAAATCTGCAGCATTCCCCTAAGACATCTCACTCTTTGGTTTACTTTTTAAGCTGGATTTCTCCTGCATTGCTGGTGACTCATAATTAAGGAAGTCAGAGTTGTAAAATTAACACAGCCTTCTTCCACTACCCTTTTCACCTCTCTCCCAGAGCACACACCTTCTGTTAACTCCTTGTGGAAACTTCAAGCCTTGTTTTGGTGGTGGAGGTAGTTCTTTGTCATCGGGACCAAGGAGGAAAGTCTGTGAGAATCGGCTCTGTGATGAAATACACAGTCTGCACATGGGAAGTGATTCATGCTTGAACTGATTCATTAACAACTCGTAGGATGCCAGAGCGGGTCGGAGGCTGGGAAAGCTTGGTTGGAAAAGAGAGCTGGTTAATCAGTTGGGAGAATGGGGGAGACCGAAGGCAGAGGAACCCAGACTCTAGTTTTTGTAAGCCTTTCGTTTCAAGCTGCAGTCTTAATGAAGAACAGGTCCTCATCCCAGGGCCATGTGTAGCTCTGCTGTTGAATGGATCCCTAAGGACATCCCTGCAGAGGGGCTGGGAGTGGGGGAGGATGTTGGGCGGAAGCATGAGCGTTTGTGGGACCGAGTCCCCTCATTTGTGGTGTGCTGGTGATTAGTACTGGTTGGGCAAAGAATTACAGGGCTGAGTTGCTGTTAAACCAGCTTGAAAAGCAATAGCCTGTAGAGCCAGTGGGATTAATGGAAGACATAAAAAGGCCGTGTCATGCAAGGAATGCATCGATCTTTGTCTGAAGTACCTGGCTTGCTTCTGAAAGCAGATGATGGCCACTCTGGAAAACTTCACCCTGGATCTCATTATCCAAGCGGGGGAGGTACAAACACAAATGTCCAATCTTGAAATAGCTGCTTTTCAAATTACAGGAAAAGCAGCAACATTTTCACTATATAATAAAGAAAATAACAGCGACGAACCTCGAGTAGCCTCAAACTATTCCAAACAAGATAATTGGAGGCTGTAGCACAGTGTATTTTTAGTTATATCTGCTATAAAGTAAACACGTTCGTTGCCCAGGACCACCAAAAATGTTTCCATAAGAAATGTTGGCTATGTCCCAACTTGATAGAATGCACAAACATTTGTCTGAGAAGTCAGTTCCGACTCCTGGAATTTATATGAAGTTTCTGTTGAAGGCACTGGGAATTGTATATATTGTGAAGGAGAGTCCAAGGTCTTAAAACTGTCATTTTTCAGCCCTCACTATGATAATCACTTTTGCTTTTGTTAGCAGACATATATATTTGGGGCAGCAGCTCTTGGTGTGAGACTTCTGCCTAACCATTGAGCAGCACATCAGTTTCTTTTCTCCTTCAGCAGTTAAGCAGCGTATTCTTTCCTTGGGTCCTTAGCTCTGGTTTTCTTTGGGCAGTAGCATCAGTTGATGCTAATTTGCAAAGCTCTCTTGGCTTCAGTGGAAATAGGAAGATTGTTTTCCCTGCAGTATCAAGATGATGCATGTGGAAGCTAGATATTAAATGTAAGTCAGTGTAGATACCATGGAAGCTAACACAAAGTGAGTTTTACAGCACCTGTTATCTTACTAGCAAGACCATGTGCTCCAGTTATTCCTTCTCTCTTGAGCTACTTTTGTTTTGAATGCACTCTGTGTTACGGAAGCTTATCTGAATCTCTTTGGCATTTCCATCCTTCCATTTTCTCCTTCTGAAACTCCTCGGAACATACAAATACACAGCCCCATCAGTATGCCTGGAATCTCCTCGGAGAGAGGAAGTCGCTGGTTTGGTTGGATGCAAGTGTGTTGGGGTTTGGATTTCAGGATTGGAGTTAAACACGGGATTCTGGGAAGAACAGACGAGCTCATGTGATAAATGACTGTTCAAAAAGGCACGCTCCTTTCGGGAGGCTGTGTCTGTTCCTTCCACCCCCAGTCCCCTTAAGGCTCAAGCACAAATAAATTCAGATGAGTCTGACACAGATTTGGGCAAACAAACTTTGCTGAACTGAATAAAAGGACAAAGGCTGCTCAGGAAAACTGGAACTCGAGAGGAGTTAGGAGGGAAATCATGCAAAAAGTTACATTTGTTCTGAGAAAGGGCATGGATGCGACACCTTCAGAAACACTCAGAGCCTCACATTCCACTTCCATCCCTTGTGCTCTACCCATTTCTATTCATGGTAGGTTAGTAGTAGTGAATTACCCCATTTTTACCAAACTAAAGCTTGCTCTGTCTGCCTCTTGCAGTAACAACAAGGACAGTCAGGGGTTTTTCACCTTGCATTGCTGACAGCCCTGGGCTTCCTGAGGGTAGAGAGGAACCATCAGAGACATTTGAACTGCATCATTCCAGTTGCCATTGTTAGAAACGGTGTCACTTTGTGTGTGTCTTGTTGGGGAATTCACTGCTTTCCTTTGAGATGTCAGTCATGGAAGAATCTCTGCCTTTCTGAGCACTGCTGTGCACCTTGAGGGTCTAAGTGCAAGTGTGCAAGTGTAGATGGCAGAAATACTAGGATGTACATTAGGAACTTTAGAACTGGGTTTATGATTAAACCTTATTTAAGCATTAGGACACATGATGTCTTTTCTAGGGTAAGAGCGTGAAGGACATGCATGGTTTGGCCTCTGAAGTACCCATTTCTGTGCTACTGGCTATTAGTAAAAGGAGGAGGTGAAGGACGTAGGGGCATATAATTACAAAATGACTATAAATAAAGGAAAGGGAGCTGGGTTTGATAGCCAGCAGCAATATCCTATAGCTGTGGCACAAGTAGAAGTGGTGTCAATAACAGAAATTAGTAAAAAGTATAGATGAAAAACCAGATCCTGATACTGTGTGACAAAGCAAGATCTGTCTGTAGCCTTAAATCTAAATTCAACTAAGCTGTCATTTGCATGTGAGCAGGGCGTTGAAGTGGACATAGCTCAGGGAAGATTGCTGTGGAGTACAGGACAAGCAGAAGGCGGCTTTAGAGCAGCAACAATGGACAGACAGTTTATGGTAAACCAATAAAACATACTTATGTCTGAATCTGAAATTAGACTCTGAAAAATACGGTCTCAAGGCACCTGCTAAAGAGCTTAGCATTACTGGAATCTTAATAAATGACTCATGCTGTCATAATCTGATCCTGACATCAACTCTCCGTGCTGTATTTCTTCAGCTTTCAAGTGGGGGAAGGGGAAGTCTGCAAAGTCTTAGTAAAGACTGAGAGATGTAAATAGGCAGTTAGGAGCCCACACAAGATATATTGGTAATTTCTGTAGTGTCAGCTACTTTTCAAACCCAGCACAAATGAGACTCAAAGAATTATGCAGCATCAGAAGAAATGGGAATTGCTCTTTAAAGTCTACCTGATACCACAGACTGTAGGTTCTGGCAGTCTCTGTTCAAGACTTCATGGTCAGCAGATGCGTGGAGCTGTGCCACCCACTGGCTGTGATCCTGGGCTTACCTGTAAGTACACACAGAGTGGTGTACACCTTTGCCTGTTAGCAGCACGCTGTGAAGGTCGGAAGCATCTGAAGTCAGCTACCATCTGCCGATGGAGAGAGCACAGGGTTTTCTTCTGTATCCAAAGGAGGACTTCAGTGAGAAGAGTAAGCACTCCAGATGAGTTACCAGCACAAAACAGTGGTCATCTCTGATAGCACTGAGGGGGTGATGAACTCCCTATTCCTGGTGTTGCCTCTAACACAAACTTTTGCTTTAGAAGAATCTTCCAACTTCATTGCTCTGGGGGCAGCAAGAACTTTATTCTCTCCATAGAGACATGTTGCAAATGAGGTGTTTGTTAATTCTTTTAATCTATAAATGTAAAGTGCTAAAGAGAAGTATTAATTATTAGTTTCCTCTATGGCAGTGTGATAATGTGCATTGCAAACCTCACTTTGACGCAGTTCCTTCTATTTCCAGAGCTTGAATGACAGTGCTGTTAAAACTGCACCAGCAATTGGAAAATGTAGTGATGCCGAGCAAACTGAGGGGAAAGAGATGGCAAAGGATCAGCTTTGGAATCACAAATGTGCTGCATGGATCAGGTTTTTTTACTCAGTGTTGTTCATTTGGCCACTGTTCAGGGAAAGCTGAGGTTTTATCCAACTTTTGGGTGAAGCCCTGTGGATACTGCAGTGCTCTGCACACAAAAGCCAGATTCTGCTACAAGAATAAGTGCTTATTTTCCTGGTGTAGACCAGATGCAGGGCCAGTAAGGAGCTGCTAACCATGTTTTGTGCTTAAGAGAACAATCGCAGCCTGTGGCCATAGTTCTTAGTGCATTTTAGAGCATACAGGCAACTTAGTTTTTGTGGGTTTAAAAATCAGCTTCTGCTCGTGGTTTTCAGTAGGAAATCCCTGGAAATGCATAACTTACACTTTTATTTCCTGATGGGTTTTCTCTTTTCCTTACTTTTTGCACATGCTGGTGTTACTGGATACTTGAGCGTTAAGGCATTTTGCTCTCTTGGAAGATTAATGACAGGGACATAAAACTATTGGGCTTTGCACACAGGAGTGTATGAGTTTGAATGGTAGGGGGAGGGAGTGGATCTGTGATGGAGTAAATCTGAAGATTACCAACCTTGACAGAGGTTACCTGTAGTAATTTACTGCTTATATCACTTTGCTTAATCTGCACTTCTGCATCCCACTGATTTTGACTTTACTTTTAAAGAAGGAGAATGGGTGCAAGGGAGACTTTCGTTATGCGTCTAGAGGAAAGGTAGCTGCAAAGTGCTCAGAGAGGGAGACATAAAATAACAAGTGCATCTTTCCAGGTGGGGGTAGGTGGTTTCTTTTTTCTTTTCCAATTCAGGGTCTTACAAATCAAATCAGATTCAAAAATACCCAACACAAAACAGACCAAGCAGCAACAACAACAAAACGCCAACCAAAAACCCCACAATCATGCCTGGAAATCAAATCCCTGTTACGCAATGTAATGTTCTCCTGTTTACTCCTCACTCTGTTTCAGACTGTTACAGAGGAGTGTTTAAAAATGCTTCTGTCATTCTCTTTCCTCCCCTCTCTGTTTTTGCTATTACAACTTGCGTTTGCCCTTTGGTCTTTGAGCAGCAGCAGTCTGGGCAGTTTGGATTAGCAGTTTCATGTGTTAAACTTTGCTTGTAACAACATAAAAGGATGGATCAATCCTAAGGGTGTTCAGCCTGAGGGGGTTTTTGTTTGTTTCTTGTAGACACTGCAGTGATGTCCTGACCATCCCTGAAGTTGTTGTGCAAGCAATTAAATCACCTGACTGCATTCCTGGGGTCTTGGTCTCTCTTTCTTCATTCAGTCCTTTTTAATCTCTGGTTATAACTGCCCTAGGTGTGCAGTAACCTCTCCACTGGATACCTCTTGGTCGTGTTTGCACCATATTGTAAGCCTCAAGCCTTTGGCTGACTTCTCCTTGGGCATCTTTCACCAAGCACCGAGTCTTCTGAGCTGTATCCCACATGCAGGCTATGGGTGTATAGTCATTATCTTTGTTGCTAACAGCCACAGCATGGGCTGGGACAAGCATGCTGTGAGGAGGCATTAATCTGCTCTCCTTACCCAGCACAGCCACCCAGTCTGCTGGCCAGGGAGTTGTCATTCAGGTGGTGAAGTGCTGGTCTCTGCCATTCCTCTCAATGGGTTGATCCTTGATATCACTGAGCTGCTGTCTTCCTCCTCTCTCCTTCATCTTGTCACATTAAGACTTTGCATTTCTGAACCATTGTTGAATTAATTTCTTTGCTCTAACCCACTGCTAACTGGTATCAGCTCAGGAATCTTGCTGTGTTCTGGCTTTGGCTTTACTTTATCTTCCAGGCTGTCATAGCCCACACTCTCTCACACTCACAGGAGGTGATAACTACAGCTCATCACATTTCCCTCCGTAAATCAGGCTTGGGGATCACAATATTTTCTTGTTCTTATCTCGCAAGTTCAGGATATGTGCTACTTATAAAAGATGCACTAGAACACCCTCTGGCAGCCAGAGTCTGCATCACCCGCTTGCTCTAAGCATCGACACTGAAAGGAAGAGCTTTTTACTACTTCTGCTGTTTAATCCCACCATACAGTATAGAGGCACTTTGAAGGTGTGTGTCCCACCAAAACAGATGGTGCTGCTTTTGGACACAGCCATCCAAAGCTGAATTCTTGGCCAAAGCAGCCAAAAGAAATCCTGTTAGGTATCATGGAATACTGAATGTAGCAAGTCAGTTGTACAGGGAGATCTGCTCAACACGGGCTGGTTAAAACAAAGGAAATAGGGGGGAACAATTCAATAACTCAGTGGATGTGAGACACCCGCCTGCTTGGGTCATCCATGAGGGCTGTGGGCTCCAAAGGTGTTGAGCTAGCAAATGTGGTGCACACTAGGAAAAGCGTATACTAACTCATCTCACACAGCTTTGGGCTTTCATCAGGTTCCTTCAGGAAATGTTGCAGCATGTTAACCCATGGAAAAGTGGATGGTCTTCTGCCAAGTTCAGGACCTGAACCAGCTTGTGGTGTGTTGCTGAGGGGATAGGATGAAGCCTTGGGTGATATGGTCTAGTGTGAGGTGTCCCTGGCCATGGCAGGGGGGTTGGAACTGGATGATCTTCAGGTCCTTTCTAACCCTAACTATTCTATGATTCTATGACTGCAGCCTAGATAATGTATAAGTGAGATGTGTGGGTGCTCAAGACAGTTTTATGCTCAATCAAGAGTTTGCATCTGCAAAGAAGCATTCAGGCAGCTGAGAAAGATGTGACAACTGACTGTGGTACTTGGAGTGCTGTATCTACACCAAGAGCTGCCTGTAGCAGAGCACAGTCTTTGCTCATGAAGTCCTGTGTCCCATCTCAGCCATACCAGTTATCTCTTTCTTTGGTCAAAACTCTCCTTGAGAGCTGAGGCAGTACAGCAGAAAGAAATAAAGCTGCCCTGTTACTCTGCCACGTTGTTCCCAAGAACAAGCAGACAATGTTGATTTGTCCCAAGTCCCTTAACAGAGAGCCTAAGGAGAGATTTCACAATCATAAAAATGCAATTAGTCCCCAGTGCTTTGGGGAAATACAATTTCTTTTCCCATATCTTCTTATTGGGGGCAGAGGGGAGAAGGGGAGGTTAATATATCTGAAAATAAAACATATGGCTCTGTCATTTTAAGAAGTCTGGTTTAGATAAGACTGTAGAGCAGCCCAACTCTTGTGCAGTACAAACAGCATTCATGCCAGATAGCAAGCACAACATGTTTTCCACAGTGTGTAGTCTCTGCTAACAAAAATGAGTAGCTGTAATAGTAGTGGTTGAGAATCAGTTCTGCTTTCAGGCTGGTTTTGGTTTAGGTAACCACTGAAGCTGCTCAGACAACAGTGATTTAGTGTCTCTCTACAGATCTGTTGGTGCAGGGGCATTGTTAACCTGGGTGTTGAAGTACTGCATCCAGAGAGGACATCAGGCATATGGATGGACATTGCTTGTCTTTTGTGAAGACTTCATAGCTTTACCAAGATCCCTGGGGTGGTGGGAAGAAGTGCATTTTACCCTCCAGCTGACTGGGAAGTTTGCTGTAGGTATAAAGAGTTTCTTCCACCTTGGGAAATGCAGGGAGAGACCCATCCTTGCAAGTAATCTAGAAGTCATAGACTGTGTTAGTCCTCCATCTCAGCTGCTAACGTCAGCCCACATCTGTCTGTGCTGCTGAAATGTCCATCTGCTGATAGTGACTGGGAACAGTAAGAACACTTGCCACAGTTGTCTCCTGTGAGCCACTTGGAATAATCTGAGTCTCCTTTTTTCTCCTTTACCCTCACCCAGGTGCAAGATACCCTTCTAAGTGCAGAGATGTTTGAGGGGGGAACAGTCCTGGTTTGTTCCTTGTTTCAGCCTACTCTCTTTTTGCTAAATATAGTGAATAGTTTCACACTTTTGGTAGCTATATTTTTGAAGCTTTTCCACATTGACTAATTCTGAGGTCACACAAATCAAGTCTGGGGCCCACCACGGTTCCCACCTTCCATAGAAGTTCGGTTCTAGGTGCTGGCATCCTCCTTGTGAGTCTTCCACCCAGCAAAACTACTTTCTGCTTTCCTGTTCTCAGAAGGAGTTTGGCTTGAGAATACACGTGGAGAATGTGCCAGGTGCTCATCTGGTTGGTCAGTCCATCACAGAGCAGTCTGAAGGGAGAGCTTGACCCATAAATAACAGCACGATATGAAGAAATACATACTATAAATACAAGCAATAAATAACTGGGCGTTGCTGTAATATGCTTGCAGGTTTTAGATGGTTTTTAACCTCTACCAGCAAGTCCCTCAGTGATAAACTCCTTCTATACTTCACACATAACGTGGTATGACCTTTTTCCTGCTTCCCTAAATCAGGTGCTTGCCAGTAATAGCTTGAGTTGGTTGTGTTCTGCCTTCCTCGTTGCTGTAGCAGTGTGTACAAGAGGTGTGCATGTTACCACCCTCTGCCAGGGAAGCTTTTGGGAAAGCTCTTTTAGGGCAGCCAAGACCAGCACAACCACTGCTGGAGTCATTGTCTGTGTGCTTTGGTTTGGGGTTGGTTTGTTTTGCTGGATTGGCTGCCAACACAGAGAACCAAGGGAAAGAATTCCAAGTAAAATTTGGATTTTTCTTCTTTTTTTTTCCTTTCCTTGACAAATTAAAAATTAGGAATATTTAATTTCACCAACCCCCTCAAATGTTTAATGTCAGTCATTAAGAAAAGCAAGGGAAATGAAGGCTTAGACTTCAAACAAAGTGCCTGGGGGATGTTCCTGTTTAGCAGCTCAGGGAGTAGAGCCCTCATCCAGGAATGGAAGAGACCCTGCTCCAGCTCTTTCCTTTGCTGGAGAGCACTTGAACCTTCCCAGGAAGGTTTGCTAGGAACAGGCTATAGTGAGGAATTCATGTCTGTATCTTGAAAGTCCAGTTTTCTTAGCACACATGTTAAGATGTACCTTTCCATGAACAGCATAATGCTGAGAGTGATGCAAACCTCTTGTTAGTTTAAGAAGTGCCATTAAATGGATGTATTCTTACTTGCTGTGGCTCGTCTCTGCCTCCAGATTATCCTCTTTCTGAAAATGAATGAATCTCTCTCATATAACAGATATTTTACAGTTTTGGAGGTTTCTCCTTGGCCTCAAGACTGGACCAGAACACCTCCTGGCAGCACTGTCTCAGCAGGTTTTGGTGACCATCACCTTTTGGGCTGGTGTCAGGATGCTAAGTTGGCTGGGCCTTTGCTTTGAACCTCCTGCTGAAGCCTCCAGTCTTCACGTTAGGTTCCCCTGTGTAGTGTTTGATGGGATGTGCTCAGTACTACCCTTGTGTACCAGTCTGAATCACTGTCATCTCTGTGTTCTGATGGGATGTGCTCAGTACTACCCTTGTGTACCAGTCTAAATCACTGTCATCTCTGTGTTCTGATGGGATGTGCTCAGTACTACCCGTGTGTACCAGTCTAAATCACTGTCATCTCTGTGTTCTGATGGGATGTGCTCAGTACTACCCCTGTGTACCAGTCTAAATCACTGTCATCTCTGTGTTCTGACCGCAGGTCCTTAGATGGCCGGCTCCAGGTGTCTCACCGGAAGGGTCTTCCCCATGTGATCTACTGCCGGCTGTGGAGATGGCCAGACCTTCATAGCCACCATGAGCTGCGGGCCATGGAGATGTGCGAATATGCCTTTAACATGAAGAAGGATGAAGTCTGTGTGAATCCTTACCATTACCAAAGAGTGGAAACCCCAGGTACTTCTGGCCCTGGGTGCAGCTTCTCATTACCAGCATAAGGGATTTATAAGTGTATTTCAAAATTGAATAAAGCAGCAGGCGTAGGGTTTTAAAACCAAAGTGTATTTATTATTGATGCTAATCTCTTACTGTATGCAGCAGAATAATTTATGAATCTGCACTCAAGGGGAAAATACCATTTTAAATCGATAAAATCCAAGTAGAGCAGGGTGCACTGTTGCCAGGTTCCTAATGTGGCATTCATTGTGTGCACGCAAACAGCTCACACACATAGTAGATACAAGTATGAGCTGTGACAGTGTTGTATGTATCCCAAAGTGTTAGTATTAAATTAAGGATAAACTTAATATTAAGTTGGAGTGGGTCTAAGAATAGCTCCCAGCACAACTGAACTTCCTGTTCTGAAGTCCCATCCTGCCTGAGAGAGAGACTTTCATCTGGAACTGCAGATACTTCTGCTGCATGTTGGTGCAAATCTGCAGAACCAGTCTGGATGTTTATGCTAATCCTACCTTGCTGTTCCATTTTATATGAAATTTATTCCTTTGGAATCATGTGGTATAACTTCTCCTAAATGAGTTTTCAAGAAGACCAGTTTCTTTGCCTTAGAAGGGGTAGACAGACTAGGTGTGCTCAGATAAGCACGTATCCCATCCCCAGCTGAGGGATGTTAAGAATAGCATCTTTAACTGCTGCTATTTCAGAAGCAACTATCAAATTGTGTCCTTTAATTAGCGACTTAGGTGCTGCATGTATTTAAGGGTGTTACTCCAAACTGGTTTCTCTTCATTTTCTAGGGTTTCAGTCATTTTATTTTAAAGCTGTTCTGCTTTTTTCCCTTTCCATTTGTGCAGTGTTACCTCCAGTGCTGGTGCCTCGGCACACAGAGATCCCAGCTGAGTTCCCACCGTTAGACGATTATAGCCATTCTATTCCAGAGAACACTAACTTCCCAGCAGGTATCGAGCCACAGAGCAACTACATTCCAGGTACCATATATCTTCCATACAGCGAGCAGAGGAAAAAGGGTTGTATTGCACAGTGAATCGTGTCTATATATGCTAAGCTGGATGATTGGAAAGTCTTTCTTTCCATCGTTACCATGAAGCTAAGGAGTGGGAACCTATACAAAAATAGATGAAGGCTGTAAATGAAGACACACAGCAGTGCTGTTTATAGTTTTGTTTTCTTTAAACTCACCTCTTCGGTAGCACATGCTCTGTTGATTGTGGAATCTGAAGCTGAATGTTCCCTCTGCATGGTTAGGTTTGAATGAAATTCAGCCATTTTAGTTTGAGTAAAACTAAATTTCTGATGAAATTGTGCTCTTCTATTTATGTATCTCTTTTACAAGCAATTTACACCTTATTTGCATGGACAAGCTATGCAGCTGCACACCAGGAGAGGGAAAATATGTGGACAGAAAACTGTCTGCAGGGCTTAAAGTTTGATGGGACTGAAAATCCGGATTTTTTTGTTTCCCCCTCCTAGTTATTCACATATATGCTATGACTGTCATCCTGGTGGTGCCAGCTCCTCCTTTCAGCAGCTTGAGGAAGAAACATACTAAAAAAGACATTTAGCTCCTTGTGAATAACAAAGTCAATGTTTTTGGTGTCTAAAATCCAGACTTTGCATCCAGTTGCAATGACAGTATGATCATTTTGTGCTTCTAGAGACACCCCCTCCAGGCTATTTGAGTGAGGATGGAGAAACAAGTGACCACCAGATGAACCCCAGCATGGATGCAGGTAAGTCATCTTTTGCCATTTGCTGCAGCTTTCTAGGTCATAGCAGAGACACGTTTAAACTTTTCCTTTGGGGTACTGAAGATCTGGTGGTGGTTTGAGGTATTTTATCCCGGTAGAAGTGCAAGTGTAGCCTGACATCTCATGTAAAGAACATGGGAATAACTGTTGAAAGCATCTTCTTGATTTGGGTGGTGTCACTGCTCATAAGAACCACTGAATCAGACCCTGAATTCTGAACAACTTATGCTTGAAAAGCAAAACCCATACTCTTGGTTAGAAAGGCTAATGCTTTACAAGAGGGTTATGCAAATACATGACACTTACACAGAGACAGACATGCAGAACCTAATTAATGCAAATACTGCACACAAATATCTTGGTTTCTTTGCATGTCTTCAGCCGTAGAGCATACGTGGGATTCTAAAAGAGGCATGAATGATTTGCAGTCTTTCACCACACTTACACAGATGGAGGAAGGCAGTGTGGGTTTGTTTTTCTACATCAAACATAAGCCTATTGGCACAGTCCATTTTAGTGCATACAGTTATTGGTAATGTGGTTGACATGTGGAATGTATGTATGGCTTTTTGGAAAGTGGACTGGAATAGGATTGGCCTGGGAGATGTCATAAATACCCAGTTTAAGTTTGAATGCTATATCCCTTCCTTCAGATGTCATGGACTTTGTAGGAAACCAAATTCTAAAGAAACCAGCAAAACTCAATGAGAGGAAAAGCAGAAATGGGCTGTGTACCACCTGTGTGCTTCCATGTGGCATCCAGAGACTCTGGAAACTGCTCTGGACATCCAAGTGCAGATATCTGAAATACATGCACAGAATTTGTGGACCAAACTGAAATGATTCAGGATAAGATTCTGCCAGTTTTTGGTCACATCTCTGTATCTTGATCCAATTCTCCATGCTCCCTATACCAAAAATAATTGTTGATATAAATTTTTGATGGTTATGAGTGTGCTTTGTGCCTAGTAATGTAAAATCAGGCTCTTAAATGCCCAGCTAACTGTAGCTGTCATGATGGAACCTGGAGCTTTGATCACTGCAAGTAAAACAGACAACTGCCTGCTCAGTTTTGAAAATTAATGGGTTAAGCTTAAGAGAAGGCATTATGAAGATGCTTAACAGTATTACAGATGCAGCAAGCTGATATAAGTAATAGCATTTGGAAGCTCAAGTAATCAACATCACAGGAGCTGCTGGTGTCACAAAATGAGTCTTAAGTGAGAAGTGGGTTATCCCTCCAACAAGCCCAGGCAGAGCTGAGCATTTGGTGGAAGTGTTTTCCCTTGTGCAGATGCTCTACTAATAATTACAATGTCTTGATTTTCAGGTTCTCCAAACTTATCACCAAACCCTATGTCTCCAGCACACAATAATCTGGGTAAGCATGTGATCTTGAGAACGGTGTGTAATTACAGTCAAGGTAGTGACATTTTAATGATGATGTTGTGCACTTTTGCTGGGGTTGTGAGCATTGTTGATGTTCCTTTCCACTTATCCTCTTTACCGTGATAACAGTGATTCATTGTAACTCTAGACAAAATACAGAAGTCTGAACTTACATCAGACTTAAATAAAACCCCAAGAAATGCTGGCAGACAAATACCAGAATGAGTGAAGGATTACAGCAAAAACACACTCATTTGATTACATGGGTTTGCAAGGAATATGTCTGTCTGTTTTGCTGGTGATTTTGTGTTCTCCCAACAAAACTATGAGTGCTGGGATCATGTCAGACAACAGAGTGCATCTACCTTAGGATCATCCCCACACCACACAGGGATAAAGCAGCCCAGAGCGCTCATGTCCCAGTGCCCTAAACCACTGGAAGAACTGGCCCAGTTAAGCAAGTTGTTACAGTATGAAATCGAGCATGGGCTGAGCAGAGCAAAGTGGAGGTGGCTGCTGTGTGTTTGGAGAGTCCACATAAATGGAGAGAAGGTAGGAATGCTGATGTATGGAAAAGTGTAGATGTCATGGACAGCCTTATTTGAGCATTAGAGGTGTTTGTGGAGTCTTATGCTCCAATGAGCCTGGAACGAGGCCTTTACCTTTGCGCTACTATTAGAGGTTTTGTGGTTATCTCTGAACCTCTGCTGCTGTCTCAAATGGCTCTGCCCTTTATTTTCATACCTACAGACCTAAAACGTCTGATCTTCATCAGTTTGAGCTCTTACCCTATCTGCAATTGCTCTCAACGGTCTGTCATAAAAAGCACTCACAGTTCTGGCTAGCTGCAGGATCAGTTCTCTAAATGTTCATTAAGCCAGCAGACAGAGGCCACTTGAGATTACTCTTGAATAACCATAGCCATAAAGTTTACATATGCTTTTAATCCTGGCACGGAGCACTTTGACACCGCTCCAGAATTTGTCAGTCATTGGCTGACTTGTGGATATCTTGGGGCTGTTGAAGAGGGGATTTCTTTTCTTCTTTTCTTTTTTGCCCTCTTTTTCTCTTCTTTTAAAGCATGGGATATATTGCCCCAGTGCCACTACATTTTTATTTGCTTTAGCCATTAAAGCCTAAAAAGAGAATTCATGGCTGACTTATTTTGATTTCCTTTCTTCTTGTTGGTTGAATGTGCTCCCTGGGAGTTGAGGAGAATTTCTAGCAATTTCTCTTCAACCTCAACGTAAAAAGCCCATTATAGGTCACAAAACCAACCTGGCAAATTGATTGTGGCATCTGCCTTACATAAGGAAGAAAGGAGTTTCTAGGAAAGACATGTGTCTTCTGAGAAGGACGCTAGTTATTAACGCATGCTGCTCAGTGGATGGGCCTGTTGGATGTCTAATATGCTGTCTGGTGACAAAACCTAAGTAGGTGAAGGTGAAGCTGGTTAACCACAAAGAATCTCTTTGTAGTCTAAGGAGCAGACATCAGAAAAGCATTTTAGCTTCCCAACATTAAGATACCTCTAAGTCCTGCAAATCAAATATTTGTTGCTTTTAGGCAAGACCTTCCATAAATGAAGAACTTCTTGTCTCTTAAAGATTTTGTCAGTTTTTGCAGGTGAGGATGCTACAAAATAGTAAATGAAGTGGATTGTAGCTGAACCACTGTAAGCTGACAAAATTGTCATCACTTCCCTCTCTGCTCTTGTGAAATCCCCCTTGGAGCAGTGCATTCAGCTCTTGGGGCCCACAGTACAAGAGGGACATGGAACTGTTGGAGGAAGTCCAGAGGAGGCCATGGAGATGCTGTGAGAGCTGGAGCAGCTCTGCTCTGGAGCCAGGCTGAGAGAGCTGGGCTGGGGCAGCCTGGACAAGAGAAGGCTCCTGAAGGGGAGACCTGAGAGCAGCTCCAGTGCCTAAAGGGGCTACAGGAAAGCTGGAGAGGGGCTTGGGACAAGGGCCTGTAGGGCCAGGCCACGGGGAATGGCTGGAACCTGCCCAAGGGGAGACTGAGCTGAGCTCTGAGGCAGAAGCTGTTCCCTGTGAGGGGGCTGAGGCGCTGGCACAGGGTGCCCAGAGAAGCTGTGGCTGCCCCATCCCTGGCAGTGCTCAAGGCCAGGTTGGATACAGGGGCTTCGAGCAGCTGTGGAATGTGTCCCTGCCTGTGGCAGGGGTTGGAACTGGATGCTGATGGCCTGCAGTGCTCCTGCACTATAGGATTCTGTGGATCAGCAGAATGCTCCAGTGTCTAGGATGGTACTTTGATCTGCAGAAGTTTAATCAGGCTTTCTCTGTGTGTTTGTGGAGGAAATGAAATAGGAGTTCATAGAACAGAATTAATAGAATAGAAACAACACAACAGGGTGCAATGAGGATAATAAGCAGCAAGTTCCCAGCAGCAATGCAGTATTGCCTTAAAGAAAATAGCATCACAGTATTGATGTCCATTTATTTGACCAGAACTACTTGAACCTTTTAAGACAGTTTACTTAGTGTAAGCTAAACTTTGGACTTAAATCCCATGGCCATATTCCAGAGTATTACAGAGGCAATGAACTTGGGCCAAACCAAGTAGGACAATGGAAGCAAGGTTTCTTTGAGGAGCAATGTATGTATTTCAGCATAAAGCTGTAAGACTGTAGTAGGGGATTGAAGGAACTCAGGGAGTTTCATCTTTCCATTCACAGGCACAAAAGTGTTGCAAGGTAACATATTGGGATTTATTTTCTTCCTCCTTTCAGCTCATGCTGTCAGATTCTCAGTTGTCAAACATAAGCTTTAAATGGAAGTTAGAGATATCCAGTGATCTCTTCTGTATCACTGACATACAAACTGGAGAAGATACAGAAAACAACCAAAATGAAAGGAGAGCTGCCAGCATTATGTGGACATTTGGGATGAAGTCAGGGAGTTGACACTGGCCAAGGGCCAAGCCTGTGGTTGCAGGCACATTGTTATTTTGGAGCGAGGCAGTCCCTTGGTGTACAGGAAATCCATTGTCAGTGTTTGCTCCGCAAAAGACTTGACGCAAAAGCTGTAAGTGAAATAAGCACATCCCCTACGGTCAAATCCATCAGGAACATAAGCCTCTGTTCCTCTCTGTGTTGAAACACCGTTTCCCAAAGCAGAGAGCAGACAGCCCTTCTCAAAGTGTGCAGAGGGGAAGAGAGCATGTTCACCTATTCATCTTTTGTCCCAAGGGAGTTAGAATTAGTGTGCCTGCAACTAATCCAGTTGGATAACACAGATCAGTAACTTCGGATGTGTATCAAAAGCACCGGCTGAAATGAGAACAACCACTCTTCTGCTTAGAGCACACGCTGCAGCCAGTGATATTTTCCTCCACAGCTGAATGAGATGACCTTTGAAGGTCCTTTCCAACCCAAACTATCTGTGTTTCTAGGAATAGATAGTACTTTTGTCTTGTAGGGAAGATGCAATATGGGGAGCATCCCAATACTCAGTGGACACTTGTGAAAGCAAAGCTGTAGTTGAGCCAAAGTTGAAATTGTATGGAGATCACTCAGGCAGGCTTTGCTTGGGTTTAATGCATCATGTTTTATTTGCTTGTATACCCCCTCAGGATTCTTTGGCTTTAGCAGAGCTGCATTCTCTTACTTTTCCCCAAACAGTAAATCCATAAGTTGAACATGAATATTCAGCACAGCTCTTACACAAGAGGGAACATGCCCATCCCCTGACAGCTTAAGCTGAAGCCTAAGCCCACAAATCACAGCAGAAAGCAGCATCATTAAAAGCTTGGTTGCGTTTTGTCAGAGGCCAGGTTTTCTTCAGAATAGGATTTGCTGGTTTGTGTCTTTCCTCAAGTTGCAAACAAGCCGGAAATAACATTTCCGTACATCCTTCAGTGGGGAATCCACAGTTCCCTTGAGGGGCAAGCAAGCGGAGGTGGTTTCTGAAGGGCAGGACCACGAAACCATAAAGAGCAATACAGGCCTCAGTGGTTTTATAACTTAAATAGGACCAATCTGAGGACATAATTTAAGGGTTGTTAGGATTAAAAAGAGTCAATGTGATTTTCTAGAGCTGAGCAGCCTTTCAATGAGAGGCTCTTGCTGTGGAGTAAGAGCACAGTCCTGTGGAGCACAATCTATTAACTGGATGGGCACACCTTAAGAGACCAATGTTAGTGCTGGTATTTGCTGGACCTCTAATCAAATTGCACTGGAGTCATGCGAAGCCCAGAGCCAGGTATGATGTGTGTAGGTTCCTGCTGTGGCCCCCAACTGCTAATGGATGAATTAAAGCTGGTATTGGAGAAGTACGCCTGATGGGGCCATTTCCAGTGGGAAAACTGAATATGTCATTCAAGAGAAAAAGGCAGAGACCATAAACTTAGAGAATCCCAGACTGGTTTGGGTTGGAAGGGACCTTAAAACTCACCCAGTTCCAACCTCCTGCCACAAGCAGGGACACCTTCCACTCCAAGAGGTTGCTCAAAGCCCCATGTCCAGTATCATATCATTCACCATATCAGGAGAGTGACTTGCTTTAAGCTATGAAGTTGTTTAAAATGGGACAATCTGCTCACCAGATCTCTTAAATTGCTGTAGAGACCCCTGTTGTATTGAGCTGCCTTCTGTTAGCTTTCACTTCGAGCGTGATGTCCTTTTCCATAAGAGGAAGATATGTTGTTTCTTTTGTGGGCGTAATGTGTGGAGGAGAGCAGGAACACGGGGCTTTGCTTGTGATAGAGCATTTTCTTTTCAATGATATAATTAGGAAAGAGATAGATTGTGAAAGATGTGGGGAATAAGCTTCAAAATTCACAGTCTGTGAAGCTCTGCTAAGGATTACAGAGTTCTCCAGAATGCACTTTTATTCAGTTCCTTATGTGCTGCCAGCAAAGCTTCTAACAAAGCAGAAACCAAAGGGTTTTTTCTGATTATTAGCTACTTTGGGAACTCATACACCACCTTACAGAGAGGAAACCACCATGTCTTTTGGCTGCTTCAGCCTGCTTCTAAGGGAGTAACAGCAGGTACCAGATGAGAAATGACTCTCAAACCTCTGTCGAGACACTCTCCTCAGGGTGAGAGGAAACTGGGATGGTAAAAACCTGTCTTTGATTTTTCTGGAGCTGATCTTTTAAGCCCCAGATTCGCCTGAGCCTTGCAGGAACAACAGATGGGAAAGCCTATGGAAAAACCTGGGGTTTGCTGCTTGATGTTAACTCTCTGGCCAGATGGGAAGCTGTTCTCTCCTGCTTTTAAGCACCATTTGAATGGGGATGAAGTGATAAGCTGGGGGGAGGACTGGAGGGAATTCTCTTGCTTTTATTTCTTGCACTGAATGAGAGGAATGGAGCACTTATCAGCACAGTCTGCTCTCTGCTTCCTCTGCTCAGCAGATTCTTGGCTTGCAGCCGGACTGGGCATCATCTAGTGCAGTATTTCCAAGAAACTTGACTTGAGCCTTCCTCTGCTGAAACCACATTGGCTTCAGTGGGAGCAGTTAAATCATTTGATGCTATTTGAATGTCCCACCTTTCTGGCATGTGAAGTATTATCTTCCTGAGACTTCTTCAGCCCCGGTCTGCTCATGGACTTTAGTCCACAGGCCGACTCAAACCTTAACCCCAGTAAAAGATGTGCCATCATCCGTTGAGGAAATGGATTTTCTGTTGTTCATTTGAGATTAAGTGCACTGGTAAAAAGCATCTTAAGTTCTACATCACTTTAGTGCCTGTATTACGTACAATTTAGTGCATATTTCAGACAACTCCACAGTGCCAGAGAGATCACAGAGTCAGTAAGAATGAAAGCTGGACTTGCTGCTTGGTTTAAGTGCAAAGTTTAAGTTTAGTTCAGGTTTAAGTTCAGGAGACCTGTGTGAGTGAAGGCAGGTTTGTGGTCTGCTCTTTCTAAGGTTTTCCTGTTCTTCCTTTTCTCTCCTTTTCTCCATTTAGGGTACTGGCTATCTAAAAGTAATCCCACATCTCATAGGAAAGCTAACTTTAGTTTTACATTCTCTTCAAGTATGAAGATAGTCAAGTGACACCTCACTTACTAAGTGACTAATACCTTCAATGGTATTTGTTCCATGTGCCTAAAGCTCCAGAGTGATGTAACTTTCTAGCTGTGGTCCATTAAAATCTGTCAGGTAATTAAAGTTTGGTGATTAAAGTGAGCCCAAGGAATAAGCCAGAACAATGTTCTAAACCAGCAGCTTTCTTCATGCTCCCCCTTCCCCTCCTGAGGGCCTGTGATTCATTTTGCTGCTTCTTTTGTGCAGATCTGCAGCCTGTTACCTACTGCGAGCCGGCCTTCTGGTGCTCCATATCCTACTATGAACTCAACCAGCGAGTGGGAGAGACTTTCCATGCCTCTCAGCCCTCTATGACCGTGGATGGTTTCACTGATCCATCGAACTCGGAACGTTTCTGCCTTGGTTTACTGTCCAACGTGAACAGAAACGCAGCAGTGGAGCTCACAAGACGACACATTGGTAATTGCTGTTTCCTTGGGTCAGTCGGTGTCTTTCAAGGTGGAAGGTGGAGATCTGCATGTAAAGCTTTTTGATTAGCTAAGTGGCACACACCTTGCTCAGTTTTAGAGCACTGCATGTAATAGAAACAGATTAAACTTCTACATGCACTCTTCTGTCTTTGGATGGATGTTAGTGGTGATCTTGTGAATTCCTTTCCACCCTGCACTGTTTTATTTTCTAGCTGTTTCTTTTATAAATGGAAACTTAGTTCCTTGATTTTCACCTCAATTCCCACTTTTCCTCCTTGCACTTCAAGGTAACATTCAGTTTTGTTTTCAGTTGAACTTGCACTCAATAGAATATCCCAGATTTATACTGTTTAAATACAAGGCAAAATTGCTTATGCTTTGCTGCATTTTCTGATGATTTCTATCAAAAATGAACCTGCTTTTTATTCTAATCTTGCTGCCCTTCATACCCTGAGCAGTAAACTTCATACAGGAAGATCTTTCCTTACATCTTTCTAATATGACTTCTAGCACCAAAAAATCTCCCAACCTCCCAAAAACATCACCAAGATTCAGAACTCAGTCTTTAAATTCAGCAGGCTCCTTATGCTTTATGGAAGAACAAAAGCAAGATACTAAAATAGGAATGTAAGACCACAGCAAGTGTTTATTTGAGCAGCAAAGATGTCTTGGTGAAATTTGTTTCTTTATGACCTGAGATTTTAATACTTTGTGCAAACTCCTATGGGAAATGTATGTTTGTCCTTGTATACAATGTCATCTCAAGCAAGAGGCAATGGCTTGAAAGCATTGTATAATTTAATTCCAAATCACTAACTAAATAAGCAAACAGTTGTATCCAGCTGCGATGACTTTCAGAGAAGGCTGAAAACCATATGTTAACTGATAGAATGTTCATCTGGAAAATATCAGACACATCTCTGAGAGTAAGCAGTCTGTGAGGTGGTAAATGCATGCAGGCTGGATGTGATTGACAGCGGGGCCAGAGGCTGCAATTCTGACTTTATAAATTGGTCCTCTTGCCTTCCTCAGCTCAACCTGCTCCCAAAGCAGATTTATTGCTCCCTAATGGGAGTTCAGCTGTGCTTTGAGAGCTGCCTCGTGCAGAGGTGTCTATGTCTCTACCAGCTCTTCTTGCAGATGATTGTTCTGAGCTAAACCAAACCTGTGCTGTGTGTTTCCTAGGAAGAGGAGTAAGACTCTACTACATCGGTGGTGAAGTGTTTGCTGAGTGTCTTAGTGACAGTGCCATTTTTGTCCAGTCTCCCAACTGCAACCAACGCTATGGCTGGCACCCAGCAACAGTTTGCAAGATTCCACCAGGTAAGGAAGGATGCTTTGTCTGTGATCCTGCACAGGCCTCTCACCTTTTGCAGATGGGGGCTTGCTATGGAAAGCAAGCTCTTGGTGAAGGTTGGCATGGGTTTCTGACCTCTGTTCTTGGCAATAATCAGAAACCTTTTTTACCCTATTATAAGCAACTTGACAACTCGAGCAGGGCATTTTTTGTAGCATAAAGAATGAAGGTACTGATAAAAGAAGGTGCTACGTATGCTGCAGTAATGGTTTGCACTACATACAGGTAGGAAGAAACAGTACTTCAGGATCTAAGCAGAACTAAGAGCAGAATCTGCTATTTGTCCATGCAGTGTTTTACCAGCCTGTTACTGTGTTATGAGAGCCAAGCTTATAATTTGGTTTGCACCTTTAAGTAAAAGTATATAATGTAAGAATTTTTCCATAACAAATCTAAATTGATACTTTTGTGTAGTAAAACTTACCCCATCCTTTCTGAATTAGATTCATTCTAGGGAAACCACTTTTGTAGGCACCTCATTGTTCTGGTTACAGCAACGTCTGCCTAAAGTAAGCTGGAAGATTACAAGAGAATTTATTGCATCTGTCTAGAAAGAAAATACTTGTTTTGTTAGATACATGCAAAAGAGTTAGTATGAGAGGTTGCCGTTTGAAACAGAATTTAGCTGGGCTTACAGAAGCTGATTTCTTTACAGTTTAAAGTATGTGTGTATTTAAAAACTAAACATTTTTGTTTAGAAATATTTGAATAAAGATGGTCTTTCTTTTGAGATCCACACACTGCAAGCCCTGGCCCATTTTAATGGGTTTCCTCTCTCAGATGCTTAGGGAGCAGCTGCCAGTGTTGCAAACATGACTTAATTCTCCAGCCACATCACAAGAGTCCACCCGGGCTGGAGTCAACATTTGAAGACATAAACAACCCACATTTCCGCTGCAGATTCATCTAAGGCACATGTTTTGGACTCCAGCTCTCCCTTCTTTTGCCACAGCCTTTGGCCACCTTCTCAGACTCATCTTCAAATCTCTGCTGGGTTTGAAGCAGTTTCTTCATTCCCTTGTTGACAGGATGGAGTTGTACCTGCTCCTCTGAGACACAGTCCTGGAGGAACCTGTTCCCAGCCTGTCCTGGAGGCTGAACAGCTGGTCAGACAGATCCTGATCAAGTTTTATGCTTTCCTTGCAATAGCTCTGTGCTCAGTCCAGCCCCAATGCCCTCACCCTTCTTATTTCCCCACCTTAGTCTCCAG
Source organism: Melopsittacus undulatus (assembly GCF_012275295.1). Lineage (NCBI taxonomy): Eukaryota > Metazoa > Chordata > Aves > Psittaciformes > Psittaculidae > Melopsittacus > Melopsittacus undulatus. Next base: position 1,688,952 of record NC_047535.1, on the reverse strand, counting down.
TATGCCTGACACAGCATCCCTTCAAACCCTCTGCAAGATACATGGTTCTTGGGCTGTGCTTTTTTATGGTCACAGAAATGGCTGGTTGTTTCTGCAGCTGTTGAGCTGTTGCATGTGGTTACACTTTGGTATATGCAGTTCGACCCAAAACAGATGACAGTATGAGTCCAGCCCAAGAGAGTAGGCTCAGAAGTGATTTTAGCAAAATACAATTCATCACAGTCCAAATGGTTGTTTTTCAGACTTGGCCCATATGTGATCCCAAATGAGCATTAGTTGTGTGCCAAGTCTCAGAGTTTAACTTGTTTATGGTTATCTGGGAGAAAGCAAGAGCAGCAGTGCTATTTTGAAGAGTGGTATATTTATTTATGTATTCAAATTATGAGGGATGTTGTTATCACCTCAAAACTGTTGGGTCATAAAATCCCAGGCTGGTTTGTGTTGGGAGTGACCTTAAAGCTCCTCCAGCTCCAACCCCTGCCATGTGCAGGGACCCCTTCCACTGGAGCAGTTGCTCCAACCCCTGTGTCCAACCTGGCCTTGAGCACTGCCAGGGATGGGGCAGCCACAGCTTCTCTGGGCACCCTGTGCCAGCGCCTCAGCACCCTCATAGGGAACAGCTTCTGCCTCAGAGCTCAGCTCAATCTCCCCTCGGGCAGGTTCAAGCCATTCCCCTTGGCCTTGTAAAAAATCCCTCTCCAGCTTTGTTGTCAGCCCCTTCAGGTACTGGAATGCTGTTGAATAACTTGGTCTCAGTCTTTTAGCTGAGTCTAAACATTGGGGCAAAACTCCAGTTTTAAGGAAGTTTCTTTGGCATTTGATAAATTTAGGAGAGGATTACAGCAGAAGCAGCTTTGGTGTCAGCCTTTTTAACCCTGGTAGCAGGTTTCTGGCTTGCCAGAGCAGTTTCACATCAGAACTTCTCCATTACTTCTGCTGATGGTCCCCATGTAAATCCAACACCAGTGAGTTCCTGGTTTGAGCCTGTTCATTTCTTTCTTTTCGGGCCCTATAGCAATTGCTGTTGTGAAGTCTTATGGTCATAGTTAGGCTTTTAAATTACAATGTGAGGAAAATGATTGTAAAGGAGATAGAAGGAGGTTCCATATGCAGATCCCAAGTCTGGTCTCATAGATCACAATCTGCTGTGTGGGCTCTAGCATTCATCAGTCTCTGTCTAACATGGTTTTCCTCCTTTTCAGCATATGAGCTGTGGAAATGTGGCAACCTTGATTCCTGTTTCTGAAATGCTGTGTTTAAACAGTCTGTGTACAGTATCACAGGTTCTGGGGATATGGGAGAGCAGCACGGAGTTTCTTTCCATTCTCAGAGATGGCTTTCTTAATCTAGTTAAGTTAATGCCTTGTTCCTGTCATGTCCTTTTCTTGCAGGATGTAACCTGAAGATATTTAACAACCAGGAGTTCGCCGCTCTCTTGGCTCAGTCTGTGAACCAGGGCTTTGAAGCTGTGTACCAGCTGACCAGGATGTGCACCATCCGGATGAGCTTTGTCAAGGGATGGGGAGCAGAGTACAGGTGAGGCATTCCGACTGAAACTCTTGTGTTTGCTGCTGCCACTCCTGTGCTCCACAGCCTGGGACAGTGTCCTGCAAAGCTGCTTCACTCAGCTTTTAGGTGGGGAGGAATTAGCACAGCGTCTCTTCAGTAATGCAGATCATGGAAACATGGAATGGTGTGAGTTGGAAGGGACCTTAAAGCTCATCCAGCTCCAACCCCTGCCATGGGCAGGGACCCCTTCCAGTGGAGCAGCTGCTCCAAGCCCCTGTGTCCAACTTGGCCTTGAACAGTGCCAGGGATGGGGCAGCCACAGCTTCTTTGGGCAACCAGTATCTCACCACCTGCATAGTGAAGAATCATTCCATACACCAGAGAAGGCCACATGTATTTGGTCACAGTTTTCTACAAACCAAGAGCTTTACCTGAAGCACAGCAAATACATCCATGTAGCCTCTATAGGAACTAGTACATTGGGCTTTCTTAAAATCAGATTTATATTTGCTCACTTGAGTGTCTTACAACTACCCTGTTATCAGGCAGGATCAGTGTGAGTGCTTCCTAATAGATATGGCTTGGGTTTGATGCTTCCTTTATCAGGAACTAATGGAATTAAAGTAAAAGATTGGCTTGAAAATAGATATATATGTAAGAACTGTTAGAGTTGCTGCACAATTATAGTTAAATCTCATCCTTTCCTTAGTCCTTGTCATAGGGCAGTTGCCTCATTGTGAGCAGAGGCAGTGGGATAAACAGTGTTACAGTTTTCCTCAGTGAATACTGAAGATAAGAAGATGTAATAGGGTCTGGTGGTTATTCTGACAGCACGGGGGGCAGTGCAATGCATGGGTACTCCATAGCTGGTGTTGCTGTCACTCCTCTGCATTAGCAAGCCCATGTCCCTAGGTAGCAAAAGGAGTGAAATCAGCGTTTAATATTGCAAGCAGGAGAGACGGAATTCGTTGGAAAATGAATGTTGTTTTACGAGAGCTGGCAGAGCTTCCAGCCAAATGTGATCTTGAAACACTTGAGTGCGTACCCTGTAAATCCGTGGCCTTCCTTAAAGCTCCAAGGGCAGCCCCTGCCTCCCAGAGCCACAGGGCTCCCTGCCCAGGCTCCCCTTGCACGGACGCTGGAGCATCAGCTGGAGCCTGCGCCCTGCACGTTACTCTCCTGCTTTCTTGCTTCTCCAGATGTTTGGAGCCCATCTTGTTTTGCAATTGTCCTGCACCGGGGCCAGAGCATTGAGCCCTGGCTCGCAGCCACGCTCCTAATGAGAGCCAGATGAGCGTGACTTACGGAAAGTCAACTCTCTTATTAGAGTATTGGAGTCAGTGAAACCCTATGCTCGCGCTGACCGCGCCGAGCCTGCTCTCTTGCTCCTTCATTTCCTTGCCACAAAATACTACATCTGATTGCCTTTGTCAGAGCACGTTTGTTTGTTGAACTGATTCATATGTGAGAACGGTGCTGCAGGAGCGGCATCCAGAGCGCTGTTCCAGCCATTTCTGGTTCAGCTCTTCGGCCTTTGGAGCAGTCATACTGGTGGGTGTTTAGTGCTGGGGTGTGCCAGGGGTTTGATGGAGGGAAGGGGGGAACCAATTGCACAAGCAGCCTGTGATGCAGACGTTCTCCTCTGTGCAGTGAGAGCCCACAAGCTGAAGGCATGGATGGGGAGCTTTGAGGGTTTGCGTTCTGGAAAGGTTGGAGTCAATAGGAGTCACCTTGGTGGGAAGGCAGGATGAAGCTGCCATGGTAGATTTGCAGAGGGCAGAAGGGCAGCAGCCCCATGGGCAGTGGGTCTCTGTGTGGTGTTGCCAGGATTGCTGTATGGTTCACACTGGTTTCAGGCAGCAAAGCGGAATGCTCTGTGCTAAGGGAGCCTGGTTTTACCTTGGACTTGGGAGGTTTGTGTGCTTTGCTCCCTGTCTTGCAGTCTTCCTGCCCAAACAGCCCATGAGACACCCTTTAATGTACAACACTTCACCGCATGAAGTGGCTGCATAAGGCAGGCCCTGTCGTACACCCACTCCTGGGCATGGCCTGAGCGGGAATGGGTGGGGTGCATCAGGGATGTGCTTCCATCCTCAGTTCAGAGGAGGAGAGCTGCAGATCCAGCAGCAGAATGGGTCACAGCCCTTGGCCAAAGGCTGCAGAGCTGTGCCCAGAGCCCAGGAAGGAGCAGGGGTGGTGGTGGGAGCCCAGAACAGCCCCATGGGGCAGAGGGTCCCCTTTGCAGCAACAGTTTCTCCCTGGGCCCCGCAGGCTTTGCCTTCTCCCTCCCACAGGCAGATTCCAAGGACAGCTTCTGTGGGAAGTGAGGGTGTAAACCAAGGCTGTTTCCAGGCTGGTTCTCTCTCTTTGTAATCTTCCTCCTCCACAGCAGCTGTCCCTGCCTCTCCACATGGAACAAGGCTTAGGCCATCCCTCGGCAGAGGAGAGAGAGCCCTGTGCCTTGGCCTCCCTTCCTTCCCATCCTGCTTTACCATCTGGAGACACTCCATGGGGTCCGCAATCAGGGAGAGTAACAGAGACGGGAGAGGGAAGATGCTTTGTAGCAGGGGATGTGCAGTGACCCAGCAGTGCATCCCTCTCTACTCTCCAGCCACAGCCACCAGCTCTGGAGGGATTTTAAAGCACATTTTAATACCAGATTCCTGCTTTTCTGAGAGGGTTTGCAACGTTTTACACTCAGAGCACTTCTGCTTCTTTCAGGGCAGCCGGGTAAGCACAGGTCTGTTGGAGAGCCCCTACACAGCACATGTAGGGTAGGGTTCAACCATCCAGCACATCCTCTGGAGCTGTGCAAAGAGGCTGCTTAGCAGCAGCTCCAACTGCATAGGGGCTGCAGGGGAGGGTCTGAAAGGCTGCCTGGGGATGTCTCCATCACTTCCACATCCTGCCAGAGCCTGCAGATATGGTAAAATGAGAGTAGCCGTGGCTCATCCATAGAGAAATTGAACTTACTTGGTAACCTGCAGGCTTTGCTATCTAATCAGGAGAGGGAAAATGAGGTCTGTGAAAGAAAACTGAAGAACTGTGCTTGGGTAAACACCTTCCATTCCATTCAGAGAATCCAATGCTGCCTGCTTTCAGGAATCCGAGTAGTAAATAGGCTGTGTAGTGAGCTGCTCCTTTGGGATCGTAAGCAATGTAAAGAGAAAAGGTAGGGGTTTTAAAAGCAGCTGACAGGGTAGGCCAGAAGCATGTTACAGAGGAGAGAGACATTCCTTTGGCCTCACATGCACGACTATTGTCTAAGCAGGAAGGAATGCTCCAGTAGCTGTAAAACCTCTTCACATTGGTAAAGTTCTGTTCCTTTTTTCCTCCTCTCTCCCCCAACCCCTTCTTCCTGGCAGGCGGCAGACTGTGACCAGTACTCCCTGCTGGATCGAACTGCACCTCAACGGTCCCCTGCAGTGGCTGGACAAGGTCCTCACACAAATGGGCTCCCCGAGCATTCGTTGTTCCAGCGTCTCCTAAGGAAACATCTCCTGGGGATGGGTGGGGGGAGCAAAGACTGGAAAATGGAATTGGCTTAACCCTTAGTTAAACACACAGTGAACGGATTCCCAGTTATTGAAGTGAGGAGAAAAACAATCTGCTAAAAAGAAAGTGGGTTTTGTTCTATTTTGGTTTTATAGTTACCCATTTAAGCCACTTCCACTGACCCATTAGCACTTTGGTTCCAGCGCTCTGGGCCTTTGCAGTTACAATTTGAGGCTGAAGTTTATCATGATGAAGAACTGGACTTTGTTTCAGCAGAGAGGAGGCTGTGCTGTGCCTCCAGCACCCGCTCTGTGCTGCTGCAAGCACATGGTAGCCGGAGGGGAAACTTCCCATTTGCCTCACACAGCTCCAGGCTCGTGTCATGCAGCACCTCTGAAAAGCCAGGCACCGTGGGACTTCAGGATGAGTCTTGCTTGTCCATTCCCATCAGCATCCACCTGATCCATGCCTGTCCTCCCTGGGATTGCAGCAGTAGGGGGAAAAGGAAGTGTTTAAGGCACACATAAGAACTAATTCCCCCAGTAATGCTCCCAAAAGGAACGTATTTCCCACGCTGGAACTGCTGACAAGGAGGCAGAGTCTTGTTCTGTGCCTGAGGGGTGCAGCTCATACCCTGATGGCCTCAGGCTGGATTGACATGAAGCAAAAGGGGCGACACTGAAGGCTCCTGATACTGCTGCAGCGATGTTTGACTTGAGCTGCTCGTAGGCAGACGTTTGTCACATGGAGAGCTCTGCATGGCCAAGTTAAGCCTTCATTACCCTGCAGTCTGTGTGCATTAACCACCAAAGTCTGTAATTCTGTTTTCTCAGTCTGTTGGATGGAATCTGCCACTTCTGGAGACATCGGGGCTTCTGCTCCAGTGATGGAAGTGAAAAGGCCCTCGCTGCTGCTTTCAGCATATGCAGTTGTCCTGTGCGGTCACATGTGACTGCACATGAACCAGGACACCTCAGACACAACCCTCTGAGATGTGCTTTTGCCTGGAGAAATTGGGAGAGAGTGTATTTACTTGTATTATAAAACGTTCATTTTAAACAGACATGCTCCAGACTGGTATTTTTTTCCCTGCAGCAACTGTCACGGCAAACAACTCCCACAACTGGAAAAAACCAACCCTTAGCACTTGTTTTTATGGTTCACATTTGCCAAATAAGTCTCATAACTTTGTCAGTGCTATCTCATTATCTGTTTCTTTATATCTGCATTGAGTATCATACGCATTTGTGCCAAACTATTGGAAGGGGGAGGGGAGAAAGTGATAATCAGTTTCCTATGGAAATCTTCTTTGTCTTTTTTGGTTTTATACATGAAAGGCAAACGCAGGAGCTGGGTCCAGCTCTGGGAAGGACAGACCCGGATGGACTTTGTGTTCATGCTTTAGTTCTGTTGTGCTCCCAGACACGGAACCAAGCAGCACCACCGAGTTCAGCAGCACTTGTCCTGCAGTGCCAGGTTGTGGTCACAGCTCCAGAGCACCATGGTCCCACACGGGTGCAGACTGCAGAAGCATTTCAAACACTCATCAGGAATTCCCAAGTACCTGTAGAGGCTTTTCCTTCGGGACCACTCCGATATGAACCTGGTCCACAAAACCCCATCGCTCTTGGACCTGAGCATCAGCAAAACAGGGTACGAGGTGCCCCGTGTTCAGCAGACCCAGGGACAGACCATTCTCGATGCTCTCTGCTGGTGTTTGTTCTCTCAGGCACACCAAGGGATGCTGTGCAGAGAGTTCTTCTGGAAACAAGCAACATTTTGTACATGGAATTGAATTTCCAAGGAAGACACGCAGTGGTGGACGGGCTCCTGAACCATCCAGGAATATCCTCTTGTGGAATTCAGACTGGGAGCTCTCACTGTGCCATACAGCTTGTACGATAGCGCTGGAGGTTCTCTAGGACTTCTGTTGTTTCAAGCTTTTGTAATGTGTCTGATTTTAGTTACATCTCTGATTGCATGGACTTGTGCAATAAGAGCAGCTGTATAAAATAAGTGTTTTCTGGCCACTTACACAGTAGGTCGTTGTTGAGGATGGATTTGGCATAGTCTTTCAGATGCAGGTTCCTAACATAGTTGCAAACACAGATTTATCCTTGCTTTTGTGGAAGTAGCTGACTTTGAGAAGAGATTTAGTGGGACAGGGGCAGGATGTGCTATGTAAGATGGCCCCAGGTTTCCTCCCTGAGTGTCTTTAAGTTGTCTTTGCTCATTTTAGCCAGCAAACGGTTTTCATTGTCCACATAATCAGGGAGGAGGTTGGACCCTGTGGAGCCTTGTGCATTAGCAACAGAAATGACATCTTAATTCCAGTGTGAGCTGATGGTGTGCGCAGGAACCTGGCCTGGCCCAGAGGCTGCAAGCTGGAATAAACCCTGACTGTAGCACGAAGCCAAAGTAAGATTTGGGCCTGGATTTCTGGTAGGAACCAGATTTAGATCTTCTGCTTGATAAAGGATAATTAATTGCTGTTACTAATAGTTGCCTTTTGAAAAATGGGATTTGGTTAATCTCACCTCATCGTCCCCTAAGTAAAATGACTTCAAATGGAAAATGGAAGCTAGTCTAGCAGCAGTTAGATAAAATGGAGAGGATTATCTCCACTAAAAGATCAGTTCCCTCCCCTTTCTTTGCCTTCTCACTAATGCATAAAAGCTTTATGGCTTCTAAAGCTACCTTATAAAGTCAGAGGGAAAGTCCTGGACCATGCGAAGAGAGAAGCTGGGGAAGGGCTGGGATCCAGGGGATGGTGTGGTCGAGCTTCCTTTGATGTTGCACAGCTGGAAAGGATGGGGCAGATGAAAGCAGATTCCCCTTCAGATGTGAAACCTGCTCAGTCGTGCTGTTGGCCAGGACACTAATGTGAGGGGAGAGGCAGCGTTCGGCCAGAGGTGACGGGTTTCCCTGTTTTCCCAAAACTCTCTGGAAGTAGCTCTGGTATGTAGCACAAATGTATGCAATCAGCCACGGCCTCGCTTAGATTCCATTCCTGTACTGGAAAATCTCATTTTTAGTGGTAGTCTTGGCTAGTTTTACCGTATTTCATACATTTTTGTTACTAGGAGAGAGTCACTAGCAGGAACTTGGACTCTTCACTTGATGTAGCCACACACAAGGGCCTGGCTGCTGGCAGATGACACTGATGGCCTTGTGGTTTTCAACGACCGTGGTCTTGTTCTGTTTTGGGGGGGGGTTATTATTATTAATGTATTGAACTGAATTTCAGTTTGCATTTTGTGTTCAGCTTAGAAGTAATCCAGTGTTGTGCATTTGATTTCATCTCCAGGAACCAGCATGGCTGTGTACAAAGGTGGAGAAATCTAATTGATCTCCCCAATGCTCTGGCTACCCCTCCATGCCATGCAAAGGCTGGGGGTGACCGTGGAGAAGGGATCACAGAGAAGTTAGTTTCTTCTCCCGTTAAGGATCAGCATAGTGTGAACCACACAGAGTCCTTTGCAGGGTGAAGAACACCCAGTGAGTGTGGACACAAGGTACCTTGTCCTGCTTACTAGCTGGGAGAGCACAGGCAGGAGGAGCAGCACAGCTCAGTGAAGGACTGCAGCCGCATCCCAACACACCCGTGAGCTCTAAGGTACTGGACAGGGAGGAAGAACAGGATTTCACAGATAAGCTGGTAAGCTAGAATGAGAAATACTTAGTCACTATCGTAGCTGATTGAGCGGTATGGTTAAGTTCAGTAGATGTTTTTATCATGTACGTGCTTTTGTATTTATGTTGTCTTTCTGGAATATTCAGATGAATCCAGTATTTAATTTCGAACAGAAGGGGCAAACAGGGACTCAGAATTGAACCTTTCAGATGTTCCTTTCTGGTGATTGCTGGAAATTAGGCAGTTTGATGTGAGAGGAAGAGATTCCCTCAGACCTGAGCAGCAAACCCTGGTGACTAGAGCAGAGCAAGGACTTCCCCAGCAGGAGCCTTCAGCCGAGTTGCTGTTGTAGCTTTTAACACCCAGCCAGGTTCCAGAGTTGTGCTCTGCAGGTCTGCTCTGATGTATGAGGCTTTAAAAGACAATGAGGAATTACTCCATAAATGTTTTTGGTTCATCTTTCATTTCCTCCTGTACGTGGCTACTGGAGGAGCCTGCAGCAGTCCCTGCTGCTCACTCTCCCCATGGCAGCATCCCACTTTCCTCCTTTGGTAGGTATGTACGAGCATGTTTGCATTAGTTTAGACTTAACCTGAGATTGTATGTTAACAGGCAGTGATGCCTCCTACGTGCTTTAGCTTGTTACGCATTATCACCTATTTTGTTACTAAAGGCCTGTACTATGTATGCCCTCCTCTTTCCTACGTGAAACTGTAAGTTCTATTTTTGACATTTTAATAAACTTTGATTGGAAAACAGAGGCTCATGAGAAAACAACAGTGTTGTGACGATGTATTTAAGGACACAGTTGGAGTTCTGAAGCCACAGGTAATTCAGAGGCAGCAGCACCTTTAGGTGCATGTAATGGAGGTTCCCAGTAATCCATGTGAGATCTCAGTTACAGGTAAGAGCTTTGTTCTTCTTACAGTTTAGATGGTTTTGTTTAAGAAATTAAAGCCAGATCTAAAAAAGTAATTAAAAATACAACTAGTTCTTTTAACTACTGGGATTCAAAGGCAATTCCAAGCCATGGAATGTCCAGGGAAGCAGCCGTTCCAGTGGAAAGCAGGTCAGGTGCCACAGCATTCGGCTGGCCTCGGAGCACTCCCCAAACCCCATCGCTGCTGGAGCCAAGGCGCAGGGTGATCTAATTCGGTGAGCTCCTCACATTCCTGGTCGGGTTTCACTCAGACTCAGGGAGTTTTGTGTTGTTTTCCTGACGGGATTTACGAGAACACTTTTTCCATTCCCTGTTCCAACAATGTGGTCATAAACGGGTCTTGTCCAGGTTTTGTACTGGGGTTGCCAGGGCTCAAGTGTGATGTAGTAAATCAGTTCTGAGCTGCGAGCTCTGCTCGTTGTCACCTGAATGTATCGTGGGTTTCAGGATCAGAGTCTTGTCTGCCCTAAAATGGGAATCTGGAGCAAAATACAGGCTTGAGGTAAATGAAAAATGCACAGCCTTCCTTAGCCAAAACCCGAGAGTGAATCCATGCTGCATGGAGGCTTCAGTTCAGGCAGAAGCTGGGTCACAAGCCTTGGTCTGTATGGGCAGGGGAGTGTTGCAGGTGTCATCCTCCCCCTTCACCAGGGCTGTACCTAAAGCTGAAAGACCAGGACTGGAATTCCCTCCCAGCCCTTGATTACTCTGGAACTGGAAACCTGCTCACTGTGGGGGCTCAGGACCCACAGGTCTGAAACCTGATCACAGCAATCCACAGCTGTCTGAGAAACACATCACTGTTACTGTATGCAGGCACCATTTTCTCCTGGTAATTCATTTGAACACAGCATTTCTGTAGCCTTCTGAGTTGAAAATTCACAGCAACCAGTGGCATGTGTGGAGTTGGTCAGGTGAATTTTACTCTTTATTGTATTTATAATGACCTCACAGTTAATTTGCTCTGTGCTTTTGCCATTTATTACCATGGCACAACAAGTGTTCAGGAAGGGAAGAACAAGTCTTCAGCTACCAAGAAGCAAACATGGAAAACCATTCTTTACTTGGAAGAAACCCCCTTCAGTCCTTTGTTACAGCTCTGGGCTGGGGTTAAGATTCACGGCAAGGCCCGGAGCCATTCTCTATCATCCTGTTTGGAAGAGGTGGCCCTAGGAGGTGTGTTCCCTTCAATGTCTCTGTGTATCTCTGTAAAAGGAATATTTCTTCTTAACAATAAGTACTTTGCTGTGGTGGAGACACTGCTCAGTCTTTGCATGAGAAATGCTTTCCAAAGAGCTAAACAAGGCTTCAGATCTGTTTCTTAGAGCTGAAAACGCTGCACTGTTTTCCCAGGGAATGATTTACAACATTCCAAAGCAGCCTGTTATTGTAGCGCTGCTTAATCGTACAAGAAGATGCAATGAATGTCAAGAACCACTGTGGAAGTGCTTTCAAAATGTAAAGCTGTCAAATAACTTCTGAGAGCCACTGCCTTGAGATCACCCCATTTATTGACATGAAAAAAACAAGACATTGGAAAACTTAATTTCAGAATTCCTGAATAAGATTCCTTAATGTGGCATTTTCAGACTTGATAAGGAAATGCTCTTGAGGAAAATACACATAATTTTGTAGGGCAGGCCAGGCAAGCACCAGGCTGAAGGAAAGGAGAGAGGATGGGATTTACCTTTCTTCTTTCCTTCCCCCACCAGCCTAATGCCTTCCTTCTTGTCTTCCACATCCCTCGCATGTTTATGCTCTCCAGTCAGTCTGTGGCTGTGTGCCAGTGCAGGAGATGACAATACTGTTGTCAAAAACTCATCAACAGATGACAGCATCTAAAGGGGCTTACGGGAAATCTGGAGAGGGGCTTTGAACATGGGCCTGTAGGAACAGGATAAGGGGAATGGCTTTAACCTGCCCGAGGGGAGACTGAGCTGAGCTCTGAGGCAGAAGCTGTTCCCTGTGAGGGTGCTGAGGTGCTGGCACAGGGTGCCCAGAGAAGCTGTGGCTGCCCCATCCCTGGCAGTGCTCAAGGCCAGGTTGGACACAGGGGCTTGGAGCAGCTGCTCCAGTGGAAGGGGTCCCTGCACATGGCAGGGGTTGGAGCTGAATGAGCTTTAAGGCCCCTTCCAACCCAAACCAGTCTGGGATTCTGATATATCCAGTCTGAAGACAAAGGAATCTTTTCTAAGCCCTGCTACCAGGATGCAGCCAGATGAGACTTGTACTCTGGTGCTTTCTAATGAACATACAAGAGCATAAATCTGTTAATGCACCAGGTCGCAGGGTTGGGATTTTGAAATCACAGCTTTGCTCTTTAGGTATTCAGGACAATTCCCCAGCAGGACTGTGTGTTCTGTTAGGCCTTGCAGGCCAAGCAGTGCAGAAGGTTTGGGCAGGGAACTTCACCCCTGGAACCGCAGCAGCAATCTGGCATTTAATCCCAAATTAAGTTTGTAATGGGGACCTCGGGAGTGTGGCACAACACCTGATTTCCCAGGAAGGACCATGTACTTACAGCCACAAACACAATTCAAAGCATGTGGGCCATTTTTCATGGCTTTGGCACTCAGCGGGATTAACCTTGCAGCCTTGGCATGGCAGCCCACAACAGGGCACAATTCAGCAACTTTCTCTTCATGGCTCATATAAATCTGGTTTGTTTTAACTAGTAAGTCAGCTATAAAGCCACATAAAAACATCAAACAAGCCTACATCTAAAATGTCGAGTTCAGAATTAAGTACTCACTTCACCACCAGCAGCCATATGTAGAGAGGGAATGGGCAGTAAATCTGTTTATTTAAACTCAAAAGAGGAAACAATAAAAATGTTAATTTGGGAGACGTAAACAGATTATTATTTCCTCATGGTGCTTGTGTCGCCTTCCAGGACTCTCTCTGAGAGAATAAATGAACAGTCAGACAAAACCACTGTAACCATTAGGTGTTGTGGAATGTGTAACTTACTACAGTGATGCGGGGAGTCCTTTAACCAAAGGAAGCAACTCGAGGTAAATGGGGCTTCCACAATGAACACTCATGGCAGGAAAGGATCCCTCCTTGAGGGGCTGCTCTGGTGCTTACAGCTACAGAACTCAGTTTTCTTCATCTGAGGAGAGACCTTCAATTTCATCTCTGTCTCCTCCAATTGCCATCCAGAATGCTTTGGCCACCTAAAAACAGCAAAAAAAGATGGGAAAGGGGGAAAAATACCCCTGAAGTGACTGAAGATTTTGCATTTACCATCCAGAAAACAAACTGAGCAGCACCTGAATGTACCAGCCATGGCTCTAAGCACAATGCTAATCCGCTCTGAAGGCAACAGAGAGGTAATAATTTGCAGTTCTTGAAGGCACATCTGATACCAGCCCTGTGCTAATTAAGGCATATTAAATGTTCCTTGAGCTCAAGGCTTTTCCATTGACTTAAGTGGAAGCTGCTTACACTCTCGGTGGCTGCAGGGCCTCACTGCACACATTCTGACAGGGGAAAGCCTCTTCCAGTGTTTCAAAATCCCCCATTTGTTATTCAGTTCTTGAAAGACAGGAGACAGTCTTCCTGGGACTGTGTGCTTTGTTCTTACTACTCTGAATATAGGAACTCTACAACAGCAGTCATTCTGGCTTAAAAAGGAAAATCCCAGTTTTAACAGATTCATCACTAATTTCAAACCCTCACCTTTTCTGCGTGTAGTTTCCTCTGCTCATGAGGCAACGTTGCAGCTTTATCTGTGGAAAAGAACAGAATTTAGGTGGTCACCCTCAGGAGTGCAGGCAGAGAAATGCCTCTTGCAGCTGGGGTTGGGGAAATACCCAAAAACCATAAAAACTCATCTGATTTAGTAAGAGCAATCGCAGTTCCCAGTCACCAGAAAGCTGATGCTTCTGAGTGCACTGGATTTCACCTCTAGCATCTGCTGCTTTGAACTGTGAGATTGCCAGACAGTTGTAGAGCTTAAAAATGAGTCTTGTTACAGGTTTGTTTACAGGGAACTGTAGCATGAGTTAATGCTGAACAAAATCAGTGTGACAGCAATCAGCTGAGCAATAGCTGCTTCTTTCACTATCAAACAAAGGGCAAATGAAAAGGTTTAAACAACCTCAGACAGGAGAACAGGAATTTGCAGAGGAGTCTCCCCAGCTTCCACACTGGCTCTCATGGCTGGGAGTGACTGGAATAGGTGATAGAGCTCAGATCCTGGCATGTTACCTTTCATTTCTTTCAGCTTTGAAAACAGCCTTTCGAAGTTCTCCAGGTCACCCTCTCTGGTGGTCAGGCTGGCTAGCTCCTGAATGTCCGTGTCTAACATGGGGTCTGAAATACATGCATGCAGGTTGCTCCAAGGTACGTTATTGCATTTTCTCAGCAGGTATCAAAGCCTTTCTGATGCACTCAATATTTTAACATCTGCAAAGCCCATTCGCAAATTCCAGCCCCATAGGAGTGAAAGAGCCATTTAATTTACTGACTGTTCATACAGACAACTCACAGCATCATTACAGTGGTAATTAATTTTGATACATTATGTTGCAAGAGTGTTTTTGAGTTCATCCAATATTTAAGGTTTCTTGCTTATTATAAAATGATCTGTCTAGGAGCAGCCACGGAGTAAATTAAAGAGTAATGAGACTGAGCTTAGACCACAACTAACAACACTCATCCTTTAGAATGTCTCCACATAAAATGTGTAAGAAAGTCCCATCTCCTGCAATTGTGTAGGGACCTGTAGCTCAAAACACTTGAACCTCTTAGGACTGACCCAAGCAGAGCATGCTTCAGTTGTTCACTTCCTGCTGGGTCAAACTGTAGTGATTTTTCTCTGCAACCCTAAAGCTTGAAGCTTTATTCTCACATGGATGTTTCTAGATATACACAATGTATATGGTATGTGCATCAGGAAGTGTCATCAAATCAGATCTGAATGTTTCCAGTGCTGCAGGGGCTCTGTCCCATCCAAACTTGGGCCCATTTTTATAAGGAGAACACCCAAATTCAGTAATTATTCTCTACTGACTGGGGCAAACATGTTTATCCCATACTTTTCACTGAGAAGCTGCCAGTGGCTTTCTGGGACCATCCCAGCCAGGGTGCCTGCTCCAATATATCTGCCAAGCAGATGAGCTTACCTACAATGCTGTCCATCTGTAGGTTGTTTGTGCTAGCTCCATCTTCCCTGTTGTCTGAACAGGATTCTTCCCTTTCTGCTGCTGCTGGATTGGGCTGTCAGGAAACAAAGAGGTATTAGAGTACCCAATAATGCACCTACAAACAACAGCAGCAAATCAGCTGCTTCCTGTTTTGACTTCAAAAACTTAGTCTTTATCTTAAACTGCTGCTTACTGCAGAACCTGTACCATGTGTATGACAAAACCCCACTTTTGCAACACTGTGAATAGGTGCTACATGAAGGTTTGCTATGGTAGGTTTGTTGGTTTTTAAATAACACTATCAAGTGATGGGGTTCGGTTTGCACAAAACACTGCTCTTGGATATTAATGACAAACAAACATGCACAACAGGCTGTGAAGCAACCCTTGAGGAAGGAGGAAAAGCAAGGCACTACTACACCAAGTGTGACAACAGGAAAAAGCAACACAAGAAACAGTATGAGCAAAGAACAAGAAATAGGAATTACTGTTTACTTCTGGATCTTGGCTCTCCTCTGACCTGATGCTACGGTTCGCACCCGCTAACGTGCTGAGAAGACCAAAGCCCTGGGTCCTGTCTGGAAACAAACCAGCAGTTAGTGTGACAGAAAATGCAGTGTTAATACAAACAGTAACTGACCAGATGGGATAGAGACTATTTCAGGGAAGACACGCAGCACCCTGTGGAACTGTGTCAGTGCTCCTGAAATTGTGTTTTCTGTTTTTAAACTATACTAACAACATTTACTGTGCAGTATTACCTATAGGGATGAGGTATGTAAGGCACAAGAGATGTGAGCTCTTCTTTCTTCTTACATGAAGTCCCTGCTCTGTTAGGATTTAGTCTGTCAGTGGCAGTTTTCAAGATACACGAGCAGCATTTGCTGTTTGCTAAGGCTCAGTGGACCTGGTTTCACCGTCCATGGGAAGCAGCGCTGGGTTTGTGGTTAGATACAGGAAATGCAACAAGTGCCTTTGCTTATACACATGTTGTCAAAACAGGTTCAGCACTAGTGTAAATGCAAAGGCAGTTCTTAACATCTAAATATCTACCTCAGAATTTGTGGAAGGACCCAACCATCAAATCCAGTGTGTTTTCACACTGCAGAGTGTCTGCATCTGCTCACCCACTCTGTATTTCAATGGTGTTTTAAATCCAACCTAAAAACTCCCAGTGAATTCAAATTAAAACTAAACAATCATCAAAGTTAATGGATTCAAGGCAGTATTTTTAAATTATAAGTCTAATAAAAAGCATTTTTAAAACTTTATTTGAAAATAAAATATATGCATAATAGCTGTCATGATGAGGGCTTTCTGCTGAGCCATGTTTTCAGCTGGCCTTGCACTGAGTAGGGAATAACTGCAGTTACACAAGGGACTGAGGAGGTTTTTCTGAAAATCTCAGTATTTTAGTCAACTAAAAAAGAACCAGCATGAAGTTACTGTACTGCAAACAGCCAGGAAAGTGACTTGTGCCAGCACAGAGATTAATATTACTTTTTTCCCCTGAAAAAATATGTGTTCTGAGTTATTCCCCTAATGACTAAGCTCCAGCCTCAAACACTGAGGTGATGTCATGCCCATGCACTGTCCAAATTGACTTGCCATTTATACAAAATCTCATTTTGAAGAGTTGAATGTGTAACTGAAGCCATCAGCTCTCTAGAAAACATGTAAACATGTCTCCATTAGAGAATTACTAAGCCCTCATTTCCTGTTTAATAATCTTCACTGTGTACTTAGGCTAATGCATGTCCTGTCCCGGTCCGCTCCCTCCAGCCCCCAGCAGGTATTTGTTTCAACTGGCTCTGTTTTATAGGGCTTTACTGCTTTCATAGATCACTCACCAGAGGTCTGGGAAGAAGTGAATCAGTCTAGCTGAAGGAATTGCCTTACAAATGTTCACTTGCAAGACATGTGAAAGCCCATGAAGTCCAACAGCCAGCTGAACAGGCAACCGAGCGGTAAGACTGGGACTTCAACCCAAATCAAAGCAGCTTCTCCAGGTCTCAGCAGGCTGAGCAAAGAGCTGTCTTTTGGGGAAACTAAAGATGGACATTTCGCCAATGTCTGAGTCATCCAAGCTAGATTGAACATTGCAGCCCAGAGTGTACTTGGGAGAGAACGTTCCCACATTGGCAGCGGGGTGGATGAAGTGATCTAATCATGTACCTCTTTTGTATCTATTAGAGTCCAGCCTGTACAGGACAGTGGCCCCATCCCCACCACCACCACATACACAAGACCTCAGCCAGTGTAATTAGAGAACACTGGCCCAGTCAGAAAGCACTGGAATCTCCAGCAGGGACCTCTGAAAAGCAGCTATTTGTTTCTGGACCCGTGGCTAGGGAGGCGGCAGACACAACACTTGGTTGCAGGCACACCCTCAAAAGCCTTCCTAAAAACTCTTTTTTATTGGATGTAAAAGTTATTTCAACTTCTGGGTGCAATTCAGGAAGTGGGTGATGCCTTACACAGTGTTCTGAGAGCATCAAAGCCAAACATTATCTCACTCCACTTATTGTAATAGCTGGTGGCTCCAAAACGATGGAGTCTATAGTTTCACAGGTATCGTTCATTAGCAGTCACAGAGTTCCAGTATGCTGTGCTGTGAGCATGGCTCTGAGATTCATATATGCTTGTTTCATGGCAGAATGTTTTCTGCTGCTTTATCTACTCTTTCTCTGCAACCTGTTTCTAGTTAGCATGTGGTGATCCTAATTTCCACATAAAATTGGAATGAAAAGATCAAAATTCATAACTGTTTAGATAACAAAGTGTAGTCCCCCTAAACGAGGCTATTTTTCTGTAAAGAGAGCCAGGCTTGTTCCTGGCCCCACCTGTGGTAACCAGCTCCAGCTGGGAGCACTAAAGCACCTATTTAAGCACGAAAGTAGCAAGAAGCCTCTTTCAAAGGCCAGTAAGTTGTTTCTCTTCTTGCTGCTAAGGTCAGATAGCTTTGGTCTTGGGGGGCCAGATAAGGACAACAGAAGTGCACTACCTTTGTATGGGCAAGATACTAGCTGAAGAACTGCTCATGTTCTTCTGCACAAGAGGAAGCAAACCACCTGTTTCTCAGACTAAGAGCTCTGAGGCCTGGAGAACCAACAGATTCATACAAACTCCAAAAAGGAACTGCTCTCTGGAGACTCTCAGGTAAACTGCTTAGTTTTCTTTTACCTGAGACAATACTGCTTTGTTTATTTGGTATTAATTGATGTGAAAATGCTTGTAATTCAACTCTGTTATATTTAATACCTATTTTTATGAATTGGTGAGAGATGAATGTATTTAATGGTTATAGAGGTCTTTATCTTAATAGCTGTGTGAAAAATCTGCTTCCCAACTTAAGAGTCAGTGTTTAAGGTAAAACACCTTAAATGACTATGGGTTTAACACTTGTACTTGAAAAAAGTCATTCCTGCTCTGTCTGTGAATGTAATTCTCATACAAACAGAAGTAAGGCAGTGCTGTAACACTGGCTGTTTGGATGGCTACACTTAACAGGGCTATAAGCATTTACTGCTACACAAATATGTTATGCTCTATGAAAGATCTTCACATGAAGTATGACTCCATGGTTTCTTAATGGCCACGGTAGAGGTAATTCAGCAGGAAAAGCTGCAGTATGATTTACACGGCAGCCAGTTTCCAGGATCAGGAGGAAGCTGAAAGCAAAAGAGATGTTACGGGTTGTAAAAGGTTTTATTTTAAGTAAAATGAGCTCAACAGTTTCCCTTTGAAGGCACATTTGGGCTGCAACAACTTCCAAATATAGCTCCCTTCCTGAGGGGTTTGTAGCAATGTGCATCAATGCTGTGTGGTTCCTGCACTGTTGAGATAGAAAATGTGGATTTCCAAGGAGTCCGACTTTTACAGAACAAACTAATGATGCACAGGGATTTCTCCCCTGAAGACCTGAACGGGTGACTAAGTTCTGTTCTTGTGAAATGTGGCATCTGTCAAATGCAGGAAATGTGCCATTAAGGGAACTGTTTTAGGACTAGTGAGAAAACTTCCCACTGTCTCAGATGGTCACCTATTGCTTTACAGTGGGTATGTTAAGTTAGAACCCACCTGAACCTCATTCTGATGGGTATGAGAAACACTCAAAAGGCTAGTAAAGGAAAGAACATGAAAGAAGATTATTGGTTTAGTAGTTCTCATCCCAATTCTGGTGAGTCCCAGGAACCATCCTGCAGTTAAAGGCACTAACAGAAGCCACTCAGCAATCAAAACCATTATGCAGTTAAAAGATGTTGGAAGGAAGAAGCCCCAACAGTGGGAACTTGTATATCAGGGCACAGTCAGACACTGGAAGGTTGCTGGTGGGATGAGGCTTTGTGACAAGAGATGGAAGGACAAGCACTGGTTTTTGCAGTGTTTCCAGAACATTCTGTGGTTTCCATGTACTTGCATGGGATTTTCTGCAGGGAGTACAGTCCTTGCAATGCATTTAATATGTCCTTCGATAGATATCTGAAATCACTTATTTGCCAATCTCAAGTCTTATTTCAAAACAATATTTTGTTAAACTATAACTAATTTGGAATGTAACAATTCTCCACTAACCCATGTATTGGCTTTTAGGCCAGGCTGATAATGATGAGCTACTTCCTGCTACTTCTTGCTAGAGTATGAAGGACCAAGCTTTAGTTTTTCATTGAGTTAGTGAGTATTTAACTCAAGTTATTGGTACAGAACAAATTCAAGTACAAAGAGAACATGAACAGATGCTGAAATAGGAATAAATTCCACCCACTGCCTGTATGTTTCTCTGTGCATCAAGGGACAATGAAAGCAATACCTGAAACCCTGTTATTCCATGTGAAAGCTCAGAGTGCTGTAATTCTCTTTGTACTGATGCAGTGGCAGCAGTACTGTAACTGCTCAGTTTAAACTCCTGCCCAAAATTGTAAGGCCTTTAGGTCTTGTGTTCTCCAGAACTGATGTAAGAGGAACCTGTTACATACCACTCTTCATGACTACGTTGGACCACACGTTGGCATTCAAGGCTTGTACAATTCTTTTCACTCCAGTGGACTCTGGAAAGTCATCTAAACCAAGAGACAGAGACATTGCACTCCTTAGACCAAACCCCATTACATGTCTGAAAGTAAGATGCTGTGTGTCTGAATCCCTATTTTATCACAGTCAATATAAATCACTACTTCTGTTAAGAAATACAAGTTTCTTGCCTTTGCTTTATGAGAGACCAAATCTAAATTAATGCATCACTCCTTGGTCTGGACTTCCATGTATTATGAACTGTGAGCTCAGCCTTTTGTAGAGAAATCTAAATTCTCAGTGGGGCTTTGTTAAATATTTAGTATGAGGCCCACATGGTTCAGTAACCTGTAAGTAAATTTAATAGTGAGTTTTAAGTTGCTGTTAAAAGCAAGGCATCTTTTACCCCAAGTTCTTTGAGAATGCTGTATAGCATAAAAACAGATGCTAGAATTACTTTTTCCCTCATTTATAAAGTGAAGAACTTTGGTTAACCATCTAAAAAAGGCACAATGCTTGTTATAAATGATCATTGTAAAGCCATACCCACATCTAATTCCAAGTGTTCCCGTAATCCTGTGCATTACAGTAACTGGAAAGACTTGGGAAAGCACTATTAGGACTTATACTTATTTACTGAATTGCTCTGACACCACTTTGTATAAAGTCAGTTTTCCATTTCCTCAGTTTAGTCAGCTTCCCATATTTGTGCAGGTCTCACAAAGCAATAGGGGAAAAAAACAAACAAACCCTTTGGATACAAAAATGTGATTGCTTAAAAATGAATTTCCTCTAAGGATGACTCAGGGACAGGTGCAATCATTGAAACTGCCCTTAAAAATGAATTTAAACCTGTCTCTGACCCCTTGGATCAAGTGTTTTACCCTCTGACACTGCTGTTGGGTTCCATATCAGAGTCATTACCAGGAGTCTCAGTTTAGAAGTCTCATCCTTACTGCACAAACAACTGTTTGACAGTCATAGCGAGAGCTGTGGTTTATTTGTGATGAGCTGCCAGAAATGTCAGACTTTTTAAACAGGTAATGGCCCAGTATGTTTACTGCATCCACTCTACCTTCTATAATTCATACAGCGTGTTTATGAGGTAAATATGTTACTCACTGGAATAATACTCTTCCTATGCACCAACTACTGTATTAAATATCCAGGAAAGAATGTGCATGTTAATACTCCAAAGATTACCATCCTGGCTTGTTGTTCTTCCTATTACTTCCATTAAGTGGTAAATAGCTTGTTCTTTACAACAATTATTCAATAGAAAACGAACTTGACTTAATGTTACTAGTATTTCCTTTTAAAGCACTTCATAAGAAAACTGTAGTCTGAGGGGTATCCCCCTCTTGATTTTTCTGGTTTCTGTAGATCAGAAGTGTTCCATCCCCCCCTTCTTGACTAACAAAGTCCTCAAAAGATATGCACTTTTAAAGACATGGTGGGGAGAGAAGGAGCATTCTTAGCCATCCAGGATACAGTCTGTATCTAGGCACTTACATGGGGGAAGGGGTGGGACTTGTGTTCTAGCTTAGGGCTTTAGACTAAACTATTTCTGGTGATAGCTACATACTTGGTGAACCTGAAATAGAGCAAATGTTGGTGACTAATTCCACTCAGGCCTGGGAATGGAATCGCTTATCTCATTCTGGTTCTGTAGAGGTAAGAGGTAAACAATGTCTTTGTATCGCTGCAATGAGGAGATTGGGCTGATGCTGATAAGGCTGTCAGGAAACGCAAAGTCACTTTTCAAGAGTGGAACATCACACATCACACTTGTGACTCGGATGGGTTTTTTCAAGTTGTAAATGTATGGTCAGCCAGTGATTCTGAAACTGTTTTTTTTCCTGTGTAACAGCATATGCTCTTCTGAAGTGTTTTTAACAGTCTTCAGCCTATCATGTCACCATCAGAATTACTTCTCTTAAGCACAACAGTTTGAAGTTGGTGGGTTTTTTTTTTAAAAGGCAAAGAATTTTCCTGCCCTGGATCCTGTTTTTAGATTTACTTCCAAAGTGGAATATGATCAATACAGTCCTAGGACTGGTGCCAGAAAAAGGAGCAGATATTATTTTTATGTAGGTGCTACATAAACAGCAGCTGTATTTGGGAGGAGACAAATGGAATTTCTTGGAGGAAATAACCTCCTCCTCCTCCTGACCTTTTCTAGCTGAGGCTAAGCCTCACCAACTGGGAGCATTCCATGCTGTAATCATGTAGCACATAAATAAAGTTATGCCCCTTGCAATTGTTCAGGAGATATTTTGGTGTGCTTTTTCATTGTAAAAGTTAAAAGAGAAGTAGCAGTCCTACCATCCTCATCAGGCAGTTCCTCAGGGCTAAGTTCCACCAGTTCAAAGCCATGCTTGATGCACCATTCTTGAGCTTTCTGTCTGTTAACACCTGAAGTTGGGAAACAAAAATGCATAGTGAGGATAAACTAATATCAGTAGCTGAATGTTCAGCTATGTTTTATTCCTTCAAAGTTGTTTGCTTATTCTGGATTGTATGGGGAAAACAGTATATGGTAGCTGGTGTGGGTCCTCCATTCATTTTGAATTCGATTCCAAAAAGCTTCCAAAAATTAAAAAGAATTTTTTTTGCAATTACCATAAAATCAAATGGCTTTGCAGTGGGTACTCAAAGGGGTGTGTAAGTGAAGTGCCACAGTGAATGAAGAGCATTAACTCCAGGTTTGAAGCTGAACTTGGTTAGAGGGACATACATGCCCCTTACAGCTTGCTGTTGTGTTGCATATACTGATGTAGAACCAAAGCAAACCTGTGTTGCTGGTCCTAAGAGTAACCTGACTCTTCTCAATCAAATATAGAGTTCAGTCTTGCAGTGATATTCTGAGAAGCAGTTGTTTTGATTTAACTAGAAAATGAATCGGTATGCAAGGTTAATATGGAACTTCTGTGGGTTTCATACCATTTTCAGATACTCTGTTGCAAACAAGGATCATGACTTCTGGTAACCACTCTTCTGTCAAGGTAAGCCATTCAGAGACATTATCAAGTCCAGATTTCTAAAGGAGAAAAACCAAAGTTATTTGGAATACAGACTCAAATACTTTGGATTTTAAAACTAGTTTTAAATCATTATTAGAATAAAATAAGGAAATATGATAGGAGTAGTTGGAGATGGTGGGAAAATTTGCCTAACTCACTGGCATAGTTGCATCCCCAAAACCCTCCCTTCCAGGTGGAGTATAATAGTAAATGAAAGAAAACAGCTTCAGTTGTTAGCAGGAATAATTTAACATTGATCTACTGACAATTAAGTACAACAGCCTAAAAGGAATGGATGGTACAAGATGAAAGAATGTACTTTGTGGTTAGTACTGTGATAAGGCAACTATATCATACAGGTAAGGCAATATAATGAAGCAGAGGAGTCTTACTATTGTGCTGTCGAAGTACACAACAAATGCTTGCACTGATTCAGCAATATCTGCAGTAACAAGAAACGTGTTTGGTACTACACACAGGTGAATATCTGCAGAGTAATATTTATTATCTATTGTCCAGGGGTAGAACTTCACTCTTCCACTTGTAGTTGCTCCCACAGTAATGTCATCTTTTCCTGTGATACCTGTATAAAAGGAAATGAATGAGATGGGTGATAAAACCAGCATCAAGAAAATAGTTTGTATAGAGAAGTTGGTAGAATGCAGGTACAAAGCCATCCTTTCTTACTTTAATAAACCAGTATATATTTAAGATCTTTAAAATTCCACCTCAGTCTGTTACTCTGTGCTAGAGTTCATTATTTACCTTTCAAAAGAGTTTACTTTCTGGCTCTCAAAATAAATTGTGGTACAGAAGCTCTTCAGAAACAAACCTTTTTTCCTGGAAATGCCTTTTAATGTGTTAGCCTCAAACCCGCTACCTATAAACAGGATGTATGGAGACAATACCTAGACTTTATTACAGCAGAAACAAACCTTGCATCTTCATGCAGATGTGAATAACTGTTTGACTGTGACCAAAACCTGAGGGTAACTAATGAGAAAATAAAGCAGGTTACTACAATTGAGTTGTAATGCCCATTAAATTCCATGTAGGAGCTTGACAATTAAAATCCAAGGCAGTGCTTTGATAATGTGATGTTAAACACTGCCCTTTGTGTGCTGGGAGCGACCCTCACAGGGCACACTCATAGCATGACAGCCACCTGGTGGAGGTGAATTATAGCTTGTGGCAGAAGATCCCATCCATACCTTGCTGGAAAGGGCAGAATATCTTGTTCAGGCTGGACAAACTTAAAGAGCCTTTAAAGCACAGGTCAGTTGTATAGAACTGAGTCAGCTGGAATTGCTTTGGGCATCAGAAGAGTTAAAGAACAGAAATTAAGTATATGGAGGTTTCAGAGATCTAAAGGTTAGATTTTGAAGGTACTGAGAGACAGTTCCTGGAGATGCTAGAACAGGCTCTTCTCCAGACAGCCACAAGAACTAAGAATAAAGGAGGCCACAGAAATTACTGAAACCCAGAAAATCAGTAATAAGACTTGGAAAGCCGAAGGGGGGAGGAGAAGAGCGCGAGGAAAGGAAGTCTGTTCAAAAGTCACTGCAGTGAAGTGAGCCATCCTAGCAGGAACACAAAAGGAAAGAACTTGCAGGGCAATTTTCAAAAGCCAGTATGAAAGAACTTTCACATTTGCTTTGGAAGTGATTATTTATCCCCCTCACAAAAGAGTTCATGGACAAATTTCAGCCTCAAAGTACTACTAGGAGAATGACAACATGTCCCATTTCCTATTACATGCCACTGGTTCCTGTATTTTAAGCAGTGGTCTTTCATCCCATTGTGCTTCTGATGACCCATCATTCATCCAAAGAGATTTTGCCAATCCCCTGTGGAATTTCTCTCCCAGTCAAAATGGAAGTTGCGCACTAACCTCGAAGGGCTGCAGGGAACATTCTGAAAGGCTTCAGCCTTGCTGTGCCTCAGCCTGCATGAAGTGCTGTAACAAATGACTGCAAAGCAGCCTGATTACTCATGGCAGGAAACTAAATGTAGTTTGGGTATCTTGTAAATAGTTCTCTGCCACAAAAAGTCACTTAAACCATTAGGTTTTGCCCTTTAGAGTAAACAAGCAGAGACTACAAAAGAAATACACACTACAACTCCAAGCGAGTTGTCAAGGATATAGTCCATGTTGGAACTAGTTTAAAGGATTACATTTGCCACCTCCAGATTCCAGAAATTTCTTTCCAGGACAGCCTGTATTTTAATATAAAAGAAGTAAATTCAGAAAGAACACTTTCATATCTGATTTAGAGGCTATAAATCACAATAAACCCCATCAAGTTCTATCTGCATATAGAATAAACTTGTATAAAATTAATCTGGCAAGAAGGAGGTGGCTTGTCAACCCTATCTCTAACAGTTGGAGTTACTCACTTTTAATTTTAAACTCCTCAGCCATTGAAAGTGTCAGTGGTTTGCCATGCAAAGAGCCTGGAAAACCAACTGAGTCACTCTGTGACCACAACAGTAGGCAGGCCTGCTGGGCTGCCTCAATTAGCTTGCCTTTTCATAGGGCAGAAGTGGCTTGTCTGGATGACAGGAATGCAAACAGCCTCCAAATGCAGCACCATTAAAGAATACTAAAAACATGCATGGAAAAGTTCATGCCACAAAAGAACATTGTTTAGTGTCACTCAAAAATATGATTTAGAGTTCAAGGTCCTCCAACAAATACTGCACTTACTAATGCTGGACACTTATTTTACTGAAATAACCTTTACAGTCTTACCAATAAGCACTGATGCTAATGAAGACATTTCTGTACTTGTCCCATACTTGTGTACAAGAGCACTTTGGAGCAATAGAAGCTTCTTCATTTACAGTGAATTACTTGATGCCAGGGACCAAACAGACTGTTTCTAAGGCAGCTCCAGTTATCAGCCTTGGTTATAACCTGCTACGGGCATGAGCACTATTCACCCGTGCAGTCTCTAAAGCCTCTGTACTAACTCCCACCTATACCAGGATCACCACATTTCTTGGACATGGACAATTCTCCCAGTTTATCCCAGTCCATGACTCACTTTGCCCATTTTCTACCAGAAAACCACTTAAGAACAAAACAGCAACTGGCACATGAGATCAGTGCATGGCTCAGTCCAGTAACAGATAGTGACTGGTGCTGTATGGCTCCCCCCAGGCAGTCAGTCACCAGCTTTGGCTCTTCAGAAAGCTCCTCGGTTGTGTCCTTTCCTCACTCAGCAGTATCTGTAATTTCCAATAATGTGGACAAAATTCTGACCAATACTTTTGGCAACTCCTTTTGGTTATTTACATGTCTGATCATTTCACTGACTTAAGCTTGCTGACTTTTATGATCTTCCATATAGACAACATAAATTAAATGATGATTCAGAAGGCAAGGAAGAGGACATGGTGAAACTGTAAACCCCAACATCCATTCCCTTTTTGTAATACAGAGGCTCAGTGTTCTGCCAGTGCAAGGCAGCAAATCCTTTTGAAAAATGAGAACTGGAGACCAGAAGGGACCTTTCTTTAAGAGAACTGAACAATAATCAAAGACCCAGATGTTGATCTCTTGCCTCTTGCAGCAGTGTTCCCTGTTCTCTAATACCCAACTGATATTTAAGTGCTTTGACTATATTGTGTGTTTAATAGTATTATCTTTTTCAGAACCATTGCAACTCCTGTTTGAAGGGGTGTTTTCCAAAGGGATTAAGGTATTGATCACTCTTTCTTGTGTTTTCCAGATTGAATACATACTGTAAGAACATAATTCAGTCTTTTATAAAGCCCTAAATGATTCTAAGTCCCCTTAGTTGGTAGGTACTCCAAGTAGTTCTCACATTCTGGGCCTTGAGAGCCACCTGGTGGAATACACCATAAAAAATACTCCTGCAAATTACACGCAGAGTAAAGAGACACAAGAAATATGCTGTGGGGGAGAAGGGGAGTCCTAAAGAGTCAAAAAAAATGGGGAGGGGGAATCACATCAGACAGTATTTATCCATTTGCCAGCATTAAGAAAAACTAAATTATTTTCTGTTTTACTTTGGGATAAATACATCTAAAAGAAAAGCCAGTCCTGTTTTCTGCATTTTAAATAGCTTCGTTTTGTCACAGTATCTCATGCAGTAAGCATTCAGGGCATCCTATGGAAATGTGAATGAATTAAGGTATGTCTAGCAAATATTCTTCTCATCCTCAAGCTATTTCCCACTTAACAGGATGAGAACACTGGGAAAAGCCTTGTAATTAGCCTGGAAAGTTCTGGCAGGCAGTAGGAGAGTCAGTTCTCATACACCTCCTAACAGTGAATGCTCCAAGCAGCAGCTTTCTACTTGTAAGACACATTTTCCTACAAAGAACACAGCAGAGAAATCCAGCAACACAGTGGCAAAAGCATTGATGATACCAGTTCATGTTTCTGGTACAGACTCAAAACTCAGTTGCTCTATGGACCTACTATCAACACAGTATTTAGTAGCAGATTTAACCAAATATACTGTATCTCAGTGTACTGCCTCAGAGGTGCTGATATAATAGTCCCAATCTCAGCACTGAGCTCTAAACCATTACTAAATAATGTCTTTAATCTGGTGTGACACTTTCATGCAGTAAAAGCACAAGTTCTGAGAACTGCATCAGCATTTTGCTTCCACCCACCAAATCCCTTCAGCCAGGCCAGCTAGAGCTGCCTTGGCCTTATCAATATATCCTTGAATGTTTCACAGTGTTTGTTCTGCTTATTGTTCTGGAGCTGATCTGATTTCACTTGTTATCTAAAGCAGAAAATTAAATTCTCATGCTATTTATTTTAGTAAACCATCATGTTTCTTTCAGGAAGGTTTTAATGTCTTCTGTGAAATGACCCAACCAGAGGACACACAGACTACCTGTAAGGCTCCAGTTTTGGTACTGAAGAACAGTGGAAGAAGAGACATTTAAAAGTGAGTACTAGTTAAAAAACCCTAAAGTTTTAAGACTTTCTTCTATGAAGCTTTTTATTCACCTTCCTTTTTTACTTATTTAATTCCACGATGAAAAATAATCAAAAGAAAACTACAGGAACCTTGCATAATACCTTATAATTCACTTATCCCTTCCTCAAAAATAAGCAATGACCAATAGTAATATTAAGCATTTATGGAATGCTTAAATAATTCAATATCAACCCAGCTGCTGTGACAAAGCAGCCTTTGACCACAGAGCGGGTGCTGTTATTCTGGGTTCAAAATGTGGTTTAATGAGATGGAAGAGGCCAGTCCCTGGGGGCTGCCCTGTGCTTTAGGAGGTCCCAAGTAAGAGCTTACTCAAGACAGCTGAGAACAAATCCAGAGAAGGGGGTAGGGTGTTGGTAAGCTGCACATATCAGGATGCCCATCAAACCACTTGTGACAGCTCCCTAAAAAGCAAGGTAAAACCACCAACTTTTAAACAGCTCCTTCCTGGAATGCCCCTGATTTTACAGGTGCTAAAAATGCCACCAGAATTTTCTCTGCTTCAGGGCTTACTCTTTTTCAGGCCAGAAAAATGAAAACTGGGTGCCCAGAAAACCACTTCTTCTGGAATGAATTCTATGCATTTGATATGGAGTAACTGTAATCTACAATTCTAGTAACTGCAGAAAGGAAGGGGCTTAGCTTTCCCTTTCTTTATGCTTCTGCACTGGGGCAAGGAATAGTAACAGTCTAACCCATGAAAGCAAGAGACCTTTAGAGTTTACTTTCAGCACTGGATGATGATTAAGGTCTAATGCAGTCTGTTCACTCCATAAATAGAAAGAGGAAACCAAAGCGATGGTATTTATCCACCTCTTGTTTTTCTCTTGCCTATACTCCTGAGCCGCTCTGGTGTCCCCCTTGTTCTTGGGGCCACGGACCTGTCCCAGGGAGACAAGTTCACTGTTGTGCTCTACAGGTGAATGGCCAGCAGCAACCCTGATGGTCTCATGAACCTGTTCTTCCTTTGTTGTTATACAAAGTACTATTTCTATTCACCCTCAAGGCAATTCCTAATTATCTAGTCCAGGTATAACTCAAGACTGTTGATTCACATCTAAAACTGGGCCAGTGGAATGTGGGGTTTCCTTTTTTCCCCTCAGTTGTGGTGTCACTGCCTGCTGATCGGTACAGAGAGTACAAAACACAACCTGCACCCTGTACCACCCTCTTAAACCTCTTATTTCCTCAGCTCACTAAGGAGGCCCCTGACTCCCTCTTCAAGGCAGGTGGTCAAACACCGCAGGCCCAGGGCCCGGTGCGTGAGGGGAAGGGAGGGAGGAGAGCAGCCCCCGGGGCTCCCCTCATGGCGGTGAGGGGAGGGGACGGGAGCAGCCCCCGGGGCTCCCCTCATGGCGGTGAGGGGAGGGAAGGGAGCAGCCCCCGGGGCTCCCCTCATGGCGGTCAGGGGCTGCCGGGCAGGGGCCCCACGGCTGCGGCCACTCACGTTTGACGAGCTCCTCAGCCGCGAAGCCGGCAGCACAGCTGGTCACCAGCGCGAAGGGCCCTGCCGCCGCCATGGCGCCCGCCGCCGCGCCCCTTCCGGCACCGCCGCTACCACACAGCGGCGGGGGGGGGGGAGAGCGAAGGGAGGAGCAGGCTCAGCCCTCCGCCTCCCGTGCCTTCCCCCCCCCCCCTGCGGTGCGGCGGATGGTGCGGTCCGGCCAGCGCGTCCCGTTGCTAGGGCCGAGGCCGGCTGCCGCCATGGCCGGGATCGCGGAGCCGCGGAGGGAGGCGGCAGCCGGCATGGGGCAGGTGGGTCCGGGCAGCACCGCACCGGCACCGGCAGCCGGCATGGGGCAGGTGGGTCCGGGCAGCACCGGCAGCCGGCATGGGGCAGGTGGGTCCGGGCAGCGCCGCACCGGCAGCCGGCATGGGGCAGGTGGGTCCGGGCAGCACCGCACCGGCCCCGGCACAGCCCCCCGGGACCCCGTTCCTCTGCGGAGGGGACGAGAGGGCTCAGCCCTTACGTGAGGCGACGGTGAACTCGGGATAAGGGTCATCAGTTCTCTATTATCAAGTACAGAAGTACAGGAGCCATATGGTGTTTTCTCTTGAGTTAAGGAAATACCAAATTTTGATTAAGTCCTGCTACAGAACGCTGGTTTTGGTTGTGGGTATGATTTTTGTCATAACTTGCTTTTTAGGTGCAAGAAGAACTTTGCAAGCTTAAAGTTAAGATGAAAAATACTGACTTGAAAAGAAATGTAGAAACTGTGGACATCAGTGACCTCGAAACAGTGAGGGGAAGAACTGAACCTGTGCTGAGAGTAAGTGAAATAGAGCACATGCCGAAGACGAAGGATGATTTCTTTTTGTTTGGGTCATCAGAATTAACTGATCTTGTGCCCATCAGCCAAAATCAGTCCAACAGAAGCACAAAGTCTGTCACCTTTTCAGT
This sequence comes from Melopsittacus undulatus, assembly GCF_012275295.1. Lineage (NCBI taxonomy): Eukaryota > Metazoa > Chordata > Aves > Psittaciformes > Psittaculidae > Melopsittacus > Melopsittacus undulatus. The sequence continues at coordinate 1,658,805 of NC_047535.1, read as the reverse complement.
CAAGTGAAGGCCTGGACTGCAAAATTAACAGAGTTAAGTAAATTTAACTTACATACCTTTGTAATACTCTAAACGTTATTTTTTCCCTCTAACAGAAACATGCTGAAAATGATTTAAATGCTATAAACAGACAAGTGTTAACTGTTTCTTCTGCTGGTAATAAAGAAGTACATTCAAAAGGGCCCCCTAAATGGTAAGTGAAACAGCTGGTCTATTGCAGAGACAAATGCAAGCAGCAGGACAGAAAAACTGGGGTTTCAGAGTCTTGTAAAGCAAATAGGAGTATTGGCCCAGATGAGGTTATTCTGGTCATTTGCTGGTTTTGGGTTTAAGTTAAAAACAATACAGAAGTAAATGTACTAAGTAGCTATGACAACCTTCTGTTAAGTCCTGTGATCTTTCCTTTGTTAAATGCTAGTTTAAATACAGTCTGTTGGACTTAACCAGGTGGCAGCAGTATAGCTTTAACAGCGAAATCAAAGGAGTTTTTAAAACCGTGTTTTTCTTTCAGGGGCCTTCATCCTGGTGCTTCTCAGAAGCAGCTCATTGTACCACGAGTGCCGGTTGGGCCCATGACTGTCCAGGTGTACAGCAAATCAGCACTACGCATGTCTCCAGGATCACAGGTCAGAAATAACACAGTGCTTATTCGGTCAGAGACCACATTCAGTGAGTAGGCTGGTCTTGCAGGTTACCATAGTGTTATGTTCTGATTCCTCATGGATTCAGTGTCTGATAATATATCATCTATGACTAAGGTGTTAAAAGATTCTCAAGTAGAATGAGCAGGCTGAGGGATGGGAGCCTTCTCCCAGCCTTGCAGCTGGGATAAAATCTAAGTTAGTAAGGACTTCTGTATCATCCTTGGTGCATCCACAAGCCCTCTGCTCTTTATTTTCCCCCTCCCAAGTGTATTGTTAGAGTATGAAACCAAATGTTTGTTCTGCTTTCAGGTCCCAGTCCTGCAAATTTCATATGCTTAACTGGGCTTCTGCAAGTAATGTGTTTAAATAAAATGGAACTATATGTTGGAATAGCATGAGCACAGGTATCAATGTTTGTGGTGTCTGAGACTAAAAGTGGTTCTCTGTCTTGTTTTTGCATAAAAGATAGGGTAAACTGTGGGAAAGACTCCTGTTCATCTATAAGGTAGTCACCTTTATACAACATAAATAGTTTTCCATTTGCAGACAGTATTTCCTGGTAAATAGGCTTGAAGATATCAATGTTTCAACTCATAGGAGTTCTGAGAGAAATTAATAATTCACATAGTGATATTGTAATATTGTCCACAGTATGCTGTGCAAGAGTAGAAATGGAGCATAAGTTGTGCTGTAGTAGTTAGGATAAAAAAAGGATGGAGTCAAGTAAGCACAGATGCTGTTTTCACATATCCATTGCTAGAAGACTTGTCATATGGGAAATAGCTTGCCCACAGGTGTCAGAATAGGCTTAAAATTATTTACTCACACACGAAGTATTTGTGAATCATAGCAGCAGCCACATAAGACTCTGCAAATCCAGCTCACTGGGGGAATTGTGAGGCACTTTCCCCTTCCCCCTTTACTCTGTTTTGTAATTGGATTTCTTCTAATAAAGCCTGAGCACCATATAGATGTTTCTTCCTTGTGCAGTAATTGTAAAACCTCTGAACAGACATTGTTGCCCTTAACTGGTAGGTGTAGAAATTCAATTGTTGTTTTAGTTTGTTAAGTATGCTGAACTGAAGCCAGCTGAGCTGATGCTTGTGCACCTCTGGCGTTTGAGTGGGAGTTTTCCTAATAGCTGGTATTTCTGTGACATTCTGAATATACAGTAAAAGTTTATATTCTCTCATCACTGACAGAATTAAAGATGTGACTGAAAAGATGTTTCTAGAGGGCTCTAAAATATGCAAATAATAAATAGCTAGACAGGAAAAGTGGTTTACTTACCCATAATAGAGATCACTTCAAAGATTAATGTAATGTAGTCCATCCATAAAGGAATTTGACTCTATTAGAAGCCAGGCACCGTGTTCATCTGCAAAACAGAATTACATAGTGAATCAGATTTATTGGCTTACTAATGGTAAGAATGCCCTCCACTCTGAAACAGCTTTTGAAGACATCTTAAATGTAAGAGTTTGGATAATAGGGATGGAAGAGACCCATGATACCATCCACTCCAAATCCTGCAGATGCAGAGTTGTCACTTGCCACACATTTCAGCTGACAAAGTAACTTTTATCAGGTGGTTGTTTTTTATATGAGCAGTTCAACTGTTGTTATCCTGTGTGGAATCTGCCACCGCAGCATTGATCACTGCACTGTCAGTCCGGCTGAGGAGTCTGTGTTGAGACTCATCTCCTGTTTTAATTGAGAAGATATTCAATTTCCCCCCAATTCTTTCATAATAGCACAAGCAGTTTCCTTTCTGTACAGTGGTGTGTTATAGTAATAAAATAAATACCACAAAATCACTGATGAGGTGAAAATTGAACTTTCTGTCTCTGTGCAGCCATGTGGGTAAGAGAGTAATTGGCTTGGATAATAACTTCTGTTCTTACAAACCCAAACCTAAATGAGCATCTCATTGATACATCTGCTTGTAATTACTATCAAAAGAAGAGACTGTATTGTGCAGATAAATGAATTAAACCACTTTTAGTGCTTCACAATGGTTTAATAGTTCGAATACACATCTCATGATTCTTGAACTTTTTTGGCATATTTTGTTTGTCAAAAAAATAGAATTCTCATAATCTTTTTTTTACATTCCCACAAAAGAAGTACCAGAGTTCTTGTGTAGAAATATGTTGAGGTGGATCTTGCTATGTAAGGGACCTTTTTGTATTCCTGTATTCATGTAATGGGAATTAAGCATATTCACAGTAAGGATTCCTCCTTATTTAGCATTGGTTGGTAAATAAACCCTGTTGGGTGCAGAGTCTTGTTAACAGTGTTATTGCAGTAAAAGTATTGGGAGATGCTGATAGACCAGATAGAAATCCAGGTGTAAACTGAAGCACAAGCCTTGAGATGAGCCAAAATGTTTTCCAATTAAGAAACTTCTACTCTAGTACAAATACATGGCACCACTTCTGGCTTTTCTAGAACAAGTGTATGCTTTAGATACTTCTCATAACAGGAGACTTTAAATGTATTTTTTTGACCACTGGGCTTTAAATCAATAATTTTTATTAGCAAAAGAGTTGAATCCATTCCATGCAGATAACACAGTACAGTAGGAAACTACTATGTGTTCATTCTTATTACTATAAGGATTTTTTTATTTCCTCATTTACTTACAAGCAAGTGCTCTATCTACATGGAGCCAATGGGCCATAACCAATCCAAAGAAGCTGTTCTGGTCCATCAGGTCAATGACTCCTGAATGCAAGTCTCTCGCAAGCATGGCCAAGGTGGATTGGATTCTTACTGTAATCTGTGGGAAGAATGCAATATAACATTATCCCAATAGATAGGGGTGTATAACACATTTGTTATAACCCAGGGAGATGGAATTCACAAATGACCTATGTTAATCAAGTGAGTCTGACCTGATTGTCCTTTCCACTCAGAATTTAACTCAAAGGGTTGCACATGTGGAAATTTCAGAGCTTTTAATGGAATTACTTGAACCAATTTTGGCAAAACATATATGTGAATAGTAGTTGTATGTGTTGCTATTCAAAAGGCACGTCTTCCTTGTCTGCCCAGTTCAGTGTGGATAGTAAAACAACATGAATTTTTGTCGTAATTCTGCAAATTCATGAACATGTTGGCCAATTCTTGCTTATAGACACTTCTGTCCTAGTGCAGTGCTTTTAAGACACTGCCTATCATGTATTTCAGCAGCAGGTGGAAATGGATATGAAGATTATGCTTCACCCAGAGAACACTGATAATAAAGCTGGTTTAAAACAACAGAACAATGAGATCAAGCTGCCACTTATAACTATGAAAAAATCTGCTCCTGTAAGTAACTCATTTTATCTTAAGGGCTTATTATATGTATTAGTTTTCACTATTGAGGTTAATACATATCAGTTCTAAATAAATTTATTTTAAGTGAAAATACCTCAGAGCTTCCTCCTTTTGGACACTGATATTTAGCATAGCACTGTGATCCACATGAAAGAATATGCCCAATGGTCTCCCATGAGGATCCTCTTCTACAGCTTAATCTATGTAATAGAGGCATTATGAAGCAATCCCAGTGCTGTAAGGGACATTCTGGGGTGTTTGGTTTTAAAGAACATGAGCAGAACCTGTGAATGGCACAGCTGTAAGCTGCCACTTGTAAAACATGCTTTTTGAAAGCTGTTGCCCAGACGAAGAGGTGATTTGTCTAACCCTGTGATACAGAGTTAATTAGAAAAAGGCATCATGGCTAATAGCTGTTTAGAACCACTCTAAAACACTCACAGGGAGGAATATTATACTACTGCAGAGAGCCATGTGTTTCACTGCTCACACTGAAACACGCACAGATCAGAGAGAACTTCTTAATGCTGACTTGAATTACAAACCTTCAGTGTGAATTAGTCAAGCTCTCTGATACATATTTACAGCTGCTAAGGAACTGTTCATGATGGGGAAAAACCCAAGTACATATTTCCTATCTAGTTTATCCTACAGGGTTTACTGAAGTAAATGCTTCTTAGGAGTTTCCAAATCCCATGACACAGTCTGTGTTTTGAATGTTCTGGCTTCCCTGGGAGTAAAATTGTGCAATAAGGTTTGCAAAATCCACTCCTGAGGTAGTGAATTAAGGCACCTGTGTTACCTGTGATCTATACTTGAGCTTACAGGAATTATAGATCACCAATAGTAACTGAAATAAATTGATGTGTAGTTGCAGGTCTAAAATAATATAGGTTTTAGTTTGAAAAACCCATCAATTAAAGTACCTACAAGAATTAACTGGGTGCTTCCTCCCCTGGTTTTACTCATCAGCCATTAGAGGGCAATATCTGTACGCACACACGCGGGTGCACACACACACATGCACCCGTTTGCATGCCCTACATATGTACATTAGTTCAAAGATTCTCTCCAAAAGAAATCGGTGGCAGAAGGACCCTCATTGAAGTAAATTAAAATCTAATTGCCTGGTTACCTGCATTCAGGTGCTTCCAGGAGTTGTCAGCAGCTGGGTTTTTGAGGAGACCTGAGCATTTAGAATGTGATGAGATTAAAAGCATACTGGTTGTGAGGTGACCAGATAGGTCAGCACAAATCTACACGGACTTATTATCCTGCTGTTTGAGTAGCTGGAAAAATTATTAGTAAGGACCTTATTGTTTCATGAAAAATGCCTTTTCTTGCTCTTTTGGTATTATAAAGTCGCTGATGTTGGATTTTATGATAGAAACTAAGAACAATTATCTGTTGCCCTTTGGTACCTTTTTGGGTCTGATAAGCACTAACGCTTTATCCTCTGGAAAGTTCTGTAGTTATCTTAAAGTGAGGATCCTAATTCTGTTTGAAACACTGTGTGCAGACTGGGCATCACTTTATTTTGTATCTCATATCTGGGTAACATATGAAAAATGATGAATAGATAATTATTAAATACGTGTACTTCCCATGGAGTATACAATGGAAAAACAGGTAGTAATCTGAACTGCAGCAAAAATAATCCTGATGTACTGCTGCAATGTAGAAGAGATTCACAACTACACCTTTCATTTTCCTAGGACTGCTGTTCTCTTACACTGGCACTTTGGTCCTTGTTTTCTTACAGATGTATATTATACTGTAAACTTATGAACCTTTTAGTTTATTGATGAGGTAAAATTTAATATGGTGATGATTTCTACCCTTTATGAGTTGCATCTTACATAGTGTGGCTGTAACGGTGATGGCAGTGATTCTTGTATTGGGGAGGGTTTAAGCTAACTTATTTGAGCACCACCATTCTGATCATATCCTCTGTTATTCATTCTTTATTCAGTATTTGCATAGACTATTAACTAATGCTTATCACCGACTGTCTGTTCATTTCCAAAATGATAAAATAAGGCAAAGCAGGGCAATTCTTTTCATTTCAAGTGGCTAGAAGAAGCTATAGAAAAACCCAATTCTTTTGGTCCTGCAAACCTGATTGTGTTTTAAACCTATGCATGTGGCTATAATTACAGTCCCAGCATAATTTGGCAGTGGTAGCAGAATGAGACTTAAACAAATTGATGTTACACTACAGTAAATCAAAAGAAGCTTGTTGCATGTGTATTATGGTATGTAATCATAAAGGAAAGCACAGAGAATTAATAACATCTTCTTGTCACTAAAAAGTAAAGAGGAAATAATTGGCGAGAGAGATTTAAGTTAACAGATGACTCCAGTCAGCATCCTTTCAACCTAGAAATGGGAATGTGAAGGTCACCCCCATCTCAGATGACAAACGTAGAACATTTTGTTGGTAAACAAATTAATCTTTGGAAAGGTCACCATTTGTTTTAAGTTTTTATCCAGTTCTTGTCATCTGGAATTGGAGATTGACTGTCACTGTGCTAGGTAGGGGTGCAGCTGAAGCTGGTTCTGTACATATCAGCATTCCTTGACAAAACTCGGTGCCTGATTGGGATGCTATGGGCTGCTGGTTTACAGCTGTCTCCGGACAAGAATGGAGGCCCACCCCTGAATTCCAATAAGTTGCTCCTGCATATTCTGCCTCGTGTAAGCTGGCCCTTTGCCCACAAGTAAAATGTACTGTGGTTCAAGCCAGCAATTATCTTTCTTACTTCCTTCTGTGCTGCTTCTGTCGCCTGTTTCAAAAAGCAGATGTGGGATTCACCCAAGTTCTCCATCTATTCTCCCTGCACCTGTTATGGCATAACTTGGATAGAGGTAAATGTCTGGGAGAGCTAGAAGTAGGCTATAACAGGAACAAAGCTTGATTTTTCCATGTACATAGAAAATGGTAAGTTCAGAGCAATCTCTGGTTACTTTGAGCTTAAAGTAGGTAAGACTGACATAGAAGATCTGCCATTAAAGATGCCTAATTGCTCCATATTGAAGGTTTAACGTTGGGCTTTCCACTTAAATTGAACTTTTTTCTGTAGATAAACAAAATCAGAGGAGAAATAATGTGTATTAATATGTTAGTATTACATCGAAGGGAAATAGCATTAATCATCTTGAATAAAAAGACAGCCAGTCATTAAAACGGTTCCTATTTTAAGTCTCATATGGAGACTTAGAAATTTTACTCATCTGACATTAGAGTAGCTCCACTGACACTAATAAGAATTTTTAGTTTTTCTGCACTTAATCCCACGTGTTGGTTCTTGGAGGACCCAAATCTGGTTATTTGAAACCAGAGTTAAACAGTTTCTTTATTTATTGTTTATTGCTATTGCCTTGATTATCAGAACAAGATTCTTCTCACCTTTTTCCCAATAGAAGCTGATAGCTGATGGAAGTGAGTGAAACTATATTGCTTCCTTCCTTGGCTGCTCAGGGTGTAAATCAACACAGAAAAAGTACATCCATTTAGACTGTAAGGCTGTGAAACTATAAAATGCAAAGAAATCCTACACCAGTTCATATCCAGACAAAACCAAGGCTGACCTGTTCTACTGTGGTTGGTAGACTCAAGATTCGACTTGATGTTCTGCAGAGATCCCTTTTAACCACCATTTCTGTCTATGATTCTGTGATTGAGAGCAAAGAGTGATCGCTTGGCACCTCTGCCTTTACTCCTCTGGAGTTTTTTACAATCTGAACTGACTTTCTCCCATTGCTTGAAGCTCTTTTATTTACTTACCAAATCTCATCTATTTAATATTCCTGGTTGATAAACTGTATTTTTGGTACAAGATAGTACTCATCTTTTCTCTGTATTTAATACTACTTTCTTATTCTTTTACTGGGGGAAAGAGCATATGATAAACGCATCCAAAAAAGGAAGTTGTTCTAGTTAAATATTGCTGGATGAAAGGAAAACAAATAGAGAACTGATCAGAAAATCCCTGTAGTCTTACAACAAGTGCCCTGTTTAAAGTGAAGCAAGAAGAAAAAAATCAAGTGGGAGAGGTTTATCCACAGGAGAAAACCCCTTTTAGAAGGGTAATAGAATTGTTTTTCTCCTGTCCCAGGTTAATTGCACTCAGAAGTGCTTGAAATGGGAAAAACAGTTTTTCCACACACCCCAAGCATGTTTCAAGGCAAAGAAGCCTCAGTCTGTACTGCAATGAAGGGCTCTCTCCCAGCCCTATAAGACTGTACTATAAAAGTGCCAGTGATGAAGCAGTACCCTGTGTGCTGACTTCAGGAAAGCAATTCTTGCTGAATCATAATCTTCATGACAAACTTCCCTAGAAGATATTATTCATGAAGGAAAATGTCCAAGATTCCCATTCCCATCAGCAGCAATGGTTGCTTGGGGTCTGCCAGAGAGGAAGCAGGTTGGGGTGCCTACAGGTTAGTGTTGGATGGGGTGCAATCCTTGCTTCTGTGGTGGTTTGGGTCTCACTACAAGCATTAAAATGCTAACTAGGCTCTGCTACTTCTGGAATATCTAGTATTAAATTCACTACATTTTGTGTTTATGCATAAAAGCTGTAGGTGTGAGTAAAGGTTCTGAATTGCACTGACATAAGCAGATGGAAGTCTATTCAAAACCTTTTAAAAAGACGCAATCTTTTAAAGTTAAATCACTGAATAATAGTAATAAAACTGCACAATGATGCTGAAAGTAAACCTTTTTTCTTGCAGTTCTCAGTATTATTTTTATTAGTAGTAATCGAATTGGCTTAATTTTAGTGAAAAGTACCTAAAAAATGAAAGCAGTTTGTCAAGTTTTGCTTTGCTCTCTCACTGAAGGCTTCAAGAGAGCACCTAATGCAGCAAATAGGATTTGGAAAGACCACAGAAGAAGGCATACAGGTTGGGTGGGATTTTCTTAGGTAACAGTGAAGCCACAGAGCTGCCCTAGAACAGTGTTGTGTGTCCTATGTAGTGAATCACAGTGGCACAGTCCTTGCCATGGACCTTATAGAAATTAAAGGATACAGCAAAGAAGAATTAAATACCCATCTCCAGTTAAAGCCAGAAGCCTCTAGGCTGCTGTTGAACTCATATACTCCACCTGAATTGCTTTTCTTTGTCGCTTATTACATCTCAATGAGTACAAATCAAATATGTATGTTTCATAGCACTGTTTGTCATAACAAAACTCCTGGGATTTAAACTAGGATAAAACTGACCAGTAGTAAAATTAGTGCTGCTTTACTCATAGTAACAGCCTGGAAAAGGAGTCAATGTTTAATTAAATTTAACTCATTTTATGTATTTTTGTTGTGTCCACAGCAAACTGCTGGGACTGGGGCTGGAAGTGAGTGGAAAAGTCTGCTTTATTATTCTCTTTCCTCAGCATCAAGCCACTTACATGCCAGCTGGTGTAAAGTTAATCTTTGTTCTATGCTTATTGCTGTTTTCTTGGAACACAAGGACATGAAGATTCATACGTCTGGATCCCTTAAAGCATAATGCTTTGTAATGGCCATAACTAAAATGAGTGCCTATGATTTCTCTGAAAGATTCTCTATTATGATAAAGCAAACCTATTTTCTAGTTCCATAATGTTTCTTGTGGACAGTATTATTATACAAATTGGAAGGAAAAATAAGAATAGTTTATTTTGATCTATCTCATTTCCCTATTAGGATTATAAGCAGTTCTTTAGAATTGTCTGCCCCTTTCTCTGAAGCTGGTGGTTGATGTTATTCACTAATTAAAACACAGTGCTCAAAGTTCTGGTCTGGATCCTGTTGTACTAGAAGCTGTACACAGCATAATAATCAGTCATTAAAACCTAGTGTTTTAAACCATCAAGTCCCAATGTGCTCTGTGAAAAAGGTAAATACCATTATTCCCATTTTGCAGCTCTAACAATATTTCCCAGCTCTCTGCTTTTATAAATTTAATACAATTTTAAGGTAGTTTGTAATTCATAATGAAATAGTATTTTAAAAAGCAACTAAAATTTCCCAGCACAAGGCATTGTGTTTTCTTCCCCACAGCCCACCAGTAGGGTTCAAACATTTCTATCCAATGGGAGAATTTCTAACCATTAGAGTAATGGAGGAACTGGTAACAGGTTGGCACCCATAAAAGCATGGGATGTGGTACTTAAGATATTGGAAAGAGGGGCAAAAATGAGATCATAACAGAGAGTGTTTATATATCTAGTACTGAAGGATAAAAAGGCAATATATTCTTTTCCCTGTGCAATGCTCTATGTGTGTAAGTGTAACAGTGAGACATATGGTATTGCTGTCCCAAAGTGATGTGTGTCACCACTTGAATTTCTGGCACTTAGAACCAGCAGGTTCTGCTTTTTCAGGCAAGCACAGGTTAATTGGAGAAGTGAAGGAGCCTCAATCCCACATTAGCACAGCCAGCATGGCACATGTTTCCACATCACATTATCAGGCTGTGTCATCCCCTGCTGTCCTTGAGGAACCTTGGAACTTCAGAAGTCTGTGATACTCTTACCTGATGTGTGAGTAGTACCACATATTGTAATTCCACTGGTATTCCTTACAGAGAAAAGTTGTTTATGTATTTGAAAGTGCTTCCTTTTCTTTTGGTACCTTGGTGTTACAGATACATACATATAATTTATTATTGCAGGAGTAGAAAAGCCTGTATTTGCAAACCCTGGGTTTCTCTGTTAAAAGATTTTGTCTCTTCCTAGATGTGCACTCAGAAGATTGTGAAGGGTCATGCAGGTAGCAGCCTATGGGGTTTGCCTGCCTTTCATTACATGGATTCTCCCTTACCCCTATTAGAAGAAGATCTAAGGAAAGGTGAGTCACAGAAGCCCTTCTGGGTACCATTATTGCCAGAGTTATGTTGTGTAACCCATGTCATTTGCTGTTTGCAGCAGGTATCTGTTAATCAAATTTCCTGTCACCTCAAAACTTGCAAGAATTGTGATCTCAAATACTGCAAAGTGTAGAGATCAACTTCACACTACTTACTTCATGTAGTAGCTAACTTAGGACACAGCATATGTTATGTTGAGCATCAGTCACCCTCCTTGAGTCAGTTATCTTGTAACTCATAGAGTTCAGTTGCTACTGGAAAGAAGAACTGTATGTGATCGAGGGTTCTTGTATGCCTAACATGGTCAGGATAAACAATTATCATGAATGTCTGGTTATGAATCATTCAATCTCAACCAGTCCTGCACTTGGACTGATTTAGGAACCAGTCCACCTTTACTGTGGCTTACAGAAGTCAATTCTCACCCATTCTGCTTATTAAATTGCCATTGTACAAAGCATATAATTTCTTCTTAGGATCAGCACCATTACAGTATCTTTCATGAATTTTATAGGCAAAGCTCACCGTCCTTGAAGGTAAAATACTGAATATTGAAAGATGAATTTTTCAATAACAGAAAACTGCTGCTTTTCGAGTTCTGATTTGGAATTGCAATAACTTTGGTCTCCTTTGTTGAATTCTTTCTTTATTGCTACTAATTTTTTCACAGCTGGAATATATATGAATTGTGCAATAATGTCATCTTCTTGTAGGTGTTCCGAGCCTAAGTGAACAAAGGCTTATCCATCCAGCAGCAAAAACAATTCCCCAGATACCTCCTGTTGTATCCAAAGCAGCACCTTTCCATGAATTTCACAGGCAGCACAAGAAATCAGCTGTAGGTGGGTACAAAGGATTGCTAACAACCATCAATTGCACCTGCATCTTCACTTTCAGGCCCCTCTTTTATCTCACAAGGAAACAGCTGTCTAATGAGTCAAATTCTTAGGAGTACTAAGTACATGAGCATTCCGTGTCTTGCAACTGAATGGGAATCAGATTTCTTTGTTCATTTCTGAAATCCTGGTAGGTTCCTACCTGCATGATCCAAATTCTAAGCACCTGAATCTGAAGATCTGACTGGTGGTGTTAGTGTAAAACCAGTGTGAGTCATGACTTACAACAGCTGATCAAGTGTCTGTTTTGGCAGTGTGGTTAAATGAATGACTCCTAGTAAGTGAATATACTGTGGGCAATATGATTCTGACCTATCACAAAGTGTACTCTAAATGTGTTGCTACAGCTGCTTGTGGCATGTGTGGCAAGGAATGTAAGCAAAACAAGCTGCAGGTTTAGTAACCATCACATAACTTCAAAAGGTCCTCCTAATGAAAACTAAAATTACATATGGAATAACCTGGAGAGTGAGTGCTGACACTGCCATTGCTGTCCTGGCTATGCTGTTGGCTGGCATATTTCAAACTATAGATTATAACAGAAAGAAACTGAAAACTGCAACCCACTGGGACATGAGAGCAAACTGGAGCGAGCCAGTACCCAATGGTAGGTGGAGGAGTATCAACTTGGTGCTGTTGTTGCCCTTCTAACAATGAAACCTGCAATCATGTTTCTTTTCCTTTGGTACAGGTGAGATTAGTAGTAGGGTGGATGCTGAGAATACAGACACCATCACCTTCCCAAACTCAAAGCAAGCAATCTATGGCACAGACTCCTCTAGTAATGGTAACATTACACGACGTCCATCCAGCAGCTCCAAGGTTTCAGCAAGGAAATCAAAGCGAGTGTGGACATATCCAGCTCAGCAGTTGGAACCCGAGCTGCAGATTCCCCCTCAGACACAGGTATGTGGACAGTGAGGATGATGAGGCTTTTGTTCATGTTTATAATACTGACTTCACCAGGGATGGTTTAGAAAGTGACTGAAAATCACTGAATTGGTACAGGAGTGTTTGAACTAAATTCAGTGAGTATTGAAGTAAAATAGGAACTACTTCTTATATTGCCAGTTTCTACTTTCTCGAGTCTTCTACTGATATTTGTCTGTTTTTTCACAGTCTCTTAGAAAATAAGTCTCAAAAGGATGTTAGGAGGTTATCCAGACCTCCAGGCAGAATTACCTGTATCTGTAATATAGCAGACAGATGTTTTTCTAACCTGTTCTGAAAACTTTCAGTGATAGCAACTCCACAGTCTCCCTAGGCCATCTGTTCCAGTGCTTAACTAACTGTCTTTACTGTTATAAAAGAGTTTTTTAATGTCTCATCTAAATCTCCCCCACTGCAGTTAAGCAAATGTAGTGTTTCCCTTTATATTTACAGAAGACTATAGGGGAGTTTGACCTTGACTGCTTAATGCCTGCTGATTGTTCTTGATCCCCATGCAAAAGGGACATTTCTTTCTTTTTATGGCTAATTATTGTGTGCCATAGCAAACTGTCTGGAGTTTTGCTTGATCTTTCTAGACTTTGACTTCTGTGCCATTGAGGAGAGTGAAAATCAAAGAGAAAGCAACTTGAGAAATGGAGATGCATGAGTTATTAATGTAAATGATTACCTGAAAACAGTGCACGTAGATGGAAAATCAGAGCTAATGCATTGCTGGCTGATGTCAGTAAACACAAAGTTGTGTTAAGAGGCAGAAACATCTCTGTTCCAATTCTGACCCTGTTGGCATTTATATTGGCATGATGTTACCCATTCTTCTGGGACAGGCAGAGGCAGTCTCAGTGGACTAATGCTATTGCAGTTACTTTCTGATTGTAGTCAGTGAATCACTGTAGAGCTTGATTTTTATATTGGGTAAATCAGGCACAGCTCTTACATGCAGTCATTGTATTTCTGTAAAATGCTCTTCCTCTTATATGATCTCTGAGGTCTGTGTGTGGCAGTGGGTTTTATGATAAAGCTGGGCTACACTTTGTGGTTATGATGCATAAATTAACATGAGTGTGTTTCAGATCCTTAAATTCCCACAGTTAAGTCATAAATAGTAATCCAGTCGTGTGTTTTGACCACTCATTTACAATCAATGGCAATTCCTCTTAATCTGTGGCTGTCTCTTCCCACAGCTCCCACAAACATCTCCATGTCAGCCCTTACAGAATCCGTGCTTTGATTGCGACATGGCTGTTTACCACGGCACGATAGACCAGACAGCTCCAGGCTTTCTGGCATTCAAGCAACATTATAGTCTATCTTGGGGGAGCATTGCCTCTTTTTTGGAGCACACAGAAAAGCTTCTCCAGGACTATGCTGTACCATTGGCTACAATAAACTGTACAAAGTTGGCAGAAGTTGCATCAGAGTTTGAGCATGATGAGAAACCCAGCAAAAATGACATCCTGTCAGTGATAAAGAATCAATCAGCTGTGGAAAAGATCTTAAATCGACCTGGCCAAAGACACAAAGGCCACGGGGGTACTGAAACGGCCGCTACCAAGATCCAAGCAACGTGGCGATGCTACCAGGCCAGAAAGGCCTACATCCATCTCCGGCAGCAGCAGTGGGCATCAGGTGTGATCGGCTCTTCCTGGCGCTCATGTAATCACATGGCACGTGTGAAAAAGAGCCTGAAGGAATCACGTCAGAGACACCTGGAGAGCTTTCACATCAGGGCCAAGGTGTGCAGTGCTACCAGCTGTTACGGCAGCACTGCTTCTCTAAACATCTCTTGCTTCAGTGACTGCAATAAGTTGTTCCCATTTTTCCCCCCTTTAACCATACCCTCGTCCAAGTATCATATTTCATCCTTCATCAGCAATTCAGCCTCTGTGGCTGCAAAAATCTGTTGCAGTGTTTCTCCTGAAAACCTCCCTTTGCTTTTGACTTCAGTAGCTCTGTCAGAAAATCAATGTTTTAACTGCGTTACCTCGGCTCCTTATATATATACCTTGTGGCACTTAATTTGCTGGGGAAAAAAGCCCTCTCTCGTCTCCATTCCTGTCACCACTTTGTCAGAAAGTATTTAAGTTTGCAGCCAGGCTCTTAATTAGTGCTCACAATTTCATTTATGTTTGCTTGCTTTTTTTCCTTCATATTCTGTTAATTAAGTGAGCAGCCTCTAATCTTCCCCTGCCAGTAGCTTCATGTAGCCACCTAATTAAATTAATTGGGGAAGATGTTTTAAGTATGTAATTAAATCAATTAATATAATTTATGCCTGGCTTAACTGTACAGTGGAAAAACCAGCTGAAGTTTGGCTAGATGAATCCACTACAGCTCCCTGTCACTGATCAATGCTCTTCTTGATTTTTAGCATCTGGCAGCCAACTGGAATCGCATCAGGACCTCCAGGAGGACTATTATCCATATCCCATCATTAGGTATAACACTTTTGCCTGCAAATCTATCAGCAACCTCTATTACCCACCACATTATGACTCCTTGATTGAGTTCAAGGAAGGCCCCTTGTTTTATTCAAATTGGTCTCGGCAGGAAAATGTTCTCGACATGATGAGAGTAATAACACAGGGCCCTCGCTCGAAACGGCGTTTAATTTGGGGATTAAGCAAATAAAGTCATTATGTGGGGGCCGCTATTCAGTGGAGAGGTGATTTGCTGTAATTTGCTTTCATCTGTATGAAATGAACTAAAAAGTTGTATTTTTCCCCCTGAAATAACAGATAATGTTTTCGGTCTTCTTTAATGATAGGCAAACACGGGCCTGCGTGTGTTGTTGCTGTTACAGCAATAAGCCAGGATATTGCTTGTACACTGTTTTTAATCAAATGTGCAGTCAAAATGATAAGCTACATTCTCTGAAATTATTTAGTTCTAATTACGAGCAGATGGGATGCTTTATTTGCACCTAGGGCGCCTGAGCAAAAGGAAATGCTGTGTGAACAAGAATAATTAAGAAGTTGAATAGTGTTTTTTGCGCTTAAATAATCTGCAGTTTCATGTTAATTAGCACTAATGTAATTATTTAATTACATTTATGAATTGGGGAGCTTAAAAGCTGTTTTCTGCACCACGATGGCCAAGTGTAGGTGTTTGGAAATTAGAGACTAGGATTTCTTGGGAATCTCTTAAACCATGAAATCCTGTCAAAAAGCTTGTCACTGGCTTTATAATTTGTACTTACACAGCAAATGGGTTGACCTGAGAGATTCAGGAGTTTGTGAAGTGAATTGGTTAAGACCTGAATTAATGAAGACTGTAAATAAGTTTTAAGCTCTTGTTTTGGAGCCCCAATAGCCTTTTAGTGCATGATTCTGCTGCTGATGTTTAACATAAATATACATTTGATGAACAACTGGTTTTAATAACACCTCCATCTTAAAGTCTCAGGTGAAAATGGTGGGTTAAATTATGTGACTGAATCCTGTCTTAAAGCAGGATCTCTTAAAAATACAACATTCCAGTGTTGTAAACTGGGTAAAATGTGAAGGCGAGTATTTATACAGGGAAAAGCAATTATTAATTAGGGGTGTGAATTCAGAAGTCAGCAGTTGTTGCACAACAGATGCTTTCAAAGGAGTAGTAAAGAAAACCAATCTCAGTATAATCAAAACAGGCTAAAAAGCACATCAGGATGTCCCTGTTCCTCTGATGGATCTGTAGCATGCAGTGGAATTTATAAAAGTTCTTAAATTATTTCAGCCTCTTAAGTAAAGTGTAAAGCTCCAGGGACATTCTGCTTCATTGAGCACTTCACCTGAGCTCAAGCCCAAGTTCTGTAAGAGCTTTGTACAACCTTCTGCTGTAAATACAGGAATCTGGATGTGCCTGTGCGGGAGGCTGCAGTATTGGAGTGGAAATTGTCCCTTAATGAGGAAGCAAGTAAGTAGTGAAGATCATTTGAGTGCAGATGTTTCCTTAGATGATTAGGAAACCTGTTTAAGTAGGGCACTGGAAAAAAATACATTGTGCCCTCCAAAAGAGGGATCTGAAAGGGATGTTTGTAGAAGTCATCCATGGTGGTTGTTATTAAATGCACTGACTGTGTCAGGAGCTCAGGAAGAGTTCCACAGGGTTTTTACATGACTTACATTGTGATCAGCATTTAGCTGCTTAAAATGTGATGCAGATATGTGGCTTTTTTTTCTCTTGAAACGTTCAGATTGAACTGGTTTGGAGAAACAGGCACATAAAATGACTGAGCAGGTGGCCTAATCTGAGTTTATACAATGTTAAGCACAGCTTATAATTAAAATTTGAAAAGATGAAAACAAAGTCTGTCAACAAGAAACCTTTTAAGATTATTTCTCTTCTTATATTTTAGTGTTTTAATTATTCTTCTCCTACATATCTGGCATTTTTAAAAGCATCTGTAAAATTTGGAGGTTCACTTCTGGCCCCCTTCCAGGCTGTGGCACGGGGCAGTTTGTTCACAGGCCTTTTC
This sequence comes from Melopsittacus undulatus, assembly GCF_012275295.1. NCBI lineage: Eukaryota > Metazoa > Chordata > Aves > Psittaciformes > Psittaculidae > Melopsittacus > Melopsittacus undulatus. Next base: position 1,641,682 of record NC_047535.1, on the reverse strand, counting down.
CAGTTATGCTTTTGATCTGCTATGGCTTGTATATCATTGTTTTGAAAAAGAACTGCTCAATATAAGGAAAGGAATATTTAAGCCTCTGCCTTTAATAAGCATTGTCAGAGGAGCAGCCATGTAGCTACAGAGCACTTAGAATGCATCAGGTGTGAGGATTAATGTGGTTCATAAAGCCCCTTGGAAGATGAAGAATTCACCAGGAGTGAATATTCTTCTCATTAAATCTAATGGGGTCATGTCAATGGAAGCTAATATATTGTGAATTAATATGTTTTATTAACCTATCAAAGAAGAGTACATGGGGTATTTGGCGTGATGCTGTTGTGGTTTACGCTATAGTGTATCTGCAGATCCACAGCAACATGCAAGTTTTAACTTTTCATTGCTACTTTAACCATTATTCCTTTCTAATAATGACTGATTTTCCAAGTACTATTTGCATGCCATTTTTCTGCCCAGACTTATTCCTTAAAACCAAATGTGTTTTCAAGAGGACAGTTTACTGCAGGGAAATCAGCTACATTCTATGCTTGCAATTGGAAGGCAGCATTGTTAGTGGCTTAAAACTGGTCCCCACCTAAGAGAGCAAAGTGAAGCCTTGAGACTGCAGTTTAACTAATGAAAGCAAGCTTTTTCATATTACTGTAGCTTAATATTAAAGTGGGAAAAGAAAATCAATATCTTTTGATATAGTTCTGCGGGTGCCTGGTGCCATTGTGCTAACTACTGTGTGTAAGTTTTACAAGAAATTACTAAAACTGAAACTGGTGATTTCCATTCCTCTGTATTATGTTCTGTGTGTGAAGTATCATTGCCACACCACCTCAGAATGCTGATTACTTGGAAGAATTGTCCTTGTAATTTGCCTGTAGGATCTACTATTATTGTCTTCCAAAATGAAAGCACTGAAATACTGAGCACATTATGGCCAAACTGAAGAGTTTTATACATTTCAGGTGATTGGTTGTGTGCGGATATATAGAAATGTAAGGCTCTTGTTACTGGATTAGTCAAGATTTTATGCCAAACGTGACATGTTAAGCTTTACTTCCTTATTAATTCAATCACAGCCATTGCAGCTATGAACTCACACTGTGTGTGTTCATATACAGAGATTTATTTAGAATTAGCTGAATTTAAAAATTACAGGATTAGAGGTTATAGTTAATGTCATTTACTGCTGTCTTTGGATGTGAGTGTGCAGTCAGCTGGAGTCTGACCTCCGGATAGATAATCCAAGCTCAGACAGGCTGCCACTCACTCATCCTCTGCAACAAAGTGATCAGGTATAGCTCAGACATCTCCTTAATCAAGTGGGTTTGTTGCCTTTTATGTGTGTGAAGGACAAAATGTACCAGGATTCTTCCTTAATGATGGTGTCAGGTTTTCAGTGTTTAAAAATAAAACCCAGCAGTAAAGAGGACTCAAAATGCTCAGTCTGCATGTCTGAAACATAAAGCTCTATAGATCTAACATTTAGGTTTGTATTTAATATCTCATTACATAAAAATGTAATGTTACATCAGTTCACTAATACAAGTAAATTCATAAAGATGATGCATTTAATGCTATGCCATGTTTGACATTTGAAATACCTTCACTACAGCTTTCTTTAATGCAAAGTCTGATTTCTTTCTGATACTGAGGGTTTTCTGAATACAGTTGGGGGGGGTTTGCTTTTTTCCAGGATATTCCCAAGGCATCCGTGAGCATATTCCTGACCTTGCTCTCCAGCAGAACATGCAGATGGGAAGGCTGTGTGACATACTGGGTATGTTCTGAGCTGCTGGCTGCCCATTTTTTGCTCATTATTTGCCCATAATAAGTAAAAGAGAGTGACTGTTGAGGATTTGTGTATTAATGGTAAATATAGAGAACATATAAGCTTGGAAGCAATTTATCTGCTATGGCATTTGCTCCTGACCATGTTATTCATAAGAAAAACATGCTGATTCTTCCCAGCTCCATGCTAAGGTAAAGCAGCCTCATCCTGTGGCATGCTGAGCACCACAAAAGTGTTTAGTGTTCTACAAAATTAGGTAGCTAATTCTGCTGGTGTTCAGTCAGGCTCATACGGAGAGAAGGATGTGCTAGGAAAGAGCAAGGCCTTATTTAAACTGATGTTTTTTAAATTAGCAAAAGAGGCAGAAGACATGCATTTAAAAGAGGGTTTTTTTTGCTGGAATAGCAGTCATCTCTTAAGCAAAGCAGTAAAGGAATATGATTTGTCAGTGACCAGCCTCACTGGCTCCCTGGAATGACATACTTCATGATACTTCACATGATCCATGTATATTTCAGTATCATTATTATTTTATAAATGCCATTTAGTAAGTTTGTAACCAAAATATATTGGATCCAGGAATTTACAGTTGCCTAAAATAATAATGTAATTGCCTTTATATATTATCTAGGCACTAATATTGGTTTTCCACAGTACAGTCTTATTTTTTTAACACTTTTTTGGGTGCTCTAAAATGAGAGTTAGAAACTTAAAGGGACAAAGTGAACACATTAACCAGGCATTTTCTCAACTCTGTCAGCATGAAAACTGGTGTAAAATGTAGAATAGACCATGAGTAAGATACAAGCTAGTCAAATATTAACTAAATTATTACCTAGACCAGCTGCTTTACTTCTGTCTGGCAGAAGAGCATTGAGATTTATCATCCTGTTTTTCCTTTTTTGAGAATCCCAGAGGATTTCCTTGCTTGTTGTGACCTCCCATGAGTTAATCTGTCTCTGGATCCCCACTGTGTCCAAAAGAGACTTGTATTATCCCTTTACAGGGCAGTGCTGAGCAGTAAAATGTGCTGCAGTGTTTTATTCAACAGATTCACTTAAGCTTGTCCATTTCTGACAGTGTGGTCCAGCTTCACAGCTGACACAAGCAAAGAGTCTTTTTGTACCCAACGTGGGGAATTCTGAGGCTCATTTTTGCAAATCTGAGTAAATGCCTAAAAGCAACAGAGTACTGACTGACAGTTCCAGTGAACTGTCCTTTTAATTATGTTTAAGAAGTTATATAGTAATGAAGTGTATTATATAAAGGCTTTGTGGGGGCTTCAAATACAGGGCTGCTTGTCGAGTGCTGTACTCCTTCAGTGCTTCACTTCAGAGTCCAGCCTTACATTTTACTGTGGGTTGTTTGCCTGCAGCAATGTGGCAAAACAAAGTGAACGGATGGAATATCTTATTTCTTTATAACGTTAGGCTCTGGGTTTTCTTAGTCTGACACTTGCTTTGCTTCTGATTCACTCACGTGGAATAGCAGTTGTCCTTGGCACTTCCCAGGCTCTTGTTCCTGTGCCCAGGAAAGACAATGAAAGACTTCCTACTGATTTCAGCAGGAGTTGGATCACAATCTAGGAGTGCTTCTTGGCACTGTGTTCTATTGATGTTGCAAGGCCTGTTAATTCATTAGCTCATCTATTAACATTAATATTTTAGAAGAGCAGAGTAGTTAAGGTTTTCCAAACATGTATTAAGGACTTCTACTTTCTCACCTCTGAGTGTCTTTCAGCCCAAGTTGTTTTGCTTACAGAAAAGCAGATTTCCACACTGTGGTATTTAAGTAGCTAATCTGCACACTCACATGCTGCACAGTAGTTATTAATGGTATCCTGCCGTGAGCTTTTATATGGACAGGACAAGAATGGGAACAGGCCATGAAAAATCCAGGAAGCACAAAACCTGCAATTTCATCGGCTTTCTAAACTGAATAGCTCAGTTTTATAATTTACTGAAGCTATTGTGATATATTTTTAAAGCAGTGCTGCAATTCCCATTGATGTTAATGGGAGTCATGCATAGAAATCCCCCTGCAACACTTCCAAATTCTGCCCCCAATATGTTCTGCAGATTGAATTTTGAAACCCAACTATTTCTTTGGGTTGCTGATCTGTCTTCAGAGAAATGCTGAAGCACAAAAAAAGCAGTTAAACCACTAAGATCTGGGAATTGCAGATCTCTGTTTTATTTTAGCACTCTTTTCAGGAAGCTGTTTGTTCACAAGCGACCGGGAATTAGTGGATTGCTCCTCTGAATGGAATCTACCTTCCTTCCAGTAATGAACATTGTGCCCCTTTGTTTTAGATGCCAACGTGGACGTCATCTACATCTGCCCCCTTCATCTGAGTGAGGAGTTACTGCAGTATTACAATAAACTCCTGGGTCTGCAGGCAGCTGTTAGATCTGGGAACCCCGAGGCCATGGGTGACCTGCAGGACAGGTTCAGGATTCTCACCCCTGAAGCTATAAACAGCTTCCCTGTGAGTTTGTCTTCTAATTACTACAGCTTGAGGGATGCAGTAAAATTAAATTGGAAATTTTATAACTTGTAACGCTCTGGTACACATCAGTGAAATATTATTGCAAGTTTAAGGGCTTTACTGATTAGACGACTAGTTAGAGCATCGGAAATAAATATCCTGGTTTAGCTTTATGGACTTAGTTGAGATAGTCTTATATTGGCTATTTGTAGAGCACTGTCCCTTCTCACTATATGCTTGGGCCTGGGAACTTGATAGATTTATATCTCTAAGCAAATCGTAGCAATAAACTATTCTTATTACTCCAACTTTTATCTCTGAGCAGCCCAGCATTCAATCACTCAAGTCTGGAGTGTTTCTTACAAGGAAATCCAATGCAGAACTTGCTAAAAAGCACAACTTAAAAACAACTTAATATAGAAATACTAGTTCTGAACCTGTGGAAACAGCTTAAAACCCAGGTGATAAAACATGGTCTAAAAAAAGACCTTAATTAATGTACACTGTGAACAGTGTTTCTGAGAATACTGTAGGCAGTGAACACTCCTTACAGTGAAGAATAATTTTATGAGTATTATAGGGTCTCAGCTGAGATTTGAGTTTTATGAAGCTTTGTTCTGTGTGTCCATCTCAAGGGTCTGTACTTGAAACCTTGCTCCTGTTTTTGACATATATTAATAATCCTCTTCTAGTCATGTTGTTGAACAAGTATTTGTTATACCATATAGAGATTGAAACCAATGGCTTCAGAAGGGAAAGAAGCTTTTTCTGTTTCATAAGTGCGTTGCCTGACACTAGCATACTGTTCAGCAAGACACTTGCTCTATGTATGAATCCTTTTCTGTTGAAATAGTCCAAAAACACCGAAGTGTGAGAAGTGCTGAGTGCTCTTGCTGTGCAAGAGCCCTGAGTCAGAGCTGCCTGATAGCTTTGCCACAGTTAGAATCAATTCTGTAGGCTTGAATGTTTTCTGTTTGCTCTTAAGTTGGAGAAAAGCATCAAGGTGATATCTGTGGGCTTAGGAGCTGGCTTCAGGATTGTTCTTTTATCTGATACTGGACACCTATAAGAATCAGAGCTGCCTGTGCTGGGCCTACCTTGCAATGTGGAATTATTGGGATGAAATTGTTTCAAGTTTCACTTTGACAACTGAAGCTGTTTTTTCTCTGGATACTGGGTGATTTTTCCAGTACTAACTACCAAATATTGGAAGCTTTAAGAAGCCTTCTACATAAAACAAGTTAAAAATATCATCTAAACCACATCAGTTTATGGACAGAAGATGTGCTGCTAAACATGGAAGGGCTGTCCAGGAATAGAAAATATCTCTCATGAATGATTTTGGCTGTGATGATTTGGCTGAAGTAGTTTCAGTGTAAAACTAGGTTGTTTTCAGGCATCTCTTGTGTATTGCTTTCACTCTTCCAATTTCTGTTGAGATCTTCCAAAGAAAGCTTCTTTTCTAGGTGCAGCTGTGATTTACTGGGAACAGTTACATGCTCTGATGTAGGGAGCTCACCAAAGGAATTCTGAGGATTCCTTCATTCTGCTTTTACCTGCTGCCACTCACATTCCTATAATATATCATGGCAGCTCTACTGCTCTCAAAGCAGGAATGAACTAGATTTTACAGCCTGTTTCCTGCACTCTTTAATTAACTGTAAAATCCATTATTGAGAGACACAAAGCAAATCTCGTCCCTACATCACCACTCGTGGCCCCAGGGAGCAAGTGACCGGGGCTGGAAATTGATCCTGTTCTCTCTGTGGCAGAACTCAGCCATGACACCAGCAGAATGGGCCATGTCCCTGCTTTTATCCCGGTGCTCAGGAGAAAAGAAACAGGAATTGGAACATGGAGAGTCTGCAGTTTAAAACTGATAGGAGGAAAAAGGCTCCAGGAAATCTGTTTGTTCTTTTTGTCCTTCTATTCCTGTGAGTCCCTTTTTCCCATTAGAACTTTGAAGAGTATCTCATGTCTCTGACTTAACATCCTCACTGTCCTTGCAGTATGTCTGACTTTTATAGAGAGACTTGGGTGCTTCTTGGAGCTGTTTGGTGTGACAGCGCACTGAGGAACTGTTAAAAGGGGATTCCTTATGTCTGCTTCCAGGGGATACTCCATCTCCTTTTCCACTTTCATCTCCATCCATCAGGATTTATACTTGAGACCCTGTGAAGGAGCATCCAGGACTTTGAAGGAAAATAGTCTGGGTTCCCCAGTCCTGGAAATCCCTAGCGAATCCAGTAATTGCTGGCCTGAAAAGACACTTTCCTGCCTAGGACCTAAATTAGATGAAATCAAAATGTTAAAGATTATTTTCTCCTTGTAACAAATATGATTTATGGCAATCTATTCCAGTGGATGCCTCTTGTACTATGTCTGTATGATGTCCGTCTCTGTCTCAACGTCAATGCACCTCTGTAACTTTGCAAAGAGAATTAGGTTATCTGCAGGCTGAGCATAGGATATATGGTAGGAAATATTCCTGAGGTTTCCCCTGATAGTTTAAATTCAGAGGTTACAGCATCTGCCAGGATCAGCTCATTCAACAACAGAACTTCCTTTTTAGAAGAAATGAAAAATTCCTTCCAAAAAGTTGAAGCCCTTGTACTTTAAACAGCAAAAATACCACCCCTTGAGTACTCTGCAGTTCCATTTACAGTAGATATCAGAAATACCATGTAATGGAAATGTATATCCCCAGTAATTTAATGTGATCAGAGCAAGCTTTGGTAAATCAAAGCGGTTTGTTCTCAGAGAATCACTTAAAACACTGCTGAACTGTATGGTGAAATACATTCCCTGCTATAGGGAGGGTGTTCTTCATTTTTGCTATTGATTTTTAGGAGCTTTAGAGTTAAACCATGTCAGAAGTGTTGCTGAGATGAATCACTATTATCCAAAGGCCACCAGCCTCTCTGCCGACTGACAGAAGGATAATTCCGCATGGATCAAATAAATACAGATGTGTAGTAATTAGTTCTATTCCCAATGAGCCCATTTCCAGCACACTAAAGATGTGCACGATTATGGAGCCTCACCCCAACAGCTTTTATCAATTTAAACTGCTAAGCTACAGGATAGGTCATAACCCAGCCTGCTATTAATAATGTATTTATTGTGTGCAACATTATAAATGAGTTTCAGGGAATAGAAAAGAACACCTTTTAACAAGAATAATGTTATCTTTCTCCAGGAGCACCACATGTGCCTGGCCACGCTGCTGAAGTACAGTCCCAAGACTATCAAAAGAATAAGAACTCTTCTCCAGAGCAGACCTGCCTACATTGTTGGAGGGGTTCCCCACAATGATGATTTAGCTGTGGCTGACATGCTAGATGTGCCTATATTAGGCTCAGTGCCAGAAGTGGCTCATCTCTATAGTAGCAAGTCTGGAAGTAAGCGAATTTTTGCCAGTGCCAATGTACCAACCCCTCCTGGAGAGTCAGACATCTACAACAAGGAGCAGGTAAGTGGGATGGGGCAACTCACAGGTGCCTCTTTTCACTTGATGCAATGCAGACATTGTATGATTACAATGACTCTACTGATTACACCAGACCCTAACTGGGTTTCATTAAACCATATGTGAGGTTGGGTTCTTCCTTGGCTCTGCCTGACCAACTAAATGCTGGTCTGACAGTAACACAATTGCTCCGTATCTTTCATGGTCTCTCTTGAGAATATGTAAGGGTGTTTGGTCCAGTTATTTCAAAGAGTTTGTGTTGCTGCTCCATGGATGATGCTGTGGCCTCAATGCAACTAGTTGGAGTTTTACCAGTGACAGAAAATAGAACAAGGAATTCTGGGAAAATCAGGTATTTAATGAAGGGAACATTTCTTGCACTTAGACAGTCGGCCTTTTCAAACTGAGGCTCACTGAACATATCTGCAACCAAAGTCTGATCTGCACCTAGCTTATCACTGCTGAAGTCACCTATCTTGTTAGCATGACCCCTAAGAAAAAAACCAAAATGCTACCTAAACTACAAGGCACAAGGTTTTTTTGTATTGGGTTCAGTCTGCATCTGCTTATTTTGCATTCAGTGCATTCATTCTAGAAGCTGCTTTTGCAATCTGCAATGATATGTCTAAATATGATCTGTACTGATTCTTTTCAAATGTATTTTTACGTTGGTGCTATGTCTCAGACAGCAAAAGGAAAACCATGATTTGCAGGCATTCCTACTTCTTCAAGAGGCTTTTCACATTGCTTTGCTATTTATTAATCACCTTTAATGCTGAAAATAATCTCAGCTACACAAACACTGCAACTTCTGTAGTAGGTGAAATAAATACATGATCAGTGATCTAAAACCCAACCGATTTATTGTTAAATAATTTATGTGAAGCAAATACTTGTGATTCCTACTACAGTGTTATGGAAGTTCTACTTCTGCTTGCTTGTATGAAATATTGACATTTTGGGTTAAATAATCAAAGCAAGGTGATGCTACGCTAAAGCACAATTCCATTTTCACTTAAGGATAGCACATAATTCTTTATGATTGGTACAGTCCTTACAGTGTTATTGATCCTCTTCATTACTGTAGGGGAGTCATCAAGAAAAATACATTTAAGTGATTCCCAAAAGCCACAAATAATAGCATCAGGACACACATGGAAATGTATTTTAGGTCAACATTAAAAAGCAAGAAACAAAAGTCCCCCAAATTACTATGTAAAAATGTACAAGGCTGTAGCCAACGTGACAGGATCTGGTAACACTTCTACCAGGTTCAAAGGCATTTGCAGTTTCTAAGAAGCTAATTGCATCCTACACCAGCTGGGCAGAAGGCATTTGAAAAGCCATTTCAATCTGTGTACATACACAAATAAATAATTAGCATTTTTATAAAGGCTGCTTGGTAACTCCTTCCTACATTTATAACCAGAGAACGTGCTCTCCAGTAGGAAAATTTCCCAGCTGTTTGGCTGGGGTTGGAATCTGGCACAATTGTTTCCCAGATACTGCAGATAGTGTAGTCCACCGCGTGTCGTTCCCTGTCGCAAGCATTTATTGAGCAGTACTGATTATCCAAAGCCTAAGATCCTCATCACACAAAATAGCTTGGACAGGCAAATTTCTCTCTCGGAGCACAGCTGCTCTGACCAGCAAACGTGCTCAGTGCTGTTTGATGGACTCAAGTTCAGGATGAAGGCCATAGAGACTTCATCAAAAGATGCTCAAGGTTCATTGTGCTGCGTATCCAAGATACTGTAACAACATGAGCATCTCTGGGATAAAGCAACTGTGTTTAGATAATAAATTTGAAGTCCAGTTATTTGAGAACTGGAAGTGTAAATTGAAGAACCATAGCCCAAAATATCTCTGTGTGTTTGCTCCACAGATGATCAGTGTTCTCAGCCAGCTCATCGTAGACAATACGGAAGTGCAGCGCTGGCTGTTTAAAGTGAATGATGAGTGTGGAGGAAATGGTACTGCCTATTGTGACATTATTTCACATCTGAAATGCTACCCCTGGGTGCAAAAGGAACGTCGGCGACATGGCCCTGAGAAATGGAGTGAGAAGTGGGCACATGTAAGTAACACAGGAGTGGGGTGCCCTGTTTGATGTTGTGGCTTCTTAATAGCCTTCTGTGGTTATTCCTCACACTATACCCTTTCTCTGAGCTTTCATTTTAAGACTTAGCTAAGAGTTGATATTACAGAGCCCAGACTAGCTTGTGCAAAGCAAGTAACAGTGGTTCAAATAAAACAGTTAAATATACCAAGATAAAAATGAAAGCCTGGCATCCAATGTGGAGTAAGTAACACCTCATTCATATGCAGTAATGTGCTAATTTTACACTGTGTTTTTTATCCAAAGTGAGGACGTGTGTAAATGAAAGTATATAGATGGCAGAGCCTTGTATCTACATAGAAACTTGGAATTATTGGAACAAAGTGTTGGATTAATACAGCTGAACAACACTAATCAATTTGAAATCACATCCAAAGTCATTATAATCTGGTTTTCTAAGGATTATTTTTTCTCTATTTTCCCTCACTAATAACTAATAAAGTTATTTTCAGCTGTGTAAGAATGCTCGAGGTCTTGGAGATTGTCCTGCATGTTTCATTACAGTGGGTGTTTAGGTAAGGAGAGAGACCCTATAAATACCTAGAGGGAACAGCATAGCACTAGTAGATTCCCAAGAATCCACGTGATTGAGAGAGGCTGTAAGATGATACATTTCAACCACAGAAAAATCCATAAGAAAGCAGACTTGATTAGTTCTGCCATTCAGAGAACTATTTGTAGTTTAAATATTCATTGGTATTTAAATGTGTTAATTTCAATAAGCATTTGATATTTCTCTGTATTGTGCCAAATTCATTCCTAATGTAATGGCTTTAAAGCCAGAAGGAATGTATCCAGAAAGAATTGCTTAATTTACATAAACTACTCATTATAGCTCTTTTGATTTTTTTTTAATTCAATCCATACCAGTTTGAAATTTTTGTTTGATTGAATTATATTGTATATTAAAATTTCAAATTGTGCTGGTTATGGTTCTGTTGCATTTGAGAACTACAAAATAAGTCCATGTTATAAAATAGAGCTGATGATGTAAAGCTGAAGGGCTGATTTCCCTTGATCTCCTAAAGATCCCTCACTCTGGGCAAGTCAAGCAGTATAGAGCAGAGTGCTGGAAAGCCAATGTAGGGTCAGCATCTGGCCACTGACCTCTCAGGGACATAAAACTAACTGTACACCTACGTACTAGACCCAGCACCTAAGTCAGTGGGGCACAAGAATCATTCCCCAAGTCTAGTTCTTTGCTGGTATAAATTCACTATTTGGATTCTTTGTGGCTGAGTGACTCCAGAAAGGACGCAGTGCTAACTGGCTTGCTTTGGTTCCCCTTTTATAACACTTTTATATTCAGCTTTGATGCAACCAGGAATCAACCTACTAAAGCCCTTAAACATAAACATAGGTTGGAAGTTAGAAAATATATGTGGAATAATGTATTTGATTTAATTTCTTAGAGTCAGCAGTAATGCTTCCATAAATCCAGCCCAGTATTAAACCTGGTTTTGGCAAAGCATGGACCTCACTGCCATTTTGAACCTCTTGTTGGAATATGTGTGTTCAAATCTGTATAGGAGACCTTTTCCATCTAATGAATTGCAGCCTCCACTGAGTACTACCATTGAGAGCAGAGGATTAAAATCATCCTTTGTTAAGGAATCCCATTGTAATGATACACATTTAAACATCAAAGCATTAGTTTATGAGCACAGGCATGCTTTAATGTCCTATTACAGTGTGTAGACCTGTTTCTTTTGATAATGAAGACATTGTGTCATCGGCATCGGCTGCCACATACAAAACGGATGCTGGCAGGTTATTAAAAAATTCAGCTTCTTGATGAAAGACTATCCTGCAGGCTAAGAGTACACTGGAAACCTCGCCATTCTGCTAGAATTATTAGAAATGAGAACATGACTGTAAGCACTAAATTATGTTAATACTTACAAATAGCATCATTTGCATAGCAGTTTAAGACACGATACCCAGATTTGCCTCGTTGGTAGGGAGTAGGCAACAGATTAAAAATAATATAGTTTGTAAGTTTGAACTGTGTAAAAAATGTATTCCATCTGAAAACGAGGCTGATTTTAGATTCCTCATTTCAGATAGAATGTTGGGCAAGCAGAAGTGCAGGACAGGATTACTGAGCTAGTTTACCCTGTTAATGCAGTATCTGAGTTATCTGAAGAATTATTCTGCAACTGCATAAAGGGTTCAATTCACAAACCATGCCAAACGTCTCAGTAAGGCCTTCATCTGACTGTGCACTGCTGCAGTCTGTCATCCTGAGGCTCACATTCTAATGATACTTATATGAAGAGGGCTGCTGCCTCCACATGTGCACATTGGGCACCCGTGAGGCCATTTGTGGGGACATTCTCTACTGTGAAAGCCATTGAAGAAAGGTGCTCAGATGCCCACTCAGAATTCAAGCTGAAGATTGGCAGAAAAATCCACAAAGTGGATTTGGTGCCTTTTGATTGATAAATCAAAGTCTGTTATGCCTCCTGATCTCTGAATCTTGGGACTCAAACTGCCACCTCAGCTTCTCAGAACTTCTGATGTCCTCCTCCCATTTAGAGGAAAGGTAACATCACCTTCCCCTTAGTGTTGCCTTTTTTCTTCTTTTAGGTTCCCTTTTTAGGTAAAATAATACTAGACTATGCAGAGATGCCACCCTGTAACTGTAGAACTCAAAATAGTATCTAAATCAGTAGTCAAATGAATAGATCTTGTATTATGCTGTGACTCTTAATTAACCACCAGGACCAGCAACCTGATGTGTTTTCACCTAGCAGCAATCCTAAAGATAAGATCAGACCAAAGACAAAGAAAGGGTGAAGTCTGGGGATAAAGAAGAGCTGAAAAGACAAGAATAGAACAAGACACAGAAAACCAAGCAACAGATATTCTCTCAATAAGCCATTATAATTGGCCCTGGCTACACAACCATTTCAAAACCCTCCATCAAATATCTGCTGTAGAAGAAAAGAAGCTATTTAATGTGCTTGGGCAGCCTTCTGTTTTAAATGTTAGAGCGTTTGGATCCTACTGCCTCCAGTTGTGTCACGGTATTTTGTCACGGTTTCTTTTCCTTATAAACTCTATCTTGGTAAATTCACTGAAATGCATAAAAGGAAATCAGAATCTTCTCAAAAGGTGACAAAACTGGAAAATTCAGCTTTTGGTCTGGGTTGCACAAAGCAATATTCAGACACTGGTTGCAAGATTTTGCATCAATTGCTATTGGAAAATGAAAGAGTTTTAAAGGCTGAGATTAAAATAATGCAAAAGGCTGGATGTTCCCTTAAATTAGTAAAATCTTTTGGTCAACTTTAGAAAGTCCTGTAATAAGTAATAGATAAACCTTGTGATTATTTTAAGTTAGGAATAGTAGTGAAAGGATTCTTTACTGGTGAATGAACTGCAAGCACTCTAAGCAAGCTGAAGCCTTTGTACCATGACTTACTTCTTTACTGAAGGAAGGAATTCAGGGTAAAGAGCATATGAGTGTAAGCAGGTCAAAATAAAACCAACCATAACACTGTCAAAGAAGCAATTTTACAGCGTGTGCTGGCAATGCCACTATCATTTCTGACCCTCTTTGAGCACAGTTCAACTTCCTAACGCTGTTTTTTCCTTGCCATGACCCAATCTAATTTTCACCACTCCCACCACCTTTTGTATCACTAACAGCTTTGTCCTATGGCAGCACTACAGATATTACTGCAACTGCAATAAATAACAAGTAATTGAGTTGGTCTTAGTGTAGCACCTGAAGCCCAGAAAGGGCTCTTGGGCAGTTGCCTTTGCTGCTGCGTTACTCCACTCATGCCCCGGCAGGTTTGTTCTTTCCTCAGCCTGAAGAGGGCCAGGGACTCTGACACCTCTTCACAAGGTGCATTTCCAGCGTTCTGAGAGGCTTTTAAAATTCCTCATAACTGAGATGATGTTTAATAGAAAAACAGAGAGAACCCAAAGACTTCAGACAGGCATTGATTACCTATACAACAATGCAGCTGCAGGTTGTCTCCTGGTACGCACGGTGCTCTGTCAGCAGTATATCCTAAATAACTGTCATATTCACTGTGGCTGCAGACAGTGTGTAGTGCTCTCACTCAGCTCATTAATATATCTGTGTATCTGCCACGGCAATATCTCAGGTGATTCTCAAATCTTAAGTAAAATAAAGCATGATAATTGTATCCCTTGGTTCAACTGGAGCCAGGATATCCATTCCCGAGCCTTGCAATAATCAGATATGCAAGCTGTTGGTTTGTATGTCCTATTGATTTAATATGCTTCTAATCAGTACATAAAGCTATAGGCCTGCAGTGTTAATTTTTCATATGCTTACAAAGTACCCTTTGATTTTCTGTCACGCGTTAATTACAGCGTTTTGCCATTAAATAGGAAGCTTTGTGTAAACTAATTACAAGGTAATCATTGTGTACCGCGAGCGTGCTGTTTGTACCTTTTAGTTGAGACTAAAACCGCACAGATCTCGCAGTCTGGAACCACTATACCTTCCAGCCATTAGCTCTCACTAATTCATAGCATTATTGTGCTAAGATTGTAGGAGTTGTAATTGTTGTGGTATCAGTGCTGTTAATTACCGGAGTAAACAGTTGAAATGGTGCCAAGGTCTATTGTACAAGGCAGAGGAAAGGAGGTTTAAATGTTACTTCCACCATCTGGGGACTGGAGTAGAGGCAAATGCTAGAAAACAGCAGTGAGGCAATATCAGAACTTCAGCTCCAGGGTTTGAGGCCATATGGATCCAGAATATTTTGAATCAATTGAATTTAAGTGCCAGTTTGTAGCAATAACAGTGTGGAAGGAGAGGATAAAGCAAGAGCACTAAAGAAATCTGAAATCCGTTAATGTTATCTCAGCCAATAAAATGCCTGCTTGGATTATTTTAAAAATGTTTATTTTGCTAAAATCCCAGAAGTAACACCCAGGCAGCTTGGGGAATAAAGGAAGTTTAACTGTGTGCTGCTCATGAAACACAAAGCAGGTTTTGTCTCACAATGCCGTTAGCACTGCAGCTCAGCAAGTTAGATAACAATTCCTGGGAAGTGGCTGTGGATTATCTATGTGATGTCTCTTTTTCTTCTTGAAACCACATTTTTGGTCTTCATTAGAATCCTTTCTTTAGAGAGGCAAACCAGAACAGAGGGTGAGTGAGCAAAACACAGAGAGATTGAAAGAGGAAAAGAAACTAATTAGGAAAATACTATTAATCTGAGGGCATCTGGGCTGCTTGTGCATTTGCAGAGATTTCATTAAAATACAGAAAAGATGCATTCACGTATTACTTACGTCATTTTCTATGAGAATTAACATCCCTATGCCCTCAACTTAGAGATGCTGCATTTGAAATAAAGATACAGGGTTTTTTAAAGGAGAGATCTTTGGAGGTTATGACAATTACATTACTTTTTCTTTGCTCTGAAGGTAGATATGGGGAATGAAGGCTGCAGCCTTACAAAAGACATGCTGTTATGGATAAAACAGCAATGCATATGGAATATTCTGTTATTGATAAAGAAAACTATTTAATGCAATTGTCCTAATCCCAAATTAACATGTTGTGCATAAGCATGCAGAATTATTTGACAAGTTCATGAAGCTCTCAGATCCTCTTTCTGCCTGATTTTTGGTAGCTGTTGTGATTCTCTATTTGATTTCCCTGCAGATAGTGTTTCCAAGATGACATCTACGAACAGGGCTCTGGCAGCATATTGCTGCTGCCACATTAGGAGTGTTTGGAAGAAATAGAAAGGGTCTCTCTTTCTAAACGATCCTGGTTTATTTATTTTTTATTGGTCTGTTAGCAGATGTTGAAGTAGTTCAGGGCACAATGTAAACATGTGCTTTTCAATGGAGGTACGGTAAATAGCAACGTGTACAATGAAACAGGCAATTTGAAGGGGTTTTGGGGGCAGGCCAGTGGGTTTTTTGCTTTTTGTGTGTGTGGATGTAGTTGAATTTCGAATTAAAAGAAGCGCTTGATCTTTATATATTGAAATCCTCTGCGTGCAGAGTGACAGCATGAGCCAGAAGAGAAACCCATGGCCCCATGTGGTGTGAAAAAAGGAACAGCAGTTTAAGTGCTGGAAAGTTGAAAGAGAACTAACCTTCTTGTTCTTGTAGTCACGGAAAGTGGCTGTTTTGTGCTTCTGTATTGAAGCATAGCATATGTGCCTGGGCTTGACAAAAAGCCTCTCGAGTCAAAGCAAGCCTCGGCCTGGGTGCTGATCCAAAGCGAAGGCCGCGATAATGAGGGAAGGGCTCTCAGGAAGCAGTGAGTAGATAATACGACGTAAGTGGCGAATTCTGTGCTCTGTTTTCACCATTGTACTTAATGCAAGTCGCGGGCCCAGCGCATCGCTCGCCACACAGCTGCAATGGGCCATTAGCTATCAGGGAAAATTGTCTTTGCTACTTTCAGCAGATGGAGCAAATATTTTACAAAGCAATTTTACATACAAAAAACATTTGCGTTACTTGGTAATGATGGCTGGTTTACACGATGCTGCCTTCGATCAGGATGTACTTTTCCAGCTCGTGGAAGGCAAAATTGGCACTTTTTAATGTTAAAATTTGCAGTTAACAATTAAATCCCCGGGCTTTAAATCAGGTGGCAAACTTTAAGTGGATGGGGATCCAGTGCATCACTTCCAAAACCCATTTCCAGTATTATAAACGACTTGCATTGGTTTTGCTTACTGTGGTAGATGATGGGTCTGGCCAGCATGTACCTGTCTGAATTAGAAACAATATCATATCAGTTTAATTTGCAAACTCGGAAATAGTGAGGGTTATTTGGAGAGTCAGACAGTAGTCACTGCCTCTTCCAGCATCACCCTGTTTGCTGGTGTGGCTGAGAACAGAAAATAAGCTGGACTGGACCAATTCAAGGCAGCTGGAATAAGTTATCACAGCTCCACTGATCGCAGTAGAAAGGATATACTGTATAAATGATATGAATTGTCATCATGCCGTTGAAGTGGCATAAATTGCTGTAGCTTCATTGACTTCCACAGGGATGTGGCACTTTGTATTGCTGAGGATCTGTCTGCTGGCTTTATTCTTCCCTGGCCCAGTCAGCTTTACTTATTCAGAGTTACTTTCTTCACTCTATTTGCTTGCAAGGTCTAAATAATTTCCTTTCAATCTGATTTTCAGCTAAAAAGCCTTAGGTTCTTCTCATACATTCTGCTCTGCAGCTTCTTTCTGTCCCCAGGTCTTTCTTCCTATTTCTAAGTCTCTTTCTTCTTTCTGTTTATTTACTTATCTTCTCAACAGGCTTTTCTTTGCTGACTGATCTATCTGGAGTATATTTCCTACCAGAGCCTTCAACATATGCCCCATTTTCTCCTCATTTTTTATTGCAACTGCCATTTCTAAGTAAGCCTTTCAAAATTCAGCTTGCAGAAGGGTGAGAAATTACATTCAGGAAGGAAAAGGTAATTCTCTTTCTTGCTTATTCATTATTATAAAGAGATACAAACCAGATTTGTATAGATTTAAAGGTTTTTACATGACATAAACAGTATTTGGGCTGCTCCTTTATTTACTGGTACTAAGAAATACAAGCTGAAGGATTTGAACACATGCTCCCTGTTTCCATTGAGCCTCTGATTCTGAATTGGTTTGGGCCACATCAAGAGATAAACCACTGGTAAGCTCTGCTGGAGATACTGTCCAATTTAAATGAAATTAGCCTACCAAGCACTGATCCTTTTAAAAGGTTTGACTTCCTGAGTGAATGTTGGATCCAGGCTTAAATTTGCCTACTAAACCTCCCTATAATCAGGATTATTGCCTTTTTTAGAGCTTGCAGTTGCAAAAACAACCCCCATGAACTAGAATTCCAGGTGCTGATCCTTAAGGAGCGGTTGCCTGTGAACACCTTGCTTCTTGAGGCATTACTTGTTAAAAGCACTGTTATGTTGGCTTTGATCTCACAAGAACATTTTTCAGATTTCCTTGAATTGTTTTTTCCTTTAAATCCTCTCTCTTCCTTCTGTAAGGTGAGCAGGTTTGATGCCAGCATCCTTCACAGATAGCAGGTACCAAGAGTGCTCTGAACCGTGAGATGCTCCTGAGCCAGGCACTGTGCATCCGCGTTGCTCTACAGAGGGGCTGGAATTGGATGAGTTTTAATGTCTCTTCCAGCCCAAACCAGTCTGTGATTCCATGAAGCAACACTGAATTCCTCCTCACAGATTGCTGGAAACAAGCAGTGTAAGACTTGAATCTGGTCAATTCAGAACTTGGATCTCACATTTTATGTGATCCTTTCTTTATGACATGAGGGTACAGCTGTGCTGCTTCATGTATTGATATACATTTTGATGTATATTGATATTTTCTTAACATGTTGTCTGATGTTCTATTTTATGTTATAGATATAGCATGCTTAAAGTCAACCCCATACTTTACTCCTTAGGACATGACAGGAGTCCACATAACCCAGATCGGTATCATTATCCAAGCACCTAAGTATTTTTAAGGCATAAGTATTTAATTAAGTATTTAATAAGTATTTCATAAGTATTTAATTCCATGTGAGGTAAGGACAGAAACTGTACCCCTTTCATGGCTGGTCAGCTGAGGCACAAACAGAAAGTCACCTCCCTGAAATCCTAGGCAGGTTGAGTTCAGGAATGTGATATATCTAGGTCTCCTTGATACCCTAATCATTGGCCCATCCTCCTCCTCCTTATTGTGGTACATAAATCACAGTAAGCTGATTTTGAATTTGTGTTTTTGGCTACATCACGTGCTTCATGACAAAGCCCATCTCTTCATACTCACTGGCCTGGAAAAAATAGATTTTTATGTTTTTCCTATTCTTAGATGTCAGCCATAAGGTTTTATCGTGTCCCTCCAGAGCTCAAGATAATCTGATTGCGGCTTAGGACATTGCCAGGATCAGAGGATGGTTGGTCATCTTCTGCAGCACAGGATGCTGAAGAGAAAGGATGTAAAACAGAAGCAAAGAGACCCAGGGGAAGCAGGCGAATGCTTATGAAGCAGCAAGGAAAGGAGCCTGAAGCAATAGAGTCAGGGTCCTTGCACTTTATATGCTCATGTACTTCTGGGACGTTTCTGAACAGTAAAAGCAATGCTGTTAGTGTCTGTATTTAATGGGGTTGTTTTGTGGGTGTGCGTGAAACTAGGAGAAAATGAGTTTATCTCCTATAATATGCCTAAGACTAATCAAATTGTATCAAAGACAGAAGCACAAATACATTTGTGAATTTATGAAACAGACTGGAGAGTGTAAAAGGGTATCTACTGCTTTAGAAATGCTTTTGGTTGATCATTCCTCCTTTTTTAACTAAAGGGTGTTTGGGTTGATAGAACAGCTTAAACATAGAACCACTGAAACTATTTTGGGCACTTGTGACTATTTCAATCTGCTCAGTTTCCAAATCTAAACAATGTAGAAGTTATTGACTGCAGGTATTGATCCCTCAGCAGTTACCAAGTGCTTCAGCATTTCAGTTGCCAGATCAAATTATTGATATAAATTATAATGAAATAGATGCTACACGGAAGGGGGAGGGGGGGATGTCTTTCAGAGAAGGACAGATTTCAATAGGAGGGAAGAGGAGTAAGTAGGGAAATTAAAAAAGGCTTCCTGACTGTGGGTAAACAGTAACCACATTTTTTGTGGTTGCCTGTTGGAGGCCTGGTTTTTAATCACCCCACAAGCAGTTTTCATTTCTGTAGTAAAATTGCTTGTGGTTCTATTTAATTTGTTTCTGCAGGAGCTAGCTTTGGTGAAGATCTCCCAGGAGCTGCCGGGCCTTTTAGCACAGCACGTACAGCCAGTCAATGAGAAACGATTCCCTACATGGGAAAAATTCCTCCAAACATTTCTTACTCAAGGTAAATAAGACTGCAAAGTCGCTGTTAAGGGTTATAAGGAGTAATTATACCATATTGTATGCCATATTCTTGTTAATCTTGGGCCCATTTAAATATTTATCTCCCTTTATTTCTCCATTATGCTTCAAATGTTCATTTACGAATGAATTGGAGGCAACCATTCTATCATTCATGTGTCCTATCCAAGCTTTTAACGTATATTAATCTGGGATCACCTTTCTTGCATGATTCTGAATCAGTAAGCACCAACTCCTTAACCATGGGTTACTGTACAAAGGCTGTCACGTTTGACAAAGGGTTTTAGGGAATGCCAGTGAGTTTGCAGCATGTAAATGGGAGAGTGTTTCATCTAGACTAGGTGCTGGTGAGCACACCTCTGAGAGAATGGCTTTTTCCTCCCATAGGCCCAGAAAGGCAGCTGCGTGCAAACTCTGGATGCTATGTACATACATTGCATGCCATCAAATGTTCTCATGGTATCAGGTCCTGAGCAGGCTTCTTGCATTAATCCCACTTGTGGTGCCTTTGGCTCAAAGCTGCCCAGTACATAACTGGTCTAAAGCTCAAGGCAAGGCCATATGTGTAGGTAAGAGGCAGCACAGATCAAACCCTTGTCTAACCTCTCCAAATTAGTGCATCTGTGAGGGGGCTTTCCATAGACGTAGAATCACAGAATGACTTGGTTTGGAAGGGACCTTAAAGATCATCCAGTTCCTGTCTTTATGTGCCATTTTATATATATGTATATATATATGTATGTTTATTTTTTAATTGTTTATGACTCAGTTGAAAGAGGGTAAATTTAAATGAGCTCTTAGGCAGAAGCTCTTCTCTGTGAGGGTGGTAAGACCCTGGCACAGGGTGCCCAGAGAAGCTGTGGCTGCCCCATCCCTGGCAGTGTTCAAGGCCAGGTTGGACACAGGGATTTAGGGCAACCTGCTCTAGTGGAAGGTGTCGCTGCCGGTGGCAGGGGGTTGGAACTGGATGATTTTTAAGGTCCTTTCCAGCCCAAACTAGTCTGTGATTGCATGGATGGAATCTCTGAGATTAGTTCGCAGCAGGAGATACCACTCCCCCGAGGTTCTAGTATTGCATTTTACTGCTATTCCAGGCCTGGGGTTTAGCTGGGCTGTGAGACAGCCCAGGATTCATTCATAAAACCCAAGATCATATTTCTTAAGTGATATATTCAGTTTGGAACTTCTTGAAAGCATCTGCAGCTGAAAAGCCACTGTTTGAACTGTACAGTGCTATAGTAGGTGAGAGATCTTCTTTCTCTTGGAAGAGATTCATGGGTTCTAGCTCTGCTGCTCACATTACATTATTTACTTGCTGTATCTCCATGGCAGTCCTCCCTGCAATGCCTGAGCACAACAGGAGCTGGCTGGTTTCACTCTGTGCACTCTGAAGAGCATCACATGTGAATTTGATTACAAGCTTAACAGCTAATTCATTTCTTACTAGGTGGTGTGATAGAAGCCTTCCCACTCTCGGAGCATGTCACCAACCTCACGGTGGATATGCTGATAGAGCCTACAGGCAAGATAAAAATAATGTCATCTGGAGACCAGCTCCATGCTGAGGGTCCTCTGCGCTCATCTGGCACCACCATTCCCCAGCGTTCTGTGGATCCAGCGGTTCTTAATTCACTCTGCTTTAAAATTGGAGAGACCTGTAAATCTAAAGGAGTGCTGGGTTACTTCTCAGTGGATTTTGTGAGTTTCATCCACCCACAAACGATGGAGCAGCAGGTGAGTGGGGCAGGTTATGTCACTTCATGCTGTCCCCCTGGGATCAAGAAACAGTTGTTTTCCTACGTGGTTCCAGCAGAGATCAGGAGAAAGCTTTGCCCTTTTGAACACTATTACTAAGCCATGAGACATGTGGATATTGGTAGAGCACATGGTTATTGTAACAATAGCACAAAATTTAGACCTGATCTGCCAGGTGGATCTGAGGAGCCTTTTTCATCAGCCTGAAGAGTAATAAACCAGCAAAGCCTTTCAAAGCTGAGTGGTAAGAAAATAATGTTTTAATTCCTTCTAATGACCTTTTTTTTTTTCCCCTAAAATAAGTGCCTCCTGCATTAAGCTGGTAATTACAGATGATGGTCTTATGGCTAAAATGTTTAGAGGATTTTAGTTTCAGTGTTCCGATAATCACAGGAATTATTGTTCTCTTTGGAGTAAACCAATGTCTATTAAAACATGGATCAGAGGTTTGAGGATGAACCTAAGGAAAAGGAGATACTGGCAGTTCCTTATAGCAAATTGGATGGTGGAGATGAACAGTTTGGTTTACAACATGACAGCTAATGTAAGTAGAGGGAGGTAATGGAAAGCAGTCCCCTTACCAGTCACTGTGATAACCAAATGAAGGACATTGCTGAATACTGTATCCAGTTTAAAGATAACACTTCCAGGAGCTTAAAACCAGTGAAGCCAGGCTTCCCATAGAGCTGTGCCTTGAATTCAGTTCCCATGTGTGCTCCAGCTGAGCTCCCCCTGCAGCCTTTCCTGTTGTAAGTCACTAACTAGCAAGGTCTCTTTCCTCTGTCCACTTACTTTAGGAATCTCATGGGAGTTTGATCTATTTCATAATCATACTTTCTTCCAAATTTGGTTGATGTTGGCCAATAGGATTGAATATTATGACAGGTGGACAAACCTAAGGGATAATGCCCGACTACAATGCCACAAAATTAAGTCAAATCTGGGTGAAGAGCCTGAGCTTGCAGTGTTCTGGTAGTGGCTTTGTGCTTGAAGACTACAGAAAATGAGATAATTTGTAAAGAACATAAACACCATAGTGTCAGTGATGACAGTCCTGTTGTGCTTCCTGTACAACTACACAAATCCAAAATCAGTGTGTGGATCTTGATGCTAATTCAAGATCTCCACATCAAGTCTCAATTATTTCTGGTATTTCCAAGGCATCTCCTTGGTTTTGCTCTTTTCTTTTGTTTTCTTCTACACTCTTCAGTTAGGACCTGCACTGTTTAAGAAGTGTTTAACTGTAAAGGGAACGTATCTGTATTTTCTGGGGTGGGCTATGTAAGATAAGTGCACTTTCAGAAGATACCTGAATCCATTTGGGTGTCCTATTTTCCTTCGTTGTCTGGAAATCACAGCTTGCATGGTGTGAGAAAAGGCTTTAAACACAGGACTTGTGTTTAAAACCAAAGAGTTAGCATATGGTACCTATTGGCAAAAGCTGGCTCTTTGGCAGTGCTGTGATAATTATATTCTATTTTAAGCTCAGAGGAGGCTTAAAATCTGGGATTTGGTAACTGATACCACTGAAGGGTGACTGTGGTGAACCAGAGGATACGAATAATGTTAGCTTTGAAATGCAGATCATGTTACATTTGACTCCCAAAATGTATTTACACAGGCATTGTGATTAAATGGACTGTGGATAAGCCACACTGGACAACTTGATGTGAAGTTGCTTTACAAAGATGAAGGGATGACATTTTCACCCATGGAAGCCAATGGGAGCTTTGCCAATGGCTTCACTCAAGCCAGTTCACCCAAACACAGAATTATCTCTTGCATTATGAAGGTGGTGACATTTCCTGGCATTAAATCAGTCATTGTTTTTTGTGGCCTCTTATTAATCTTATCTTTTCTGCCTTGGTTTTCTTCCCTTGTTTCAAATTGATTCTACCTTAATATCTCCAATGTTTGTCAGCATGTACCACAACTTTAACATTATTTAAGCACAGGTTTTTAAATTTAACTAGATGTAGAGGCAATTAATGATGCCATCTGTCTTGTGAGAGGGAGATTACACAAAACATTGTGCTCCTGAAAGCGCTATTTTTTTGGCAAACAAGAAATCCTATTAGACTCTCTCAGAACATTTGCTCCCTGATTTCAGAAGTGCCCACTTTAATGCAGTAGCTGAAAGGCTCAGATACAATTCCTGGAAGTACTTCTGTTATATTGCTGTGTTCCTTTGGAGCACTAGCAGCAAAGAGACTGTGTGGTGGATGAGGAACAATGTGTGTCTGTCAAACACACAAGTGGGTGAATGCAGAAATGAGAAAGTAATCTCCACCTGGGTCATTGCAGAGCTTTGTGCCTGTCACAGACACCACAATATCCTTACAGTGCAGTTCTACACTGACCAAAAGGGTAAGAGCAATGCTGTCCTCGGGTCTGGAGGAGCTGTGGATGATGCTATAACCTTTCAGATGTGAGAGACACTGTGTCATATTTCCAATGGGCTTTCTTGTGCTTCTACCTGGTACCCAAGTGTCTCCCCGATCCCTTTTCCTCATCCTCACTAAGAAGCCTGTCAGTCTGCCTGTGTGGAGTCTTAGCTGGCCAGCTTGCCACTGCTTCTGTGTACAATGAGTAATTCAAAGACCTCTACAGATTGTACATCTTTTGTCGACATATAACTCTTCCTTAAATTATGAGAGAACTGCAGAAGGTTGCAGTTTGCAACCAACAGCACCAAGGGCAGTGGGTGTAGGAGTATCTAACTCCTGTCTTACAGTCTCCCCACCTGCCTGCCCTGTGGTCTGCAGCACGTTGTACCTCCTTTCTTGCATTTTATTCTTGAGTCCATGTCTAACTCCGAGGCCAAGATAGATGTCGCAGTGCTGGGTTAGCTGAGGAGGGTGTAAGGCAGAGGCTGCTGCTGACAGTATCACTCTGCACTGTGCTCCCCATGGAGAGCAGCATGGGGCTGAGCATGGCAAAGGTACCACTGGAGTGTGCATCAGTGTTGTGATTTGTGACCTGCACCCTGACAGCGAGCTGAGGGGCAGGGAAAGCTGGGACATGACACATGCTCTGTTTGCCACGGGAATCAGTTTCTGTTCTAAGCATCTGTGATTTGTTCCTGAGGGAAAGGGAGATGGAGACATACTGTTTTCAATGTCTAGGGAGAAGAAGTGGAGGAGGAGAACTGGGTGCATAATTTGAACTGAATTGCTTCTGATACCCACTCTGTTTTCCAAGACTGATCTTTAAGAGCAAGGCCTTGACCCTCTGAAGTGAAGTCTTGTGCAGTATTGACTGTGTGCTGCTTAGATCCCAACTTGTCAAGGAGCTGCACCTAAATAAGTCCATTTAATTGAGTCCATTCCTTGAACGCATAAACTTACATCCATAGATCTGTGGAGAGATAATTTGGAGAAGCAAGGTCATAAGTCACCTTTTTCATCAGTCTGAGAGCTTAACACAGTCTCTGCAGTACTGAGAGGCACCGGATTCAGTTGTTCAGGATGCAGAGGAAAAGATGAGGCAGAACATACAGAACTGCAGAGCTGCAAAGATTTAGGTGGGGTGTTCTCAGAGGTTAGGGTCAGTTTTGGGGCCAGCACCAGCCCATCCCAGCAGCTGCCACGAGATGGCAGCCAGATAAGATCCTGTCTGTGATCCCTGCCGAAATGATCAATTCTGATTTAAACTCGTAAAGGAAACTCTCTTTCCAATGCCCAAGTTGCATTAGTATTCTACTAATTGACATTTTTAGTGTCATTCAACCTCTTCTTTAAAGCAGGTGTGCTCCTCACAAGAACAGAGACATAGACACTATGTATATATAAAACAGTTAAACTGGAGAAGTAAAAGCTGTAATTTAGCAACTTTAAGAATTTACTACTTCTTAAGTTTATGTTTTAAAGCTGAAGCATTTTTATGGCAGTGGTAAAGATTTACACTACAGTTGTGACACTACAGAGATGTCTGTACCATGAGGGCTCTTAAGCTGTGCACATTGACGGAGAGCACCTCCTGGCAGCCTATGTAGAAAGGAGCAGTTCCAGACTTCATCGTGTTTCCTTGGGCAAACAGGCAGGAAGTCCTGTGGGATGTATATTTCTAACTATCTTTTTTCCAGTGGTGAGATTCTGAAAAGGCCTCATCTGTGCTTTGCTCAGCTCATCCTAAAACCATGCTAAAAACTACCTAAAATATTAACTACTGCCTCTAATTTTTATTTTTCTAAAATCATATGTCATCATAAACCCCCAGATCTGGTTATCTTTGAACTTCCATTTGCTGTTTGAAAACCAGACATCAGTTCTACACTTCACAAGTGAGCTCTGTCCAGTTTCTGAACACAGCTGTCCTTTAAAGTGCCGAAACGTCATGTGAAAGCTCTTAGGTTATGCTCATTTTCCAGCCAATCCTATCAAGATATGACATTTATGGTCACAAATACCTATGACTGCATACATACCCTTACTGTATAACCTCAGAAAATGAGAATGGACTCAAGGAATAGGTATTTGTTAATCTCTATGATTGTATCATTCTTTACTTAAACTTGCCCTTTGCATAGGCCTCCTTCTAACAGCTCCTGATGTACTGGAGGAGATGCTAATTCTCTGTTATTAACTGCCTGACCTCCACAGACATTGCTTTATAGGCTATGGAAACAGATTCGTAACATTAAACCAAATGAAACCCAAACCCATGCAACCCCAGCTCAGATTTTCAAGACATTCTAGAAGCTTTCGATACCCAATTTATATTACTTCAAAGGAAAACTCATTGCAATCTAATGGATGATGTAAGAAGCAACCCCCTCTCCATTTGACAATACATATTGATACATTACTGCCCGCTTCCTACTTCCAGAGTAAGAGCACTACAAGCAGGTCCATAGCTGTTGTCTCCTCAGCTCCTCCAGCCAGACTCAGCTGTGCTGAACTTTCATCCTTGCTCAGAACTACCACAAATGTTGCCTATTGTTATAATTTTGGGAAGAGTACTCATTGTCTTCAGGAACTGGAATGGGACTTAGACATCGTTCCACTGAAGAATTCAGTCAAGTAGTTACTAATGATCCAGCCTGCATTTGAACTCATAAAATGGAAAAAAATACTACCTGAAAATGAAGTTAGAGTAATTTCCTAGGCCCTGTGTCTTTCCCATTTCTGGGAAAAGGGGATTTAAAGGGCATTTCTGGATTTCCATGTCAAAAGGGAATCCCCTGCTAGGATAAAGCTGGAACCTTATGCCATCTGATCCTTCTTCCTTTTTCCCCACAACAGGATGTTCTGGGACACAGCCAGGGCAGAAAGGGACATGGCCGCACTACAGCGTTCTCCAACAATCCCGAGCCAGGAAAAGAATCCTTGGGGGTGATCCCAGCTGGCATACAGGAATGACCATTTGGCTGCTTTCACTTGCAGTAGGGGTGGTTCAGCCTCAGGCCCAGAATGAAAGGAGGTGGACAGGTGGTTTCCAGCCACGTTTGCCTTCCTCCCCCTGTGCTCATGGAGATCTGCACCTTCTCTTTAGAAAAAGCAAATAATATGATGACTTTATGTAGAACATAACTGTGACTGAAGCTGCAGTAGGTGTTTAGAGCTCTCCTTCTGTACATTAAAGAGTTACAGCCGGGGAGGGGCTGAACACCTGCCTTCATTACATGGCAGGGCATCAGTCCACCTTGTACATCTGAACCCTTGATTCTGAAGCCAATGGTGTGGAGGTCGTTGGTCTGAGATGATGAAGCCATGTCTGAAATAAGTTGAAGCACTCTGAAAGTGAACAGAAACTCCTTATACTGGCATCTGTTTGGCCTCATGATCTCTGGCATGAAAGTTGCTCTGTTAAAAGCTTTTTCTCCTCTTCCCTGTGTTATAGTCCCTTCCTTGGGCAGAGATGAGGCTGGAGCCATCCCCTGGTGCTGTGGGATCCAGGAATTCTAAGAGCAGTGTCTGGGAAGGTGCTGGCAAGGTGTTAGAGCCAGGTTGGCATGTTGGGGTTTTGTTTAGATTCTGTGAAACTTGTCACACAAGTAATTAATGGGTCTCTTCTACATCTGAAATGAAAACAGTATCACTTGCATGTACTTCAGTTACTAACATGGGGTTTGTGGAGTAAATCTTGTAGAACACACGTGCTATCCCATGCTTGGTACGACTTGTCTGAGTCTCTACCAGAGTGTGACTTGTCTCAGGTTGATGGCTGTTTCCTTTGCCAGGCTGCATATCTGAATGCTTTATCTGCTGTTAAATGCTCAACCCATTCCCAGTGCTGACAGAACATGGCTCATGTAGCTACCCAGTCACAGGGACATCTTTGCTTAACTAACATGGTTTTTTCCACCTCAGCCATTTTATGTTCCAACTTCAGTCACACTTGGCCTCCTCTATTCATGCATCACCAAAGCCTCCAGATAATGCTGATGTAGACTTTGAGGTTAGAGCAAGGCAGGTGTAACGTCAAGGTCTGCATTAAGAGCCACCAGTTCCCTTGGAGTTAGTAAACAGTTCTTGGGTATCCAAGACTTTCAACAGTCCCTGGATCCTTCATGTGGCTCTGCCACCTCTTCCAGGGCATAACTGTAAATGAGAATCTAAACTCCAACTCAGACAAGGTTTAAGACACCCTGGCTGTGACTGATTTGTCCATAATGTTTATGGAAATTAATGTAAAGCTTCTAGAGTATGTACAGTTTATAATTATTGAGCTCACTGAAAAGGGCAGCACAGACTGGAGAAGTACAAATCGACAGGAAAGTTCCTTCCTGCCTTGCAGAAGTGATGATAAAGAATAAATTATTGAAGAAAATTAAGCATTATAATTGGGGAACATTCCCCTATTACTAAGTAAAGGCAACCATTAGCATCTGATTTGCATTTTATACCATGCAGCAGGAAATATTTAAGTTGACAAATAGGATATTTAATACAGCAACAGATACTTGGCAGTTAGATATTAACAACTGTTACTGATGTGATTTATTCACCATTATAAAAAGGGCATTACTATGTGCATATAATTCTGAAATTAACTCCAGTTTACCAAGAGGCCTTGACTGCTTGACCTCTTAATATCCTTATAATGATGCCATTTACCATTCAGAGGCTTATTCAAGTCATTCACTGCTAGATTTGTTTTAAAGGGGTCCACTGTAGAACAGACAGTTATGTGTGTTAACATTTCTCATTGGAGTAGTAGGCACAAGCATTTTTTAAGTGGGGAAAACTCATGGGGTTCATCCAAGATCGGATTATTGGAAGCCTCACAGAAGTAATCCATGGTATTTCCTTCTGCTGTGCCCTCAGTATGGACTGGACTCATGGATCCTCTTTCAGATTAAAGCCGTTTTCCCTTGTCCTGTCACTACATGCCCTTGTAAAAAGTCCCTCTCCAGATTTCTTGTAGACTCCCTTTTTCTGTCTCAAAACACCTATCTGTAACTCCAAAATGACTTTACTGAACAGTATTATACTTCAGATGAAAAATGCAGATGTGGTGTGTAGTATTTAGATAATTGCAATTTTACATTATGCAGAGTTCACAGCTGCTATGCTCATGTATCTGCTTTTACTCATCTATCTGCTTTTACTCATCATTGCTAAAACCTGAGTATCTAGCCTGGCTTTGGCTGGCATAGTTCATTTTCTGCCTAGTAGCTGATATAGTGCTGTGGGTTTGGGTTTAGGATGAGACTAACACTGAGTAGTGCTTACCCTAACCATGGACTTTTCATCTCCTCATGTCCTCAGCAATGGAGCCGGGGGCACAAGATGTTCTTTCACACAATTGCTGTTCTTTCACACAATTACTCATTCTTTTTATTTTAATGCACCTGTCTGTGCTTGGATTAGGTGTGGGCAACAGACCTTGACCTTTGCTATAGTGACCAGCTGGCCTTGACTCAGCTCATGTTGTACGTGACAGATGGAAACCTGGATTGTACCTCCAGCCGCTTTGAAGTATCTCTTGGTTCAAGAAAAATGGAAAGCCAACGTATTGAGCACGAGGAGACAGAAACTGTGAGCAGCAATTTGGTTACAAATAAGATTATGAATGTAAACTACTAAAAAGGTAAAATCTGTCCTAGATCACTACTCTAGAGGAGCTGAATCTGCTCCTTTCAGACTCTAAGCTGCTAATTTTAGATTTTTACAAGGTTAATACAGGATACCAACATGTGAGAAGTTAAAGGAGAGGTTCTGGATGCTTATGGGCACCTGATTATTCCTCCCCTTTGTATTCAGTAGTATTGATTTGTGGTAGTAACTAAGTTCTACCTATTTCGGATAGCTTTTAAGTTGTGCAAGAAAAAGGGAGGAGGTGAAAGCACTGCCCTGACCATAGGAGCAGGTTAAAAGCAGCTGAGATGGAAGCTGAGCCTTCAGCACATGAGTTCTGATTTGAGATCAGAAACTGGAACCTGGAGTTGTGCCCCAGCTATGTGAGATATGCACAAAACAGGGTAAAACAGTCAGGACAACATTTGCAGAAGCATTTGGTCCCCAAAATCCCTCTCAGCTCTCATGTGAGTTAAACACACAAATCCTGATTGGAACTGGTTAGGCTTTAAGGTCCCTTCCAATCCATACCATTCCAGGATGTTGTGAGAGGTCAGATAATAAGAAGTGTACCTATATGTTCATGTCTATATACACACATAGATGAAAATCAGATGCCAATTTACACACGTTGACAGAAGATTCACAGCTCCTTATTCTTTTCATGAAGGAGGAGGAGGAATGCTAGCCCCATTCCCAAAATGTCATGGTGCTGTAATTGAGAGGTTAATGAGCTCTTGATCTATTGTTCTTGTCAAGCAACCACTTTTAGTAGGAGAGAAGTAAATGAGATCTGATTAGTCCCAGTAGTACAAGTTTTAGAAAGGAAAAGTAATCAAGTGGCAACTTTTTTTAATTAAAATTCTGTCAGAATTAACATGAATTGTCACCATAGCCTTGATTTTTCTTTCTGTCTTTCTGAGGGTTTTACCTCCTGAAGAGTTAACTACAAAAACACTCAGGAAAATATCTTGAGAAGAAACAAACAAACCAAGAGACAAATGCTTTTACAGCACATGATCTGTAATGAATGATTAAGTAAAACACTTTGTGTAAAATTATGATGTTAATAATGATTCTGTCCCTTTTAATTTATTAGATCTTCTCAGTGCTGGTAGGTTTGATTTTGATGAAACGGAGCAGCACTCGAGTTGCTGTGATGGTTTTATTTTTAGAAATGCTTCTTTGAAAGAACAAATTTCCTAAATACTGCTGCTACTGTAATTATGTACAAACCCAATCACTCATTATAGTTAGGATACATTATCTTCTAGACAGATGAGGCTAAATAAGCAACACATTAATAATTCATCCTGCAGTTCATTATGCATGTGTATGCATGCTTTGTAGCTGAAATAAGCACCTCATCAACCTGATGCCAACCCTTAAACAATAGTTCTGTGTTATTGCAGCCACAGCCGAGTTTACGCTTGTTAAACTGCTGCTTGGATTATTTTATCAAGCATTCATTTATTTGTGGTCCCCTACTGCAGAGAACAGATTTTGGAAGCTCCTTTTTTAAGTTAATGACTTGAGCAATGGGTGTTATTAATTCTCAGAATATTATAAACATGATTAATTTTCAGGCAGAGATGTATTAGATAAGGATTTCAACTATGTCAACTTAAATGAGTCAATGTCAAAACAAGTATCATTTTAGTAAGAAAATACTGTAAATTACACGCTTCAACGTGTAGTATCCCCCCTCTGAACAGTCCAGTATTAAAAACAACATCACAGGAAAGCCTTGCTTTAGGGGAGCATCTCTGTTCTTTAGTCCTGAGCACTGAGGAGAGTTTAAACTCCAATGCAGTGTTGGTTTTCATCCATAGTATTAAGTCCCCTGGCGTCAGCTCTGTAGCACCTTGAAGTCTCCTCAATGACTTGCTGGAAATAATACACACTCTAATGCTAAGGGGGAATGCTCAGTCTTGGAAAATCCCAATTTCAAATACAACTCGTTGTCTGCTTTGGAATTTCTCCTACTGGGAAGAGCTGGCTCCAGAACAATGTATGTTACCATAGGGCAGGGTGGATTCACTTAGAATGACTTAAAATTCACTTAGAATGACTTCACAGGGCTCAGCTACTGATGAAGCTGTATCAAAGTGTGGTTCATAAGGAGTGATGGTGTAAATCTGCTCTAGAATGTCAGGTCTGACATACAGCATCAGGTGAAGATAGAATTTTGCTGCATGGAAATGTCTGTGTTCAATAGACACTGTGATGGACAAGAATTCCTCCCAAGGGAGTCTTACTCCACACTTACATGAGTTCACTGAGAAAAAAGCCATTTAAATAGTGAATTGATGCTTTCTGGTCTAAACTGGTATGAAAATAAAGAATCCTGTCTGATTTTTCTCTAGCCTGCTCCAAGAAGCAGCTGGTGCGCTGCAGCAAGCACCCAACTGAGGCACTCCAGCCTTGCAGAAACCTACTACGGTGTCTTCCTCCAGACGTGTCAAGCTTGTGGGGTTGGATTTGACCTCCAGGTATGAGCAGAAAAGATTAGAAAATGTGATTCCCTGCAGAAACTGTGTGTGTAAAACCCTATATGGTAAAACCCATGAGTACAATGTAAAGATGAAGTGTTGTGTTTAGCGTAATCTAATGTTTTAATGTTCTGTTAAAAATACAGTGAGGTGATGCTCTGCAGTTTTGTGAGGAGGGCTTGGTATAAATCAGAATAGTGTTATTTTCATTTGTTTTTGTGATGCTAATTAATGAACTCTTGAACTGCATAAAGGTCTTTGGCAGTTCCTGTGCTGATAAGTGCAACTTGCCTGTCACCTTACTTCAGCTGGAATGTGAGTCTTGGAAGAACTAAGAATCCACCTGATGTAGCATAAGAGTGGAGCTGTGAAGGATGAAGAGGATGACAACATGTTTATGTTATACAATAGGGGGTGAGACGGGTTCTCTCTTGGAGACCACCAAGAGAACACTGTGCAGATATGCAGTCACCCAGAGCACTGCTTGGGTTTTCCCAAGAGCACTTAGCCATCATATGGCCCTTTCAGACACCTCTGTACCCAGGAGAGAAGATAAACCTTCAGAGGTCATGAGGTCGGGTAGTAATGGGGAACAGAATGAGAAATGAAGATGCAGCCTGTGCTAGGGAAGGAAGTGCTTAAGCCTCTGAACACAACAGTAAGAGAATGAAATGTAAAAGCATTTAGAAGATGCTACACCAGACAGAACAGAGGACAGATTTCGGATCCTAGACCACAGGGTTCACTGGGAAAGGCAGAGTTTGAAGTATGTTTTCTAAATAAATCCTCCCCAGGGAGGACACCTCACACTGATACATGGTAACTTAGCACTAAATGCAGGTTTTGCTGCTCTGGCCTGTATCAGGCCTGTGAAGAATCAGACCAGAAGGTTAATGCGAGTCCACGTCCCATGTATATCTGAGATGAAATAGAGGTTCTAAGAACAGGGAAACCTAAACATATTCTGCATTTCAATGTAAGTGCCTATAAAGCTTTTAGGGGTTGTCTCTTAATAAAAATAACCGTAAGGAAATAATTTTTAAGATACTTATGACCATCTCCTACTGCTTTGGAACAAAAGTATTTGGTACTGAATAGACTCTGCTGTATGTATTGTATTTATATAAACCTAATGTATTCTTTATAGTAAGAGCAACATAAAGGTAATGTATTCTCTACAATAAGTTAGAGCAATAATCTGCTTACACTGAGCAGTAATCCATTATGCAGAATTCAAGCCTAGCCTTTCTTAGCTATGGGTATGTACTTACTGTCCCAGTAGAATACATTTATTATCAATATCACTATTTTAGGACTAATTAAAACAACTTTTTGCCTTTTTATTTAACAGGAAAAACAGGGAACAGTTTTTATACTGTATGAAGACCAGCAGCAATACAGACTGGGAATGATGTAAGTATACACAGCCAGTTCCATGGGGACATATTGATGTGAAGGGAGCCCCACGGCAGCCTGGCCTCTGATGAAGGTTGGGAAGTAAACAGTTGGGACAGCACACACTCAACTTCCCTGACTGTCACCTTCTGTTCAGAAAAGCAGAGTCACTTCTTCTAAGATCGGCCTTCTGAAAAGTTTTAGGGAGGCTTTCATTTTAGTAATAAAGAGAAAAGTACAGGAATGTGCTTAGATCAAAGCCTAACTACTGCAGACCAAACGACACTGCAATTAGCTAGATGCACTGTCAGCTGCAATCTAGCTGTGAGAGCAGAGGGATTAGCATGGGCTTGCTTTTACAGGCAACATTATTAAAAACCTAACTACACGTGACACAGAGAAGGCTGGAGTTGAATGCCTTTTCTATATTGTTCTTCACAAGGTGATAAACAGCACCCAGGCAACAGCAGATCCCATAGATTAGTAATTCTTTAGACATCTGAACCTCTCCCAAGAAGTCTTAAGAAAGCATAATGTGCATGAATCTACTACACACTGATGGAAAACCTCTCGGAGGGAATTTATGTAAAGTTTAGTGCCAAAACAAGATGTAATGAATGCGAGGCTGCAAGCTCTGTTCTCAAGTCTGTTCTGTATGTCTGGTGCTGGAGCTATTTCATTAATGACCTGGATGAGAAAACAGCTTTCTCGAGTGCTGGATGTGACTGCAAGTATTTTGGAAGGCAGGTACAGAATTCAGAATGATCTCAGCAAATTGAAGAGATAATATGAAAAACAGAAATACATTAAGTTGGAACCAGCTGCAAGAATTTCACCGAGATAACAATGAATACAAGGAGCAATCAGCTCTGCAGAAGAGGATCTGTGAGTTACAGTGGTTCACTAACTGCCTGCAAGCCACCCTGTCATTATCTTATGGAAAAAGGTAAACAGAATAACCTGGAAGGCATGGGCAGTAATGCTTCCATTCCGCTCACAGTGGAGATGTTGAGTGTTCTAGAAAACATGACTTACAAGGACAAATTAAAGGGGACTGGGAGGAGGAGGAGGCAGAAGAAGTGAGATCTGTTAACAGTCCTTATGTAAGAAGCCTCTGCGGGAAGGAAGAATCTCATCTCCATGTCTTGAGTACAGGACAAGAAATTCACCTCACTTGCAGCCAGGAAGATTCATGTTTAGCATTTCTGATAGTAACAGGAGGGAAGAACAAATTACACTGTTCAGTGTGGTCACCATTGACAGTGTTTAGTAACATATTAGACAAACCTCTGTGAGGGTGCTACGGATAGCACTGATCCTACCCTGGAACAGGTAATGGACTAAATGAATCCTGAAGATGGTTTCTGGGGCTATGACTCTTACTGCCTGTACTGAGCTCCTTGTGGGTGAGGCTGCTGGTAGTACACAAGCAAGTCGGCTTGGTTTAAGGCTTAGATCAGAGACACTGCATCATACCTGCATTTGTGCTAACTACTCTGGAACAACGCATCAACCAAACAGTACCTCCTGGATCACCAGACTGCCCTGGCAGTTAATATATTACCATAATACTCTCAAATATGTTTGCCATGTGTTCTGATCCCAGACTTGTGTTCCCTCAGATTTCCAATGCAAATCTTCAGTTGAAAATACTTTCAATACTATTTCAAGAACAAGAGATCACTGAAATACCTGAAACACCCATGTGAATTCTCATCCCATTTACTACATTGGAGATCTGCTGTCAGTTCCAGTCAGTAACTGAGGTGCACTCTTCCTCAGCATACTGTCTTGTTCCATAAGATCCTATCTATTACATCTGTACGTACTACTGAGAAACCAAAGCCTCCAAAGCTACAACTAAAGAGATGCTGATAACTGCTGCAGTTTTTCTCAGATGCCTTTCCCAAATTGTAGGCAAGAGCAACAGTCCTTATGAGCTAATATCTGTGTTTACAGTATTCTTCTATCCCTGTCCTAACTCAACAGTAGCCTTTTACATGGAGTAGTTAAAACCTCACTGCTTACTTCTGCTGAGTTGATTAATAAAAATTATTTATTGCACAAATCCTTTCGGTTGACAAGTTAAAATGGAGTCTCATCTTTCATATCTCCCTGAAGATTGCCACCTTGTGAGATTGAAAATACTCATTAAATTCCATCACCAGACAGGCACAAATGAGAGGGCGATTGTTTTTAAGCATGTGAGGGGAATCATTGGTAAACTCATTTGTTTGGATATCATTAACAGAACAATTGGAGAAGATCTCCAGGGGGTCCTCATGACCTTTGCTCGAAATCTCTTCATCATCCATCAAGAAATATCAGCACCTAATATGCAAGGCGAGACCAATTTTAAGGTGAGGTGTTAATTAACTAACGATCCTGGTTAATTTCTGTACAAGGGCTGAAAATACCTCATGCTGGATCATAAACAAGTGCTAAACCATTCATTTTTTATCGTTAGCAGTACGTATTTTACACTGTCTAGGTCAAGATAGCAAGTCTCCCAAGGAACCTGTTAGTTAAATTTAAGTTTGAAACTTTTTCTTTGAAAACAGACATACTTTAGTGTGAAATGATTTGTAATGTAATGCTCCCGACTGTCCTTTGTAAGAGGCAGGGAGCTCTTGGCACCACCTCAGACAGGTCTGTCACAATTGCCTGGTTTATTCTAGAGGGGCACCATCAAAGTAGGAATATTAAATTAGAAACAAACTTCTCAGTTTATAATAGCTCCTTATATTATTAACACGGATTTCTTTTAAGCAGGCAGCCACTGTATACTCCACCCATTAGTTCACATCCTTCACCTCGCTACCATTTTCACAAGTCAATCTTGTTCCCAATTTCCCTGTGCTCTGAGGCTCCCATAGTGCCTGTCCCTGTGTGCCAGCAGATGCCCTGTGGTGGTGTGGGAGGCACCAGGACAAAGCGTGGGGCTCCCACTTTGGGAGCATTCCCCCTGGAGCACTCACCTTTACTCCAAAGCTCCTCAGTGACAACCTTGCTGGCAAAAAACAACTGTAGAGCAGAAATGAATCCAACCCCCTGCCCTGAAACACACACTCATCACAATACTGCTTTTTAATTCCAGAGAATAGCTGAACTCTCCAGAGGGAGTTCTCCTGCTAAACTCTATCACCTTTAACTTCTTAAAAGCTTACCAAGATCCTGCCTGAAAACATTTTGTAGAAAGGGGAGCACCATGTTACAGACTTGTACCTTAACTTGCATATTTTCTATCAGGTTCTTTCCAATGTTAACTCTGACTGTACTTTCCTCTGCCAAGCAGAGCATGAAGTGACAGGTTTAGAGAAGATATAATTAAATTTCAGCATATTACAGAATAAGCAAATAAAACCTTTTTCCAATATGAGGGAGTGAAAAGCAACCACTGAAGTACAAAAGGGAACTCTTCTTCATAGTGACTTAACGATTTCCGTATGTGAAATAGAGCAACTGTTAGCTAATCAGAAGTAACAATTACAATTAATTGTATTTATTTACCTGAGATTTGTATGTATTTACTAATAATTCCCACAACTGCCCCCAAAGTAACAGTAAATTTAATTGGTGCATCGTGTCTTGTGTAACACTGGTTACCTTTGCAAGGCAACTGCTACCAGATGTGCATTTTGGCTGCTGGATTTCATTATATAATGCCCATTAAATAACTTGTATTCCTTGAATCTGTTGCAGATGGCAATTCAAGATATTGAAGCAATTCTAGGAATTACAGCAGAAAACAAACTGAAATTTGGAGAGGAGCAACCTTCAGCAGCAGATGCTCTGAAAGAATAGTTAACGGGAAATGTTTAAGTGCCTTATTCTTTATGCTCCTGGAAATGCTTTCTCATCTGTAAGAACAGGTTTGGTTTTCCTTCTGCACCAGCATGTGAAAGAATATTAACTGAGAGAACAGTTCTGATTTCTGAGCATGGTGTTTAGAAGAATATCCCTGCTTTCACAAAAATAAACTGCTGAAAAGCAGAGGATCATGATAAGCACTTCTGTGCATACTGTCATTACTGAAGTACGGTATCTTAATGTGAAAATCTTATTAATAGAGGCCATGCTGTCTTTGTCACCAAATCAGATAAAGAGATCATGCTCCACTGAAGAGTCCTGTAAACCCTCCATTTTCTTTCAAGCCTACTTTATTCTAAAACACAGACTTCTAACATGAAAGTAGGTCCAGTGTTGTTCTGCCTATAAATATTTAAATGCCATCTTAGCAGTAAGCCCACAACCCAGATTCCTCTTTAGAATTGATTGTCCACATTCTCTTTCCACTATTTCTTTTGTTATCTATAGATTTTTGAAGCATTTTTTCATGTTCATTTTCAAATTATCAGAAATACTAGTAACAGCACTAGTTCAACAATGGAGTGTGAAGGGACCATCAGAATTATACTTGTACTATGATTCTGAATGTACCACGACTTTACAGATCCATCTGTCCATCAGGTAGATCCTGTATTCCACACACCGGTGACTATTTTTGTCATC
This sequence comes from Melopsittacus undulatus, assembly GCF_012275295.1. Taxonomy (NCBI): domain Eukaryota; kingdom Metazoa; phylum Chordata; class Aves; order Psittaciformes; family Psittaculidae; genus Melopsittacus; species Melopsittacus undulatus. The sequence continues at coordinate 1,603,761 of NC_047535.1, read as the reverse complement.
ATTTCTATGCACTGTTATGTTAAAGGACTACAGGCACATTTGTAAAATTATCCACCACATCTCTCGTATCCCAACAGACAACACTGTTACTTGTACTATGAAGAGTGCATCTTATCCACTGTATGGATGCTGCTGTCCAAGTATGTCAGCTATCTTTGAGATTACTTCCCAAAAAGCTCAGGCAAAACCAGCTTTTAAGACAAACAGTGAATGTGATCAAGCAGTAGCAAATCAGCGCCGAGGTTTGTCAGTGCCCAGGTCTCTGATCAGTTACCTTCATAAATAATGTTTTGTGTTCATGTTTTTCTCTTTTGCTTTGATCACAGAAGTAATTATTGCAGATGAGAAAGTCTGCATAAATGCTGATCCCTGTTTCAGGTAAAACTCTGAAAGTATTTAATTCTTGATTTTGTTCCTTTCTTACACGTAATCTCAATACAGTCAATAGGTATAATGATCTCTTGTTTGACAAGAAATAATGTACTAAAAAGGATAGTATCTGTGCTTATTAGATCTTATAAAAGCTAAGATATATTTATTCTCTGTTCTACTTTGAGGGTCTGCAGAAAAGTATGTTGAAGCATTTATAAAGCAGTCTCTCTTGTTTTACTCCTAAGCAGCTCTTTGTAGATAGATTCCTCACCCAGCCTCATGCCCAAGCTATGGAACTCCCCAGTTTGCTCAGCAGAAGCAACATCCTAAGGGAAAAGGAGGCATGGAAGAGCTCAGCAGTACCAGCCTAGGAGCCAGCTAGTTTTGTGAGGGTTAAGGAAAATTAAGCCTTGATTCAAGCCAGAACAGCATAAGGTCTGAGAGGCTCATTAGTTCACTGGCACTTAATAGACTGTGGTGTCCTAGGAGTACACAAAACCTGCACTTCCTTATGTTTTGTTCTATTCTGACAAAAGAAAACTGTACCTGTTTTTGCAGGAAACAAGTGACCTGAAAGTTCCTGTGGTGAGAGAGATTTCTCAGTATGTGCAAAGTGTGAAATGTATTTTGAGGGGGGAAAAAAGTTTTTAATTACTATTAACACTTCTGAGTGTTGAGATGATGGAAGGATTGAAACCGCTTTACAGTCTCTCACATTCAAGTCCCATGCTGGTGGTGCCAAAATTGTGTTTGTTTTTTTTAAGCAATGCAGCAGATATAAAATGAAATTACAATCTTTAAAATAATAAAATGTTAGATATAGTCATTATTCTCTTGCTCACACAACTGGATTATTTATTCCCACTCACTAAAGGTGTAATAAGGTTCTTGAGCTGGAGTTTGAATATCATGGCATGATCTAGACTGGGAAGAAAACAGAGCAAGTGTGAAATGGAGAGATAAAAGGTGGCCCAGGTATGGCTGCTCATCAGAAACTGCCCAAGAATAAAAAAGGGAGTGGGCATTCAGCCCAAGTTTCCACATTTAGAATGAGCACAGAGCAAAATAGTTCATCAGCACCAACCACTTCTGGAGGTCTTCTGAAATACTCACCCTTCCTATTTCCTGAAAGATCGCCAGTACCTCATTCAGAGGGATGGACCAGGCAAATTTTTTCCACCTTCCATGTAGGCTAAGGTAACAAATCTCTTGAATTTTAAGACTAATCTGGTCCTCATCATTTCACAGCAATTATCTAACATCACTGCGATATGTCACAATGAAACATCAATCCTCATTTAACAAATCACCTAAGAGGTACTCCCCCTTACTGTACACCGATCCTCTCCATTTCAGGTTAGACTACAGATTTTGTTACAGCAACCAGATACTAAAGATAAGGAACTACAATTATTGACAACCTTCATGAGTGTAATTTAATATATCATCTCAACTGAAGAACAGTTAGACTGGTTTTTAGTTACATCACAAGAATATGCATTTCAGGAGACTATTTTGAGGTAAAAATGATCAAACTGCCAGAATGCAATGAACACAGAGGCCTGAACTATGCAAACATTATTAACAGAAGACATTTGGAAGAACGCTTTAATGCTTCCAACCTCATCTTTAGGATGTTTGGTCATGATTCTTGCATACTTAAAAAGTATGCAATGTTTTGCTCTGCAGTTGTAAATACAGATGCTACTTCATTGCATTTGCTTGAAGTAGAGGTGTGAGGTTATGCTGCCAGAGGCAACACAAAGTTAATGGCAAAGCATCTTGAAATTAATAATTTAAGAATAAAAATAATTATCATACATCCACTTTATAGCAGTAACTTTGTAAGAGGTAATTTTGACCATGAAATAAACAGCAGAATATCACTTTTGAAGTATGTTACCTCAGCCCTTCACCACAGACGGTTGCAGTATCCGATTCCAAGTTTTCTATCATCAGTTATTGTTGCCACTAATAAAGAAAGATATTAAAGTTAGTTATATGCTCTATTAATTATAGGAAGGGGAACTTGAGTCAAATTTGTTACTGGCAATGATTAATAATTACTGGTTCCATACACATGTAGTACATTGCAGTACATAAACACAGTACATTGTGGAGTAGTAATTGATTAATTAGCACATTCATACTACATAGCTCAGTGGTTTAAGATTGCTGAGTTGGAGATACTGTTCACAGTTATTGAAATGAAAACTCTGTTCCCATTTCTCAGTTTTTCTGTACAGGTTTTTGTACATTTCCTCTCAAATATAATGTTTAATGGCTCAGAAATGTGCTTTTTATTAGAGAAAATATAGAATGGTTTGTGTTGGAAAGGACCTTAAAGTTCATCCAGTTCCAACTCACCTTCCATTAGATCAGGTTGCTCCAAACCCCTGTGTCCAACCTGGCCTTGAGCACTGCCAGGGATGGGGCAGCCACAGCTTCTCTGGGCACCCTGTGCCAGCGCCTCAGCACCCTCACAGGAATAAATACTGGGTATAACCTTAAAATATTTTGCATCGAAAGGGTCTAACACTTGCAAAGAACTATTTTAACCTATTCCACCAAGTAAAATGAATGCAGTTTAGTGTGGCTTTTATGCAGGGTACGTTAACCTGGTGGACACTGTGGCCGTGCAGAGGTGCCAGCAGCAAACGATCCGCAGACTTTACCATTCCTAAATCTGTAACTGCCAGACTCAGGTATATTTTAACTCACTGTATTGAGCCCTAACATACCCTTCCCGTAGCTGATGCTGCCCTCGGGCTGTGCGGGGCAAGAGGCTCCGTTCGTGCCTCACCACACCGCTCCCGCTCCCCTCACGCCGGGCCAGGCGCAGGCGCTGAGGCGGCGCAGGCGCACGGGCCGGGGCCGTGGGTGCAGCTGTGGCGGAGGGGGGGGGGTTCCATCCCCGCGGGATGCTGGCGCTGAGGCGGCTGCATGAAGCGGTCGTGGGGCTGCTGCTGTGGCCGGGGGCCGCAGAGCCACGTCCCGCAGCCTCCGAGGTGCTGAGCCAGCACCTGCGGCAGCGCGGCCTGCCCCACTGGACCTCGTACTGCGTCAAGTACAGCGCCGTCCGCAACGACCAGTTCGGCCTCTCCAACTTCAACTGGCGGGTGAACGGAGCCAACTACCACATCCTGCGCACCGGCTGCTTCCCCTTCATCAAGTACCACTGCTCCCGAGCCGCCCCGCAGGACCTGACCATGCACAATGCGGCCTTCACCGCCCTCAAGGTCCTTAATGCCGGTGAGTGGCGGCGGGGCCTCCCCTCAGCGTTCCCCGCTGGGAAGGGCTGAGGTAAAGCGGCGCTCGCTGCTGAGGGCCGCGTCCTGGAGCGGCTCCGTTCCCCTGAGGTGAGGGATCCCCCCGCGACCGCCTCGGGCTGAGGGCCGTGAGGAAACACGGTGTAAATCAACACTCCTCGGGGGTTTTACCGAGCTCGCGTATTACTGAGGGAGCTAACATCATCGGATACGGGTAATTCTCCACATACAAATCGATGTTCTCTTACCGTGGGTGAGATCCTCGCCTCTAAGCAAATACACGAGCGCCAGCTGAAGGGAAATTGTGTTTCTGAGAGTGCCTGAGCGAGTCTTTGCAGCTGATATCTAGCTTTTCATGTGGGCTTGGACCCCTGAAGTGCTGCCGTAATATAAAGGCTTGTAAATAAAAATGTTCTCTTAGTACTTTTATCTATAGCTATTTTCATATTAATAGTTTGAAACATACTAATATTCAACAATTTACCTATGCATACACTGCTTATTTAAATGCTGGCAGTGACAGTGGTATAATTAATTCTATATATTGTTTTAATATTTTATTAAAAAATAAATTTAATTCCCTTTAAAAGTTTTTAGTGGCTTTTTTATAAAATATGCCCACTAGTCATAATTTTCTGATCTTTACAGACTTGGTGAGAAAATCATAAAGATTTATTAATAACAGCTTTAAATCTGATTTTATTTTCCATTCCACACAGACCTTTTATCTGCCCCATCTTTCCTACAATTACCCTTGAGTTTTTTGTAGTTAAAGGATTGGTGAACATGTGAAAAGTCACCTCTTTCACCTGAGAATCTAGCTTGAGCACTTGAGTAACTTTAAGCACCTTAAATTCAGTGTTTCTGTGCTTTCTGAATTCGGGGCCTAAATCTGTTTTTTCCCCTATATTAAGTACAATATTGTTGTCTGTAACAGATGGGTGACTTAACAGTGCTAAAAAATGGTACTTTTTATATATGCACCTTCCTACTCATTCCAGTTTTGTTGGAGTTGGTAGTGTTAACTACTGAATTGATTTTCCCAAGAGCAGCTTCATGTTGATCATGTGAAGTTGCTGCCTATTTTCCTTCCTATCTCTGCTCTCACACATGACAAAGTCTGAACTGGTTAACTAAGTGGTTGTCCAGAGAGTTTGGTTTTTAGTATTTGCATATATATATTTTGTAATCAGTATAAATCAGGCCATATACATGATCGTGTTCCGCTTCCATCACGCTGCTATCCTCCCATTTTCTTTTTCTATTGATTTCTGTGAATTGCTGCTTTTCTTAAGCTACTTCCTGATTCTTTTATGCTTGAAGAGTATTATATACTGATAGCTGCTTGTAAGCATTTCAGTAAAGGTAAAATATGGATAAGGTAGCTTTTGGAGGAATGCTTTCTTTCTAATTTAATTTTGGAATCAATGCTATTAATTAGTGGGTTTAATTTTCCTGGCTGCTCTGTATGTAATGTGTTTTTGTCTTTTCTTAGGCATCCCAACTTTACTGTACGGAATCGGCTCCTGGTTCTTTGTCAGTGTCACAGAGACTGTTCATACAAGTCATGGCCCAGTTACTATTTATTTTCTAAATAAAGAAGATGAAGGCGCAATGTACTGAGATCACACCCTCAAGTACCTGTCCTGTGGTGGGTTTCTGTGTTACAGCTGCTACAAATATGTGTTCCCTTTGACTAAAGACAACTGAAGGCAACTGTTTGGTTTTTTTACAGTGCATTTCTTGACTTAGCATCCTGCCTTCAGGAAGCTGCATGGACTTGGTTGTAAAAGGTTTATTTTTGCAGAGGTTAGTAAAGTTGAAAAAGTAGAAGCCTTGGTAGAAGAATTAATATTTCCAAGGGTGTTAGAATTTTTGGAAGTCAGTCACTAGTGCTGCTGAACAAATTGTGCTAATTTCAAGCAATACATCTACCAAGTTAGAGAACTGAAATGTAGCATGTGGGCAAGGAAACTGTGAATACATTAGACCTTTTCAGAATTACTCTGAAAAGATGAAGCTGCTCAGGTTTAGACTCTTGACTGGATGTTTCATAATGAATTAATTGTTGTAGATGCAAGTGTCTGGATGAATCCATTGCAGTCACAGTTGCTTGGAAGACGAAAAATACCACCCAAAGAAGTTACAAATGGCTGTATCATATTTCTTCAAGTAATATTTAAATAAAATATCTAAAATATGTTTTATGTTTGTATCTTTTGCAGTTCTTGAACACCAGATACCTGCTTTTTCTGTTGTTGTTTTATATACTTTCTTTATATATATGTATATGCTTTATATATATTTATTGTTATTTCTTTATAGGTAAGTAACAGACCCTAAGTAATCTAGAAGATTGGCCTCTGTGCCAATTTACAAATTGCTATTTTTCATTAATAGAGGAGAATCAGAAGAATTCTACCCCTGTTTTTTCAGTGCAGAATAGCTGATTTCTCCAGCTGTAACTGAGCACAGCTGTAACATGCACATATGATAATGGGATGACTTACATTCAGTTGGAACCAAAGAAAAAGCTTTTAGGGAACTGTTTGGATGGTGAAAATATGGAATTATTGGATAGTAAGTTCAAACAATGGAAACACCTGTACAGGGTGTATTGCAGGATTATGTCTAGTTTTAGTGCCAGTGAAAACTGCTGTCTGTTCCAAATCCCACGTCTGGTGACATAAGTTGATTATTCAGTTGTCATAAGTAGGAAGATAAATGTAAAATGGGTGGGTACTGGGGATGGAGGGGAATCCACATTCCTAAATAAATGATTATCAAGCTACAGCTACAGTATAATTTCATTTAAACACTTTTTTACTTAATTTCAGATAATAGAATTGTTTGCCACTTAATGAAGCAATACATGTGGTTTTTCTAAAGCAACACTAAATAACATTTTAATCATAGAAGTGCTGGCACTCTTCTATTTAATTTTGGAGCATATTCTTGACATGAGGTAAATGGATCTTAAAGCTGAAGAGATGGTATCATGAGAAGCCTCGTTAATAATAAAAATTACTGTTAGTATCTTTCTAGAACTGATTTTCACTGTATTAGACGAAGTTAAATAACTGCAGCTCATAAGTTAAAGTCAGATATTATCATTCATTGCCATGGATCTGGTCAATACTTTGCTGTAAAGGTTTAGTCTCTACGCAGGGTTGATAAAATGGTTTTTAATTACTAGACTATAAATACCGCTCTTCATTGGAGTTGCACCTCCACTCACTGCAGCTTGTTTGATTTCTGATAATGTGTACTGCTGACTTTGCTTACCTGTTTTTCGATAAATGCAGGCAACATGACTCCTTGTCCATACAGTGATGGGCAAGTCTCCTTAGAGAACATCTCTGACAAACTACCCTATTGATCTCTGCAATTCTGTGCTGCTCGCAGCATTAAATAGAGACTTGATTTCTTGTTCAATGATCTCACTGTGTAACAATTAAGCAAATGTAATATTTTCTTGTATTACATGAAAATCAATAGACCTCTTGCTCTTATGAAGTTGATCACGCTAAAGGATGAACTAGAAGATGTCTGAGGGCAGAGTGCAAATATAGCATCATTCCTTCATTTCATTAAGGCTTGTATGTGACCTGTTACAGACCTTAAGAAGGAAAATATGCTCTTTATAAGGGATAATGCTTGAGTTACTAAATCATGACAAAAATCATTTTTGCGTATGAATGTAAACCTACTCGCTTGTCTTCAACCAAAGGTAAAATACTGCAACTGGCCTTAAGTCTCTTTTTGCTATACATACTTAGTAAGTGTATTTTTTTTAATCATCTATCTTAAGTTTTGGCCTGAACACAAGATGGAAATGTTGAGGGCCAAGAAGATTCAAGGAGATCAGTGCTGTCTTGTCTCAAATATTTCTGTAAGGCTCAGGGGAATATGGGAACTGCAAGCCAGGATGAGCACCCTGTGTGTTGTTCTGAGCTGAACCTTTCATCTTTACCTCTCTAATCCCCATGAACTCCTCCTGTCTTGTGGCAGCTAGCCCCTGAAGGGACACTGGGTATGAGAGCTGGGTCTTCTGTTGTGGAGCAGTCCAACTGAACTGAAGATTGGCCCTGAAGTGGGCTTTAAAGCTGAGCTGTTGGCACTGTGGTTGTTCAAAGGTGCCTTATTTGCACACATACAGCACCTGACTCTTGCCTGCAAGGACCTTTTGGGTTGTGTTGTAACCCCACTGCTTCAAAAGGCAGACTTGTAGGGAACCAGGCTTTGTTAATTCCTCTGTTGTTCTAACTAGCAGCCTCCTTTTTGTACCTATTATCCTATGCATGTGTTGTATATGAAACACACAAATGTTGACACCTATTTTTCTATAGATGAAGCATAAAATGACCCTTCTAACTTTTTGCAGATTTGCTCTGCACCCCTTCCATGTGAAATGAAGTGCAGTTTATCTTGTAAGTCTTGTCTTAATTATCTCTTCACTGTATTCAAGAATGATGTTTAAACGAGAGATGACATAAAAAGGCAGGGAGCTTTGTTTCACCTCACTTAACAACTACTTCAGATTAATGAAACCTTAGCCTAAGCCCAGAGGATCAGGTAGCCACTTCTTGTAGCAGTCTTTTTAAACAGTAATGACTACTGGGGGCATCTTAACCTAAACGAGTGCTTAGCATTACATCTTACCCAGGTCAGTGGTCTCAGGTATCCCAGTTAAACTGTGCTACTGTAAATTAATGGAAAATGTAACTGCGCTTTGCTGAAAGATCAATGTCCAATAGAGGCTGCACAATCAAATCTTGTTGCAATGATTGAGGTCCTTAATTGCCTTTCAAAGATAAGGTGGTAATCAACGTAGGTTTAACTGATCTTTTTTACCAGTTCAATTACATGCTAATGACTGCAGCCAAGTCAGGATCTTTAACTACTTATTAAATCTTACGTTTGTGGTGAAAAATTACTTAAGCCACACAATCGATAAAGCCCAGGTCTTAATTACTATATTTCACTTTTATACCTTTTTGTATGTGTGGCAAATGTTTCGCTAGAGACTGTGTAGCACTGACAACAGTACCCAAGAAATACTGTTTTCTGGTACTCTCTTCCTCCAAATTGTGATAATGTGGGTGTTTCTATGTTTGTTTTACTGAAGTAATGCAAACATGTTCCAGCAGCTCACTGTATTTAAATATCAATTTTTAACATATAATAGCACTGCTTTTAGCACTAGAAAATATACTGCTTGCTAACATTCAGGTGGGCACAGTTTCAACATGAAGTTCTTAACTTTTTTCCAGTTTAAATGAAAGTTATATTTAGAGATTAGTAAGGATTGATCTTCCCAATTGTTTAAGATTAGTGCTCTCACATTACCTCAGAAATAAGTTGCTGTGACCTCTCCTTCTTGATCTTCCCTGGAGTGATATCCAGTGCTTTTCTCCAGTTTTCCAAGAAACCGGGAACCAACTGACCTTTCCTTAAGTCAGATCCATCCTCAGCTTCCTTTGTGTGTTGACTTAGTGTAATTTGGCATTAGGTAGAATCTTTGTTTTTTTTCTTTGATCTTTGTTTTTGCATATTAGTGCTTACTCTGCTTGCAGAAGTTGGCAGGCATGAACAGATCTCAGTTTCTCAGACTCCTGTGAAGCACAGCATCAACAGAACTACCTGACAGTGTGAAGTACCTGTGCTGGTATGCAAGCTGGAGCTTCCTGGTGTGTGTGCTTAAGCTTGCCAGGCTCCTGTGTGCTCAGTGAACATATGAATCTGAAAATCTGTAAAACAATAATGATATTCGTAACCTCAGCCTTAATCTGAGTCAATCATCTGAGAGAGCTTTTTGAGCTCTTACGGGGCTGGTATCGCCTACTTTACTTAATGCAAAGCAGTTCCAACTTGGTAGAGTAGGAAGGGGGGTTAATTACTCATCAACAGAGAGAAATGCTGTTCAATTTTTGTTTCCTGGATGGATTTGGTAGAAAGGATACCTAGAGTGGGGCAGAGAATGAGCAAAAAAAGGTCAGGTTTTAAGAAGCTGCTTGCTGCAGCCTGGTACTTTTCGGCTGTAAGTACTCTGAAACCCATGGATACTCCTTCCAGTAGTAGTGCTTTCTGGAAGAGTGGAAGAGGAACCCAGAGTTCACTCTTCCAGCCCTGAAAATTGTTCCTGCCCTTTGTTATGAACAGATTTACATTTTCAAATGAAACAGAATTGATTGGAATCATTCTATAGGCAAGAAAAACTGAGTAGAAAACTGTGAGTTGACTAAATTGTCCCCTTGAATACTCTAATAGCAGTAAAAAGATCCTTGATGTCTAAATCTCTCTGCAAACTGTCATTATCGACCTCCCTGATGCACATTATTATTGAATGAAATTTAAGTATTTCTTAATAGTTGTATGCCCTTAGGCCTTTGGTTTAGACCAACTTTGCCTGAAACAAAGGAGATTTTGCTTCATGTATTATTTACTCTGGCCATTTAATTTAAATTAGCTTTTGCTGTAACTCCTTAATCATGTTCAGTGCAGAAAAGTAAGTTATTAATTCTGAGAGTTGTCTTGATTTAATCCCAAAATATAGGTATTTATGGAAGTAGATGTCATGCTGTACTTTCATGGGCTGTATGGTTTAAATACACCTAAGAAAAAGTGGCAGCTTTTGGGAACTGCAGCAAGGGGAATATAGAATAAGAATGAATGGGAATGTAAACTAAAAACAGTCACTAAAATATTCCAAGTTTATTTAAAAGATTTCTTTTAATTTCTGGAAAAGAGGATGTTATAACTGTTTGCATTTAAGTCTTTTAAATAAAGCATGTGTGCAGTAGAACATCAAAATTTGCATTAATGATTGGATACTCGATGTCAGTTACTGACCTCTGAATTAGTAAGTGAATAAATACAGCTGAAATAAAGAGGGCTAATGTATCACCAAATATTTATTACTCATACATGAGTGCAGTTTAACCTTAATTATTTATGCTAATCCATCATAATGTGCTAGTAAATGCACTGCAATATATTTGTAGAAAGTAATGATATCCATGTAGCATGAGAGCTCTCTTGCAGCAGCCTTTAAGAGATGATCTTGTCAAGTTATAAATGATCCAGATTGGTAACATTTCTTGTGTTGTCTTAACAGAAAACTCAAATATGGATCAATTCAGCCTTTATAAAAAATAGAGAGGAATCCACTAAGGTTTGAAATGATGGAATGCAGTATTGTAGTTTAGCCAGCTTGGATGCATTATGGTTGCTGTTTGCTTGGGAAGGTAGAATACACATGGCTTAGTGTGATTTTTAATAGCAATTGCATCACTTTAAGCACAGTTTATGAGCCCTGTTCCAGTTCATTATAAAACCAATTTATTACTTTCAGTGCTATTAATAATCCTAATAGAATTAAAACTGTAAAACATGATTAAAAGCAATCCTTCAGACAAAAAAAGTCAGATCAAAAAAACTTTAAAGCCCAAAATGTAAATTTCAAGGCAGACCACTTTTAAAGAACACTTGAAATTTCTGAACGAGATGATGTATTACGAAGTCAAAACTATTCTTATTCTTGCAAGAAGAAATGCCATGAGATACGATTGCTACGTGCATAGTGATTCATGGGCCTGGTTATGTACATGCTTTATGATGTATGAATTATTTAGTAAGAAAAATCACAATAATTTTGTTGTTACTCAAGAATTTATAGGTTGACAGAAAAACAATTATGTAGCCCCTGAAGCTGGTCTGATGGGGTACAGTAACAGCATTAATGAGACCCACGCATTTTTGCTCAATCCAACTGGTATAGTTTGTAATTTTCCAGTAACTGTGTATCACGTCTAGCTTTTCAAATATACATAAACCATGCTTCTAATCTGCTTATTTCAAAATCTGTTCATGATTTAAAGCAAGAACTAAGCATTTAATAATTCAGCCTTAATCAAGTGTACTGTTGTTGGGTTCTTTTTCAGTTCAAGATGAGTTAACTATGAGAAAGAGTTTTAAAAGATCTACTTGAGGCCAGATTCTGCTCCCACCAAACTGAAAGTAAGATCAGTTTATGTCTTGGAATTTGGTCTAAGCCCATGCACAGTGATCGCACAGGGTAGCAGGGAGGCACAGAGAGAAGACAGCTAGTTCTGCGAGCTTCAATGCAGGTTTGGAGAGATATTGATCTATACAGGTATTACTGAAGCTGGTACAATGAGTGATTCTTTCTAAGGAGATGCATTTTGGAGGAGAATTTGTTTAGAAAGCCTGGGCACTGTTGACCTACTTCTTTCATACGCCTAAGGGAATTCAGTTTGCTGCACTCACAGGTAATCAGAAGATATGGGAAGGTAATAAAGGTGAATTTCACCCTGATATGTTATTTTATCAACATAGAAAGTTATATATTAGTCCTTCTTTAAATGCTGCTAAAGCAATGATCAGGTGCCATTTTCTCTAGGAAATTAAGAGCTTTTCCTTTGTTGTTCATAATAGTTATCTAGAAACTGGTACAGAGAGGAAGCAGAGATGATAAACTGAACTTGGTGAACCAAGGATTGGCATTTAGGTTCTGATTCCTCTAAGTCTAGTTTAAGCACTGTATCTGAATTACATGTAATAGAGTACAGTGCTGGTAATACACTATTCCAAAGCATTTTAATAGTTAAAATGTTGAATAACATTTGGCACAGGTAGTTAACAAATGCTATTTAGTCTGTGACATAGTAAATGTCTGCTAATCCTATGTCATAGCTGGGCAAATTCTAGCAGTAATGAAAACAAAATTGCATTTTTTACCTGCATCAGCCTGATCCTGAGGTTGAGCATGTGCACCCCTCCACCAATGGCAAGGAAAACCTCCTAGATACAGGTCCTGGAATGGATATATTCAAGAACAGGGCTGGGGAGTCAGCTCTTTCTTTCTTCTCTCTCTTTTTTACCAAGTTCTGGTAGAGGGACTTAAAACTTCATTACCTGGTATCTGTGGCAGTGAAAAGATAGAAAATGACTTGTGTTAGAGGACTGGTTTCACAGTGAGAATTAGATAGGGAAACAAGTAATAACTTATTTCCCTACTTTTTGAGAGCCTGACAAATTATCATGATAATCCCATTCCAGGCAGTCAGTGGGAACAGCACTTTTTCCATCCCACTCACCGATACTCCCACGGGATTCTGCAGCATGGCAAATCTAATAATTTTAGTCTTCTGCATCAGCATTCTGCTTTTCCTTGAAAACACACATTTTTCTTTCTGTGGCCAGACAGAAAACACATCTCCTCTGTCCTCTCTAGCCACAGTGGGAAGCAGTAGAGAGCAGCAGCAGACTGCAGTGAGACAGATGTGCTTGTGCTTGTAGCATAAAGCCAGCCTGGAAGTCTGTGACACTGATGGAGGATATTTCCCCCATGCAAATAAAAACAGAATTTATAGAAGTCATGGGCTTCATGATCCTCCTGTAATTAAAGAACAGATATATCATTCCTTTGCAGATTTTGAATGTTATTGCATTGTGCATAGACAATAACTTTGGATACGTAATTATAAATAGGAAATGTACTTATATTTCTTGCTGGCAGCATTGTCATCTGGGGTTAGTGGGGAAAATCACACTGCTTCATTATTTTTTCCTGTGGCTTTCTGGAATCCTTTTATTTCCTGTGTTGGAAACTTTCAAAGATAAGATTATTGGAGCAGTCAAATATTGAACTTTAACAGTATTTTATAATACATATTAAAAATGCCCATGTTCTTGCCACCCAGATTTTCTCTCCAATGTTGAGATAAAATATAAGAAATTTTGGTGAAGTTCTGTTCTCATAGCAGAAATGCTGCAGGATGAGGAAATAAATATTAACTCTTTGTTTGAAATGGTAGTGTAGTTAGAATGAAAGTTTCCTATTAAACACAGGCTTTAAATAAGTGGCAAACCCAAACCTGTACCAAGAAACATGTGCTTGATGTGCTGTACTTCTTAAGATGTAGAAAACCTTGAAGTTTGATTACAGCTGCATCAACACGAATCAGAATGGGGGATTAAAGTTATGATTAGCCCTGGAAAATCTACGTATTATTTATGCAAATGTGTCAAATTGAGTTGGTTTTCCCCATAGTCTTGTAAATGAAGAAGACATTTTAGAAAAATTGCAGTTCTATAGAATTCCTATGATTTTGTTCCCTATTCTTGAAAATGTAATAGAAAATGAATCTGATTGAAATGAACGTGACTGAGAGGTACACAGGGACTGCACGTGAAAGGTTCATTTGAACAGAAAGACGGCTGTGGGGGCAGCACCAATCCCTCAGATACTCAGGAGTTGGGGTTCTATTAATTTCTAATGTAGGAACTAAATTATAAAGTTAGTGAATAGAGTGAGGATTTATCCCTGCTAATGGCCACTGAAAGATTTTTTTTCTTCCTAAAGCTCAAACAAAATAGAATTTTTCAAGAAAATTTGAAGATGTTTCAGGGATTAAATCCAATACACCTCCCATATTCCCCCTCTCTACCTTGATAATGTAACTCAAATAGTTCAGTTTGTCATACATGATGTGAGAGATTGTGGTAAAATGTACACATCAATAACCTGCAATTGAGATGAATGCTCTTCTGCTGCAAAGAACTGGGAAGTTTTGTGCTTATGGATCAGAGATCCTTCCCTCCAACTTCTGACAGGCACAAAGCTGTCTTAAGAAGCTGAATATAGCTCCTCATGGCTTGTGATGACAGTGTGGAGATTACAGATCTGTCATGCTTGAACATAACTGTGCTTTGCTGCTACAGAGGGTGCTGGACGTAAGCTTTTAACCGGGATTTTCTTTCATCAGAGCTGTGCTTGAAGATGGATGTTGGTATAGCAGATAACTGGAGACCAGTATTGTGTAATTTGGGAAAAGAGGAAAGTACGTTACAACTACTGGCAAAACTGCTTAAAGCACGTTAATAGGGATGTTTGGGTATTACAGTAGTGAGCGGAGCGTGGTGTGATGCTGTTCCCACTGCCCAGTTATGGGTTTGCTCTGCAGGCTGACAGCAAGGGCCAGCACAGGGACCTTCCACCGAGGACAGTGTCCAACGTGGCCACGGGCACAGGTTTATGTTCGGGTACGTGGTTTTGTGTACCAGGTGAATAACGTGAAGGCACAAGCTCCGGGTGCTCTTCAGGGAGCGCTCAAGAGGCCGCAGTTCACTACGTTGAGTTCTGAAGACCGACGGCACCAAGGACTTCCCACACTTTTATGTAAAGTCCGAGCCTGACTCCATGTGTTTTTTATGTCTCAAAAGTGGTTTTCCTGCTAAAAATAGAAAGTATAATAGGGGGAAAATGAACCCAAAGCGGTGCCTGTCACTTTACAGAGCAGATCCCTCCCCCGGGGGCGAGCCACGGCCTCAGAGCTGCCTCCTCCCCTTAACATGGCGCCGCCTCCCTTTCCTCTTCTTTCCCCTTCCTCCCGGCTCTCCCCTCCTCCGTCCCCCTCCGTTTTGGTTCCGGGGCAGCGGCCCCTTCCTGCGGGCGGGGCGGCGCAGGCTCGGCTCCGCTCCGCTCAGCCCCGGGCCCTCCGCAGCATGTGAGCCCGGCGGGGCGGGGATGCTCTGGCTGCTCTGCGGCCCCTCCCGCGCCATGGAGAGCCAGGCGCTGGTTATCCGCATCAAGATCCCCGACGGCGGAGCCGTGGACTGGACCGTGCACTCGGCGCCTCAGCTGCTCTTCAGGGACGTGCTGGTGAGTCCCGGAGCCCGGGGGGAGAGGGGTTTGCGGCGCCGGGAGCCGGTGGGGGAAGTGGTACCCAACTCCCTGCCTGGGGGCCGGAAGGTGGTGCTGGTTGGTTCAGGGACAGGGTGTTCGCTGTCTGCGCCTCAAAGTTGTAACGGGAATGCAAGAAACCAGGGGCCTGGGGGTGCCAGGACTGCGGCATCTCAGGGTCTTGGCGGTCAAAGGCAGCACTTTACAGTGATTAAAAAAGTGGTCCTTTGGAAACCGGTGCCTCCGTGGCACGGTATCTGTGTGCTGTGTACCTGGGCTATAGCTGCTCTTGCTTTAGATGACAGTGCCCATAGCCGTGCTCTGGGCTTGTTGCATCTCCTTTGCCCTGGACCGCCTACAACCCCTGCCTTGTTTTCTCCCCACGTGCACATCTAGTATACAGGGATACTCTGTTTACTCAAAAGTGGTAATGAATACTTATTACACTTACTGGTTCTTCTTAACTTAATGCTTAGCCCAGAGAAAACTCTCTTCCTTGTGTTCAGCTCAACTTTGTTCAGGATGCCTTTATCTTTCCTATGTAACACATGTCTGCTGAAGACTGTGTGCCATAACAGGTGGATTTGCTGGAAAATGTTTGATATTGGGCCTGTGGGAGACTGCAGAGGTAACTGGAGCAGATGGCAGATGTTTCAGGTTTTGTTCTTCCTAATATTTAGCATTATCTAAGACTTTCTATAGATGGAGGAAGAGAACTCGTGACAGATAGGTGGGATTTGGGGGCAGTTTCCCCTTGGAGCAAGCCTGGGACAACTCACTGTACCCTTCAAAGACAAGGTTTAGTCTTTGAAGCCAGGTTTACTCCACATTCTGCTTCATGTTTTCCATCTTTCTCCCAATAAAGTGAGATAATCCCTGATGCTTGGACTATCCTTTGGCATTTTAGAAGTACTAGACACTTAAATTTGGTTGTATTACTTAAAAGTGAATAGAGAAGTGTTGTCAGATTGAAAGTATGGCTTTGCAAAACCATTTTGCTGTTTAGTTGTCATCCTTGTTGTTTCAGCTTAAAAATAGCTGAGGGTACATGGGCCTTAAACCAGAGCTGTGTAGTCTGTTGAACAAGTATGTTGAAAAGAAGTGCTATTGAAGCTTAAACTGCAGAAGCAGTTGGAACTGGAGCCTGTAGTTTGCTCTGAGCCTCTGACCCTACTGTGATGCTAGCTCTGGAGGTGCAGGAGTGAGGAATGGGGACCAGTATTGAAGGCCAGAGAGGGCTTCAGGCAGCACAGCTTTAACTCAGTGGCTGGACCGTATCTTACATGTGAGATTGCACCTGCAGCTTCTGTTGTAGCTGCTATAGCTGCTCTGTCAGCGGATGCCTTTTTGACCTGAAGTTAAAATAAGCCTGTGTGTTCAGTTGTGATACAATGGTAAAAGGCAGAGTTCCTCTTGGAGCGAGGTCTCGAGCAGAAGTACAATGTTACTGCTGTTGAAGTAGCACCAATAGGCTTCAACTGCATTGATTTATTAGTTGTATCAGGGCAAAGTACTGAGCTCTGGTCTAGTGAGAAGCCCTGCTGTGAAGAGTGTGAGTAATTGTCTCCAGCATGCTGGGAAGAGCCTGGCAGGGCCCTTGATGTGCTTCTAAGAGTTGTTGTGGTCAATGTCCAGGGCCTTTGCTGTAGGCACTTCTACCCCAGCCAGTCACAGCTGCTGAAGTGGGGAGTGTGTCCTTACACAGCTGCTTTATTTAGCAGAGCAGAGCACTATGCTGAACTGCACCAGCCAGGTGGCCATGTGTGCTCTTCGCTCTTCTTCATCAGTGGACATCTCAGATGTGGGGATGAAGGGTGTTACAGCAGTGTTCATCTGGGAGCAGGGCTGTGCAGTAGCATCCTTGGATGATTGCCATTTTCATGTCAAAAACTCTCTCTTGTGCACTGTAAAATCTTTAGAGAAAAGATAAGTTTAATAAGGTCTGAACTGTCTCAAAGCCATCACTTGGAGAGGGCTGGAGCAGCTCTGCTCTGGAGACAGGTTGAGAGAGCTGAGCTTGTTCAGCCTGGAGAAGAGAAGCCTCCGAGGGGAACTTAGAGCAGCTCCCAGTGCCTTAAGGGGCTACAAGAAACCTGGAGAGGGGCTTTGGACAAGGGCCTATAGGGACATGACAAGGGGGAATGGCTTTAACCTGCCAGAGGGGAGACTGAGATGAGCTCTTAGGGATGAGCTCTTAGGCAGAAGTTCTTCCCTGTGAGGGTGCTGAGGTGCTGGCACAGGGTGCCCAGAGAAGCTGGGTGTATCTGGCATCACCCTTCTGAGGTAGCTGCCACAGTCTGCTTTATATGAAGAAAGCCCCATAACATTATCTGATACCAGCAAGATATATTTTTAATTGTGATTATAGTTAATTTAACTAAATCCTAGCAGTGTGAAGAGCCATGTGTATCCTTGCAGCGTTTCATGCTGTCATGCAGGACTATTTCCATCTTCCTTTTCCAGACAAGAAGCTGTGCTACACAATCCCCAAATACCCTGTCCGTACCCATAGCATATAATGTTAGAGTGAGGAGCCTGATGCTCAGGGTGCCTTGCACACTAAATGACACATTTCTTAGTTTTCAGCTGCTCTGATTCTGTCTCTTGAAGGAGCCTTTACAGATGCTAAATGGTGTAGCAGGTATTCAACTGGATACCTGCTGGTTGCTGCTGGTGCTTGGCCTCAACGCTGTAGGATGATGCTTGACCCATGGAAACAGCTCTACTTATATGCTTTAGCTTAGGCATTTTCCTGATTACTCTCTTAAACTGGGTGCTAAGAGCTGTTCTTCATAATGTCACTTTAAATATGCTCTGTGTATGTCAGCTTTGCAGAGCTGCGAGTTACCAGTAAATAGATTTATTTTTAAGGCACCACTAAATGAATTACAATAAGCTTATTTTTTTTCATCAGGCTGTCTGGATTTGTTTGCTCTGGCTGTCAGTGGAGTGTTGAAGCACTTGGTGTTAATTCAGGGTAACCTCATGATGTCATACTGAGATAAAACAAGTTTTAACTGAAACGGGAGTGTGAGCCACAGCGTCAATATTTACCCTGTCATTTAAAGCAGTGCTTCTGTGTTTTCTGCTTCCTCACCCCAGAGAGAAGTGCTCCATGGCTCTTCCAGGGACCAGATTTCAGCTGCTTCCTGAGTTTTCCCCTCTTTATTAGAGAAGCTTTTCAGTTTTGCAAGATAAAATAGAAACTCTTGTGTATGTGAGACTGCTTGAACAATGTCTGCAGGTTGTATTTCATTGTTTGGGGTCTCTGTTGTGATAGTAGAAAATCATCACACGTGCATAATCTAATGAAATTTAGCATAATCCTTTAAGCTTGGGTCACTGAGAGGTTCTGCTGGAGGTCTGAGCAGGGAAGTCTTATGTAGCTGATGAAAATACTACAGTAACTGCAGAGTAAGGGTGTGATTTCCCTCCCTCCCACTTCCTGCAGGGATAGTTTTCCTCACATGTGTTGATTTAATACAAGTATTTAAAGCTGACCAGAACAAGGTTTTGTGGCTGTTGATAGGGTTTTCTTTTCAACTCTTTATGTACTGTAAGACAGTTATGGTGCATGGTTCTTAAATCCATGTACTTGGTTAGTACTCGTTTTAAAGAAGTCCAGATATACACAAACAGTTGTCCTGAATAGGGGCAGAACAAGATCTTATCCTCTCTTCCAGTGCTATCACAGCTTTGGGAGCCTTGGAGCTTCCCTAGTGGGCATTTGGGACTGTCAGACCTGTCTCAGTGCTGTGCTTACATACCTCTTACATACAGTTTGAATGCCCCAGATTGGGCTTCTTTTCTGATAACAATTTTTAAATGGAAACATCTGTGTGCCCACATAAGAACATTTTACAAGGGGCTTAAATCTAATAGGATTGAGGTGTGTTTGCTGAGGAATTTTCAATGTTTAACTAAGTGGATTTAGAAGGAATCAGTTCACAGTACAGTTGGGCAAGACTTAAATTCACTGCTAGGAGCAGAGGGTGCAGCTTGGCTGGCTTCTGACAGAACTGGAGAAGTATTTAAATGGAGGAATTTTTATTAATATGGCAATGTTTGAGGGGTGTTTTGCTTTTTTTATCTCCTTAGATTCTCAGTCTGTATCATTAGGTAGCTATATTGAAAATATTTTATCTTTTATATGCCATTAAGAGTTTAAAATGAACCAATAGCATGTAATTTTACATCTAAAAGGAAAAGATGAGAAAGTTGTAGAAATACTCTTTGCTTCACTTAGCTCTGTGGAAATCTTTGGGTTGCTTTTGCTGCTTTCTCATTTTATTAATTGTGGCTCTTCAACATTGCACAGAATGTTTAATTTCCTGGTTTTAGACAAAAAGCAACAAATAGCAAAAACAAAAGTGACAGGACAGTGATCACTAAAGCTCTGATGCGGAGGGGGGTGCTCAGCACCCTGAGATGCTCACAGTGCATGTTCCACAATAAATATGTTGTTCATTAATTTCTAATCACTCGGTGACACTGTCAGTGGAGAGATTGTCTGACATGAGAAATCAGGCAGCAGGAAGGAGCAAACCATGCTGTGCATTTCTGCCGTGCCCTGACATGACATATTGCAGCCTTGCAAGGGCTGACAGCAGCACATGCACTGGGAGCTCAGGATGACTTCAGTCTGAGCAGTGATTTTTCACTGAATTTTGAGTAAATGCAGTGTGGAAAGGCAAAAAAAACCCAAATGACTCTTTTCCTTAGGGTTTATTTGTACAGAAAAGTGCTGGTTTGGAACAGAGTTGTATAACACTTGGAAGTGTTTGGTGTATTTTGTGATGGGCTTGTGTATGAGTTGCACATCTCCTAAGGGAGGGCATCACTGTAACACGGAGGCTGGAGGTTGTCTTCCAGGTTTGCGCTTCTTTGGGTGTTTTAATCAATGTTAGAATATATGTATTAAGGTTAAAAGTTTAAATTCTGATTGAGGATGACAAAGAGCCCTCCAAACTTCCCCCCTTGCATGGAGCAGAGGCACAGCGCTGCTTTACAAGGTCCATTTCCCCTTTGCTGGGTCCCACCGCTTCCCAGGGCCATTGTGGAGTGAAAGCAACAAAACCTCATGCAGTCTCACAGCTGCTGTTGTAATTCACAGTGGCCCTGAGCCCACCTGGAGCTGTTTGTTGCCCTACTCTCAGGTCAGGATATGGAGCTGTGTGATGATATCTTGCAGTGGGAGGGAGGACCAGGGCAGCTGGGAGATGGAGAGGAGGAATTGGGGTGATGTGAGCAGGACTGAGAGATAAAACATGCTTTCTTAAATAAAAAGCCACTCATAAACCTGTTCTTATGACTGACTCGGATGAGGTAGATGTATGTTTTTTATAACCTATGGACAAAATTGATTCTTTAAACTGTAAAACCAAACAACACTGACTAGTTTGCAAGGATGATTTTCTTATTTGAAAGAAAGCAGTTCTTTCTCAAGGTAGTGTGGAGAGGAAGGAGGAGAGCACTGTGATTTGTACTGATCTGTGTTGTGTGCTAAAGTTTGTAACTTTGGGGCAGTGGTGAGCAGCAGGTCTGTAAGTCTTCAGCCTGCAGCTGGGTGTGATTATCCTAAATCAGATCATAGATTAGACATTAGGAAGAAGTTCTTCCCTGTGAGGGTGCTGAGGCGCTGGCACAGGGTGCCCAGAGAAGCTGTGGCTGCCCCATGCCTGGTAGTGTTCAAGGCCAGGTTGGACACAGGGGCTTGGAGCAACCTACTCTAGTGGAAGGTGTCCCTGTCTGTGACAAGGGGTTGGAACTGGAAGAGCTTTAGGATCCCTTCCAATCCAAACCATTCTGTGATTTCCCAGATGATACATAGCTAATTCTTCTTTACATTGTAGGATGTCATCGGTCAAGTTCTGCCAGATGCAACGACAACAGCATTTGAGTGTAAGTATGACTTGTATAAACTGTCTCCTTGGTCACATTATAGGGCTGTCATATTTTTAAATAAATAATGTTTATGCTCATTATATCTTCCAGTTAAATATTTATGCATTAATGCAAGTTTAATGCTGATACTGAGCTAAGCAATATTTTATTATTTAATCATATCTTGAATGAGCATATTTCTACACCATAGCTTTACTCACCAGCACAACCTCACCCTGCTCATACTTTTCACTGCAGTTCTTTTGCTGGAGTTAAAAGTATAAAGAACCTGTAGGTCTGAGGTTTTAAAATGTTAATCCTTCATTGGAGGAATCCAGAAGAGCAGCAGCTTTCCCAGAAATAGGGTCAACAGACAGATTTGTACCAAATACAGCACTGTTAGGAATTAATGTTTTCTTTCCCTGCAACAAATGGCTGTGTTTTGCTGGAAAGAGGCTGTGGGTTTGGTTTTCCTTTTCTCCTTCTGCTGGGTTTAAGCTAAATGCATCATCTTCTGTCTCCTGTGTGAGAATAGGAGTTACTCAGCTTTGTCTCCTGGAGGAGGTGTGAGAGCTGCAGCAAGATGGCACCAGGTTAGACTGGGGCAGAAGGAATAACCTCTAAAAGGCCACATGGGTCTGGTTGGGAATCTGGGAAAAGCAGCTGCTGTGTATGATCAGAGGAAGCTGCAGGTTGGGGTTGTCCATAATGGCACTTTCACCTCAGGAAGCAGGTTCTGTCATGTTTTTGCTGAGTTAGAAGAGCTCTTGGTATGTTAATGCAAACTTAGACCTGTATCTGCTAATAGTCATATTTTAGCTCTGTTCTTTGAACCCTGTTTTGTTTTCTGAGGGATTCCTGGGGGATTGTCCTATCTGGATAGCAAGAAACTGCAAAGGGAGTCAAACATCAGTGTCATACAGGATAAGATACTGAGCTAGAGTTCTCTTCCAAGTGGAGAGGGCTCCTGCTATTCCCTTTTAATGCTTATTATATCTTTTTTCCTATGTAACTCTGTGTTTTCCTTTGATGGAGATGAAATATAAAGAAGGAGCTGGAGGGGATTAGAGGTGTTATATCAGTAAGGTAGTGATGCTGAAGGTGAGAGAGCAGATATGACAAGATAGGGCCTTCCATTCTTATTAGCATTTCTCCCCTTTTCAGAGGTTTATGGGTAATTCTGTGTGTAGATAATC
Source organism: Melopsittacus undulatus (assembly GCF_012275295.1). Lineage (NCBI taxonomy): Eukaryota > Metazoa > Chordata > Aves > Psittaciformes > Psittaculidae > Melopsittacus > Melopsittacus undulatus. The sequence goes on along the minus strand of NC_047535.1, from coordinate 1,581,334 downwards.
AAAGGAAATACTGGTTTTATGGTCCTTCAAGTGCTTTTTATCTTTCTTTTCATATGCTTGTGTTTTCCCCTCCTAAAACTCCAGACACCTCAGAGTGGAGCTGATGTGTTAGTTCTCTGTAGCCTTGACATCTCTCCTGCACTGCTTTTTAAAGCAAGTCTTTGAGCAGGGACCTGAGCAAACCCAGGCTCCAGACCTTGCCAGGTTTTGTTATGATTTGTAAATATTTATTTTCCCCCCATCCCTCCCACATCCCCCATTAGCTTCGTTTGAACTTCATGCACCAGCAGCAGTCGCTGCAATCAGAGCAGTAGCCCATATTAATGGTACCATGTGTAGAACTTTCCTGGAAATACTTATTTCGTTGTGTCTTCTAACATCTGCTTCTGTGCTTTCAGTTCATGTCTCTAGTCTGTCATTTACATCTGCACAAGCCCATTTCCCCTGCCATTTAACTGGCATCTAAAATATGTTATGTATATTGATGCATGATTTTCCTGGTTACTTTCTCCATATCAAATTCCTGGATTTCACCAGCTTAAGCTTCGTTCTCACCTGCTTCATTGCTTGTTCAGATGTGGATAATTGCCATCCAGTGCAGGCTTCTCTGCTATGGGTTTAGTTATTGTTATCTCCAGTGTACCAGCCTTTGCAGCTCCTACCTGGGGCTGCACTTCTGTTGGACCTTGATGTGGATTTCACCATTGCATTACACAGCACTACAAATAAAATCACTAACAACATATGGCCTGTTATGATCCTTTTATCCAAACTCTGCCATTTTGTATAGCTGTGACACACTGCAGATTTTGTGAAGATTGCTTCATAATATTTGTTTACCATCTGCTGCACTCTATTTGGTATCTTGTGAGGATTTCTTCCTCCATTTTAAGTGACATTAGCAAAATCCAGCCAATACATGGGATTTTTTGGTTCTACTTTTGCTTCCCTAATGTGCTGGAAAATCATATTGCTGTGCTCTAGGCAAGTAGAGAATCCTGGAAATCTTTCCAAACCCATGTGTCAGATCTAGCTCGGTTTTGGGCTGTGCCCACTTAAATGTGGTGGTATGAAAGCAAAGGATCTCTGCATGGATGAGAGATACGTTTTCTTCTGGTTTTGCTCTTTACAAGCATTGACAGTTTCAGGTTTGGCTTTTTGAATGCCAGGTAACGTTTTGTGCCTTTTCATCTGCACAGTTTTAATGCATTCTCTTTGTATCACCATCAGGAATCTTGCCATTCTGAGAACTAGAGAGTTAATTTCTTAATCACTTGCAGTGAATAATGTGTGATTTTTATAAAGGTTTTGCAAGTGGCTCTGAGAGTTTCCCACTTTTATCTTTTCCTTTTTTCAGTGGCTCCAGCTCTGTTCTCTCAACCCAGGCCTGTTCATCGGCTTTTATCTCCATATATTCATTTCTCTGTGTCACATTTCCCCTCTTCTGCATTTCAGTCTGATCCCTTCTGGATGATGCATGGTATTTGTTGTGTTCACTATTCCAACAGCTGCTTCTTCAGCCTTTCCTACTCAGTTACACACTGCGGTTGGGAGTTGGGTTCTGGCCAGGTAGCAGTTTTACAGCTCCTCCTCCTTGCTGCCTAAAAGGTTTCCAGGCAAGGAAACATTCAGTTTCAACTCACTAACTCTTCTTAATCTTTTCATCATTCATGACTTGCTGCAGGCTGCTAACCTGAGCAAGTACTTTTAGCAATCTGGCAGTTCACCAGTTAAATTTCCATGAGATGAGGCTCTTGTAAGATGTGGCTGTGCTGTCTGGTTCCTCCCCCAGCTTCCCCATTTCCAGTGTCCCATAGCTCTCTTTAAGGACATTAAAAAAGTGTAATTCTGAGGTTTTTATGTTACTTTTTACCTTCTTATTTGTCTCTTGGTTTGCTCTCTGTTCTGCATTGTTTTTTTCATTATAGCCTCAAAATTACTGGGTAGGTTTTCAGAGGTAAAATGAACAAACTCCTTTTCTTGGGTAATTTTAATTTGTTGGAACTCTTCCCTGTTTCTGCTGCATAACTAGGAGCAAGAGTGAGTTTTCATCCAGGGATATAATGGCACGTTTTTATGCTGATATAATACACAGGTCTGTGATAGCAGAGAGCATGTGTATCAGTTAGAGCATGTCTGTAGAGATGGGGACACACAGACTGCCCCAGCCTCTGCTTGCATCCTGAGCTGGCCAGGAGCAGACCTGCTGTGGAAATGCACTTGCTCATCTCCATGTTCTCACCCTTTGGTGTTTAACAGGGGTTTGAAATATAATGGGTGTGTTGCTCCTCAATTTCCCAGTGCATGTTAGCCCAGGCAAAGGGCTTTTCTTTTGTAACCCTATGGCTTTCTGACTAACTTGCCTTCACCCCAAAGCTAGAGCAGTAAAAAAACCTTGCTCTTTCACAGCTGATTCAGAGGGGAAGGGTCTGTTCCTTTATCTGGATGAGGTGCAGGTGTCCAGTGAGTGGAAGAGTGAGAACTTCCCACAAGGAGCAGTACAGGAGAGGATGAGTGGCCATTGCTGAAGGAACCTCACTGAGAGTCTCAGGAACTGCTGCCTGTGACATTGGAGTGTGTTGTTGCACCAGCTGGTGCTAATGGGGGGATTGCCCCCCCGGTAAATCTGCACCTGCTGAATCCACCATATGTCTTTGGAATGTCTTTTCCTCCTTCAGATCTTCATGTTAATAATTCTTCCTGAATGCTTTGCTCTGCTGGAGCCTCTCTGGATCTTGCTGCCTTTCTTCTGGTGTTCTGGTTCTAAGCAGCCTCTTCGCTTACTCCAGAAGTGCCTTGTCTGTGTTTGTGTCCATGCCTGAGCCTTCATCATGAAAACATGATTGTCTGGTAATGCTGTTCCTGCCTCTGGCTTCCACTCACATCTGCCCGGTGAACTAAACACAGATTGGTTTTACTAATTCACAAACTTCATCTAAATTTCTCTATATAAACCCTGTGGATTAGTGTCCACTTAAAAGATACCATTTTTAAGCCAGCATTGCTGTGCCATGAAGAAGCCAAGATGTGTGCACTTGTGACAGGGATGGGGACAGAGGAGTGGGAGGAACTTGGCACAGGGCAGGTGAGTTGAGGTTGGGTCGATGATAAGACCAGAAGCTTTTACTGGGAGAGAAACAACTTTATTTTAGTTTTATTTTAGTTTCTGATGAAAAACTGCCCAAACATAACTCCCTCTGGGAGCACTGAAGCATGCTCAGAAGCTTTACTTCATGCTTACTGTGTCGAGAGGATACCTTGATGGTTTTCAGCAAGGGGTATTGCAGTGTACGTAAGGTGCTTGGCTTCTGAAGAGGCTCTGGCACTAAAATAACTTGAGAGCAAAGTTTTGAGCACTTCAGGTGAAACCCTTACATATTGAAATTGTAAATATCCTTCTTCCATTGCTCACGAATGTAATGCATTTCTTTGTTAGATGAAGATGAGGATGGTGACCGGATTACTGTTAGAAGCGATGAAGAAATGAAAGCCATGCTGTCCTATGTAGGTATAGTATAACAAATGCTGATACTATCCATGTTTCTGTTTGTGTATTTTGGTTGTATCTAAGTGTTAACGTCAGCTGCAGTGCTCACAGGACAATATTCCTCTATTAAGTTGGAGTAAAATATCCCTGTATTAAGTGTTTAAAACCTGCATCACATGAGGTACAGGGACAGGCTTGACTTTAAAAAACAGAGGCTTGTACACTTACTGATCATATCATAAACATTAAGAATAATGCATCTTAATGACTTTTGCATTAGGTATGGAGCAGGCTAAATGGACTATCAATTTCTTGTATTTTTTATGCAGTACTTAAAGTAACGGCTCATTAAAAATGAACCCCTGGGCTCTAAAAATTTTTCAAGATCTACTTTCATCTGGAGACTGTCTCACCCCTCCTCACAGAAGAGTTTCATTGTAGCTGCAGGCTCAGTATTCAGAGAGGATTTAAAGATGTATCTCTGGTTTTTAATACGAGAGAGATGTGGCTGTGTGTGCCTTCATAGACATAGATGTGTGTAAAATCTGCCTAGATACCTATAAATCTCAAACCTGTCCACAGAAATCAAGGATGCAGTTACGTCTTGAAACAAAATAATTTGAATATAGCTTCGTGTTGCAGATGTTAAGTGATTTTTCTCACTTACATTTCCTTTTGAATGCAATTGATAAGCAAGAAAATAACAAATGGGTATTTTTTCTCCAAGCCAGATGGGCTGCTGGTTCCTTAGAAAGTGCACTGCTCGCTATATTAACAGCCTTAACTTGGACCATGTCAGAAACAAACCCCATTTAGTACGGTTTGTAGGTAGGATTTAATGACTTGGTTCAGTTTAGTCCTCACCAGTTCCCTGTTGCAGAGGAAGCAGAGCAGGGACATGCTTGGATCACCTCCATTGTGCCCGAGTCTCTGCTTAATGGATCCCTCTTGGGCACATATTCTCTAGTCTTTGGCAGAACAATGTAGTTTTGTTGTTGTGAACTTAGCACGTTAATATATCAAACGATGAGTGTTTCTCATGAAGGAGACTCATATTTTCTAGGCTTCAGGAAGGGCTCCTCCATGGAATTCTGATCCTTTTGATATCTGCAGAGGTTGTACTATTTCTTGCCTTGCGCAGGCTGGGGTGGACATTGCTTGACTGGAAGTCTGTTAGCAAACCCTGGTTCAAAGAGGCTTTAGTCATTGCCTGTGACTTAATCCTGGGGTCAAAGAAGTGCAGGTTCCAGATGCTGGTGATTGATCTCTGTGCAACTCCCGGGATTTATTAAATAAGCCTCTCTCATGTGCAGTTTTCTTTCCAGGGGAGGTGAAACCATTCTATTACAAGTTTGATATTAAAGAGCATAAGACAGTTGTGTCAAAGAAAGGAAGAAAAATCTTGCTGCAGTCAAAGGGCTTTTGGGCTTGTTTGAGGTTTATTTTGTTCGGTTTCATACAGCTGGGTCACTGGTGATGCTTCCCCACTGGAATTCCTGTGTTCCTTGATATTTTCCCTGGTAAAGTATCTGCCATTTTTGCTGTTAAACTGGAAAACTTGAGTTTTCCTGGCACAGTCTTAAGATTAATCATGCCTGTGTAAGGTCATCTTTTTGCTATGCTTCCAAGCTTACTGTTAAAGTTTCAGTACATTAGAGTTATGATTGCTCAACTCTCTGCTTTCCCTTAAAAATTATGGGATGTCTGTAAATGACTTCTTTCTGCTTCAGCAGCTTTTCTTCTCTGAAATTTTTCCCTTCAGTTTTAAACTAGTTTTCTATGTGAGTGTTGCACTGGTGGTTTAACTTCCTAATATTCTATAGGTGTCATTTGGGGCTATGTTTATAAGAAAACAAATGTTCTTACCCTGTGAGAAAAGCATTGAATTTCTTGTAATCTTGAAGAATATACTGGGGAAGAAAAAAATGTTCATTTTTGGCTATTTTGAGGCCTGCAACAAATATTTGGAGGATTGAACAGCTGCTGAAGTATTTCTAGGAATTTCAACATGGTACAATTTGCCTCCAGGTTCAGTATTCTCCCAAATGAAAGCAAAGGGGTTTAATTCCCTGAGAATACACATCTCTTCCATGGAGGTATGAGACCATGATTGGGGAGGATGTTTTGAATCATGCACCACCTCTTACCTTAAGCCCTTTGGTTTCAGAACTTGACAGAAAGTTATTTTAGGCAGTTGTGGAGTTATTTTAGAGTATGCAGAAATACTCTTGTGTTATGTCAGTGCAAATACTGTGGGATGGTGAATAAAGTCATTTCTGTGCTGTGCATTGCGGTTAATTACAGCCAGCCATTGAACAGCAGTGGAAGTGCACTTTAGCTGTTGTCTTGTATCAGTATAAAAAGGCAGTAATTTTTTTGACAGGCACTGATTGGAAAGTTGCTCGCAGCTTTCTGGAAGCAAGGGGTACATGCTCTGGATCAATAACTGGCAAATTTTCCATTAAAAAGAATACCTGAACAATGTTCCAAATAGCCACTGGCATCTTAATTTTCCATGGAAACCTCCAATGCTTGTGTGTGGAGGCCATGTCATTTTCAGACAATTTTTCCAGACTACTTGTTAACAGTTATTGCTGTCCCAAAAGGTTGACAGCTTACATGATTGATATTTCATTTACTTGTCATCACTGTTTGAGTAATGGAGAGGGCTGTGGTTTTTTCTTTCTTTCCCTCTAGTTTTTCCTCTCTTTTTTTGGTAGGGAGCCATCTCATATATGTTTAGTTTAGTTTATTATTCTAGAGAGGATGTTGTATGTGTTTATACTCTGTGTGTATATGTATGTCTATATGTAGGTCATAGAATGCCACTAGTAAAAGGGTAATAAAAAAGTTTGGTTTTCTGAAGCAGTTTTGGCTCCCAGTGGAGCAGGAGATTTCTTCACAGCTCCATAACTATTAGGTACCAGTGACACTTCTTTCTAAAGGGATATTGGGATGTGGGAGAGGATTTGGTGTGTTATTCATGACCCCTCTGATCCTATGTAAGTCTATGGGGTAGTCCTGCCTGCTGGAAGTTGATGATTTCAAGAGTGAGCTTTTGGGATGAAGACCTTTGCTCTGTATAAGCATGTGGTTATTTAAGGTGTGGATTTTTGATTGTACTCTTTAATATCAATAAGAGGCCACCCTCAAAAGTCTTGTGGTGAGATTTTAGTGAGGGGAATGCTTTTAGCAGCAGGCACCACATTAGATGTACACACAGGAGATGGGGCTGGATGGGTCCTTAAACCCTCAGCAAAACCTTCGTAACAGGCTTTTAACAAAAAGGAAATGTCTTCCTGCTTCTTGGCACGAATGTGGAAAACAGAAGCCCTGAAAACTGCATGTAGGTTGGCTTTGGTGTCCTTTTAACATCTGCTTACTCCAGTCCATATTTCATCCCATTGCAAGAGGAAAGTGTGCTGTAACAGTAGCTAGTTAATAAACTTTTGTCTGATTTAAGTTGCATACATAAAATTGCTTGTGTTACAGGAAGCCATCAGTGTGAGTGAAATACACATGGCTTGTGTATTTCTGTGGCTTGATTCCACAAAGACACAGAAGGGGCTTTTTTTTCCTTGTTGACATCCATTCTTGCCAGTTTGAGTAACAATATCACAAGCCTCTGGTAACAGTGACATGCTGAAGTCTTAGACCACACTCGGCTGGTGAGAATTAGCTTGAAAGTCAGTGGTGCTGCACTGATTTATGCCATGAAGATCTGGCCCACAGCCAATGTGTTTGCTTCAAAAGATGTTTGGTGGTTGCAGAAGAAACGCGCTTTGTGATGTGTTGTCAACGTGTAACACGTTGTGATGAGAGATGTGCGGGTTGTAGGCGGTAAACTCATAGCAAGATCTGTCTCGTGCCCCTGGGTTGTCTGGTTGTGATGTTAAATGTCCTGTCTGGTGAGTGTTCACCCCTCCTCTGGAGTGAGGGTCAATTAAAAGAGGTTAATAGAGATTTCACTGTTTAGTCCAAATGTTTATTTCTTTATTTAATCCCACTCTTCATCCTCATCCTCATGAGGATGCCATCCCATGAGAAGCCACTTCTTAGACTTCCTCATACCACTTTACATATCTTATATATTCTTGGATCATGACGTTCTCAGATACTTTTGCGTCCCTTTTTGTCCATTCTTCACCTTTCTTTATGAATAGATTTCTCCCTGGTCACTGCTGGCAGTTCCTGTGGAGTCCAAGGTCTCAGCATGTCTGCAGTGGCTTTCCATTGCCTCCCCTACTGTGTGTTAGATGTGCATACTGAGGCAATGCACAGCATCTCTGCTTACATGGGATGTGGCCCCAACTGCCCTGACTGTGCTTCATCACTGCAAGTTCTTGGATGGTTTCCAGATCCTTTTCTCCCTCAGAGTTTTCCTAATAGCACACTTTGTGCTTATATTTACAGCATTTCTTCATTTCCACATTTGACTGGTTTTCCCCAGCTTCTCCAGGTGTGGCAACTGCTGTGTTTGCTGTAAATGTTGCATTTGCTCACTCATCTGAAGTATTCCCAGGTTTCAGGTGGGCCTGAAATTTGTGTAGTTGGGCCAAGAACAGATCTGTGGGCTGGAGTCAGTACTAATGCAGCCTCTGGGTTGCCTTCCTCCCATGCCACTTCATTGTGTGAGCATTGCAAATGGTCAGAAAGCATTGTAAAAGCTCATGTATTATAGCAATTAAAAAAAAAAATGAAATTCATTGAATTAACCAATCCATAAGAGCTCTTACTACATGTATACAATACTGAGTAATCTCTTTCTTTAATCTCTTTGCAGTATTACTCCACTGTAATGGAACAGCAAGTAAATGGACAGTTAATAGAGCCTCTACAGATATATCCAAGAGGTAATGCTGAACAAATTCTAATCAACAATGATGATATCAGTAAACTGTTTCATCAACAGTTATGTTTTTGGGGAGGTTTAAATGCATGTAACATGATGTTTACCTCTTAATTTGGATAGAAGGATTCATTATTGTGGGGAGTGTAGTGAAAACTACATTTATTGCATATAAAATAGCTAATTTACTGGAGTAAATTAAACTAACTAGATTCAGTTTGCGTAGGACATATTTAAGTACATTTAAAAACCTCATTGGTGATGGTTCTGCATGTATTCAAACCAAAGCAGATGAATAAATGAAGTTTGGGATACTTAAGAAAATGGGGCTTTGTTTAAGATCTTCTACTGTCATTGATCAGTTTAACAGTCTGTCATTGTTCACTTTGAAAATGGGAATGTGTCAGTCACAGTAGCTCCATAGGTGACACATTTTAAGTGAGATTTGGGCACTTAGCAGTGGTGTCCAAATGATCCCAAGAACTTTAATAGTCCTCCTGAACAGGGAGAGGTGTAATCAGTTACGTGGGCTGAGGCAATTAAAAATAGGTCATCTGCATCCTGAACAAAATCCATAGGCAGCTGGTTTGGTTTTTGGGAATGCTCTGCTCTCTCTGAACTCCAGTAATGGTTAAAGAAAGACTGATACATTACATAACTCCACTGATTCATTCAGATGCTCTCTTTGAATTTGCTTCTTAATTGATGAAACAGGTTTAAATTCTCCAAGTAAATCTCCCAGCAATAAATTAATTGAAATAATTAAGAATGAAACTGTTCTCACTTAACTGATATTACACAAATAATCATACCATGAGTTTCCCAATTAAACATTCTTGACTTCCATTACTTACAACTCTCTGAAGTTTGAATTGGGCAATTAACCAACAGCCTTCTCAAACACATGCTAATAAGGTCTCCAAAGGAGGCTGGGTTTCCTGTAGTTTAGTGAGCTCCTGTGGAAGAGAGACCTGAATTCAAGGGGAATACAGAGATTATTCTTTTATGGCTCAGACTGCAGGATCCCATTGAGAGGGGGACTCCCAGATACTTGAGCTGTGGGACTCCAGAGCTATCAGCAGTCAAGATGTGCTTTTGTGAGATGAGTGCAAGAGTAGCTGTGAAGAGGGAAGCTGCCTTCTGCCTCTTCCCAAGCTGAGATGTGAGGATCTCAAAGGGTCCTTAGAGAAAGGCTGAGACCTTTCTCTCTGTAGAAGAGTCCTCTTCTATAGAAGAGTCCTCTTTTGTAGAAGACCATTTAATTACTGATATACACCATGTCTAAAAACACTGACCACCACTTGCAAGAAATAAAATGAGAGGCTTTCATGTGGCTTGGAGAAGCTGATGTAGTGGGTGATCCTAATAGGCAGGGCAATTTGATATATTTCCCCTTAAGCAAGCAGTTAAAGAGGTTGTGATGTGCTCAGTAGCCGCATGCCTCAGTGTTTAAAGAGACATTTAAGATTACAAATCAGGCTTAACCTTATTTTAGATTCTCCTTTTGGGTTGTTCCTGAAGAACCAGGATTCCCACTCCCCCTCCTGCCTCCTTTTTGTATTTGCTTTACATCCAAGAATAATCTTTGTACAGATTCAGAATTCATCTTCATGCTGCTGAGGATACAACCCTCACATATTATTTCCACATTTTCATCATTGGCTCAACTGCACGTGTCTCCTGGGTTATTTCCTTGTCAGTGGCTTGTCACTGATTCTGAACTGCTTCAGAGTGGAGTTGCTGTTTCATTTTTCCAAATCACCTTCTTAAGACATCTGTTCTTTCTGGGTTACACCTTTAAAGCTACTCCCTTCATACCCAGCCCGCCTCCAAGTTCTGCTGCTGGTCTTCTGCAGGATTGAACAGAATGTGCTTTCCTGCGTTGTTTTCTGTCATCTCGTCCTGCCTGTAATGAACATCCCAAATTCTGATAGCACAAGCACTTTTCTTTCATGCCCTTTTGCCCATGTACTGCAGTTTAGATCCCTGTCAGTAATGTGCAGCTTTCTGATGTAATTTCATGTTCTCCCTTCTTAGGAGCTTTCTTTGCAAGGACAATCTTCCTTTGAGTCCTTTTCCCTTTCTGCCCCTCTCACTTCTGAGGAAGCTTTCCAGTTGCTGTCTCCAGTCAGCACCCAAAAACTCGTGCCTTCCATACAGCCTGCCAGTAGTAATGGTCCATGTGCAATCCTACATTACCCTGCTTGGGCTGTATTTATTTGATAACTTAAATGTCTTTAAGAGGAAAAATTCCTATTTGATGTATTTTTTTTAAGGAAGTGTATTGTTGCTGTTTAGGTAATAAGAGCCAGAGTTCTTTTTTTATACTGAAAATAAATCTCTATGTATGCATATATAGCAAAAAGAGTATGTTTGCATACACACGCAGATATATACATATAATACATATATGTATCCTATGATATATACACATATAGTGATATATATCCTGTCTATATCTCCATATAAAGATATAGAGATCTATATGCTGTCTATGATATATGTGTGTATATATATATAGAAATATATACTATGATGTCTGTATATAAAGAGATATGCATATATATATATCCTATGATATATATATCTAATCTGTGGAATTCAAGGTGAAGATACCATTCAAATATGTACCATAAAAAATTCTGTTCTTTCAGTATCGTGTTCAAAATGTTGTTTTTCATCAATTGAAAAAAATACAACATGCTTAGATGTATATTTTATAATAGTTTGTTGGTTTCTGATTGATTTATTTTTAATGCTCACAGTATCATAATATTTTTCTTCTTTAAGATGCACACTGTAATTGCTGATGTCATTTAAAGGCACGTGGCCTGGCCCTAACTGATGTGTTTAATAACTATCATCTGTGTCCTTCTGACTAATAAATAGTTCTGTTTCCTGCTGTCAAAAATTGAAAGGAAATGCATGTGCATCAGAGAAAGAGAAAAATCAAATACATCCCTCCTCAGACAATCAATCAAAAGTGACAGGCCCTTTAACATACAATTTGTAGGGCACTGTAGTTTTAAAATGGGAACTGTCTGTAACATGTAGCTGGAAGCCTTTGTGGCTTTAACATTTGACAAAAGCACATCCACTGAACAGAAGAACAAGACAATATACACTTGGAGAGACTTGAGGAAAATGCTTTCTTCTCAAGCAGCAAGTCCCTCTCTAAACCCAGACATCATCATAACATGCCACATTTGTACATCTGTGTCCAAAATGCAGCATTCTGCATTGCATTTATCCAGGATTCGGTTGCTGTTGCCCCTGACATGTTTTATTCTACGTTTAAAACAAACTGTCTGTGTTTGACAATGTGACTAATTCAGGACGTGTGGCAGCTGAGTCCTTTAAAATGTATCTTGCAAATATTTCTGTTAAATGCCAGGAAAAAAAAATACAGCATGTGAAAATATAGTGACATAGGATTTTAATTTGAATTACAAAAAGAGTCTGATCATTTAAGCCAGCAGCCCCCTTGATTTGGATGTGTTTTAAGCAGAAATTAGAATTTATATTACACGGTGTCAGAAAGCTCTTAGCATTTATAAATGCTCACTCCTGCAAGTTAAAAATCCTGGTTCATAATTCCCACTCTGGGTCTTGTGAGGCACTTTTCAATCATTTCTCTCTGCTAATTTTGGTGTCACCCTCATTTCTTTTTAAAAGATTCATTTTGAGCAAATTTGTAAATGGCCCTGATGTGTTCTACAATTTAGTCAATTACTGTTTCAGCCTGCAAACCTCCCGGGAAACGGAACATACATGGCCTGAAGGTAGGAATTTCAATAATTGTTTCAGTAAAGTTAGATGGATTTGTAATGCTGTGTTCCACTTATTGAAATGTCAAATAAAACTGCACTTTCTTCAGCTCTGACAAGCAGTTTTTTTATCCCCCTTTAATTTTTTTGTTGGTGAGGGTGGGGAAGGATTCATCTGCTGAGTGTTGGCTGCAGGAGCTGTGTATACGGAATTGCCTTTCTTGTTGTTCTTAACCTTTGCTAATAAGTGCCTAAATTTGAACGCTCGGTTTATCAACTAACGTCTGCCTCCACTTCAAAGCACTAAAAAAAACACCCCGATGTATTAATTTGATTTCAGTCATTTATCTAAGTGTGGAAAGCACAGCAATGAAATTCTTTTAGGCGGTTTGATTCATTCAGGTATGCTTAATGCTTCTATAATCGTACCCGTTTTGAAATGCAGAAGACTACAGGTACATGAACTGATTGTTCAGGTTTTAAAATGAGAAGAAATGGTGGGTATACCCCTTTTTTGTATTATTTAACTAAGCTTTTAGGATGTAAAGACTATATACATGGTCCAGGAATTCTATAGCCTGCTAACCTACATAGAGGCGAGTCCTCAACCACCGGCAAGCCTAGCAACAAGCTAATTAACCTTCAGAGTGAAATGAGAAATTCATGGCAAATTACAGGTTAATTAGAATAGTGTCCTCTGAACACAACCGACTGATCAAGATCCTTTCCCTGCCTGCAGGTAAATACTCGAGCAGGAGCTGCTAATAATAGCAGCTCGGCCGTCTCGGATTCCCTTCCAAGCAATAGGTAAGAGTCAAGAACGGGAGCATATGGTTTGTTTTCTTTGCTTTTATTAAAACAAAATGGAGCCTTGTGTGCAGAGGTACCAACAATAAGCTTGATGTTGAATAACTTTTTCAATATGACTACCGGGCACGCAGGAGTGGAGTGGGGAAGGTGAAATTACCTTGATTCATGGATCTTGTTAGACTTGAACTGCTGGTTCTTCACAAGTAGTTTCTGCTGAAGGAAATAAGTCTTTGCTGGGTGTTTCAGGTGGCTTTGTCCTTTATAAAGGGTTGAAATACTGTTTGTGGGTGAGCTGATTTGGTTTACTTGATCTAATAATCACCGTCTGTGGCAAGGTCTGTGTGTTTAGGTCTTTGTTACTTACCTCCCTCTAGGATTCTTTGATTTCAAATTTGATACCAAATTCAGCAGGTTTAGTGTGGGGTGAGATGCTTGAAAAACCTGAGCAGCTTAAGTGCCCTGTTTCATACAGTTTGAGCAGATTTTGGGAGTCTTATCTCCCTTACCTTTCTTTTTAGATTCCCCTTCTAATTTGAAACTCCATATTAAGATCTTAAAATGCAAGGGAACGTGTCTTCTTTTCTCCTAGAGATCTGTTCTTAAATACTGGACCATAAATTCCCTGTCAGTGCATGAGCTGTTGCAGGCAGTCATTGTACTCAGTCTGATGTTAAAACAAATAAACAAAAAAACCTTTATATATTCTTAAAAGGGAATAAGAGAAGTCTGACTCTGTCTTCTTCATACGAGAGCATATTTGAATGTGGGATAGAAATCCCTGGAGGTCCCTTTCAGCCTGTATCATTCTATTACTTTAATAAGCATATAAATTACATGTATCTGTGCATCAGCACACTGCTCCCTTCTCTCTTAGAGCATTTTCAATAAGGAGATGGGCAGAGATGACCATGAGCAAAGACCCATCATACTGCTTTAGACCTGCTCAGGCATTGAGGTGTTGGTAGCTACTCTGTCAGACACCACGAAGTGCTGCAGTGGTGGGACAGTCCCACAAACCCCAGCTTCACATGGTGGGTGTGATGTGATGTGGTTACCCATTGACAAGGAGGATGCTACCCCACATGGTTGGCAGCAGTGCTGGTGTAGTCGTGCTGTTGGTAGCCACCTTCAACTACCACTACCACAGTTTTGATGTTTCCTTTAGTGGCTTTGCAAACTGTAGAGGTAAAAAAAGAAAGCCAATACCCTGTGTCAGCCTCCTATGGCAGTTTGCCCCATCCCTTGGGGATGATCCTCACCAACACTCTTTAAAGGCTATAAATCGGAATGTCTCTATGAACTGCAGCCCTCCTCCCAATCTGTCTCACTGCTGGACTAAATAAAGCTGCTTTCTATTGCTGTTGTGCTTTTGCTTTCAGTACTTCCTGTACTTTGAGCTTGTTCTTGAAGTGCATTGAAAATGAGGCTTCTAGAAGATTCTTGTCACCTTATTTGGTGGTTAATTGCCATTCCTTTTCCGAAACCTTCTGCACTACGAGTTTGGTTTTTGAAGTAATTGAAAGTCTCTCTTTGTTTCATGTTCACAAATTGTTAGTCATGAAAGATGACAAGATCAACTTATGTTTCCTTGGAAAACTTAATTTTGCTTTAAAGTAGTCGTGGGAACAAGAGGCCTATTAAAGAACAAAGCCACCAAATACGAAATCTGTGTTTTCACTGTTCTTGTTAATAATGATCTGTGATCAGGACACGTGCACATGCCTTTCAAGAATATATTATTTTGTACTTTTTAACTTCAGTAATAAGAGCAGAATGTCTCTTTGAGATTAAGTTTTGCAGACATATTGCTGCCCAGGCAGGTTGTTGTGTTGAATGAAGAAGGGACAGAGTTTGTCAGGGAAGGAGGTAAATCAGTATTTTGCAAGTGAGTGGAAGCAGTTTGAAGCCATTAATAGTTTCACCTATAAAACACAGCTAATAGTTGTGGCTTGTTAAAGTTCTACTAGAAAAAAATATATGGGTCATTTTAAGTAATGTAAGACCACTGACAGAGGAGTAGTTTCTCCTGAAATAGGGGGACTGCAGCACCAAGTTGACCTGGAATGGATGCACAAAAGGGTGAATTGAGATGAGCTCTTAGGCAGAAGCTGTTCCCTGTGAGGGTGCTGAGGCGCTGGCACAGGGTGCCCAGAGAAGCTGTGGCTGCCCCATCCCTGGCAGTGCTCAAGGCCAGGTTGGACACAGGGGCTTGGAGCAGCTGCTCCAGTGGAAGGGGTCCCTGCCCGTGGCAGGGGTTGGAACTGGGTGAGCTTCAAGGTACCTTCCAGCACAAACCATTCTAGGGTTCTGTGATATGACTCTGTGGCTATCTGGCCTCACCCACCTGAATTTAGGCATATCCCTGAGATGCCTAAATCAGGACTTGTGCCGCCTACTCACCATGCTCCAGTCTATGGTCAGTTGAGGTGGTGAGGCTGCATTGACAGCATACAGCTCTGTGTATCTGTATAGAAATTACTGAGGATAATGCCTTCAGGAGTTTTAAAACAAGTTGGGGCACCTGAAAACTGGATATGAACCTGATTTTCATGTTGTTTCTCAAAACTTAGGGGGTGTGAGGGTATCTGTTTGTTGTGTTTTTCTTTGAACTGGCATACAATAGGTTGTATCTCACAGGACAGTACAGGCAGGTACCTAAAACAGTTTGTAGAGGTGAGAATACTTAGAGTTTTTAAAACATTCATTGCTTTCCAGAAGTTTGAGAAGTAGCTGGACTGACCATCAGTCAGCATTGCTAACATTAAGCCTACTCAGAATATGTAACCATGAACTTAACCTGGCTGGTTTCTGATGCTTTCACTTCATTTTATAGAGTGAAATGACACAGTCATTTAAAATAATTGTCTCTCTCTTATTTTCAGCTTAAAAGAGTCTTCTGCAGAGCTGAAGAAAATACTTGCAAATGGCCAGGTAGGTGCATTGAATTGAGCCTGGGCTACATGCATGTCTCGTTACAGCCTCATTCTGCAGTGATTGGCACACCTCAAATAGGTGGCGAGATGCTTACTGCTCATTTAGCTGTAATGTGTTCTTTTAATACAGAACTGGAGGGACCATGAAAACCTTCATGATATGAATGAGTTATGTGTCCTGATTTGCTTTGATTGGCATAGCAATTTGCTTCCCATTTCTCAAAATGTGCTAATCAGATTTAGCTCCAGATAGATTGAAGTACCTCACACATGTTGTGCTGCTGCCACAATTTCAGGGAAGAAAGTTAATCAATTTTGAATAACTAAGTCAACTGCTCACTTCAAATGACCTTTGTGGTTTTTAGGGCAGTTGATACTTAAATATTTAGCAGGTTCTTGCAAGGAACTGCTCTCTACTATTTGTAGTTACCTTATGTTGTGGCATCTTAAAAAACCTAAAACACAACCTAATACAAAACAAACCCCAGAGTTGTGGATAGCTGTCGTGTTACCACTTCTCCTGCTCAAGACATTCAGATTCTGGCACCCAGAAGTAAAAGGTTTAATGTAGCAATAGATGAAGAAATGGAGGTCCTGGAGAAATATTTCATACCAATTTTGAGCCGAACGTACGGCCAGACTTGTGATAGTATAATGATATTAAATATACACTGTTAAATTAAACTGCCTTTAAAAGAACCCCAGATTCTTCAGCAGCACCAACATAAATATGTTTTAATGTTTGTCATAGTGAAAGCCCTTTGATAGCCTTGGAGGCAGCACCTGTCCATTGCGATCAAGCTTGCCTATTAGGCTCTATTGACTGAGACATCTGTGTCACTGCAAATAAAAGACTCTTATTGATTTTCTTAACTGCTGTTCACTTCCCCTCCATGTTTCGAAGGCTGAAATCTTAATTATCTCAGATGCGTATTCAGTGCCTTCACACAATGACCTCTCCAAGCCTCATTGGCATTTCATGAATCAAGTAGTTGTAGTTGAGCGTGTCAAGAAGATAAAGGCTGGTCTTCATGCTTGTCCTTCAGTATCACCTGTAACATTGTGGTCTAATAGATGAGGGTGCCCCTCTAAAATGTGAGCCGAGCAGCCCAGTGCTGCAGCCTTGCCTGTTTGGCACTGAATCCTTTGAATACAGCTTGGAGATGTATTTTAAAGCCTGACATGCAGACTGAGTTTAATATTCACAGGTGCCTACCAGGTAGATTTGTTAATGTTTCAAAATTGTACCTATGCAGTGTGTTTCTCTGGATAGATTAAAAACCTGTAAATACCAGCAGCATGCTTCTGAACCTTGAAAATCAAGTTGATAATTACTCCAATATTACTAATAGTTTTTGAAGTAGGATTACAGACTGTGAGTAAAAGCTATCTTTTTTGTGATAGCTGAATTTGGCATTTCATTTATTCTCAGCAATAGAAGTGGGTGTTTTCTGTGCCCTGCCATAGATTTACGGATTTCTTTCCTGCATAGTAGAATTATAGAAAGACATAAAGGAACCAAATCCCTTACTATGATATTTAAAAATGTTACTTAAACCCATTTAAAAAGAAAAAGTAAGTTTTAACCCTACCTTTCAGTCCTGCTGCTCTGGCAGGAGCTGCACTGCTTTCTGTTGAGAGAAGATGCTTTTCGTTATGCTGCATTGTGTTCTGCAGAATTCGGTCACAGCTCTGTAACTGGAGATGGGTTTCTAGTCACAACTTCAACTTTTTCTCCTTTTGGGGGGCTGAGTCACACTCATCATTACTTAAGTATGGGTTGGGTTATTATTTTTTATCATTTTTTGGCAGTTTCTGCTTTCAGGCATTCATAATGATATTCCTCTAGTAGTTTCCATTTAGGTTTAATAAGGAATTCATATTAATCATTAAAAGAAGGGGACATGATTCTTCAAGATAATCAAATATTGACAAGTTAGAAATAGCTTTCTGCCTAGGTTCATTGATATAGGTGATGTGATATAAATATTTATTTCTTTTCTGTCACTCAGAGTAAATGCCACCAATTGATTCAGCATTGATATAGTGTCAACAGTTCATAAGAAACATTTGACTGGCTTGTGTTTTCCGATTAGTCTCTGCTCTATAAAGTGGGATTTACTAAATCTCTTCAATTGTCTGCTCATAGAGTGTGACTGCTTTCTGAAACCATTATTGCTTCGATTCGTAAAGCAAAGGTATGGCTATAGGAATTTGCTTCTGTCGGGCCCCTACATATAAAATAAGGATTAATTGAGCATTTTGATTTTAATGATTTACAAGAGATAGACACTGATTTCTTTCAAAACCAGCAGGTATAAGCAAGTGATGTTTTGTTTGCTGATCCGTAATTGAAGTCTCTTTCACTTTGTCATTAATTCTGTTACTATTGGCATCCAATCAAACTTGGGTTTGCAGGTTTAATATTCCAGGCCTTACTGTTGAGTTCATTGTTATTATGTTATCATTTTATGATTGAGAATCCAGTTTTCCCAGTAAAATAAATAAATCACCACCTGTTTTCAGCATCTTTATTTGAGCCAGTAAATCACGCTTTATCTCTCTATCGGTTGCTGGCAGATACTTGCTCCACCCCAGGCTTCCTATTTCACCCTGGGTTTCTGGTTGCTCTTTGTGCATAGAGACAGGAAATGGTGCTGGACTGGCATTGGGTGCAAGTAGTGCAATGGCAGAGGATGGAGCTGCTCCTATCACTGTCTTTTAGGGATTGAGGTGAAGAAAATAACTCTTTTTACCAGTTAGCAAAAAGCAGGAGAAAAGAGAATGCATTTTATGTCTCTGGTTCTGCTCAATTTGTTGCTTATAACTTGTGTAACTGCAAAAAAATTCTTCCCCCTTTCCCCCCCCCCAAGAAGCAAAGATAAAAGTTCATGGCTTTATGGATTCATTTAATTTCTCTTAAGAGTTATGTTTAGAAGAACATTGCTGGAAATACAGCAAAAAGATGTTTGTTGTTACCTCAAAGGCTGGAGAATTAAAGTCCTCCAGCTTAGAAGAGGAGAACTTCTTAAACCCAGTGTGTGCTTTAAATTAATGAGTACTGCACTCTGAGAGAAATGATTTTTAGGATCCAGTATAGATTCTTCATGTACTTTAAAACCTATTCAGGAGTTATTGTTCCTCATGAGGTACCTCTTTTTTTCCTCCTTTTTATTTGCATTTTCTGATTGATGCAATAAGTAAGATAGCTTTCAGGGCTAAACTAAATGTTCATTTTCATCCTAAACCTTGATAGTTGAATGGGCTATTTCATACCCCTTTAAGATTGTCTGGCCCCAGGTTTAGCACAAATAGGTGATAATGTAGAGTCAGCTTCTGCTTTGAGGTATTTTGAAGGTTTTCAGAATTTGGAGATTCTACCCTTGCTGCAAGAACTGCAGAGTATTTCCTGTGAGAAACAAAGGTAGTGGAAGGAAAGAGCACAGATTTTGGAGTTCAGCATTCATGTCTTTAATATGTATTATTTAAAATCAACTAATACTCCCTTTCTTGTTCCTAAGACTTGCTGAGTATTGGCTCTTTAGTGCATTTTACCTTGTTATCATCACTTACTTGTTCCCGTTGAAGGAAGGTTCCTCTTCACTGACATCATATGAAAGGGGATGCTTAAGCATGGCTTAGTAACTTAAGGGCACATGTCCCCATTGAATTTAAAAGTTGTTTCAGAAGATGGCTAAATACACATAGTTGGCTTATGGTGAGCTGTCACCATGTGGCACTTGAAATCACTGATTTGAAGCTATTTCAGATGTGCTTACGTGATCTCTAATCACATCAGTGGTAGCAGAGCAGACGTATCATTAGGGGGGTTGATGTCTTTTAACACAAAAATGGCAGTCTTTAAGCAGCCATGCCAACTCACCTGGAATGTTTAACTTGGTATCCTATAAAATACAAAGGTTTACTAGAAATGAGTTAATGCTTCATAGGAAAATCTCTTCTAATATGGGATTTGCCCAATCCTATGCAACTTCAGGCAGAGAGGGAGATCTTTTTGTAACAGAAAATGCATACAACCCAGAATTCATTCTGATGATACCTTTCTTTTCAAGCATATGTGTTCATTCAGAAATGCCTTCAATGACCTTTCTTTAATAGGTGGGAAATCAGAATAACTGTGTTTGTACAGGCAAAGGTTGAACTGTAGTTTTACATTTCAGTTGTTCATTCAGTGCTACAGTAAGCTTTAATAAAAGCAATATCACAAAGATCCCAAATTCCAGCATTTGGAATGTATGGTGCTTGTACTGGGCTTCTGTTAAAGATCTGAGGATATCTTCATGTTTGGAGAGTTGTCCTGGTGAACAGAAAGATCGAGGCAAGCAATTAGTTGTGTATTTCAAGGAAAATCATCTCTGTTGGATAGCACATCAAGACTCTGTTTTCCAAAGATTTGCCTTTGTTAAAAGGTAGATAAATGAAGCACTGTCAAGCTTTCCTAGTGCCAGAACTGTCACTCAATTAGTATCAGTTATGCTGATTCCAGAATAAATCATCAAGTTTTTGAGCCATACTTAAGATGACAGTTTCCTGGTGGATTGTTTCCATTCACCTCCAACTTTGGCTTTGGTTATGTGCTGTTCTGGAGACCCTTTTCCTATCAGTATCTGTGACCTGACCCTCTTGAGCTATATTATATCATTCCATTTTGACACCTTTTATCAAACTTTAATGAAATGACCCAGGCAAACAAATTGTCATTAAACTTTCCATCACTTTGTCCCTTGGTATCGTCTTTTATAAATTGGACAGCAAATGTTGTATTGATCTTCTCGTTCTTGCAGCTGAACTTGAAATGACCCAGACTGCTTGTTGTTTATGGCCTAGAGTTGCTTTTCCTTGACATTTCCATCCACAGCATGACATCTCTTTTGTTTTTCTTTCTTTCTTGTGGAGATGAATGAACAAGACATACGGTATCGAGACATCCTCGGTCATGGCAATGGAGGCACAGTCTACAAGTGAGTGTTGAATTTCACTTCAAATTGTTGAAAATGGAATTTAAAAGTGCCTTTTCCTTTTCTTTTTTTACCCTTATATTTGTATTGAGATGTAGGTGGGCAGTGCTGCTGTGAAGAAAAGAATATAAAATACATTCTTAATAGGAACTTTTTAAGAGTCCTCTTTCCATATTTACAAGGTATCTGCTCTTGAGTGCTGTGAGGGCTGGTGCATTTTTATTATCTTTTTAATACTTAGCTTTGAATCCCTCCTGGGTAACAAGTTAATGGTTCACAAGTGGAACTTGAAATGTCCTGAAGCATAATGAGTTGTCTTCAGTATTTGCAATGCCATTATTCTTGCTGCTTTACCACGCCCTTTGCTAGCCCAGTGCTGGGAATGACACCAGTGGGATGTGATGACACTGCTGCTCTGCCTTTCTCTAGCAATTCCAAATTAGTAAATAACC
This sequence comes from Melopsittacus undulatus, assembly GCF_012275295.1. Lineage (NCBI taxonomy): Eukaryota > Metazoa > Chordata > Aves > Psittaciformes > Psittaculidae > Melopsittacus > Melopsittacus undulatus. Next base: position 1,560,057 of record NC_047535.1, on the reverse strand, counting down.
CCTTTTGCTGCTGCAGTGACTTCCCTCCCTCACGAGCAGCTTCACACATAGGCTGATGAATACATTAAATGATAAACTCCCCCAAATTTTGGTTGTGAAGCTTATACCCTGCAGCCAGTATTAATTTTAATATTGTAAAGATTATAATAGCAGAGATATAGTTTTCTCGACAGGAAAGTCTTTCTCATGCATAGTGCAAAGTTTAAACTACATAATGTAATATCTGGTACTTAATAGTCTGCAGTGGTGTATGAAAAATATTCCACTAGGAATTAAGAAATCCATACTTCGTAAGAAAGCCCTGAGGGAGTAATAAAGGTTTCCTCCAGAGAGCTATTTACCATATACAGTAACCCAGCATCCCATTATGATTTTGTTTATACCTTAGACATTTTAACTTTGAGATTAACATTTTAGATGTTTTAAAAGCCATGGTGCATTTAGTGTAGTTTCTAATTGGCTGCCAACGTGGCAAAACGACTCTCCTTGTGGAAGGTTTAATGCAAACGGACTTCCAGAACCTTAAAGGAGCAAATCCAGTCTTTGAATGGACTCTTTGTTAGCCTGATAGGTGGAACATAGTTCAGACATCTCATTGATGTTCTCTTGTAGTAAGGTATTGCTAAACCAAGAAACTTGCAGAAACAGTATTGTTATCTTACTTACAGTTTAGTAATTGAAATACAGTAAAATCGAATAATAATGATAGTAATGAAAAGGAGAGAGGAGTAAAACCCAAGGGTTAAAACCTAAAGTAATGAACAATACAATTGCTCCCCACCCACTGACTGATGCCCAGCCTTTCTCAGAACAGCAGCCAGTGGCTCTAGGCCAGATCCCCCCAGTTTCTATACTGAGCATGGCATTCTACACTGTGGAATATCCAACTGTATAGACAGTAAGAAAGATTTGAGAGAGGGTGTTAAACTTTACAGCTCAGTTAGTGACTTCCTGTTGTTTGGAGACCTGGAGAAGGTTGTTTCCCTTCCCTGTTTACTGATGCAGGCTCCAGGAGTGGATGTAGGTGGAAGAAGTGTCACAAAGATGGGCCACAGGCTCTGGTCCCTGTGGAAACCACTTGAAACACAGGACCAAGGAATGTCCCATGAAGTGAGGGAACCTTTATGTGTTAGTGTTACTCAGTTCTGGGTCACTTTCTCTATTAGCCGAAATAAGGAGCTAGCAATGTGAAACCATGAGCAGCATAAGAATGGCCATCCCAGGTCATACAAAAGTCTCTCGCCTTCATTCTCTGGCTGATAGTGGCCAAAGTCTAAGGAATGTAAACCAAGGCAAGTGAATGTGGACTTTGCTAATGGGATTGTGCTGAGGATCAGCTGAATTTATATCTCTCAGCTTGTATCTGCCCTACTCACAAGGAGCATTCCATGCTTGCTGTGCGCGCTTAGTACATGCAGTGACAGGGAGCTGTTAGGTGCAGAAGGTGGTATAAAAATATAATAAATTATATATAAAATACCTTGGAACAGTCATAGAGTCATGGAATGGTTTGTTTTGGAAGGGACCTTAAAGCTCATCCAGATCCAGCCCCTGCCATGGGCAGGGACACCTTCCACTAGTCCAGGTTGCTCCAGTCTGGCCAGCAATCACCCCATTGTAAAAGGCAACCTGTTCTCTTTGCCAAAAGAGCATCTGAGGCACACGAGCCAAGAAGAAACTGCAAAATGGAATACTTACAGGTAGCTGGATTGCACTAGTCATAGATAGCAGCCCACATATATTTTATTCCAGTAAATCAATGAACATTTGTCAAATAAAATGAATTGCGAGCGTTTGGCTGTTTTCCTCTTGCGGCAGACCATGCTGTCGGCTCGGTGCAGAAGAGCCTGTGTGTAGTGTGTATTATTGATCCGAGCCTAAAGAACAAGCGTGGCTATGTGGTATCTTTTCCCCCCTTTCTTTCTAGCTCTTTATACTAAGTCATATCCATTATGGCAATGATATATTATCAGCATTGAGCAAACAAGAGAGCGTGTCGCAGGTCACTGAGCAAAAATCTTGAGCCTCTCTTTCCACGTGAATTAACTACTATTGAAATAGTTTATTGAGATTGAAGTATTGATCACTTTTCATGCTAACCCTGGCTTATGGGGGGAGAGGGGAGGTGGTTTTGTTCTCCTCTGAAGACGTTATGTTTAGTTAGAAAATGTATTTCATTTATTTGGGTTCTTTACAGCTGCAGCTGTTTCATTGCTTGGAGAAGAGGTATCTTAGCTTTATTTTTATGACAGTATAATTATACTTTAGAAATACACTTGATTACTGTGTGTAGCAAAATTGTTCCAGTATATTGGCTCGGCCAGTATTGCTATACAAACAACTTTTCAGTCAATTGAGTCTGGTAAAAAATCAATACTTTATAGCAATATTTCCAGTGAGAACTTGCTGAATCTCAATGTTTTCCCTGCTCTAAAGAGAAGGGATTGTGGAGTTGACTTCCTGTTTTCCCTTACCTTTTGATAAGCTATTTTCTTATTTAAGGAGTGATAACAATTATGGGGTTAGATATGGCAAAGGAGTTAATTATCCAGTTCTGTGAATTTCTGGAAACCCAGTTGCTGTTATGTCACAGAGATCAGCACTTTTCCTGATAAGAGGACCTTAAGACTATTGCACTGGTAGATGTACAACCTTCCAGCTCTGCAACAGGCTTTCTAATTGTTACCAGCTATCTTGTAAAGTAGTTATAGAACATGGTAGGATGGTAACTGTACAGTTAGGGCTGCTTCACAGCAGCAGGAAACCTCTGTATAGCAGTGCATCTACTGTATTTACTTAAATTGCTATTTTGGAAGAAGTAATTCACTGCTAGGTCCAAACGACATTGAAATATGTGCTGCTGTGCTGCATCTTTTAGCTCCATCATTGACTGCAGAGCTCTGAGAGGCTGTTTTTATGAGGTTGCTTCTCTTCAGTGAAAGAAGGTTAACATTTTGGTTTGTAAGGGGGATGTATAGGCTTTGCCAGCCAGTCTCTGGAGTAGCTACATTAAATCATTTAGATGCCAAATCCTCACTTGTGTATATTTTGAATGTAAGTACTACAAAGTAGAGGTATTTATCTCTGGCAAATAATTACTCTGTGAAGTCTCTCTCACATGGCATATCTGTAGTATCACTGTTTCCTTCTGCATGTCTGGGATTCTTTCATAATGTGCATTGTGTATGGTTTGTAGATCTTTGGGATCTGTTAGAGGCGTCTCCAGCAGCAGAAAGCTATAACCCTCCGTATAGTGAAATAAAGTCCCAATGATGCCCTAATTAATTTGTGGAGTTACCAAGTGTCTGGGATAGAGAGGTAAGAAAAGGGGGAATCGGTTCCCATCTTAGCAAAATGCTGCTAAACCAGACGGCTTCACTTTCACTTGAGTAATTGGGAGAGAAGTGGCTGTTGATGATGTCCCGCCCAGCAGAATTGTATAGCAGGGAAATAGGGATAAATGCAGAAGCTTAATTTGTTTGAGCAATTTACTGGAGCAATTCTGCTGTTCAGTTCAGTTGTACATTCCAGCATATGCCCGTTTTCTTATTCTCTATCTCAACCAACCTTGGGGTGCCCCATTAGCACATTAAACATAGTGTATGGCAAGACAGCTGGGAAGTCGCTATCTCCTGCAAGACAGGCTGCAAATGGCGCCTGCCAGTGTATTGCACATCCTTGAACAGCAGCAGGGAAAAGCATTGTCAATTCTGGAGTGGGGAAACAGGAGATTTAGCTGTGTTGGAGAGGAAGGGAAGTGATACAGTGCCAACAGGGCTGACGAGAGCTGGAGAGGGGCTTGGGACAAGGGCCTGTAGGGACAGGCCAAGGGGAATGGCTTTAACCTGCCCAAGGGGACACTGAGCTGAGCTCTGAGGCAGAAGCTGTTCCCTGTGAGGGTGCTGAGGCGCTGGCACAGGGTGCCCAGAGAAGCTGTGGCTGCCCCATCTCTGGCAGTGCTCAAGGCCAGGTTGGACACAGGGGCTTGGAGCAGCTGCTTCCGTGCAAGGGGTCCCTGCCCGTGATAGATTCTTACTACATTTCATGCACATTGCTTGTTCCAGCCTGGTGCTTGATGCAGCTCTGAAGAAAGGAGGTACGGGCAGGTTCAGTGTTTTGTTTGGTGTTAAAACAAATCTGTGGCCATTTGAAGTCTGAAAATGGCATCTCCCTGCATTCCTGTGGTGCAGTTGAGGCATTTTCCATAATTTCCCTTCCCAGACTACATTCATTTTCTGTTTCTCTTGTTTGGTTTTATTTTTAGTCACACTACAAAGCATTAGAACAATAATAGCTGGAGTAAGTCAGAAATACTCCCCCAAATTTCTGCGTATTATCATTGCAGTTTAAACAAGACTGACCAGTGATTGCTGTTCACTTGTTTCTTTTGACCCTGGCTATCACTTGCCTGCCTCATAAAATCTGTTATGCACAAAAGTGCATAAAATGAAGATAAAGTACCTCCTTCAAGTCTGACAAAACCCATTCCTTTGCAGAATGGGAGCTGCAGTGAGAGTAAATAAATGAATGGACAGCAATCACAGCCTAGTTGATGAAACTGTTCAATTAAAGCACAGGCATTTACATGGTGTAATTTCCCTAAATTGCCAATGAGCCCCTTTAGACACAACCAGTGTTCAAATTGATTTCAGCATTGATTTTGGCTGAAGCTGATAAATTTCTGCTTGTTAGTTAAAGTAATTTTGCAGAAGACTTTGTAGTGCAGTATTGAAGTGTTCATTTAGCTGATGGTTAAAAGAGGAGTTATTTACAGAGGGTTCTACTGTTGTTCTGAGATGGGACAATTCCCCGGTCATCTTTTTACTTTTAATTTTTAAGCTTCAGTATCCAATCAATACGTTATTGAAGCTGATTAAAATGTATCCAGCCAGCTGCCTATGGCTGCTTAATTAGAAACGGGATGATTCTTAAATTAAAGTTGTTCTGTTTGTGTTGCATGCCCATAGCCTGGGAGATGAAGCAGATAGTAACCTTGAAAACTTGAGTTCGCTCTTGTTACTGATGGGTGAGGTGGTGTGGGAGAGGAGGGCAGCTCTCATTGCAGCTTCCCTAGCGTGGGCAAGAGCATCTGTTTCTTGGTAACAAATAATGCTCCATGTAGTAGAGAGTTGGTGGGACTTGCTACCAAGTTTATAGGCACTGGCTGTTCCCCAGCATTGAATACTAGTTTAAATCAGGCTTTTGCCCTTAGAAGTGAATGTGAGATGACAGGGGGCAGAAGAACGTGTATTTATGTATGAATCCTTTCTTGCCATTATGCTGCAGTGGTGTGTTTCAGACTGTCTCCTTAATCTCTGTTTGATGTCTCTATGAAGAGCAGTGGCTGTAACAGCACCAGCAAGGTTGACATTGATTTTTCCATGTCTTCTCACCCAGATTCTCAAAATGCTAACAATGAACCACTCAGCTATCCAGTGACCATCATAAGGCTCAGCCAACCATACCCAGCTCTGACATACAACCACCCTCCCGTACGTCACCACAGCTGCTTTAATGGTGATGGCAAGAAGCAATATAAGAGGAGCAATGCCAGAATTGTTTCTAGCATGTTGCACATCATGATGTTATCTCATTGCAGTCCAGTAATGGATGGAGCAGTGTAACTAACCTCATGGTGTTTATGCTCTCAGCCTGCTCCTGGGGAAGAGCAAACTTTCTACTGAAAACTGAACCATGATTAAAAGAAAACACTCTTTCTGCTATTACAGTAAATACCTAGGAAGTGTTTGCTTCTTGACACAGTTCTATTTCCTACTGGTGGTCCATACTGAATTACTCAACAGCTCTGTTTTTCCTTAATAGTTGTTATGCTATGAGTGTCATGAACACATCTCTTGTGGGTAAGTAGTTTGACAATGCAGAAAATCAAACTTTAGGTCTTGTTGTGGAGACATGTGGCATCTAAATTGCCATCATCATAGGATGTGATGTACTTTTTGGCTCATTCTGTTGCTTCGAGTTTCTTCTTAAAACTCTGGTGGGTTTACTTGTCCTGGCTGTGTCAGATAATGCCTGGCTGTGTCAGTCTAAACAGAAGTCTAAGAAAACTGCTCTGCTGTCTTCTGCCCTTTGAGCTAGTTTAAAGCCAGCAGCTGAAGCACATGATTGTGCCTGCATCTGATCTGGATTGGTCCTGTGGCAGTGAGTGATCTGGTATTGGTGATGGTTGGATGGGGCTTGGAGCAGCCTGCTCTAGTGGAAGGTGTCCCTGCCTGTGGCAGGAGGTTGGGACTGAATGAGCTTTAAGGTCTCTTCCAACACAGACCATTCCATGATTCTATGGTGGCACCATAGCCTCATCAAGCAGTGTCGAGGTGAAGCCTTCTCCATCTTTAGTCCTTTCTGTATAGATCTCTCTAAGGAATGGGGTCTGAACTGCAATAGGATGGGTACAAGAAGAAAGACTTGTAATCCAGTTTTGATTGACCCTGGAAGTTTGGCTGCAGTGGAGAAGGAAGACTCACGTAAGAGGTAACAGATGGAAGTAGTAGATTACAGCATGCAAGAGGTGAGAGGTTCATTGAGCTTTGGCTCGGATGGCAAAGCCACCTCTTTCCCACAGCGATGGGTTGAGACATTTTGCTCATTGCCATTTTCCTTATGCAGCTTTTAATGCCAGTGTTGCTCTTCTGAAAAGTTTCAAATTCAGATGCAAGTATTTTTTGGTGTGTTTTCTCATTCAACAGCAAATCATTTTGCAGTCAGTACTCAAGCATCTGTAATAGGGCTTTAGATGGAGGGGTTGGTGTAGATTGCTGTTTGAACTAGCACAGACCCCATAAAAGCTCCTTTTTACAACTGCTGTGCACTTTGGATTTCCTGTTTTAACAGCCAGGGAGTCAGGATAATGTGTTTGTCTATTGCAGAAGGCAACAACTGTCAAAGTGTTTATTTCCTAGAAACAATTTGAATCTGTTTCTTTAGATGGCCATCAGAGTATGTGACAATTCTATCATCGGAATGCCAGACTCTGACCAGGAGCATGACAGACAGTGGCAGTACTTGGATAAAAGAGGGGGAAAAATAGGGGAAAATGAACAGTAAACCAAATCTGTGGGTGATTTGCTGTGTGGAGTTTGCAGCTGGCACATCACTCTGCAATGCATGGCACTTAGAGGATTGTATTCATCTTGCACAACACTGGCGCAGTCATTTTGCTCTAGGTTATTTCTCACAGGACAGGAAAATGCTCAGTTTGACTTCATTGATGCCCTTACATCTGAAGGTGCTGCTTGCTACAACCAGAGCTTCTTGTGTTAGCTTTTAAGCTCGAATAAGAAATGTGGGACTTCTGGGTGTATGTTCATTTCTGCTAGGAAATGCTGAGACTTCTTGTGTGTGTTATTCTATGTGTTGAGTGAGGAGGATATCTGGGAGACAGTTCATCAGTGCAGTGCTATGGATGAGCTGATACAGGGAAGCAGGGCGATATTTGTGGTTCGCGTCAAGTGAAATGGTGTCTTGATGTTTTAAACAGTTGTGTAATGAATACATATCAAGGTGTGAAGCAGGAGGAAATGTGTCTAGGACCTGAAATATTTACTCTTACTTTGTAGCCTCAGGTTGCCACCTTGGGAAACTGAGAGTGGAGCTTTCAGCACAGGGATGGACAAAGCCACAGCTGAGCTCATCCCCTGCTACAGTCCCACTTCAAGAGGGAGGTTGGATTAGATAGTGTGGTGTTGCAACCACCCTTTCATCTCCTACAACTGCTGTTAACAGAATGGCATGCCAACACTTGAGAGTCCGTAGAGCCACAGCACATCTGAGTTTGTGGCAACAGCCGTAAGTTCCTCTGGCATCTCTGTGAGAGGGGAGTTGTGTCCCTGCATCCTGCACTCACACCGCTAACACAACAGTGCTGTCAGTACATCATTTTGTCATATTTGCTGACATTGGTTATATTTCTATAACAGGAGGGGACTGAGTCATTGGCATAGCAGACAGGTCATGGCTTTCCCTTGGCAAGGAATATCTTATTGATTAGAAATTGCTTCCGTGGCTATCAGGGGGGAGGAAATAGAAAAATATATCCTGGTGGCCAGCATGAACAGATGGGAAGACAGATCTTGTGTGTGGTAGCCTGCTGCAGGCTCCTTCAGTGCCTTTTTGCACCAGCATTAGCAGCATGATATAACTTAAGTGATTTTTGCTTTTAGAGACTGTGTTTACTTGGAGTATTTCAATAGTAAACTCAGATTTTAGTAAGAAGTTATTATATTTGTTAGGAAAAGCAGTTTGAGAAAGCTCAGGGATCTTTGCATGCTCAGTCCGTGCTGCTGATGTTACCATCCTGAAGTCACTCGTATGTGAGCAAATGCTTTACAATTAAAAATCAGGGAACAAACTGACAATTGCTGTTTCTCTTGAGTGCTTCTCATGTGAAACCTGAAGTTAGTTCTTTGCTTACCCTAGAAGGAATTATACTGCAATCACAGCGAGTAGTGCAGCTCCCCACTGTGCTCTTAGGTAAAATTCCTCACAGGGAGATATAAAATTGTTAAGTCTTAGCAAGTTGAAAGAGGGAGAATGCTTTTGTTTGACGTCTAAGCTGTTTATTAAGCAGCTTGTGCATGTTCTGTTTGCTTGGGTTGGTTTGTTTTACTTCTGAACTAATCAGAAACTCAACATATTCAGTGTATGGAGTTGTTAGCATTAAATATTGGGGTGAGTTGTGGTTTATTCTGTAGAGAGGTTTGAGGCAAAGCATCTTAACATTTCTGCTCTGGTTTTTGCAGCGGAGCTCAGGGAGAACAAAGCAGGCAATATAAAATTCACTTACCTTTTTCTGCCTTTTCTTTTTGAAACAGAAACCAGCTGCTCTGCTGCTTTCACTGTTTAATTTGCTTTCCTTTAGAAACACATCTTATATACAGTGCAGGGAGGGGGAGAGGTGCCGAGGAGCTGGCAGTTCCCCCAAAGCCCTATTCTAGTTTTCCATGATATTGATTTCTGGAACACAAGGGATGCACACGCCGTACTCCACAGTCCATCACAAGTTTTTCCAGCTTAGCTGGAGGGCTTTGTTCAAGCAGAGCACATGCTTGCTCCCACCCTGCCTTTCTCATTCCCTAAAATAACCCAGCTCTTGCCACCGAGCTGGGCAAGCTGCCTTTGCAGCGCTCCCTCAGGGGCCCTCTCCATTTTCAGAGCAGAAGAGACAAAGTTCTGCTAAAGGACTTGGCTCACAGAGGTCCCTTCAGGGCTTTAAGTATCTGGGGATATGGTTAATAGTCAAGGTTAATAAAATATCTGACACAACTGTGCCAGTCTTGCTTAGAAGCTGTTCCTTGTAATGGATGGAGGGGGCTCCGAATAATGAACTCTAGTGGGAATGGGCAGGATTTGAATTTCTTTTCCCCAGTGGGAAGGTTTCAGAGCACGTGGTGGTTGAAGTCTGCCCGTCCTCTCATATAGTGTGTGGAGGCTTTAAACCAGCCCCTCTGCATCATATGCTGTGTGTGTGCACTAGGACAGCTTCCCCAAGGAAATGTTGCCCACTTCCTTCATCCCACATTAGCACAGTGTACCACGGCAGGGGGGGAAGAAGATCCCCCAAAACTCACTTTTTTTCCCCATCTCCCAGCTTTTTTGCTCCATTTTTTCCTCCTCTTTGAGCTCTTGCAGTGCTTTCTCCCACATTGCCTTTCTCACTGGATTGTGTTTTATTCCTGAGGAGGACTCACTGCTTTCCTTCCTCCATCCTCCCTGCAGATTTCTTCCTCCCTTTGTGCAACTCGTAAACATTTTGTTGGGTGAGTTACTACTCAGAGTTATTAAACCTTGGTTTTAATTAAACAGCAGTCCCTTATCTAGAGAGGGAAGGGGAAATGCACATCAGAAACCACTTCCTGCCCTTGGCAGAGTGCAGCAGTGTTTCAATGATAACTATTTAAGTAGTTGACTCTGGCATTGAGTGTTCAAAAGTACTTTTTAATCTTCTGGTTGCAGAAGCTGTCTCCAATGTGGTGCAATTTCTTCTTCACAATATATGATTTATAGCCACCAATCTAATAATCTGATAGAGCTTTTGCTGGTTTTATGCAGTGGGTCAAAAGCAAACTCCAACAAATAAGAGGGGAAGAATGAACTTGTATTCCCAGAGCTGGTTTATGCAAGGAACAAAATGTCAGAACAGTGTTTTCCTTGAATATTTTGCATTTCCATGCATTTAATTCCTGTTCTTTACATTTGTCTTCAAGCAGCTGTTTAGTAACTGTTTTCCCTCCTCTTTAACATCCACTTGTCCTTATGGTTAGGCACTGCTCAGATGCATTCCTAGCAAGAGAAGTTGGAACTGTTTATTAGGTGACACCACTTGCCTACCATCCTGGAAGTCTTTTAAGCCTGTGTTCACTGAAATGGGCAGTGAGTGTTGCTGAGGAGCCTTTTGCATTTTACTGCTTTCCTTCATCCGGTGATCTGGTTCTACAGTGATGAGTTTATTTGATTCCTTCTGAAGGTGTCACTGGGATCTGGGAGAGGTGACACCTGGGATGAGACTTCACTTTACTTTATGAATATTAGCTTCATGTCTTCATAGACACCCACAGACTAACTTATGGTTGCAGTATGCACAGCAAGTACGTTCTTCATTCTGCAAACATTCTGTGGGATTATTTCAGAGCATCCTTCTAAAGCTACATAAAGGTACTAAGTCTTCAGGCTTTCACTGTGCTGATTGTAACCAAAATGATCAATTCCAACTTCGAATCGTATGTAATATCTAACAAAACAGTTTTCCCTACACACTCATTGGAACAGGTAATTACTGTAGCAACTACAGACTAATTTGAAGTGTTAGCTGTTAATTAAAGCACTACAGAGGTGTACGGTTGTCTTTTGGTGTAACCAAAGCTCCTATTCAAACTCCATTAATCACTTTACAGTTATTGTGTTGGGAAAGGTCAGGACAACCGAGATGCCGGATCAGCCTGGAGTAAACAGATTCCCTTCCTCCCAGGTAGCATGGCATTTGCAGAGCCACTGGCCATGCTGCACCCATGGGCATGGCATCTCCTTTGTGATCCAATGCTCAGCCATAATTAAATGTTAAATGGGTCCTGTCAGTGCTCTGTAAACCAAACCAGGTATCTGCCCTCTGCTGGAAATTGAACCCAAACTTCCACGGATGAATTAGCGTGCATCATAATTAAATAATCAAGTCTTCCCTTTTAATTCACTTGGAAACAGGAGATCTCTCTTATGGAAAAAAGATCAGCTTTCTTGACAGGCTAATTAAGTTGCCAAACTGTCCGGCACAGTACATCGGCAGCTAACAGACGCTGAGCATGCTATCTCAACCTGTTCACTTGCTTACCATTGCTGCTCATCTTAAGTCCATAATGTTTTGCCACTGTTGATTCATCCCTGGTTACAACAAAGTTCATTTACTCCATGGGATTTATGGATTATGCATTCAGCCACTGGTTTGTCAGAGCTCCGTCTTTGCTTCTTGCCTGTTGTTGTGATATTAAATAACACTGATTTTTGGTACTTGCTCCTACAAACTAATGCCACTTGGCCACATAAATGTTTATCCTTCAGTTATTAATTTAAAGTGAAGTTTCTAGAAACTTCCAAACCATTCATAAATTATATGGACACTCAGGGTTATAAATAGGATTAAACAACAGTCTCGCCCTGTGCTATGTATGATTTTGCATGCAAAAAAACAACTCTCTCCTTCAGTTAATAATTGCTAGAGGTATGTAGTGGTAAAACATTATAACTCTTTAAAGTTAGTGGCACACATATGACATTACTCTGCATAGAGTCATAAATCAGGATGAGACAATAAAACTAGTGAAGAGGAAAACCTTTAATGGTTTTGTTTTCATGCAAAATTCCACCAGAGTTTTAGTAGACCCTTTTTTTTCACCTACCTTTTTATTTTCTTAGGAATTCGTGGTCAAGAATGCACAAGTCAGTGTTAAATAGCCAATTTCTTCAGAAATTAAGACAAATGACTTGGAATATAGTGGGAAATGATTCTGGGTCCATGTGAGCATTAACAGTAGTGCTTTCTAACCTTGTATGTGTACACATGTGCTACTCTTAAATACAGATGCAGAAAGGTCATTTCACTCATGTTTTCTGTGGGTCCTTAGGTTGTGATAAAGAATCAACCATCACCTCTTTTACTGCACTTTAATTGATAGAGCTGTGGATCTCACTGTCTTACCATTAGAAATATCCAAAGAACTGCAAACTGGTGTGGTAAACCTTGTTTTATGTCAATAAAGGATATTTATTGATTATATTTCATTGAAAGAAAATGTGAAAATGGATAAATTCATACCCATAAGTTTACTGTTCCACTCTCTGAAAGTCTTCAATGTGCAGATTTTATATAAGACGTGCAGATTTTATATAAGACATGCAGATGTAAAGACCTGCTAAAAGGCTTCATTGTAAATATAGTCTTTTGATCAATTGTTTTCATCAGTCTTCCTTTAGAAACGCTCTCTGAGATTTGTTTAATGTAAAACAGATTAGCTCCAAGTCATTTTTCTGTGAAATTAGTGGATACAAGCTGCACATGTATAGAGGTAATTTTATGTGATCTCAACTTACTTAATTTTTTCCCTCATGCAGGGCATATCATGTCCCTAGTGGAAAAATACTAGCAGTAAAGGTAAGATATTACAGTAATTTTCTTTCTCTCTTTCTTTCTCTCCATTCTTTCTTGACCTTGATTTCCTTCCCCTCCCTCTGATTCGTAGATCTCAATTGGGTTTATCACGTTAATCCACATTGTTTATGCAGGAAAGCTCTACATTAGGCAGAAGCTCTTCCCTGTGAGGGTGCTGAGGCGCTGGCACAGGGTGCCCAGAGAAGCTGTGGCTGCCCCATCCCTGGCAGTGCTCAAGACCAGGTTGGACACAGGGGCTTGGAGCAGCTGCTCCAGTGGAAGGGGTCCCTGCTCGTGGCAGGGGTTGGAACTGGATGAGCTTTAAGTTCCCTTCCAACCCAAACCATTGTGTGATACCTAAACCTGTCATGAACAGTAAGACAGGAATTCTGTCATAGGCACAGAAGTATGGACAACTTAAGTATAAAATAACTTTATTGTTTTATTACAACTTGCAGTATGGAACTAAAAACACTCTTGCCCTAAATGCTGGGGTTGTGTATGGATGCTGCTTTGCCCTGGTTCTTGCTCCTCATGTAATCTTCTTGAGGCTCTACAGAGAGCATCCCCTGTGCCAGCTGTGTTCAGGGCCAGCATCGCTGCTCTCCAGCCCTGGCCCTGTGCTGCTGGGGAGCTGTGGGTGCCCCCAGAAGTTGCCTGGGGAGGAGGTGGAGCACGAGGAAATTCACATAGGCAGGAGGGAAATGAGTTCACCCTTTGCAAGGTTAATTGAAATCACCTCCCTGTGGCAAAAAAAAGCATGTTCCCCAGCAATTTCACCTCCTTGTTTCCCTTGGAGTCCATGGGTTTGGTTAGTCCTGGTGGGTAAGTAGGATCCTGAAGATGTGGGGAACTGGGTTCTCTTGTAGGTACTACTTATGGTGGTCCTGTCAGTCTCAATTGTATTTTTAGTGTGATTTCAGAAGAGATATTACATCAATCTGTGTGTGTTATCATAGTGTAAAATAACCTGCTCACAAGCTGGAGGTCAGGAAACCTGCAATGATAGCGATCATGCTGGCTTGCTCTATTAAGAAAATGACTTAACACATCCATGGCCAGGCATACCCAGCAATAAAAAGAGGCTGGGAGGATGGTAATGCCAGTGTCTTGACCTGCTCATCACAGGGCTCAAGTGTTTTGACAGAGGATTACCACACTAATAGGCACAGCGCTGGATGGATCTGCAAAAGCAGAGTTCTGTGTTTTGGGGGCTTTTTCTGATGATAAACCACAGATTTTATAGGACAAGAAAACATTTGGAAAACCTGTTGCTTAAAATGCTTTCAGATGGTAGAGAACCTTGTGAATATATTGAACAGGAAAACAAACCAATGCTACATGTACAATAGACCAAACCAATGTCATTTTATATGAACTTTACAGCCAGGTACTGTGCAGAGGGTTGAATAGATTATTCACAGGTAACTTTTTCCCAATTAGAGGGGAAAATCTGAATGAAAACTGTGCGTGTGCACTGGCTGGTTGCCATTCTTCAACTGCTTTTAGTTTCTCCTGCTCTTAAGCTAGCATTTAAATGGACCATTTGATTAATCATTTGTATACCGACTATAATACTCCCAAATTTCCTTTGAGTTGTACATACTGTAAAAGACAATTATGTCGCCACAGATTAAATAAGTGAATTAAAACAGAATAGCAGCTTAATTTGACCTGTGATTTTGCTCTCGTTCCCTGTAGTGGAACGTATGCCACTCCAGCAAATAGATGAAGTCATCCATGACAGCTTGTGATGAATTGCCGTATTTATACTGTATATTTTAATAGCCTCACACTAATTTAAATTGAGCACAGAGTAAATTATAATTCAGTCACTTGACTGCTTGTATTTAACTTGACAACTCATCCTTATTTGTCCTGGAGGTGTAGTGGAGAGCAGAGGAAATATGTTCAGGTATTCCTCTCTTGAAAATTAGCCCTTTTCACTTGGAATGTTAGGTATGTGGAGTTCATGTAAGTTCTAAGTGGTTTCAAAAGCGCTGTGTGCAGGAATGCTTGGAGCCCCTTCCTGAATCCCAGAGGACCACCACACCATTTAAATTAAAAATCATAGAATCACAGAATGGTTTGGGTTGAAGGGACCTTAAAGCTCCTCCAGCTCCAACCCCTTCCACTGGAGCAGCTGCTCCAAGCCCCTGTGTCCAACCTGGCCTTGAGCACTGCCAGGGATGGGGCAGCCACAGCTTCTCTGGGCACCCTGTGCCAGCGCCTCAGCACCCTCACAGGGAAGAGCTTCTGCCTAAGAGCTCATCTCAGTCTCCCCTCAGGCAGGTTCAAGCCATTCCCCCCTGTCCTGTCCCTACAGGCCCTTGTCAAAAGCCATACATCCTGTTGTAGTGCATTTCCATACGCGCCCTACTCAGTAGTATCCTCAACACTTGTTAGTAGGGTAGTTCTGCCTTTCTAGGTTATCCCACTATTAGAATGCAGGGTCTGTATGTAATTATAGTTAATGCAAATCAGCCAGAGACCTTTCTTCATGCCAGGTCGTTGTTGATTGGATGTCAGTGATGTATTTGACACTGATCATGCTAACTAGTCCTTGTTCAGGTCGGTGAAGCCTTCCCAGGGAACAGGCAGGGAAGTTTCTCACTGTGGGTAGTATTTAGTGAGATAAAATGCTGATTTTATATTGTTGACAAGATGGAATTCTGTTAATATTCAGGGGTTGAAACTGATGGTATCCCAGCAAATTGTTGTAAGTTTTTCAGGCTGGAAAAATGTAAGTGAATATTGTTGGCAAATGATTATTGATCTAGACAAGTGTGTTAAACATTTCTTGGCAGCCCTGTATTACACTTACAATTTAGTTTAGTGACAGCTTTTATAAATAACCCTAAAGCAAAGTCTTGATAGGAGCAGGTTATCGGTTTTTCTTTTAGACAGATTTTGATACTGTAAAATCTGTGTGTTTGGAAATGGCCTCTGTATTTTGTTGCATCAGCAGTATATGCAGCCTATTATATCTGTTCTGCTAATTCTGCAAATTGACTACATTTTGTTCCCCTTTAGCTTAAAGTATCAAACTGTGAAATATCGTGGTGGCTAAATGCATTTAGAATCCATTTTGGTTTATATACTAGTACTTAATAATAGAGTGTGGAAGTCTTCAAATAGTCATGGCAAGGAATTGTGTGTTAAAGTTCACTTTCAATGCTGGTTCTGCCAGAACCAGCATCCTTATTAAGAGTGTCTTGAAAATCCTTCAGACTTGTGTCTCCACCTTCACTGCAGCACTTGGTGCTTCAGTCCTGGGTAGCAGCCTGGACCAGAATGATGGAAAACAAGGGTTTGGATGAAGGAAGCAGTAATAAGCATGAGAGTGAGCTGCTGAGTGCTCCATGTCAGGGGGTGTATTGTTGTTTTGAGGAATGCTTTGGTGATGCCTATCGAAGCATCTGTATCATCTGCATTTTTTCTGTGTGTTTAACAGTTTTCCACGTTTCATACAATGTGAGGAATTCAGATAAAAAAGGGATAAATATTAAACTGAAACTATAAAGGTCATGGTAAGAGACACTTCTTCAAGGCACCACTGAGACATTCAGAGTTGCTTCCAATACTATGCATATTGAACCCTTAGATTTAACTTCAGCACATTGGGACCTGCAGATCTACCACTCCTGCTCTTCACCTTACATCTGGGGCTTGTGTTCAAGCCTAACTCATCTCATGGTCGAGTGGTTAAACCACAAACCTGATGATATTTCATGGATAAAAATGTCTGTATAGCTTAATTTGCTTGTAACTGACTTTTACAAGTAAATAAGCTTGTCCTTTCATTTCCATTTCCTTCCTTTGCTTATCGCTGTATTAAAATACTCTTTCCACCTACTCCTATCTTTCTTTTCCTCACATAAAGATAATTAATACACAGATGTTCAGGTTTTTATTTTGAATCATTCATTTTTTTATGTCATCTGTGATCATATATCTCTTTTGTTGTATTTTAGGTCATACCCTTAGATATAACACTGGAACTCCAGAAGCAGATAATGTCGGAGTTAGAAATTCTCTACAAGGTATATGAATTTCTCATTTTCATTATTCTTCCTTATAATCTTCTTAACAGCAGATTTTAAACCAGGCTTCTCTCTTTTCCCCTCTCTTTTCCCAGTGTGACTCATCGTATATCATAGGATTTTACGGGGCTTTTTTTGTAGAAAACAGGATTTCCCTGTGCACAGAGTTCATGGACGGTGAGTTGTGTGTACTTTTGGTTGCTAAGTCTGTCAATGGGAAAACCATATCAAGATGTGCTTTTCCAGAATAGAGCAAAATGCAGTGGTATGACTGTATTAATTTCACAGGTAGTTTTTAGACAGAATAGGTTGGTACTGGGCTTGTGTTACATTCTCCATGGGCTGCTGTGTTCTCCTGAGTGTAACTTCCCTACTTTTATTGAAAATGTAAATAGAACAGAAATAAATGCTGGCTTAATTTGTGGGTTGATATTTGAGTGTTCCATACAATCTGTCCTCGCTGACAAAACAGCTGTTCCTCACTTCTCCTGTTTTGAGAGCCAAACCAGATTTGCTTTTAAAGAAATCTATTAACCCAATGTCCTGTGTGTTTTCAATGGAAATCGTCTCTTAATTGCAAGACAAGGAATGATTTTCTAGCACAGCTGTTTAGCAGCGTGGCACCGAGCTCCTTTTGGAGTGTACTCCTGTTTCTGCCAATATGAGTCTTCAGACCAAGAGTATCCCCTTCCCCACCATCTGATGCTATGGTCATTGTGGAGATGTATTAGTGCTTTGCTTTGAAATCTTCGTGCTGTGTGGAATTCTTGGGGAAAAGGCAGGGAAAGCATCGTGATTGCAGCAATTTATAATCATTGCTGCCCTCTGTGTATCAGTTCTGAGAGTGTGGCTCATGGCAGCTGCAGTCCCCTTGTGTCTCTTGCGCAACAACCCTCTTCACAGCGTTCAACTCTTAGCATCATGTTGCTGTTAGGAGCAATAGTCTGTTACTCACTTCAGGATTTTCTTACGAGCCAGCATTTTATGCCTTCTCCAGGTCTTTCACAAAGGTTCAGTTAAGCTGGAATATAAAGAAGTAAGGATCTCACAAATAATTTTCTGTGGAGAGAAGGCTTTATGGCAGGGAAAAGTTCCAAAGCCAAATGTGTATCATTAAGCATCATTGAACAGCTTCTTTCTTTCTGATATAAAGATAAAAACCTTTAGGGTTTTATGGTGCATTTTGTTTTCTCCCTGTAAAATGGTCTGTTATTGTTGTTATCTCTCTCTTTTTACATTCACTACCTCTGTCCCAGGCATCACTGTGCCCTGTTTCCAAATAGGAATATTCTCTCAGATTTTCCATCTTTTGATGGAAAATACTGCATTTATTCAGCCTAGAAGCTCAGTTCCTTGCTGTTCTCCTGCTGTGTGTCTTAGCCATGTCTCTGCTCTGTTCTTGCAATTGCCTCAGATTTGCAAGCCTATGTTAACTGGGAGTAGTCCCATGCAGTAAGGAAGCATCTGCTCATGCCAAAAACATGCATCTGTCTAGAGTGTGTATGCCCCTACTAATTCAGAGATGTTTAAAATGATGGACATAAATGCTTGCAGTTCTGAATTCTTGTTTGAAAATATTGAAGCCTTTAGGGTACGCATCCCTCATGGTGTTGCACAACGATGGTGTTTACTGACCATGCACTAATTACTCGGAATTATACTGGAGATGACCTCTGGTCTGCCTCATGTTGTGCACTCCTTCTGGCAGAAAGCAACAGCAAGCATTTAAAGGAAGAACAAAATGCAAATAAAGGGACCTTGCCTTTTTTTTCCCTGAGACCTTTAATTTTGATGCATAAGAATACAGGTAAAGAGAAGAAAAAATACTTCCTCATCCTGTAGATGAGCAGCTTTAACCTTGACACTTTTAGCCCTTTGGACTGTCTTGGGCCAGTTTATAAGATTTCCTGAATCCCAGGACTCTGCCCAGTTGTGTCCCAACCTTTAATTTTGATGCATAAGGATACAGGAGTGGCTGGACATTGGCCTCACTCTTTTCCCAATGGTGTCCTCAGTAAAATCTAGATGCTGCACTGAGAGCAGAGTTAGATCAGTGCTGAGCACTCAGAACCTCAAGCCTTGACTAAGACAACCTGCTCTTGCAAGCTAATGGTAACACACTCTGCCTGTAATTCATTTGTCCTTTGATTTATTTATTTGCCATCCTTTGATTTATTTATTTGCCATTCTACTTGGGTATTTTTAATTCTCAATTTTAGATTTACTTTCTTGCCCAAGAATTTCACCCCAGGGATGTTTTGAACACTGGTTTTGTCATCAATCTCCTTTGCAGAACATAAGGGAAAAGCCTCTGAACTCTGAAGTCCACTGTTGCTTTTGGGGTGACTTTTTTATTCCTGGGAAGTTTCTCCAAGCCTGTTGGGTTTGAGTTCTCCAACTTTTTCTGTCTTGTGATTGGGAGGTTTTCTAAGAGTTTGAGTGTTAATGCTGCAAGCAACAATAGGTAATGTGGGTGAAAAGACCCCCATGTACTGTTCCATGTGTTTATTCAGAGTTTGGTAGATTTTTAAGGTCAGTTATTTCTGACACAGTTATTGTTATATCGTTGATGGTGTTTTTATTAATAACCAAGGCCTAGAAACCCCTTGTGGCTTCAAATCTGGGGCAGTATTTCATTTTGTATTATCTAAGCACATTTTGTTTGTCCCTGCAGGGGGTTCTTTGGATGTTTATAGAAAAATTCCAGAGCATGTACTTGGAAGAATAGCAGTAGCTGTAAGTAATTCTTTCTTTATGTCTTTTGGGTTTTGAATGTGCATGTAACACAATGATTTGAGTGCACACATGCCCCCTTGGGTCACCAAGTCGTGTCCAGAATCCATGTCCTCATTGTGAAAGGGAAGGTTCTTCCTAACCCTCGGGTGTGCACAAGGACATCAGGGTTAAGGAAGCCTTCCTTTAGAATTATCAACACATGAGTTGCCAGAGGCTCAAGAAATGTGATAAATTAAATGGGATAAGGAAAAAGAAGTCCTGAATTTGCTGGAGATCTGTGTGGTTTGTTTCTTCACATCAACCCTTGTAGGATGGAGCAGTCCTCTTGATTGCCTTTATTGAGCCTTGCAGTCCTTCTGTACTATATGCTTCCTTTAAAAAGTGATTCAGAAGCCCTATCTTAGCCTTTAAGGTGATTCCCTCATCTGCTGCTTCTTGTGTGTAACTTCCATTCTAACTGTCCTTGTTCTGCACAACGGTAACTCAATTAGGTTTGCTTCCCAGGCTGAAAAATGAAGTCAGCTCCTGGTACCAAAATGCAATGGCAGAACACATTTTCTCTCTTCCCCTGTGGCAGATACATCTCCTGAAGGGAGATAAGGAGGAGGCTGCAGTTTTTATGTGGCACAAGCCAGGCCTGACCAAAGTTGCTTGGGGACAGGATGCTCTGACTACAGTGCTGGGACCCTTCACACTTGAGCAGTAATGGTTGAGAAGCTGATAGTGATTTTGGGGGTGATGAGGAGGGAGATGGTCTGTGAGCGAGGAAAAACCATCAATCCCCAATATCTACTCAGTCTGGTAACAAGGTGTTGAGAGTGGGATCCTTGGAGGACCTGGTAACTCATCACTGTGTTTCAGCAGCATTCAGTGACTGCTCTGCTAGAAGTTCACTGGCTGTGATGTGAAAACTAAATTACAGAACAACAAAAGAAGGAAAAAACCCCCAAAAGTTCCATTTTTTGCTAGAGCTGAATAAGGGGTAAATGACCAATGTCTTAGTGGATTTCCCAGGGGAGGGAGATGCTGCTAACAATTGCTAAATATAAGGAATACTTTGATAACTTAAGTAGTTTAAAGCATAACAAAGTTATTCTATCATGTGCCATTTAATTAAGTGCTGGGCTTTCACATTCATTATACATCAAGCTGACAATTTAAATCCTTTAATCCAACACAGGCAGCTATTTAGTCTCTGTTCATTGTAATTCACAGCTCTACTTTCCTCTTAATTTGTGTGGCCTGCCCAGGGTGATGAGCATCCTTCTCTGATGCTGTTTCCTCTAAGTAGCTTCAAATCTGCTCATTATATAGCCTAGCAGTTTCTTATGGAATTTGAATGCTTTTCACCTTTAGTTCAGAGTAAAAACGTTTCATCTCTTCTTCCTATGGAGCAATGAACAGTGTCCTCATATTCCTGAGTAGCGTGTGTAGAGTGTAATAATACTGGGATGGGCCTTAAAGAGTTTCTTCAGCTGCTTATTCCTTCTTCTTTTCCTTATTTGACTTCATGTTATGTATTTAATACACCCACACTAACTTATCATTTCCTTTACTTACTTTTGTCTCCTCTCCCCCATCCTCCCCAGCTCGTTGGCTTGATATTGTGCTGATGTTCTCTTCCAGTTATTCACTTATCCATAATGGTGGTGCTTCAGCCCCACCTTTATGTCCTGATGTATAGATATATATATATTTTGTTCACCTGCAGGGTCATCTCTCTGTGAATCTGTTAGTTAGTGAGCATGACTCCCTGACATGGACAGTGAGCTCATACTTAACAACTTCTAGTTATCTTATTTGCTGCTTTAGCAGCCTGTACTGTGCCCACCGCAGTGCAGGGGGTCAGTAAAGAGGTGAACAAAGGAGCAGGAGCCTTCAGAGAAGGAACTTGGCCCTTTCTCCTGCTTCTCTGTAACAGAAGGTGTGCACTGAGGCTGAACCAGCACTGGCAGCATCCCCTGCTCTGGTGCTGCTTTTTGCTCAGTTGGCATAGTAGACTTGTTGGAAGGAGGCAGTGAAAGCCTTTGTTCTCTCTAGAATTTATCAGTGGCAGCAGGAATGGCTCCTTTAAGTCTTCACTAGCCTGCATCTTGGTGTCTGATGTTTCAGCAGAGCCCAGCAGTCCGTTTTGTGGGTTGGGTACCTTTTTACCAAGACCACAGACACCATAATCCCCACCCTGGACAGCTTGGGAAGATTACCCAAAGCCTGAAGGATTTCTGTTCATGTACCGAAGAGAAGGAGGATGTCAAACAAAGCTGAAGCTCACGTGAATGGATTTTGTACACAAAACCTGGAGCTTCTGTAGTCTCTTTTTTCCCCCAGTTTTTGTATGTTTTCTTTCTACCTTCCTTGCACCATGTACAGTCATTTGTCTTTTATTCTCCCGAGACATGCACAATGCATTGGTCTATTGAAGCTGCTTAATAATATGTGTGACCTGCACATCTGTTAATTAGAATATCCCTTTGTTGTATTTGAAGAAGTTTTTAAGAGAAACCATTTCCAAAGGAAAATGATGCCAGCACATGCAGACATTTAGCAGCATCCCAGCACTCCTCTCGCTCTGACTTGGACGTTTTCTTGCTTCCTTTCTTGTTATATGAATTTGCTATGAAAAGTGGTGGACTGACAGCCCTTAAACACAGTGATGAGCTTTAATGTCCCTTCCAAACCAAACCAGTCTAGGATTCTGTGATTCAGGAGCAGGATAAAATAGTAAGAGAAACTCCAAGAAACTGGAGGGATCTGTGACTTCATCATAAAATTCACCCTGGTTGCCTGTATGAGGCAGTATCCACGAGAATGGGAAAGCTCTCTTCTTCTTGTGTACTTTATGTGAAGGGCTGATGTGCTTTTCCAAAGGAAAAGTGTACCTTGGGAAACCCAAAGTGATGCAGTTGCTCCTGCTTTCATACTGATGTGTACTTATTTGGGTCTGCCGATGTAAAATCTGTCCTACCATTGCTTGCCACTTCACACATTTATTTTCACTTCAATTTCTGAAGCAGTGACATTGTGCACTGTATTTTGAGTGCTAATGTTGATTGAAGTTCTCCCTGAAAGGATGTGCACTTGAACTGTCAAGAGAGTGGGTGATTGACAGCAGGTAGAAGTACTTTTTGTGTCAAGGCTTTGTCAAGCCATTGTTGTAAAACCTGCTTTACTGAATACCAATAATTCCTGCTAGATGTTCAATCAAAAGATACTCTCTTCCAGCACCATTTTAGAATAATATTTAATACTTGAGAGTCCTTTCCTAATAGGCAAATGTGAGGAACGGTGCTTTCCTCTGGGTTAGTCCATCTGGGGGGACTCCTGTTCGCATCTTTGCAGCCCAGGATAAAGGGAAGAACTCTTCATTCCTTTGCACACTGATGCTGAGAGAACTGGAATGTGAGAGTTTGTTTAATGCCGTGTCTCTCATAACTGCTTATCCAGCACATGTTCCGTAATAAAGATGTTTAATAACTCACAGCTGTTGACTTTTTCCCCCCATAGGAAACATTTCTTTTTTCTATGAATGCATGCTTTAAATGAGATAATTTCATAATTATTTTAAAGGCTTTGAATAGTCCAAATAGATGTTTAATAATCAGAGCAGCTTACTGTCATCAGAAGCACTTTCACCAGTGAGGAAGCCTGAAATGTTGCACCCCCTTTATTTTTGTATAAATACTTTTTGGTTTTCCCTTCTTCTTATGAGAAAATGCTGCATAAATACAGTTCCCCTCTTTTGCTTTTTGAAAGGCCAATATCAACAAGGCCACACCACTGAATTTGACTTTTGGTACAGGGAATTACCATCTGCCATGAGATGGGTATGAAGTGTGACTTAAACACCAAGGAATTGCCACCTAGAGCAGTTTACCGAGGATCCAGAATCATAATTTGCTTTACAAAAGAGATCGTGATTCCACTGACATTGATTTTGGTTACAGAATAAGTTCTAAAAGGAGTTTCTAATCCAATAGGAAGGCTGTAAATCCTTATGCTCTCTGCTTTCATGCTGTATATTTTTAGCACTTCTGCTTGATCACTGTAACAGAAGTAATTTCATTGCAGTCCACTCGGACAACAAAAAGAATGTAATTGTTTTGAGTGAAAAACTCCTACAACTTCACAGCTGTCGGGAATGCTTTATTGTTCTGGAGATGCACAAAGTGTCAGGGAAGTGAATGAAATATCGTCTCAGAGATGGGAACTTTATAGGAAAGATTTGCTCTGCTAAAAATAGCTGTCTGAGAGCAGGGATGGGTCAGGTAAAAAGGAGCAGGAGGAGAAATGTGTTTGAATGTTGCTCTCTGGACTTGTAATAAATCTAGGGGAAAATCAGTGTTAAAAATGCAAGAGTATTGGTGGTTGATTACTTACAGAAACAAAACCTGCAGAGAGGATGAGTTGTAACACCCAGCTGCTGTCTTAGGGAGTGGACTGATGGGCTTGTTTGATAGTTATATTGTACACAGGAAATAGGGTGGCAGTTGGATCCAGTGATAGAATCCCAGACTGATTTGGGTTGGAAGGGACCTTAAAGCTCATCCAGTTCCAGCCCTCTGCCATGGGCAGGGACACCTTTCACGCTTCCTGGCCCTGGCTCCATACTTCATTGGAATTCGGGTCTTTAATGACTTGTGCAAGATGAGATGTGCAGTATTTCTTACCAGGAATCTTTAATATGTGTTGCTTTTTCTTTTTGATTCAGGTTGTGAAAGGCCTTACCTATTTATGGAGTCTAAAGATTCTGCACAGGGGTGAGTACCAGATGTTTTCTGTTTTCCAATAAAATACCATATTATTTTATATTAACAACACTGCTATGGAGACAGTAGATCTTATAAACATCTGCTTTGATTCCAGTGGAGTAAATGCAGAATGAATCTTGCTCATTAGCCTTGCATGTTTTCTGATAAAATATATTTACTGCTCTTCTCTTTTATCACCCTCCCTGTTCCCCTGCAAAGAAACACATTTTATGGAGATGGAGATGCTCAGTGTTACAGGCAGGTGCCCAGTGGCAAAATGAGCAAGGCAAATCAGGTGTTTGCCTGGGATTGAAAATAGAAGATGGATAATGAGTTTTCTTATGTACCTCAGAAACCTCATGCGAGGGTCTCTAAAATCGTGCCCACTGTCCTCTAACATGGTCAGGAACAATGAAAGAACCTTTAAACCTACTTGTGCATAAACCATTTTATTTTGGGGTTTTGTTGTTTGTTCTCCTTCCTGAAGCTCATCTGTGGTTTTTTAAACTTCTCATTTAGTTCTTGCTTTTAAATGTTGTTTTATTTTGTTACAAATATACCTCTTGTGGAAAGTTAATTTAGATATATTAAAACTTTCAACATCAGCACCAATTCTGGAACAGTGGAAAACGCTGTTTAAAGAACAAAGAAGCTCTTCACCCTCCACCACCCCCACCCCAAAAGAAAAAAGGGAAAACTCATTACATTCATAATGTGTCTAAAGTGTCTGAAAGTAACTGCTCTGGTTCCTAATGTTGCTAACAATACTGTTTAATTTAACCCATCTGCTCACTCAGCCCGAGTGCACAGTTGGAGCGTGCAGTAACCGACATCATTTGGGATTGCAAGAGAAGGGTAAAGTAGAGAGACACATAGAAAATCTTAAGTTGCAAACCAAGTAGGTAAGAGCATTTCTTGTAGGGTGACTGGTTTTGGAGTGGCTGAGAGGTAGGTGCAAGGCTGAGCAAGGCAATGAGCAACACCTGGGTTGTGTGCCCAGTGTCCTGGTGTGATCAGTGCAAGGAGCTGGGCACCTCTGGCGAGTCATCCAGAAATCTATGCTCTGAGTGATAAGAACACGCTAATGGGAAACACTGTTTACCGTATGTATTGAGGTCCTGCCCATCCTTAGAGCTCAGACTATCCTCAGGCTTTTGTGGAGAGTCTGAGTGGAGGAGATTGATCCTTCCTTTGTGCAATGCCCCAGCAAGCAGCTGTGCAACAGGACATTGGCTTCGATTCCTCCTCAGTTTCACAACATCTCCTTCTTGGGAGATAGAGCACAGGCTCTCTCCTGGATGGCCAGAAGAGTGAGTAGAGATCAAGTAAGGTCCTGGCTTTGTTACCCCTGATTAGAGGCTCAGTGAAACACTAAGGCTGCTGGTGTATTTGACCCTTGGCTGTTGCTGGATTAAAAGAACAGAAATAACCCCAAATCCACGACCAGCTCAGAGCAGGCACAGGTTGCCAAGGAGTCTTCATTTCTGATGATGGTTTCAACATTTCACCTACTAGCCTGGATGTTGCCAGATGCAGATTCAGTAGCTCCATCCACTTGCAGCAAGAGGATGAACAGTCTAGATGCCAGAGCTGCTACAGCAGTTGTCAGAATAAATGACAAGGTAGATGGAACATCCATGGCTGGACTACACAGTCTTTGCCACACTTTTATAACACCCAAAGAGAAAAAAGGCACATTTGAATCTTATTGTTCATTTTCTCATTTAAGATTCTGGTCATCTCCTCAATGTGATTTGGAGGCAGCATTGTGGGCAAGCATAAGTACTATAACTGCAACGTTTTATTGTTTGTTCTGCTGTAAATTTAGAACCTGGATCTGATTTTTGCCTTGCCAGTAAAACAAAATCCCCCCTTTTATATGGGTTTCATTGCCTTGATTGAAGAGCAGCTCTGAGTTTTTGATGAATTATGTATGGTCCTTGCCATGGCCTAAAGAAAAGCGCAGAAACTGATTTTTCATCACACTTCAGATGTTTCTGGCCTTGGTCTGTTGCTGGAATGACCAAGGTGAGAACAGCACTGCAGAGTGCCATGGAGGGGATAAGTAGAATTCCAGGTTCAGCAGAGTTTCCTCAAGGTTTTCAGTCTCGATGTCTGTTTTGAGGACACAGAAAATGTGTGTGCACTTCTCTGTCTTAAAAATGGGTACAAAGTGATACCATGCCAGGAAAATGCCTGTTTCTTGAAGTAATCTCTGGCTGCTGGTTTTAATGCATCAGAGGTAAAAGAAAGACAGTTTAACCCTGACTTCCTTGCTGTCACATGGAAAAGATCATGCAGGAAGCTCACATAGGCTAAGGAGTCAAGAATTTCCACCATGGCATAAGGAAGGTGGAGAAACTGTGTAAGGCAGCGTGGCAAAGACAGTTTGTGACTAGAGCGTGGATTAAAGCAAAGGAAACAAACAATGAGCAAGTCTTTTATTGCAGATCAGACATTTCAGCAAATATTACAGCTTAACTTCAAAACAAACCTTGCAACTAATGAGGTGATAGCCGTGCATATTAATAAACCCAACGCTGTAGTCTTAGTCATCACACCCACATCAAACATAAACATAAGATTAACACCTACACCACTTCTTTGGAAGATGTGAGAATGTCCCAATGATAAGTGTGCTCTTTTCCCCAGAGGATAAGAAGTAGAAATGGAAGGGTAATGAGAAATTAACTTAGATTTAAAACAGAATTAGCAATTAAACAAGTCTAATCATGTACAAAGTCAAAGTTTGTATAAAGACAAACCAAAATCTGTTAAGTTCAAGAATAAGTATAGACCGTATGCATTTTATCTGCCACGTTTTTTTCTCTTCACACCTCCTTATTAAAGGAAATGTATGAAATCAGTGTTACCCACTTGTGTTTAATTGTGCTCATCTGTATTTGTATGTGTGTTGGGGGCTGGTATATATTTGTGCTGGTTTGGGCCCCTTGGTTTCTGAGCAGGTTTTAGATCTACCAGAGTTTTGGAGGTCTCTTCTGATTTGTGATGCGTGAGGCTGAGTAGGATTGATGATCTCAAGGTGTTCCCAGGCTGTTGGTGGCTGGGTGAAGGAGAAGGGAGGTATGTGCATCATTCAGACCATCTCTTTTTTACCCTGGGTTATTCCCATAGAAGGATATTCAAATCCTCTTTGTTTTGACAAGCTACTGGAGCTGAGGAGTGCTGGCTGGTAGGGACAGGTACTACTGCAACAGGGAAAGGAGTGTTCCCATCTTAGTTTACTGAGGATTTCACCAGAGCTGCCCAGAGCAGTGTATTTGATTTTTCACCCACCCTCTTTTCAGCTTTATGGAGAAAATTGTTAGTGCAGAATGCAATGAAGCACAAACAGAAATACTAGGGCATGTGAATGTATACCTCTGCATACTCACATGTGTAGCTAAGCACATACATGCACACTCATGGACCACTTAAGCTTATTTACAACAAAATACTCCTGGCCTTTGCAACAAGCATGCTGAGGAAGTCATTATGGCAAGGAAATACTGTCATTTTCCCAGCAGCTTCTCTTTAACAGCAACGTTGTGTGAGCTGTCTGCAGGTAGAACCGTGCTTTTGTATCTCCTCTTCCTTGAACCTGTGGTTTTATATATGTTTAAAAGACAGGAAAAAAGTCAAGAGACAGCTTTTAGAAATATGTTGTTTTGTTGGGTTTTTTTTCCTCACAATCACTAATCCGTTTACTTTCAATAAAACAAGATGGAATGTTTGGTGTTCACAAAGCTGAACCTGTGACAGTTCTGTTCACTGGTAAGCACGAGCTTTGGAGGTCCCATTTATTTACAGAGAGGTGAAACTACTTAGGCAGATATATCATAAAGAGGACTTGTTCCTCCTCTATAATGATGCTTCATGGAAGTCATTTGTATTAAGCAAGCACTGGTAATGGGAGCATAATGACCCCTTTTGGCTCTTGTTTAAATTCTTTCACTTCTAAACAGTAATATTAATCACAAGCAGATGGTGCAGAACATTATTTATGCACATTTGTTTTCCAAACCCAAAAAGAAATGTTTAACCCATTAACTGAAGCTGTTCATGAAACAAAAAGGCTAATTTACTGATTGGGTGATTTTTTTCTCCCCACTTTCAATGTGAGATAGTTTGTGAAGTGACATCTTCGTTGAGGATTGTCACTTCCCTTTCTTCTTGAGGGAACCAACGCAACCCTTGGAATTCATAGCAAGTATTTGCTTAAATCCCCTGTTTGTGGTGCTGGTTAAATTCTGCTGCAAGGTTTGATACTGTTTTTGTTATAGCAGTGCTTGTTTGGCTACAGCTTGCACAGTGGAGGCCCCAGTCTGCACAAGCTGCCCTTTCTTCATAGGCTTCTCTGCCTGCATGGGCTGAGGCTTCCCTTCCTTCATGGGTTGACCATTGATTGCTTTTTTCTTTTAGGAATGTCTCCTTTTATTATAGTTTTATTTGTGGAAGGATTTCAGGAGCAAGCAATGCTCACTGAGTGACAGATGTTCTTTTTAATTACATTGACTTACTGTCCTTTCCCAGGGAAGGGAATTTGGGTCTGCAGATCACCAATGGCACAAGGTGGTGGCTGGACACATTGGTTCTAACTTGCTGGGAGCTGGCAAACCCAGTGGGACAAGGGGACAAACATGACGTGTTGGTTTCCTCCAGTGACTCATGTTAAGGGAGTAAGGACTTGTGGGATGCCCTTGGAGCACATAGAATCATGGAATGGTTTGGGTTGGAAGGACCTTAAAGCTCATCCAATTCCAACTCCCTACAATGGGCAGTGACACCTTCCACTAGAGCAGGTTGCTCCAACAGTTCAAAACACACCCAGGATGTAGGTAGCTCTGTTGGCTGCCATATTATCAGAAAGAAGGTTAAACAGGATTACTCTGCAGTGTCCTTTTCAGGATTCAGGGTAGAGCCTCTGATGGATTCATCATGTCTTGATAGATGTAGCAAAGTCAGCAGCAGAGGTCTGTGCTGTTTGTGAGCTGCCACAAGGAAACCTTTGAGTCCCTTGAAGTTTTAGTTATAAAGCATATTCCTAAAATGTTATTGGGAAGTGGACAGGAGATTGGTGATCATGTGGATGGCTCCATAGCAATGTTCTGCTCATCACCTGTGGCATGGATTGGGTAAAAATCCACCACAAATGCAGCATGTGGGTTCAATTCCTAAAGATGAGATGAGATTGGGATAACACACTGAGTCTGTTAATGCTGTAACATGATGGAGACACTCATGACTGATTGTTCTTTTGGCTTTGGAAGGAAATAGCAAAACATACCAGCACTATCAATACCTAACTTAAAATGTACAGAATTCCTTAAGCTGTATAGTGTACTGTTGGATGCTACCCTTTTTTAAACTGGATTTTTCCCTCATATATAGGAAAGCATTTAATCAGCTTGTTAATTGAGGTTATACATTTCTACATTACAGAGACAAATTAAGCAAGCTACTGTGGTACCAGGAAACATCTGCTAAACAAAGGCAAACTTAATGATAAACAAAATTAGGTTCTTTTCTAGTTGGGTTTCATCCATCTGCACCCAACTAGTGTTCACTTTTAAAGAAGGCAGAGATACAAGCTATTGCTTTTAATCCCTTTTGACAGAAGAAAGCAGTGATTAGGCAAAGCCACTGTGCTCTAATCTTCCCAAGTTTAAGCCAGGCCATAACGTGCACATGGTACTTTCCAACTGGCATTGCTGGCACAGAAAAGATGCTCAGTGTTTCCTGCACTACCATTGAGTTTATTCACACATCGATTTTAGGGTATACAGCAGAAGTAAACCAACTCCTGCATCAGAGGGGGTCGGCATTAAGTTCTTATCTGGCTTTACGATGTACATAGATGTTTAATTTGCTGGAGCAGGATTAGTAATCATTAGTAATCATTTTAAGGCATTGTTCCAAATCCATGCAATTGGAGCTGTGTTATGCAGTAGAAGCCGTGGAGGTGGAAGCCAGTAGCTCTAAAGAATGGTGTGCCCAAGAGCAGAGCTGCATTCTGTGTTCCTGCAGCTCAGATGTGCTTGTACGTTTGCTGTTTTGGCTGTTCCTCTATACAGGTGTTTGTGGGGGACATTTGTATCCGTCATTTTCATATAATATTAAATTCTGCTCTTGTCACCACATGGAATTAGGTGAGAGCTGTTGGAGAGGCGGGAGGCAGGGTTAATTGCAGTGATAAAACGCAAAGTCACAGGGCTGGGATGAATGGTAAAAGGTCAGCCCAGCTATCCCTTGATACAAAACCAAGCTTCACTCTTTGCACTGTTGCTTTTGGCTTGTTCCTAAATCGTCCACTGACACTTTGTTCCCTGTCAGCCATTTCCACTTCACACCATCAGCCCAGATCCTGTTTTGCAGACCTGCTCCAGCCTACGCTCCAGGCAGTTGTTTAATCCTATATTTATGCAGTTGATTAATCCCTGTCTAAACACAGTGCTTCCATTTGTCCCTATTGAATTTCATGTAATGTTTTCACTCTGATTTTTCCAGTTTGCCAGGATCACTTTGAATTCTAGGTCCTGTGCTCCAGCACGCTTGCTGTCCCCCCCATATTGGTGTGACCTGCAGATTTAATAACATGGAGTATTAGTATTTGAGATACCATGTCTGTGCTACTGACTGCTACAAACCAGAGGCTGCATTTGGGATATATCTGAAATATTTCCTGTTAAAATCCATCACGATGATACTGGTAACGATCCCTATGTACATGATGCCATAATCTAGAGAAGACACTTTTGTTTCTCCAACAGATGTGAAGCCATCTAATATGCTGGTGAACACACGAGGCCAGGTGAAGCTGTGTGACTTTGGGGTCAGCACACAGGTAATTCCCCCCTTTTAGATGTGCCTGCTCTCTTCCTAATGTCAGAAATCACCTGGCTGCCAGACAAACAGCCCCACAGCAAGCTCCCCTCTGCTGGGAGAGCCCTATTCATTTTTAATCTCTGGGCGACTTTTCTTCATCTGAATATGATTGTTCATTGTTTAATGACAGTAAAAACTGCTGATATTGTAATTACTACTTACGAATAGCAAACTTCATTGATATGCAGCTTTGATCTGAAAGCGTTTTGGCCAGACAAAAGGGAGGGCAGAACGAGAGACGTGTCTGGGGAGCCCAACTGGCCCACAATAAAAATTAATATTGGGAGTAACAATAGTGGTGGGCTTCTACAGTGTGCAGCACCAATTTTAATTAATTTCCATTTTGGGCCTCCCTGGAGGACTTCTCTGATAGTGACCCATGAGCTTGCTGTGATGTTGATTTGAATTTCAGCACCTTTACTCTCAGCCAAACACCAGGACCAAAGAGAAGGTCAGCCTTGTATTATAAGTTGTCAGAGTCTGTTGTCCCTCCAGCGTATTTAGTGCTGGTTGCATTCAAGTGATGAATGTGGCTTTATTCACATCTTGAGCCAGCTGACTGAAAAATGAGTGTGTTCAATCCTACTTCAAATTGACTTTTTATATCAGACTAGTTTGGGGTACTAAAGCGATAAGCATCCTGTTTAACAGAATTGTTTAAGGTTATCTGCCATAAACTGTAATGCAGTGCTTGTTTAAATTGGAACTCTCATTCTGAACAAAAGAGAGATTTAATCATTTTTAATGCCTTTGCAGATAAATTTGTTCCCTTTTACATAATTTTTAGTTGATTTATAGGAATGATGATTGTAGGTTAAATGAGGAATAATTGCCCATTTTATTTCCACATTATCTTTATATTGTTCTAACAGACTGTTTTGTCTGATAGCTGGTGAATTCTATAGCCAAGACGTATGTTGGAACAAATGCTTATATGGCGGTAAGTGGATTTATGCAGGAATTACATTTAAATAGAAGTATTTGTTCACAGTCATGTTCTGTGTAATGCAGGATATATTCTAAATCAATTCTCAAACTTCATCTCTCCTTATCCCCAGCATAAGCTATGTCTTAATTGTACACACCACGAAACAAGTCCCTTGTGCTGTCTCACAGACCCAATCCCTACCTACCTGTGCTCCCTACCAGTTCCCAGCTCTGTGACACTGTGCTTCTTGCTGATAGGAAGGAGTAATGTTGGGGAAGTGTTTATTTGATGTGTTTCTGGGTGCTTTTGCTGCATTATAACAGCTGAGAACAAAGCAGAGTCAGTTAAACATTCAAAACCCAGTTTTCCACAGAGATCATAGAATCACAGCATGGTTTGTGTTGGAATGGACCTTAAAACTCATCCAGTTCCAACCCCCTGCCACAGACAGGGACACCTTCTGCTAGAACAGGTTGCTCCAAGCCCTGTTTGACCTGGCCTTGAGCACTACCAGGGATGGGGCAGCCACAGCTTCTCTGTTGAGGTGATGAGACTACCTTTGCCTTATTTCTGTACATTAAAGTATAAATTCCCATCATTTGTACATCAAATTAACACATTGCTGAAGATGTCTCACTAGGGGGAAGGCTGCTGCTGTTAGCTAGGATGGGAGGTTTGGGTTTAGTGGTTCCAGCTGACCTGACAACTGGCATGTGGTGTTCATGTCATGGAGATTAATATGGTGACAAGGGCCGGTCTGAAAGTACACTGCAAAAGTTAGCATTTATTTTCCATTAGATGAATGTGATTAATTTCAGTTCTCCATTTAACAGATGTGATAACTTAAATGCTTCATTTTAGAGCAGTGTATTAACCACTGTCTTTTATTTTTGGCAATTAAAAGCCTCCTAACAAATTATTTATGTCATAATAGTAATGAGGAGAAAATCAGTGTTCAGCTTGTTTTAAACAAGAAGAGAAAACAATACAAAGCAGTTGAGACTAGTATTTTTCAAACCTTGGAAAAGAGGAGAGAGAAATCCATGACCTTTAATCGCTTTCAGGTATTTTTTCTTACTTTCTTGTGAGAAGAAAGCAGACCAGGGTGTCCATTTAGTTGCTAAGTGCTTTTCTAGTCAAGGTGTACTCATTATGTGGCTTCTGAAACACTCATGTCAGCATCCTAGAAAGACTTGGTCTGTCCTGTGTCATCACAATGTTATGTGCAGAAAAGTGTTTTCAAAGCAGAAAGAGAAGAAAAAAAACCTGGTCTTGGACATTACCACTCTTATAGTAACCTGCTTATTTGGATGGCTCCATTGTCTAAACAGACTGGAATATAGTGATTCAGGCAAATAAACACCTCAAGTTAATCAACTTCTCCAACTCGGTTATTACTCTTACATTGGGCTTAAGCAGGTCTGAGAGTTAAATTGTATTATGCTTTTAGTGTACAACTCCAGATTACTGTTCTCTTTCCCAGGTGTACATTAAATAAATGCCTTTTTTTCCTTACTCTTTGTGGATGAATGTGATGCATTCACCTGCTAGTGGAAAAAG
Source organism: Melopsittacus undulatus (assembly GCF_012275295.1). NCBI lineage: Eukaryota > Metazoa > Chordata > Aves > Psittaciformes > Psittaculidae > Melopsittacus > Melopsittacus undulatus. Next base: position 1,526,502 of record NC_047535.1, on the reverse strand, counting down.
AGGAATTTAAGCTCAAATATACTTGCTCTGATTTGTTATGTTAGAATAACTTTACTTGCTGAATGAATCTTTTGTTGACGTCAGATTTATAAGGCACGTCATCAAAAAGTAACAGAGTCCATAAGCTTTGGTTTACCCACTTGACAGACTGGGAGTCAGTTTGAAACCATTAAAAAAATTGAGGTTTCTGTTGAGAATAAATAAGAGAAAAAAAACACTTTTTGATAGAGAAATTTAGATTTCCAACAAAAATGGAATTTTCTGTAAAATCTTTTTGTCAGCGCTTTATATAGATAAGAAATTGTGGATGGAGAAAGTAAACGGTTGTAGAAATATAAAGAGAAAATGGTTTGGAGCTCTGTATCCTCAGGATGATCTATGCTATACACTTGATTTTATGCATGTGCTACTCTTATTTTCATCTTCTTCTCCATACTCTTAAAGCCACATGAGTAGGCTTCTTGATTAAACATGTGAATGATTTACTTGCTGCTGTCTTTCTAACTAGAAGTTGCTATGTAAAACTTGAGCTGTTATAAGGGAAGAATAGACCATTTAATATCCCTCAGTGTGAATTACGCATCTGATTTGGTGGCTTGGGAAAGGCCAGGGTCTCATCTGCACTAGAGGAACCTGCTGTTACCACCTTGCCACAGGTATAAGATTTTTGGGTCACTCTTCAGCTCAAAATGAGACTCAGTCAAAAGGATTTGCTGTTCCAGTTCCATTCAGAGGTGGTTTTTAGGTTATGGCAGTTGTGGGAGACAATCCTTAAAGACAACGCGGGCAGCACTTTAGTTTTTACTTAATGTTCATGTTGTGATAAAAGCTCTTGACCTGGGATTAGCAGGGCAGAGGAAACATCCGAAAACACATTGGACTGGCACTAATTTGGGAGTTTGTTTTCTAGCAAAGGTCTCTGGATTATTAAAGACTAAAAATACAGCCAGTGCTTTGTAGGTGGTTGGGCTAGACAGGTGCATTAACAGCACAGTGGGGAGAGAAGTCTCATGGAGCCTTTTATTGTTACATTTCATGCTGTACTTGACCTTGGAAATGCTTAAATTGTAGCTTTCAAGTAAAAACTAGCAGTTATATTTTACAGCATTCTGTTTCATGAGGCATTAAACTTGCTATTAATAGTTTTGAGTAAAGTCTTTTCATTTTCTATAGGTCAGAAATGAAATTAGAAAGTATATAAAATAAAATTGCTGGCATGTGAGTTCATTGGTTCTTTTGGCTTCAGTAACTTTGCTTTTTAAACCGTGGTTACTCCCCAGCCCCTTCACTCAACATGAGGAGCATCTCTTCCGAATGTCCCTTGTGATAGTCTGTGTACCACTGGGCTTTCATAGCTTGACCTTGTGCTCTGCTGCACGTGTGCAAGCCATGGTCTTTCTGTATTTTGCTGTTGGATAAAACAGCCCAAACACAAATGCCAAGGCCAGCTTTGCAAGGTGCATAGCTACACATCTGAGCATAACCAAGTCCTTTGCTCATGCCGAAGAGGCACAATAGATCAAGAAGGCATGTTTGAGGAGTGGGTTTGCTCTCTGCTGGGTTAGCTGGTGAGCTTTAAGCTTCTTTGCATTTTCTCAGTTCTTTTGTTTGCCCTGGGCTAGGTTCTGTGCAATATATGATGATTTGCTGGACTCAAGATGTTTCTTTCCATCTCTTTGCAGCCTGAGCGGATTTCAGGAGAACAGTATGGAATTCACTCGGACGTTTGGAGTCTAGGGATTTCCTTCATGGAGGTATGGAAATATCTGTCATTCTCACGTGCACAAGGCAACTATCAAGTTAAATCTAACATATGAACATTTCAGTGTAATCTTTGTATACTCTTTTAGATGTGTATGTTTTGAACTATTGCTAAACTTCTTGGCTGTATTTAGAATGGGTTTGTTCTTACTGCCCTCAAATTAAGGTATTAGAACCTCTGTACAAACCATTAACAGTCTAATAGAACTCCACATGGGAGTGAGAAGTAGGGCCTGGTCCATGGATGCCTCTGTATCCTTTCAGCACCTCTATGATGGTGTTTCTGTATTTCTTCACAGGCTGGGAGAGAGGGGACTGTTACTAGGGTTAAAATGGCATTAGGCAGATTCCAGGTTTGAGCTGGTTAATGGCTTTGCAAAATCTTTGTAGGAATATTTGCCCAGTGCTATGAGTCCTTCCCTGTGTGATTAAATGGTTTGAGTTAGAAGGGACCTTAAAGCTCACCCAGCTCCAACCCCTGCCATGGGCAGGGACACCTTCCACTAGAGCAGCTTGCTCCATGTCCCATCAAACCTGGCCGTGAGCACTGCCAGGGATGGGGCAGCCACAACTTCTCTGGGCAAAGGTGCCCTTCCCTTCTGGTATAGTATCTGATACATCACTGTATCATTATATCATCAAATGATAGAGTAATAATTAAGGTAAAGCTGAATATGCCTTTTGGTGAAATGCAACTGATGTTTTAGCAGATGATTAGATAGGAGTTAAGCAGTCTTGGTGCTGCTCCCCTGCATCTTAGGCAAATTTCACATTTTGTAGCCTAAAAGTTAACAGAGAGTATTGTTACACTTTCAAACAATACATTCCTTGCCAAATCAGTTTTAACAGCGCTGGAAATACTTAATGCTGAATCATTGCATTCAGCTCTTGTAAATCTTTCCCAGAGTCTGAAGCTGGCTCTGAATTACAACAATGACATACTTTAACGTGTCACAGGGGATGCAGGTCTCTTAATTTGTTTTACTGCAAATTTTAATGGCTTGTGATGCTGGAGATGCTCACGATTTTGGGAGAGATACAGAATGTGCTCATACACTCTGTAAATTAATCCAGCCAACAAAGGGCTAAATCCAGATTGTATTGCATGAAGACCTGACTGTGATATTGTCCTGGTTCATAGTTGAATAGAGGGATATAATTGCAGGAATCCTATAGAAAGAACGTTTACTGGTTCCTTTGCTGAATAAAAGATGTATTTTGATGTGTAGCAGCAATTTGATGATTTGCCATTTAGACCAAGACATTTGGAGTGTAGTTTAGGATTCTTAGTAAGTAACCTGTCTGGTCATGAATATGATTTGAAGGATGAATTTCATGTTGTATCAGCCAACATTAGGAAAACCTTTCATTTGCATTTTATGTCCTCTTTTAAACCTTCTTAACTTTTTTTTCCCCCTTCTTTCACTTTCCACAAATGTTTTCTGAACCAGATGCACAAAAACCAATTTGGTTTGGTGTGCTTTGTTAATTGGGATGTCATCTGGTCCTCCGGGACCTCTCTTCAACATGATCGCTGCTTTATTGAAGTGGTTTGAGTGATGTGTTAAATGATGAAAGCAAGGACACTGCCTTAGAAAAATGGCTCAGAAAAGGTGAAGAAGATGCTCAAAGAGCCACGCAAGGTCACTGTCATTAAAGTAACACTGTATTGACATGGGGATTGGTAGTGGAGACACCCAGGCCCTTGTTGATGGAGCTGTTAAAAAGGGAAGCTGGCATTTGCTGTAGGATTTTAAAATCATCTCCACTTAGAGGTGTAATACTCCAATCCCTGTGATTCGTGGTAGCACTGAGCATTAAGAAATGGCATTTATGACAAAGTTAGCAAGGGCTGTTCTGGTGCATGAGAATTACCAGCTAAGTAAATCGTAGTTTCTTTAATATTCCTCTGAGCCTTTCAAATGTCTTGGATTTATTTGCTGCAAAGCTCTGTGTAATGCAAAACTGAGTTTTACTTTTGAAGGTTAAGAAAACTGCCCCCAAAACCTTGCTTGGCAGAGTGTGAAAAGTATTAGGTGGTGGGAACCACCTGAGTCTTGAGAGTGGTGAGTGTTCTTGTTCCCTTTGAAGTAAGAGATGTTTGAGGGTGCTCAGGGTTTCCTTTGCCAAAAATAGGGAAGAAATTAGAAATGAAAGTAAGTAAATTTAAAAAGTGCTGCTAACATCATCATCATCATTATTATTTTATTGTTATTAATTTGCTGGAAACCTGTTTAAAGTGTTTCATTGCAAACAGTTTTTGTGGGTTTTGTGAGGTTTTAGATGTTTCATTGAGGTGCTCGTGGCTTGACAAAGCGAGTTCAATTTAAACCAGTGACATTGCTGTCACTACACTGAAGACTGTGTCAGCATTTTCATTTATAAAAGCTGTTTTCCAGGGGTTTATAACTCAGTCATAAATACACTCCGGGCTGGGCAGAGCCTGGGAGCTGTGTGTGCTCTGTAACCGAGGCAGCCGCCCTCCAAGAGCCATGTCCTGCACAGGATAAATACAATTACCTAATACTTCTTGTTACTCTCTCATATGACTCATCCTGCCTTGCATGGCTGTGAGCTGAAAGTGGACTCTGAAGCATCCAGAGGAGGCTAAAATTCATCTTGTTGGGTTTTGAATAGGCAGCATTCTTGCACAGTGATGCCTTTTTGAGAAGCAGTTATGCCTTCAGCACAGCCACTTCTCCTGAGATATAAGAGACTGCTGCCAGAGACAAGAAGCTGGGTGAGAAGAGCTTCTGGTGGGACCATGTAGGGCTGGTGTCTTCTTTGGCCCTCCTGCTTCTGCAGGGGATTGCCTCTTGGTTTTCTCCTGGATTTGGCCATCTTGGAGGTGACTGCTGGGAAGCACTGGCATGCTCTTGAGACAGGACTGAGGACCAGAGCCTCCTACATGTCCTCAGGAGAGAGATGGTAGGTGAGAAGGGAGTTTGGGGAAGGGAGTGGAGAAGAGATGTGATCAGAGGTGTTTGTTGAGGGGAAGTATAGGCTTGTACATCTTTGCCAGAAGATCCAGGGCTCATTTTATGTACCAGTAAAATTGGTATTATATTATATTACATCCTAGTCTCTGCTTTCCGCTGTTCTCTGCTCCTAAAAAGAGCTACTTTTGCTGTGTTTCAGGCCTCTTTTTAAAGCTAACTTTTCTTGCAAAGCTGATCAGTGTTTTCTCCTTCAGAGGAAAGGAGCTTGTCTAGCAGTTTCAATGTTAGAAACAAGTTCTTTAAACTCCCAGAATGAGAACATGACAGCAAAGAGGAGGAATGTGTTTGAAGAGGGTGCTGCAGAGGAGAAGCTCTGCTTTAAGACGATTCTCTTAAACATCTTAAAGATTGAAATGCTTTAGCTGCATGAAGCTGATGTAAAGACTTGTGTATATGTAATCTGGTTAAGGAGAGGAGGTTTCAGAACTTTCTAAGGAGTCTGAAGCATGTCATCAGTCACGCATCATCAGCTTTGATGTGATAACGGTTCAAGATGAAGATTGTGAGCTGATCTGCAGGAAGCTCTGCAGACCATGATTTAATCTTCTGCAGGAGTTCACTTAACTGTGGACGTTACAGTTGGTCTTTCATCAGTATTACACCCTTGCCTAAACAATAGCAGGTAGACAGATGCTAGGGTGGAATCTGAGACCTGAAGCTTGGTGGTGCAGCACAGTTTCTGTAGTGGCACTGTGATGTGCTGAAGGTTTGATAGCAAGGGCTACAGTCATGATGGGGCATCTGTGTGAGGCACAGACCATGCAGTGACCTCCAGTGTCAAAAGCCACACTGAGCAGAGGCAGGAGGAATATTAATTAAAATAGCCCATTAGAAAATGGCAAGGGTCAAGCTTAAAAAGAAAATGAGAATTGCATTTGATCTCCATACAGAGCAGGAGTCTTGATATTGTAACAAAATCCTTGGCTGGAGTGAGCGGTGTCTGATCGAGTGACACTTCTTACTCAGCTTGGGCTTGGTTTTTGTGTGCTTGTAGGGAGCAGAACTTTATTTTACTTGGTTAAACTGGGGATACAAGGAAATGCCTTGCCATCGTGATGCTGGTGGAGCTGGTGGAGCCATTGAGAATAACAGGCGGCATGAGGAAAGCAAGAAAGTAAAAAGCACTTTGTTGCAGTGGAGCTCACCTTGTTACTCTGGTTTTAAGAGTTGTAGTAATGTGCCAAATATGGGCAAATCCTCAGATGCTTCATTTAGCATTGAGAGTGTATGTAGCACGTGCAGAGTTTCGCTCAGTAATCTGAGTTGTTCTTATTGGAGAGTATTTATGTAGTTTTACTCATTCTATACCAAATGCTGTGTTTCAGAAACTTGATCTTAGGAAAAACCTGCCCCATATATTTGTTATTTTTCCTCCCTTGAGCTATTTCAAGGGATTTTTCCAAGCAGTGCCCGTTAGCTCCATTTCCTCATCCGCCATCCTCAGCAGCCACCAGGATGAAGACAGACAATGTCCAGCTCCATCGCGATCTTTGTGGCAGTGGAATTAGAAGTAAAGGTACCAGTGCCTGAGGGTTGGGTCATGAATTAATAATTGCTGTGTGGTGGGGGAGACCCGTCAGTGTAGCTGAGAATGGGGAAGTTGCCTCGCAGAGCGCTATCAATCACTCAGTGACCATAACTTCCAGTAATTAGTGTATTTTATGGGCCTTTGCTTCAGTGACTTGGAAGCACATATGCTCCACTCACAGCTAAACTTAGCCAGAGTAATATTCCAGGATGATTTATCCGCTTGCTGCACTGGGATGTAACCCTATATTAGGTGAAGATTGTGAACTAAGCTGCAATAAAGTGTAAGTTTAGGTACAGTTTGCGCGGGTTGAGACCTCAATGTATCATGTTTCGCAGCAATTGCTCTTAGGCCACTGTGGGCAGTCTGTGTGGCAGCAAAATAAATAATACAGTTCTCTATCCAGGTGGAAAGATGAGTGGACAGTTAAGGGATAACATCATACCTGCTGTATTTGTAATAGATAGGATTGTGTAATTAATGTTGCCTATTCTTATACTGTGAAATACAGTTTCTACTTTTTAAAAGTCCAAAATTTAGGTATATTTGTCATTCAAACCTGCCTTTTCCTGTTACTGGATTGGTTTGTAATGGTGGACAAACTCTCTCCTGCCAGTGGAGATGGAGAACAGCTCAAATTGAGCTGCATTTCCACCAACGTAGCCAAATTTAACACTTCCTTTTAAGTATTGACTCTAAATCCAGACTCTAAATTCCAGCTAAGCAGGAAGCGTCTCCGCTCAAACAAGTATCCTCATTAATCCTTATGGACCATTTGTGTGCATCTTGCACCTGACCATTTCCCCAGATTGGCCCTGAAAGGCCCCTATCCCACCTTTTTCCCTTCAGAAAAGGCGCTGCTATTCTGAGCAACACCTTTGAAGAAGCAGTAGTAAAAGCCTGGTAATGGAAGGGATTTGTGGCAAGGAGGAAATGTGCAGTTTAATCACGATTGTCTGCAGCCTTTGGTTTGCAGTGCATTTACTGTAGTTCATATTTAAAAGAAGTCAAAGTGAAACTAATTATCTTTAATTAAGGTGAATTAGGCTTTGATTTTTAATATATTTTTATGTAGAGAGATCTCAAACTCATCCGCTCAAGCCAAGGAATGTCCCAAAGGTTATTAGGGCATATTTCTGTTGGGCCTGATGGTATTAGTAATAACCTTCTTCCTCATAGTCCTAGACATGAACAAATATGTCACTTCATCAGTCTCTGTTACCCGCACTTATGCCCCTCCGCAGGGGTCGCAGATTCCACAAGTTCCCAGCTAATGGCGTTATACATTAAAAATTGAAGCTTTCCTCACTCTGAGGCCTTTCAAGGCTTTGTTCTTAAGCCCCAGACACTTTGGAGTGCAGCTGCAAACTATAGGCAGAAGATTAAATTAATTTGTAACTCTTTTTTTCGGCCCGCATTACTAAATCCTGCACATTTAATTGAAACCCTACTTCAAGATGCTTTGTGTTTCTGTTCTTCTTTGTTGTCGGTTTAACCTCAGCAGCACTTTAACGCTGGTAAATTGCTGTTATATCCTTTTGGATTCTTTCTTTTTTTTGCCTTGAAACTGTGCAATAAGAGGACACTGGAATTGATCTTAGAAGGAAAAAAACAATCTTGGAGTAGTTTTTGAGGTATTTAATATTTATTAAGGTCCATACCCTGCAGAGTTTCAGGTGATTTTAAGCCATCTATCTAGGAATGTATAAATTGGTCTTGGTATGAAATTTCACCTGGGGAATTTTATGTTATCCAGTAGTTAAGTCTGATTTTGAAGTTCCCTGTGTCTGAATGTTCCGAAGGGGCGGCTGCCTTTCCATAAGGCGAGGGTTTAACGGCAGCGCACCATCTAAATGCAAAACCCTGAGATGGAAATTTAATTGTGTCAAATGTGCACGAGGTAATTAAGAACAAAGTTGAGAACATTTCAGACTATAAAGTCCTCCTTCAGCTGGATCATTGCGATATTGGAAGTGCTTATTTTCAATTTGCAGTTATGCCGAGAAACATGGGATGTGTCTAAATGAAGAGTAAAACCATCCCGTGCTTTTCAGTGTAAGTGTAAATTAAAAACAACTTGTACAACATTGACAATAATCTAAGTGGGAGATTTTATTGCCTGAGTGTCCTAAAATTATGCTTTGAACTTCTTTCCCTGTGTCACTTCCTGAACAGGATAGGGACCAAGTCACTGTTGTAAGTCTTACATGGTCAAGCGAGTCAGGAGGGATGTAGAGAGAGCAGTTTATCAATGAGGATTCCTGGATTTCCATTTTCAGTTCCAAAACTGTTCATTGCATTATTTGACCAAGTCATTTTAATTTTGTGCTCACATTAAATGTATGTAGTTGAGGTTAGAGTTGCTTTTCCAGCCCTTCTTATGGCTGCTCAATACAAGGGGTTTAGGCACCTGCCTCTACCAAAGCTGGCTGCCTCGTGTTTGCTCTCCCCAATGTGGTTTTAGGTATAGTTTGATAAAAAACACCATAAAATGAGTGGTTGAAATGCTCCAATGGGCTATTTCTGTGTCTAAGAAAGTAATAGTTAAAACCACATGCACTACCACCCTCCCTACAAAACTCTATGCAGACAGGTAGTTGCTCTGAAGTGTAATGGTGTAGGAAAGTGTTATTCTGACATAACTTCTTGTTGATATGATCTGATTCTCATTTATATTTCCATACCATGCTGGCATTGCAATTGACTGGGCCTTTTTAAAATGATGGATTTTGCTGTTCTTGTGTATTGGGAAGGTATCCGTAAGGAAATGAGAACCAGCTCCTTGAAGTTTAAGCATTCCCTTTTCCCCTCCTTAATATCCAGAGCTACATAAAATACCATTCAGTGCCCAAACTGAAACAGTGTGAATGGAAATACTGGATTTTTGTTATAATGCCTTAAAATTGCAAGTTCCTGAATGTCATCATATGTAAATGCAGAGGAGGTAAGTGTTTGATAGTGTATTAGTTTGGTAGTTTACAATTGTTAGTGTCCTGCATTAGGCTTGTGCTGCTCATATTTAGATTACTTTAGACAGATGATAAAAGTATGGAAATCCCTTTAGTGAAGCTCTAATCTGTTTGTTTTGGGGTGTTTTTTTCTCTACTTGAAGTGTGACACTATTTATAAATCTAAATCTACACACAGAGGTCATTGGTTGGCTGAACTTAAACCATTTTACTTAGTAAATTTAATTAAGAAAATACAGTGCAACTCATAAGCAAATGAGTTTCTCCTAGTTTTAAACCAAACCACCCTCTTGAGTGCTGATTGCCTTGCTCGACCCCTGGTGATACAGAAACAGGCAAAATTAAAAAGGACATTAAAGCTTCATTAAATCTGAAACACATTTAGTACAGTGACATATCTGCAGGCTATTTCAGGGAAGATTACATACTCTTTGGTAAGTTTCTTAATTTATAATACCTTGACAATCTTGCAGGGAGGAAACAACTCCGACGAGCTGAAGCGAGTGATGGTTCAGGGGACAGAACTGGCACATGAGCTGTCCGAGGCTGTGTCACTTTGCAGTCCTCAGTCAAGGAGCAGCTTCACTGAGAAACGTGTTTGTTTTCACAACTTGCTCCTGATGCATGTTGGATTCTTCAGAGCTCATTTGTGCTCCCCGTGCTTACGTCTGGCAGGAAACTGCTCTTTCCCCAATTACTCGGCTGCCTTTGGAGCCCCTGCTGAGGTGTGTGGTGGTCGAGGGGAAGAATCATCAGTGAGAATGAGAATGCTTAGTTTGAAGTCATCACTGAGGCTGTGGTCGTTTTTCTGCTTAAATAAGATGTGCAGACCGATGCTCTGTGTGTGTAGCCATAGTTATCTTGTTCTACAGTGGGATAACTATTGCATTCCTACAAGTCTGTAGCTATTGTGATGACTATTCCTATGTCAGTTGTCATTGGAAAAATCAGGATTTCTTTCTGTTTCTGTTCAGAGAAAAGTGTTTGGCATTTATAGGTTTACTTCTAGGCACTTTAGGCTATCACAGCAGCAGTGATTCTTAGGATCTCAAGCAGGTTTTTGGAAGTTACAGATGTTCCTTCCAAGAGAAGATGAATAAAAGGGCATGTTTTAGTAAGTGCTGGTCCTTAAGACCAAACATAACAGAAAACATAGGATCTTGGCTTAATTATTTAGCAGTATATTTCAAAGCCCTGCCGTTAGGGAGCAACTGGAGTAACACTGAGCTGGGAGAAGCTGTTAACCAGATAAGAGCCATAGAAAGGATGGTGGTCAAACTGCTTAGCTCAGGTTGATTTGTTGTGAGGATGAATTTGCTGTGAAGAGAAGCACTGTGCTCAGCACTGCACCAGAACCAAAACTGGAAGGCAGAATTCACCCCAAAGAGCTGAGTCTTAAAAGGCAAACCTGAAAGACAAAGCACAGAAGAAACCCAGAGGAGGAAGGAATATCACTGTGAAGAACTCGAAGAGATCTTGTCTTCTTGCCTCAATGTTGTTCCCTGTTCCAGTGTCTCTTGTAAGCCAGATTTCTTCTACATTCTCTGGGTGTTGGTTTTATAAACCAGGTAACACAGGATCCCCACATGGAAGCCTGGAAGCAGATCCCAGCTTTCAGAGATGAGTGGCAGAATAGAAACATCTCAGAAAGAAACATATTGTTGTGAATGCTCCATCCCTGGTGGCGTTCGAGGCCAGGTTGTACAGAGCCTTGTGTGGCATGGTTTAGTGTGAGGTGTCCCTGCCCATGGCAGGGGGGTTGGAACTGGATGATCTTAAGGTCCTTTCCAACCCTAACTATTCTATAATTCTATATGTGTTATTGCTAGTAGGGATGCTTGGTCAGCACATCTCAGTAGTGCAAAAGCTTCTGAGAGTAGTCACCAAAAATAGTTTCGTCTCTTTGTGTTTCTCTTGTAGGCATCTTTTACACAAATGCTTTAAGACCTACCCTGCTTTTGTAATGTCTTTTTGGATCTCAAAGAAGTTTACTGTATTTGCTAAGGCTCACAGCCAAACAGCTGGTATGGTACAAGTTTTGACAGCAGCTGGAGGGGCAGGAAGGGCATCATCTCTGCTGAGATCTTGTTGCTTCCACTCATGCTCTCACCTTCTTCTTACTACCTTCTCATGACCTTTTTCCTTAACTAGTGAGGCTGGAGTATATCTACTGCTCTTTGCCCCATCCATTCATTCCCCACCTTGCTACAGTTCCATCTATGCCTCATTGTTCATTCTTAGGGTAGGTTTGTGCTGCCAGCCAGGCTGAAATTTCATTGTAGGTTAGCACAACTGCCTTAGCTGCAATCTGACCAGGTCAGATAACCTCAGCACTGAGGAGCTCAAACGTCATTGACAACAGAAGTGCTGGTAAACAGCTTTCACCCAGCACTGATATGTGGTTTACCCTGTGCAGTGAATGACACGATGGCTTGGACCTTCAGCATTGATGCTGTTCCTCAGTCTGATGTGAACATACTTAGTTCATCATGCAGACAAATCGATGGTAGCAATGCATCCATAACCTTTTTGGTAGACTTCCTTCTGAAGGCAATATGGGGAGGATTCACCAAGGTTAACCAGGGTGTAGAGAAGCTCACCTGACTATGGGGAGCAAACTCTGCAAGCCATGGAGAGAAGTGGACTTATGCAGAAAGCAGGTCAGAACAGAGCTGCTCTGAATGCCCTTTTGGAGGAGTCTGTGTCAGCTCTGAAAGCCCTTGTCCTTCACTGAGTAGTAGATAAAAAACTAGCTGTATTTTGCTGAAATTGTTTCCAAGCTTCAGATACCAAATGGGAAAACTTGAAGTTGTATGAAGAATTTATTATGGAATATATTATGGCAACAGTACTGTTGTGGTTGGGTTGATACTGACACTAGCAGGTGTTCTAGTAGTGCATTGATTGACTTACGAAACAATGTGGGCAACAAATGTAGTTGATGTTGTGTGCAGTTGAAAGTAGATCTGAAGAAAAGTGGAAGTGACTTTTTGCAGGTGCTGTGATCTTTCCCCAGGTCTCCTTCCCAGGTTCCTGCCTGGGTTTGACACCAATAAGGAGGCAAAGCTCAGCTGTATAACCCAGATTTTACTCTGAGCCAGTTAAGGAAGGACTTTGGGAGTTCAGTGCATGCTCTACAATACCTGTTCATTGCAGATAATTATCAGGAAAGGTCAGTGTCGTTGGCCTCACTATTGAGGCTGAACTGGTTTAATTTAGAGTCCTCAGGAACTTGGGCATCAAACGGTGTTACTGAGTGGTATAGACAAAAGAGCTCAAGAAATACAGAAATACTCAGAAACATAGAAGAAGGGGTGGTGGTTGTGAATGATTCCATTCTAAATACAGCTCTTTGTGTGTTTTCAGCATTACTTTTGCTGACATTTACCAATTTCTACGATAGTAAGAGTTGAGTACTTTTCTCTCTTTAAGAAAATGTGCCCTCCATGCAAATCTATATAACTAGACAAATATTATTTCCTTTCCCAGCTTGCTCTTGGGAGGTTTCCATATCCTCAGGTAAGATTGTTCATTACTGCTGTTTGCCACTGTGACATTCATTCCTATGTATGAAGGTGCAGAGAGCAATTGTGAACATTTGAGCCACATACAAATAAATCTGTCCTGTTAAATTGAAAAGTGGTATCTTGAAGGAGTCATTCAGAAGTCTCTATTGATTTTTTTTCTCCCTCTCTCTTTTTCCCCTGTCCAAAATCTAGATTTTCTTTCCCTGGAGACAAGGAAAATTATGATGATGTTAATGATTGTTTTGGTGGGAGATGAAAAAGTAATTCAGTGCTTTTGAAGCAAGGAGGTGTATCTGCTCCTTCTTACAGTTGAATGTTGAATAATAGTACAATGGTCTAAAATCTGCTCAAATCAAAACTATAGTGTGAATGGAATACTTAAGGGAGCTTTGGGTTCACCATTTTAAGAGGTGCTACTACTAGTATTTTATTTACATACTGGCATTTCCAACTTTCCTCTGACCTCACTCAATTGCATTGAAGTTGCTGGTAAAACTGCTTCCACCATCAGTGGCAATGGTGAGGCCAGTGCTGAACCCTGCATTTCCACGTAGTATTTTACTTTGTCTTCATGCTTGAGAAAACATGAAGCTCTGAACAGAGCAACCAATGCAGAAATAGGTTTGATGATTATATTCTTATTGCAAGATGGATGTTAGAATTCATAGTAACAAACTATTCCGTAATTCCTCAAATTATTCTTTCCTGGGAGAGGGGGAAAAGTGAAGTGTCCAGGGACTAAAATGAATTATTTGAATGTGGTTTTTATGTTTTCGTATGTTTTATGAAGGCAGTTTCGGTCTGTACAGATCAGAGTGCCTGGAGGCACGTCTGATTTAAAGGTGGTGTTGGTCTGTGCTCTTTAAGCATCTATTAACTTGCTATTATTATGCAAATAACTGTTGTAATACACATACTAATTTATGCATGGTTAGATTATGCAGATGCCTCACAAACATGGTTATTGAATAATAGGCTGGGGCTCATTCTCTCTCCCATTTTTATAAGCTGTTTTAAGCAAATTCTCCTGACACTTTTATGGACTTGCAAAGGTTTTGCATTTGTAGAAATACAGGGATTTTTCCCTTTCTCATCTCCTATGGAAAATGGTTCCTGGCTGAGAGAGCTGGGGCAGAACACACTTTGCATATTTTATCCATATTTTAAACTGCACCCTCTCCTTTGAAGAGAGGGCTGGAAGAGAAGCTCTTGTGTTGAAGTGGCCTCCATACATCGACGTACTCACTTGTGTGCGTTGAGTGTCTTGACATTCATTGTGGCTGGTGTATTATGACACTAAATCAAAGTGACGGGGGGTACCATTTAAGATAACCCCCTGTTCACAGAAGTGCTGGAGCTTGGGGAAGGAAGTTAGAGCACATACATTATGTATGATCCTAGCCCAAAATTTGCTTTCTGAATTGGGAGCAAAGCGTGATTGCCAGTTTAAGATCCTTTTTTGCTATTCTAATTAACAAAACGGATCGGGTTTGCAAAAGAATATCTGGCAAGTCAGTAGTCCATGAAATTGTGTATATTTTTTAATGTAAAACAGTTGAGGAGGTGAAACTTTAAAATGTAGCTATTAAGCTTTCCAAGGAAATGCTTTTCCTAAGGATTTTCATACAAAGAGTATGTATTTTAGACATGTGCTTAGATCGCGGGTCACAAAACCCATAGAAACCTGCTCTGATTAGGGGGAAAATTAGTAGCGTGATGGGGTTTTTTATGTCTAAATATCTATTTATCTCCCTAGATAAGGGCCTGATTCTGCAGTCACTCACCTGAGTAAATCCTCCGCACTTCAGTGGGCTCATTTAAATGAATGAAGCTAATCGGATGTGTGCCTGCAGAATTTGCCCCTAAATACCTTGAAGTTCCTTCTCTCTGACAATGGAAAGTCTTGGAACATGTTTGGGAACACCTGAAATTCCCCACAAATGAATGTTTGTCTCCAGCTCTGGCTGGAAAAAATAAGTTGGGTTTTTTTTTGCCTCTGTTTTGAAGCCACAGACAAATAGTGTGTGTGTAAATTCAGTTTAAATGAGTAGGATTTATAGGGGAAAACATTGTCGTGTGGGAAATCAGGACTCCTGCAATACACCAGTAAGACTAAAGGATGATTTTGTTTTTTTCCTGGCTTTTAATGGGATATTTTAATGATAGAATTTGCCCCTTCTCGTTTTCCACATCTTTTGCCAGTATTTATTTTGCTAACACGCATCACACTGTCATGATTTAATTTTGTGTTCACAATAAAGTGTTACCTTGAAAGCATTTAAGGTGTAAGTAAAGTTGCTTACGGGTGTGTTGAGAGTTACTGTAGATATTGTCTTGTCTTGATATGCAGCTAACTTCATAATCAATAGCTGACTGTGAAAGGTACAAGAACACAGGTAGTAATGACCAGAACAGACTTTTGCACTGTAAAAACTTTATGCAGGAATCTGTAGTCCTTAAAATGTAGTAAAATTCTACAACTGTTCTGGATTTTGGTGGTGTGTGGTTCATTTTCCTGGTGTGATATTGCAATGTGCTATTGCATCCTTACTGTGATATAAAATTCCTTTTGGAAATGGTAGGGTATGATGCTCGTAGGATTTTCTGTAGTTCCAAATGTAAGCACCTAAGGGTATATTCTCCCCCTCAGTGTGTTTGCGTAACTATTAAAACTAATAGGAATGGTGCATGCACTTACACAAAAAATACTATTTTGAGTAAAGTTCTTTCCTGCTTTTCAATGTAAAAATGGAAGGAAACCCTTTTCCCCCAGCCCAATTGCTAGTCCATGGTCTGTCCAGCTTCTCAGGTATCTGAAGAAGGCACATAGGGAAAATAAGTTTCAAAACCCTTTTAAGAAGTTTAATTGATGTGATTTTGATTTTATGTGAGCAGAAAGAACTAGGGAAAATAATGAATAAAATGAAAAAATACCAAACCAAAAGGCCATAGCACCTCCCAGTATATTTAATGACATTTTAAGTTGGAAGCCCAAAGATGTGCAGTGGCTGAACCAACCGTGAGACGTACAGTTAATCACGGAGATTCACATTCAGTCTATGGTATAAAAACGCGATGGGGGCAATGACTTGGTTAATGATAATGCAATTTAGGAGAAATGAAAAGAATTGCTCACTAAATATTCTCGGCTTGTCGTCAAACTTTATACAAAGCAGGATGTTAAAAGGATGTCGCATCCATTAGGGAAATATTCCAAAGGAACAGCAGTACTCGGCTGCCGAGGATTTAATCAGCTATAGGGAAGCACGGGTTACGACGACTGTATTTAAGATACTTCTGCATTGAAAGAAAAGCTTCCCCTCCTTCGGCTGCAGTTCCACGTCACTTAATAAATTACATGGAAAGGACCTGAAGTTTAGAAAGAAAAATCCACCCAAAATTCCTCTTTCCCCATTCTGCCCCCTCCCATCCCACTGCTCCCCCCCCGAATCTGAGCAAATACTGCCCCTGGTATTGTAAAGCTTTGAATGTTTTCACACCCCATTAATTTATTACTTCTCTTTCCTCATCTTTAAATTTTTCCCTTTCCCCCCCCCTTTTTTTTCCCCTTTTTTTTAAACCCAGGCTCCCCGCTGCTACAGCGATTTTCATCTTGTTGTTAATTTTCCCTGCTCCATATGGAGCTCCAGACATTTCACCTGGAGGCTGTACTAGATTTTGCTGTAGCGATCGCACTTCCGGAGGCCAAAACTGTCATTTAAGGTTCCTGGTGCATCTGTCTACGCCAGGCTTTTCACTGGCACCGGGAGAGTGTGAATAACAAATTGGATGCACCTGAGATTTCAGATGATTAGTGTGTTTTGTGAATCTGGGCGACTTGTAAGCAGATAGCTGTAGGGATGGGGAGGGCTAAAGAGCTACCCCGGGTGAATCCGGGCTCCCACCTTGCGTTTGGGATGTGCCGGGATAAGCACGAGCATCCCGGCAGCCTGAACACGGAGAGTAACAAATATTTCATCCTGCCTTGTCATTGATTAGAAAAGAGCCTTTAATTTCATTTCACCCCATGTTGTGATTAATTTGCATTCTTTGTCAGAAGTTAATGGAGTTTTTTATGGTTCACTCTGAAATCCTTGAAGACATCAGAGTTGATCTGATGTTTATACAACTGCCAGCGGAATTTTTTCATTTGATTGATGGGGAGCTTGATGTTATTCCAAACGGCTTTTTAAGCTGTTTTTAAGAATTATTTGAATAAAATGCAAGCAAGATATTGTTATAACCATCAAGATTATCTGTTAAAAATCTGTTGCAAATAAAGAACATGATAAGTAGAAAAAAAGATCAAAAAGACAGGAGAAATGGGGGATACAGAAGATGATATTTGCTAAAATAGATAATCCAAGGATACAAATTAGGTATTTCACAATGTAAGAGACCTTAATTTAAGGGTCTTTTTTGAATAGAAAGAGTTTATTTTGCAGCATGATAAATAATGGGAATGAATTAGTAAAGGATTTAGTCACAGTTAGACCTTCCCCCCCCCCCCTTCATTTTTCTATTCTCCCAGCTTTTTCACCTTCATTTTAGCAGCGATGCGAGCTCGGAGCCCTGGTGTCTTTAACTCGGAGAGACAAGACTGTCAGGCCTGTTAGTTCAACAAAATGATGACATATTGCTCGTCTCAAGGAAGAGGCATTCTTAAATCCCACTGCAAAGAAAACATAAGTGGATAATAGGAAATTTTATAGCCCAAGAAAGCGTTCGCTATAGACTTGCCATTGGTTTGCTTGATAAGAAAAATATACAGGGAGGGGGGGAAATATCCTCAGTGAAGGAAAATCGCTTTTTGCTCCTCCTGTTAGGGAAAGGTTTGTACTTTTACCAGACCCCAGCATCGAAAAAGCATCGGGGAGACGATGCAGAATGGTCTGCGTACGCTGGGCCAGATCCTCAGCTGGAGCAGCTCAGTCCTGCTGCTCCGGGGAGCTCAGGGGACAATGCACACTTGCACCAGCTTTGGGACACGGCTCCTTTTTACAGCAGGAAAAGACTGTACAAATGCTTTTGTTCCTTTTTGATGATGATGATGATGATGATTGTTTCTGATACCAAAACTGGGGTTGCTGGTTTGGGGCTTTATTTTTTTGCAAGATCTTATTTTTATCCTTTCATCAGCAAATTCTACCCTCGCTGTGATTTCTGCAAGTAAGATTTAATTATAGGTCAAAAAGCTCCTGTGCAAGCGCTTCCATTTAAACCAGATTAATTTATTTGCTGTATTGTAGTTTGCTAAATAATTGCATGGTTTTAAATGAAGTTGCTGCTTTCTGATCCCTGTATTAACATGGTCTAAGATTCTTTTTGTTACGTGTAATCCATACTATTGACCACATTTGGCCTGGTTGCATTTAAATGTAAGCAGGTTGTCAAGGAAAAAAATATTTAGTTTAACTTGGCATGAAAAGAGCCATTTTACTGTTGTTTTTTCAATTGACAGGAACATCCTTTAAGCATTCATTTATTTTTGTGAGAATAAATTGAGGGTTGGTTACAGCATGTTTCCTAGTAAGAAAGAAATGCTTTTTCTTCCATATATATCATTATATCTAGCCATTTAAAAGACATTAAACACTGTTCAAATGCTAATGCCAAAATAGAGAATTATATTATCCTATCATATCTTAAATATGATAGATTTGTGCAAATATTTTTGCTTTTTCTAATATGCCATTCCAGAAATCACTGACAATATTTGAAGCCATCTGCTATTACTTTAAACTCTCACCAGTTTCTTCACATAGGCTTGGCTACATGTATCATTGATACACTTTGCTTTCTTACTTATTTCACCTGAGCCAGAAATAAGTTAGAACTGAAATTTGATGTGGGTATTAGGAACTTGCTGTTAACACTGGAATTTAGTTTAGAGGTGTTTTCTTTTATGAAAATTGAGAGGTCTTTAGGGGGACAAAAAAAATAGTTCAGAATCTAAAGGATAAAGACAAACTTGTATTTTTTGTTTCTTGCCTGATTTTTTTGTTTTACTGTAAAATGGATGTTTGAACAATATGGTCAAGCTTGGAAATGTAGGTAACTAGTAAACCTGGATTTTCTGGTATATTTTAATATGATTTTAATGTGTTTTAAGAGTGGATTGTTAGCTTATGATGTTGAAAACCTGATTTTATTGTTTTATTTTGCTTTCTAACCCTAATAACTCCAAGCAGTCTGAGGGACCACCTCTTAGACTGTGGTTTGTGACCACCATTCCGGGATGTGTTCTGTGCTTGTGCCCCTTGCCTTGTGTAAAGCCTTGTCCCTGGTCACACTGACATCAGCTTCAAACCTCTGGAAAGTTCAATTTAACACAGTGGGAAAATTACCTGCTCCAGATGCTCACTCATAGGCACATCCTTGGAGTCAGGATGTGAGTCTGTGTTTCCCAGTTGGTTATGGTGTTGTCACCCTTCCCAGTTTGTACTGGAAGAGAAAATGGCAGCATCCATTTGAAGTCTTTTTGGAGATACTTTTGCAACTGTGTAAGGCTCTCCTGCATGAGTTGGTGCTTCTGTGGAATGGGAGATGCTCCTGTTGTACTTGGAAGGAAACATCTCTCCCAGTTCCTGTTCCTGAAGTGGATAGTGATGCTGAGGCACCAGAATGAAAACTTAAACTTGGGAGATGAGCTCTCCTTTAGAAGAAAGCTGTAGGTGAGTTGATCTGTGTGGTTGAGTTGTTGTAGGTGGCCTTTTGCTGACTGTCAGCAAACACTGGATTTACTCAAAGTTTACATCTTTTCTGTGCTCTGAACAGGCTCTCTTGGCTGGGGTGAGGAGGAGGCACAGTTCCTCACAAGTCTCTCAGGAGCTGGAGATGGACAGAGGCCCGGGTACAGCAGATCTCTGCCCTGTTTTGCTGGTTTCCTTACCAAGGATGCAGCTGTATGAGCTCAGAACTGAGTTGTAACTCTCAGCCTGTTTGAGGAATGAGAATACCTACTCCTCATAGGGTTGTGAGGCACTTCTGGGCATGGACACAGCAGTCCCAGTGGTTGTTCTTCACTATGTCCATGGACTGCTAATGCAGGGATCCCCACCAGAGGCTGAAGGATGTGTTTTCAACATGGCTTGTAGGAGCACACAGCACACATGACCATCTTATCCCCCTTTGATGAGTGACAGTTGCTCACCATAGTGAGGAGCCCCAGAGGCCAGCATAAGAATGAATGATTTGGAGGTTTAGGTGAGCATTTCCCTTGCACAGCAGCCATTCTTCTGCCAGCACTGTTGACCTGTAGGTTTAATTCATGAGAGAGCACAATGCTGCTTGGGGGCAGTGGAATGGCATAGGTGAGGATGCTCAACCCTCCAGCACCTTGGTGTAGTTAGAAAACTCCCCTCATTTACCCAAATCTTTGTTGCTTTTTGGGTTGTTTCCTTTCAGATGTCCCTAGAATTGTGTCATTTGTAGTGATAACAATTGATTTTTCAGCTCTTTGGAGAAAGCTCAGGATTTTTCTAGATGGTTTCCAGTGACAGGCTTTAGCAATTGACATTTTTACCTGTTTCTTTTCAAGGTAGAAGGGACTTGCAGTGGTGTGCTTAGGAGGAGGGACAATCCTGATGGATATTCATCTGTTGCCCTTCAGTGCTTCTGGTATTAGAGGCTCTCTTGTTTCTTTAGATGATTTGTTCCTCTGCTTTATTATCAGAAAGGCTTTCCTCACTACAGTGGTAGCTGTGTGCAATGAATGTGAAGAAGAGATGCAGGAGGGTTGGTTATGTCATCCTCACTCTGTCTTTAGTCTGAAGACCCCAGTTCTTCCAGTCTCAAGATTCCTGGCTGGTTTTGTGATTTCAATTTGGACTTTCCCCACATCCCCTTTGGGGATGCACAGGCTTAGACACAGCATGGGGAAAGAATAACCGCGTGTGTCTTCAGACTGTGTTCCTCCCTGGACATCCCACTATGGAGTTTGACCTTTTGGATTTTGAGGTGGGTTTTTTTGGTAGCATCATGACATTATTCCTGCTCAGTTGTGATGGGTTTTCCTTTTCCGTAGTGTCCTCTAGGTTCTCCTGGTGTTCCTCTCCATTACCATGTTTGCTAATCTTGATGATCATGGGTAGCTCTAAGCAGGAACCACTTAGAACTAAACCTCGTTCCTTTATTCAGTTAGTAACTGACCACCTTTTGTTCTCCTTATCACACTTTTTGTGATGCTTTAAACAAGGTCTTAAACAGCCATTTGCTACATTTACTTTCTTCCCTGATACTGGCTCATCCAACATCCCTACTGACTGAGGAACGTGGTGTTCTGAGCATCCTGGTCCTACTCCAGTGTAGTGGTTATTGTTGGCTTCTCACGCTCCCTCCATCGTTTCAGCAGTGTGTAGTTTTTCATGCCCACTTTGTGGAATTGTGTTACTAAACTCTGGTAAACAGATTTCTGTGAGAAGTGGCTGCAGTTCAATGGTGGATGAAATAATCTCTTTATAGAAATTTGTTTGTAGACCTCTGGGAAAACCAGCGTAATATAATTGGAAGAATATATTTAATATTAAGGTTGTTGTGAATTGTCTTTATTATTATTATTCTTTTGGTCCTCTGTTTTGTGACAGTGATGGAAGTTTGCCATTTGCAAAATCTATGGATTGGGATTGGGAGCGTTCACAGTATCAGGAACAAATGAGGGCGTTCAGTCTTTCAGGTTTGGTGAATTCTGTCACAAGTATAACCAATTTCAGTTTGGCAAGAATCTGTACAATACATGTGAAGATCATGCTTTGAATCCAGAGAAGGTGTAAAGCCCACAGTGGTGCAAACCACCTGGAAATGCAGTGCGCTTTCATGTTCCTTTCCCATTTATATCAGGGCAAAGACAAAGCAAGTGTGTGTCGGTCATTTGCCAATAGGACTTTCTGCAGCTCAATACAACTCTAACCCTCATTTTAAAAGATTAAAAATAAGTTATATGTAGTTTTAAAATCCACAGTTTTCCTGGAATGGGAAAACAGATGTTCTGTTGTAAAGCCTCCCTGAAAGATCCTAACTGTATGATTTGTTGGTATATGTATTTTTCTATTAAAACGAGATATATCACTAGCTTGAAAAGCAGTATAAATGTAAAGAGAAAATTTGTTAACTGCAATGGGAAGAGCTAACCCTGGGTCACCTGCAAATCTCTCAAACAAGAGCTTCAGGGCAAGTCCTAATTCCAGAGAGTAAAAGCGAAAATTAAAGCTAGAGCTGGTGACTCCTCTAAGTTACCCGGGGTGGATTCATTTGAGTTTCCTTGATTGTGCTTGTGAATATAATGTGAAAGGGACGGTAGAGGTCTTCTCAGCCACTTCCAGTCCCAAGTATCTCCATGGAGACAGAAATATAACCTGATGGTCTGTCAAAAGTTGCTTTTCATAACCAGAGGCATTCATTAAATAGTAGATGAAGCAGGAGGCAAACTTCTGCATTTCTAACCAACCTAAAAAGAATAAGTGTGCTTTATGGAGTGGTTTATCCAGATCCCACTGACACTTCATGACCTGAGAAACAGACTGTTAATGTGATAGATTTATTTATCCTTTACCCTTCTTCTTCAGGTTACAAGCTATCACATGCAGTAAGAACACAGCAAAGACCATACGGGTTCAGAAATACCATATAGCTGATCCAGCTCTGCAAATGCACACCATTTTGGTTGCATGTGAAAAGCTCACAGAACCTTCTGAGCAACTGGGTTTTCCAGTGACAAACAGGTCCAGGGCTCACTCATGTTCTTCTGGGGGAGCATTTTGGTGGTGAAAAGACTAAAGTGGCTTTTCTGAGGCAAAAATGATGTTTTAATGAGTGCATCAAAGCATTCCTCAATACTCTTTAAAACACATACTGCATCTTTTTCGTCCTTCATTCAAGCAGGAGTTTCAGATGTGTCTCTGCTACCATTTCATTAGTTGAAATTCTTAATGGAAGGTATAGAAACAACACTGCCAATCTCCTTCCTAAGCCCCAAGTTGGGTAATGACACACCAAATGCTCAGGCTTTTGAGCTGCATCCACTGCACTCGGATCCCTCGAGACGACCCTAAACTTCTCATCTCCCAGTAGTGCATGAAAACCAGAGAGTTCGTGGAGGAAACAGAGGAGTGTGGGTGAGCAGGAAGATAAAACATTTTACACTGAGTACTTTTAAACTGTTCTTAATGTGCTATAAAACCGGAGGCTTCCCTTTTTCCTGAACTGTGTGCAAAAGGAGGAGCTCCGACTGTAAAGTTGTCGCCAGTTAGGTTTGGTTTATGGTTGCAGAGGCCGCCCAATAATGTGCTCTTGGAAAAGGTAAACAACATAGTTTTAACAATGAAAAATATGCCTAATATAAATACTGCTAAGTTCATTGCTGTTCAGAACTTGAAAATATGAGTGTAACATTGCATTTTCTGGTGGAGTTAACAGAGGAGCGCGGTGCAGCCTTACAAGCAATATATCTGAGGCAGAGAAAATAAGTAATACATCTAACTGGGGAGTCTCTGTGGCATTGGCGTAGAGGAAAGCACAGTAGCTTTATTTAATTGAGAAAATGAATCAATTACAATGATGTTGCATCATCAAATGCAGGGGAAATAGCAGATATGTCATTACATCGGGTAACAGTGTTAAAAAGTAATTGAGTGTCTTAAGCATTTTGAATCAATTCCAGGTACTGGCACAGCTACCTTAATGCAAAATTTATGAAGATGATCTCAAAATAATATGTCGCCATCAAAATAGTGTAATAAAACCTGGTAACAATGTGTGTGTGAGCAAGCGCGCATCCCTCCCTACCTCCCTCTGCAGAAGCAGGGCCTGCTGCTCCGGAGGACAGTTGCAGCGGCACAGGAAGAATCCTGTCATACTTGCATTTGTGTTGCTTTAGTTTTCATTAGAAGCACTGAGCCCTTTGATTAGAAATGATATTTTAAATCTTGTTCTGAAATTGGATGTAGTCATATCGGCGTTGAGGCGACTGTAGATGATCCCACCTCTATTCCTCTGCATGACAAGACCTATTTTTCCAGCGAGGAAATGTGACTTGTGCGGTGTTAGGATGACAACCTGAAACGCCTGCTCGTGTGCACTATAGTGTAAAGAAGCCCCACACCATCCCTACAGAATAAGCTGAGTCTGTTTTGTCATTTAGCATCTGGAAGTGAAGTAGGAAAAAAAGTCTTTTTATATCCACAGCATATTTTGCTGATTAGCAATAATGTAAAGTGGCATGTTTATTCTGTTGACTTGTAATAGGTTGACATTGGCCATTAAAGAAATGGGCTAATTCTGTGCATTATTTTCTTCTCTTCCTTGGAAGAAAAGATAGAATTATCCACAGAAACTTTATGTGTATGTTTGTGCACTGCTAGTACAATAATGAAAGACTTCACGTGTATAAAACCAGCTATTTTCTTGGTGCTAGTTTTCAACCTCCTTACATTACATTTTACTACCTGTAAAGTATCACCAGAGGATCCTGCCTCTGGCTGGGTCCGTGGGGGGAGTGCTTCCAGAGCTGATGGCAGCCCTACAACATTCATCATCATGGCACTATACAGCAGAGAATATTAAACGTAAGGGGCAAGCCAGATAAAGTGTGTTAGAAGAGCAGACAACGTTCTCAATAAGGACCGTGTTGTGTTCACATTGCAATTGCATTGGGTTGAGCAACTTTGTGTCTGGTTAGGAAAAACAGAGAATTAATTGTTTGCACGCGTTAGAAATGGTACACATGAACATGAGCAGAATACCAGCATCCCAAAATCTGGTCAGATCTTCCGTATTAAGTATCTGGTTTGTATTTAATTGTTTGCATTGTAATTCCACCCTTGTTCCTTATTGTGGTCAAAAGGTGCTTTGCCAGTAAGGGCCAGAGTATTTTGTATCTCTCTAAGCAGTCAAATGGTTTCTTACTATAAACTATTAATTATTTCCCAACCAAACTGATGTGGAAATTGGAGGTGACTGATAACAACCCTTTTCTTTGCCATTTCAAACCAGACAAAGTTCATCAAACTTTCCAGCCTCACAGACGGCAGTGCTCTACTCAGACTCCAAGTAAAACTGGGTTGGAATATATAAGAAACTTGGGGGAAAGTGGAGTATTAAAGGCTTTCCTGAGCAGCAGTAGATACTTCAACCACATAATTAAAGTTTTCTTCACAAAAAAGGGACTGTGAGCCCAGCCTGGCAGTAATCCAAAATTCTAATTTCTGACTATGATTTAATTTCAATTTTAAATAAATCGGTTTTTAATTTAAAAAGAGTGAGCTTCATAACATTAGCAATGATTGCAACATTAAGCCCAGTGTTCACAATCTAGCAATATAAAACATTATTTATATCTGAATCGTAAACAGCCTTTTGAAATGGATTATGGTTTTTCTTCCTATTCTAATACAACCTGGAGGGTACTAAAAAGTGTTGTGTGAAATTAACATTCTGCTGACTTTCGCCTATAAATGAGAAGCGAGCTATTAACATTTGTGTATTTTCATTATGTAAATTGTGTTAACACATGCCCACAAATTGCCACCAGCGATGCAATAATTTTCTCTCAGTGATCATAATGTGTCCAAGTGAGTCATTTTGATTATGACATGCTAATTACATATTGTCTTTTTTCAGATTCAGAAAAACCAGGGATCTTTAATGGTAAGCTTTATGAGTTCAGAAAAAATTCACTTTTCTTTTTCCTGATGGCTGCTTCCCCTGCATGCTTGAATGCCTTGTTTTAAACTTAGCAAATTGCATTTGGAAGAAAATGCAAACCTTTAACTGCCTGTATTAGATTAGGTACCATTAGAAATAATAGAACATCCTGAGCATCAATGTTTTTATAAGAGTTTGCTGCTGTTGATTAATCTTGCTATATTTTATTGCATTAATGATTTTTTCTTTCCACTCCACTGTAAAGATATTGCATATAGGCTAATACTTTTTCCCTCTCTTCTTCCCATTGCAGCCTCTCCAGTTATTGCAGTGCATTGTTGATGAGGTGAGTCGTCGTCTTATGTGCTTTCACTCCTAAAGTCATTCCTAATGGAGTGGAAAGCTTATATTTTGTTTCCTAATGAAGCACAATGCCCAACATCCTCAGAGCACAAGTTGCCTTGTGCAGCTTGGAGCTGTCAAACATGAACTGGCCTCGTCCCACTTTATGCTGTTTTCCTACTCTTAATATTGAGTCTTTGAAAGACTTGATTGTCTCAAAGCCTGGTCCTTTTAGCTCTTTAGGCCCTAAAGCCTCAGCCTCATTGTGTGAGCTGAACCTCAGCATTTGCCAGATGAGTTGGAACGGAGACATTCAAGCGGCAGCACGCTTTAGCCAGGGCATATTCAATGCAGTTTAGATGGGCAAAAAGGGTATTTTGATAGGAGAGAAAACGAGGGTGTAAGCAGGGAAGAATCTGAATCATGTCTGATCATTCTTATTTAATTGGAAGGGCAAAATAAAAAGCTGAGATGCAGGAGATTCAGGTGTGAACAGGCGATTGAATTTCAGTGGCTAGTGTCATGTTTCTTGATTGAAACACTTCTTTCTCCCATTTCCTTTCCCAAACTGAGGTGTAAGCAGGAGTTCTAACTCTTCACAGTGAGGCAATAGCCAGGGGCAGACTGCTGTCAGTTTTACTTTGTTTTTAATGTTTAATAAGACTATGTTGGTAATTGGAAAGTTTGAACAAGAAAGAAAAAGCCGTAACTTTAAAGACTCGCCTCACCTCTAGCAGGAAGTCATTGCTGGCTCATCAGGTTGGGTCACTGGACGTTGGTGTGTCCTTTGAGACTGGTCAGCTTCTTCCAGCCTGTCCCATGTAACATGTTTGTTTAGCTTGATGTAAGCTTAGTGCCTGTATGATGCCCAAGTACTCTCTCTCTTTGTTCTGTCTCCACCTGTAACCGCTACTTGTGTGAACCCTTAAACCCTCTGCTCTTTCCTGCAGTGATCACTTTTGTCCTTTTGTTAGAGAATGACATAGTGGCTTAGCTGAACTTCTTTTTAGAAGTGACATTTGAGCCTTGAGGGATGCAGTTATATTAAAAAGAACAAGTATCCTTTGTGTAAAGGAAAGATGTTCTCCTGGTCCTCCAGCAGTGCTGGCTCTTTTACCTGGCTCTTTATGGTGGTCTGGTTCTTTGGGAGGGTCTTAGGTGATTCTGTTTATTTCATCTTTTTCATCCATTATTATTCCTGTTACATCCATCTTTGGTTGAGGCGTGGCAATTCCAAAGCACTGGTGCTGTATATACCACCAGCAAAAGGTCATCTCCATCCTAAAGAAGGTCAGTTAAAGACTCTCATATTTTCTAGACAAATGGTCTGGTACTAGTGCCTAAATCCAAGCTCACTATTCTAAACCACAGCCCTAAAGAGCAACAGATTATGATAGACCTTCTTGCAGCTTCCACATCGTTTCCTCAGGATCAGAATTGCTCCAAACTTCTCATGAAATCTTTAACCACCAGCCCTGGTAAGCACCTGAGTGCCGAGCTAGCTTTAACATTTGCCTTTTGGTATCTACTTATAACTTATTTCATGTTCTCCAGCGTGTCACGGAGCCATCATTCTCCTGACGTGGTGGTTCAGAGTGTCCTGTGCTCATGGGCACATTGAGACTTCAGGTTACAGAGCATAGCTCAGCTGAAAGTTCTTTAAGTGCAACTCGCTTTGTTTTGCAACACACTCAATGTCTAAATGGAAGTTGCCTGCCATAACGTTTAGAGCCTGGGGGGAAGAGGAGGATGGATTGGCTCTCTAGTGTTATTTGCTCGTCTGTATTGTTATGGGGTCATTTAATAAGATATATAGTGTTTAGATAGTGGCTGCCACACCTGGAAGTGCAAACTCTTAGCATGGCAGTGTCTTGGAGAACATTTATATTAAAGGCTTTTCTGTTCTAGCTCATGGGTAGCACTGACTTTAATAGATCCTCCTGCCACCCCCAGCCCTGTCTTGTGTACAAAGGCCTCAAAGAAAATGTGTTTAACTTGTGACTAGGTTTTTCTTAACCCTTCTCACTTTGTCTTCTGTAAGATGTGCCTCCTAGGGAGTAACAGAGGGACCTGTTTATGTGTCTCATACGCACTCTTCCTTCTATGTAAGGACCTTTTGAGAGACAAAGTCTCTTTACTATCTGGTACTGCACAGCTGTTGTTGCTACCATGAGTATTAAGGATCAGAAGTGCTCAGTGTTGTAAGAGTGCTAATTTTGGGTCAAATTTTCCCCTTGGCTGTAAGGAGGTCCTAAAACTCACAGGAGGTGGGAGCAGAGCCCCTCTCCTGTGCAATAGGAACCCAGTGATGCTGGTGCACAATTCCCCACCTACTGTAATGACGATCAGAACAGCAAGGAGTGATGATCTGTAGCTTGCCTGTTTTCCAAACTGATAGGGCACAGCAGTGCTCCCATGACGGCACGGCTTGAGGATGAGATGTAGTGTCAGGTTATGGGAGAAGCAGATCTGCAAGGCTGGGATCCAGCTGCCTCGAGGATCTTCAGTCATCATGTAGGTTCATAGTAATAATCTGCTGAAGTTGTTGCAGTTGAAAACTCAGGGTCCTCAAGTGCCTTAATGTGTCCTTTTGTGTGGCAAAGAATGGTTTGGACTTTTGGGTCCTAAAATTGTGGTTAACAGCTTTTCTGAAGAGAATGTTTCTTGTAGTTGGGTCTTTGCTGGCAGTGTGTTTATCCTACTCCTTGCCACTGGAGCTGGCTAAAAACTCCAGAACCTGACATGGGAGAAGTGTTTTAAAATGATGAAATAGAGACTTTGATTCTTTGTAATAGTTGCTTATTGTATAGGTAGTTGGTTGGGTTTTATAGGGAAACACTGAAAGTTGTTCCACATTCCACCACAGCAAGAATCCAAAAGTCAATGTTCTGGCCATTCATAACCATTAATTCGTAGGATTTATTGGTGACTGAACTGGTGAAGAGGTTGCTTCTGTGTTAGTTTCCTCAGACCCTGTACAGTGGAATAAAAACTGTCCATGGGAGTTCTCAGTTGCTCTGCAGAGCTGAGATTTTTGGAGCTCTTAGTTATAGAAATATGAGAGATGTAAGAGGTCACTTTGGCAGTTTAAAAAGTCTCTTCATTTTCTAGAACTTAAATTTACTTGCAGAAACCCTGCAGAATGAGTGCATGATGTGAGAAGCAGCATAATCTAACAAATACATGGGCATGGTTCTCCTCAAATCAGAGTGACTCTGCCTGACTTTTTTTGTTACATTATAGGCCTTTTAATGGCAATGGTTCTGGGATTATTTGTTGATGGCAGAATTAGCGAGGAGCATGTGTGAACAGGATACATGCTTGCCAGGACCTTTATTTTTTAACATGTGGTAACTTAGAGTGAAATCTGATCCAGCTACAAATAAGACACGCTCATTTAAGCAATGGTCCTAATCATAGCAGCATCTCCCACCATAAGACTCCTGCTTCTGGTCCAGAGATGAGAATAGACTGGTTGTTAATGCAATTTATCCTGTATCACAGCCAACAATAAAGGCAGTCTGCTGTTATTTGGGAGCTGAGAGTCATTTAATATTCTAGCAGTCAACTTAGTTTGTCTCCAACTCACCAACATGTTGTATGGGAAGCACTGAGCGGTGCACATGAACCTCATTGCGAAGGTCCCTTCCAACTGGAACCATTATATGATTCTGTAAGATCCCAAAAGACCAAACCTGACAGCTCCCTATTTTTCAGCATGTCTGCATCCCATCCTTTCCATCCCATGGTTTTTGGCCTTAGAGGTGTCTGCTCTGTATCCAGAGAAGGTTGGATGGACAGCAGTAGCACTGGGGAATGCATCCAGTTGCAGTCCTGACTTGAGCAACAACTTTAGATTTCCCTTAAGCTCTCCAGGGCTATTTTCTTTGACCTTTATTTAGTCAGAGTATCCCTTCCAGAAAGCAATTATTGTCAGCCCCTTGGGTGGTTGCGGTAAACCCGGTTTCGCTGTACTGGAGCAGTTGTGGTTACAAGTGCTGTAGTTAAGCATCAGCTCCAGTTTCTAACCTTTCCTTCAGCATCTGAAATGAATGAATTTTGCTTTCAGTTTCCATAGCTTGTGTAATGGTGACTTAGGTGTTGGGTTTGGCTTTTATGTTTTTAAACTCTGTTGCATTAAGGAAAAAAATGAACTTAATTTTTGTCCATCAGTTTTAGTTAAATTATTGTGTTATTCCAATGACATTGGAAGCTTGAGGAGTGAAGACTGTCAAGAGCAAATCCTACTCTTTACAAATAGGAGGCAGCAGTGGGGAAAGTGCCTGTTTTGATGAGTCAGGCAGAACTGTAAGAGCAAAATTAATTAGTTGTACTCATGAATCCTTTCTCTGATCGCTTCATGGGTAAGTAGTGAGAAGCTTTCCATGAGTTTCCTGAGCATTCCTGTTAAGCGCCCCCACAGAGATACTCGGTCTCACAAGACTGCAGTTTAATCTAGCTCAAGGACTTTGCAAACTCCACAAATCAAAGACCTCTTTTTTTTGTTCTCTTTAAATTTGTACTCTCGAAACATTTAGCAGCATCAGTTAACGCTGGGGTAGTGTTAATGCTGAGCTGTGAGGCTTTTCAGTGTCACTATATCTTCACATTTGCTAATGGAAAAAATAACTTGTACTTAATACATGTATCCTATTAGTTGGGTTTATTCCCTTCTTTTTTTATATACCTGGTTAAATATATCCCTCTATTTATTGCTGTGGCATAGCCTTAAAATTCACAGGACATTCAGCTTGATCAAATAATACAATGAAGACTGTTGCCTCTCAAGTGCTGAATTTCCTGACCTTGTCCATCAGGACCACATTTTGCTATTTCTATAAATGAAGTAGAAAGCTCCAAAGGCTCAGAATGAAGCAAGACTATTTATTTCTTGAGGAATTCCTCTTTGGAGTCCCAGGTATCGATTTAAATGTATAAACAGCTATAGTTAACCCTTGAAAATTCCCAGAGTTTTGCAGATTTCCATGCAAGAAAAGCTGATGTTTGGATATATGCATGTGTGTGTGCATGTGGATAAAACCCCACTGTAATTAGTCCCATGGATAAGTTGTTTTAGGGTATACTTTTATTGAGACAGAAACTGTGACCTTACTAGTGTATGAGATTGAGCAACTTATATAGGAACAAGGTAAAACCACAGGTAGGAATTGCTGAATAATTACCTTTAGACCAACCTGAGCAAGAACCTTCCCAAGAGGGCAAGCTCATTTAATGGTTCCTAAAACTCAATCTTGTGGATGTCAATGGTCATGCTTGATTATTTGCAGTGGTGTTTTATGAAAAAGCAATAAAAATGCATTGGGAGTGTACAGAGGAAGAAAAAAAGGCAACAACAAATGGTTTTAGTTTTTCAATTGAGTCCCTTTGGTGCGAACAGGTAGAGGCTATGTTTCATGCTGCTGTGCCTTAGCTATCTGAAATGTGCGGATGTGTGTGTATCTACCCAAAACACTGCTGTGCTCTGCTGCCTTATGATCGACAAGAGACCAGCAATGAGAAGAAAAAATTCTGATGTTTGTTTTAGAGAAAAAGCAATTACAGTTACGGGTAAAGGATTAACCTGTTTTTTCCAGCTACCTGTTCCCTTATCTGCAGGGCCCTTTGGAGAGCCACACTAACAAATGCAAAGCTTGGGGAGAGGGAGAAAACATCATGTAGTCCACTCTAGATTACTCCTGATGTTAATTACACTCTTCTGCTTCTTTCCTTTCCTCTTCTGCGCTCAGGAATGCATCCCACAGTCGCAGACACTAGAAGTGGCAACAAAGAGCCCCGAGTATCTACTGACTTACCCAACCAGGAATGTCTGCAT
The DNA here is from genome assembly GCF_012275295.1 of Melopsittacus undulatus. Classification (NCBI taxonomy): domain Eukaryota; kingdom Metazoa; phylum Chordata; class Aves; order Psittaciformes; family Psittaculidae; genus Melopsittacus; species Melopsittacus undulatus. The sequence continues at coordinate 1,494,904 of NC_047535.1, read as the reverse complement.
GTGTTCAGTGTGATGCAGGTTACACATACGAGAGGTTTTCAAGAAGTTGGGGAGCAGGTAGTGCTGCTGAGAGAATAGCTGGTTCTCCCATGATTTGAGGTGTTAAAGGTAGGCTGAGTGTTTTGGTGGATAAAACACTGGCCTTTCGACCTTGGTTCCCGTCCAGCTAGAGATCTGGAAATAAATGAGTTTACTGCTGACACTCCAATCCCAGCAGACAAAACTTCACACCAAAATGCCCCCACATATAATTTGTCACATTTGGCATCTGCTATGAAGAAAAGAGCAAGAAGTGACCTGGCGCAGAGATGTAATCATCTTTCACCTTCCTGCTGGGGGCAGGAGCATAACGGGGACAATCCAGAAATGCTTTCAAGTCTGGGCCTCTGAGCCCCCTCCAGACATCGCTGTCTCCTGCAAACTTGTTACTGGTAGGAAATCAGCTGCTATTAGGTTTGTGCAAGGCTTTTGAAGTAGATAGAAAGTCAGAAATGGATTTAGGTTGTTTTACTTTATTTAGGAATGCTGCGAAAGTGAGGTTGTCCTTGTAGGAGTAAGTCTGAGCTTGTACAATGTTGTAATTTGCTGGTCTCATTGAAACAGCTCAGTAACTGCAGTGCATTTATTACATGTAATTGCACCTGGCAGCATTTCTGGTGCATGTAAAACTGAAGTTTGCCTGGAAAAAAATCACTGTTTGGCCACAAAGTAAAATGCAGCTACAAGATAAAAATACGTGTGCTCTTTGAAAGCTTTAGTAAAGGAGAAGCTGGAGAGCATAGAAACTCTGTAATCCTGGAGATTTTTAGGCTGAAGTGATAAACCAGAAATGCTTTGTAAAGCACACGTGTTATTTATTAAATACTGGCGTTTCAGCATCAGTGGCCAAGTTGCAGAATAGGAATATGTGCCCAGAGGAGATGATCATTTCAAAGACAGGGTGTGCTGGGGAAACCCAGAGGAGAGAGGAAGTGGAGTTTGGTTTGCTGGGTTCTGCTAACTTCCCTCTTGTGGCCATAGAGCTATAGGACCATGGCATTTCCTTCTGCACAAGCGTTTCACTGAGGAGCAAGTATTGCAAAATAGCAGTAGCTGTGGGGAATGGGAAAATTTAACCCTTCACAGACAGGGAGTCTGCAGATGAGGAGAAGGAGTAAAACCTATTGGTATCGAGTGGGTGATGCACTGGAGATACCAACCTCTGTAGGAGGAACACAGGTATGAACTTAACATATAGCTGGGTGCTTTGCCATCCCCTTCTTGAAGGCTTTATGTAGAAAGCTGTGCTTGCTGATTTTCCTGATGCAGGGAGATGGTGGCTTTCTCTTTGTTCAGAAAGGATGTGATGATAAATCTCTATCAGTTGCTTTGAGAAAATATTTCACACTGAAGAAATAGTCTGTTGGGGTAAGACCTCTGAAGGTGTGTGTCAAGCAGGGGATGCTTTTGGTGTGTGTTATCTGTCAAGAACTACTCCCATATTTCATTGACATTAGTGTGTTTCCGAAGGAATTAAGTAACTCAGAGCTCTATCCATTGAATTTACTTCTTGAGTTTGTCAAGATGAACCTAGAGCTGCACAGAAAAGAGGGGAAAGGGCCCTTATCCATATTTATTTGTGGGCTTGCTGGACATTATTTATTTCCTGAGCTTCAGTGGCATCTCTGCTACTACTGTGCTTAGTGAGAACAAACAAACCAGGAGACATTTTGAATAACAGGTTTGAGAAGTAGGTGAGGAGAATGCTTGGACCTGTAATTCAGGCTCTTATTACATAGGTCGTAAAGGACTGGTTGACTTCTGGACACACTATTAGATGGTTCAGTTGTCCTTTGTTCAGATCTGTGAAGACAAAAAAGAATCAGATAATAATGTTATCACCCCCTTCAAAAGAGAGGGCTTTTGGAGGGATTGTCTCAGTGTTCTCATTCTCAGGTCTTCATTTAGATAATGTGACTTCCCCTAACTCCATGGAAGTCAATAAGGTTTATACCAGAGCTTTGGCACTCTATAAATTAAATATCAGGAGCAGTGTTTGAAGTTTAAAGCCTTCCCTCCTCCTGCTAGCTCGGATTTTGTGCTGCTGTGCTTTTTTCTTTATGCCTGAGCACCTTGCTGACAAGTGCTAATAACAAAATGCCAAGAGAGGGTCCAGTCGGAGTTACCACACATTAAACATTCTGAACTTGTCCTTTTGCTCATAGATTGTGCATAATTAATAATTAAACGGTTTCAGTTGTAATGGGTTGACCTTCTTGAACTGTTCATTATTCACAAGGCAAAGGCATCACTCAAACTTTTTTCCTATTGCCCTTCCCTGTTCTCACTGTGTGTGTGCAGTTCAGCTGGTTTTGAGGAATCAGAGCCTGATCTGGTCTTCTTATGTAGCAGATCCCTGTGGTGGAAACACTGCTTGGATGCTCAGGGAAACATCTTGGCAATATGCTGGGGATGTAAGAGGCCAGCAGTACACGGACCTTTAAAACCATTTGTGTCTTTACTGCCATTTTAGCAGCATCTCAGTATATAGGACTTCATGATATTGGTTAAAAGATAGGGCATTGAACAAAAATGAAAGAACCATTTCCCAGGTTTAAAATGAGTTTACCTGTTCCTTACTCCTTCAGAATCTTGGGCTTCTTCTTTGTTTGCCCCTGTAGGGTGATCTCATTGTGCAGGTGGGTAAAATCAGGCAGGCCATCCGAGTGTGCCTGGACCGTTCCCTACAGTTACATCAAATGGGACTGGATTGCATCACACAAATGGTGTAGACTTGGCAGAGACATGTATTTATTTCCTCCTATTTTCATCTCTTTGAGTGTCAGATGAAGTCCAGGGAACTGAAGGATACAAAGTAGGGTGTATTTACTTTGTGTTGTTCTGGAACTCTTTGCTTTATGTCTGATACAACTTTGTGATTGCTCAGATTATAGAGGTGGCAGTAGAAGGATTTTCTCTCATTAGAAATAGCTACAAAATACTCTCACTTTTCTACTACTCAAATGGTCATGCATAGAACAGTATCAGAAACTTAAATACCTTGATCATCAGTTTCCCTGGACATCCAGAAACACCCAAATGGATGTTTTCTCTTTCTAAGGTAAAATGCAGCTTTTCATTATTCACCTCTGGAAGCAGTTGAGGGCCTTACTTTACTGGTTCACCTAAACCCCAAACCTGCCTCCTTCTCCCCTATCTTACCTGTGCTGTAAAGTAACAACTGACTCATATTTACAGGAGTGAGATTTAAGGATTTTATGTGCACTGATCTTTCTGCTCGAACACACTTGTCAGCAGGTATTCATTGAGATGGATGCCCTCTTCCAAAAGGTTTACAATTTGTTAGGCAAATAGCCAGTAAGTTTGTTGGATACCCAGTCTAAAATCCTTGGGAGACTCTAGTGAAGTCATACTGAGATCCACTTTGTGTTCATTTCCATTCACAACTACACACACAATCACTTCTGGAGCTCCTGAGAGCAAACCAACTAAGGCATGGCCATGGCTGACAACATGGCTACAACAGAAGAGAGTAGGCCTGAATGGGGTTGAAATACCTGCATTGTACAGAAGAATATGGACCCCCCAAGAAAACCTCATGTTATTTAACATTTCCTTTCAGCCAGGTGATTTTTGCTTACTTATGGAGGAGCACATCATCTCCTGGCTGTGCTGCAGTATGGGAGCTGTGCAGCAAGGCAGTAATCCTGACACTGGAGCAAGTTCTTCCCTTGGCTGCATGAACCCTGACGCCAGCTTAGCCTGGGAGAGCCAGGCTGATGGCTTTAGAGCAGTTCATCAGCTTCTCCTCCCCTCTCATAATGAAGTTTCACTCTATTATGGGTTCGTCATCTCTTTGTGATTGCAGAAATTATCACCTCCCAAATGAGTGTGAAGCGCGGCTGCTTGTCCTGCTCCCAGCATGGACTGAGCAGAGCTGGCAGCCCCTATGGAGGATGCCTCTGATGAGCTCCTCACTTGCATTTTACTTAATATAAACAGCAGGGGTGGACTGCTGGGCAGAGCCAGTACCCCAGGGAATGAGCTCTGATGGCTTCACAACCTGATGTGTGATACATGCCCAGAGTATTTCCTACCTGCTCTCTTGGAGTCCATCCCACCTGGAAAAGTGGCTTTTGCCACTTCAGGTGCAAGCCCAGCTCTGCTGGACAAGGGAGAAGGTTGGGGAGAGGTAAAACCTGCCTGGCTCCACACCCCATGAGCAAGCCTGATGTTTTGCTCTGCCTTTTCTCTATTAACATGAATAATTTCCATGCGCAGTTCTTTGAAGTGGGGAAAGTTTAATTGCAATGCTTATTTCCTTGTGTTCCTTCCACTCTCCAGTGCAAAGCTTCCTATATTGATGTCATTTATAAGTTGAGAAACAATAACCTCCCTCTTACCAGGTCTTAAGTTCAAAGAGGGTTTGGGCATGTTCTATCAAACGCTCCTTGTATTTAATAGAAGTCTTTGAAATTGTAAAGCAATTTTGGCTTCTCCTTTCACTCTTCAGTTACTTGTGATTTAATTGTATTTTCCAGCAGTTTCCCATTGTTTGAATTGGAAACAAAGCCTTAATAAGAGTTCTAGTTAATTTTCTCTCTTGTAATTACCGATCTCATTTTTCTGATAATTGGCCACAGCAATTATATGTATATTTACTAATCACATAGGAGGCTCTGCAGTTGTGTCTATCTGCCACCATTGATAATGGCACACACATTGCAGAGGTGCTTTTATCATCTTCTTTTTTCCACTACATCAAAGCTATTTCCTCGCATTCTCAATAATGAATACATGCATGCATTTGACACAGTTGTGTGCTAGAGAAATTGTTTGGCTCCCACCAAATGCTGCACGCTCTGAGTTTCTTGCCTGCAGCGCTGGAAGGTTGTATGTAATGATATATTGCTCATCCAAATGGCCAAAGCACTCCAAAGCACAGTGAGATTAAAATAAGTCATTCCTTTGTTAATTTAAATAGGTGCATGTATCATACTTTGCAGGGTACTTTGTGTAGGGATGTCAGGGAGGAAAAAAGACGCCGAAAGGTATTTTTAATAGCAAATGAGAATAGATGAGAATGGAGTCATTTGCAGCTGCCTGTTTTATGTGGCTCTCTTGTTCCAACTGTAGGTCTAATGAGATGACACTGTTAAAGTACTCTGCAGTGTAATTTCATTACATCCTGAGCTGTTACACTATAAACACAGTGGAGCTCTCTGTCATTCTTGGAAAAACTCCTAAATTCGTAAAGCCCTTCTTTGCAAATGGTGATGTTGTTTGTTCCCTGGTCCTAATTTTGTTGTTCCTTGTGCTCTTAATCTATTTTTCTGTTGTTCTTTCATAAATACCCCAGGGTTATTCCCTACCCCTGCACTGATGAATCCTGCTTTTGGGGTTTTTCTCCCTCTTATAAACCCTTTCACCTTTTAAATCTAGCACAGACAGCACATGAGGACAGCCTCTAAAATGAATAAGTGTAAATAAACATGAGTGTAAATAAATAGCGAATGCAGTGAAAGAAACAAAGGTCAACACAAGAATAATTTCACAGCTCTTTGTTAATTACAAGACCATTTGTGTGTTACTTAAATAATCATTAATTTCTCATTTACACTTTCCCTACCTTCCTTTTTACCCTGTGGCTATCATTGTCCTTTTTTCACCTCCCCTCAGTGTCTTTCCACATGTTTTTACCCATTGTGTAATACTCATTAGTTGAAATTCAGTGTTTTATAACACATTCTCAGAAGAATTTGTACCTTTCTGCCTCAGATTGTCTGTGTGAAAAGGGGCTTTGGTGCTTCCTTGGGGGGTTTATTTTCCCTTTCTTTTTGGGTTTTGTTGTCACCATTATATTCCTCTCCTAAAGAAATTATCTTCTCTCCTTCTGACTCTGCTTCTTGTTTCAATCCAATCCCAGGAATCGCCCGTCCTTCCAGCCGGGGAGTTCTCTGAGCCATTTGTACACTTCATCACTCAATGGTAAGCTCAGTTTGCAAACATGCCATGCCCTCAATGTAAATGATACATGCCATTAACTCCGCAGCTCTGCGAGACCTTATGGCTTTCCTTGCATCCTTTCTGAGAGGAGAGGGACTTGGGGGCCTTGGGCAGATGGGGCAGCAAAGCTAAGCAAACTGTTTAAATTATGTAAACGTTATTTACACAAAGGGTCGTAAAAGTACTTACAAGGGGTTTTTTCCTGTTCTAATAAACCTGCCCTCAATGTGGGTGCAGAATTGTGTGCCGAGACTCCAAAGGATTCATCCGGGGGTAAAAAAGCCACAAAGACTCGTGTCTATAGTATCATTATTCAGGGCTTTTTAAAATATTACTCATAAAATTGCCTCTGTATTTAGAAAGGCGAGCAGCCTCTGTTAGTGCATTGGCTTTTCAGTCAGTAATTCTGTTTTAAAACACACCACTGGGTATATTTTCTTTGCTTAAAACTGAATAGTTCATTGAAAACCTTTTGAATTAAAGGAGGATTGGAGAGAGGAGGAAATTGTGGAATCACAAATGCAGTTGTTGAGTGACCAGAGGATATAAATCTTGAGGGTCCGCAATGCTAAAGAAACGAAGGGAAAATCCTTTTTTAACTATTGCATCCCTCCCCGCTCCAAAAAAAGGAGGGGGGAGAGGTAACCATTTGTGTATGGAAAAAGAAGCCTGAATTCTGCAGAAATACGTGTTTGATGGAGAATCATCCCTTCTGCAAACGTGCACTTCCAGGGCTCGATGCTCAGCTGTGCTAAATCAGATGGAGCCATCTCAGTGTGTGGCACTGGGAGCTGCAGCCCTGTGGATGAGAGGGAATCCTGCTGCAGGGATGTGTCCTTGCAGCCCTCAGCGCCATGTGGATCTATAGGTCAGGCTTTGAGGCACTTTCAGGTTCTCTGTGCCAGAGCCACTGTGGCAAAAGTCACCTAGTAAATTGAATTTTGAATATATAACACAGAAAGTACCTGTCAGGGCTGACGTAGCAGGTAACAATACAGGCACAAAAAGCAGCCTGATGATCGGGTAATTAAAGCAACTAAATAATTCAAGTTTGTGTAACATAGGCCTCCGTTTTCAATAGTTTCAGTTTACAAAGAGCAACACGATTTGGAGGGTTGTGCAGCACAACTAACTGGTGTGTGTGATGTGGAGGTCTGTGCTTTTTATCCTTGCAAAACAAATTGATGCCAGGCTGTTCTCTAAAAAAGCCAACCCATTCTCATTGAGGCAGAGGGAGGGATAACCTGTGTTAAAATTTCCACAGATGTCAAACTGAAGCATAACTGATGGTGGCTAATAGCCTTGTTTTCTCTGGGGATGCAGCTACTTTGGACTGTCAGATTAGAACTGCTCCCAACCTACTCGTCAGACAGCTCGCTTACTTGCTAATGCTGCATTATTTGAGGGGCTTGGAGTTGTTTGAAGGGAGGTAAATTGTGTTGTTAATCCTCTGATGTACAGCACAGATTTTAGATATAGTGTTATATTTTAATGGGAGTCATTGCTGTTTAAAAATGAAGTGGGTAAGAGGAAACTATATTTAAGCAATCAATTCCTAATGCGTATTGGAGATGTCAAGTGAACGGCGTATCAGACTTTATGGTGGTTATGCCATAAAGACTGGCTGTTTGGATGTAATCCAATTAGTCAGTAGGCAGCTCCTGATGGTCACCTCTGTGCCATGTTATTGTGTTCCTTCATGCAGCTAAGCACAGCCTTCAATAGCTAATTGCACCTGTTGCACAGAAAACTAGGACTATTTGGATGAGAAACATGATCTTATAAACAGGTTAATGCTGTGTAATGAACTATCACCCTGCAGTGTAATGGAAATAAATGTGAAAAAATTAAGGTAGAAACCCCAGGGTATTGTGCATGCTCCTGAAGCTGTTTAGTGGTAGAGTTAAATTTCCCACCTGTTTGTGTAATACTTGGTGTTGAGCTATGTAATAATCCCTAGCAAAATGAGAATCAGCTTACTGTGGCTTCTGAGCTGACTGCTTTTCAATGGTCTCTGTATTTACACACTTTCATGGTTGCAAACAGTGTAGATCACTACATCCCTTAAGGGAGGGATGGGAGGGAAGGAATAAATCCATTAACATTTTGGCCGATGTTAGGACCCCTGTATTCTGTTGGCACATGATTGAGTTAAGAAATACATGGAAATTCTTCACTGTGTTAAAAGAGATCTTCAATATTTAAGCAAGTGGGATAAATGAGCAGTGGTTTACATATGACCATTTTGTTTTATACACATAGCATGAAAAAGCAATCAAAGGAAAGGCCAGCACCCGAAGATTTAATGGTAAGTGAAACTTCAGAGCCCCTCAGTGTCTTTATTCATGTATGTAGAAGTGTATCTGTTCTTCTCTGCATTTTTCTTCATTTACACATTCAGGTCTAAACTGTTCTTGGCTTGTGCAGCAATTACATATTTACAGGGAGCACACAGACCAGAGGTACAATGATGATGATTCCACTGATGGGTTTCTTGCTGTTACCTTTGTCATGGCCAAAGCTTCACTTGTGATGTGGGGAGTTAATACAGAACTTTCACAGCCAGTGTCAAGGTTCAGTCAAAACCATTTTGATGCTTAATACACAGGGTTTTTCAGTTTGTATGTCCAGGGATTACAGCTTAATGTAGGTCACTCTTTGTCATCATTTGCCAGTCTTAACCTTTCAATATCAGAAGATTGAAAACAGAGGATATGGTCAAAGTAGTCTTTTTTTAATGAAATGCAGGAGCCACTGTTTTCACTTATATTCATGTAAAATGAAATCAGATTGGCTGCAGAAGATTGGGTTAATACATAGCTTTGGTCTGTTGGTAGAAGGGCTCTGGGTGGTGGAATCTGAGCTCAGAGACCACTTCTTTGCCTTGCAATTGTCCTTTTTTTTCTTTCAGTAAAGCAATAATAGGGTACATGCTCTCAGGCTGGTCCCTTGTGGCTGTGCCTTCAGTGCAGAGTGCTGTTTTGACTGGTTTTAAGCAGCTAGAAAAACACTGTATCAAACCAGATATTTACAGGAGCTTCTATTGTAGATAAGAGTTGTGGTGCCCTCTGACTCACATCAAATATCTTTGAGTTTTAAATATTTAATTACTTTTCTTTATATGCTGTGTTTCCTGTAACTTGGAGGCCTATGTAAAATCATCAGAATTTCTGTACATTAAATATCTAGGAATAATTTAACAGGTTTTAACAAGAGAAGGACACGTTGGTGTCTCATTTCTTGCTTACATGCTGTGAACTGCAAGTAGGATAAACAAGTGTTTCTATTACAGCTATTCTCTAGTTAAAGGCTAATCTCTGAAGATGCCCTGGGGCAGGTATCTCACAACCCAGACTAGTCTCAATTTAGATGCTGGTTAGTAAAGTATTTAACTGTGAATCTCATTTTAAGGATATTAACTTCAGTAGCTCTACATTTGAAGTTAGGCACCTGCTTAAATACCTTGGTAAAACGAGGCCTTAAAGTTTATCAGAGCCCCTCCACTTGGTGGTGGTGTGTTATGTCATACAAAAGCCTTGCACTGCCTTATTTTGTCTTTTTTATTAACTTTTGATGGTTGGGAAATTCTTGCAGTTAGTCACATCTGAGAAAACTTGGAACAGGTTCTAGAGATGTAGACACATTTACCTTGTGCACTATTATGCTATGGCTGGATAGCTTAGCTATTAAAACAACGGAATAGGGTTTCATAAAACCTATATCTGTTTGTAAATGCCTCTTTCAGTGATGCAATAGGCCTGCCACTTATAAATAAAACATCTGCAGATCGCACATACCCCCATAAGTATATATGTATGTTTGTAAGCAATAACACCACTCCAGGGTGTAGAGTCATAAACATGAGGCCAAAGGGTGAGTGCCTGCAGTACCAGGGAAG